>NC_142309.1:9672500-10922500 GCF_054855325.1 Carica papaya | reverse complement strand
CAGAATAGGGAGTGAGTTCAGAATTCCGAATCTCTGTCGATGGGTTACTCCGTTTTTGGGACAGAGTGTATGTCTCAGACGACAGTGAGTTAAAGAGAGACATCATGACAGATTCCCATAGCTCCAAGTTTGTCATGTATCCTAGAAGCACCAAAATGTACCAAAGTATGTGACCCCGGTTTTGGTGGAATGGGATGAAGAGGGACATAGCTGACTTTGTATCTAAATGCTTGGTATGTCAGCAGGTCAAGGCAGAGCATCAACGCCTAGGCGGGTTACTTCAGCCCTTACCGATCCCGGAGTGAAAGTGGGAACATATCGCCATGGACTTCGTAACATGATTACCCAAGCCACGTTCAGGACATGACACCATCGAGTAATTATTGACCGGCTTACCAAGTCTTCCCACTTCTTAGCCATCAGGATAACTGATCCCTTGGACAAGTTGGCAAGAATGTATATCCGGAAAATAGTCAGATTGCATAGAGTTCCGATGACAGTGGTATCCGACAGGGACCCAAGGTTCACTTCTTGGTTTTGGAGTAGCTTTCAGCAGGCCATGGGAACAAAGCTGTCTCTTAGTACTGCCTTCCATCCTCAGACTGATGGACAGTCAGAAAGGATAATCCGTACACTTGAGGATATGCTCCGAGCTTGTGTCCTTGGCTCTGGGGGCCATTGGGACGACCATCTACCCCTGATAGAATTTGCCTATAACAACAACTACCAAGCGAGCATTGGCATGGCTCCGTATGAGGCGTTATATGGGCGCCCATGTAGATCGCCGATTTATTGGAAAAAAGTGGGCGACATAAAATTATTCGGCCCGGAGTTGGTGGAGGAGACTACGTCTAAAATAGTTAAAATCAGAAAGAACATTCAAACGGCTCAGAGCAGGCAGAAGAGTTATGCGGACACCTGGAGGAGAGATTTTGCGTTTGAACAAGGCGACCGGGTGTTCCTTAAGGTCACTCCTTTCAAAGGAATTAGTAGGTTCGGCAGGAAGAAAAACTGAACCCCCGATTTATTGGACCATATGAAGTCTTAGACAGGATTGGTACTGCCGCCTACAGACTAGCACTGCCGCCTATAGACTAGCACTGCCTCTAGAGCTCTCCAAGTTCCACAATGTGTTCCATGTATCCATGCTATATAAGTACAACCCGAACCCCTCTCATATCTTGGCTCATGAACCTCTCTCACTCCAAGAGAACTTATCTTATGAGGAAGTCCTAGTCGGTATCACGAACCGAAAGAGCAGAATACTCCACAACTGAAAATTATCATTTGTAAAGGTAGTGTGGCAGAACTACTCGTCAAGGGAGGCTACCTGGGAGCTAGAATCAGATTTTAAAGCATAGTATCCGTATTTGTTCGACTAAGACTAAAAGCCAAATTTGGGGGACCAAATTTCTTTAAGGGAGGGAGAGTTGTAACACCAGAAATTTATATTTTATTTTATTTTTATTATTTAATTTATTTTAATTTTTATTAGAATTTTTGCTTAATTTTATTCTATTTTAATATTTAATTTATAAGGTTTTAATTTAATTTAATAGAAACAAAAATAATAATAATAATAAAATAGGATAAAATTATTTTTAGAATTTAATTAAAATTGATTTTGAGAAAAATGGGTGAAAATTTGGATTCTGGAGGTGTTTTTGAAAAGAAAATAAAAAATCGATGGTCAAAACGTAATTTAGAAAAATAGTGCCACGTCAGCAGCCACGGCAGCAGCCCCGGCCAACCAGGACACGCCGCGTGGCAGGGACGCTGACACGGGAAGCCACACGGGACGGAGATACGTGGGCGACCCGCGTGCGAGCGATCAGACGGCCCAGATCCGTTCCCGCACGCACGGAAGGCCTAGATCGCATCGTGATGGACGGTCCAGATTTATTTCTAATTTAATCGCGATCGGATGACCCATATTAAATCATGATGGACGGCTCAGATTAAAAGGGGAGGGTTATAAATAATCGCATCCACACCCAATCCCAAACTCTAGCCGCCAGAACCCTCGCTGGAGAAGACGACCCAGCGACCAGAGGAATCGGCCGCCGCCACTCGCCGCCGCACCAGAAGACTTTTCGGCCGTTAAACGAGGTAAAATTTTTCCCTTTGGCTCGTTTTTCAATGCCGAACCTCCCTGTAGCCAAACCACCAGCCGATTAGCCGGAAAACACCGCCGAAGTCCAGCAGCACTGCCGCAGGTTTTCTCGATTTTTGCCTCCGATGAGGCCCTTCCCGTTTCCCATTCGATGTAATTTTTATACCACCGTGACCACCATCCTTTTTTCTATAGGTTGACCGGAGTAAAACACCGAATCACAACTCGCGCCAGAGGAGCCGCCGTACCCGAGAGCTTCGCCGCCGGTAAGTCTCAGTTTTCTAGAATTTTTTGGCTCGCCGAGGGCCCTAGGGGTGTTTTATCACAGGAACCAATGCAAGTTTGGCCGAAAACGGCCAAAAACGGCCAGAAACGACCAACCCGAGGTGGATCACCGCCATGGGCGGTAGCGCTGTCGCCGGAGCACGGCGGAGCCGCCGTGCCGGAATTCTGAAATTGGCTGAAAGGGCCCTGGGTCTAATTTGGGGTTTTTTAGGGACATGTGCAGGTACCGAAAGTGTGTTTTAGTTTCCGAAAAAAAAATTCAAGGAATCTAGGGACTACCCGTAGGCGCAGTGAGAACCCGATTTCATACTCCGAAACAAGTAAGGATCTCTCACCCTATTTCCTATTACGACATTAAAGCCTAATAAATGATAAAACGGTATTTTATGAATTAGTAGATATGTATAATTGATTAAGGTTGCTAATGGAGCCCGAATCTGATATATTTTCGGTCAGGTGTTGTTTGATTTATTTTGCAGTTTTGAATGCAGTGTGGTGTCTGATGTGTTTATTCTATAGTTTTGTATGCATGAATCACGGTTTCATTTATTATACTTTGAATTATTGTGAACCCGATGTTGTGTTGCCTTGTTTGGTGTCCATTACTGGTTTACGTGTTTGTGTTTGATTGGATAATTGAGATTAAGAAAAATGAAAAAAGGTATGTGACTTGATAATGGATAATGTCGACAGCCTGACTAGATATCCTGGGAGATGATGGACGGACCGGGTCCATAGGGAACCCTACTGGGAATGTGGACTCTCATATCAGACGGGGTATGGAGACTTTGTGTTTTGGCGCCCATACCGGACGGAGTATGGGGACGGCCCGTTTCACCCTCATACTGGACGAGGTATTGAGGTTTATGGTTTTGGCGCCCATACCGGACGGGATAAGGGACGACCCTGGAATTAAGTTATTAATGTGAATGGTTCACGTGTAGCGGGGACCCCCTATGGATCCCCATGGATACTAGTAGACTGATAAAAGAGAAAATTTGTTGCCTGATGATTGAAATAGAAAAGCATGATATGTGTTTTGTTACAGAGTATGCGTGATCTTATGATATTTATGATGTAATTGTTTTCATAAATTATTTTCATGAATCGCACCGAGGTAGGTGGACAGTAAAGGGTTTTATTATTGATAAATGAGTTTGTTATAAATTATGCTCCAATGATCGTTTTTGTTTTCTACCAACATTTATTTCTGTGACAGTGAGATAGTGTAGTGTCTTTATTAGGCTAATGTAGCTCATTCCTTACTTAACCATTTCAGATCAGGAGGACTTGGTTCTCGAATTCGTTCTGCAGGAAGAAGGCGAGTAGAAGCCAAAGAATTTATTAGTTTTCCTTATAGCATTCATTCATAATATTTCCTTTAAGTTAGTTTATTCTTTCATACTTTAATTCATTTTGGTTATTGTGTAATGGATATTAATCATAATCTATTTTATTTCGCTTCCGCACTTAGAATAAATATATATATTTCCTTTTAATTTTCGGGGCGTTACATTACATGTATCCGAATTCGAAAATCAAAACTCAAATTTTAAAGATTTAATACGAAGTGGCTCTAATACTACTTGTTAAAAATTAAATCAAAATAGATTTGAAAAACAATAAGTAAACCCGTACTGAATAAAAAAAAATGAACACAGAAGCATACCAGAATCCATAATGAAAACGATCTTCGCGTCTTGTGATAAATCTTTCAAATTAACATGTGGTTGTAAAATACTAATTTTTAATATTGACGAGATAACAGGAAATAACCAAATGCACGTGTGATTTAAAAACTATAACCATTTTTATTATTTCTCATTTTACTCATCATAAAATGAAAAATTAAAAATTTAGTATCTACATATATTACAAGTTTATACTTAAATCCGATACATTAAGATTCATAATCGTTTAACTGTAATTGATCACTTTTAAACGGGTCTAATAAATTGATTGTTTATTACGCATGCAGAGACTCATATTAAATTCAATTGTTGATAAAAAAAAATCCGACAAATTAATCTCTCCTAATTATGTATAATATCTTATTTACTTATACTATAAATTACAAAATTAGTAGTCTTTAAACAAATTATTCAAATAAACGGATAAAACTCAAATAAACATTTAAAGTGTTAATTGAAATAAAATATATTTTAAAATGATATTTAAATATTATTTAGTCAGTAATAAAAATAAAACAATATTAAAAATATATAATTTTCTAAACATTCTTCAATTAAAAATTAGTTAATTTAAGTAGAATTTAAAAATGAAAAATGTAGTAATTATATTTAGTGGAATAGAATGGAATGTATATATTATTAAAATCTAGACTTGTTTTATACTTATTTCATATGATAACAAATATAGTTATTACCAAACTATTTTCTCTTTATTATGAAATTCAATTTTTTTAAATGTAAAATTTTACCAAATAAATTATAAAATGTTAGGTTTATTATAAATTTAAAAAATAAAAAAGCATATACATATAATCATTATAAATTATGATTAAAAGTATTAGATAGATACACACACACACACTATATATATATATATATATATATATATAATTATTGTCCCCAAGAAAAAGAAAATATAAGTCTACTGATTGCTTTCCGTGTAGACGACTCCATGGACTTAACGCCGTCATTAACTTGAATCTCAATTAGTGACCGAGGCAACCCACTTTAAATTATGATTTTTAAGGCTTCGTTTAGTATTTTAAATTTTTAGTAGATTAAAAATAATATACTTTTTAATTTTAATTATGTATAATATGTTATTTTAAAGAGAAAATAAATTGAAACGTTAAAGAGCAAAATAAATCAGAATTAAAAAAAAACAAATCATGTTAAAAGATATAAAGATAAAATTACGTAAGTTATAATTAATTATTTATTTTTTTTAAGTCATCGAAAAACTTATATATATAAATTTAAATTGTGACATTCAATATAATACATATAAATAACAAAAAAAATTCAGTATTAATTATAATCATA
The DNA here is from genome assembly GCF_054855325.1 of Carica papaya. Lineage (NCBI taxonomy): Eukaryota > Viridiplantae > Streptophyta > Magnoliopsida > Brassicales > Caricaceae > Carica > Carica papaya. The sequence continues at coordinate 10,917,088 of NC_142309.1, read as the reverse complement.
ATTTAGTAATTAGTTAATTTAAAATCATAAATTTAGTGGGTAGTTAAATTTTAAGTTTATTTAGTGTAAGTTTTTTCCTTTGCTGCTATATTTCAGTGACATCCTTCTATGCAATTTAGATTTCTCTAACTTTTTCATCTTTAAAAACCTTGATTTGGTATCAAAACTCTCTTCTTAAGAGACCTGCATGTGAGTTTTGACACGTCATGGAAGCTGAAGCCAATCTCTCATCAATTGCTCCACCGTTGTTTGATAGAAAAAACTATCAAATTGGGCAGTACGCATGGAGATGTACTTGGAAGCTTTAAATCTATGGGAAGTTGTGAAAGAGGATTACGAAGTTCCTCTGCTCCCGAACAATCCCACTGTAGCTCATATCAAAAGTCACAAAGAAAAAAAGACCAAAAAGTCAAAGGCGAAAGCAACTTTGTTCGCTGCTGTTTAAACAACCATATTCACAAGAATTATGACTCTTGAAACAACAAAGGAGGTTTGAGATTATCTGAATGAAGAATATGCAGGAGGTGAAAGGATACGAGGAATGCAAGCACTAAATCTAATAAGGGAATTTGAGTTGCAAAAGATGAAAGAATCTGAGACAATCAAAGAATACTTAGATAGATTATTTGGCATCGTCAACAAGGTCAGGTTACTGGGCACTGATTTTATTGATTCAAGAATTATAGAAAAAAATTCTTGTTACTATACTTAAAAGATATGAAAGTTCAATAACCAACTTGAAGAACACAAAGGATCTGTCCTTTGCAGAGTTGTTAAATGCTTTGCAAGCTCAAAAACAATAGGGGCCTTATTGAGACAAGATCGTATTGTTGAAGGAGCCCGGGCGGTCAAACACTAGAATGCCGAAAGGAATAATAGGAAGAACTTTAAGAAAAACCAGGTCTTGAGTTGTGAGAGCACTTCAAACAACCAAAATCGAATCAAGGGTAGAAGCTCAAAGGGAAATTATCCTCTTTGTAAGCAATGGGGTAAAAAAAGTCATATACCATTCAAGTGTTGGAAGAGACCAGATGCAAAATGCAGCAAATGTAATTAGCTTAGACATGAAGATGTTATTTGAAAAAGCAAATTTCAAAAACAAGATGCAAATGCCCAAGTTGCTGATCAAGATAAAGAAGACTAGATTTTTATGGCAACATGTCTCTCAACAATGAGTTCTTCAGAGTATTGACTGATTGACAGTGGTTGTACAAACTACATGACTTATACCAGAACTCTATTTAAGGAACTAAATATATACCAAAATCACTAAGGTCAGAATTGGAAATGGTGGTTACATAGCTGCAAAAGGAAAAGGAATCATTACAATTACAACAATTTCAAGTACAAAAATAATTTATGACGTTCTTTATGTACTAGATATTGATCAAAACCTGTTGAGTATAGGCCAGTTAATAGAAAAAGGATGTAAAGTGTCCTTTGAAAATTGGTATTGCCATATCTATAATGCCGCTAAAGTTAATAACACAGAAATATGACACAAGAGGCTTGGGCATTGTCAACTTCAACGAATGCTGAAAAAAAAAAGGATGTTGTAAGAGGCTTACCAATTCTTCCTGATTGTTTGTCAAATTGTTATGTTTGTCAATTTGGTAAACTAAATAGGATATCATTTCCAAAATAATCTTGGAAAGCCTCATAAAAGTTACAACTAGTCCACACAGATTTGGGAAGATCTTAAAGAATACCATCACTTTAAGGTAGCCTTTACTATATTCTTTTCATTGATAACTTTACAAGAATGTGCTGATTTTTTTTTTTTTGAAATTTAAATCAGAAGTGGCTAGAATCTTATGGAAATTTAAAAAAAAAGGTGAAAAATCAAAGTGGCTACAAAATTCAAGCTATAAGGTCTAATAACGGAAAGGAATACACCTCTGCAGAATTTAAGTTGTTATGTGAGGAAGCTGACATTAAACATTTAACTCACTGCCCCTTATACTCCATAACAAATTGGAGTTAGTGAAAGGAGAAAGAGATACATCGTGGAGATGGCCAAATACATGTTGCATGAAAAAGAGTTACTAAAAAAGTTTTGGGCAAAAGCAGCAAACACTGCAATATTTCTACAAAATAGATTTTCAAGCAAAGTTTTGGAAGACAAAACTCTGTTTGAGGCTTAGAATGGGTATAAACCTTTATTAAGCTTTCTCAAAGTTTTTAGTTGTGTATATTTTGTTCATATTGCACATATCAAACGGGCTAAACTTGATAAGAAGGCAACTCTAGACATTTTTATGGGACATAGCTTAGTTTCCAAAGCCTACAAGGTATATCATCATCAAACAAGAAAAATGACAATCACTATAGATGTCCACTTCAACAAGGATGAGAAATAGGACTAACATGATTCAAGAAGAACAAATAGTCTTACAAGAATTTAAAAACAGTTTTTTTTGGAGAAAAAAAAAACAGATAAGTGGCAGAATGAATTGGTAGATGATCCTCCAGTAAGAGAAACAAGATCACTTTCAGACATCCATCAGAGATGCAATGTGGCAAGATGCGAACCTGCTGGACATGAAGAAGCTCTTAAAGACCTGAAGTGGAAAAGGGCAATGGAGGAGGAGATGTCAAAGATCCCAAAAAAAAAATAAAACATGAAAATTAGTTGAAAGACCAAAAGGTAGAAAAATCATTGAAGCAAAATGAGTATATAGAATAAAGCTCAATACAGATTGCTCTATCAACAAATACAAAGCTAGACTTGTTGTTAAGGATTATGCTAAGAGTTTTTGTGTTGATTACTCTGGCACTTTTTGCTCTTGTTATTAGAATAGATACAATCATATTATTGCTAGCCATAACAGCACAAAAAGGTTGGAAAATGTTCCAATTAGATGTCAAACCAACTTTTTAAAATAGTGTTTTACAGGAAAAAATATATGTAGAGTAGCCAGATGGATTTGTGGTGCAAGGTGAAGAGGATAAGATCTACCTACTAAAAAAAGCTCTATATGGCCTTAAGTAAGCACCTAGAGCCTGGTATAGTAGGATATATGAACATATACTGAGCTTAGGTTTTAAGAAAAGTTTATCTGAAGCCACTCTTTACATTAAATAGAAGGAAAATGATATTCTCATTGTGTCTCTTTATGTTGATGATCTTTTTATAACAGGAAATAATGCATAATTGGCTGAGGATTTTAAACAAAAAATGATGCAGGTTTTTGAAATGACAAATCTTGGTCTTATGGCTTACTTTCTTAGGATGGAGGTCAAGCAAAATAAAAATGAAGTATTCATCTGCCAGAAAAGTATGCAGTGAAAAATATTAAAAAAAATTCAGATAAAAGAGTGCAAAGCAACAAACACACCAATTAGTCAAAAAGAGAAGCTGAGCAAGGAAAATGGTACTTATAAAATTGATGAAAGTTATTATAGAAGTCTGATTAGTTGTTTAATGTATCTTATAATAACAAAACCAAACATTTTGTTTATTGTAAGTCTTTTATCTCGATTTATGCATTGTGCTAGTGAAATACATTTAAGATCAGCAAAAAGAACATTAAGGTATACTAAAGGTACTGTTGATTATGATGTCAAGTTTAAAAAATGTGAAAATTTCAAATTGTATGGATTCTCAGATAGTGACTGGGCTGGATCTGTTGATGACATGAAAAGTATCCCAGGATACTATTTTGGCTTAAGTTTAGGAGTTTTGTAACCGGCCCAGAAATTTAAATGAAATGTATGTATTAAAAAACTCAAATGCGGAAGCGTAATAAAAATTTTGATTAACATCTCTTACACAATAACCAAAACGTACTCTAAACATGAAAGAACAAACTAACTAAAAGAGATATTCGAAATAAAAACTATAAATATAACTATAAAGTTTTTAGGCGACCCCTTCGCCGTCTTCCTGCAGAACGGGCTCGGGAACAACGTCTTCCTAATCTGAAATTGTTAAATAAGGGATGAGCTACACCAGCCCAGTAAAGACATCACACTATCTCACCGCAACAGAAGTAAAGGTGGGTAGAAAATAAAAAATGACTAATGGAGCATAATTTATAACAAACTCATTTATTAACATAAAAACCTTTACTGTCCACATACCTCGGTGAGATCCATGAAAACAACATATGAAAGCAATAACATTATCATGAAATCATATAAACTTTATAACATAACACTTACCACGCCTTTTGCATTTCAATTATTAAATAATATATTTTCTTCTTTTACCAGCATACTAGTATCCATGGGGATCCATAGGGGGTCCCGCTACCCGTGAACCCTTAACATTTATAACTTGATTCCAGGGCCGTCTCCATACCCCGTCCGGTATGGGCGCCAAAACACATAAGGTCTCCATACCCCATCCGGTATGAGAGACCACGTTCCCGGTAGAGTTCCCTACGGACCCGGTCCGTCCACCATCTCCCAGGATATCTAGTCAGGTTGTCCATATTTTTCACTTATCAATTCACATAAACTTTTTGCATTTTTCCTTAATCTCAATCATCCAATCATACAAAACATGTAAACCAGTAATTGACACCAAATAAGACAATACAGTACCGGGTTCACCATAATACAAACCATAATAAAAAAGACCATAGTTCATGCATACGAGACCATAACATAATTACATCAAACATCATGCTGCATTTAATACTGGAAATTAGATCAAACAATAACAGACCAATACTGTATCATACTCGGGCTCCATTGGCAACCTTAATCAATTATACATCTATAAAGTCACAAAGTACAATTTAATTATTTATTTAGCTTTAATACCGTGATAGGAAATAGGGTGAGGGGTCCTTACTTGTTTCGACTTTACAGTGCGCCTACAGGCTGTCCCTAATTTTCCTGAATTTTTTTCGAAAAACTGAAACGCACTACAGGTACCTGCACGTGTCCCAAAAAATCTCAAATCAGACCTAGGGCCCTTTTCGGCCAATATCAGAATTCCGGCACGGCGGCTCCGCCGTGCTCCGGCGACGGCGCTGCCGCAAGCGGCGGCGATTCGCCTCGGGTTGGCCATTTTCGACCGAATTCAGCCACGCTTGCATCGGTCCCTGCGATAAAACAACCCTTGGGCCCTCGGTGGGCCAATAAATCACGAAAAATCGAAACTTATCGGCGACGGTGCTCTCGGGTGCGGCGGCTCCTCCGGGTGAGTCGCGTTTTGATGTTTGGCTCCGATCAACCTGTAGAAAAAAGAACGATGATCACAGTGGTATAAAATTTGCATCGAACGGAGGCCGGGAAGGGCCTCATCGGAGGCAAAAACAGAGGGGGGGCGCGGCGGCGCCGGTGGGCTTTGGCTGGATTTTTCGGCCGTTTGGCCGGTGGTTTGGCCATAGGCGGACTCAGCATTGAAAAACGAGCCAGGGGGAGAAAATTTACCTCGATCGGCGGTCGGAAACTTCCCCGATGCCGCAGCGGGTGGCGGCGGCCGGCTCCTCCGGCGTCTGGTTCTTCTTCCCGGCGAGGCACTGGCGGCTAGGGTTTTGTGGTCAGGTGTGGGTGGGGTTATTTATACCCTTTGTCTTTTAATCTCAACCGTCCATCAAGATTAAATCTGGACCGTTCGATCGCGATTTAATTGGGATTAAATCTGGGTCGTCCGTGCCTGATTGAATCTGAGCCGTCCGTACGCGTGAATCTGAGCCGTCCGTGCGCATGTTTGATCTGGGCTGTCCGTGCGCGCGAAACGGATCTGGGCTGTCCGATCGCGCGCACGCGGATCGCCCACGTGGCCCGTTCCCTGGTCAGTGTTTCCTTGCCACGTGGCATGTCCTGGTTGGCCGGGGTTGCTGACCGGGCCGCTGACGTGAGTGCTGACGTGGCACAACTTTTCTAAATTACGTTTTGACCTCCGGTTTCCGATTTTCTTTTCAAAAACAACTCCATAATCTAAATTTTCACCTTTTTTTCCCAAAATCAATTTCAATTAAATCTAAACAATATTTTTACCCAATTTTATCATTATTTTTATTTTTATTTTTATGAAATTAAATTAAATTAATTAAAAATCTAAAAAATTCAAATAATTAAAAAATAAAAATAATAACACTTGGGTGTTACAAGTTTTCTCACGGTGCTCAAAGAAGCAAGAGATTGTAACACAATCCACCGTAAAGGTAGAATTTATTGCCGCAATAGCAGCAGTAAAGCAAGCTTTATGGCTGAAGAGAATTTTATCTTATCTACGTATGGAGCAAAAAAACAACATTGAGATTTTTGTTGACAATCAGGCAACAATTGCAATTTCTCACAATTCGAAATTTCATGAGAAAGCTAAACATTTTAATGTTAAACTCTACTTCTTGAAGGAAGTACAACAAAATAGAGAAGTAATATTAATCTACTATAAGTCTGAAGATCAGCTAACAGATTTGTTTACAAAACCATTTTTAGTCAACAAGTTCGAGGTTCTAAGGCAATAAATTGGAGTTTACAGCTTCTAAAGCAAGGATGAGTCTTAAATATTGCTTCAGGACTGCACATGATGTAGTGTTTCCTAGTTTTTAGGAGTTTAATATTTTCTAAATTTTATATTTGTAATTATGATTTAATGGTTAGTTAATTTAGGATCATAAATTTAGTTGATAGTTAAATTTCAGGTCTATTTAATGTAAGTTTTTTCCTTTGCTACTATTGTATTCCAGTGACATCCTTCTATAAAATTTTGATTCCTCTATTTTCTTCATCTCTAAAAACGTTCACATCTTCTAAGTATCAAATTGAGTCTCGAAGACTCTACATTTGATGCTTGGGATTAAGAGAATTTTATAATCATAACATGGTTCTAGAACTCCATGGTTCTAGAGATAAGCAAAATTGTAATATTAAAAGCAATGTGGGATGAAATTGATAAAATCTTCTCTAAATCCAAGGACGCTGCACAAATTTATGATATGATATTTAAGACATAGTCCGTGAAATAAGTGCATAGGTTAGTAAATGAATATTCTAACATATCAAAAAACCAATAGCAGAAACTAAACCAATACCACAGCTTGATCATGGATTGCAACAAAAATGCAGGCAATTTTAAAAAGTTTATACAAAAGACCATGCATATAAATTTTGGTAGGACTAAACCGCGAATATGATCAAGGATGAATCTAGATCTTAGAAAAAGAAGAAATTTCATCACTCAATGAGATATTTTTTATCATAACAGTAGAAGTAAATAAGTGAAGGGTCATACTTAGACCTTGCAAGTAAATGAAGAAAGCAAATTACCGTGAGATTGCCACTCCAGAAGTTGATGATATGGATAATCTTTGATGTGCCTTCTGTAAAAAATCCAAATATACTAGACATAAGTTATGGAAACTGCATAGTAAGCCAATACGTCTGGATACAAAAATGCCCCCAAAAAAATTCCTAAATATGTTCATATAACTAACCAACAGAAAGAAGAAACACCTATCAATCTCATTACTTTTAAGCTTGAGTTGAATGAATACGAAGTCTATTGATAACCTTGAGAAGTCTACATCTGTAATAGAAGATTGTCATTACAGATGGTCCTTTAAATACCGTTGTAGGTAAGAGGAACATTAATCTTAGTACTATCATCGTTTTAGAAAATGTGCTGCATATTCCTAAATTATCATAAAACTTGAACTATAAAGTAAGATTTCATTCTTCCCACTGTGACTTGCGAGAATATAATTAAGAGAAAATGATTGTACATGCTGGGGCCAGATAGAGACATTATTACTTGGATACACTTGGGAGAACATTTTCGGCTATTACCACCAACCCCATACACACCACCATAAGAAACATGGGTACACATCCTTCTCTATTTCAAAGGTTATGTTTCATTTATTATTTATAAATTCAGAATATAGATATTTACATTGAGATAGTTGTGAATTTGTAAAGCATAAGTGTGTAAAATTTTCTATTAGTAATAAAAAAAATTTAGTTATATTTTTATTAATTCACAATGATATTTGGTGACTATCTCAGACACCTAATATTTTTAGGGTTTGATGGATTTATCATTTATTGATGATTGTATTGGAGTCACCTGCTTATTTTTACTTAATGTCAAATCTTATGTTATTTATATCATACTCTAAATTTGCAATATGATAAAACCCAATTTATAACATCCATAAAAAAAATCTCGTACTTAGAGATTTTTTCAATCACAAACTTTCATCATTTTTTCATTAAGAATGAATTCTTCATGAATTGTCCAGTGTCCATACTCCACTATATAAGGGAGTAGCGAAATGCAAGAACAATCATCTTTTAAACACTGTTAGAGATTTTCTTTTTCGAAATGAAGTCCTAAAATAATATTAGGGTGAAGTCATCTTTACTACCACCTACATTATTAATCACTTGTCTATAAGTGTTCTTAACTTTAAAAGTCCTCTTGAAACACTTCAATAGTTTTATCTTATAAAAAGTGTTACATATCATCTGAACCCTCGGATATAGAGTGTGTTGTCTTTATTCTTTGTCATTCCCACCAAAATTTTGCAGATCATATTTGTTGAATAAAAATTTTACTTTATATAACCTTATTTTTAGAGGGAACTTATATTAAAAAATAAAGATACATAATTTTTAAGAGACTTTAACCGACTATATTTGTCACACACATCTTAAAACCATCACCATAAGAGAACATTTAGACCCATTAAAAAATTTACCACCGCAAGAAAATGTTCAAAGTTCACTTGAAAAATCATCATCACAAGAAAGCCTCCAAAATCAACATTCTTAAAAGATCATACTAGACCCTAAATATTCTTAGGTGTATACAAGGAAGAAAATATTAAGTACTGGGTTAAAACTGTACCAAGAATCTAACCTTGATCCTACAACTTAGGTAAGTCCCAAAAAACTTATTCAATACTCTGATAATAATACATTTATTGCACTTTGCAAAGGTACAAATGAATATAATAAAAACTATTTGTATCATATCTCACAATTTATGTTATTTGATAAATATTCATTAACTTATAAAAATTTTTTAACGAGTTTAAGGAATGAGTATATGTCTAAAATAGTATTTGAGGTTTTGTTATATACAAAATGGAAAAATAATATGAGTATGAAAACATATACACTTGAAAAGAATCAAACTTGAAAAGTGGTGAATCTACCCAAGGAAAAAGACTAGGATAGAGATGAGTTTTCTCAATTAAATTTAAAGCAAATAGGACAATTAAGATGTACAAAGCAAGACTAGTGATAAAAAGCTATACTCAAACAATATGGGATAGACTACTATGAGATATTCACAACTCTGCAAATCTTATTATCATTAGCTGCCTATTTTATCTGACAATTAAATAGTTTGAAGTAAAAAATGTCTTCTTGCGTGGAGATTTAGAAGAAGAAATTTACATGAATATCTCACCAAGCTTTAACAAAGAAGTATGAGCAATAAGGTATGTAAACTAATAGTGGACTCAAACAGTCATAAAAAACATGGTTTGTCAAGTTTATAAAGGTGAAGATAGATATGAGATTTAAGTAGTCTCGAGGAGATCACATTTTCATCAAATACTCAAAAATAAGAAAAATTTCCTAGTATATGTTGATGATATTACTATAACAAAAATTAATGATAATGAACGAGTAATACTAAAATAATGTTTAGTAAAAGATTTAGAAATTAAGGAAATAGGCAAGCTGAAGTATTTTATAGGAATTGAAGTTGTTTGCTCTAAATATGAGATTTTTATTTCTCAATAAAAATACATTCATGACTTGTTAAAGGATATTTGTAAGCTAACATGCAAACCAACTAGTACACATATTGATCCTAATCACAAAATAGGATTGATAGAGGGGATGCACCAATAAATTAGGAAATGTATTAGTTGGGAGGTTGATCTACCTATCCTATCTAACACAAGATCGGACATTGTCTATGCAGTAAGTGTTATAAGCAAATTCATACATAATTCAAAAAAAGTACGTCTATAAACAACCTACTTAATACTATAATACTTAAAAGGATCACCAGAAAAAGGAGATATGTTAAAAAATAATAATAAATTGCTCTTACAAGTCTATACTAATGGAGATTATGCAAGATCGATTATAAATAGAAGACGTAATATAGATTACCGTACCTTCCTCAGTGACAACCTAGTCACCTAGAGAATTAGGAAACAAAATGTAGTTGCAAGATCAAGTACAGAACCATGTTATAGGCAATAACAAAATAGGTATGTGAATTAATTGTATAAAAAGAATTTTAGAAGATTTTAAAATCAAATAAAAAAATTCTATGTACTTATACTATGATAATAAGTCAGTTATAAGTATTTTCACAATTTGGTATAATATGGTCGGACCAAACACATTGAGATTGATAAATATTTTATCATCAAAAAACTTAATAGCAACATAATAGTACACCATATATGTCCATTGATTCTCAACATGCACATGTTAATTAAAGGTGTAAACAATCTAATATTTCAAACTCTTATTGGGAAGTTGAGAATAGACGATGTTTATTCCTGAGCTTGAGATGAAGTATTAAAGATGAGATAAATTAGGGTATTAAAAAAAAAGTGAATTAGGATGTTAAAAATAAAATGAATTAGGATGTTCAAGAGAAAGTAAATCAGAGTATTAGAAAATAAGTAAATTAGGATATTAAAGAAGAAGTAAATCAAGTTAAAGGATATAAAGATAAAATTACATCTTTGTAATTAACTATAATTAATTTTTTTTTAATTTTCTTTTACGTCATAGAAAATTTGTATATAGAATTGTAATATTTAATAAAAAAACAGTAATTTAAAAAAGAAAACTATGCTTAACATATAAATTCGTGTTGGGTGAAGTTTACTAAAAAATTAATCGAACAAGAAATAAAATTAATTTTTAAAACTCGGGAATGAGTTCAGGTTTTGAATTTTAAAACCAGAGTCTGGTTAAAATTTTAGAAATCCTTAATCATTCATACACATTATTGTGAGTGGATTACTTCGTTTACCTTTATTAACCCATTTATAAAAAAAAAAGAATAATTATTCTAAGATGTTAAATGGTTATCTAATATTTCAATATATGTTAGATGAATGACTGTATTGTTATACTTTGTTATTGAATAATTATTTAATTATTATAAAAAAAAATATTAGTCATTATAAATAAACCTAAATACATTAAATTTCAAAAAAACTAAATTGTGCAAAATTTGTTATGAATGGTGAATCAAAGAAATATATGAAAAAGTGAATTTATTATATAAAGACAGTATATCAAATATTCAAAGCCAATAATGAAAATGATAATATCAAATAACAATTACCTTGGTAAATCAGTTAATTATCATCTTTTCTGAAAAATATACTAAAATTAAATACAAAACAAATATACTCAATATATTTATTTTAAAAATAATTATATTTGCGTAACGGTACATTAGTTAAAAATTGTGTGTGAAGTATAAATAATTACTGCATAATATTATAAGTTATTTTGAAAAATTGAAAGAATGGATGGCTGTGATTGATTGTTGTTGATCTAACGATCATAACTAGAGGAGCATGCATTATATATGTGTAAACACTGGAGGTAGATCAGCACTGCATCTTCCATTTTGATTTCTCACATAATGAAAAACAAAATGAAGTCATGCTTGATGGTAAACTGGGTGGTGATGGTACTGCTGATTCGACTCCATGAAGGCCTGTGTTGCTGGGAAGAAGAAAGATTCAGTCTTTTAGATATCAAGGCCTTCTTCAAATCAAACAGTGAAGATACCAATTATCTTCTTCCTTCATGGCTTGATGAGGATCACAGTGACTGCTGCAACTGGGAGGGAGTCACCTGCGACTCAACCACAGGCCGAGTCACTCGACTATTGCTTGACAGTCTCAATCACTACCCATATAGCAACATTTGGTTTCTAAATTTTTCCATCTTCTTGCCCTTTAAACACCTCTCAAGTCTGAGTTTGTCTAGTAACAATTTGTTTGGTTCCATTGAGGATGAAGGTATGTGTATGTTCACTTCCTTAAAGTAAATAAGTATGTTTTTCATTTACATCTCTAATTAAATTACAAACCAAAATGTATATATTTTAATAATTTAAAATTTTTTATCAATAATAAAGTGATGTAGTGGATAAAATATTTACATTCGAGAATTAGTAGTGATGAACATATAATTTTTAATTTAATGAAATTGAGAACTAAATTTAGTAATATATTAATGAGATTGCGATAACTAAGTTGAGATCAATATTACATTACCTATTACATTTCCATCGAAGAGAACATTTTAAAGCCGTTAAGTTTCTTTAATTTAGCTAGTTATATAACAGATTAAATTTCAATTTAGTTTTTTATTTCTTTAGGAAACAATTTGAGAATTTGTGGCTAATTATTTTAATGTTTTAGTTAAATTTTTATAAGTTTTCTAATTATTATATATTAGTTATCCAAGAATTAAATTTATAAGGTTTTTCCTTTTTGGAATTCAACTTTTTATTATTCAATCATTATATATATGTATATATATACATATGTACATGTTATGTTATTTTTCGGAAACACATCAAGCATATGTTGTTTTTCTATTTGTTAAGATATATTATTAATGTCATAATATTACATATATATATATATATTTGTTCTATTTTATTTTTAGATTTGTGAAATAAATTATATATAAAAATTGTACCACAATTTAAAATATATATTTATTAATGTTTGAAATAAATAAAAAGAATTCTCAGTGGATAATGACATGCACTGATATCTTTGATGATATTTCAACATGGTTTCCATATATTCACAAGTCTCCTAAGCTTGTCCTAGTTTAGGAAGCTAAAGCATCTGAATTTTAATGGTAACAATTTTGATTTTCTGAGCAGAAGAATTGTCAGCGTTGGAGAACTTGGGAGTTTTTGGATCTGAGTTTTAATCTTCCCACAAGGTAACACACTCACAGTGAGAATTGTTAACAAGCATTCTGCCATTTGTACATACATAATCTGTGTATATATATACATATACACTTACATGGATACATATCCCGAGCGAAAATGAAAACATGGTTTCCCATCTGTGTATAGATATACATACATACATACATATACACACACATATAAACACACATAACATACACAATCTGTATAATATGCATCTTTTATGACATTTCAACATGGTTTCCAAATATTCACAGATCCCTCGAGCTTTTCCAGATTTAGGAAACTAAAGCACCTGGATCTAAGTTATAACTATTTTGACAATGGAATCTCGAGATACTTGAATCATCTCCCTGCTATTACATCTCTATCCTTGGCGTCTACTAACATGGGAGGACCATTTTCTAGCCATGGTAGGTGTATCAATATATTTTTGTTGTTTATCTTTGTTTCTTGTCTACTTCTCGAGGGAGCAGTTTAAAAAAGTGATGATTAATTTCTATTGAGTTTACTAGAAGACAGGCCTTTTCTTTCTATTTCTTGTTGCCAACTCTATTTAAACATAAGAAAGCAACATTACTGGATAGTTATTGGCTCTAAGAAAAGGTGCTTGGCAGTTAATAGCAAAATTGCTAATAAGGTTTTTAGAAAATGTGATTAAATTGAATTCTCTATGCAGGTTTATGTGCACTAAAGCATCTTGAAGAATTAGATCTTAGTTGGAATATGTTTCAGGGGACCCTTCCAACATGCCTAAATAATTTGACATCCCTTTAAGAGTTTAGATCTATATCACAACCAATTTACAGGAAGCATTTATTCTTCTTTAATAGCGGGCCTCACATCCCTTGAGTACATAGATCTAAGTCAACCATTTTGAGGGCTTTTTCTCGTTCAGCTCATTTGCTAATCACTCGCAAATTTGAGGTTGAAGCTGAAGATCCATATTGGGTTCCTTCATTTCAGTTAAAGGTTCTTGTGCTATCTAATTGCAACTTGAATAGGCTCACTGGTCATGTAACTACGTTCCTCTTGAACCAGGTCAACTTGCTTATGGTCGACTTGTCCTCACAATAATTTGATAGGAAGCTTCCCTAGTTGGTTTCTTCAGAATAATAATGGACTAGAAGATTTATATCTAACAAATAATTGTTCACCAGTCAACTTCAACTATGGCATGTTCATTCTATACTTCACTTGGATATCTCAGGCAAAGGCTTTAATGGACAACTTCAAGAAAATATTGGGAAGCTTGTTCCATGCATGGTGTATCTTAATATGTCTAATAATGCTTTTGAGGGTAGTCTTCTGTCTTCAATTGGTGACTTGAATGAATTGCAAGGATTAGATTTGGCCAATAATAATTTTTCAGGAGAAGTCTCCCAGGAATTGTTTGTAAATTGTACGAAGATCTACATTCTAAACTTAAATAACAATAAGTTCTATGGTGAGATATTCTCTCTCTATTCAACTTAACTTGGATAGTGTATTTAAGTTTGAACAACAATTCGATCAATGGAATTCTACCAAATATAGTGTTACAACGTCCAGATTTGAAGTTACTTGATATTGGCAACAATTACATGTCAGGTGAAATTTTGAGATGGATGGATAATATAACAAGCTTGGATATCCTTTTACTAAATAATAATTTTTTTGAAGATGAAATTCCATGTATACTGGGTAGAAATAAATTCAGAGGTACATTTAACTTTATAGACCTATCTCATAACTCTCTTTCAGGCTCTTTACCTTCATGTTTAAGACTAGAAATGGTAAAACAAATAAATTTACAAGGAAATAATCTCATTGAATAATTACCTAAAGGTCTTCTCAACTCCTCCAACCTATTGACATTGAACCTCAAAGATATTGGCTTTGTTGGCAACATTCCTCACATAATTACAATTTCGAACGTGCAGGTTATGTTGTGAGGAGGAAATTACTTTAGTGGTGTAATTCCTAATGCTCTATGCCAATTAAGAAAGATAAACTTCATGGACCTATCCCACAACTTTTTTAGTGGGTCAATTCCTCATTGCCTCCACAATATCTCATTCAGAAATTTAGCGACTAATGAGTATATCTTTAGATTTCAAAGTACTATGAACAGAATTTGGGGTTTTCCATACTATGGAAACAAAAGCATCCAATATAGTTGGTTTCACCATCAAGTTTTTTATGATTTACAAGACAAAGTCGAGTTTATTGCCAAAAATAGACTCAATTCCTTTAAGGGAAACATTCTCAATTACATGTTAGCATTAGATTTATCCTGCAACAACTTAACAGGTAACATCTCAAGGGAACTAGGATTTCTATCGTGGATTCATGCATTGAATTTGTCTCACAATCAACTCACATGTTCTATTCCTATAACATTCTCAAACCTTAATAAGATAGAGAACTGGAATCTTTCCCACAATAACTTCATTGGAAAAATTCCCTCAAAACTGAATAAACTTTACTTTCTGGGAGCATTCAGCGTTGCATATAACAATTTGTCAGGAAAAATTCCTGATAGTCTGGGACATGGGACGACATTTGCAAAAAGTAGCTTTTAAAGAAATAAATTTTTATGTGGATTTCTATTGAAGAAGAAGTGCCGAGGCGAGGATGATAGGAATCACATAACCACATCTTCATCAAATCAAAGTGAAGAAAAATGGCAAAAGATTGATTGATTAGTCTTCTTTGTAAGTTTTTCAGTAGCTTTTATTATATTCTTCTATGGAGTTGTTTCTGTTCTTTATATTAATCTCTCTTGGCAGTATAGAATTTATGAATATATTTATTTATTTTATGATACTTTCACAAGTTTTTTTTTTTTTTTTCTTTATCAATATTATAGTAGATTATGGACAGTAGCCACCATTGTTGATGATCTAACTTTTTTTTTCTAATTCTTCATATCTTTGTTTTTATTTTTGAATAAATGTATTTGTAAAAGTAAAAATAAAATCGTAAATTATACTTCAAATATTTACAGATTCAGAAAAAATAGAGAAAAGAAATGGATGACTCAATAAGCAAAAGAATGATTGCCACTTCCCCTCACTGTTTTCTTCTTTTCTACGATTCTCCCCTCTATTATCTTTTCTTTCACTTTCCTACTTGTCAAATAGGTACCAAGATTCCGCATTATATCAGGTAAAGTCAAATATATAATGATGAATGGTCTCCTTTGCTGGTTGTTACAAACAAGAAGATAGTTTTTTACTATTTTATAATAAGAGTTTATACAATTTTTAAAATTTTTTATGAAAAGTAGAACCACAATGCATTTATCTTTATATATCATCGTCAATTTGTTTTTTTAAAAAATTTAAATAATAATTAATTATTTTTTTTAGATTTTATTTAAATTTTTTGAACTTATTTTAATATGTCTTAATCATAAATAAATATTTATCTTATATTACACTGCAGTAAAATTTGTTACCTTATTTTTAAACTTTCTAGGGAATCTTTATCATTCATACATACATTCAACATAAGAAATTAATACATACTTTTTACAAACTATTGTCTCTTCCTCTTACCTAGTTTGTTCTGCACTTTTTTTTTCTATCTTCCTTATGATTAGAATCCAAGAGAAGCCGAGAAAACCCTTTAACAAAATGACGGCATAAAATAGAGAATAATTTCATCGTTGTGTTTTTTATATAAAGTTTTGATAACTTAAAAATTAAGAAAATAAAGTTTAAAAAATCATTGAAATTTTACCCAAAAAGAGAGGTTCAAGAATTAATATCCTCGAGCATACAAAACTTTCATTTTAATTTTCTTTTTTGAACATATTTTAAATTTTTTCTCTTTATAAAATAAAATTTTCAATTATAAAATATTATAATTACTCAATTTACAATTACAATAATTAAGACATTATCGAATAAGCGTGCAAAACATATTCAATTATTTAATTTATATTCTATATATTTTCCTAATCCTTCGTTATTTTGATTCTCGAATCTTTAATTTTGATTTGATTAGGCTGCGGATCCTACTTCCAATATGATATGCAGTGATTTTTTATTTTTAAATAAATTATTTTTACTAAATTGTAGCACTCATTGTTGTAAATAGAATTCGAAGCTTGTCAAAGAGGATGATGCAAAACCCTGTTAGGAGTACCAAGAAAAGAGTTCCCAATTTTCCAATCTATTACCTGATCAGAGAAAAAATAGTGGATGATCAATTTAATATACAGTTGTTTTAGTCTCTTTCAATTTTCACATCATAGTCCACGAAATAGATTACAGACAACTATTTTTTGTCTTTTTTATAAGACAAGAAGCTTCTCTTCACCAGACAAAGAGAATGAAAGAATACAAACAAGGAGAATAAGGAATTCTCCCCTCGACGAATGAGTAAAAACGACAAAATAAAAGATAGATATACTACAAAGGAAACATCCCGGTTTTAATGGACCTCAGATGTGCTTGTGGTGGGAGGTTATAGACAGCTTCTCACCACTTACCAACATTATTCTATCACAAACTGAGCTTTCTGGATATAAGAGATTTACAATTCTCTTTTTCGTTTCCTTTTCCTTTGTGCTACTCTTTCCCTCACGGACACGCCAAGCAGTTGAAAAAAGTGCAGCAGGGGCACAATGATCAAGAATGAGCAGCAGAAACATCACCTTTCAAATCGAGTTGCTTGTCTCCTGCGGAATTCCCCCAGATGTATCCATCTCTAATGCAGGCAACTCCAGAGTTGGTACAATAGGAGGTTTCATTCTTCGTGAAACAGTCATCTTTAGTCCTTCCGTGGTATGGATTGTTGCCCCAGTTGTCATCTTTACCTGCATATCATTCAAAATGTTGGAGCTCTATGATATTCTGATAGTTGACAAGCTGACTCAAAACTTAAAGGAGTCATTGGGTTTAGATAGCAGGGACTATGTGAGATCAATCAGTCACATCCTTTAGTTGAAGTGTCAAGCAAGACTTTTCAACCGGCTTTACCATGATTGATGTTCTGATTACATGGTTAAGTGTAACAAATCAAGTTGTTTGAAGCTGCACTAACCAGACAGCAGCAGGATACCATCAAGATTGCTACTATTCTTCTTATAAATTAAAAAAAAATTATGATTCTTCAAAATCATCTAATTCAATTGATAATAAAACTAAAAAGAGTAAGGCTGCAGGTGACTTACTGGAGGAGCTCCTACTGCCATCTGGAAGTCAAATCGCTGAACAAGCATTGCAACTGCTACTACAGTCTGCAAATCGAGTTACTGAAAATTGAGTTTATAATGACTTAAAGTTAATTGCAATAATAATCAATATTGGTTTCTAATACAATTGAAGACACTTATCATGACAACCAACAAGTTCATTACTCAATTCTGATATTGGTCCTCCAACAATTTCATTATATGGATTACCTCAAACGAAGCGAACATGTCCCCTATGCATTTCCGTGGTCCTCCACCAAAGGGCAGGTAACTAAAGGGGAAAAACAGCAAATGTTATTAAATTATGGAAATATAGATAGTAGATATAATATAACATCATCTAACTCACTTTCAAGTCCCAGTGTATGAAACAGAGAACTTCAAAATGGAAATTGCAATTAACAAAATATGAATAAAAGTAAATACAAGGTAGCTGTTGTTGCTTGCAAAATCATGAATAATGTCACAGGAAAAAAGCTAGAAATCCAGTCCACATATGCTGCTTTTAAACCTTCCCTGCTTATTCACAGAGTAAATTCTGAGGTTTCAATATATCTGAAGTAAAATCCTGAATAAATTCTGAAGTTCCAATATATCTAAAGAAAAATCCTGGAGAATGGCTAGACTATGATTTCTTAGACAACAACTTTTATCATTCCAGACATGAAGTAGAAACTGCAGTAAGGTCCCCAAGGAAGAGATCTCTCATTTCTTTATATAAGAGAATTTTTTAAAAAAAGTATGGAAAAAAGAATATACATTATTGGATAGGAAAAAGATAAGGTACACAAATGGAGGATGAGATGATTTTCCGCATTAAGGGAAACTGAAACCAGAAAATAAGCTAACTACAAAACAAGATAAACGCAATCCCTTTGCAAAGAAGATCATATGATGGAGCACAGCGGAATACAATGAAGAGAAAAAAAAAAAAATTAAAGAAAAGAAAAGACAAATCAATCTACAACATGAGCATTGACAACAACCACACTTATAAGGCCACAATCATAATCAGAGTTGTCAAACATTCAATTTAATGAGAAATCAACCATTTTGTTCATATGCAGTCTTACTCAGGTATTTATGAAGTGTTTGCATAGCTTAATATGACTAAAATACTTAAAAGGAAAAAATTAATCAAGTAAGGTTCTAACTAAATAAGAAATAAAGTTTCTAAACAGTATGTGAACCTATTTAATAGTTTTAAATTAATTAAGTACCCTTAATAATATATGAAGACTATAATTATATAAAAATCTCATAATACGTCCTTTCTCAGGTATTATATTCTGCCACCATGAGCATTAACCAAATGCAAAACTGAAAAATGCTAATCTATCCTACACAACCAGGAAAAAATGGAAACATTCTTCATATAATTTGGCATTCTTCTACAGCCACAAAATATAAAAAAAAACCCACATGAAAAAAAATGTGTCACTGAGTGGTGAAGATTGTTTCTTGGCCAATTTGAGAATATCACGTAGGAAGGATGCAATGAGCTTCAAATAAAGACTCATGCTGACGTACTCAATAAGGCTCGATTAATTGATTTAGGAATGAAGCGCAGAAGAAGAAAGTTGTTAAGTAGTAAAGGAAAGAGTTTGAAGAAAGTTTGAAGAGGAGGCAAAACCAGAGGAGAAAAAAAAAACTTGGGTGGGCCTTTCAAGAGACAAGATATTCAACAATTTACGGTCTAATGGGAACTGACAGCATTATAATGGGGTTCATGCAGACCAAGATTGTTGATTGCCCCCGAAGAAAGAACCTACCATTAATAATTTAACCAACCACCAAACTCAAGATTGCCAGGTTGGTCTGTCCAATCTCAAGTACTGATTCAAAAGGATGGGTCAAATCCATCTGTGAACGATTGAGACCAAATATCATTGACTTAATAACAGTTTGGACTTAAACCACTAGCCTCAAAAACTCAAGTTTAAGATATTAGTAATGAATGACTTGAACACTAATATAGAACTCAACAATTATGTTGGATTAGACATCAAAATTTACATTATTCAAATCTTTGAATCATCATACTAGCATGTGATCTAAAATCATTTATAAAGCATCAAATTCAAGTAAAGCCAACAACCTTTGAAAGCAAACTATTAGCTTTCAAAAGCTCAAGCTCAAATTACTCATAATAAATGACTTAAGTTCTTATATGGAGTTTAATAATTACATATTTTTCCAATACCAAATTTGTAGTCAATTCATACCACCTAAATCCAAAGCACCACTAAACGAAAAACTTCTTCAACTCAAACCACTATAAATGTATGGGTAATAGGTGATTCATGATTGGTGTATTATGAACAAAACGCAATAATGCTCTCTCATTAATTGCCTAACAATTTTCTCTCTTTTCTTCCCTATATTTTCTAAAAACTATTCCTCTTTACTTGATTAGATATCCTGCTAATAGATGAATTAACACAAATTTTGAACAAGAAAAAATAGGGCAAACATCATAGCAGAATAGCCTCCTAAGAACTTCTTATAATAGACAAAAGGCAAATCTCTGAAAAGAAGCCATGCTCCTTAGGGTATAAAGATGCCATGCAAATTATCCAATCTGAAATATTTATAGCGCATACCTATATTATGGATTTATTACATCCCAATTAGAACTTCCATTTTCAAACTTCAATGATAGCACTTAACATTCAACAGTAAGCTTTTAACTTCTCTTATTTGATGAAACAAAGTAAAGTTAAAGAAACTTAAAAAAAAAAAAAAAAAAAAAAAAGAATGTAAAATTGAGTTAAGTGGTGCAACCAACAAAGTGAGTACTTCACCAGAAATTTTGATTAGTCTCATTTGGATTTGGACCATCTAGAGGCCACCTTTCGGGATTAAATTTATTGGCATCATCCCACAGATGTGGACTACGATGAAGATTCCAAACAGAAATAAAAATATCTTCACCCCTGCATGTAAAAAAAAAAAAACAGAATGGCGTGAATACAGATTAATAATATTTTAGTTATTATGTCTTACAGACTGAAAAAGAGATTGTAGGCCACTGACAACTTTAATTAATAAACCATTGGGATATGCAATATACAAATAAAAAACAAGCCAGGGGTTTAAATTTGAGAAATCATAATAAGTTTGAATTAGTAGATTAATAGCTCAACTAGAAAGCTTTATCGAGATTTGCGAGAAGACATCTGAATGGAATATGTGTGTTTCTGCCTGTGGATGAGTTTAAAGAACATTTAATGGAAAAAGCATGTAGTGGTTGGTGCTTTCTAGAAATTGTATTTCGAGCTATATATTGATCAAATTCTATCCAACGCACGTGTGTGGTTCAAACCATATATGCTAGAATTTCATTACAACCATAAGACCCATAATCCAGTAAAAAATGCCCCCTCTGAAGCACCCCATGCTTAGCACTCCCAAGAAAGGAAAAAGTAGAAGATATTTAGGTTCTCTCAACTAGGGAAGTAAACCAAAACTTCCTCAATTGTGGAAAACAAATTGGACAAAATCCATACCACATTACTATAAAGAAACAAATGGCTACTACATTCTGAACTCCGGAAGCACATCAAAGAAATATGAAGGGTGGTGCCTTTGGAAAGCATATCATATCATTAGTGTCAATCCTACTCAAGACCAAGTCCAAACGAAAACTTTTCCACCTTAGAGGAAATTTTCCAGCCAAAAAGAATGGCATAAGACTGTATTCTTGGGTATTAAAGTGAAGGACCAGACACTTAAAAGAAGTTCCAAGCGTAAATACCCAATGAATCAATCAGTCAGAGCCCAAACTCTGGATCAGATCTAGGAGTGAGACAAAAAGCATCAAGAAGGTTCATCTAGAGCTTTAGATCTAACACTGCCCTAAAATTACAATTTTTAAGGGGGAAAAAAATTTACAAGAAATGGAATCTAATGAGTCAAGAATGCAGTTATAGGAGCATAACATTTATAAAAGAATCTGTATAGATAAGGAAAACAAGATTCAAGAGAAGACTCCAACCAGAGATCCTCCCAAAAAACGAAACAAGAGTAATCGCCAAAACTCAACATAATGAAGGCCAAAAAGGACATGGATGACATTTTGCTTTCTTGACTTCTGTATAATTTCGAGAAAGGTGGCACTCTCCTTGATGCCCTGTCAATATATTTCACTCTTTTTCTTCTAAAAAAGAGAAGGGGCCAAAAGAAGCGCTGTCAATATAACTCTTTTTCTTCTAATAAAAGGACAAGGGGCCAAAAGAAGCCATAAACATGACAAATGAGTTGCTAGAGCTCCTAACAGTAGTATAAGACTTGAATTTAGTATCTCAACTATTCTGGGACAACTGCTATTCGTTTGTCATCTCCTTGTACCACAAAAAATTAGGTTCCAAAGGAATACACGATGGCCATTTAGTTGAGGCCAAAGTTTTTTTTACAAGATTCCAAATAACAAGACCCCTGTCCTATTCAACTGCCAAAAAGCTTCATCTAACCATTTTATCCCTAAAGACCTCTTTCACCCTAGACGAAAGAAAACCCACAGAATTTTCTTAACTCCTTTCGTGAAGGAATTAGCATCTGAAAAAGTTGAACAACAAAAAAGAATGTTAAACAAACACACTTAAATGAGAGTGACCAGATCCCCTAAAGAGAATAGTGCAACTTTCTTACTGATAAAAATAGTTTTTTGATTGATATATATTCCACTGAACGTTACATCCCAATATATATAAGTTTTCCAGAACAGAAAAGAAAATAGAAAATTAATTACAAATAGTGTAATTTTACTTTTTAACATGATTTATTTCCTCTTTAACATTCTAATTTATTTTCTCTCTAATACCCTGACTTACTTTCTCTTTAACACCTTGATTTACTTTCTTTTTAACATTATGATTTTTTTTCCTCTTTCTTAGAATATTATAGAATATTTTCTAACATAATAATATGATTATATTTCTAAATATATAAGCTTAATTAGGAAGAAAATTATTATGCTAATTTATATTGGTTACCATATATGAATCCGTCTACATATATATATCCCTACTTTTGTTTCTATAAAACATAAGAATATTCAGTATTCCTTTCCCTAATTCTTACATGGTATTAGAGATAGGGTTAGAGTTAGGGTTTTATGAGTCAAATTTTATCAGACCAAAAGAGGGTTAAACAACCCATTCCCGACACCGAAGGAAGTCGATCAATGATCTCCGGCCAGTTCAGAATGCGGCCATTACAGTGGCGTACGCGGAAAAATTCAAGATGGTGGTTTGCGCGGCAATTTGAGGCTGTGTGTGTCAGGTTTTGTCGAAGGAGTGTATTTCTGTGCAGTTTGCTTTCTCATTTGAAGATAGAAGCAACAGAGAGGCTCGGTTGACTGGCTCTGTGCATGAAACCAAAAGGCCACAGAAAGAAAAGGCGTGGCGGAGTAGATCACGTGACAGGAATCGATTCTCCGCTCTCCAGCGCGATTTCGGTTGTTTCTTCGAGCGTTATTTCATATTAGGGCTGACATTGGAGTTCTATGGTGATTTCCGGTCAAAAGGAGGCTGTTTGGTAGTTTTAGACGGCAGTGCAGATCTCCATTGGTTGACAGTGAGGTTCTATTAGGGTTATTGATACCTGTACGTGAAGGATATTCTGTTTTCTCAAATTTCCTAGTATATTTGCAGTGTTTTTGGTGTATCTCTAACTGCTATATCTGGATATTTTTGAATGACAATTTGTAGATATTCTCGAGTTAAGAATGAAGAATAACAAGTTTTCAGTTAGTGAGATAGTCTCAGCCATGTCAAAGATCACTAAACATAAATTGAATGCAATAAATTATCTGGAGTGAAGTAAAACTATTAGAGTTTATCTACGCGGTATTGATAAAGATGATCACTTGATTCAAGACTTTCCCACTGATAGAACTAGACAAATCACGCTAAGAGATGACATTGCATATACACCTCTTCGTTTGCGATGCTCATCAATGGCAGTCCATCCAAATTCTTTGGTGCATCTAAAGGTCTAAGACATGGTTATCCCCTTTCACCATTATTGTTCATCATTATCATGGAAGCCCTAAATGACCTCTTAACCAGGGCTGTTGACATTCAATTAGTGAGGGGGATCGTGGTAGGTAAAAATAATCATGAGATTCAAGTGTCTCACCTATTTTTCGCAAACAACACGCTCATATTTTGTCAACTGGATGTGAGGTACTTGCTGAATTTGAGATGTGTTCTCCTTTACTTTCAGGTTGTATCCGGTTTAATAATTAATCTCGATAAGTTTGAGTTGGCTAGTATTGGCGGGAATTGGGAATTTAAGCTGTTTGCTAGAGTGCCTGGGTGTAAAGCAGTTAGGTTCTCCATGAAATATTTGGGTATTCTTCTAGGGGCTAAATATAAAGACACTACCTCTTGGGAGCCGATTGTGGAATTATTTGAGAGGAATCTTGCGAGGTGAAAGCATAACCTCTTCTCAAAAGGTGGTAGATATACCTTAATCAAAAGCACTTTGGCCAACATTCCTATCTATTATCTTTCTACCTTTTCGATACCAGCAAAGGTGGCCAAGAGACTAGAATCAATTCAATGTCGCTTCCTTTCGGGGGATGTTGATGGGAAACACAAGTATCATTAGGTAAAGTGAGAGGATATTTAAAGGCCCATTTGTTTGGGTAGACTTCGCATTAAATCTATGGTGAAAATGAATGATGCTCTCCTTGGCAAATGGTTGTGAAAATACATGATTGAGGATAATAGGTTGTGGAGGAGGATTATGGAGGCTCGTTGGGGTGATCCTAATATGATTCCGAGAAGTAGGCTCTCTACTCTGCATGGCAAAGGCTTATGACAAAAGATCTTATCTTTTTGGCCCCAATTCAGCCTATGCTCACAATGGAAACTGAGGAAAGGTAATAAAATCAAATTTTGGACTAACGATTGGTTGGAGAGGGGTAGTCTCAAAATTTATTTTCCGAGGATTTTTTCTATTGCCCAATGGAAGAATATGCTCATTGAAGATGTGTATCAACGATCGAATGGTAATGTAATTTGGGACAAAAAGATTGTAAAAAACTTAAATGATTGGGAAATTAATGATTATGCAGAGATTCTTAAGTGTTATCTTCACAACAAATCTCTTCATCTCCTGACAAATTTATTTGGAAATTAGAGGAGTCTGAAAGATTCTCGGTTAGATCCTACTACAACTTCTTAATGAAGGATACTACGTTGGTTCACTGGAACTTCCCTTACAAACAAATCTGGAAAACAAATATCCCTCTGAGGGTCGCTTTCTTTGCGTGGGAAGTTAGTTGGGAGAAGATTCTCACAATTAATAAACTCATAACTAGAGGACAGATTCTTGTGAACGGGTGTTATATGTGTTTGATGGCTGAGGAGTCCTGTAATCATCTGCTGCTTTAGTGCCCCGTGGCTTGGGACCTTTGGTGTGTGATCTATGGTTTGTTAGGGATTCAATGGATGATGGCGGGTTCGGTCCATGAGGAAATTTGGGCTTGGAATGGGTTATATGTAAAAAGAAACATTGTAAACATTATTCCATTAACTGTTTTATGGGTTATCTGGAAAGAACGAAACTTGAGAGCTTTTGAGGGTAGAGTTTGCAGCCATATAGCATTAAAGATAAATGATTGTATTCTTTTGGAACCACATTATTAGGTCATGACATTATTAACGATGTAAATTTTGGAAATGTCATTGATGAGTTAATTCTTTTGTAAATCTTTTGTACATGAGTGATACCCCCGTTTTGGTACTATGTTAATACAATACTTTACACTTTTTATTTTTAAAAAAAAAATTAGCTTAATTAATCATTGAGTTTGTTAAAGAACTAATGAATTATTTAATGTTTATATATTCAGACGAAAAAAATGTGTCTCACATGTATGATGCTTGTGAAGCTTTCTATCGTGCTAAAAATGAGGTCAAATCTCTTACGTCCTACTTTAAGAAATTTAAAAAGACATATGAGGAGTTTAATGTGTTTTTGTCGTTCAGTACTGATATCAAGGTACAACAAACAGAGAGAGAGCAGATGGTCATAATAAATTTCTTGATTGGTCTTCCATTTGAATTTGAGACTACTAAATCTCAAATCCTATCTGATTTCGAGATCACATCTCTTCAGAAAGTTTTCAATAGAGTGTTACGCACAGAGACTACTACACCTAATCAGCATACTAATGTTTTTATTGCTAGAGGAAGATGAAGAAATAATAATAGGAGAGGAAACAGAGTAATGGATATAGTTGGTATAATGATTCAAATAATATTGTTTGTTATTATTGTCATGAGCAAGGACATACAAAGTGGCAGTGCAAGAAATTACAGAATTGAAATCAGAGAATACAAACTGCAAATATTGTTACTGCTGCTATTGCTAGCTCCACTTCTGAGAAAACTATTGTAGTTTTAGCCGACGAATATGTAAGATTCTTTCAGTTTCAAGAATTTTTGAAAGATCGTACACCAACCACTATATCTATTGAATCAGATAAAAAATATTTTATCTTCTCATCAAACAAATAGGTGATTGATTCTAGTACTACAGATCATATGAAAGATAACTCTAATATCTTCTCTAGCTTTCGATCATAAAGAGCATCATCTCCTGTAATTATTGCTGATGGGTCAACCTATAATATTGAGGGTTCTGGGACTACAAAACCAACTCGCGCCATTACCCTGACATCTGTTTTAAGTCTATCCAAACTTGCTTTCAATTTTATTTCTGTAAGTAGATTTATCAAAAATCTTAATTGTTGTATCTCATTTTTTCCTGATTATTGTCTTTTTTAAAATCTTATGACGAAGCAGATTATTAGTAAATAATACGTATCAGAAGGTCTCTAAATTATGGATAATTGGGTGTCTCGATCAGTTGTCTACTCTAGTATTATCTCTCAATTTGAAACACATTGTCAGCTGGAGCATCCATCTCTTACTGTGTTGAAAAGTTGTGTCATCAGTTTCATGATATATTTTCATTAGATTGTTAGTCATGTCAGTTTACAAAACATCATCGTAACTCGTCAAGTCCAACAATTAATAAACTAACAGAGTCTGCTTTTGAATTAGTTCATTCTGATATTTGGAGCCCATGTCCTATTATATCTAAAACAAGATTTAAGTATTTTGTTACTTTTATTGATGATTTTTCTCAAATGACTTGTATATACTTTATAAAAAATCGTTTTGAAGTGTTTGCACATTTTTGTATTTTTCATGCGGAAACCATAACTTAATTTAATGTTTGTATGCATATGCTAATAAGTGATAATGCTAAAGAATATATGTCAGACTCATTTCACAATTATATGACTCAACAAAGGATTCTTCATCAGTCCTCTTGTGTTAATACACCATCTCAAAATGGGGTTGCTGAGAGAAAAAATAGACATCTACTTGAAACTGCTCGAGCCCTCTTGTTTCAGA
Source organism: Carica papaya (assembly GCF_054855325.1). NCBI lineage: Eukaryota > Viridiplantae > Streptophyta > Magnoliopsida > Brassicales > Caricaceae > Carica > Carica papaya. Next base: position 10,889,550 of record NC_142309.1, on the reverse strand, counting down.
CAAAAGTTCCCAAGTAATTCTTGGCTGATGTTGTATCCACTGCCTGTTTCCTGATTAATCATCTGTTGTCTGTAGTACTCGAATGTGATATTCTTTACAGTATTCTTTTTTCAAACAAGTTATTGTTTTTGATACAGCCGCGGATATTTGGTAGTACTTGTTATGTTCGAGAGATTCAACCAAATATTATTAAGTTGGATTTTAAAGTCTTGAAGTGTCTTTTTAGAATATTCTCGGCCTACAAAAGGGATACCGGTGTTACTCTTCATATCCCAATAAATATCTAGTATCAGCCAATGTAGTTGTCAGGACATTAAGGGTAAAAAAAAAAGAGAAATAATAAAATGAGTAAATTAATCTTTTACAAGGTAAATTAGTCTTTTACAAATATCAATTAAGGTTAGGGTTAGGGTTAGGGTTAGAGTTAAAGTTTTAAACTTACTTCACAGCAGCTACCGCTGCAATGGCCATGATAGTGGCTGCTTTAATTGCTTATAATGTATAAAAGGTCTAATCTTTATATTATAATCAATCAAGAAAAAGAATAAAATTATTTCTCATATTTCTCTATTTGTTTCTTTTCTATTTCTCTCTTCTCTCTCTCTTTCTTTCTTAAGATCAAACAGCCATGTCTAACACTTTTGACAGTAGTCTTTTCGGAGAATATACCGTTTTTTTCCTCACAGTCTAGTTCTACAGATTAAGTGAAGGATGATGAGTGACTCATTTATATATTCCAGAATAGTACCTCTACAGAGCAACCAGATAATGGTATTTCTTCTAATGTATTTTCTGAACAAATTGATGATAGTATGCTTCTAACTCAAGAACAACCGCCCATTATTCATATTTATTCCAAAAGACAACAGATTAATGATACATGCCTTGCACCAGCTTCTACATCATCTGATTCTTCCACCCATGATCTTGATCTCCCCATCAGTTTTTGTAAAGGTACACGTCAATGCACCCTTCCTCATTCTACTTATTCTATTGCTAACTTCATTTCATATGATCATTTGCCTGATTCGTCTAGCTCTTTAATTGTTTTTATAGATTCCACTTCCATATTCAAGATAGTTAAGGATGCTCTGAATCACCCTGATAAGCGTAATGTCATACTTGAGGAGATAAATGCTCTTGATAATAATCATACCTGAGATCTAGTAGATTTTTCCAAGAGAAAAAAGGTTGTGGGTGTACAAATGGGTATTTGCAGTCAAAGTGAATCCAGATAGCTCTGTGGCAAGACTTTAAAACTCGATTGGTAGCAAAAAGTTATGATCAGACTTATGGGGTGGACTATTCTGATACATTCTCTTTAGTGACAAAACTTATCTTTGCCTATTTATTCATATTTATTGCAGTCTCCAGAGAGTGACCATTCCACTAGGCAGGCATTAAAAATGTATTTTTTCATGGTGATCTTTTAGAAAAAGTGTATATGGAGCAACCACTTGAATTTATTACTTAGAGAGAGTAAGAGAAAACTTGTCATTTGAAGAAATTTTTATATGATCATAAGCAAATTTCTCATGCATAGTTTGGCAAGTTTAGTGAGGTAGTATGTGAATTCGGATTGAAAATGAGCAAATGTGATCATTCAGCCCTCTATTAACAATCAACAACTGGTATTATATTTTTTATTGTTTACGTTAATAATATCGTGATTAAGGGAGATGACCATACAGGAATATCCTCTCTCAAGTCATTCATGCATACCAAGTTCAATACCAAAGACTTGGGACAACTAAACTATTTCTTGAGGGTTGAAATAACAAGTAAGGAAGAGATTCTGTTATCATAGAGCAAATATGTACTTGATCTACTTGCAAAAATAGGAAAGTTAGGATCTAAGCCATGCAATACGCCTATGGTACCAAATGTATATCTTACAAAAGATGACGGTGATCCCCTTGATGAATTAAAAAAATATAACTTATTGGAAAATTGAATTAGCTCACTATGACTCGTCCAGATATTGCATATTCTATCAGTATTGTAAGTCAATTTATATCTACACCTATAGTTAAAAATTGGTAGATTCTATAACAGATTCTGTGTTACTTAAAAGGTGCCCCAAAACTCGACATAATATTTAGAAATCACGGACATACTCACATTGAATGTTTTACAGATGCTGATTGGGCAGGATCAAAAATTGATACGAGGTCTACTATAAACTATTGTGTTTTTGTTGGTGGGAATCTCGTATTATGGAAAAGTAAAAAGTAAACAGTTATATCTCACTCAAGCGCAGAGTTTGAATATAGAGGTATAACCCAGTCCACATGTGAAGTCTTATGGATACATCATCTTTTAGAAGAAATGGGTTTGAATCCCACATCTCCTATAAAACTTTGGTGCGATAATCAGGTTGTCCTTCATATTGCCTCAAATCCTGTGTATCATGAGAGAATCAAACATATCGAGATTGAGAATCAAATATATCGAGATTAATTGTCACTTCATCTGAGAAAAGATTCAGCTAAACTTTATATTTACTGGTTATGTGAAAATATGAGAACAACTTGGTGATATATTCACAAAGCCTCTGAATGGAACACGAATTGAGTATCTTCGAAACAATATAGACATGATTAATATCTATACTTCAGATTGAGGGGGAGTGTTAGAATATTATAGAATATTTTCTGACATAATAGTATGATAATATTTCCAAATATGTAAGTTTAATTAGGAAGAAAATTATTACGGTAATTTATGTTGATTAGCATATATGAATCCGTTTACATGTATATATATCCCTACTTTTGTTTCAATAAAACATAAGAAAATATTCAATATTTTTTTATCTAATTCTTACACTCTTTAACACCTACCGTTGGTATTTAGGTTGGTCAAATCACGAATTTGGTGGTCATTATGGACCAATCTTAACCTAAGGTAATAAGCACCAAAAAGAACCTACCTAAAATCATCCCCACCATCCATTAAGGATAGTTATAGGAACTCAATCAACCTCAGGATACAACGGAGGTAACAGGGTGTAGTTATTATAAGAGATGAAGTTGGTGGTTAATGGGAGACTAGATTATGGTGTTTGGATAGATAGCAAATCCAAGTGAAAAGTTGAGATCCAAAATCTCTATAATTCCCACAAACCAGACCTCTTGAATCTCAAAAATGAAAAGGCATATAGGGGGTAAATCACCAAGTAATCTCTTTCTGTAATTGACCACGTGATCAATAAGCAGATCCGAAGATGGGAATCCAAATGAGGAAAATCTGCTGCAAAACTTTTGAGAAATTTACAGGTTTCCAAGTATGTATTTCACCCTCTAATTTGTGTTTGGTAGATTCCTAAATTTATCCTTATACCTAGAAACTTAGTGATGCTACCAAATGCAGTCATTTCCAATGAGAACCTCATTCCCTTAGTTTTTTCGCCAAGTCAATTGAAATGGAAATTATTCAAGTCCTTGTCATGCAAAAGAACATCAGTCTCAATAATATACACTGGTGCCAAGAACAGTAGTGACCGTGGACATATTACTAGGATATAACCTTCTTATGGGATACTGTGCAAGCACATCATCCTGAATAGAACGGCGAATTAAGACCGGAGGTTGTGGATAGAGCCGGAGTGACTGCAGAGGTCATAACACAATTAATATCAAAACCTTTTGTAAGACAAAAATCAAACTAATAGGAACTATAAATTATATTGAATTTAATTTCCTTACCTCATTAATTACTCGAGTTGTATACTTTAGTTTCTTCAAGTCTTCTACGGTTGGAAACCGATCTCCAATAATAGTATCAACCTAAGAAAAATCATGTGATTGAAAGAGGAAATAGAAAATTAGATTAGGGTCAAATGATTAAGACCAAACAAAATTTTATAGCATAAATCTATTAGGTGCACTATATGCCAGTACAAGTTTAGGTTACCTCATCTTGGAGCTTTGCCATGACACTAGGTTCCTACAGTCATTAAGAAAGTAAAAATAGTGAAATATAACCAAGCACCTATTTGATATGTGCTGAGAAATTGCTTGTCACCTTCGACAAAAGATAAAATGTCCATGTCAAAACTGCAGCAGATGTTTCATGCCCAGCTATAAGCAGGGTCATCAAGTCATCACGGAGTTGCTTGCTAGAAACCTACAAAAAGTTGGAAGAAATTCTTCTATCATGTGAGCTATTAGCAGAAACATGTTGCAATTAATAAGACATACATCATCTCCTGATGCCAAAAGGAAGTGTAGTATACTAGGATCTTGTTCATTCATGTATTCTTCACCAAACTGCAGCTCCTCTTCATCTACCATTCTCTGCAGGATAGCAAATAAATAACAAAAACAAAACCGAATCAGTGGTCATATATCCAAGAGCTTGACAGTTGAATCCAATTGAAAGAATCATATGACCTTGACTTCATGTGAGACAAATTTTCAAAATGAAAATTAAAAACAGTTCTCTTACAGTGGTTTTTTCTTTTAAATGAAACCGAGTTAGCCACATAATTAAAAGAGCTGCCTTCTTTTTGAAAAAAAAAAAAAAAGGGAACAATAAATATGTTTTTCAACCCCTAAAATTCTCTAGCTTCAAGTAAAACCTCATTGTATCAAATAAATGAACAAAGAAACAAGTAAATAAATAAAATATAGAAATCTATTATCAGTTTATCAAGGAGAATCAGCAATTCTTTAACTAAACAAGCAGTAAGTGTAAGTTCTAACTATTTGATATTTACAAAGAAATCAAATTCCCGAAAAAAAAGAAGCAGAACAGCCTGGACATCATTTTGATCCTTTATTGATACTCAGTAGGGTTTCTCAAATACAATCTCAAAGTTACCTGATTTGAATGGTTCTAAAAGTTCCAATTGAATGTTTATAAAAGTTTCATATGCTTCTGAAGTTACCTGATTTGAATGGTTCTAAAGCTTCATATGCCAAATACATATATGCATAAAAGTGTCCAGTATTCTCTTAGAAAAAGAGTTAGGTGTTGCTTTGACAGTTCCAACGTTACCTTGCATATCATTATCAAATCATTAAGCGTTTCATTGATCAATTTGAGAGCAGCAGTAACCTTCTTCTGCCGTGGTGAAATGTCTTTCCAGATTGGGATTTCCCATAATGGAATAGGTGCAACACTTCGATCTTCAGCTTCTCTCAAAACTGTGTAAACAGCCTGTTGCATCCAACATATCACTTTTTTAAAAAATAAAAAGTGTAAAGTATATACTAATCATGGTACCAAAAAGACGAGAGTACCACCTATGTACAAAAGCATTTACATAAAAGTTAATATGTCAATGACATCCCTAAAATCCACATTTCTAGTGATATCATGACTAAGTATAATCAACTTGAATAAATATATCCAGCTATCTATTAGTTTATTAGTATGCACTACTTTCAACACTATCAAAATCTCTCATGTTTCTTTCTTTCCAAATGACCTAAAAAACAGTTAAAGGAATAATGTTTCTCATACTTCTTTTTACATAGGAACCATCCCATGCCCAAATCTCCCTCTCAAACGAACCCGAAATGACCCAGTTAATTCCTAATAAACCATAAATCGTACACCTAAATTATATGCAGTGGGACACCATAACAGTATGTGGTTACACGTCTCCTCAGCCTTAAGACAGCAGTAACACCCGTTAACAATGATTCTGCCCGTGATTTTCAATCTGTCCATAGTTAAAATTCTTTCCCAGCATGCCTCTCGTGCAAAAAAAGCAATTCTGGGTGGAATTTTGGTCTTCCAGATTAGCTTTGCTGGAAATACCAGTCTATTCACAGCTCCCATATCACATAAATAATTGTAAAAAGAAGAAACAGAGAATTTTTCATTCTTTTCCAACTTCCAAACAACCTGATCGTCCCTATCAGAAATATGCTGTGACATGAGATACTTCAGAAGATCTTCAAACTCTTAATCTCCCAATCATTTAAATTCCACTTTAAATTGATACACCAGACAATATTACCATTCAAGACTCGGTAGGCCTCCTCAACAGTCATCATAGTCATTTGAGCAATATTAAAAATTCTCGGAAAACTCCTCCTAAGACACCCATAACCAACCCAATCATCCTCCCAGAATTTGATACTGTTGCCTCTACCAATTTTCCAGTTAATACACTGCTGGAAAGGTTTCCTCAACATTAATATTTTCCTCCATAACCCACGCCCATGCGGAATTTTGAGTCTGGTTACATCCAACATATCATAAATCCAGTAAGTTCTTGCATAAGACATCAACCATAAAGCTAACTTAGACTCCAATAAAAAATTATATGAAAAGAAAAGCCAGTACCTCAACTATACCAGTATCATTTGTTAATGAATCAAAATCGTAGTTAAAGACTGCCTTGCCAATAATATCCAATGTCAGACGGGAAAAGAGTGACTCCATCTCCACATCTTCTCCATTGAATGCAGCAGCATTGAGCTTCATGCAAAGCCTATCTGTAGCTTCTCCAAACAGGTTGATCATAGCTGTAACATACTATATAATAAACCAAGAAAAGAATCAGCATCAGAAACAGGTCAAATGATGTATTTAAGGCTCCAAAATGCCTCCCAATCCTATAAAGGTAGACATTGATCAAGGTAGAAATTTATCACACTTTACATTTATTTCCCTTGTTTCTTTGGTATTCTATCCTTAATCTCCTAGATGTATGTCTAATGTATCCAATTCTTGTGGCCTGTTGGGTTCCAACTAGTTAAACTAATAATGTTATAACTCATGTTTAATTTGTTTAACCACTCCTTCATAATTTAAAGAAAAAAAATGAGAGTTTGTCACTTAAAGGTTGCAGTTGACCTTGAAAACTATTTAGTCAACAATGATTTATAACTCAAGCTGACAGGTTACATGCTCAATATAGTGTCTTTTCCTGGCATAAGTAACTTCCTTTTTGCCAGGTTACATGCTCAAGGTAGCTGTTTTGCCAGGCCATAAATTACTCTCTTTCTAAAAACTTGTGGACACTACTAAAATTTTAAGCACTGTCTACTACATAAATTTTAAGTCTTTTCTCCTAAATTCATAAATGTCTAGCTTCATAATCTGAAATGTAACGGCCCTGAAAATTCAAAAAAAAATACATATAATAATTTGAATGCGGAGGCGAAATAAAAAATTAAAATTAACATCCCTTACACAATAAGTTAAAAGTATTAAACAATATCACGAAATAAATTCTCTAAAATAAATAAGAGAAATGAAAAAAATAAAGGAAACTATAAAGCACTAGCATCTACTCGCCGTCTTCTTGTAGATCGGACTCGGAAAACAGAACCTCCTGATCTGAAATTATTAAATAAGGAATGAACTACACTACTGCAGTAAGAATATCACAGTATATTACCGTCACAGAAGCAAAATTTGGTAGAAAACAAAAAAATAAATAAATAACCAATGGAACACAAATTTTAAAGGAATATATTTATTTAAAATAAAACCATTTACTCTTTTTCTTGTCCTTGAAGAACCTGTGAAAACAATCTATAAAGACAATAACATCATACAGATCACAATTTCATACATAATCAGTAACATAAAACATATCAAAAATCCGTATTCATTAATAATAACTGATTATTACCGTTTCTCGTTTTCACCAGCCTACTAATATCCATGGGGATCCATAGGGGTGGCCCCCCTATACGTGAACCATTCTCCTTAACAGTCTTAATTACAGGGCCATTCCCATATCCTGTCTGGTATGAGAGTAAAGCGAGCCGTCCCAATACCCCGTCCGGTATTAGACGACGTTCACAGTAGGGTTTCCTATGAACCCAATCCGTAAACTATCTCCCAGAATATCTAGTGAGGCTGTCACCTTATCTATTTTCTCTTAATCTCCGTTAACAAGTTGAACATAATCACATAAACAATAAACATGCACCCGGTAATACAATCATATCATAAATTCCAAAATCACACAGTGATCAAGTAAGCAGTAATATATGCATTTAAAACCATAGAATAGATAGACCAGATATTATAATGCATTTAAACTGTAAAATAAATCAAGCAGGAATCTACAGAGAATAATGTTCGGTTCGGACTCCATTAGCAACCTTAATTAATTATGCATATCTATTAATTTGCACAAAATACAGTATTACCATTTATTCGAACTTTAATTTCATGATAGTAAATAGGGTGAGGGGTTCTTACTTGATTCGATACAGAAAACTAGATTGTTACTGCGATTACGGCCGGTCATTAGATTCCCTCAATTTTTTTCCGGGAACTAAAACGCGCTTACGGTACCTACACATGTCCCAAATAACCCAGAAATCAGACCCAGGGCCTACTCGACCAATTTCGGAATACCGGCACGAGCCGCCATGCTCCAGCAACTGCGCCACTGCCCACGCCGACAATCCGCCTCGGGTTAGCTGTTTTCGGCCATTTCCGTCCGAATTCAGCCAAAGTTGCAACGGTTCCTATGAGAAAACACACTTAGCGCCCTCGGTGGGCCCAAAAAAATGTAGAAAAACAAAACTCAGCGGCGGTGGGGTGTTTTCCTCCGGCTCACGTTGCGGTTGGGTGTTTTGCTCCGTTCAACCTGTAGAGGAGAAACGGTGATCACAACGGTGGAAAAATCACATCGAACGGGAATCGGGAAAGACCTCATCGGAGGCAAAAATCGAAGCACCCTGTGGCGGCGCCGCTGAGCTTCGGCGACATTTTCTGGCCAATTGGCTGGTTTTTTCACTCTGATTTGGTTATGGGTGGGTTTGAAATCAAATTCTGAGCAAAGGGTAGAATTTTTACGTCGTTTGGCGACCGAAAATTGCTCCGGTGCGGCGGCAGGTGGCGGCGGCAGGTGGCGGCGGTCGGCTCCCGGGCGGCTGGGCTGTCTTCTCCGGCAAGGGGCTCAGGCGGCTAGGGTTAGGATTTGGGTGCAGATGGGGTTATTTATACCCATCCGCTTTTGATCTGGGTCGTCCATCGCTTTTAATCTGTACGGTCCGATCGCGATTAAATAGGGAGTGAATCTGGACCGTCCGTGCGCGATTCAATCCGTGCCGTCCGTGCGCGTTTTTGATTTTGGTCGTCCGTGCGAGCGGGAACGGATCTCAGTCGTTCGATCGCGCGCACGTGGATCGCCCACGTGGCTCCCTCCCGCGTGGCCTCTTGGGTCAGCTTCTCTGCCACCTGGTGCGTCCTGGTTGGTCAAGGCTGCTGACCGGGCAGCTGACGTAGAGTAACTTTTCTAAATTGCGTTTTGACTCCCGGTTTCCGATTTTTCTTTCAAAAATACCCCCATAACCTAAATTTTCACCCATTTTTTCCAAAATTGTTTTCAATTAAATCCTTAACTAATTTTTTATCCTTTTTATTATTATTATTATTATTTTCAATAAAATAAAATAAATTCAATTCAATTCAATTAATACATATTTATATTTATATAGAATTAATAAAAATAAAATAAATGATAAAAATAATTAGGTGTTACAACTCTCCCTCCTTAAAAAAAAATTTGATCCCTCAAATTTACCTCTTACTCTCGATCGAGCAACTGGGAGTACTGGGCTCTAAAGTCTGATTCTAGCTCCCATGTAGCCTCCCTTGGTGTGTGGTTCTGTCATACGACCTTTACAAAGGATATTTGCTTATTGCGAAGTAATCTGCTCTTTCGATCCGTAATGCCGACTGGTATTTCCTCCTAGGATAAATCTTTTCGGAGTGGAAGAGGTTCGTGGGCCAAGACATAAAAAGGATCCGGATTGTACTTGCGTAGCATGGACACATGAAATACATTGTGGACCTTAGAATGTTCTGGAGGCAGTGATAGTCTATAAGCAACAGTACCAATCCTGTCTAAGACTTCAAATGGTCCAATAAATCGGGGGTTTAGTTTTTCCTCCTGCCGAACCTACTAATTCACTTGAAATGAGTGATTTTAAGGAACACTTGGTCGTCTTTCTCAAACACTAAATCTCTCATTCGGGTGTCTGCATAACTCTTCTATCTGCTCTGAGCCGTCTGAATGTTTTCTTGATCTTAACTATTTTGGATGTAGTCTCCTCTACCAGCTCCGAGCCGAACAATTTTCTATCGCCCACTTTTTTCCAACAAATCGGCGATCTGCATGGGCGCCCATATAACGTCTCATACGGAGCCATGTCAATACTCGCTTGCTAGCTGTTGTTGTAGGCGAACTCTATCAGGGATAGATGGTCGTCCCAATGGCCCCCAGAGTTAAGGATACAAGCTCGGAACATATCCTCAAGTGTACGGATTGTCCTTTCTGACTATCCATCAGTATGAGGGTGGAAGGCAGTACTAAGGGACAGCTTCATTCCCATGACTTGCTGAAAACTACTCCAAAACTGAGAAGTGAACCTGGGGTCCATTTCAGACACTACTGTCACTAGGACCTCATCGGAGGCAAAAATCACATCGAACGGGAATCGGGAAAGACCTCATCGGAGGCAAAAATCGAAGCACCCTGTGGCGGCGCCGCTGAGCTTCGGCGACATTTTCTGGCCAATTGGCTGGTTTTTTCACTCTGATTTGGTTATGGGTGGGTTTGAAATCAAATTCTGAGCAAAGGGTAGAATTTTTACGTCGTTTGGCGACCGAAAATTGCTCCGGTGCGGCGGCAGGTGGCGGCGGCAGGTGGCGGCGGTCGGCTCCCGGGCGGCTGGTCTGTCTTCTCCGGCAAGGGGCTCAGGCGGCTAGGGTTAGGATTTGGGTGCAGATGGGGTTATTTATACCCATCCGCTTTTGATCTGGGTCGTCCATCGCTTTTAATCTGTACGGTCCGATCGCGATTAAATAGGGAGTGAATCTGGACCGTCCGTGCGCGATTCAATCCGTGCCGTCCGTGCGCGTTTTTGATTTTGGTCGTCCGTGCGAGCAGGAACGGATCTCAGTCGTTCGATCGCGCGCACGTGGATCGCCCACGTGGCTCCCTCCCGCGTGGCCTCTTGGGTCAGCTTCTCTGCCACCTGGTGCGTCCTGGTTGGTCAAGGCTGCTGACCGGGCAGCTGACGTAGAGTAACTTTTCTAAATTGCGTTTTGACTCCCGGTTTCCGATTTTTCTTTCAAAAATACCCCCATAACCCAAATTTTCACCCATTTTTTCCAAAATTGTTTTCAATTAAATCCTTAACTAATTTTTTATCCTTTTTATTATTATTATTATTATTTTCAATAAAATAAAATAAATTCAATTCAATTCAATTAATACATATTTATATTTATATAGAATTAATAAAAATAAAATAAATGATAAAAATAATTAGGTGTTACAACTCTCCCTCCTTAAAAAGAAATTTGATCCCTCAAATTTACCTCTTACTCTCGATCGAGCAACTGGGAGTACTGGGCTCTAAAGTCTGATTCTAGCTCCCATGTAGCCTCCCTTGGTGTGTGGTTCTGTCATACGACCTTTACAAAGGATATTTGCTTATTGCGAAGTAATCTGCTCTTTCGATCCGTAATGCCGACTGGTATTTCCTCCTAGGATAAATCTTTTCGGAGTGGAAGAGGTTCGTGGGCCAAGACATAAAAAGGATCCGGATTGTACTTGCGTAGCATGGACACATGAAATACATTGTGGACCTTAGAATGTTCTGGAGGCAGTGATAGTCTATAAGCAACAGTACCAATCCTGTCTAAGACTTCAAATGGTCCAATAAATCGGGGGTTTAGTTTTTCCTCCTGCCGAACCTACTAATTCACTTGAAATGAGTGATTTTAAGGAACACTTGGTCGTCTTTCTCAAACACTAAATCTCTCATTCGGGTGTCTGCATAACTCTTCTATCTGCTCTGAGCCGTCTGAATGTTTTCTTGATCTTAACTATTTTGGATGTAGTCTCCTCTACCAGCTCCGAGCCGAACAATTTTCTATCGCCCACTTTTTTCCAACAAATCGGCGATCTGCATGGGCGCCCATATAACGTCTCATACGAAGCCATGTCAATACTCGCTTGCTAGCTGTTGTTGTAGGCGAACTCTATCAGGGATAGATGGTCGTCCCAATGGCCCCCAGAGTTAAGGATACAAGCTCGGAACATATCCTCAAGTGTACGGATTGTCCTTTCTGACTATCCATCAGTATGAGGGTGGAAGGCAGTACTAAGGGACAGCTTCATTCCCATGACTTGCTGAAAACTACTCCAAAACTGAGAAGTGAACCTGGGGTCCATTTCAGACACTACTGTCACTAGGACTCCATGCAATCTGACTATTTCTCGAATATACCTGCACTAAGCAGAAAAAGTGCAGGCAAATTGGGGCCACACAACAGGTTCAAGAAAAAGTGCAGGTATTAAATTGGATAAGATACCTGCACTTTTTCTGCTTAGTGCATCGACTACCACTTTGCCCTCACCCGAATGGTACAAGATGTCACAATCATAGTTTTTAAGAAGTTCTATCCACCTTCTCTGACGCATGTTGAAATCCTTTTGAGTGAATATATGTTTCAAACTCTTGTGATCGATATAAATCTGAAAGTTTTCTCTATATAAATAATGGTGCCAAGTTTTCAAGGCGTGTATAATTGCGGCAAGTTCTAAGTCATGGATGAGATAATTTTTCTCATGACTCTGTAACTGTCTGGACCCATAGGCTATGACATTCTCATGCTGCATTAGAACACAACCCAGGCCTAAATAGGAGGCATCACTGTAAACTGTATATTCCCCCCAATTCACTCGGTAAGGCTAGCACAGGCGCAGTAGTCAGCCGCTTCTTTAGTTCTGAAAAACTTCTTTCACAGTTCTCATTCCACTCAAATTTGGCATTCTTCTTTGAGTCGGGTTAGGGGAGCTGTTAGACTAGAAAATCATTCAACGAACCTGCGATAATAGCCCGCCATTCCCAAAAAGCTACTGATTTCTTTAACTGATGTCAATTTCTCCCAGCCGAGCACCGCTTCAACCTTTTCAGAATTCACTGATACTCCATCCTTTGATATGATGTGTCTCAGGAAAGCGGTCTGCTCAAACTAGAATCCACACTTACTCAACTTTGCATACAGTTTCTTTCTTCTGAGAACCTGCAAAACCTGAGCTAGATAGTGAGCATGTTCCTCTCTGCTTTTTGAGTAGACCAGGATGTCGTCGATGAACACGATAACAAATTGATCTAAGAATTGTCTGAAGACCCTGTTCATCAAATCCACGAAGATGGCTGGGGCATTGGTTAGCCCAAATGGCATGAACAGGAACTCATAATGTCCGTACCTGATTCGAAAAGCCGTCTTGGGGATGTCTTCTGTCCTTATTTTCACCTGATGGTAACCTGATCGCAGGTCTATTTTGGAGAAGACCTGCGCATTCTGCAACTGATCGAAGAGGTCATCAATTCTGGGAAGGGGATATTTGTTCTTGATTGTGATCTTGTTCAATCCTCTGTAATCAATACATAGTATCAACGTTACATCTCCCTTTCTGGGAAAAGTGACTCCGGCACCCCAAGGGGACACTATGTCTGAGGGGGAGCCTGGATCACCGGTCTGGGCCTCTTGTTCTGTTGGACAGGCGCAGTAGGTGCTAGTCTGCAGGGTGGAGCTGAGGGTCTGTGGTTCCCTGCTGACTGAGGGAGGGTGTGGAGGCTCCTTTCCACTAACTGTGCCTTGGCCAGAACGGCCGAATAAGTCCCGAGCTCCAGTACAAACAAATGATGTTTGATCTCTGGGCGGAGGCCCCACTGGAACCTCCTAGCCTTCCTGCCCTTATCCATCAACATCTCAGGGGAGTATCGGCCCAACTCCAGGAACTTACAAGCATATTTTCACACAGTCATGTTTCCCTGGACCAACTGTAGAAACTCCATCTCCTTCAGATATCGGATGTGCTCTGGGAGGTACTCTGCATGAAAGACTGCTAGGAACTGTTCCCAAGTAACTGAAACTGGCAGGATGGTCTGCTTGAGTTCCCACCAGCAGTCTGCTTCTCCCACCAGCATGTAGGTAGCAAGGGTGACCCTCTGCTCGGGAGTCACTCCTGGGGTCTTGAAGGCCTTCTTCGTCTCCGCCAACCAGTATTAGACATCTTCAAAAGAGGATTCCCCTGCAAAAGTAAATGGGTTCAGTCTCCTGTACCTCTCTATGTAACTTGGGTCAATCGTGGGAGGAACTAGGTCCAGTGGAAGAGGGACTGAGCCAGGTTGAGGATAGACTGGGGGGGCCCTATGGTGGTACTTGCTGATATGGCAGGGGCACTGTATTATACTGCGGCGGTGACACTGGGTGGTACTGTGGAAGAGCAGGGTCGTACCGAAGTGGCTCAGGATCCTCTCGCTACAGTGGTGGCTCAACATGTGGCAGCGGGTGAGGGTTAGGTAGCTCCCTCCTCTCCTCTCGGCCCTGCTGGGCAGCAATGAGTCTTTCTAACATCTCAAATATCCTGTCCACGTCTTCCCTGAGCAAACCCTCCCGGGTTGCCTGGTTTAGTGGGGGTTTTCCTCTTCTCATCTCACTATACCTACATTTCACAAGGAAGAGTTGAGTGATAATTCATTGTTTGGTGTTTCTCTAAGTATTATTGTGTAAGGGACGGGTCCGAGGAACGCGACTTTGATACCAACTGCAACGGCCCCGGAAATTCAAAAGAAAATACATATAATAATTTGAGTGCGGAAGCGAAATTAAGGTTAACATCCCTTACACAATAACTTAAAAGTACTAAACAATATCACGGAATACGTTCTCTAAAATAAATACGAGAAATGAGAAAAATAAAGGAAACTATAAATTATCTAGCATCTACTCGTCGTCTTCTTGTGGATCGGGCTCGGGAACCAAGCCCTCCTGATCTGAAATGGTTAAATAAGGAATGAGGTACACTAGCCCAGTAAGGACATCACACTATATTACCGTCACAAAAGCAAAGTTTGGTAGAAAACCAAAAAAAAAAGAAACAACCAATAGAGCACAAATTTTAAAACAATACATTTATTTAAAATAAAACCATTTATCTTTTTTCTTACTTTTGGAGAACCTGTGAAAACAACCTATAAAGATAATAACATCATACAGATCACAATTTCATGCATAATCAATAACATAAAATATATCATAAATCCGTATTCATTAACAATAACTGATTATCACCGTTTCTTGTTTTCACCAGCCTACTAATATCCATGGGGGATCCATAGAGGTGTCCTCGCTACACGTGAACCATTCTCCTTAACAGTATTAATTCCAGGGCCGTCCCATACCTCGTCCGGTATGAGCTCCAATACATTAAATATCAATACCCTGTCCGGTATAAGTGTGAAGCGGACCGTCCTCATACCCCGTCCGATATGAGACGACGTTCACGGTAGGGTTCCTTATGAACCCAATCTGTCCACCATCTCCCAAGATATCTAGTGAGGCTGTCACCTTATCTGTTTTCTCTTAGTCTCCATTACCAAATTGAACATAATTACATAAATAATAAATATGCACCCGGTAATACAATCATATCGTAAATTCCAAAAACACAGTGGTCAAGTAAGACAGTAATACATGCATTGAAAACCATAGAAAAGATAAACCAGATATCATAATGCATTTAAACCGTAAAATAAATAAAGCAGGAATCAACAGAGAATAATGTCCGGTTCGGGCTCCATTAGCAACCTTAATTAATTATACATATCTATTAATTTGCACAAAATACAGTATTATCATTTATTCGAACTCTAATTCCATGATAGGAAATAGGGTGAGGTGTTCTTACTTGATTCGACGCCGAAAACTAGATTATTACTGCGCCTACGGTCGATCCCTAAATTTCCTGAATTTTTTCTCAGGAACTGAAATGCGCTTACGGTACCTACACATATCCCAAATAACCCAAAGTCAGACCCAGGGCCTACTCGGTCAATTTCGGAATTCCGGCACGGTAGCTCCACCGTACTCCGGCGACGGCGCTGCTGCCCGCGGCAGTGATCCGCCTCGAGTTGGCTGTTTTCTGCCGTTTCCGGCCGAATTCAGCCAAACTTGCATCGATTCCTGTGAGAAAACACACTTAGCGCCCTCGGTGGGCCCAAAAAAACGTAGAAAATCGAAACTCAGCGGCGATGGGGCTCTCCGGTGCGGCGGCTCCTCTGGCTTACGTTGCAGTTGGGTGTTTTGCTCCGGTCAACCTGTAGAGGAGGAAACGGTGATCACAAGGTGGAAAAATCACATCGAACGGGAATTGGGAAGGACCTCATCGGAGGCAAAAATCGAAGCACCCCGCGGCAGCACCGCTGAGTTTCAGCGGTGTTTTCTGGCCAATTGACCGGTTCTTTCACTCTGATTTGGCCATGGGTGGGTTTGAAATCAAATTCTGAGCAAATGGTAGAATTTTTATCTCGTTTGGCAGCCGGAAATTGGTCCGGTGCGGCGGCAGGTGGCAGCGGTCGGCTCCCCAACGGCTGGCTATCTTCTCCGACGAGGGGCTCTGGCGGTTAGGGTTAGGGTTTGGGTGCGGATGGGGTTATTAATACTCATCTGCTTTTGATCTGGGCCGTCCATCGCTTTTAGCCTGGACCATCCGATCGCAATTAAATAGTGAGTGAATCTGGTTCGTTCATCGCGATTCAATCTGGTCCGTCCGTGCGCAATTCAATCAGGGCCGTCTGTGCGCGATGCAATCTGGGCCATCCCTGCGCGTTTTTGATCTGGCCTGTCCATGCGCGCGGGAACGGATCTCAGCCGTTCGATCACGCGCACGCGGATCGCCCACGTGGTTCCCTCCCGCGTGGCCTTCCGGGTTAGTGTCTTTGCCACCTAGCGCGTCCTAGTTGATCGGGGCTGCTGACCGGGCAGTTGACGTGGCGTAACTTTTCTGAATTGCGTTTTGACCCTCGATTTCCGATTTTTCTTTCAAAAATACCCCTAGAACCCAAATTTTCACCTCTTTTCTCCAAAATTATTTTCAATTAAATCCTTAACCAATTTTTTACCTTTTTTTATTATTATTATTATTATTATTATTTTCAATAAAATAAATTAAATTCAATTCAATTCAATTAATACATACTTATATTTACATAGAATTAATAAAAATAAAATAAATAATAAAAATAATTGGGTGTTACATGCAATGAAAAACAAAAGCTCAATTAACATTTCAGCTTCTTCGTTAGTGAAAATCAAGTGAACCAATTAATTAGACAAAGGAGCATGATGCTGCCAAAGCAAACAAGATTCAATATCTAACTTAATTAGGATACCTTCTGATGCAGTGCAGGTACAATTGCACGCCGTCTAACCCGCCATACTTCTCCATCAGCCGGTATGAGTCCCTTCCCCATGACAAATTCTAGAATTTCTGCCAAAATACCCTGCATATGAAAGATGAGAAAGAATTAAACAGAGGACTAGCCGAAACCCAGATTGCTCATTATTGAAGATGACATTTAATTTACCTTTGAATAAGCCTTTGAATTGTCTTTTAATATATGTTTACATATGGATGGATCAGAAACGATCAAGAATGACTGCACAAAAGACCAACAAATGAAGTATAAAATTCATGTATGCTCCTAATTAGTGCTCAAGTACATTGAAAAAACAACCAGTAATATAAGAAATCACATGAAGAAAAGAAGCAAACCTTTGGTCCAAAGGTCAACCTGAAAATTCCACCATAAGTTAGGTAAAGTTCATACAGAGGCAGGAAGAAAGCCTCGCTCCGTATGGCACTAATTGTTCCTTTAGCCGTTGGAATCTCGGGATAATCTTCAAGAGTACCAGTCAACTTAAATAAAAATTCCAGAACCTCTTCAGGAATGCCCAGTTTCGATAAACCATTCCTTAATATAGATTGAAAACTTGTTCCCAAAACCAAAGCACTATATAAGAACTAAAGGAATAATTTTCAAACAACCAAAACAACTATATATTATGGTAAGTCAAAGGCAAGATAAAAACCACAGTTTGCTTTCCCAATTTCAAAAGGTTTCCCAGTCCAATGTCTATCATATTGAAAATCAGAACAATGTGATCTTTTCTGATAGACAAATCAAGTGATCTTGTCTAATTTAGATGCGTTCAGTTAACTCCATAACTTAAGCTTGATAAATGGAAGTCCCATAAGTCTACCAATTATATATTTGATTCAAGGTAGTTTTTATTTTTTTGGTAATTCCTTCCTTAACAGTTTGAAATACAACTATACAGATATGGAATTAAAGCAACAACTGAAGTTGATTTAATTATGCATCAAATGCAACTATGACAACTTTTAAATTGCACGGAAATAAAACACTATTGAAACAAAGGCAAGACCAGAGTAACTAGAACATTTAGATTTCCTCATTCATCTCCATTTACTCACACCCAATGTACTTATCACAACAACAAAGACTAACCATGCCCAAGACTGTGTTCCACAATACAAGCTTGCATGCGTGTTCTTAAAACATAAATTTACAATTTAATTAAAGAAAACTAAGGAGGATACCCAGACTGGCGCACAGTGAATTCTCCAGAAGCAATTCGAGCAGACAACTCGGCTCGCCGTTTCTCTTCAATCCGCTGCTCTACTTTCTTGACAGCGCTGGCGACCGAGTCAGTCTCTCTCCCATTGGAAGACGAGCAACTGATTACAGCAAACTGACAATTCCCTGAAATGCAGGAGCAGAAATGAAAAAGGGAAAAGAAAGAAAACATATTGATAAGCAAGTATGAAAATTAAGGAAAAAAGAAAATGGGGGAATGTGGGGGTACCGAAATTTTTGGATGAGGAAGGTGTGGACCTCAATCTATAAGAATGATGGTTGATAAAGGAGGGAACTTGAAGAAGAGATAAAGATGAAGCCATGAGAGTAGCTTAAGCCTTAGAGCGATGGGAATGAATTTGTTGCAGAATGAAATGAAAACTGATAGGAAAATGGAAAGTTTAGAGAAGAAAAGCTATAAAAACAGAGCTGGAAATGAGTCTCATCCACAGCTGAAAAAACAAAGTAGGAATCTTTTATGCTCCTTAGCAAACCAAAACCTTTGATGCCAAAATGCAACCCAAAAAAAAAGTGCAACAGCACCTTCACCAATGATGTATATATATATTATATATTATATATATATGTGTGTATATATACATACATTGCAAACAAAACACTATTTAATGGGTAACAGCTTTTATTTTTTAGATTAAGATTTCAAATTTCAGTAAAAATAAAAAATTTATTAAACTAAAAGTAATGAATCTATGTTTTATTCATTGGTTTTCATGCAAATTATTTAATTTAAATAAAGCAAAATAACCATAAAAAAATTAAAAATATTTTAATATATTAAAAAAATTTGTGGTACTTACATGAGCAAAAAAGAATATTGTTTTATTTAATGGGTTAATTAATTATGGCTGAATTAAAAAAGATAAACAAAAAAATAAGTAAAACTTTTTAAAATTATATATTATTAATAACATTAATCGTAATTGCCAAAAAAAATTCTTTTTTTTCTTCTTTGAATTTTTTTTAAAAGTTTTTGTTTTTTGGTAAAGAGAGAAAGAAATAAATTAATTAATCAAATAATTAATTTTTTCAATTGTGTTCATTATTGCAACATAACGTGTTAATTTAATTAAAATTAATATAAAAAATTAAAAAATCATATATATTTTTTAAAAATGTTTCAAATGAAAACAAAATAATTAAAAAAAAAATTATATTTACTATGTTAAATAAAGCATTGTTTTCTGTTTCTCTCTCTCTCTCTCTCTCTCTCTCTATATATATATGTGTATATATATCCCCAAGCAAAAATTTGGTTAAAGCCAATGGAATCGTCATCAGCCAATCATGTGTATTGTAGCTTCATCCATCACCAGTGGGTCCCTCTTCTATCTCTATTTTGTCCTTCATCCTCACAAACAAGCAAATTAAATTAAACATTACAACTTTGATGTATATGTTTATGTTTGTAAAAGTTATATAATTCTATATTTATAACTTACAACCTTACGAAAATATTTTGATGCAAGGATCTTATGTCATTAACAATAATTTTATATTATATAGTATGAGAATAATATAAAAAAAAAATTAGTATGTTATTTATTTATATAAAAATAATTTAATATTTATTTAATAATTATAATAAAAATAAATAAATCATTAAATTGTTTTTTCGTTATAATTTAATTTTTAATTTTTTTAATTTTTTTAATTTTTTTAAACACCCAATTTTTTTTTATTTTGTAACAAAAAAATTAAATTATCAAATCATATTTAAATATTTTAAAAAAATAACTCAAAAACATTATTTTTACTAATCAATTAAATTAATAAATTTATTAATTAAAATAATTAATTAAAGTCATTATTTTAAACTATTTTTTAAAATATTTCGATATTATCTAATTATGTTAGAAAATAGAAAGAAACCAAATATTTGAAACAAATAGAAACCTAATTGTAACATAAATAATATCAATGTCCAAATTATAACAAATGTAAAACTTTGTACATTAATTTTATAATTTATCCTACAAAACTATGAATCGTACACTTAATATTTTTACAATAATATAACAAATTTAGGTTCATAAAATATAACATATGAATATTTAAAATATACACACAAGTTAATGCAACCATGAAGACCGGGTGTAAAATTAAACTTCTAATGTAAAGTCCCAAAACCTTAAAGAAAATGGACTTATAATTTCAATGCGGAAGCACTATTTACATTTGTTACACATTAAATTGAATTGTCTAATAGAATTATGAAAATATCTTTTCTACGTGGTTCATAAAAGACAACGTTAATTAAAAAAATATAAATATATTAGTATCTTAAGACAACCTTCATTAGCACTTGAAAGGAGTCCGAAATGTGGTCTACTCACAACTTTCTTGCTGATTGGAATTTAAATCTTTATTTTTTTAATCTGAAATGGTTAATGAAATTGTGAACTACATTAGTCCAGTAAAAATATCACACTAATCACTTATACGGAAAATCTAATGTTAGTAAAAATCAGGAAACAACTAATGTAATCATTCCTTTAAATAAATACATTTAATTTTAAAATTTTTTATTCGATACTTAACGTTACAATTATTTTCAAAATCAACTTATGAAAACAATTAACCAAATGACATTTTAATTTCATGCATAGAATCAACAATCATTCCTTTTTAACCTACTTACTAGGACTCTCGAAATCCATAGGGATATCCATCTACTCGTGAACCAAGTATCAAGATTTGACAATTAACCCGGTCGAGCTCATACTCCGTCCAATAATGAGCGCCAAAAATATCATCGCCTCGATAGTTCCTCTGGTATGAGGGTGAATCATATCTCCTAAAAACCTTCTGGTATGGGACTTCTCAGTCCCGTCCGACTGAAATAATGTCCACCCTTTCCTAGGGTGCCCAATAAGCTTTCATTTATTTAGACTCTTATCATCCAAATAACCACTAAAACATATCAACATCTCAGTTCATATCCAAATATTAATTCAAAATAATATTTAAACAAGCGATATAGTTTAACATAACTAAATAACCAATAACCAGAATATCGAATAAAAAATCATCAACTCAATTACGTACAGTATAATAGTAATCAAATATAGGTAGTACAGAAAAATAAACAAAGAATCAAGATAAATATAAACTAACATGTTCCAGTTATACTAGTGAGCTATAATATTTTTAGGGTTCTTCTAATTTCTAACAAAGCATACAATTATCGATTATTAATCCTCAATTTACCGTAACCGAGAATAGGGTGAGTGATCCTTACCTGGATCGCTGTTTCGAAACGTCGTGCTATCTACTATACCACCTAACGAGTCCTAAGTTTCCTGAATTTTTTTTGCGATAATCCAAAATACTCATCACGTACCTAAAAACACTCCAAAAATAAAAAAAATCAATGTTGAAAAACCTTTTCGGCCCATTTTAAGGTTTCAACACGCCGGCGTCAACTCCGCCGCCCACGACAGCGATTTATCCAGGCTTGGCCAGTTTTAACCGATTTTATATGTATTCATGCGAAAAAAGACGTTAGGGGGTCTCGATTGATCAGAAAATCACAAAAAATCGAACCTACCAGTGGGGGGGTCTCCGGGTGCGACGACTCCACCGATTCTCCTTTGCGGCTGGAGTTTCTTCTTCGGCTAATCTGCAAAGAAAGGGATGGTGAACACAATAGTTAGAAAATTGTGTGAAACGGGAAACAGGAATGGGCTCATCGAAAGATTTTTAGAGTTTCGGCCACGGCAGCTACGCTGGACTTTGCCCGTGGTTTCCGACTTACCTGCAGTTTTCGGCTTATTCACTGTCTCTTTTACTCTGATATGGCAACAAGGAGACTCGGAATCAAATTTTAAGCGGGTAGAAGAGAATTTTACCTTTTTTGGCAATCGACACTGGCTCCAGTGTGGCGACGATCGTGGGTCAGTCTCCTTCTATACCGACTGGTCCTTCTTATTCGGCGAGGGCAAATGCGGCTGGGGTTAGAATTCCCCTACACGCGATGTTTATATACTTATCCTCCGTCGATTTAGGCCGTCCATTCTTGTCGATGTGGAATGAATCACTGGCCACGTGGATCGCTTGCATGGCCTCCCGTGTGACGCCAATGTTAGCTTGTTTTGTCATGCGATGTACTATGGTTCGCGTGGCTGCTAACTGAGTTGTCTCATGTGGCCGAGTTTTCTTTTTTTATATTTTAATCCTCTGTTTTTAATTTTTCTTTCAAAAACATCCACCGAACTCGAAATTTCACCCATCTTCCCTAAAATTACTTTCAATTTCGTTTATAACCTATTTTTCTCAAATAATTTGATAAAATTAAATTAAATTAATATTTTTAATTATTTTTATAAATATGAAAATTGATCCTGAGCCAAATTCTGGATCCGGATATTACAACTCTCTTCCCTTAAAAAAAATTTGGTCCCTTAAATTTGTCACCCTCTCATTTAGTCAAACAGTTGGGGATATTGTGCTCTAGAGTTCGATTCTATCTCTCATGTAGCCTCCTTCTGTGTGTGATTTTACCATAGGATATTGACGAATAAAATTGCTCTATTGCGAAGTACTTTACTCTTTTGGTCTACAATGCCTACTGGTACCTCCTCATAGGATAGATCCTCTTAGAGTGAGAGAGGCTCGTAGGTCAGGATGTGTGAGAGGTATAGGTTGTACTTACGTAGTATGAACACATGAAATACATTATGAACCTTGAATAGCTCTGGAAATAGTGTCAGTTTGTAAGCGGTCGTACCAATCCTGTCTAAGATCTCAAATGGTCCAATAAACCAGAAATTTAATTTTTTTCTTTTGCTAAACCTGTTAATTCCCTTAAAAGAGGTCACTTTAAGAAACACCCGATTACCTTTCTCAAATTTCAAATCTCTCCTCCGGGTATTCGCATAACTCTTCTGTGTACTCTGAGCTGTCTGCATGTTTTTTCTGATTTTAACTATTTTGGTTGTAGTCTCTTTTACAAGATCTAAACTAAACAATTTTCTATCATTCAGATTTTTTCAAAAGATCGGTGACTTACAGGGGCGACCATACAATGCCTCGTATGGGGCCATGCCGATACTTATTTGGTAGCTATTATTGTAAGCGAATTCTATCAAATATAGGTGATCATCCCAATAGCTCCTAAAGTCAAGAACATAAGGTCGGAACATATCCTCTAGTGTGTGAATCGTCCTCTATGATTGTTCATTGGTTTGATGGTGAAATGTGGTGCTAAGGGATAGTTTCGTCTCCATGGTTTGCTAAAAACTAGACCAAAATCGAAAAGTGAACATGCGGTCTCTGTCGGATACCACTGTCACTGGAATTTCATGTAACTTGACTATCTCCCAGATATGTATTCTTGCTAACTTGTTCAATAGGTCGGTCATCTTGATAGTCAAGAAGTTAGAAGGCTTAGTAAGCCGGTCAACAATTACCCAGAATTACATTAAAATCTTCCGTGTCAATCTCTATTAGGTCCACACTCAGTTTTCTATCTGCTATGTTTATGATACAAATTATGTATATAACCTCTCTTAGTAGTGTTTTACTTCTAAGAGTGGACACAAACAACATATAATTAAATCTTTCAAGTAATACATTCAAGTTTCGTGCAAAAGCATGTGATACAAATAAATATGAAGCATCAGTATCAATCAAAACATGTGCAAGATGATTACAGATAGTATACGTACTCTGTATCACATTCGAGTTGGTTTCAGTATCCTATTGAGTGAGGTTGTAAGTTCTGCCTTAAATAAGATATCTGGCCTGATTCTGATTTTACGGGTACTCTCTCGCATAATGTTCGGTACTCCCACATATGTTGTAGGATTGTTGAGACGATAGCAGGTCGGTCCCCATGATTTTTGCCACAGTCTTGGCAAGTCCTATCGCATCCTGTTATCGGAGCTTGAGGAGGAGTCTAAGTCACTAGCATAGGTCTCTTGTTCTACTGAACTAGTGCAGCAAATGCTAGTCTACAGTATGAAACCGGGGGTCTGAGATTCCCCATTACTTAAAGAAAGATGCAAAGGTTCCTTTACACTAGCTGTGCCTTGGCCAGAACAACTGAGTAAGTGCTAAGCTTAAATACGTACAGCTATTGTCTGATCTCAGGACGGAGACCTCACTCGAATCTCTTTATCTTTCTGCTTTTATCCATCATACTCTTAGGGGAATATTGGCCAAACTATAAGAATCTTCAGGTATACTCTGACACAGTCATATCACCATTGATTAAGTTTGCAAACTCTATTTTCTTCAAATGCCGAAAGTGCTCTAGGAAGTACTCTATATTGAAGGCCATCAGGAAGTGTTCCCAAGTGACTAGAACGGGCAGGATGACCTGCTTGAGCTGTCACCAGCGACCTGCCTCTCGCACAAACATGTAGGTTGTAAGTATGACCTTCTGTTTAGGAACCACCCCAAGAGTTGCGAAGACCTTCTCTGTCTCAGCTAACCAATATTCGACCTCTTTGAAAGATGATGCCCCTGTAAAGCTAAATGAGTTTAATCTTTTATACCTTTCAATGTAGTTTGGGTTCATAATGGATGGAACTGAGTCCAGTGGAAGAGGGACTAGATTGTGCTAGGAAGGGATTGGAGGGTCCATGGCGGTGCCGGATGATACGGTGGAGGCACCAAATTGTATTGTGGTGGTGTCAGATGCACCAGATTGTACTATGACAGTGTCGGATGAAACGGTGGAGGAACAAGGTTGTACCAGGGTAGCTCCGGATCTTCCTACTGCAATGGTGGCTCAAATTGTGACAGTGGAGGAGGGTCAAGCAGCTTCCTCCTTTCCTCCCGGGTCTGCTGGGCAGAGATGAGTCGTTCCAGCATCTCAAAGAGTCGATCAACATCCTCTCGAATTGAACCATCCTAGGCTGCTTGGTTTAGTGGGAGTCTTATTCTCCTCATATCTTTGTACTTGCATTTCATAAGAAATGGTTGAGCGATAGTTTGTATTTAGTGTTTGTAAGTCTCTGTATAAGAAATGGTTTCGAGAAACGTGGCTTTGATACCAACTATAAAAGTCTGAAACCTTAAAGGAAATAAATTTATAATTTCAATGCGGAAGTGAATAATTAATATTAGGGTTTACATTCATTCCACATTAAATTGAATTACCTAATAAGGTTATGAAAATTTCTCTTCTACGTGATTCATAAACAACAAACAGTAATTAAATAAAAACGAGTAAATAAGTATCTTAAGGCAACCTTCACTAGCACTTAAAAGGAGTCTAAGATGTGAATTACTCACAACCTTTTTGCTGATTGGGATATGGATCTTAATCTTCTTGATCTGAAATAGTTAATAAAATGATGAGCTACACTAACCCAGTAAGAATATCACACTAATCACTAATATGGAAAACTAAATATTGGTAAAAATCAGAAAATAACTAATGGAGCCCTTACTTTAAGTAAATACATTTAACTTTAAAATTATTTATTTAATATTTATTGTTACGGTTTTTCCCAAAATCAACCTATAAAGACAATTAACCAAATGTCATTTCAATTTCATACATAGGATCAATAATTCTTCTTTTTTAACCTACTTACTGGGATCTCTAGGAGTCCATAGGGATATCCCTCTACTTTAAACCTAGTATCAAGATTTGACAATTAACATGACCATCCTCATACCTAGTCCGGTAATGGGTGCCAACAATATTATTGTCTCAATACTCCGTGTGGTATGAGGGTGAACCATATCTCCCAAAATTCTTCTGGTATGAGACTTCTCAGCTCCGTCCGACTAAGATAATGTCTACGGTAGGGTTTCCTATATACCGGGTCGGTCCACCCTTTCCTAGGATGCCCAGTAAATTTTCATTTATTTAGACTCTCATCATCCAAACAACCACTAAAGTATATCAACATCTCAGTTTATATTCACAAATTAATTCAAATGGCACTAAAACAAGCGATATAGTTTAGCATAGTTAAATAACTAATAATTAAAATATCGAATAAAAAATCATCAATTCAATTACGCACAATATAATAGTAAGTAAATATAGGCAATATATGAAAATAAATAGGGAATCAAGACATGTGAACTAACTCTGGTTCCACTAGTGACCTGTAATATTTTTAGGATTTTTTTAATGTTTTCACAAAATACACAATTATCATTATTAATCATCAATTTACCGTAACCGAGAATAGAGTGAAGGATTCTTACCCAAATCGGTATTTCAAAATACCATGCTATCTACTACGCCTCCTAACGGGTCCCAAGTTACCTAAATTTTTTATGCGGGAATAAAAAATACTCGTCATATACCTAAAAATACCCCAAAAATTCAAAATTGATGTTGAAAACCTTTCCGGCCTAATTTAGGGTTTCGGCATGACGGCGCTGACTCCGCCGCCCACGGCGATGATTCGCCTCGACCTGGCCGATTTTGATCGATTTTAGCCGATTTTATACGTATCCATACAAAAAAAATACGTTAAAGGGTCTCGGTTGGCTAGAAACTCACAAAAATCGAATCTACTGGCTGGGGGTGTCTCCAGGTGCGATGGTTTCGCTGGTTCTCCTTCGCGGCTGGAGTTTCTTCTTCGACTAACCTGCACAGAAAGGGACGATGAACACAATGGTCGAAAAATTGTGTGAAACGAAAAACTAGAATGGGCTTATCAGAGGGTTTTTAGGATTTCAACCGCAGCGACTCTGCCAGGCTTTGCCCGTAGTTTTCGGCTCATCCTCCGTCCCTTTTGCTCCGATATAGCCACAGTGAGACTCGAAATCGAATTCCGAATGGGTAGGAGAAAATTTTATCTTTTTTGCCAGTCGGTGGTAACTCCGATGCGGCGGCGGCGGTGGATCAGTCTCTTTCTCCGGCGGCTGGTCCTTCTTCTCCAAGGGCAGGTGCAGCTAGGGTTAGGGTTCCCCCGTGACGCGATGTTTATATATTTATCCTGTGTCAATCTGGATTGTCCATTCGCATTGACGTGGAGCGATGAGAGTCGTCCGATCGTTACCTGTTTAGATTGATTGTGTGGACAAATCTGGACCGTTCATCGCGATTGATCTCGTCCGTCCGATCGTACCTAAGGAGGAAATGATATGAGTCGTTCACATGCGTGAGATTGAATCTGAGCTTGGGATCGCTGGGCACGCAGATCGCTCACGTGGCCTCCAGCGTGACATCGATGTCAGCATATTTTACCACGCGATGTGCTTTAGTTTGTAGTGGCTCTTGACTGGCCGTCCCACATGGCCGAATTTTCTCTTTTTGTATTTTGACTCCTTCTAATTTTTCTTTTAAAAACACATTTCGAATTCAAAATTTCACGAATTTTTCCAAAAATTGCTTTTAATTTCGTCTCTAACTTATTTTTCTCAAATAATTTAATAAAATAAAATAAAATTAATATTTTTAATTATTTTATAAACATGAAAATTGATCCCGAATCAAATTTCAGACCCGAATATTACATACAAGAACATTTGCATAAAATTACTTCCCAAGTTAGTTTATTACGGCGCCAAATAAAGTAACTACATCACAACGCTATTCCACCAAAAAAAAAACCCTACATCTAAATACAGCAGTACATTTTAATATGAAATTAAAGTGATACAAAACCTAACACAACACCAGACTCTGTAACAACAAGAGTAGTAACATCTTTTTATTACCGTCCCATTTCGAAAAACAAGAAAAAAGTAGTTCTACGAATGGTAAGAGTTATCAATGTGACAAAATTATCCCCAAAAAAATCAAGAAAAGGAGAAGTTCATTACTTCTGAACTGCAGGAGATGATGACCTCAATCCAACAGCCTTCCACAGCTTGATCCACTCCAACATGGCTTCAGCAGCACGAGCAAATACAGGATCCACTGACCCGAGCTGCTGCTTCACCAATTTTGCCATCTCAACCACGCAATCCTCTGCTGTAGTTGCTGTCTGTGGCAATCTCATCGTCTGAAAAAATGGTACAATTTGCTCCATCAGCTTCACCCCTTCCCACTCTTTTCGCAAGCTCTCTATGGCATCACTTCCATCATTTCTCCACACATAAGGCAGACCAGTTTTCACACCAAGCCCCAGATGGTCGCAAACAACTTTAACACACATTCCAGACCATATATCTTCCACTGTTTCCCACCTGAGCTTTCCTTCACCAGACAACCTCAAAGCAGGCAACAATGCTGGCCCTACTGCCTCACGATTAAAGGCAATATTTATTCCACTGATAGGCACCATGGCCCTAACTGGAACAGTCAAAACTGCATCAACATATCGAGAATTCCTCTGCCCTGGCTTGAGGGCTTGTGTTGGTGCATCGTAATCAGCTAAATTCAGCCAAAGACCACAGGATAAAGCACAGTTTACGCCACTCCGTAGGCTAAATGGGTATCCACGGACAAAATCTGCACCGTCACGGAAAGGGTCATATAGTGTATTAAAGAAGAATGGGGTTGCAGGAGTCGCGAGGTTGGTGATATGCTGGGAGACAGCATCTACCAAGAAGCCCTTACTATCCTTGGCTGGGAGACAGTCATCATCTACAGAGAAAATGTACTTCTTTCGAGATATAAGGTAACCAAAATATCTGCATGAGTAACCAGAAAAAATACCAGAAACAGAAGGGCCCACAACTCGATCTATATCAGACTTTGTATAGACATCAAGGTCAAAGCCTTGTGGAATTTTAAGGTCCTCCTTAAGATCAGGGTCCTTGATAATTATCAAGTGGAATCGAGAAAATAGTGGTTTCCAGGCATTCATGAAAGAAGTAAGGTCAGCATGGAGAGCCCCTATCACAATGTCAATCTCATTGTCTTTTACATTTGCTACAGACATCATATCAAGTGGTAAAAATGGCCCTAAAAAGATCTACTCGCCTGCTATGTAAAAACTCTGTTTTGCCTGCTAAAACCAACTAATATTTGTCTTTGAACTCTTGTTGTCATACCACCTTAAGCAATCTTAGAATTTCTCAGAACATCCTGCAGGAGAAAAATAAATCGCATTAGTTTCACTTCGAACAGTGTAGAGATGGAAGAACAAGTTCAAATTTAACCTACTTGTAGGAAGGACAGGAGTGGAGATATGCTGGATATTGAGTGCCTCAATCAATGAAAGGACTTCGTCTTTGCCAGCTGTCATGAACAGTCTCAGAACTCGCTCATTCAGCTTTCCAGCTTTCAAAGTTCTCTACATATCATGAAAATCAATCAACAAGGGAATCAACATGCAAGAACAAGCTAAGAGTAATGACGAAGGAGATAATAAAGTGAATGCACAAAAAGGAAGAAAATTTCAAGGAAACTGAATTGATTCATTCCGCACACTTAGGAAAGGCAACGCCATTATCCTCTATGCAAATATAGCAAGAATTTCCCCGTTATACTGCTGATCTAGATTGCAGAGTGTTGCAGTCACACCTTAGGTTACTCGCATATTGTCAAATCTTCAACTAGAAGGAACCTAGATTGTAACCCTGGCTAACAAGCAACCTTAGATTTAAAGAGTAGTGCCTAAGAACTTTGTTGGCTTATATGAGGGCCAAATGGAGATGTCTCTTTCAATTTGTTACTGAGGAACTATGCTGCAGTTTTCTCTTAACTTTCTTCTTTGTTTTTTATTTCTTCCTCTTCTTCTTTTTGGTGGCTTTTGACGATGTCTTATCTATATCTTTCTCTTTTCTCTCCAATAATAATTCTTTCTTTTTTATTAAAAAGTGAAATATTCCTTAAAAATGGGACTGAAATAATTTTTCTTCTTATATGAATATGGGTCAAAATGCTATGAGAATTGAATTTAGAGGATGTTTTCATGAATGTTCCAAACCCAAAAAACATGTCATAGATTATACAATTAAATCCTAAAATGATCTCTTTCACTTGATTCATCAGAGCAATTTTTGGCAGTGGAAAATAAAGTATAAAAAGGCAAGAACAGGTAGTGGAACATAACTCGACCCTGACAACTCTTTTCAAGGAAGATTCCAACTGCCTTCATCCCAACCTTCATTTTGTTTAGCAGGGAAAAAAAAGTAAAAGACCAATAATTGTAATGTACAACTCTTTTCAAGGAAGAGTTCAACTGCTTTCATCCTATCCTTCATATTGAATTTGTTTCAGAATTAAATAGCCAATTTACAGTGACGATGGAGCAGACACAATAACTGCATATGGACTTTACAATTTACAATCACAAGGAAAAAATTCTAAAAGCATGTTATAAAGAGAGAAAATAATTCCTTCTCCAATTCCAGAAGTACTGCTTATTGAATCAAAGAACTCGAGTAAAAGATCAGTTGATCAGTGACTTCATGTAGAGAAGCAGAGAAGAAATAGATAACCAGCATACACAAACAGAAAAACATTCATTTAATCTTACATAAAAATAATGCATCCATTCTGTATATCTAGCTACAGCTATAACAACCAGTAATATTTTTGTAGGAGCTAGTGCTACCCAATGCAACATATGGAAGTGAGCATATAGCTCATAGTTTTTGGGTGTTTTACACCTGTAGAGCTTTTACAAGACAAGCTCCTAAATTGATACTTGAATATGTTATTTAGTAGTCCTTCTATACATAATTAGATTTCTCAACGACTTCCAAATTTTTTTATGCATGTTAATGATGACAAAAATGAAGTGGATATTGCATCATTGACTACATTGTTTACAGCAAAAAAAAAAACCTTAAATTATGACTAGAGACCTATCAATCACAATTAATATTCTTTCTGACAACATTTTATAAGCACCAGAAATGAACTCGCCATTGATCTTGAGGAAAAAACCTAATTTCACAACTCAAAATCAAAGAGCTAACAAAGGAAAAATGACCCATCACTTGGAACAAGATTTCTCAACCATTTTTCATATAAGAAAAACTCGAGGCTGTAACACAACATAGTTTGTTTCACAATAGGGGAACAGTATATGGTTCAGACAAACCAAAAGAATAGCGTAAAAGGTCAAAAGCACCAGAAGATCAGAAACTTACAGAACAGATAACACATTCACTTCAATGACATTCTGTAACTGTTTGCAATTCGTAGAACACCTAGATTCAGAACTCGAAAATAATTCCACAATTCACACATGAAACGAATACGAAAACTACTCTTCAACGAAATTTAGCTAAAAAAGATCCAGATCACAATATTCCGAGTAAAGCCACAAAACATCTACAAAACGGAATAACACCGCCACAACTAACAAACAAGAAGCAACAAATTTCATAATCAGTGCACTGCAGCATACACTAAATGCACACAGCAAAGCCAACTTCAGATACCAGACGCGAGCATCATAACGAAAAGCACTTCAAAAAATAAAGCAATAAATCAGCAGAGAGAGTGTGCGTTTACCAGAAAGAGATCGAGAAGGATGTGATCGGGAAGAGGAGAGAGATCGGAGATGAGAGAAAGATTAAGGACAGCGGAGTCAATTGTTAGAGAAAGCAACGATGGGGAGGTTCTCATTCATTCATGAAGGACTTATATGTAGAAGACGGTTAGAGAGCAGCACCTACATAATAGTTCCATAGATGCAAAACAAGAGAGGACGTGATGGAGAACTGGTCCAATATTTTAACCCGAGATTGCAGCCTGCAAGACGCTGACCTTTTTCTCGCGCACTGGTTTCTCCGTCGTCCGATGCTTCGGGGCTCAGCGTAGAAGATCCACACCCACGCGCGTGCGTTTCAGTAATTTTATCCATTTTAAAAATGTTTCTGGAAATATCCGCATCGATTTAAAAATTAGTAAAAATTAAAAAAAAAATTAAAAATAAATAGCTCTTAAAGGAAAAAATAAACTAAAATTTTGTTAAAAAATAAGTAAAATATAAAAATACTATGAGAAAAACTACAATATTAATCAAAAAAAGAAGAAAAGATAATGGAGGAGAATTATTTCTTTTTATATTAATTGTTATGTCAAAGTTTATTATAATATTTATTTACATATTCACATGTTATTATGAGTTAAATCTGAAAATAAAATTATAAATTAAAACATTATGATATTATGAACAAATATAAAAGTAAGTTCTAAAGTAAAATGTTATGAAACAGAAAAAGATTTTTACATGTAGAATTTATAAGTTAAAAATAAATGTATTTTTATTATGAGTTACATAATTATCAATTGCACTCTAATGAGCTATTAAACTTCCACCTCACATATCAATCCCAAATGATTTCCTAATAGTTTATATAGTTGAATTAAATTTTCATATGTAAAGGTTCGGAACTTAAAAGAAAATAAAAATATGTATTGAATGCAAAAGCAGAATAATAGAGTTAGTATTTGCATTTCTTATACAATAGTTTAAAATACTCAATAGGGGTACAGAAATGTTACTTCTAAAAGAATAAATAAAAATCAAAAAAATAAATGAAAAGTAAACAACTAAGCATCTTAGGACGACCATAACTAGCTTTTGAAGGAGTTCGAGTGGTGAACTGTTCACAACTCTCTTATTGATCGGAATATGGGTCTTGGTTCTCTTGATCTGAAATAGTTAATGAAAAGTGAGGTACACTAATTCAATAAGAATATCACACTACTCACCGATACAGAAACTGAAGGTTGGTAAAAATCATAAAAACAACCAATGGAGCTCTTGATTTAAGTAAATTTATTTATCATAAAGAAAATCATTTATTGCATATATTTATCGTTACGAGATTTTCAAAATCGACCTATAGAGACAATAACCCAAGTAATATTCCAATTTTATATTCAAGTGTGCAAGAACATTAACTTTTCCTCTTTATTTGTCTACTGGTATCCTTAGGGGCTTATAGGGATATCTCATTACGCGTGAACCATTATTTAACATTGTCAACTAACCAACCATCCTCATACCCCGTCCGGTATGAGTGCCAAGAATACCATCCTTCAATACCCCATCGGGTATGAGTGTGAAACGGATCGTCCCCGTAACCCGTCCGGTATGAGCGTCAAAAATACCAATCATCGATATCCCGTCCGGTATGAAGCGACATTCACGGTAGGGTTCTCTATGTACCCGGTCCGTCCACCATCTTCTATGTTATCCAATAATGCTACCATTCATACATTCACTTAACCAATCAATTTTTCGTTTACATTTAATTTTCAGTTTCACAATTTAACCGTAAATCGAAGTAAGGCAAACAATACATGTATCAAGAAAATACAACTGAATCATTTTACCAATCTCAGTATATTATTATGCATTTAAAACTGTAAAATCAAACAATCGGTTAAATATAACAAACAATAATAAATAACTAGTTCTGACTCCATTAGTAACCTGTAATTAATTCTCGAAATTTTTTTAAATTACGTAAAATACATATTATTGATAATTAAACTTCAATTCGATAACAGAAAATAAGGTGAGGGATTCTTACTCGAATCATTGTCTGAAATACCGAACTTTCTACTGCACCTACTGGCGGTTCCCGGGTTTTCTGAATTTTTCTACGGAGATTAAAACACGCTTCACATACCTAAATATCCAAAAATCAATGTTAAAAATTTTTTCTAGCCAATTTCAGAATTCCAACACGGCGGCACCGTTGTGCTCTGGCAATGGCATCGCCTCCTATGGTGACGGTTTGCCTCGACTTGGTAGTTTTGGCCAGTTTTGGTCCGTTTCGACGTTTTTTATACTCATTTCTGCGAGAAAACACGTTAAAAGGTCTCGGTTTGCCAAAAAAGTCAAAAAATAAAAACTTATCGGCAGGGGAATTTTTCGATGCGGTGGCTCCGCTGGCTCAACTTCACAGCTGGAAATTTTTCTTCGCTCAACCTGTAGAAAATAGAACGGTGAACATAATGGTGAAAAAATTGCATGAAACGGAAAACAGAAATGAGTCATCGGAGGCGGTTTCGGATTTTTCCTACAGCACTGCTGTCATGCTTTACCCGCAGTTTTCGGCTCATCCGCCATTCTTTTTGCTTTGATTTGGTCATGGAGGTGTTCAAAATCAAATTCCGAGCGAATAGGAGAATTTTTATCTTTTTTGGCGGTTGAAGGTGGCTCCGGCGTGATGACGGACGACGGTCGACTCCCTTCTCTAGTGACTGGTTCTTCTTCTCCAGCAGGAGGCTGGTGGCTAGGGTTTGGATTCAGTATTATGCGAGATATTTATACCCGTCTCTCTTAAATCTGAACCGTTCATTGTCCTTGATCTCAACCCCCGATCGCATTTAAAGATGAAATAAATCTAGACCGTTCATCGCAATTTGATCTCGACTGTATAATTGCATTTAAAGAGGGAACGAATCTGAACCATTCATTGCGTTTAATCATGACCGTTCGATTGTGCCTAAAGAGGGAACGGATCAGGACCGTCCACGCGCGTGGGAATGCATCCGGACCGTCCGATCGCAAGTATGCAGATTGTCAGCGTTGGCTCTCACGTGGCACTAAGTCAACGTGATGCAAATAAGGCTAAAAACATTCAAGATATTCAAATAGCATCAAAAGGTGACTTGGAGCAAATTTCAAATGACGTTAACACAAATAGAGTTCCAAACCTAGAAAGTTTCAGCGAACCAGTAATAAGATCAACGGCAAAAAAGTTTAAAGAGTTGCTCCAAGTTTTCACTCAAAAACATGTGGATGATGGGCTGGCCAATTGTGAAAAGTTCAAATATGAGCTCTTTGAACAGCTCAAATTCATAACTTTAATTGAGTTTAAATGATTTGGGATAATTTGGGTTTGTTTGAGTCTTATTAGTAATGGGTGAATAAGTCTTGTGTATGAGCTATATTAATTGAGTTGTTTTAAGTATTTTGGATTGTTTTATTTTAGTTTGAGTTAATTAAGCTCATATAATCAAGTATAACTCATTTGGGCTTAAATCTTATCTTAGTGTTATTACAAGAATGAGCCTATAACTATATGGTGTCACAAACAATTAGTGGTGTTGGTTAACAAAATTGGAGTTACAAGGAATTACATAACAATTACATGCCTATAATTAGCCTAGTTATTATTGGAGTTATAATTGTAATTATCACATAATTAGCCTAGTTATTGTGGGAGTTACAATTGTAGTTATTGTGTTATAACTTATCATTGATTTCTTTAACTATAAATACCAAAAGAACTCTTCTTTGTAGACATCAAGAGTTGTAATCAAATATTTTAGAATTGAGTTGAGAGCGTTTTGACTTTCTTTTCACGTTATGCACAAGGTGTTGATTTAGAATACAATTGTTATCACTTGTATTTCAATTTTAATTTCCTATTTCAATTGTTTTTGGTGTTTGTTTGGATTGGGTTCAAGGAATATCATTTATCTTTCTTAGGTTCTATTTAACTTCTACCATTTGGGTGATTGAACAAATTTGATTACTTTTTATTTGTGATCTAAATTATGTTCTATACTGATTGAAAAGTTTTAAGGTTCAAGCAAGGGTCTTGGGATTCTGCATCACAGCGTGTCTTGCCACACGGCATTCTCTGGTTCGTCGAGACTGCTGACTGGGCGGTCCTATGTGGTGCAATTTTCTTTAATTGTATTTTGGCCCCCCCAATTTCTGATTTTTCTTTCAAAAATATTATCTGAACCCAAAGTTTCACCATTTTTTCTCAAAATTATTTTCAATTTCATCCTCAATCTATTTTTTTTTCTTAATTTCACATTAAATAAAAATTCATAAATTTTAAAATTATATTTTTATATATTTTTTAATTTTTGAAATTAATCACATGCCAATTTTCAGGTTCGGGTATTACATCATATTCACACTTAGTCTTACTAGGCAAGTTGGATTTTTTTTTGTGCATTCACTAAAATAATCTCATAACTATAGGAAAACAAAATTGATTTACTAAGTATCTTCTCTATTTTTATTTGTATAAATGTCATTACAAATTTATTAGTTGAAATATCTTGTTTATAACTAACATTTTAAACAAATGCAAAATTATTAGAAATATACATATAACCACAATATGATCAAATGCATCAAAAACATGTTTTAGATGATCTCACATCCATAAAAAAGATTACTAAGTAGTGATTACATGTTGTACTATCTTAAAATATTCTATTAACCTCAACTTAAAATAGATAAGGACATTATATTCAATTATGCCTTATTTGCAAAAAGGTCAAAGGACAAGCTTAAAATGCCAATCTTTATATGCCTCTACTTGTTTATAATATAATACGACAAGATTTGGTTATGGATTTTGTTCTTGGCTCACTACAGACTTAACAAGGTGTTAATTTGATGTTTATTATCGTTAATCATTTTTCTAAAATTGTTCACTTATTTCCTTGTTATAAAATTTTATATGCTTCTTATGTGACTTACTTGTTCTTTAAAGAAATTATTTTTGTATATGGTGTTTTCTATTCTATTATTTTTAACCAAGATGTAAAATTTTCAAGTCATTTATGGAAGAATTTGCAGAGATTACTTGATATTTCCTGAAAATACGACAATACTAGTCATCCATAAACTAATGAATAAATTGAAGTAGCTAATCGTATCATTGGTAATATGATTCAATTAAGTGTTGGAGATAAGTTATAGCAATGGGATGTTGGTCTTCCATAGATCAATTTTGTCTTGATAAAAATGCCCCAATTATTTTATCAAAAAAGTTGTTTTTAAAGTTGTCTACAATTGTGCTCTAAAACATACAATTGATTTGATTCGACTTCCTCTCTTTGTCGGTGTTAATCCTAGTGCAATAAAATTTGCAGAGCGTGTACAATAGATTCACCAAGAAGTTAGGCAAAATTTAAAAGATACAAATTTACATTATAAAGTTTTCAAAAAAGTGATTAGACGATGGTTCATCTCCTCAAACATTACTTTCCAATAGGTTCTTACAATAAGTTGGAGAAGAATTTTTTTTTTCCTTTTTAGGACTCTTCAGAAGATTAGTGATATGCTTATAAGATTGATCTTTTTGTTGATATGAATATCTCAAGTACCTTTAATGTTGTTGATATTTTTTATTACTATTCTGTTAGTGAGTTTTTTTTACAAACCGTGAAATTTAGGAACAAGTTTTCTTCAAAACGAGGGAACTGATGCAACACACTTTCATAGTTTAAGTGTTATTCCTAATTTAATTCTAAGT
This sequence comes from Carica papaya, assembly GCF_054855325.1. Lineage (NCBI taxonomy): Eukaryota > Viridiplantae > Streptophyta > Magnoliopsida > Brassicales > Caricaceae > Carica > Carica papaya. The sequence goes on along the minus strand of NC_142309.1, from coordinate 10,852,015 downwards.
GTTATTATCTTATTATTTTTGGTCTTTTGTGGTTTAAGTCTAAGATTTATTTTAATTTTCTAGTTTCGTTAACATTTCCTATTTCTAATCAAATTCTTAGTTTTTTAGGATTTTCTATTTCTAGTCGGGTTCTTATTATAACATTATAAAAAAATTTATTTGTAACAGTTTTATAAAGAAATTAATACAACTCAATATTATTTACTATGGTTTTAGCTTCTATTGTGAGTAATTTCTGTACTCTATATTTAATCTTTTCAAACAAAACTTCTGTCTCACCATTTAGTCACACCACTTGCAGGTATATCATCTTTCTCAAGCCTATTACTTGAGATTTCCCAACTTTTTTCAAAGTCTCGCAACACTTGCAATTTCTTGTTCTTAGTACGTAGCTCACCAACCATTTATATATCCTCTACATAAGAAGTCACAAAAGTTTCCAAACATTTCTTATACCGCTAGTTGTTCTTGATACGTAGCTCACTAATTTACTAGTTATTTTTTTTGTGTTTAACTTACTAATCACTTGTGTTTTCTCAATACAAAAGCTCCCAAAAGCTTGCTCAAACATTTCTTATAACTTCTTAGAAGATATAAATGAAAATTTTATAGTTTTTTTTATTAAATAATAGATTTATAAGTTAAAATTTCACTTACAACTCAATTGAGACTCAAGAGGAGGAAAAAAAGAATACATAAAAACAAGAATAACATTTTTTTCTTCTAGTTATTAAAACTGAGGCTTCAACAAGAGAACATCATTACGAACAGTATATTAAAAATCTAGTTATCTAAATTATTTGTGTTTTTACGTTGCGTTTGATTTAAGTATGTTATATTTTCATCTAGATTTTAGATATTAATTATTTAATATCTTACAAAAGTAATAATAACTTAAGTATGTGATGCATAATTAAATTAATCCTATAGTTTTCATTCAATTAATGTTTGGTTTTGATTTCTCAAGTGACTAGTTTTATCTTTAACTTTTTAACTTTAATATATATGTCACATTGGTGCTAAGAAATAGGTTTTGGAACTTTTCTCTTGTGTAAGTTTACTGATCTTCACATATTTATATACATCTTTTGTCATAGAGTTCACATTAAGTGAATATCAAATTATTAAGTATAAGTCAAATAAAATATGATAATATATTTTTTTTATAAAGCTATCATAATTTAATTAAATTTGGGGTTTTATGTGAATATTTTTTGAGTAGTTATAATTTTGATCAACTTTGTCACGACATTTCAAAATACCATTATAGGTTGTTGTATGCGTATAGACTCCTTCTTACAATATCACCTCTATGTTACAACATTAAAAATGGTATTAAACTCTATCTCTTACTATTTATTTTATGAGGTTTAAGATCTTTTAATTTTTTTGGGGGTACTTTTTTTTTTTCTTTTAGTCTTTTGCAGGTATTGATAAACTAATCAACACAATAGTTTTCGATTGATTTATTCCATTTAAATTAAATTTGATTGGTGTATAAATTTAACTTATACCATATGCTAAATAATATAATTTATGAGGTTTTAGGTAGAACAAGTGGGTATTTCACTTATACTTCTATAAATTAATGGACGAAAATCTAAGCTATAATTATAAAGAAAATTTATCTTAGAATGCACAAATAGAATAAATATCGTCTTACTTTCAATGCTAAAATTTAGGTTAAGATTTATAATTTTTTAGTGCAAAATATATACATTCATACTCTATAAAATTTGATTATTGAGTATTGATAAACCGATTTAAGAAATGCAGCCATTGCTTAGATGCCGAATGCCAGTACTGGTGTATAAATTAAGGTGAACCGATTTACCATAATAATAAATAGAGCCACTTCTTTCTTGCTTGATAAGGGTCCTTCCATTCACCAGCAAAGACTAAAAGTGCTCTCCGAACCCAACCCGTGGTGGATCCCGGGGGACAAAGTCAAAGCACTTGATGCTTTGCCCCATACTTTGATCAAGCAGCGATGCTGCTCGTGATAGGCTTAGCTTTAAGCTGCTATCGTTCGGTTCGGACAAGTCAAGTCCCTTTCGGTCGGGTGGTCTTCCCTTAGAGGGAGCACGAAATAGTATACATAGTTGCCATGCATTTTCTCTGCAGCGTTTTTTTTTTCTTTTTTATTTTTCTTAGATACATATCATGTATAAAGTTTGGGAGCAGTAAAAGTTTATCATAATTTTCCGTAGATGTTAAAAAAAAATAGGATATAAGCCATTATGATATCTTTATTGGCATGCAATATTTTATTTTCAGTTCATATTATCTAACTTCATAAAATTATACATATCTCATATAAATTATTCTAAATATTAAAAACCATTTTAAAACTTATTGCAATATTTAGTTTTAAAGAATAAAAATTATTCAACTACATTCAAATCTAAAGAACTAACAAAATGATTGACACAATGATTTTTCAAAATAAAATTAGTGTTTACAGGTAAATCTGTAATATTGATTCTGAATTGGGTCCTAATCTCTCTCCTCTACTCATATTTGTATAATTTAACAAAATTCTAATTATAAAATAATTTCAATCTACCTAAAACAATAATACAATAAATTTTATATCATGATACCAAAATATCATATCTTTTTAAAACAATAATACAATAAATTTTATATCATGATACCAAAATATCATATCTTTTTTTTTTTTCTATGTAAAATTTCAATCTACATAAAACATTAATATATCAATACTAAAAATATTTTTGACTATAACAGAGAATTAAATATCTATGAATCTTAAATATTTTTTAAGTACTAACTTAATCCTTAAGTGAACATTCTAATTCCACTCGATAAATTTAAGATGCCAAATTTTGAAAAACAAAAAAGAAAATCACTTTGAAAAATAAGTTTAAATTTTTCAACGAAACCTGAACAAAGTTCATTTTGTTCATAACACAGCCAAAGATATTTAAAAAACAAGCATTAAGACACAATTCTGCAAACTACTAGCCTGTGTTTCTAATGTCAAAATCCTAAAACAGCAAAGACCATGTTTAGAGCACAAAAACATCTAAAGATACTAACAGCCAATTGGAGAGCAGAAAGGTTTCAAAGTTACTTAACTCCTACCACCGACATGAGAAAACGAAGCTTGTCATTGACTTCCACAAGATCAGATGTATCCATGAAAGAGGCAGGAAGCTCCACTCCTGTAAAGATGTAAAGAGCCTTCAGCTCCTCAATAAAACTTGTGCTTCTTGCACCTTTATATCCTACTATTACTCTCATTGCGTCCATCCGCTCCCATATCTTTTCTTCATCGAGCTGAACCTACAACCAAAAACAATTTTTTTTTGTTTACTCACAATTTCTGAATCATAAATGCAATGCATACATTCGGTGACATATTTTTATAATGCCATCAAAGCAACCATTAACTGCTCTTCATGTAGTATTTAGTTAAGTTTTTTACTCGTTTTAAAGCTCCAAAAGTTAAAAATAATAATCTAAAATTATTAAATATGACTCTTAGGATGCATTGTAACTCTTAGTCGTTTTAAAACTCCAAAAGTTAAAAATAATAATATAAAATTATTAAATATGACTCTTACAACACATTGTGACTCTTAGTCGTTTTAAAGCTCCAAAAGAATTTATTGTGACTCTTATAATTCTTATCGTTATTAAAATTTTTAAGCAATTAAGAATTTTTATGGAATTTATTAACCAATTTAAAAATGTCTTTGTACTGCACCATTAATTAGGAATAATGTAAATATGTCTCTTTGTTTGCTTTTTGAACCTATAAATACTCCCTTGTACTCAGCATTTGAAAGCAAACAAAAAAAAATCTCTTCCTATAATTTTCTTTTTTTCCAAAATAGTTTTTTCTTTCTTCAACAAAGTGATATAAGGCTAAATTCCAAAAAGCTGAGAGGAATGTGAAAAGAATTGAAAGATACCCAACAATGTAGTTTCTTTCTTCAAAGTCCCTCGTCTCATAAAGCATTATGAGGGATGGTGTCTATGAATGAAAATGTTGCTTAGCTCTCAAGATATGCGAGAGACCGGAGACAAAGGCTATGAGAAGCCTCAAAATGAAGAAGATTTATCTCCCACTGACAAGGAAGCTTTGTCCAAGTCAAGAAAGAAAGATCAGCAAACCCTCGCTCTTATCCATCAATTTTTGGATGATTCAATATTTGAAAAAGTTACTGATGCCACTACTTCAAAAGAACTTTTGGAGATTCTAAAAAAGTCTCTTCAAGATATGGAAAAAGTGAAGAAGATGAGATTTCAATCGCTAAGGGGTTCATTTGAAAATCTGACGATGAAGGGATCTGAATCAATCTCAAATTATTGTTCAAAAGTGAAAGCGATACGTACATTTAATGAAGAAGATTCTTCGTTCTTTAATTTCTAAGTTTGACTATGTGGTATATGTCATTGAAGAGTCAAAGATCTATACTCAATGATGGTTCTCTGCAAGGGTCATGAAGAAAAAATTCAAAGAAGACAAAGAGCCACTAAGGCAATTTCTCAAATCTAATTCTACTTTAAACAATGACATATGAGAAAAAACTCGATCTAGAGGATGTCGACGAGGAAGAGGAAGTGTTTGTGGCCCTAGTGGAACAGGAAAAGTTAATGGAGATTATTCAAACAATGAGAAGAGAAGCTAACCATCACTAAGAGGACAAGGAAGAGCAAGAGGAAGAGAACAAGGCTACTATCAAAATTAAATGAAAGGAGGCATGTCAAATCTAAAGTTGACCGGTATAGTTGTCATGAACTTGGCCATTTTGCTTGGAAATGTCATAGTGCCACTAATAATTTTGAAGAGAAGTCAAATCTTTTTGACGATAACCAAGAAATTAAAGAGTCGACTTCGTTGCTAACAATTGAGGAAGAAGGTAATGAGGTTTATAGTTTGTAGTACTTGGATAATGGAGCAAACAATCACATGAGTAGATATAAAGACAAATTTGTTAAGCTTAATTAAAAGGTGAAAGCCAATATTTTCTTTGGAGACTCCTTAAAAATGTAGATTGAAGGAAAATGTACCTCATCTCAAATGTAACCAATGGAAGCCACGTTCCTCTTAAGATAGGTCGGAATGATCTAACTAATTGTTTCAATTTTTCTATAATCCTTTAACTTATCATGCAAATCTTACTAGCCTAGTATAAGAGACATGGTTATCGTGGTTGTGGTTGGAATGGTGATTATGTAAAAACCTACACCTAAACAATACTGTCCCAACAATCTTCCAATTCATCACTAGTCCAAAAACTTCTATTGCTTAACTTTTTTATGGAGCTCAGCAATCACAATAAATCCACAAAGTCTAAGGTTGCACCAGTGCAGAATCAACTGACTGAGAGATACTTTGATATTGATGCTTTGAGCCTAAGAACCATTAACTCAACCTTTTAAACCAAATCACAAGTCTCAAAAGCTCAACTAGTAGTGTCTACGCAGAGCTCAACAATAACATTTTTTACAACGTGTATTTGGACTATCAAAGAAAGTAAAAAGAAAAAATGTAATAATAGCCACAGCATAGTTGCCAACACTAGCTTTTTTCACTAATATTCAAGGCCAAGAAGAGATTTTATTGTTATCATTGTTCTCGGGGACATTTTTGATAATCAAGGAATTTTATTCAAAAGAAAATCTTTAAAATTCACCAAAGTTCTTATTGTCTAGAGTTACTAATTAGTAGAATTTTCCTATCTTCTGTTGATTTGATAAACAACTATTTAGTATCTATAAATACGGAGTAATGAAGAGCATAAAGATTCCTGAAAATATTTACTTACAAACTGTTACTACAATATATCTGGATAGGCCATAGAAGATGAAGTAGTTAATTTTTCTATACATATCAGCTCCGTCATCAATTTGTACAACCTTTTTTATAAACTTTTGCATGTTTTGCATTTTTGTTCATCAAGATGCACGTATCAACATCCTAATCAAGTAAAGGTGGCTTCCGTTGAGACACCACATCGAAGGGCTTCATCATGAAATATTTAGGTCACTAAGGGATTAGGAAGAGGCGGATGAAAGTCGTTCGACTCCAGAAATGAAAGAAAAGAGAGAGCAGCTCTGCAAGTGGGTTAGGTTGGATGGAAGTAAGGCGAGACAGAAGTTGAATATTAGGTGGTCAAGGGGGTGTGACGGGGAACACTAAATTATTCCATTATGTGGTATGAGGAAAAGATTGATCAATAATGTAGCTTTTCTTAGTCTACAACCCTAATCCCCAACTAGCGTTGATTGTTTAAAAAGTAGAGTTTTTTTTCAGAAGTCACTTTGACAAGGTGGGTCAAGAAAGGGTTAGATTGATAGAGAGTAGGGTTAAAAGGCTATCACTGGCTAGTCAAGCAAAAGCTTTAGTGGCTTCATGTAAACAAGAGGAGGTTTTTGTGACTCTTTAGGGTTGTAATGGTGACAGTGTTCTAGGGTCTGATGGATTTAATCTGCAATTGGTTAATACTCAAACATAATGTGGAGAAGTTAATGGGATAATTTTTGTAGCTTCAGAAAGCTGTTGAAGTATTTCAATGCATCTCTCTTCAAAATCAGTAAGGATGACAACCTAACATCCAGCGAGGACCTTAGACTAATATCTCTTTTAGGGGCCATGTACAAATTGTTAGCAAGGTTTATGGGCGGGGATTTCAATTGGAAATTGTTAATTTGCTTTTGTGCTTGATTGTGTAGTGCAATCAATTTGACCAAGAGGAGAGGTCAAGTTGGATGGTAATCAAAGAACACTATGAGAAAGGCTGACTCTTTGATAGCAACTTCTTAAATCAATGACACAAAGGATGAACTCTAGTTAAAATGGAGGAATGGCATTTTCCAGGGTATAGCCATTGACCCATTTGGTTTTAGTAATTGACTCTCCCATTTGTCGATTCTCGATGAGGCGAAACCTGTGACTAGGTGACGTACTGCTCCCACCTTTCTTTAATATTGTTGAAGAGGGAATCACATGGATGGTTAAGAGGGAGTTGGCCCTGTTCTCAAGGGTGCATTTGGGTTAAGGAATTTCTAGCTTTAACTTACTCCAGTATGCAGATGATACCTTGGTCTTTTGTAAACCATTAAAGAAACTAGAGACGTGAAGAACTTAGGTGTCTAAAGTTGGCATCAAGTCTGAAGGTTAATTTTGCAAAGAGTAGCTTGATTGACCAGGGAGAGGATGAGAGTGGGGTTGCGGACATGGCTTATGGTACTAAATACACAGTTTCAGTCTTCCATTGACCCATTTGAACAAGCAACTGGGTACTCAATTGAATTCATTATGTACTCGGAAGCCGATCTTAGATAGGCTTATCAAGAAATTCATTTCATGGAAATCGAGGTACCTCCCATTAGGAGTGGCTATGAAAATAAAGAGCATTTCTAGAGGTTTTCTGTGGTCATATTGCAAGCATTGTAGGAAAATTCATCACATTAATTTTACAGTTGTAAGGGGTCTCACGGGTGCAATGAAATAGCTGTTAGGTAGTAAACCTAAACTTGTTAAAGCCAAAGGCTTCACTCCTTACAAATTGTTGATTCTTATTCTCTATGTGACTTTCGTTTAATCAAACAATGCTACTAAGCATTAGTATTTTTTACTTTTAACTAAAATTCAAGACATTTTTGGATTTATCACTATTTTAATATAAAAACAGTATCAAAAACAATTTGTTTGAACTTGGTATGAACTCTTATATTAGAAACAAAATTTTTAGAAAATTGATTGTGACAATCACACATATTTTATAATCGGATTATATTTAAACTAATGGTTGGAAGTATTTTATGACCTTTGGTACCTCGTTATCGACATCTAAGGACCGGACCCATGTTCTGTTATGTATGTTAAAAGAAAAAAATAGTTCAACAAAGGCTGTCTTTTGCTTTAATTTTTGTATCACTGCATTTAAACCGAGCATGAATTTCCAGTGAAACTAATAATTAACATAAATCTTGTTTCTTTTGGCTATATAGGAACAAATAAAGAGTTTGTGTAAAATTCATATAAACTCACACTTAATGAAGAAATCATATCCAAAATGATAAATATCCAAAACTCCTTATAGAATTAGAACAGTAACCTATGAGGCGCACGTGAAATTTGAAAAATGTCTTCAAAATTTCACCAAATTTGGCGAAACAAATTTGGCGAAACTAAGAATTGATTCTTCTATTTCACATGAAATTTTATATGAGCTCAATTTTTGTCGCATATCTTAATATAATTTATATTCTTTGATAATTAAAATAAATGTAGATTTTTACAAATGAATTTCACAAATTCTGAATTTGTTCCAACTATACCCTTTACTCTTATTTTTCATTTTACTCATTGACTATTCGTTGGGAAGAAGAGGTATAGAATTTTGTTCTATTATTTATCATTTATATTTTGAGAAAAAAAAGAAGTCTGTCGTGAGACCACTAAAACTGAAAGAGTAAAACCGGTTACCTGAATCGCCGGTTTTCCTCTTTCTTTTATCTTTGTTTTTCTTTCTCTCTCCCTTGGATCCAGGTTGTATACTTATAGGTTGCCCACCTGTCTGCTGATCCAAAAGGCAACAAGACAAAAAGTTAACTAAATCCAAGTGTAATGTCGGACAGTTAACCGGAATCGTGTACTCCTAACAAGCCACCATAAGTCAAAAGCACTAATGCAGATGGAGGGTTCTGTTATTCATAGTTGTCCAATTATTTCTTGCATCACAACATACTAAAAACAATTGAAACAAAAAAAAAAGAAAAAAGAAAAATTTTAAGCTCTTCTAAATAACATAGCCATATTTGCATAAGAAGATACGGACACAAACACACATATTGGTTTTAATTGGGTGTCAAGTGTCTAACCTCATTGGAAGCTGAGGAAACTCGAGCGTGATTATTTTCATATTCCTCTGCAATGAGAGAAAGTACTCAACAAATAAAATTAACTTTATATACATATATATAAACAGCAATAAGATTGATCACGTCAATCAAGTCTAGTGTTTGTATTTGGGAGTAAATGATAGCTAGTGATAATATCCATAAATTTTATGAAATTTATTTGTAAATCTGCACTTGGTTCCACTACGAGTTGATGTCAAGTTTTAAAAAAAATAATAAAAGTTGATCTTGGATTAGATGAAATCTCTGGCAAAGTTAGAATGATATGTTTCAATTCTATTTTGATAGAATTTGAGATGCTTTTTCTAATTTCGCCTGAAATTTATATGGGATCAATGCTTATCATTTAAAAAAATGCATCATCTCCTGAGTTGCCATGTGTAACTAAAGTACACGAAATTTTTAGATTTGTTCCAAAAGTAGCCTAAGAATTTAATTACCTTGCTCAGAAATTTGTTTGTTGATATTCAAAGGTGCAGATGTATCCTCTGGCTTTTCTTGATACACTGTAGTATCCACTAGTATTAGTTGGACATTAGTGGCATCTTTTGCTTCTCCTGGTTTGCTCTGGGGAACAAATTCGGTTGATGATGGTTCAATCTGATTGTCATCTCTCCTATTTTGATCTTGTACTTTCTGTTCAGCCCCATCTGTTTGAATGGGCACCTGTACAAGTGGTGATAAAAGCAGATGAATCAGAAGTCAATTGTTTCTAGTGCTTAGCAAAGCTAACTGTGAAGGGCTAGTTTCTTAACAGATGCAGGGAGAGCTGTTTTTGAGCTAAGACCTACTAACATAGCATATAAGAAGACGTTGAAACTTGGGACACCAAATCTTCTTCAGTTAAATCATGGGCCGGGCCAAATATTACCAAGTTTTTATGTTTTTTTAAGACTCATTATCCTTAACTGTATTCATTTGGAAGTCAAATCTTAATTGAAAAGGATAAACATGAGATCATGCTCCGTAATGAGATTTTTCAATAATAAGTCATGTTTATCTATTAAAAAAAATGACATAAGGTTTAAGGAGACTTATACGGATATTAACTGAGACTGTCGCTTAAATCCTAGAAAAAATTGGATAGTCAGCCTATTTTATAGTGTGGCTTTTAGATTAGGCACCACAATGCCGTCAACTGGATAGTTAAAGGCGGGTATCTACCATTGCCATTTATATATATTTTTCATATCGTTAGTGTTTCTTTTAAATGTTAAAACACCAAAAAGAATGGTGATTAAGAATAGTCATAGAGGAAGAAATAGAAGAAGAAGAGGAAAAATAGAAATTAAAAGGATCAAAAAAGGGATACCAACATTAACTTTTCAGAAGTTAAAAGAATTAAAAAAAAAAAAAACAACATTTTGTAGATAAAATATCCAAAGCATATCACATCCTAAGTATAAAACTTTTACACACATATCCTAAGTTCATCACGTCCTACTATTACTTTTTTCTCTACAAACCACTAAAATGAATATATTTATATATATATATGTTATTATGTATCATAAAATTTTTAAACTAAATACCAAAAGACTCTTAACATAGTTACTAGATTATTCTTGATATATGACATAGAATCATATTATTCATGTTTTATTCATATTTTAATTATTTTGAAATGACTAAATAGTTACAAAAAATCCCCCAAACTTAATAAATATAAGATTAGAAAATTTTTATTCCTAACCTTTTCTAGTGTGTTCTTAATGCCTACGGATATAAGGCTTTTCTATTGTCAACAATTAGAAGAAAAAGAGAACAATCTCTGCCTTCTTCCCAATAACATAATTATGTTCATATATGCTGGTTTTAATTGGGTTGTCTCTAACCTCAATGCAAGTCAAGGAAACTGGAGTCACATTGAATTCAAGTTCCTCTGCAATAAGAGAAAAATATTCAGCGGATTAGTGAGCACTAAATTCGAGATGTACATATATATAATACAATTAATCACTTTAATCAGATGTACTATAAGTTCGAATTTGAGAGCAAATGGTGAGCAATCAAAAAAAAAAAACTTCAAAAGAATTTAATCATTTACCTCTCTCAGAAATTTGTTGTGTATCAGATGGTGCAGAGGTGTCCTCTGCCTTTTCCTGGTATTGTATAGTTGTAGTAACAAGTTGGACATGAATAGCTTCTCCTGTTTCAGTCTCATCTTGCTCTTCCACTTGTTTTTCTTCAATTCCATCCACCTTCACCCCATCTTCCGGTTGCTTCTCAGACGGATACTCAATCTCAACCCCAACCTCATCTTCTTCATCATTTTCCTTAACCAAACCTAAATTACCATCCTCGTCCTCAACCTCATAAGGTAGGAGAAACGAACTAAGAAGAGGAGGAGTGGCGTCGGGAAGCAACTTACTCATGAGCTTATGAGTACAAACGTAGCTAGCCAAGAACACTCCACAAGGCACCGACAGAAGTGCTCCCATGGCAGAAATCACCGCAAGCGGCGGAACAACCAGCGGCGCGGATGATACTACGAAAGTCGCCATCAACAACTTTCTTCCCACTCCAACTACTCCGTCCTTCAACGCAGAACTCATCTTCTCATCCTCCTGAACCTCCACAGAAATCATGAGAAAGAAGAGAGAGTTTTTGGAGGGAAAGAGGGAGAGTAGCTTGTTGGACAAGTTGATACACGGGATATAAGTCTGCAACTGAAAGCGACACGTGTTCGCATACGGTTGCAACAGTTTTTATTTTACAAACTGCATGTTGATCCACGTGGTTCCGCATTTCAATGTACGCTCTCTGCCACCGCCCTCCTGTTTTTCTTCTTTGCGTTTTGGCCCCTAAAGTTTACTTTGTTTACATATTACTCCCTTCTTTCAAGATAAATTCGCAAAATACCGTCCTATGGCTGATTACATGTAGCAAGTTGCCGGTCAATTATTGTTATTGTGTTCGAATTTAATTAAATAAAAAATAGAGGTTATACAAATGGTTCGAATCCTAATATATTTTATATATTAAAATAAGTTACGGAGATGATTTAATTATTATTTTGTTAAATTTAAAGTGAATGAAAAACAATGATTATTGAATTAACAAAATTAAGAAAAAAACAATTTAACAAATAAAGAAAATAAATAAAATAAAATTCAACAATTACTTATTTTTAAAAAAATTCAAACCAAATTATATGAATAATTTAAACTTAAACATTTGAGAGTTAGTGGATAGATTTAAAATTTGTTAAATTAGTTATTTTTAAAATTGAAACATTGTAAATAATGTCAAAACACCTTAGTTTGGTAACTTTATGTTAATATATTCCTAAGTTTTTATAGATTTTTTAATTTCAATTTATGATTATGATATATAATTTGATAAGAATATTAAATATTTTAATTGTAAAGATTATGATATATCAATTTAACATCAGAAAAGTATTTGATTATCTTTATATAAAAATTTAAATTATAAATTACGAATAACTTAAGTTTGGACTCTTAAATATTAATGTTCGAGTTCAAAAATTATCGTTGGTGATTTTTGGACCTAATACATTATGTTTAATGTTTTTATTCCATCACCCTCAAAACCTGCTAAAGAACTTAAAAACTACTTGGAGAAAAAAAAGTAATACTATTCTTATTTTAATTATTTATTTCTATACACATGTGATATCTATAATTCTAAAAAAAAAAATTATCATTTAACTTTGATTGTTAGTGACAATCTGTAAATAATAAAATGAACTATCTAATGGGTAAAAAGATATAGGAGTTAGTTGATCTTTTCCGAAGTAGTAAAGCAATGGATACTAGCGGTTAATAAAGAAAAAACTAAAAGTAGATTACATTTGTTTGCACTATGAAGCAATAGTAACTTGTACTGAGTACTAATTAAATTTTATTTATATGCATTACGAAGAAAAAACATAAACTAGATAACATTTCTATATAATATAATATTCATTAGTACATATATATCTAACGCATTACATTTAGTACTTTTAAAGCCATAATTACATTTGCAATGTGTAAAATAAACCAATTTATTTCACAACCTAGAGAGCCTTATCTAAAGGTTGTGCATCATCTTTTTGTTACATCAACTCTAAATCATCGGATGGTCTTTTCTTTTCAACTATTTCTTCCCTCAAACTCCAAACAGTCTCAAATACATATTGTGTTACTTGCATATATTTTAAAATTTATTACTTATCTTTGTATTTTTCTTAGCGATTCATTTGATTCCTTAGAATGCTAAAAAGCAAACAATATTTCTTGTTCATTCATTGAAACATAATACATAGTGTAACCTACTACCATGAGTGAATTTATTTAGATGAAGTAGTAATATTGTCTCTTCTTCTCAGTTGTTTCTCCCCTCTAACTCCAAACGTTTTCATATGTAAACTTAGTTATCTACATATATTTTCAAAAATCTGTAATTGGTTGTTAATTTTTCTTAATAGTTCACTAATCTGTTAAGAAGTTAAAAAGCATATAACTATTTTTTCGTTCATCAACTTAAGCAGAATACTAAGCCTTAGTTGCTAAGATGAGTGAACTTATTTGGATCAAGCAATTGCTTTCTAATTTTGGCATCCAATCTTTCGATCAAGTTTTTCTTTTTTTGCAATCATCAGGTAGCGATGTACATTGTTCTCAATCTAATTTCCATGAAAGCATTAAATATATTGAAATTGATTATTATTTTGTTCAGTATCAATTATCAGGTTAAATAATTAAGTTATTCTTCTATCTGATCACAACATCAATTAGAATATGTTTACCGAGCTTATATCTCATATGTTTTTTTTTCTTTGCATATTGAGATAAATATTCACAATAATCATAGTTTCATCTCGAATGAGAGTATTAAAATTTAAGGTAGTTATTATTTTGATACCTAAGTTAACGAACTTTTTCTTCTTTACTGAATATATATTTTCTGAAAATGTGCTTAGAGAATTACTAATAACACTTAGTTTTTACTCCAAATATATTTGTAATAGTAAGTATACATAGATGTTGAGACTAATAAAGACAAAAAAGAAATTTTAAGAAATAAAATTATTAAAGAGCGGGTAGCCAATAAGCCAAAAGTTGAGAGTCAAGAGTTCCAGCAGCACACTCACCTAGGTGAGAGGGAGGAAGTTGATTCCAAGGATAGCCCAAAATGAACTTTATCATATTGTAATGTTCATAATATCGATACTTGAATTAAATTTATTTTTATTCATTGGATAACTAAAAACGTTGACACTCATTAGCATGAACTTATGTTACATTTGGTTCTCTTTAACCTATATAATGTGAAAAAAAAGAAAAAAAAATATTGTAAGCAGAACTGATTAGCTTGATCATTTTTTGCATATAAACATGTAATCAAACATGGTAACAGTCTCTCAAATATGTACTTACAGGAAGTAATCGCATCACAATACAAGATTATTAAATCCCAATAAATATGTTCTTGAAAAAACTGTAAAGATTCAGTACAATTAAAAGACAAGAAGCCCCAAGAGCAGCAATCATATTTTCCTCCTAATATAATGTAAGGCCTATCTTACATCATTCAGCTGCAGGCTTGGAACGAATTTTGTCATACAACCGATACATCATTGTCGACTTACACATTTGAGGTTCCCTTTCCAGTACAGCAATTATATCCTTGACATCAACTGTACGAGCCACACTGGTTTTAGGCGTGCTGGGTTGGTTTCTGCTGAATTTTCTAACAGCCCCTACAAAAATATACTGATGATTTTTAAAAATAATAATAATAATAATAACAAATTTTTTTAAGGAAAAAAAGAGGAAGAAAGCTGTGCTGAGCTAACTACATTTCAATTCAGAAATCGTATCAGTAAAGTTAAGCATCAATATTTCAGATGAGATGTTTATAATGCTTTCCCATTTGTCTTTCTTCTTCAGTCCAGAGGCAAAACTACAACCTAAGCGCTTTGTCTGAAGCAGGATGTGTTTCAGAAGTAGGGGTGCTATCTTTGGTATAACACTACCTCACATGGCAATTACAGACTAAATTATACATGGATCTTTCAATTTTGGGCATAATTGCAATTGGGTTTATGAAGTTTTTGAAGTATGTAATTCAGGCCTACCCCAGTTTAGTTTAGATATTATTCAAAAATATCAATTTGATACTAAGTTGTGAGATCTCTACTTCTTGTTGCTGTTAATTTTAAGTTTCTGCTCAATCTCTCCTTCTACATCCATTGATATCAAAGCTTAACTTCCATGGGCAGCAGCCAAATGGAACATCAAGAAAAAAATCCAGAAAACAGTATTACACAAGTCTACTGCAACACTGTTCCGCCTGATCTAGGAGTTCGACCACCATGGTCAGTGCATGACATCACCCTCAGTGCCACCAGTAAATCCTAGCAAATCAACTTGGTCATTAGCCAGAAAATCCACCAGTCATTGTACGGCTCACAGCAGAACCACACCAGTATTGCCAAACTGGAAAAGAATATTCCCAATCACATCACCAGTCACCAGGTCCCTATTTGGAAGCTTCACCTGTCTGAGAAACCTCTCATTTAAAAACCAGTATTTTTCAATAACTGGAAGCCAGCATGTGAATCACAGGCATGCTGGTCATAAGTGATCTTTATTCCACAGTCTCTTCTTAACTGGTTCAAACCAGCTTGACTGACCTGGTTCTCTACACAGCTTCAGCCAAATAGAGGTTATTACCTAAGATTTTCCAACGCATTTTTTCCAGAGTTTGATGTTTGTTTTATCATATTTGCATTCTATATTCACCTTGGCCCGGACTTACCATCTAATTGTGCCATTTAGTAAAGGGCTACAACATTGGCTACTGGACATTGACCATCTTCTAACAGACCCTCTTTATCTGATGAATGAACTGTCTACTTGATAAAGTTAAATATTGTCTATTAGAAGTTTATGAAAAACCATTCTAGTCAGTATACATGTACTATTCCCACTGCTAAAACTACTGGTTGCTTGTCAACTTCTCAAGCACTCAAATGGTTGTGTGAACCTGAAGTTGCTTATTCAATTTTTAGCGTAAGTAAAATAATTGGACCAGATATTCTTTATAAGAAGTACAAATACAAACGGTCCTTGAGTTGATTGTTTCTAAAGTTTAAATTTTAGCTAATAGACAAGGCAATAACATAGTAAGAGAACTTATGTTAGGAACATAAGTAGAAAAATAATACCTTTTAGTAAGGTGTATTAAAGAGGGAAGAAGAAACTATATAATTAAGATAGCTGTATATGTGGGTAATGTGTGTTGTTTTGGGCTTAGATAGGTATATGTGCTGCATCATGAATTTTGTAGGTTTACTTGTTGATTTTTTATGAAGTATAGCGAGTATAAATGGATAGTTAATGCTGTTATGGAGAATAACTTCCAAAATAACTGTTTCTCTTTACTTTATGTGCTGTATCGGTGAGTAGCAGAGTGTGTAATAGAAGAAGAAAAGGGTAAGGATAGGATAAGGAAGATGGGCTGTTATGAGCAGTTATGAGAATAACTTGTAGCATAACTGCTTCTCTTTGCATTAAAAGACTAAGCTGTCTTTGTTGACAGATTATGGAGGAATAATTAATTTACAAGTTTTGCGTGCTTCTTTTTATTCAAGAGATGGTTGGATTCTCTGTTAAGGAGCCCATACTATTAACAAAATGTTGCACGGCTTATAATACATCATGTGATGTTGATTCATGATTGTAAAGTATTGGTTGTAAAAGTATTCAAGCACTTTTGAAGGTTAAGTCTGTCTCAATAAAATGATATTTCTTGTACAAAGAAATAATTATGATCCTTCTTTCACAATAAAAGTGATTACATCTTCCTAGAGTTGCTTTTCCTAGACCCTCACAGTTCTAGAAGTTCTAAAAAAAGCTTTGCTAAGTTAGTCAAGAGAATTCTTGGAAGTTATGCTATTAAACTTAAACCACCTTTGATGCATCCAATAAGATATACCTGATGATTCCCTTAAATAATAACTTTGGAATGGGCAGCAAGCAGAGTCTAATAACAAATTGTTTGGGCTTGATTAGGTCAAAATTCAAACTTTCTGAATTCTAGTCTTACTAGTAAAGGGTTGAGAAAAGTTGTTAAACATCTTTACCCGGGTGCTTTATTTGTGGAATTATGGACGATATAACTAGAAACAAGTAGGGGATCATTGAGGATTGAACTCTCCTGATTGAAGGTCTATGGGAGAAGATAACATTCTTGGCCGCCTTATGGCAATGGCACGTGAAATTTTTTTTAACATTTCTAATGTATTTTTGTTTGGAAGTTCCTCTCCATGCAGACCATAGGAGAGTATCTTTTTTCCATAATCGTGCATTTCTTTTCACTCTCAATAATATTTCTTTTTGCATAAAACCCAAAAGAAAACTCTACTCAAACTCAATCAATATCTAGCTCGAACTAGATTCGAGCAGGAAAAGATAAAAACAAAACAAAGCAAAATATGCTCAACTAAACAAGCATAACTCAAGCCTAAAACTGTTTGAATAACAGCTAGCAAATGAAGATAGTTTATCCTCCCAATGTTTATCCTGAACATGTTCATCATATATTACTAAATTAAATTTACTTATTAATTATAATAAATAGCATATCTTTGAATATATTAATTTATATTAATTATCTTAAATAATTATGTACTTATATATCCTAAATATTAGACATTTTAATTACAATATAGAAGAACTCGTGGTCGAGTTAACTTGCTTGGATGGATTGTTAGCTTATTTTTTGCTTGCCATCTATAAACTTGGATGGGTCGGCCTGCTTGTTTGTTTTGCTTGCCCTCTCCTTGTTTGGATGTCTTCCGATCAAGAAAGCAAATGACTAGTAGGGTATGAGGAACTACAGGAAAAGGTTTATCGTTTTAGTAGATCTATGGAGATTGAGTTTGGTTGAACTAATCCCATGCGTTATCATATTAGGAACTTTTTATCCTAATATCAAATTGATTGAGAATCATACTATTGAAATTTCAAAGCACAGTGCTTAATCTGCTTTGGTTTTAGTAGATCCATGAGATTCTAATGCAAATCATCAATAAAGAAAACAAATTATTGTGGCCCAGATACATTTGAATATTGAGGGTCTCTAGATATTAATATGGATCAAGTAAAGTGAGACTGGCCTTCTTAGATTACTGATTGGAAAGGAAATACATTTGTATTTTATGAATTCACACTATAATAAAAATTATTCACATTCAATCATTCAAACAAAAATTGAAAACATTAGTTTTTACCAAAAGATGGGTGTCCAAGTCCAAAATGATGAAACCAGATAATACTTTTATTGGATGACGGGAAAAATAACATAGATAATTGTTGATTTGGAAAAAAATAATAACTTTATTTCTCACGCTTAAATTGTTACATTTACAATATTTATAAAATTTTTATTTTACAAATAGAAAAATTCTTAATCTACTAGATTTCTAATTATATGAGATTATTATTCTCATAAAATTATAATTACATAATATTGACTAATTAAATAATAAATTAAAATAATTAAATAATAAAATATGTTACTCAACACCTCCCCTCAAGTTGGTGCAAAGATTTCACGCATGCCCAACTTGCAGACCAAGTTGCAAACTGGAACCAAATCTTTAAGGCAGCAGTTCGGCTTGGTTCGACTCAAAAAAGGGATTGGGTTCAGCTCAAAACCGGGTCGTCTTTGGCTCAAAAAACAGCTCGAATTCGGCTCAAAAAACGACTCGACTGAAAATGGCTTGACTCAGACAGTAGCTCAATTGGCTCAGACTAGACTCCACGCGGCTCAATCGGCTCAGGCAAATTTGCATGAAGTGGAGATCGCAGCCAAAAAAGCTTCTTGTCTACGTGGATCTGCGGCGGAAGAAGAAGGTTGGTGACGTGAACGGACCCAATTTGCAAAGTGAAACAAATCATGGCAGGGAAAAATCATATATGCGCATGACACGGCGTGGCCAAAGGCTCTGTGCAATCGGAGTGAGGCAGATCGAGGTGTTCGCGCAGCTCTTCGCACGGCAGAAGAGAAACTGGATCGCGCACCTCTTCACGCAGCTCTGCGCGCAGCGAAAGAAGAAGCTAGGTCGATCGACTCTTCACGCGTATCTGCACGCAGGGAAGAAAGAACCCAAGGTGGTCACGCGACTCTGTGCGCGGCTGAAGAAGGAAACCTTGGTGGTCGTGCGGCTCTGCCCGTGGCAGAAGAAGAAGGAACCCACAGCTTTGATTTCTCTTTTCCTCTTATTTGACTTTTCTTCACAAATTTTGCTCTCTCCCTTTGATCTAGCTCTTTTTTTTTAATTATTTTTAAGATTAAAAAAAATCCTGAAATTAAAACTCCAAAATAAGTGGTGAATAGGGTATCTCTGAAAAAATAGGTACCAACCCAACCTATTGTGTTATTTTAGGGTTTAAAGAAAATCCTGAAATTAAAATCGTAAAAATAGCTTTATTTAGCTCTGATACCATGTTGATTTTGAAGAAAAAATAATAATTTTATTTCTCACCCTTAAATTATTACATTTAGGATATTTATAGAATTCTTATTGTACTGATAGAGAAATTTTTATTCAACTAAATTTCTAATTATATGAAATTATTAATTCTCATAAAATCTTAATTATATAATACCAACTAGTTAAATAATAAACTAACATAATTAAATAATAAAATATGCTACTCAACAATAATTCATCTTGAATAAATTCAATTTGTTAAATTCTTCAAGATAATAGAGCTTATTTTATTCCTTAGCAAGTCCAATCCTCTTTATAGTATAGGGGTTGGACTAATATGAATAACTTCTAGATCAACTATGATAACAGAGAACCATCTCTAATAACTACCTTTTGATTGCTTGAGCATAGAGGATAAATGTAAAACTTAGTGAAGAATTGATCATATCAAATGCGGCTTCTGAGTTAACAATTCACAGATTCCTAATAGTTTCATCTGAGATAACTAACCCTTGATACATAGAAAATTTTACTTGAGTGTGCAAAAGAACATGACCACAAGGCTTCTTCAATGATACCAAAAGCTCACTTATTTTCTTGATCTCCTTTTATTGAACTAATCTGGCCTCGGGACTTTTCTTAATTCAGCCAATTCATAATCAGGTTGACTTGACCTTGATATTTCTGTTCTCCTCCTTAGTGGCCCCACTCTTTGCTTTGTGGGTTATCATTTATTTCCTAACACTTCTCTTTACTATACCTTTGTTTCTCGGAAGGGGAACGCTAGAGAGAATCCTTGATGTCCCTTACTGAGGATCTTGACAAATGTTCTCACATTTTTCTATATTGACAGCCTTTCTATTTTCATCACCATTGCTTAACCTTCTAAGATCAAGCATCACACGCCTTGCAACTCTCCTGACCTCGAATCAAACAATCTCAATATGGTAGCTCTTCATTGTTAAGAATCTAAACTTTAATCAGTATAGAGACTTATAAGAAATCATAAACTCGATCTTTTTTCAGTAAAATTCTTCAAAATTGCAATATCTTCTTTGCCCCTACTTCTGATAAATTGATAATAGTCAAGTTCTTGGTTTTAGAAGCTTTGAAATAAATTTGTGCACCCCGTAACAGGTTCATTGCTTTTCTTTTCGTGCTGGTTTTGACTTTTATCTCCTATACATGAATGTATCTCAAGATTTGACATCTTCCAAACAGCATCCCTAATCTCCTTAGCCATGGATTAAATTGCTGATCTCAGGATCCATTTTGTTTTATAACCATGGCATGATCATTGCATATGCTTCATCATCCCATACATCAAATCTTGGATCTCCATTCTCCACCCCCTTCCCTATGAGATGATTAAGTTTTCCTTTCCTTTTCAAGTACATTTTAATAAATTTGGACTTAAGGTAATTTTCCCATTCTATATGTTTTCTGAATATTTTGAAGCTCTCGTAAGTGTTGATTGATGAGAACTTATGCAGTCTAACCAGTCATATTGAAAAATAACATCATCTTTGCCGTTTCTAACATATTTCGCATAATTGAAAATCGGGTTTCCTCCTGCAAAGTTCCGGCAGGAGAGAGGTCTGGCAAGGATCCTACGGATTTCCACTACGAACAGTGAATTTGAATACGGTCAGGAAGCCAGCAGTCCCATATCAGCAGGATTCTCTAATCAGGATCCCATATTAGTAGAGATCTCTAATCATATCAATCCTATCAATGGGTTTCTATAATTGGCATACCATATTTTTAAGATTAATTTCCTAATATTGAGATAAAATATTGAGAGATTTCCAACATTCCCAAATACCAGTCCTAATTTCCACTTGTAGATGCCACTAATCAAACTTATCAGTCCAAAATCCTTCAACTCCATAACCTCCTCATTCCAAACCTTCAACCTACCCTTTTGTAAAGTAGCTTTTTCATGACTTAAAACCCTCCACCACACTGGGTTACACTCCAATCACCAATATCTGATGTTCACAATAAAAAAAAAAAAGTCAACCTCTTCTCAAAACAAAAATGAGCAAAACCCAAACTTGATTGGTCAGACTCTAAAAGAACAGAAAAGTGATAAGAAGCCGATGCAAAACCTCTTGTACCAAATCAGAGCAACAATCTTTCCTAGCTACTGGAAAGTAAAAATGACTTCATACAAGAGGATAAAAACATACCTCTACTCACCAAGTGTGCTTTCAAGTAAGGGAGATTCCTAAGCTAAAAATCTATATATTTTCTGTTATTTTATTTTCTATGCGCGCTCAAGTTTTCTATTTTTATTATGTGTGGTGCCTACCAGTACACTAACTTGATTGAGATTCAAAATATTGTGATTCTTATTCAACATTGTTAAGATATCAATTTGAGCTCCTATTAATCTTTCATAAGTTTGCATTCAAGTGCTTTTTGTCCTACAATGGACCAATATAGTCTATTTTACCTGTATACAATTTATTTATGTTTTTATTTCTAAATTATAAAATTAATTTTTAATTAGTAAGTAGTTCCTTTATAGTAACTAATGAAGCTAATTAGTAAAAATTGAGATTGTTTAGAATAACTTGATAGCTTTGGTGCTTAGAAGTCCATATGGTTTTTAGCTCTAACGAAATTCATAGTGCTTTACCCGGTAAATGTATTTGAACTGATTTTTTTTTTCTAGATTTTAACTCTAATAAGTTATCAAGTGTTAGGTAAAATTAGAATTTTAGGATATAAATTCAGTAAAAAGGACATGGAAGTTGCTCTTTGATTAAAACTTAAATGTATTTTTTACAAATTAGGTTCTCTTTTAGATAATAATACCTAAAAATAGTTTCAGACGAAAGTAATGTTTTTCTTATTAAATTTATTTGAGATGTTAATCTAATTTTTCATATAACTAGTAGTTACAAATTTACCATAACTCCTTACCCAAAAAAGGCAGATCTAGCAAAAAACACTAGTCAAAGAAGATTCTAATCTTTCACTAGAAACTCTCCCAAAAGAATTAGTCTTGTGAACTATTTTTTGGCTAAAAGCTCTAAAACTTTCAGCACTTTCAAGAACTATTAAAACATTTTATAATTTTCTTCCCAAAATGTGCTTAGAGCACCTTTGACCAACAAAAAAAGTCATTCTGAACACCCTTGATATATTAAGTTTAACATAGCCTATCAAATAATCTATTTCAATCCATATATCAAATTGTTAAAAATTTGTTAAGAAGCTAATTTATCAAATACTACTCTTTTTAATCCATTATTGTCCTCAACTTGGTCAAAAGTACGTTACCGTACAATTTATATAGAGTTTCAAAATTGAGTAGGTTTCTGTAATCTGGGTCCAAAATAAAGTGAGAATTTGTAATTTTCCCTAAAACTAATAAACAAATTGACATAAGAGTAAGTTACCAGATGCAGAAACAGAAGTTACATGGCCACTTTCCTCTGCTTCTTGGTTGTCCCTCGTGTTTCTTCCAGATACCAATAGAGGCTTATGGGTGACATCTTTACCTGCCAAAGAACCAGATAAAGTATCAAGCCCTCCCTCACGCTTCTGGCGAGCTTGCTCAGCCATAAGTTGCCACTTTGAAAACATGTCATCTCCCCCAGCAGCAGCACGTGCAGCAACATTTGCAGCTGTAGCCCTCATTTTATCATCCTCCTCCTTGTTTGCCTGCAGACTGAATAAAGGTAAAAAGGATTCTCCCACATATGGATATATACCACCTCTATATCAAGAATATTCAAATACCACCTCAATACCTTTGCCAATTTTACACGACCTTCGTCTTTCTCCTTATCACCATCAACACCACTGTCAACCTCAGGCTGCATCAAGCAATTTTGCTTTTGGTAAAGCATCAATTCAGATATTACATGACAAAATAAATACATATGGCAGTCACATCTACAGGTGCAATAAACTTATGGAAGTGTGTATTGTCTGTATGCATTGCAGGTGTATTTATAATGGATAGCCCTAGGCCTAAACAGAAAATATGTTAAGCACCCACTTGATTGAGTTTCTGCAGTTTTTCTGCTTCAGCCTGCTTTCTTTCCCACTCTTCCTTAGCTTTTTGGTTAATCATCATAATTTGTTGCTGAACATCTGAGGTTATAAAAGTTCGATGTCTAGCCTTCTCAGCATCAACCCTCTACAGAGACTTTTTGAAATGAGAAAGATAATGATACAGACAATCTAGTTAGACAGTATAAACAACAGAAAGGCTACCTGTTTTGACGTTCTGATTATGTTACATATTAGTCCACGGATCCTTTCCTCCACACACTAAGGATTAAGTTACATGAGAAGATATATAAACAAATCATAATAACAGCTACAAAGTAGTTTGCACCTCACCAAAGATAAGCATCGCTCCACATCATTGTTTATATTCTTCAAACCACATTTGACCACTATAAGACAAAAAAAAAACAGATAAAAAGAGTCTGACGGATGCTATTTTTCCCTATAAAAGAGGCACTTCTGTATCCAAGGGCATATAAAGTACTAACAGATCTCAGCCAATTTCTTCTGCAGTGGAGATTTCTGCAAAAGCAATCTTTCTTCTTCCTCTTGCACAACCCTTCGAGATGCTTCTGAAATTCGACTGTCCTCCTTGGGCCCAGAGAATAGCTGTTCTTCCTCTTCCTGTTCAAAACAGATGGTCAGAAGGTATTAACATCACATTTAAAGAATTAGGACAGCTTGTCACCAAATACCCCACCCTAAGATTGACTCCACTGACAGCAGTGACATCATTGAGTTGTTCAATGCTTTGGTCTGAAAAGGGCCCGGAAGCTTTCTGCTTCTTACTGTAGAAAATTTCATTAATTACATGTAAAATGAAAAAACACAACATTAAATCAGAGACAAATGAAACATCTCTTAATTAACAATCAATATCATTCTCTTTCTCCCCACACCAAGATTTTGTTACCTTGATGCTGGTGGTGATGAACCAAGTTCTTCCAGTGGTTTCTTCTGACCAATAGAAGGCTTTTTTGCAGGAATTCTTGCATTAATTGCAGCCGGAGAGGTCACAGATGGAATCCTAGAGCTCAACTAGTAAACGTAGAAGCAACAAGTAAATCCTTATCAATAAGACTATACAATTTAATCTGTGCAAAAAATCAACAGCCAAGAGGTCCTTCAGAAATCAAAGGGAATAACAGTAAAAATAAAAGGAACAACAAACAACATAGTGCCCATTTTCTCACAAGCAGATAAACATGAAGAAACATGTCAAATGATCTCCCCCCAACATAACAACATAACAGCAAAATCAGGTAGCATAATAAATTATTTTGCAATTTACCGTGACACTAGAATCTAGCTGTGTTGTCGTGGAAGGAGAAATAGAACTTGAAGGCATCATACTGGTAGATGTCGAGAAACCCATTCTCGAAGACTGGTTCTCTGAGATATCATCCTTTAAAGACCTAGGAATTGCATTCCCTTGTCCAGTTTTAGCAGAAGGATCAGCACCCTGATCAACTGATTCTTGCTTAATATATGTCAGTGATGACAAAGGGCCAGAACTCTGCTCCTTGCTTGCTGATGCCTGCCAAGGCACTGAATTATGTTGCAGTGATAAATTATTAGATATATGAGAAAGAGGACCACCCTGCACTCTACTAGGATCATTTGTGTGGTTTTGGCTCTCAAACTTAGGCACATTCATCATGTTCGCATGTTGACCAGCCCCTCCAAATGGAGATGATCCCACACTTTGATTATGTGTAGTTTGTCTCATTTGGGAATCTTGAGGTTGTGTTTTCAAGGATGAAGCTGAAGTATTGACATTTGTCCCAGAATATGGGTTATAACTACCACTGGCATTCCCAGTCCCATACATGGGAAATGAAGCCTGTGGAAACTGCATATGTTGTTGTACTTGCTTGCTAAGTCCTTCTACAGGAGTTGAAGAGTGTTCTCTCTCTTGAATCACATTGCTCGGATTGGAGGAAGACATTGGTCCTGCTAGAACTCCATGCTGATTTCTGTTATGTTCCACCTCCCAAGATTTTTTAGCACTGCTTTCTATTGTTGGATAGCCTGATTCAATCTTCATTTTGACCGTTGAAGGGGGAGTAAGAGATGGATCTACCGGACTGTTGGAGGTTTTCTTATGGACCTGTACAGATGATTGGGAATCAGCAAAAGTTGTTGCAGTGGCACTAACTGGTGCCAGCCTTGGCTGGTTCTGCCGTGCTGAAGCTTGGGACTGCATCTGAAACTGATTTGAATTCATCTGAAAGTACTCAAGAAGACAGCTGAAAATTAATATCACTAACTGAAAGATGAGTTTTCATCAATGACATGATCCATAGTGCATTACCTGTAACCGCAATTTGTTAATTGCCAACTTGAGCATCTGGTCTCCTACAATACCCCTCATATGTCGGATAAATCCATCCTTTGCAATTTCATTTTTCTAACAACAGGAGCATTAGAAAAATCAGAATGACATGTGATAACCTAGTCCATTATATATTAAAAATAAAAAAGAATACACCCTATATACTCTAAGTCACAGACCCGACCTGCAGTTTAGCATATAGAGTATGTAGCTGCATTGCTCTGTCTTTATCAAGTTGTGGGATTAAGGCAGGCAGCAAAACTGCAAATGGTATTTGTTTATTACTACGATTTAACGAGCTATTAGACTGCTCTGTGCTAGAGGCTTGTTGATTGCTCATCTTCTGTAATTTCAAGTATTGAGATTCACTATCTTGATTATGCATTATTTCCAGCTCATGTGTGACCGTAGAATTTTGTTCAGAAATATGCATCCCAATCGCTTGTGGAATCTGAGGAGAAACTTGAACTTCCTGCCCTTGTTGATAACTATCATGGGATTGGTTCTGTTGTAACGAGATGCAATTTGGTTTCTGTGAATCATTCTGTTGCTGCTGGTTCTGAGAATGAAATCTAGTTTGCTGCTGCAGGTGCAATTGAATGTTTCCTGAACTATGTTGATTTTGGGAGCTGGTATTTTCATTACGGTGAGCAGTTTGCCACCGTGCAAATGACTGACCGGAACTCTGATTGCTTCCATCAGGAAAATTTGCTGCAGTTAAGGAAAATAAGAAAAAGTTCAAGAAAGTTCAAGAAGCTTCCCAGCAAGCCATATAGACAACAAATGCAATGCTCACGAAGGCAAATGATATCCAATCCAAAAAATTTGAGTTAACATCTATTAAGTGCTTTATTTCCTAATCTATTATATAGAAACGAAATAGTCCAACATTGGTTAGTCAAGATATTTAATGAGTTTCTAGACAGTACAAATAAACATAAAGCAGACATAACTTATTGACAACAGAAAAAAAAGTATATTAGAAAAAGAATGAGGAGATATAGCCCATGGGAGGATAAGTTATCTTCTAGAGAGACAAAACAAGAAAAAAACACATACAAGAGAACAAAAGCAAAGCCAAAGAACAGCATATATAGGAAACCAAAAAACCATGTGCTTAACCTGAAGAGAAATCAAGCATCCTATCCTGTCCCACAAATCCATAAAACCATGTGTTTAGCCTAAAGAGAAGTCAAGCACACAATCCTTTCCCACAAAATTCATAACAAAATAGAAATGCTGATCAAAGATTCTAGTACTTCCCTCCCACCAAAGGACCCATAGAAACAAACCTCCCCCCTCAAAACTCCAAAGAAGCATGGAATGCTCATTACTCATTAAGATAGGGAGAAAAGAAATAATTACAAAATGGAGAATAAGACATCATCCCTAGAAAGAAACAAAAATCAATGTAAAGGAAGTACATGAGAGAACTCAAATAGCAGACCTGCTCTCTAGAAATGATGGCATCCCAATTGCCATGGATCTCCAAAATAGTATAATCATGGAAATAACCGTGAGCTTTAGCCCAAAGAGATGCCAAAAATGAAACCCTCTCACGTAGCTCATACAAAGACACCGACTGATCATTGAAATCCGTTTATTCCTAGTCAACCAAATACACCATAGTCCAGCAAAAATAGCATCTTGCCAAAGAGGTTTAGCCTTATTTCTCACCGCAACACCCTCTAGATTTGAATGGACAAAACTATCAACAGTAAGGGTAAGTACCCAACTAAGGCCAAATTTCCTCATAATATAACTCCACATTCTCCAGGCCAAAGAGTAGAAAGCGAATAACTAGGAATGGATCTTACTGTCTCTGAAGCACATCAGACGTGTAGGATAAGGCACGATAGGGGCAATGAATTTGAAGCAAATTATAGGTATTGAGCCTCTAGTTGATAACAATCTAAGAGAATACCTTCACCTTTAAAGGAACCCTAGCTTTCCAAAATGCCTTGGCCATCCGAGAGTTTGTGGTACTAGGATTATTGATGAGATAAAGAGTAAAAAAACTTGCATGTATAGGCCAAAAGAGTCTAACAGTCCATATATGGGAATCAGGTTACAAGTTCATGTGAATGGGTTCAAGCATATTCAATAATATGGACAAGTCAATGGTCTTCCTATCAAAAGGTTCCAATTAAAATAGAAGTTCCAAGATAGGTTATCCCTAGTGTAAACAGTGAACCTAGAAATATAGGTGTGATGTCTAGTAGATAACCGATATAATCTTGGGAATTGAGAGGTAAATGGTTGATGGTCCAACTAGTTATCTTCCCAAAAGAGCATTCTGGAGCCATTTCCCACTTCTATTGAGGTGAGTGGCCCATACACAGGATATATATGAGAAACGACCTTTTAGGGACTTCAATGAATAGTAGAAGTTTTTGCAAGGGCATTCCAACCATCCCTGTCACTTCCATGAATGTTGCTTATCAT
Source organism: Carica papaya (assembly GCF_054855325.1). Classification (NCBI taxonomy): domain Eukaryota; kingdom Viridiplantae; phylum Streptophyta; class Magnoliopsida; order Brassicales; family Caricaceae; genus Carica; species Carica papaya. The sequence goes on along the minus strand of NC_142309.1, from coordinate 10,823,852 downwards.
CTTGTGCTATAGAGAATTTAGCTAGTAAAGAAAGACTCTTCGATCTAAGATTCCTAATACCTAGACCTTCAAAATATTGTGATTCATAACGCACCTCCCACCTAGATAAGTGGTCTCTACACTCATTTTCACCTCCAGGCCAAAGGAATCTCCTCATTCTCGCCTCAATCCTCTATGATATCTCAACAAGAATCCTAAAAAGTGAGAGATAATAAAGTGGCATGCTAGACGGACACACATTTCATCAAGGTTATCTTTTCCCCTAAAGAGAACGGACCTCCCTTCCAACTCTCAAGATGCGTAGTAATTATTCCTTCTATCCTTTCCCAAAAGGTCTTACTCCTTGGCTTCCCTCCTAAGGGAGCTCCTAAGTGTACAATAGGCCAAGATAGCCTCTCACACCCAATTGACTCCACTAGATAATTAACTAAAGCCTCAACCACATTTATCCCTATAAGATCACTTTTCCCCAAATTAATTTTCAGACCTGAGATGTGTTCAAACACAGTACAACGGTAAAGGTATTATATGTGGTCCAATTATCGTTCTCAATGAATAAGATCATGTGGTCAGCAAATTGTAAATAAGAGACCTTCACATTGTGTCAACCAACACTCAAACCTTTCACAACTCCCCTTTTGGTCGCTCTAATCAACATCCTGCTCAATATATCTACAACCAAAGTGAAAAGAAAAGCCAACAAGGGTTGCCCCGTCTGAGCCCTTTCATGGGTCAAAATCACAAGATTTTCATTCACAATCACTAAAAAAGAACTAGATGAAAGACATCCTTGAAACCATTTTCTCCATCTCAACAAATCCCTTTCTCTCCATCATCAATCTAAAAAGCTCCAGTTGACTCAATCATTTACTTTTTCAAAGTCCAATTTTAGGATAAACTCCTTTCCCCTGGTGGCTCATGTATACTCCACCATCTCATTGGCCACAAGAGAAGCATCAAGAATTTATCTACCACCCACAGGAATGCTCTTTACTACTAGAAATTAAAACGTCCAAAATTTTGGTGGCCTATCCCGTCTGAATGAGGAAAAAGTTGTACTCCGCACCTATCACACAATGTAGAATACCCTTGAGCCTATTTGTGTATCTTCATATCCTGATAGTAGAATATGGACTTTGGAATGTGTACTCTTGCAAGTCTTTCTTTCGCACCTTACCTGTAATTTTTCTTGCCACAATGAGATTTTAGCTAGTGCATTATAGAAGGCAAAGTTCCCTCCAAGGTTAAAATTTTCATCTAGAGGCTACCTTAACCAGACTCAACACCAAGGATAGTTTGCAATTTCCCAGGCCTCATTGCACCTTATTCCCATATGTGTATATTATGTGTTCCAACGTAACTGAATCCCATACTCACTCTTCTTGTACTATGAGATGGCTAGCAAATTTTAATATAAACTTTTCTGTACTTTTGATTGTTGTTGGGTTGTGTTGACACGAATATTTTATTGTCTAAATTACTGTGATATTTTTCTATATGTAGTCCTACCGTTTATTTTCTCCATAATAATGTAATTATTTATAATCTTTATTATAAAAAAAGTTTCTCAATTTGTACTTAGAAAGTCTTATATATATATACGAGTCAGTTGTTGCACCTAATTGTAGAGAAAAATAACGTGTAAATATTTTTTCAAAATTTCTACATAGTATCAGAGCAAAATAAGAGTATTTTGGGGTTTTATTTTCAGGATTTATTTCAACACCCTAGAATCTTCACAACACTCACCCAAATGGAGTACTGATCTCACTGGCAGTCGACTGCCCTATTCCGGTCTCCGCCATACCTAACTGCCTACTTCACTCGCGTGTGGCTGTTCACGCTGTCCTTCGTGCGCAACCTCCTAGTTCGCATCGTTCTTCTCTGGTTCGCGCATCACTTTTTCGCAATTCACTTCGCGCGTCGCACTGCCGTTCTCACAGCCACTGATTTGTGTCGTTCCTTTGCATCGTTCTGTGTTTTGCGCATCAGTTTTTACACACTGAAGAAGCGTCACAAATCGGGTCATATCAGTTCCTCCGTTTGGGTCGCACTAGCTTTTTGCGCACAGCAGTTTTTGGTTTCTTCCATTCGGTTTCCTCAACCGCACGACTTGATTTCTGAGTTCCACGCGGCTGTGTGCCCTCAGCCTTCTCAGTTGTGCGATTGTTGCACCTTCTCTTCTCAGGTTGCAACCAGGTCTGATTCTCTTAGTCTTCTCAGGTTACTAGTTATTTTTTAGACCAGGTCTACTATCTGGGTTATTCTCGCCTCAAATTCGGTTCTAATTTTGGTAATATTCTCCTATCTTAGAAGTTTTTTGGCTTTTTGTGGTGCTGATTAAGAATTGTGCTTTATCCTTGAGATATATATTACTGGGTATTATTGTTGTTTCTAGTATTTAAAAATGATATAAACAAAAAATGTGATTGTTCCCAATTCTGATAACCCATCATTACAAATCAATCTCGTCAACCTTAATGGAACTAATTATTTTGGCTGATCTAGATCCTGTTTATTGTTTATCAAAGTTAAAAGTTTGCAGAATTATATTATTAGTGATGTGAAGAAGCCAGAAATCAATAGTTTGGACTATAACAGATAGGATTCTGAAAACATCTTGGTCATGTATTGGCTCATTAACTCCATACAAATTCATATTGCCCGAACATATCTGTTGCTCAATGCCGCCGCAAAAAATATGGAATGCAATGTCTTTTACATACTTACAAGTGGGTAATGATGTTCAAATTTATGAATTCTGCAATAAGATTCACAATACAAAACAAAGAGAGTTGACTATCTCTCAATATTTTTCTGAACTAAGTGGACTATGGCAGGAGCTCAACTATTATCAGGATTTTCAAGCAGATTGGCCAGGGGATGCCGTCAAAGTTCAAAAAATGATAAAAAAGAAACGAATTTATGATTTCTTGATTGGTCTGAATGCTGAATATGATTAGATACAAATTCAAGTACTTGTAAAGGACCCCCTTCTCTCATTAAAACAAACTTATTCTTACGTTCAGCAAGAATAAAATAGAAGAATTGTCATGCTCCATATAAAACCAGTTGAGAAAGCTGGTTTAATTGCTCAGTCTCATCACTCCAAAGACTAACGGAATTGTGACTATTGTAGGAAGCCAAAACACACTAAGGGGCTGGTAATTGCATGGACGACCCACTAAAGGACGGAGGGGACGGAAAGGTGGGCCTATGAAAGCTCAAGCAAACTTGATTGAGCAAAGTGAAGGACCTGACACATCAACAGTTGGAACATTTTCCATCGAAGAAATTCAAAGCCTAAAGCGCATTCTGTCTCAACTTAACTTTTCAATAACTATTGATGCATCACATATGGTAAAATTATGTATGTCTTCTCTCCCTCTTCTTTCTACTTCTAATATTTACATTATAAATTCTATAGCTAACAAACATATGACAGGCTTTTCCACTAAATTTCTAATATATTTTTTTGTACTAAACGAGAAAATGGTCGTATAGCAGATGGGTCATACACTCGTGTCTGAAACAGATTCCATTAATTGTATCCCGACTATTACACTGTCTTCAGTTTTATATGTGCTTAGTTTTGCTAATATTTTTTTACTATTAGTGTCATTACTAAAGAACTAAACTGTAAAATAAAACTTTTTCGTAATTATTGTATCTTTTAGAATCTTCGAACAGAGAGGATGATTGGCACTGGTAGATTGCAGGATGACTTATATTTCTCGTAAAGAAGTCAGAACCTAATTGGGAATCAAGCCACCATTGAGAATAAAGAAGTCAATATGAAAATACTACAATGGCACTGACGGTTGGGAAACCCTTCCATTTTTGTTTTAGAAAAATTATATTCTAATTTGTTTAAGAGAACTTTCATAAATTCTTTATTTTGTAATGCATGTGAATTTACTAAACATAAAAGAAGTTCTTATCATTTGAGTAATAATAAAAGTTCTATTTTTTTTATTACTATTCACTCTGATGTTTGGGAACCTACTCAGAATATTTTTTTATTTATTCATCGATGGTTTGTTACCTTTATTGACTGTTGTACTTGATTGACATAAATTTACCTGTTGAAAGCATAAAATGATGTGTTTTCATGCTTCCAAGTATTTCATAAAATAATATGCATACAATTTGATGCTAAAGTTAAGATTCTGAAAACTAATAATGGTACAAAATATATGAATAATGGGTTTCATACTTACTTGGAGTTAAATGGAAAAATTCACCAGACAAGTTATGTCTACACCAGTGAACAGAATAGAGTTGTTAAAAGAAAAAACAGACACATTACTAGAGATAATTCGGTCACTAATGCTTACTGTGAAGCTATCTAAAAGTTATTGGAGAGATGAAGTTCTCTCAACTACTACTTTTTTAATAGAATGTCTTTGCAAGTTCTTGATTTTAAAAGTTCTCTTGAGGTTTTGCAATGTACAAATTCCTATATTATTTTTTCAAAAGTGTTTGCATGTGTTTGTTTTATCCATGCTAGAAATGTGAGCAAGCTGTAACCTAGAGCTCTCAGGTGTGTATTTATTAGATGTTCTCTAACTCAAAAGGGTTACAAATGTTATCATTCGCCATTTAGAAAATACTTTGTGACTATAGATGTTACGTTTAGATAATATGAATCATACTTTAGCTCCACCTTAACACTCTTCAAGGGAAGAGTGAAATGGAAGAGGTGATGTCCAGTTCTGTAACTCTTGACAGTCATATTCAGGGAAAGAGCTCTATGTCAGAAGATTTTATTCAAGAAGAAAATACTAGACGATTGGATAAACCGAACTTGAAGAAGTATTCAATAAGAGATAAGAGAGATAAGACAAAAAAAGTTATCATCCAATCTATCGCAGGTCAAGAATCTTATTTAGTTCTTGAAGATATTGGTGAGTCATTTTTACCTTGTGAATTATCTGATAAACTCATTACTCTTAAAAAAGAAATCAAAACTTGTACTAAACATCTTATGTCTAACTTTATTTCTTATGACTTTTTATCTCCCTCCCATAGAGCTTTTGTCTTATCTGTTTCTTTTATGTCTATTCCCCATAATTGAAGAGAATCTCTAACAGATCCCAAATGAAAGGAAGCGATGATTGAAAAAATGAGAGCATTGACAAATAATAAAACAGGGGAATTTGTTTCAATTCCACAAGAAAAGAAGATAGTTGGTTGCAAATGGGTGTTTAACTGTAAAACACAAAGCAGATGGGTCGATTGAAAGATACAAACCTACACTAATGGGCAAAGGGTTTACTCAAACCTATGGAGTTCAACTACCAGAAAATCTTCGCACCTGTCGCAAAAATAAACAAATCAAAATATTACAATCCTGTGTTAATCTTGATTAGGACTTACACCAGTTTGATGTAAAAAATGTCTTCCTCCATGGATTAAAGTAGTCTCTAAGAACATGATTCGAAATGTTCAGAAAAGCTATAATTTCTTTCGCATATCAGCAAAATAATGTTGATCATACCCTATTTATCAAGTATTGTGAGAGTATGATCACTTTTCTCATTCTTTATATAGATGATATTGTGGTGACTGGAGATGATATAAAGGAGATGACTCGATTAAAGGGATTTCTTACTCGACAATTTGAAATTAATGATCTTGAAAAATTGCAATATTTCCTGAGAATTACGCTTGCCAGATATTTCTCAAAGAAAGTATATCATAAATTTGCTAAAAGATATTAGTATAATGGATTGTGAGCTAGTCGAATCCCCTATTGAAAGTAATCACAAATTACAAGCAGGTAGTGGTACAGCAGTTGATATTGGAAGATATCATATATTAGTTAGAAAACTCATTTATCTCTCACATACCAGACCAGATATAACATATGCAGTTAGCCTGATGAGTTAGTACATGCATAATTCTCGTGAGACTCATTTACATGTCGTCTTTCGAATACAACGACATCTGAAATCTACACCAAGAAAAAGTTTACTCTTCTCCCAAAATGACCACTTTAAGATAGAAACATTTACAGATGCCGATTGAGCTGGATCTCCTGATGATAGAAAGTCAATTACCGGTTACTGCACATTCGTTGGGGGCAACTTAGTTACATAGAAAAGAAAGAAGCAAAATGTAGTTGCCCGTTCTACTGCTGAAGCAGAATATAGAGCAATAGTACAAAGAGTATGTGAATAATTATGGGTACAAAAACTAAAGAAGAAAATGTATCATTATTTTGCGATAATAAAGCAGTTATTAGTACCGCTTAAAATTCAGTTCAACATGATCGGACAAAACATCTTGAGATTGACTATCACTTCATAAAAGAAAAAGTGGTTGATGGCTCTTTATGCTTACATCACGTCTCTTCTAGCAATCAGGCGGCAGATATCTTCACAAAAAGACTCTGCACCAAAATTCTTCACAACTTGATATGCAAGTTGGGCATGTGTGATATTTTTGTACCAACTTGAGGAGAAGTGTTGACACAAATATTTTGTTACCTAAATGACCGTAATATTTTTTTCTATATAGTCCTACCAGTTATTTTCTCCATAACGATGTAATTATTTAGAATCTTTATTATAAGGAAAATTTCTCTATTTGTATTTAGAAAATTTTGTATATATATGAGTCAGTTGTAACACCTAATTGTAGAGAAAAATAAAGTATAAATATTTTTCCCAAATTTCTACAGGTTGCCTCATATTCCCTTAATGTTTTTCTACCTAGCTTCTGTAGAAGGTGGGAAGAAAAAGGAACCAGGTGCGCTATAGAGAGGAGCTATTTTCAATAGTTTATGAGCGTTGTACTTTGAAGTAAAATGCTAGGCTTTTTGGATGTCGTTATAATCATCCCTCTTTTGGGACAAAATGACTTTCCTTGCTGCTTTATGGACCAGGGCTCATGATTATTTTAGGTATATCTCTTTGGCTATGTTGCAAAGGGATTTAGAGGCTTTATTTTAATGTTTTTCTTCCCCTTTTCTTTATCGTAGGAGGATCTCTTCTCCTCTAATTATGTACTCTTCTCTCTTCTCTATAATACTGTGTTATGAATGCAAATATGGAAATCGCAACAAGAATAAGAAATTGACGTTTAATTAAATATGAAATCCTAATTAGTATTAAATTTGTAAATAGTTGTGTTATATTCTCTGATTAAGGATCGAGTCACCAGGTAGTTAACAACAAAGTCATTTTCTATTAAAACGCTAACACCTTTGTTTTTATTGCAAGAGCGACCTATTTTATGAAAATAAATTACAGTTCAGTAAAAGGAACTGCTACCTTAGATCTCGTTAAAGAGAGCTCAAATCTTATAGTTTATAATAATATTCTGATTTACCTTTATTAATATGAAGCATAACCCTTTATATAGAGGTTACAATTCTTATCTAGAAATGTTAATGTAAATTGAAATTTAAATCTAATTAGAAATACTTTCCTAACATATTGGAAATCCTACTATTTAGGAATTAAGTACTAACGAAATATATATATATTATTTAGAAATCTAATACTAATTAAAATTCTAACTATTTAAAAATCTAATACTATTTAAAATTCTAACTATTTAGGAATCTAATATTAATTAGAATTTCATATTTAATTAAATATCAATTTTTTATTCTTGTTGCGTCTTCTATATTTGCATCCATAACATTACTCACCCCTAGTTTTTAAGCTTGTCTTTAAACTTGAATTGTGGATACAGCTGCCTTGTTGGTCTTTCCTTGTTGCTCAGGATCAGTGTCACGTTCAATCTCAAGCCAAAACAGTTGTTTACATTAGTGACTCGAAACAAACGGCTCATCACAATTATAACACAATCCCTTCAATCTCCTTTCTGTCATCTCTGTCTTTATAAGTTTCTTTATAAATGGAGATAAATAATACCAAATTGTATCGTGAAGTTGCTACCCTTTTGTGTTTTCTAAACTGAATTGTTAGGCCTAGTAACGGACTGAAAATGATCATTATAATTGTGTTCAGTCATATCCCACAACTGTTGTATCCTTTCAAAAGCTCTGTTCATACTCATTGCGTGCATAAGAGTGGTGGATGATTGCATCTCAACTTCCAGCCTGGCTGAATCTACCAGACCCGCAATAAACATGTCAACTTGTTGATCTTGTCGTACTTTATGAGCACAGGCCAAGAGTTGAAACTGTCGTATATAACCCTCCACTTTGTCTGTTTGTTTTAGGTTGATTAACCCTCTTAATGAATTGTTCTACATGGGCAAACCAAACCACAATATCCAGAGTTCAACAAACTAACCCCATCACATCCTTGTCTCCTCCTGTTACCGTTTGTAGTACCAAAGTTGAGCATCGGCTAACAAATGGAAAGTTGTCAATCCAACTTTGTCATTATTAGCCGTTCTTTGATTAATAAAAAATTGGTCGCAACGATGGAGCCAAGCTAACAGGTCATCCGATCCATCGCAGGTGGGAAAATCAAATTTTGTATAACGAGGAATCCATCCGTTGTTATGGGAACTGATGCTGGATTCTTTGCGCCCTGATTTAGTGTGTCACCTTTCCCCTCCCTGATTTTAATTTGAACTACCGTTGTCAGTTTATACATTATCAATTTCTTCTTTTTCTTGGACTTGGTCGGTTCAGCCGAGAAGAAGTTTTAATTGCTGCGTGATTTGGTGCAAACTCTTTTTTGTTACAGTTTCAGAAGCCGTAATCCGATATTCTAGATTCCACAACTCTTCGCGTAAACTTTGATTACCCATGGTGCCTTACTCTGATACCAAATTGTTTTATTCCCTTATTAAGGATCGAATCACCAAATTTAACAACAAAGTCATCTTCTAATAGAGCGTTAACACCTTTATTTTTATTGAGAGCACAAACTATTTTGTAAAAATAAATTACAACTCATCAAAGGAAACTACTATCTTGGATCTCGTTAAAAAGAGATTCAATCTTATAGTTTAAAATAATATTCTGACTTATCTTTATTAATATGAAGCATACTCCTTTATATAGAGGTTATAATTTTTATTTAGAAATGTTAATCTAATTTGGAATCTAAATCTAATTTAGAAATATTTTACTAAAATATTGAAAATTTTCCATTATTTAGGAATCAAGTACTAATAGAAAATATATATATATTATTTAGGAATATAATACTAATTAAAATTTTAACTATTTAGAAATATAATATTAATTAAGATTTCATATTTAATTGAACTTATTTCCTATTCTTGCTGCACTTTCTATATTTGCATCTATAACAAGTTACAATTCTAATTAATATTAAATTTCTAAATAGTTAAAATTTTAATTAGTATTAGATTTCTAAATAATATTTTTTTTTATTAGTATTTGATTCTTAAATAATGTAGAATTTTCAATATTTCAGTAGAGTATTCCTAATTAGATTTAAATTTTAAATTAAATTAATATTTCTACATAACAATTGTAAGCTATATATAAAGGAGAATGTTTGCTATCAATAAAACAAGTCAAAATATTATTTTAAAGTATGAGACTGGAGCTCTTTCTAACGATCCAAGGTAGCAGCTCCCTTTGATGAGCAGTAATCTATTTTCATAAAATAAGTCGTTCAAGAAATCGCAACAAGGAGAAAAAGCAGATTATGAAACCGGAAATTTCAAATAATTGCCCAGCAACAAGATCCTGGTCTCATAAACAAAACAAATTAGTATCAGAGTCTAACACAATGGGCGACTCTGCAATAAAGGAAGATCTACGATTGACGGTAAAGGAAGCTCTTGCCGCAAACGAAACACAGGTAGCAGAATTCGAAAGACACTTAGACAGTCAGCTGCAAGAATTATCCTCACAATTCAAGGAGATATTAGTTGGAATTGGTCGAAATATGCGAACTGTTTCAAAAGGAATTGCCAGTTGTCATAACTCGCAAAAACAACCGCCCCAAGCGTTTCACACTGGAAGTCGTTCACAAGGCATAAACTATCATCCAGGTAATGTAGTTGTTCCTCACTACACTAAATCAAACTTTCCAACCTTCGACAATTTTGAAGATTCTCTGATCTGGTTATATCGGTGTGAGAAATTTTTTGCCTATAAACACACACCGAAAGGAGATAAGGTGGGATTAATTGCCTTCCACATGTTTGGTGAAGTGCAACTTTGGTATTATCAATTAGAATCCGAACAATTCACAATCAATTGGGCTGGATTCAAGGAATACTGCTCGCTAAGGTTTGGACCGCCAGCCAGAAGCAACCCATTGGGAATGCTGGTGAACTTGAAACAAACAGGGCCGGTTGAAGAGTATTAGAGGCAGTTTCAAGAAAAATTGGCACGGTCAAACAAATTTATTCGAGTTGATCTGTATATAAGTTTATTCACGATAGGATTAATGGATTTCCTCCATTTAGAGGTCGAAATGCAATCATCTACCACTCTTATTCATGCAATGAGTATGATCAGAACTTTTGAAAGAAAACAGCAGTTGTGAGATATGATCAAACAAAATTATAGTGATCATTCTCAATTCATGACCAATCTTAACAATTCAGTTCGAAAAATACCGATTCCACATGGCAACAACATTATGACACAATCTGATAACGCTTCATCTACATTTATAAATAAATTAACAAAGGCAGAGATGACATAAATGATGTTAAAAAGGTTGTGTTATAACTCTGATAAACTGTTTGTTTCGGGTCACCAATGTAAACGACTATTCTGTTTCGAAATTGAATGTAATACTAGATAACAAGAAAGAACAACAAGACAACTATATTCACATTTCAAGCTTGAGGACAAACTTGAAAACCAGGAGAGAATAATGTTATGGATGCAAATATGGAACGCACAGTAAGAATAAGAAATTGACGTTCAATTAAATATGAAATCTTAATTAGTATTAAATTTCTAAATAGTTGGAATTCTAATTAATATTAGATTCCTAAACAATATGTATTTTTCATTAGTATTTTATTTCTAAATAGTGTAGAATTTCCAATTTTTAGTAAAGTATTTCTAATTAGATTTAAATTTCAAAATAAATTAACATTTGTAAATAAGAATTATAACCTCTATATAAAGAGAAATACTTACTATTAATAAAATAAGTCAAAATATTAATTTAAAATATGAAATTGGAGCTCTCTTTAATAAGATCAAATGTAACAGTTCCATTTGATGAGTTGTAATCTATTTTCATAAAATAAGTCGTTCAAGAAATCGCAACAAGGAGAAGAAGTAGATTATGGAATCAGAAATTTCAGATAACCGCCCAGTGACAAGATCTTCAATTCTCATCAGGAAAAAAAAAAAGCACACATCATGACAAAAAGCTATTTGGGGTTTACAAACCAGAGGCAAGTCATTAATATTAATTTTATTAAGCATTATGGTCTAGTAGGCTATGAAAACGAGATGCAAGTAGTGTATTGTCCGCCAACAAAAATCTTCCCAAAAGAAAATGAGAACCATCCCTTACCCTAACTTGCACATAGACGACATGAAACATATATGTAAGTAATTGCTCTCTACAAGGCGTCTACGAAAGATGGAAGAACTCACTCTAGTGTCCTAACCATTTTGGTATAGCCTAAACTTGCTTCTTACCACCATTTACTAAAGGAGTGCTGCTGAACAATAAATTCCCTATGTCTAGCCACCCTATCCTTCTTAGGAATGCAACATACCTCCAAATTCAAAAGACGCTTCTTACTATTCTCACCAACATCTAACCAAAAAAGAAGCACTCATGATTTTTCCAATACTCTAAGCAATCTCAACTAGAATTTTAAACAAGGAGGGTGTAAGAAATAGAGTTTATTGTGCACTCAAGATTTCGGTGACCATGGCACAATTAAACTCTAAGCACTAGGGAATATAGGACAGGTCTGTAAACCAGCACAAAGAACTTTTAAAAAATAAAAAATAAAAAGTATAACGTATCATTGAGTCATAGTACCAAGGGGGTGCCACCACCAAAATAAAAACTAGTGGAAAGGAGTCCACACCAAAATAAAAACTAGTGGAAAGAAGTCACCACCAAAATAAAAACTAGTGGAATGACACAACTGCAAGTTCCAACTTGTGCCCTCTCACGGATCTAGAGACGGTGGCCAAAGAAGGCGGCAACCATAAGTTGCTATCTTGTCCCATCTCTGACTGGATGAGAGATGACAATGATAGTGGCCAACTCGTCTAATTTCCAAGATTGCTGTTGGTTCTTTTGACCCTCCCTTTTTGCCTATATAAGAACGTTGGACGTACTGAGGATGATTACTTTGGTTAAACCAAAATTGTTCTGTTTAAATTTTGGTTTTTCATTATTTCTTCAACCCTTTTCTCTTCCTTCTTTCCTCTTTTCCTCTACCTTCTCCCCCACCTTTCCTTTTCTCTCTCCCTTATTAATCTTTCCACCTTAAAGCTTAGTTAAAACACTATCGCCCATTACTTACCAGTGACTATGAAACTGTCGAAGTGTGTTCTAAATCACAAAGCTATTAAGAAAAAATTTCAGAAAAAGTATATTCAATAACTGATTTGTCTTGATAGAGATTACAAGGATATTTATACTCCCCAATCAATTCCTACTTCAGATAGAATATGAAATCTAATAAGAAGTCATCTCATAAAATCTAATTGGAGGGAGATAACTAACTACTACTAGTAGGGAAAAAACTACTCTAAACAAATCAAATCATAAATTAAATATACAGATATGGAGGTGCGCCATTAATTTATCGTCAAAAAAAATCCAAGAGTTAACATTAATTTACATCGCAAGTTTGATAGGGACAGGGTGTACTCAAGGATCAAAGCACATGTCACTATTTATGGGAAAGTAATGTTTTTTAATATAATTAATGATTGCATGCAGGCAACCATAAATGTTCCATTCATAGTTTGTCCGTGAGAGGTTAACATCATTAATTATATGGATAATTAATCTCATAGCAAAATTAAAAGGAGTTTGGAAAAGGACAATAATTTTAGGTCATGCCCAATAAAGATCTTACTGCTAAATAAATATTCAATCTAATAGCAAACTATGAATTATATGAAGATCTTACTGCTAAATAAATAGTCAATCTAATAGACGTTTACATCATTAATTATATGGATAATTAATCTCTTGGCAAAACTAAAAGGAGTTTGGAAAAGGACAATAATTTTAGGTCATGCCCAATGAAGATCTTACTGCTAAATAAAATATTTAATCTAATCTGATCACAGTCAAAGAGTAATTTATATGATAGGTGCCAAAGGACCAAAGTTGGTATTACATTAAATATGATTTCACATAATCGAACTATATTTAGTAATAAACATTGAATTCTTTTCATATAAAAACATTTTATTTGAGAAGGGATTAGTTGATAATCAGGCCTAAAGATTGTTTGGAGAACAATGCACTAGCAGACTGCAAGTTTTGGCCTTAGTATCTTAGAAGACCCAAGTCAGGTAGTACTGTGCAACCAAACGATCAGTAGGGCTTAAAACCCTAAGGTGGTATATTTGAGATACTTGAATCTTCTCAATATATACAGATGTGTGTATATATGAGATACTTAATCCTTTTTCACTAGCAAAAATATACACTGCTCTAGCCTCCAAACTAAAATTTAGACCAATACGAGTTTCATCTGTGATTCAAGCTTCTTTGTTTGCATACTGGCAGAGGCATCAGCCACGGAGTGCTTGACAAATCTTTGAATCAAAAGATAAAAGGTTTTTCAGCTGCATAGGTTAAGCAACTAACCCTGCATGGTGATCTATTGGCACTCAACATAACTGACTCATATCCCAAAGAGCTTAGGTAAAAAGATCTTGAATTAAACAACATATGTTTCAAGGCTCTCCTTATAGACATGACCTGCATAGTCTAAACCAAGAAATATAAATAATAATAGCAGTACCAGTAACAATAACAATAGCTAATCATTAATCACCTCAATAATCATAAACAATCACACGCAGAAAATATTCAGACAACCTGTCCAAAAGATTAAACAATCACAATAACTCAGCACATACAATGCCAATCTACACCAACTAAGCTGAGACTCAACTCTGCACTTGTCCAGATGATTGCAGAAACTCTACAATTTGCACCTTTAATCCTTAGTCAGTTTGGTTTTTGTACCTTCCCAAAAATAACAAAGCAAAAAAAGAAATGGTACTAAGCATGGTATTGGGTGCTGCTCTGCCATTAGAGATATAATAAATTCTAGATAAAATTTGTTAATCAAGCACCATTCAACAACTAGACAAAGTATGAGATATTATAGTTTGCGCTTGTTTGATGCATGATAAACATCTTGTTAATCTTGCTTTTGTCCTCTGATAGGGAAGAGCTTTTGTAAATAGTGTCTGACAAAAAATAAAAAACAATCTTTGGGAATCAATCAATTTGACGGATCATTCTCTTCCTTCCACAATCAAAACATTATAAGAGGAGTTTATACCGAAATGATCCTTCCCAGTTACCATCTATCAACCCATAATATTCCAGTACTCCAGACCAAATAGACCAGATATGCAATAGTGATTGCGAACCCACATACTGAAAATATGCACATTACATGTATTTGGGTTCTTATATATTTCCAAAAAATGTATTTGGGTTCTTATACACATCCAAGAGCTAAGTAGCTTTCTATTGTTTGACTCAATTCTTTAAGTTAACATCAACAAATCATTGGGTCTAAAAGATTAAGAAATGATAAAACTCCATGATTATTTCAATTTATCATAGCCTAAACAGCACCTATAGTCTTCTCCTTGGGCCGAAAGAAAATGAACCTGCTGTGAGCTTTAGGCCACTTCAATCCAGAAAAGCAGAATACAGCCGTGTTCTTGGAAAACGGTTTATGATTTATTTACACCAGCAACATCATCAAAAAAAACTCCAAACGAATCAATTAACTAAAAACCCCATGCGTAGCATAAGAGAGAAAAGTACCACGTGGAAGGTCAGTTATGGTTGAAACTCATACCAGCATTTGTATCAGATGGCTGAGATGTGGAATTAACGCCGCTATTCACATCAGATGGCTGAGATGTGGACGCATCCCCTTCTATATCTCGATTAAGAGCAGCCTGGAATGCCTCCACATCTGCTCCTGAATGCATTGACTCATCCTGTGAACATTTAGCAAATTGAAAACAGTCATAAAATCTCCAACTTAGCAAACCAAAAAGAAGTGTAAAATAAGAAAAATACCTCATCTTCTTCGAGGAGCTTGACAATCGAGGGGTCCATGATACACAACCAATTATCCTTGCTTCACCTCACCGGCAATCTAATGGAGAAGGATTCTCTTGGAGCAAAAAAAGCAAGAAGACGCTTCAAATTACCAGAACATACAAGTGACGTTGAACAGGAAATCGGATTTTGCATGGTAAGCGATGCATAAAACAAAAGTTTTACTTAATTTTTGCAAATCTACTTGCCAATTTCAGTAATGGGAATGTCTTGTTTCCAGAATTGTGTCCCGGTTGGAAGATCCGACGAGTAAGTTTAGGGTTCAGATAGGAATTCAGAGAAGGAAGAAGATCAATAAATAATCAGACAGATACGAGAAACAAATGGAAATCGAAGTTGTTATGTCACAGTTTCATTTGTTATGATCAAATCCTTTGTAAAAACGAAGGAGATTACAACTGCGAGATTCGCAGTATGAAATAGAATTAAAGAACACAGATTTCAAAGTTGATCACCTCAAATTAAACCAACTAAAGTTAATTCTTCTTTCTTCCCATATTCAACTTCTTGCAAAACCTTTACTCAGAAATTTATATATATGTGTTAAAAAAGAAAAAGAAAAAAATCCTGCAAAACCACCGTTATCCGCATTGGATATTTGGATACTCCACTAGAGAGTTATTAAAATCAACAAGAACCAATTTTTTAAATAATAATTCGTACTTAATTTAATAATGGCTCTAATTTTAAAACCTTCAACTATGGTATCAGAAATTCCTATTTTGTTGGTTTTTACTTTATTGAAATTCAAACTTCACAATTTTTTATTAAAAGATTAGTATAATAATTTTAATTTTCTCACTTTATTTAAAATAATTAGTTTTTAACATATTATTATTTAATATATTTATTTATTCACTAATATTTATTTATTTAATTCTTAGTCTTTACGTTTTTATTTTATATGTGCCTTAATGTAAATTTCCTCCAAAGCAATCATAAATTTTACTAAAAAAAAAAACATATATTAAATTTAAAATTGACTTTTAATATAAATTTGTATCTTAACTTTTGCAATGTAGACGTATAATTTAGTGTAATTTATATCAGATCGTCCATAATTTAGTTATGTTCAACCTGTTTTGACTGAACATATTAAACCCAACTAATTAATTCGGTAACACAATGCATAACTTATTAAATATAACTCGTTATATTTTATTTTATGTTCTTAATTGCGGTAAGATTACTTGAATTATTATTTTTGTATTGTTATAATATGTTGATTTCATACTTAAATTTTGTAAAACTCATCTTTCCAAACCTGTTTATGTATTTATATATTCTAAAAAACTTTCATTAAAAATATAATAACTAATAGTCTAACTTCATTTATTACTTTCTTTCTTAACTTTTAAATTTATGTCTTTGTTAATTAAGCTTGTTTGGATCAATTAGTGACTTCCTTTGTCATCTTTTACTATACCTCATATTGCACAACCTTATTATTGTAACAACTTTGCCTTTGACAAGTTCTAATTTTAACTAAAGATACGCATATAAGGGTAGGTTATTTATTAATTTACTAAATTTATGTAATTAAAAATATTTAATTAATAAATTACAGATTACTTTTAAATAAAAAAAATTATAAACTAAAACATATACAAGTGAAGTATAAATTAGTTGATATATTTATCTCATCCATATATATTTTTTATTTATGATTTTATATTTATAATTTAAATTGGCTTAATTATAAAAATATTTATGATTAATTGAGCGAAGTAACTAATACTTTAAAATTTTATATCTACATGATTTGTATTTAAATTTATTACAACGGAAATTATTTAATCTTCTAATTAGTTTAAATGTTAATTTTTTATTTTTTATAATGTTTATTTTATAAATATTATTAAATAGAGTATGTTTTAATGTTATTTTTAATTATATTTTGTTTTAGTTTTAACCATTGTATGTTATAAAAATAGATAGGGTGGTTCAGCTGTGTGCCACGTGACTGAAGAAACTGAGTTCATTTAATTTTTTATAATTTTAATTTATGTACTTTAAAAATATTTATATTAATCTCCTATTATTAATGCATAATAACACCATTAGTAGAAATATTATATGAATTTGGATTAAATATGTATCACATTTTGGCTAGAGTATTATTTAACGTGTAAAAATAACTTTACTTTGAATAAAAAATTAAAAAATAAAACGTAAAATTAAGGGGAGAAAAACTCTTTCTGCTCAGACCTTTGACTTCCTCAAAACCCATGTTGACTCACTCTCTTCTCCACCAACTCACCCTCTCCCATGAGGCTGACGAGCATACTGGTGGTGAGTGCCACCGGCACTCTTGGCCGACAGATCATGCGGCAAACTCATGATGAAGGGTACAACGTGCGATGCCTCGTCCGACCCAGACTCCGCTCGCTGACTTCCTCCATAACTGGGGTGCCACCGCCATCTTCACCACAGCCGCAAATCGCTGAAATGTCAGCTCTAACCCCCCAGAAGCACCCTGCTCCAAACCGAGCGAACTCGTAACCCATAGTATCTGAACTGGTCTAAATTCGGATCCAAATCTGGGTTGTTGCTATTGTGGATCGTGGCACCCACCACCAGTATGCTCGTCGGCCTCACCGGAGAGTGTGAGTTGGTGGAGAAAAGAGCAAGCAAACATGGGTTTCTGATGTGGTCAAAGGTCTAGGGTGGTGGAAGCTTTTTTCTTTTTTAAAAAATATGTTTGAATTTTAATTTCTTAAAAAAATTTACATGTTAAAAATCAAGTGGTCTTTAATATTTATAATTCCATAATCAAAATCCTAAGCATAATACTTTTATTAATATTATTAATATGCATTAATTGTTGAAACTAATAATACTAGTTTTAAAAGTACAGTAACCAAAAACTAAACTTAAAAACATTTTAAAGTAATGCATAAATCAATTTAGTATTTTCACTTCTTATCATACAATTATATAATATTATGTTTTTTTTTATGATAATAAACTTTTTATTCATTTTACAAGTTATCATTTGAAAACAACCAATTCTCATGTTTTAACCCAAAACCAAATGATGGAGAAATAAGTTGATTATTATGTCACTTGACAATTCTCCTGAAACTATTAAAAATAGTAGCAAGAGTGAAACTTGTGAAGGAGGTTAAAATATAATTTAGTAAAGTTTGTAATCATTTCAAAAATAATAAAAATAATAATAATGTTTAGAAAGCCATATAATTATTGTGGAAAACAATTAGCCATTGGAGCAAAACCTTACCAAAAAAAAAATGTTTTAGGTGTGAAAAGATTCAAAATCTTAGACAAATTTTTGTAATCAATAATAATAAAAAAAAAGCAAAAAAATTTGAAGGTTGAAAAATATGCATTTAATCAAGTTGGATATAGAAAGTCTATTGGTAATGATATGATTTTTTTTTAGTCACAACCAATTAATAATATACTAAAAAATTTTATTAATTTTCAGCAGTTATTTTAAATTTAAATTCGAAACACTACAAATAACAGTATTTTTAAAATATACAATAATAATAAAAATAAATCAAGATTAAATTAAAGAAAACTCCGTACGGAATTATCATAATAAAAAATATATAAAAAGTTGATCAAAAAAAAAAAAAAGGAGATACATTAGAATTATAACAATAGTTATTGAAAATTAAATTTTTGTCTCATTATGCTTTTTTATATTCTTAGTACATTTATATATGCGTATTTAGTTTATAATTAAAGTTTAATTTTTTTTTTAATTTGAGTTTTGTTTGATTTTTTTTTATATATTTCATTATGTGACGATTTTTCATATTATTAAATATTTGACAAAATATGTGAATGATTGTTTTCTATCTCAAATTTTTATAATTTCATACATGATAAGAGATAGTAATTCTTTAGCTTACGTTGACTATATAATAATAGTTTAATTTTTTATATAAAATTATAGTTTAAATAATATAACTTGGATTTGATTAATATATATTAATTTTAACTTTTGAATCTCTTTTTTTAGTTTTAATTTAAGATAAACTATTTAATTTTTCTAAATATAAAATATTATTAAAATAAAAAATAAAATATTTAATCAAAAACTAGTTCATATGTATTAAGACTAAATTTATTTATTTAAGTTTTTTTAAATATAAAATTATAATTTAAACTATACAAAACAGTTTGATTTATGTTAAGATTTGTCCCTATATGTAACGTTCCGTTTTTTTTCCTTTAACGCCGCAATCTAAGACAATTTCATGACCCAACACGCAAGTCTCATGCCAAATCAATCACACAAAAAAAAACTTGTCCACACTTCATTATTCAAACTCGGTATAAATTTGCAATTCTACATATACATCGCAGGATAAAACAATCTCATACACCTCTAGTAGGTATTATCCCTACTAATATAAATTTTTACACACTATAATCCGCCCATAAAGAGAATCCTTGTCCTGTAGCATTATATACTAGGCTCGGAAACCAGCAACTCAGATCTTGACTCCATCCCTACTCCATCTGTTAATGATAAAAAGTGAATTCACATAACTTAATACGGTTAAAAATCAAGTTGCAAATATAATATACAATAACAAGAAATTCAGTATATCTATATGTGTTTCATCTATATAACCTAAGCCATACCTTAGAATCACCATAGAACTAGTCATCCTTAACTTATCTCGAAACTCTAGTTATGGTTACCAATAGCACATACAACAACAGAAAACTCAGTATTCCCATAGGTACCCTATCTATACAACCTAAGTCCTGCTTTAACACTACTCTAGAACTACACCAACTCAACTTATCCTGGTAAGTTAGTTATGTTGCATATCAAATGTGACCGCCTTCCGAAGTCAATCCATGAGCACAAATGTTCTCACTCATCACTAACATTGGCAGCCAACACTCAATCTTCTACCTCTCGACCCATAATAGGCCACACACCCACACAGATATCATTATCTTACGTCACCAACATCGGCGACCGAACTCCTTGCCCGTTGGGGTCTCCCGACCATCACCACTATCGGCGATCAACCTATTATTTCTTGGTAGCGACATCGATATCGGCATCCCTCAAAGCTACCACTCAAGGACCACACCATCCTGTACTCGCTTTACCATGTTATCTTGAGACTCCCCGATTCCTTTACCCGGTATATCGACCTTACACACATCTCTCTATATGACACACGCTAACATTTCACACATACGTCAGTAATGTTCCCTCGTCAACCCTTAAATTTACAGCAGCTATACCAATCTATATCCAACCCACACACTCACACCACACAACTACCAACACACCCCCTACTCCTATACCTTAAACCACGCCTTACAGGCCTCTCCTTTATTTTTCCAATTTCTAACATCTACACTCTCCTCCCTTTTTAACCTACCTCCCCCTACGGTCATATCGCGCCTCTCCCCTCGAATATCTTCACACACGCCGAACTCCTCTTTCACAGCCCACTCTATCGCACTGTCATGAACTCTCCTCTCTCTCACGGACCTCACGTCCTGCTTTCTTTCTTCTTCTACCTCCCACAACCTGTTCAAAATATCACAACTCACACACTCACCATCACCAACACTCATCCCTCTCACAGAACACCTACCAAATGTATTCCTCCTTCTCTCTCCTCTCGCGGCCTCCTCCGTGCATCCCGCTCGCACACACACAAACTCTCCTCACCATCCCGGATCTCACTCACTCACCAATCTCCTTGTTCACTCTTTCTTCCCGTGACCTTCACTATGTGCTTACACTCATTTTACACAAACATCCACTCTCTCTCACGGACCTCTCCTACTCTCCAACGTCTTCATCCTCTCTTTTCCCGCGGTCTCTTCTCTGAACGTCTCCACTGTTCAACCTGCCATCCACACCGCCTCATATCTCTATATCTTAGTTCAATCACTCTACATCCTAACTAAAACCTAGATTTCTCAACCTAAAACCAAAATTTTAAAATCACACCACACCTATACAAGAACTCAAAATTTTTAACGTACCTCCTATCTCCATCTTCCTTCCTCCCGTAGCTCGCACCGTTTCAGTCCTCCTTCTTATTCACTCTCTTTTCTCGTTTCTCTCCAATCCAACTCTGCTCTTTCTCTCTCTCTTGAACCTTCTCTTCCTGCCCCCGATCTCTCTCTTCTCTGTTTTCTTTCTTTTCCTCTCTTTTCTTTCTTTTTTTTCCTTTTCTTTTTTTTCCTTTTCTTTTTTTTTCCTTTCCCTTCTCCTATTTATACCCCACCAGCCTTTCATCCTGCCCGTCCATTTCACCTCATCCCAATCGTCCATTTCTCCATTCTTCAAACGACGTCATTCCTTCCTACACTTCTCCAAACGACGTCGTTTTCCTCCCCTTCTTCTCCAAACGGCGTCGTTTCTTCTCCCTCTTCGCCAAATGACGCCGTTTCACCTCTAAACTTCCCACCCTACCTATACATCTATACATACATGCAATTTTTCTTTTTTTTTTCCTTTCCAGTTATTACACTATATCTACTCTTTTTTATTTTAAGATTAAGAATATTTATTTAAAATTGCTAAATAATATACAAAATTCTTAATCCAATTAATATAATTATAATAAAATCTACGATTATTACTGCTTTTCCTCTTTTAGTATTCATCCTCATCTAGTATTTTTTATAATGAAGCAAGACTAGTGTACAGTTTATACTCAGTTACTTAATTTGATTTAAGGATTACATTTGATTAAATTTTAATTCTTATACTAAAATTTAATTGAACTCTATAAACACTAATTATACTCAAAGTATGACATTAATGTGTTTCAAGAGGGACTTTTATGTAACATAATTATCATCAAATAATAAAGAGAATTTTGTATTTATTTTTCATCATTTAGAAATTTTAACATGACATTAGAAACATAAATAGTTCAACTACTAATATAATGTGTTGAATTAAACTTTATATCAATATGTTGAATGAAAATTAATAATTTAATATAATATAATTTGAACTTCTAATGAAAATTAATAATTTATATTAAAAAATTCAATTAATGCATTTTAGTAACTAATTACATATATTTCTTTAAAATATATAAACAAAAGATACAAATACGTTAAGAAAAGTTTGACCTTTTGGCTCTGGTCGATACGATTCATCCCCTCTCCCGTATAAACTTTCTGTGCTCCTACCGTGCTCGTCTGAAACTTCACTTCTTAATTATTTTTTGCAATAGGGAGGCACTGACGATCGGATTCCACATCCCGCGAAGCCATGAAAATCGTGCGAAGAGACCTCGTGCCCGGAGGCTCTGGGAGCGTCAAGGTAAAATTTATTCCTTCTATAATTTCACCTAATATATGCTTTTCGTGGGAGGAATCCAATTTTCCCGGGGAAGAAACGGGCGGCGTCGTTGTTTGATGCTAAATTGACGTGCAGATGGTTCCTGAGGATCCTGATGATCTTTGGTTTGCCTATAATTTGATTGCTATAGGTGATACTGTTGTGGCTGTTACTTTCAGGTGCTCTGTAATTCAACCAAACAATATCTTTTTCTCAGTTGCTTTACAAATTTCGTTTTATTTACTTTCTTCCATTGTTATGCTATCGGGCTGCTTATAGCTATCATTTGCTTTCATATATAACAGGAAAATTCTAAGAGAAATGGCCTCTGGAGGAAGAGAAGCTGAGCGTATCAGGCTGAAGTTGGAAATAAAAGTCCAGGTAGAGAAATTTAGGCTGTTAACATGTTTTGCTCCTTGGTGAATGTGATGTTTTGCTATTCTCTTTCTCCTTTGTTCTAATGCATGTAGCTTAAATTTTTTCAAATTGCAACTCCTCGACGCATATAATGTACTCTTCTTGGGAGATTTGAGTTTTGTTCAGAATAACGGAGAACTTTCATGGGGCTCCCAGACGTCAGGAAAACCAAGCATATCCTGATTCATCGTTTCTTTCCCTTCCAAACTATACACTAGCAATGCATTGTTATTTCTACCAAGTGTTGTTTTATTTGTAATTTTCATGTCTGTGATGGAGGCAGCTTAATTAAGAGAGTCTTACATCTGAACATATATTATTCTTTTTGTCCTTGGTTTGGAATCCCTGATTCTGACTTGTGTTTTGACATGTTTATGTAAAATTTAATTATGATCTTCCAACCTGAACTTGTATCAAGATAACTCAAATTTTCACAAGTATTGGCATTTTCATAGGACGTGGATTATGATAAAGAAGGATCAATCTTGAGAATTCGTGGAAAGAATATATTAGAGAATGAACACGTCAAGGTAGGTGCAAAAAGATTAGGATCAACTTCCTGGAATATTTTAGAACTTGAGTAAAATTGTTCAGATTCATAATGCTATACCTCTTTATTGCAGATTGGAGCATTCCATACTTTGGAAATTGACTTGAAACGAGCTTTTGTTTTAAGAAAGGTATGGTATATTTTGTTTAGTTTTTGTTATATATCTGAAATTATCCTATATCTTGGAATATATCATTTGCAAGCTAGCGGTGGTTGTCCCCCATGTGCATTAAGTATCCTTTAGCTACATTGAAATATTAACAAGATCTACAAGATCTTTGTTGTTAGTGATACTTGAAAAATGAGTCTATAGGTTTAGAAACCTAAAGCAAACATAATGAATACTATGAAAAAGGGGATTCACCTCCCAAAAGTTTTTGTATTTCCTTCCGTCCATGACATTCATAAAATAGATAGAGTTTCCCTCGTCTTTGAACTAGGAATAAGTTCCAAAGCCTTGAGTTCCCTAATTTAACCACAATCCAATTGAAAACTATTATTGCTAATGTAGAACTTTTTTTATAATTTTTTTTGATAGAAAAGAAATCCTATTAGAATGGTCTAAAAAAATATGATTCCATATCTTCTATGTAAATGGCAAAAAGGCCAGCTAGTCTTTGCGAAAGAACAACTAATCAATCTCTATATAAAGAAGGCAAATAGCTTTTTAAAGTGCCCATGTACATTGAAGGGAGGCCAATCTCCCTATTCGTAATCAATTTCCCTAGCTTGACTAGATGAGAGAATTGGGAAAATTGTCAACGATTTTGTTTTATATGAGGCGAGATAATGTTCTAGAGATTAATTGAGTTGGTGCAGAGTGTGCTTTAAGTAGTAGTACTGTGAGTTCAGAAGGATGGGGGCTTTGTTATAAAGTATCTTACTATCCAAAAACAAGGTTGCCCTCACACCGCCATTGAGCTCTTTGTTGGACTTATGGGTCTAAGATGTCCTCTTTACCACTAAAATATCCCGGTCATTGGTTTGGAATAAGGGATAAGAATAAGTATGGATGCATAAGACGAGTTGGGACTCTTTGTTTAGAAGCATTTTCAGTCATAGGTGCTTCTGGAAGGCTATTTTGCAACTTTATGACATGTTTCTCCCTCTCACCATACTTAAAGTAGATAATGGCTCTCATATTTTGTTTTGAAGGACTTATGAATTGGTGATGTCCCTCTTGCAAATCCTTCCTTACTTAACATTAAGGATCACAAATATGAAGAGATGATTACTTTACTTAACGTTCTCGATCCTAGAGAATCTCTTTAAGTTTATATGGTAGGATTTGGTCTTTGGAGTTATTTAATATATTTTGTTGCAAATCTCTTTTTTCAACTTTACACATTCATCCTCTACCTGTAATGAGATTTTTGCCAGTGCTTTTTGGAAGGCTAAAATTTCCTCTAAGGTTAAGATTTTTTTGTGAATAGCTGTTATGAATAGGCTAAATACTAATAGTCCATTGCAAATCTAAGACTTGATCGTTAGAGATGTTTATTATTCGGTTCAGATTGGAAACCCAAATCGGACTGACGCATAGTATAGATATGATCCAGTCCTTGGTCAAAATAATTAAGGACCAAGAAAATTGGTTTGTTTTGTTTCGGTCCGGTTCCAATCTAGAGTGGTTAAATAATATTTTATTTTGGATTAATTAATATTAATAAACCAAAAAAACCAAAAGTAACCGCTAAACTGGAAACTTTCCCTCTTGAATTTTCTAAATTCATTAAGTATTTTTTCAAACAAGATTTAATATAAATATTAAAAGACTAGGGAACAGTTCGGTTTTCAGTCTTGACTTTTTACCATGTTTTGTGTCGATATGGTCCATCTTTGGACTTGACTTATAGATTGGTGGCGATGACGATGATGAGGGAGGAAATAGGTAGTGGATGTAAATTTTTTAGTTCCTGTTGACTTATGACAAAGAATTATGACTCAAGGATTGGTCTCTTTAATTGCTTGAGGTTCAAGATTATGGTTATACCTGTGCCTATATTCATACCAATACTGTGAGTACCTAAGAAGCTCATACTGAGGATTCGATTAGGATCTCTAAATTCTCGGCTTCCATGTTTTGAGGGCATACATATATCCTAACTTTAGTTTCTTAGTTGGACGAAGCTTTGTAAAGCATATTTGGGTTAATAGTATTTGCATTTTTTGACATCTCTATCCATTGTGCTCCAAAGTTACCATGCTTTCCTTGAATTGGTCTGTTTAGGGCATCAAACCTTGCATCAAACTTAGCATGTAATTTTGCCAGGTCTGGAGTTTGCTTACCTCAACTTGAAATTTCAAGTCTAGAAGTGGAGCAAGCATTTAGAGATAATGATAAAAATATAAATAAAAATAAAAATAAAACAAATAGATACAGAGGTTAAGCCTATTGCTTATAGTAGAGCATATTAAAAAGCTACTTGGATGCTCGCTGAGGTCAAATAATTTAATTATCAATGTTTATTTTCTAAAAAAAAGAAAATATCAATGTTCATGTCATGCGCGACAATAATGGGATAAGAATGAGGTATGGGTATAAATCTGGTAGATAAGTAATTAAAGAGTGGAAACAAGTAGCAAAAAATATTGAAAATACTTTTTTTGTTACTTTTTTTAAGAACAATCAAAGATTAAATAATGATCTAATATAAATTAACCTAATAACTTAAACCACAATGATACAGTGAGTTAAAAAATAGAATACACCTACCAATTTAGAAGCACAAAGAATACCGACTTTACTGAAAAAATGTATTAATAGATAGAAAATAAGTTATGGAGTTCAAATATGCCAATAAGGACCTCAAAAATGGGAAGGGAGTGTTCCTAGGGAAGCATTAGGATCATGTTAACTCATCAGAGAGAGTTTTCAAGACAAAAAGCCCACACGCGATGATAGGAGTGTAGGAATTACGTGTCCACTTCTTTTGAGCTTTTGATGGGGAGTCGTTGGAGGCCGCCTTGGTTCTGGATGTGGTGTTAGTGTTACTCGTATGATTAGGGAGGAGATATGACCAACCAATGGTAGTTCTAGAGTGGTCTCGACAAATGATACGTAATATCTTTGCAAAGTCATCGATGGGGATTCGGTGGGGTTGTTGGTCAGACTTTGTTGAGGTTGATGGCAGAGATAGTGTCTACCACTATTTGGTAACATTAAGCTTATGAAGAAGATCCACATCCAAGAGCAAATTGAAATCATGGAGCATACAGGTTTTGCGTTTATTGGAGCTAGGAAAAATAATAATTTTGAGGAGACTTTTATTCTAAGTATGTTGGCTTCGGATGATGCCTTTATGAGTATCATTATTGAGAGTTTCGTTCCTAAAAAATAAATTTGATGAGATTCTTGTGAAAAAAGGAGATTGGTTGGAGGCAGATAACAATGATGAAATGACTTAAGGAAGGAGATGACAGTACGTGGATAATTGGACGAGAATGAAATGCATCAAGGAAATAGATCTTGAAGATGGTAGATCAGTGAGAGACTTGAAGGTGATTGATGGTGTTATTACGAATTAGTGGAAGAATTTGTTTGAAAAAAATATTATTCACAAAAGTTTGTGTTGATTTTTGGAGAAAAATAATGATTTTATTTATCACCCTTTAGCTTGTTACACTTGGGGTATTTGTAAATTCTTAACATATTAATAAAAAAATTACTATTTTATTAGATTTCTAATTATATGAGATTATTATTTTAATAGAATTCTAAATACATTAATATAACAAATTAAATAATAAACTAATAAAGTAATTAAATAATAAAATATGATAGTCAATACCTCCTTCAAGTTAGTTCAGGGATATCACACATGACCAACTTACAAATCAAATTCTGAATAGTTATCTTGGTGTCTACTAGAAGCGTACGTGCATGGAGGAACAGGAAAAACCTCAAGTTGGAACATACCTTTTAATTAGTACCAAAGGATACCAAAAAAGTGTTGCAAACTGCAACTAAATCTGTAAGGCAGTAGCTCAACTCAACTGGAAAAACGGTTTGAACTCGGCTACAAAAGGCTCAAGTTCGGCTTAAAAACAGCTTGAACTCAGCTAAAAAAGGGCTTAAACTTGATTAAAAAATGACTCGAACTTGGCTAAAAAAAGCTCAAATTCAACTCAAAACGACTCGAAGTTGGCTAAAAAACGGCTCGAACTCGGCTCACTTGGCTCGGCTCCACAGGGACTGCACAGATCGGCTCGGTGCCTTCTCTGGATAGATCTGGTTGCCTACGCCGCGCGCAGAGCTCTTCTTCACCCCATACGTTGCGATGTGCGAAGCTTAAACTGATAAGATCTGGTTTCTTCTGCCGCACGCAGATCTGATCGCTTGAATCGGTCTTCTCCCCACTACATGTTGCGCACCAAGCTCGCACGGGTTTGTGCCTTCTTCCGCGTGAAGCAGATATGTCGATCTTCTCCGATTTTAGACGTCGTTGTCGATTCTCTCTTTGGATTGCACAGATTAGCTGCTTCCTCTTCACGTAGATCGGGAGCAGCTGCAACTTTTCTGGTTTCAAGTCGGGTGCCAAATTCGTTCATCGGTCAATTCGTCCTCCGCCATTGCCACCTTTCTGGTTTCAAATAGTAGTCGGGGATGGAAAGAAAAACAATAGATCTGTTTTTAGATACCAAGACATACTCAGATAAATTTTTTTCTAAACCTTAAAATAATCTTATTTTGATTATGATACAATATTGATTTTAGAAAAAAAATAATTTTTCACCTTTTAGGTTATTACGTCTCGGGTATTTATAAAATTCTTAATCTACTAATAAAATAATTACTATTTTATTATAATTCTAATTATATAAGATTATTATTCTTGCGGAATTTTAAATATATCAACATAACTAATTAAATAATAAAAAATGGTAGTCAACAACTTGTAACTATGAATTTCAAATAATTTTAATTTTCTCCACATGTTCATGTTTATCAAAGAGGTTGTATATATTAGATTGTTGATCATCCTTTATAACTGAACCATCTACATGATAGAACGTAACTAAAAGAAATTTAATCATGTTCTAAATCCACCTAACCATTTCTCTGACACCAAATATACTTTTGAAAAATAGATAAAAACAAAATTTGAGTCAACTAACCTAAAAAAAGGTGAAAGAGCACATCTAATAACTGCAAGAATTGTTTCGAAAACACCGTAAAGAGGTCTAGATGTGGCTGAACTATTTAAGGTGAATCAACTCGATTCAAACTAGTTTGAACCAGTCAACAGAATATTTCATAACATTGAAAGTCACATTCGTTGGTCGACGGAGTTCTCGAGTTGGCAGTAATGGTCCGATGAGTTCTGGAGAGTCAGGATCCGAGAGACGGTAGAGGCTGAAATTTTGGTTGTTAATAAAATTCTAGTCCAACTTTTGGTTATTAAAATTCTTCTACGTTTATCTTCAAACTCTGTCCTACATCAATTAGCATCAAAACTTAAAGTCAATTCATTATACTACCTTAATTTTCTCTACTAAATTTCACAAAGCTAAACTTGATTGACTAATAAAAGAAAATCCTAAACTCTTAAATCAGCTGCCAGCGACATCAGGAGAGAGAAAAGACGACAATCATCAGCCCAATGCCATCTTTGGTGATGCGAGAGGGTATGGGGAGGATCGAATAAACTCTTGTAATTTTCACAACACATGCAATATAGTGACTGAGCCGCCTAATTAACCCTTTCTAATTGAGAATACACCCACATAAATGACATGTATAAACAAAGAAAAGAGAAATAAAAACGAAAAAAAGAAAGATGCCACAGATTATCGATAAGTCGATCCCAGCTCCTTACCTTAACATGATTTTAGAAAGCTCACTATTTTTGAAAAACTTGAAGACGCTAAAGAAATTAGCAAAGCTAATTCTTGAAGAAAGTAAAAATTTCAAATTTTATTCTCTCAATATGTGTTTATAACTTATGGGTAAAGTCTTTATATAAGCTTTTCCTGGAATAGTTTTAAATAATTACAACCACTTAAGAATTAATAAAATAGTTTCTTAAAAAAAAATCTATCTCAATTTAGGATAAAATTCATAATAAAATAATTGCTTAATCTAATCCTATGATTAAAGTACCAAATATTTAATCCTATGGATAAAATATAAAAATTAACTAATACCAAGATAATTAGATAGATAAATTTCTTTTTTTCGATGTGCTGAAATTGAGGTTGAGTTGTTGCAGAATTCTTGAAGATAAAACCCCACAAAAATCACATGCCAAAGAAGAGAAGAAGATCTGCTGAAAAAAACTCCATCTAGCACATGCTTGACGCATGCGGGAGAGGATTCTCTCACCCACTTGTGCGGGCAAGCTTTTAGCGGGTTGGAGAGGGTATGCGTGTGGGCTGGAAAATCCCGCAATCGCCTTCTCCTGCGTGTCGACCGACCACGTGGATGGGCCTGTGTGTGGCCTGTGCTCTTCACGGACCTACACATCCATCTCGCTCAGTTCGCGCACCTGCTGGGCCGACTTCCTCTCCCAGGCTGTTTACTCCTTCGGCTGGGTTCGTCACCTGTTTCATGGGCACAAGGTCTTCTACCTGTGCGATCTGTTTGGGCTGTGGGCAGTTATTGTTGCAAGCCTTGTGATTGTTGGGCTGAGTGTGCAGGTTGGGCACCCCATACGTGTGAGGGCTAAGGCCACTAGTGTGGGCAGCCTGCTTGGCCTATGTATGCGCAGGCTTGCGTGCCCAGATTTCTTGCGCGTAGAATGCTCTGATTTGCCGTGCGGGACTGATCGCTGGTATGTCACTTGCGGGCCGAGGGCCGTGATGGTCGGGAGGCAAAGTCATGCCGCAAGACATTAACTGTGCATCACATGGGAATCAGGATAGTGTGCGAACCAAAATTCAGAAAAAGACATGACATAGGAAGCAAACCCACATCCGAGAAGCAAGTCTCGGCCCACCTAGGCGTGATTATCCGGTCCATAAAAATTTGGATCGTGTAAGATGGATTCTCAATGCCATCAAGCAAGGTCGGCCATATGGGCCCCCAAACCGACCAGCTCAAATGGCCAAAGGAGATTGAAGAATGGGCCTTTGGGGACATCTTGGAGCCTAGGGAAGAAAGCCTATGGCCGTTCAGTCGTCACGGTCCTCGGCCCACAGGGAACGTATTGGTTGTCACTCTCGCAGGGCAAACTGGAGCAATCTACACGCAAGGAATCCGTGCGCGTTGGCTTGCGCATATGCAGGCCAAACAGGTCGCCCATGTGAGCGGCCCAGGCCCTCACACGTTCAGGGTGTCCAACCTGCACGCCTAGCCTAGCAGTCATGAGGCCCTCAACAATAACTGCCCATGACCCAAATAGATTGTGTAGGCAGAAAGCCTTGTGCTTGTGAAGTAGGTGATGGGCCTAGCTGAAGGATTCAACAGTTCGGGAGAAGAAGCCGGTCCAGGAGGTGCGCGAACTGGGCAGGACGAACGCCCAGGTCCGTGAAGCGCGCAGGCCGTGCATAGGCCCATCCACGTGCCAGGGCTGCACGCAGGGGAAGGCGCTTGCAGGTTTCCAGTCTGCATGCGTACCCGCTCCAAGCAGGCAACATGTCAAGCATGTGCCGGATGGAGTCTTTTTTTAGCAGGGATTCTTCTCTTCTTCAGTATGTGATTTTTGTGGAGTTTTATTTTTAAGAATTCTACGGCAATTCAAACTCAAATTCAACACATGAAAAAGAAGAAATTTATCTTTCTAATTATTTTGGTATTATTTAATTATTATATTTCATTTATAGTATTAAATACTTAATATTTTAATTATATAATTAGATTAAATAATTATTTTAGTATGAATTTTAACTTAAATTAAGATAGAATTTTGTATAGAAAATTATTTTATTAATTCTTAAGTGGTTGTGATCATTTAGAACTATTGCGAGAAAAGTCAATATAAAAACTTTTGTCCATAAGTTGTAAACACGGTGAAAAGAATAAAATTTGAATTTTTTGCTTTCTTTAAGAATTAACTTTGTTAATTTCTTTAATGTCTTCAAGTTCTTCAAAATTAGGGAGTTTTTGAAGTTTTGTTGAGGCGAAGAGCTGAGATTGACTTATCGAGTAAGTCCGTGACGTTTTTCTTTTTCTCATTTTTATTTCCCTTTTCTTTGTTTATGCATGCTATTTAGGTAGGTGTATTTTCAATTGGAGGGGTTAATTTTTTTTTGAAATAAAAGGAAAATATTATTATGCACAAGGTATCAAAGGGGTATCATTCAAATACAAACTAATTACATGTAAATCAAGTGGTTTATGACAATACCAAAGTCCCAAATATTTTTGATGTCATGACCCAATAAAATAGAGCCAAAAGTATGAATCCATTTATCTCTAATTTTTGTAAAGTTAGTCTTTATACCCTCAAAAGCTCTTCCATTCATTTCCTTCCACACAAACAAAAGAATTGTAAGTGGAATAATGAACAAATGATGTTTCTTTTTACAAATGCCCACCCACGTCCACAACTCATTACTCACACTCCCAAGCATAACTCAATTTAACCCTAACAGCCCAAAATAGAGGTCCAAATGCTGTATGTCACTGGACAAAATAATATTAAATGGTTGCACGATTCCTCAGCAGCATGACATAAATAGCATCTATTAATCAGCATATTCCCCTTACTTTTTAGCATATCCAGGGTCAAAATACATTCATTGGCTGCCTCCCACGCAAAAAAAACCATTTTAGGAGGAATTTTAGATTTCTAAATTTACTTATAAGGAGCAGACGTGCTGCGGCTGTTATCCTTCTTAGTCAGATAACTGTATAAAGATTTCACCGAGAAACCTTTCTTCTCATCAAACTTTCATATTCTTTTATAATTTTCTGTGTTCAAATTTATTTCTGTCAGTGATAAAAGCAGACTACTGTACTCATCAATTTCCCAGTCTTGCAATCTTCGCTTCACCTTCACATCCCACACCCTACCCTTCCCCATAAACTCATACATCTCCTCTACCTTAACATCCTTCTTGTCAGCAATGTCAAAAATTCTTTTGAATCTGTTTTTTAAGTTGAAATTCCCCATCCATTCGTCATATCAAAACCTTGCCCCATCACCCCTTCCAACTTTCCAACCCACACAGCGCTTGAAGTATTGGCTGTCATCCCAAATCTTCCTCCAAAGGCTCAGCCTGTGAGGCTTAAATTTACCCATTCTCCTATTCTCCCTCTCCCAATCTCCCCATCTAGCACGTACAACCTTCCACCACATTTTTTCCTTCTCCCCAAGAGATCTCCACGACCATTTCTCATGGAAAGCTTGGTTTAACTCCACAATAGATTTCAAGCCGAGACCTCCCTTATATTGGGGAGGTTAATTAAGCGGCTAAGTTTTTACATTGCATGTGTTGTGAAGGTTATAGGAGTTGATTCGATCGTCCCCATACCCTCTCGCGTCGTTTGGTCACTGCCAAGAGGTGGTCTTGCACTGCACCTTTGTTTGGCCTTAGAGGGGTCTGAATCGGCTGCTTCACCAAATTTGAGCGCTCGTCGACACGGAGAACCATCACAGTCTCTGCTTGAAGTTACTCTTATAACCGCTTTGATGGAACCTATCCTTCCTGACCACCAGGAGTAACATCAACATCAGCTTTGAAACCATCACCTCTAGACAACTCTTTGCTAGGAGATACGTTGTTGGAGGTTCATCGAAAGTTAGAGCATGATTACCATTCACTCTACCAGTGTGCTTGGCCTTTGGGGTTTTTGACACTGTTGATCGATTCAAACCGTTTTGAATCGGTTCATTTTACCTTATCTGTTTCAACCCTTCCATATGATTTTCTAAAGTTGAGGTTTTATGTGCTCTTTCACTTTTTGAGGTTAATTGACTCAAATTCTTGTTTTTTATCAACTTTTTTGCAAGTTGATATTGGACGACGTGTATTTGGCATTAGAGGAACGGTAGATGATATTAAGACATAAGTGGAGTTCTTTTAGTTATGTGCTGTGATTTAGATGGATTAATTACAAATTTATAACGATTTGCAGTAAGCTTTATCCGAAACTTTCAATCAATATGGTATGTGGAGGAAATTAAAATCAATCGGCATTCTTCAAGGTTGTAAGCTTTTGTGATCTATAAACTTTATAAAGATGCTATTTGTGTTTGAGATTCTCTCGAGGGATATTACTTATATGAAAGATGTTATCAAATGAAAATTTAATATTATTTTCTGATATCTAAAATAGTGAAAAATAAGTCTGCAAGAGAAGAGAAATCACAAGGAGGACATGGTAATTCTCATTCTTGTAAAGTTGCTTTAAGAAATATTAAAGTAGCTCTCTAGGATATAAATCATAGGATTGATATGTATGAAATTAAGATGAAAAGGCATAGAGAAAAATTTGTATCTTCAGTTACAACACAAGAACGTATATTTCAAATATCAATAGAACATGAAGAGCGAGAAAAGGTTGGGTTGGTGAATGATTTGGTGATTGAATGAAATCTTATGGAAGTGCTGCAACCTAATAATCAAGAATTAACTGGTGATATTGAATGTATATACACAAATGAGATAATTGAGATAGTAAAAAATATTATGGATAAGGTTGTTATTCCTGTTGATCTAGTTGAGTTTTCTAGTGATGGATATTTGATTCATTAGCAAACAATGACATTGCCCATTGTTGATAATAAAGATACTCTAGTGGGTTAAAATTCCATGAGGAAAGAGGCCACACATGAAGATATTACTTTGCATTCTTTGGCTCTTAACAACAACGATGGGAGTTTGTCTATTATTCCTTTTATAGATTTTGTTATTCTCAATTTGTTCAGTATATCATTCAAAATCCTTGATTTGAGAAACATTCGTGTTATCTCATGTTAATTTCAAGTTTCGCAAGCTTCAGGCATTATTGAATCAAGTTCCAACTTTGCTATTCTTTCTTCTTTGACATTTTACACTCGAGGTTGAGTTTTCACCAAGTGTGAGGGAATGATGCAGAATAAGAAGATTTTAAAGTGAGTATATTTCAAAAAAAGGAGATATGAGACAGAACTAATAAAAGAACATAATTCTTTCTATTTAATTTATTTTTCTATTTACTTTTCTAGCTGTTCTATTTTTGTTATATTTTGATGCCTACAAGTGAGGTACCCAAGCTTAATTATTAAGTAGACTACTTCTTGTTATTATTCAAATATTGATATCTTACTTTGATTATTGAGATTCGAGATCTCGTAGTTTTGGTTCTTAATAAAATTCCTCCAAATTTGTCTTCAAGCTCTCTTTGTCCTGTATCAAAAGTTTTGTTCCATGTCTAAGATAGATGGTGGTCTAGGCACTAGGAACCTTTATTATAAAATATATAATGCTTTGGCAAAATGGTTATGGTGTTTTCTTTTTGGAGCCCAACTTTTTATGGCATATAGGTAGATTAAAGGTAAGTTTGACCTACATCAGAAGGGTTGGGCCTTCAGAACCAATGCTTCTTCTGCTTAAAGGAGCCCCTAGATAGTTATCTCAAGCATATAGGGCTCTTTCCAACGCCTAAGTTTGCGGGTGGGTGATGATTCTTGTTCTCTTTTCTTGGGAAGATCCTAAATTGATGCTGTTGGACACTCAATTTCCTCATCTGCACAATCCATCCCAATGCCATAATTTTCCTATTTGTTCTTTTTGGGATTATTTTGCTGATCATTTCTTATGGGATTATTTTGCTGATCATTTCTTATGAGATATGTTTTGTAAGAAATATCAATGATCGTGAAGACATGGTTTTTATGATTCACCTCCTTGATTGTGTTGTGTTCTCTTTCGACTTTGATCGTAGAGTTGGTCTCTGCAATTATGTAGCAAATTCATCTGCAAATCTTTCTTTTCCTACTTATTATGTAATCCCTCTATTTGCAATGATGTTTTCACTGAGCTTTTTTGAGAGGTTCCAACTCCCTCGAAAGGTAACTTTTTTGTATTGTAGTTTTGAATCTGCTGAATAATTACAGTTTGCTTATAGTTCAACCTAATCATCCTTTAGCCTGATGCTTGTTGGATTTGATGTGTTACAAAGCAGCTGAATTTTGCAGCCACTTTGTTATGTCTTGCAGTCTTTGAACATGTTTATTTGACACTTCTGGAGTTTCTTGGGTCTCCTTTTCTCATGTTGAGGCTTTCATTTCTTCTCCACTTTGTGGTATCAGTAGGAGGAAGGAGTTAAATCTTTCTAGTGTGGGTTTCTTTTTGTAGTTTATTTGGTTGGAGAGAAATATTAGGTTTGTTAGATATCAATTTTTTGCTTTTTGCTTCTTGGGGATACCACAGAGAGGAGATTCTGTATCTTTTTGTAGAACCAGTGGAGCATCTGAAACTGTGTCTTCCCTGGGTCCTGGGTCCTTTCTAATATACTAGACCAGTGAAGTGGTCCTTTTTAGCTGTAACAGACTTGCATTGTTTTTTTCGTCTTGTATTTTTTTGGTATTGCTTATTGCTGATGTTTGGCAAAATATTGCCAATTGTTACGCTGTTTGCTCTATTTACACTTCAGAATTGCAATTCCCGAACCATTCTCTTTTGCTGACAATGGCATGTTGTCTATTCAATACTGTAGGATGTCTGGGACTCATTGGCGCTAGATGTACTCAAACAGGCTTCTGGTATGTGTTGTTGAATTTCTTAGGTTTAAAGCTGCAAACAGATCGCTAATAAAAATCGTATTTGTTTATTGAAAAAAGTTTGTACTTTTTTATTAAAAAAATAAAGTTTATATCTATAGGTCGTTAACTATACTAATATACTAACGAAGTTATTTCCTTGCTTAATATTTCATCTTCTTGGTGAAATTCCTATTTCAAGGCTTTGGTGCATTGGTTTTTACACAAAAGTTATAAGTCCTTTTCCATTTGTATGTTTGTCTTATGATGGAAAAGGCCGTGTCTACTTTTATGGTCCTTGGATTTTGAACCATGGTTGTTGGTGAAATTGATGTTGTTGATTGGTAGAAAGGTGAAAGAGGTCATTTGATTAATGGAAAATAATTTATATAATTTTTTTGAAATAAAAAAGTACAATATGTATTAATAACTACAAGCACCAAGAGGGTGCCAACCCATATACAAAATATTTTTATATCAATCAGGATATCAATAAGTTTTGATCACCATAGTAAAAAACCTAGGATTTAAAACCATTTAACTCTAACTCTATCGAAATTCTCTTTTATCCCTTCAAAAGCTCTTTTATTTTTTTCTTTTTACACCACCAAAAAAATTGCAAGGGGAAATAAAAAGTCTAATTCTTTTTTTTTTAAATAAAAAGTTTGATATGTATTTATAATTACAAACACCAAGGGGATGTCGTCCCATGTATAAATGTATTTAAATATCAAACATGATACCAATAAGGTATGCTAAATCCTCCGTAGAATACAAAGAGTGATTGATAATCAAATTACACCAGGGTTTGAGACCATCTAATACTCTATCGAAATGCTCTTCCATCCCTTCAAAAGATTTTCTGTTTCTTTCTTCCACACCACCCAATAGGTTAACTGCAAGGCGAATGAGACCCAAACGTTTTCTTCGACCATTAATACTCTTCCATGCTCATATCTCATCCCTTATATTAACTAGCGTTACCTAGCTAGTCCCTAGCAACTCATATGCCATAATCCATTAGTTATATGCGAGGGGGCATCAAAGTAAAATACGGTCACAAGTCTTGTTCACTCTCTTGCATAAAAAACAATCGTTCATCATGATCTTTCCCCTTCTCATCAACTTGTCAATGATAAGAATACATTCATGCCCTACTTCCCAAGTGAAGAAAGCAATTATGGGAGGATCATTCACTTTTCAGATTTGTTGGAAAGGAAACTTGTTTTCCAATATATCCTTGGCCAAATAATTATAGAAAGACACAACCATGAATATCCCTATTGGATTGAACATCCAAACTAGTTAATTATAACTCTCGTTCAAATATATAGAAGACAGTTAGCTCAAGAGAGATTCATATTCATTTATTTCCCAACCGTTAAGATTTCTCAATACCTCCACATTCCACTCCCTTCTACCCTCGAAGTCTCAATATGAATACTTGATTGAAATATCCTTATATCATGCAATAGCAAAGATTTGTCGAAATCTCTAAGAGCTCCCTTTCCAGGCCAAGGGCTCGTTTGAAAGTTGATTCTCTCCCTATTACCAACTTTCCACCTGTTACAATTATGAAAATTATTCATTTCTATACATATTGTTTTCCATACCCCTATCCCATACAGTCTTATTATCGCTCTGGAATACGAGCTCTTATCCGTTGTACCAAACTTTGCCTCAATAAGCATCCACCAAAGAATTCCATTTTGTTTCATAAACCATCAAATCTACTTGCCTTGAAGCATATGATTCATTTCTACTATAGATTTCAAATCTAAACTGCTCTAATGCAAAAGTCTTTTAACACTTTTCATGCCACCAAATGATATTTCTTTCTCTCCGTAGAATCACCCTAAAGAAATCTACATTGAATTGCTTCCAATTTTTTCGTTACACTTACCGGAATTGTTGAAAGAGACATTTAGTACACTAAGGTGTCATATGCGAATTATAATGGGTTACCTCTTCAGTTAACTCTCCTTCTCCCACTGGTTCCTTTGAACAAACCCACCCCTTAACTCTCAGCAGCAATTTGTTCAAAATTTTTATAGCCATAATAAATAGTAGTGGAGAAAATAAATAATAGTGGAGATAATGAGTCTTCTTGTCTAAAACTTCTAGATGCCTTAAATAAGAAGATGAACCCCCATTCATTATGACTGTAAAAGATGATGTGATGATGCAGAAATTGGTCCATTTATGCTCTTTATCTCCGAAGCCCATTCTGTCTAGCATATAATCAATAAATCTCTAGTTAATGTGATCATAGGCTTCCTTTGTATAAAGTTTGCAGAGGACCCCATCTCTATCACGAAATAGTAGATCATCTACAATCTCATTAGCTACCATAATTTTACACATGATTTGCCTTCATTCCAAAAAAGTATGCTGAAATTCCCCTACTACTTTACCCATAATTTTTACCATATGTTTAGATAACACCTTCTCAATAAGCTTGTACACGTTTCCAACTAAGCTAATAGGCCAGAAGTCCTTGATGTTAGTCGCCGCCTCCACCTTAGGGATTGACACCTAGAAAATGGAGTGTAATGATTTCATAAAAGTCCTTGTATTA
The DNA here is from genome assembly GCF_054855325.1 of Carica papaya. Classification (NCBI taxonomy): domain Eukaryota; kingdom Viridiplantae; phylum Streptophyta; class Magnoliopsida; order Brassicales; family Caricaceae; genus Carica; species Carica papaya. Next base: position 10,785,133 of record NC_142309.1, on the reverse strand, counting down.
TGTAGTTCTTTAAAGAGCTCTAAGATATTCACTTTCATTATATTCTGAAATTTCTGTAAAAACCCATGTTAAAGTCTTCAAATCCAGGGGTGTATTCTCTTTCTAATGAAACACGACTCATCTCATCTAGGGAGGTAAAATTGAGACCATCTAGCTTAGATATGCAATTAAATTCCTCATGATACAAGCTATAAAAGAAATCTTTAACCCTTACCTCAGACTCTCACCCTTCACCATCTTGTCCTTGATATCCATTTTCTCCACGTAGTTGGTCCTCCTATAATGATTAGCCATGCTATGGAAGAATTTGATATTTATGTCTCCCTCCTTTATGTACTTGGCTCTTGATTTTTCTTTCCACAATATCTCCTCATTTGTAATTTGTTTGCTAATTCAAATTTCAAACGTTCCTTTCTAACCCAATCATTAGTAGATGATTCTTTATTAATTGTGAAAACGATTTAATTTAATAAGAAAATATCAAATCAAGGTTATATCATGTTAATCAAATCAATCATGCTGAAAATAGAAAAAATCAAACAAATTATGATATGTACTATTTTTCATTTTACTCTTCGCGCAAAGTTGTTTCGACTTCCATTTACTGAGAGCCATACGGATTTTCAACTATTCATGTGGAATGACCAATTCATTTCATATTATATCAGATATTTACGACTTGCCAAACCAATAGTACATTTATGACTTGCCAAATCATGACATGATTTATGACTACAGTCGTGCCAACCACAAAGGTCCTTCATGTTAACTATTGCCACGACTGTACTTCGCCAAATGTGACCCTTACAATCATATTGCGTCATCACTCTCGTTAGAGAGTACACTATCATCCACAGGAAAACGGTTCTCTCACATCTTTTCAGACCAGATGGGGAGAAATAAAAATCTCTCAGAAATAAAAAGTCTAACGAGACATTTTATGAATCATGCATGCTGATACCAATATATATTTCTTATGCTTAAACATCTCTTCATGCTTTATCATTTTACCATCCTGCAATATATCAGGCCTTAATATTTATCTCAAGCATTTGATCATTAACATGCCAATAATCGATTTACGTATATTCATATAACATGCATTAGCACGTAAATTATTTTATTTAAACATACAAGAGTAAGCATGCTATCACTTAATTTAAACTTCGTTAATTAATGTAGAAATACTCCTTAGGATGTTTACAAGTAAATATTAAATTTCTTACCGAAATCTTAATGTTTTCTATGCTTTTTCTTCATCTTCTCCTCTCCTTTCTCTAAATCACTCCGTCTCTCTCTAAAATTCTTTAGCGGATGGAAGAATGGAATGGAAGTGATGAGAAAATGGTGAAGTGGGGGTGCCTACTTAAACAAAGTTTGTGTATATATTCTCCCCCAGCTCCTTCTCTTTGCCCTGCTGCTTAATTGCAACTTCACCACCTTGATCTTTTGTGCTATTTTGAAGCTGGCCTTACCGTTTTCCACAAAACCTCTCCACCATTCACCAACCTTTTCATATAATCCACAAAACCTCTTGGAAAATACACTTTTTTGTTTTACAAATCTCAATGATTGGAGGCCGTTGTATGATATGTTTAATTCACAAGCTTGAGCCTTGCGACATTTCAGCCCAAGTTGACAGGAGAATCTGGGTCCTATAGTCGTGGGGGTCTACACAATTCCTTTTGCAGCACCTCACCAGTAATTGTAACTGTCAGAATTAATTTCTTACTAGGAGTTTTCGGAAGGTTAAAATTTTCTTAATTTTTGAAAGGTTTGTGCCTGGATGACTGTTCTAAACAGACTCAATGCTAATGATTTGTTGGAAGTTTGCAGGTCCAATTGCCCTTTCTCTCTGAATGTATATGTAGTGTGTTTTAGGAGGGATGAATCCTATTACCACCTTTTCCTCCAGTGTGAAGTGACTTTGAAGCTTTGGACAATGCTTCTTGATACTCTTGCTTGATGTTGGTATCCACTTGCTACTTTGTTACATGATTTCATCTTTAAAAGGGAGTGGGCTGAAAAAAGGATATATAGATGCCTCCGAGAGGTGCCAATTTTCTTGGTTTATGGGTTTTATGGTTGGAGTGCAATGATAAAATCTTCGAGGATCGCTATTTTCCTCCACAGCCTCTTTGGAATAGAATGATTTTTCCAGCTTCTTTGTGTGCCAATGCACATGCCTGTTTTAAAGATATTTCTTTAAAATTGTCACGAAGGAAATGGGGTGCTATTCTGCACTAACTTTACTTTTGCCATTTGGTTTTATCTTCTTATGTTCTTTTTCTTATTCTGTGGTTTGTTCTCTGTTTTACAAGGATTTGTTTTCCTCATGCCTTTGGACTCTCTTTTTCTCTTAATATATTTATAATCTTTTTCTTGTTAAAAACTTCAGATCCTGCTGCAAGTGCTGATCTAGCTGTAGTCTTAATGCAAGAAGGATTAGCTCACATCTTCCTAGTTGGTAGAAGGTATGCATGCTTATGGAGCTCATAAATCACTTGAGAGTTTCTTTAGTGATGTTGCTGTGGGAGAATGAATTGTTGCATATTTCATTGAATTATAGAACTCTATATATACAAGTGAATAGCAATAAAAAAAAAAAAGGAAACACTATTAATTACAAAGATTACAAAGATCTTGGACCTATTACCAATATACTTTTTACCCTAATGAAGCACGCCCAATCTTTTTCCTAAATTCTAATCATGAAACACACTTAGAACAATTAAATGTTATTTTACAGTTCAAATTTTATGATAATTTATTTATTGATACAATATTAGTGCACGATTTAGGAACATGTAACATAGTTTCTAAGATAAGTGTAGGACTAAGTTTAATGTCTCCCTTGCCTGTAATGATATTTAGGGAACCGTCTGCAATGATAATTTTCTTGTTTCTTGGAAGAGAGATTAAAAATATTTGTCAAAGGACCAGTGATTCCTATATGTATGACCTAAGAATTTTCAAAGGGTTTACCTTAAACATCCAGACCGTGTGAAAAAGAAAATGTAGCTGAGTGTTTATTACATTTGTATCTATAGACTTCTCAAGGTCCTCTAATTGACTTTATAGTCATTGAATCTTGGTCGTAAAAGCAAGGAGATCGTTATGTACTTCTTTTCGTTGGTTAGATATGAACCTGTTTAGAAACCTTATGTAGGGGTCTTTTGTATCCTTATTTTTTACTGGAGGTACTTGATTTACCATGTAGTTTTCAATATTTATGTTTGGTGTGTTTGAGTTTTTTGTAAAAAGTACACCAAAGATTATCCCTACTATTTGCTCCTAAAGTTGCATTCTCATAATAAATTACTTTCTTTAGTTGTTGACGAGGTTTACAATCTTGTGAGATTATGGCTGAACTATCAGTGTAATGGGGTTGCAGCATGGTCCTTCTCTTGCTTTCTTCTGATCTTATAATTAAGATTAACTCATTGAGTGATAATATTTCTTCTTTTTTCATGATTTGGATTCGTACTTGATCATATTTCAGGTTCAATCACTAGTTTTTTAACGTGTTAAAATATTCATATAGTGATTATGCTTTTATTTCATGGACTATATTTTGACAGTCAGGTCATAAATTTGCATCGTGTCTTTGATTTTTTGGAATAGATTTCGCTAATTCCATCTCATACTGCCTTTATTGTAGAAAGGAACGTTATAGTTTTGTTTATATCTGGAGTCATGGAGTTCTAGAGGCGTGCTGTATGATAATGGAATCCTCTTTATCCTAGGGATCAAATGTACAGTCTTTGGGTGTTGGTTTGGTACCTAGAAAGTGAATGAGTTCCCCTTTTCTCGTTAAGGTGGTTTGAAATAATTGAGAGCAGCTTAGATAGTCTTTTCTTGTGAACCAGTAAGTAGGTTGAACTGATCGGTAAGTAGTCTCTGAGTGTTAGTTTGGTACCTAGAAGGTGGCTGAGCTTCTCTTTTTCCTTTAGGGTGGTTCAAATTAATTGAGATTAGCTCAAATAGTGTTTCTTGTAAATTAACTGAAATTTGCAAGTGAAATTTTCCATGTGGAAATATGCTCCAGTATTTTGAGATTTAACATTCGATATCTTAAAGAATTGAATGGTAATTAATATCGAAAATGAAAAAATTATTAGAAGAATTTTACTTGGAACACGTGGCTATGTGAGGAAAACACTGGTTTTGCGTTGAGTCAACTCACTCAGTCAACTCGGATCAGAATTGACTAAGTGAACTTGGACTTGAAACTCACTGAGTCAACTCGGTAATTCCTTGCTTCCGTGTGTAGTGTCGCAGTACACAGATGAAGTTTGGACCCATCTGGTTGGACTAGTAGCTGTCATGGCACGCGTCTGTGCGCATAGAGTCGTAGAGAGTCGAGTTAGGATTCTGGCAATTGTGTCTGGGGTTGCTTGACAAATTGCGTCTAATGATGGTGTCACGTCTGACAATGGAGACTGCAGTCGAGATGGACAGATGGTGTAACGTGGCTATGTGAGGAAAACACTGGTTTTGCGTTGAGTCAACTCACTCAGTCAACTCGGATCAGAATTGACTAAGTGAACTTGGACTTGAAACTCACTGAGTCAACTTGGTAATTCCTTGCTTCCGTGTATAGTGTCGCAGTACACAGATGAAGTTTGGACCCATCTGGTTGGACTAGTAGCTGTCATGGCACGCGTCTGTGCGCAGAGTCGTAGAGAGTCGAGTTAGGATTCTGGCAATTGTGTCTGGGGTTGCTTGACAAATTGCGTCTAATGATGGTGTCACGTCTGACAATGGAGACTGCAGTCGAGATGGACAGATGGTGTCATGTCCTCTTCTGGTGTTTGGCTCTGAGCAGGCTGTCATTGGGTTTGGTTATGGTAGGTGATGTCTGGATATGGCCGTGTTTGGTTGGATTTCTATGTGACAGAGAAGAATGCAACTAGAAGATCAGCGATCTGCAACTGGAAGCGTGGTTGGGGGGTTCTAGTGTTGACGATGAAGGCTGATTTGGCTTTTACCGGTGGTCAACAGTGGTAGTTGGTGGCTGGTCTACAATGGCCAGCTATGAAGGCTAACCTATATCTTCTAAAGTTTTTTTATATTCTATTGAATATTGCAGCTCATATGTACAAGTTTTTCAGAATGAAAAATGAAAATAGACAATTAATTAAAATGGGTATAATTTGCCCTTATACCTTTTTACATGATTTATTTCCTTTTTAACATTTTAATTTACTTTCTATTTAATATGTTAATTTACTTCCTCGTCAACAATTATATTATTTAATATGATTTATTTTCTTTTTAATGTTCTGATGTACTTCCTCCTTTGATATTATACAAAGAAAAATTTATGGACATTGGACTTCCTTAAGAAAAAAGTCTAGTTTTAAACATCCTTTCACTAAAAAATCTAGTTTTAAATCTCTTATCTTCTATTGAAAAACTTAGCCACCAAAAGCATGTTTCTTTTATTTCTAGCTAACAAAAGATGAGTAAATGGATTGGGGGCAATAGTATCTGTCTTGAGTTCCTTGGAGCTTTGAAATCTGACCATGACTACACTTCCATTCTAGACATTTGAACACTTCACATATCTGGCTTGTACATATCCTTTGGTAGTGATTCTGGATTCTAATGATGAGTTTACACATTAATTGCTAGTTCTGTTTCTGTGCAATTTTTTTCCTTTTCTTATGTTGCTTTGTTGGCTAATATGCAACAGTGTGACAAGTAGTCGAGCACGTATTGAAACATCTATTCCTCGCAAACATGGCCCTGCTATTGCTGGTTATGAGTCTGTATGTTCTTTTTTCTTTTATCCAAGTCATCAATCCCTGGAAAATGAAGTCATGATTGTTCTCAATATGGCAAGTTTATTTCATTTCTTATTTTCTTCTACTGCAGGCTTTGAAAAGGTTTTTTGAGAATGTTTTACAGGTAAGTTGAGTTTGGGCTTGCAATACCATGCTGTTTCTCTGATGCCCAACCCTGGCTTCAATTGTGTCATATCTTTAATTAGACTTTTGACGAGTACTAACGGTCTCTTGTCTTACAGGCTTTCCTGAAACATGTTGATTTCAATGTTGTTCGTTGTGCAGTGGTTGCAAGTCCCGGTTTCACAAAGGTCATCTTTTTGGTTTTAATTGCTTGCTATTTTACAACATTATTCCCATGACATTGTCACTGTTTGAAGAAATACTGTGACCAAGAAACTTAGTCTATAGGAGAAAATCTACCAAGTAAAACACTGCATTCTATTTTCTAAAATCAATTTGCAACCAGTTTAAAGATGAGGAAAATAGAGAGAAAACATTCTGCTTATGAACAATATTTAAGGTATTTATACGGCCTTTACACTTAAAGGAGAATGATGACTTTCCTAAGACATAGACCTAAAATATAGGAATCCCATTGATTTAGAGAAGCTACAGATTTTAGTCAAATTAGGAAAATACAGATTTTATGCTAATTAGATTTAATACGCAGCTGTGCAACAGTTTCCTCTTCCCCATGCAGCTGACCAATAATTCTTCTTTCCACAAAAGGTAGTATGATCCTGGAAGTAACTACTGTCTTAGACCCGAAATCCTATCTCATCTGGAAGATGAATAAAATATTTTTGATTGTGATGAACAAAGTCCCAATTTTGACTGAATGCCTCAAGACCCAAGAAACATCTTAGGGGAATGGAGTTTGAAGGAAAAGTTTCAACTTTGATCCCCTAACTATCATCACTTTTGGCGACAATATCATCAGTATGGACACAATTGTTAACAAAATCTTGATTCAAGTAATTAGAGAAAAAAGTGAATTCCACTTTGATGCAAATCAAACTCTATTACAACTTCATTTGACTTTTCAATCAAAGATCTAGGAGAATGTTTTAGCCCATATAATATTTTAAATTGATAAACCAACCCAAAATTCTCCTAAGAACAGATCGTGAAGCTTGCTTTATGTAAATGGCTTTCTCTAAATCATCATGCATAAAATACCTTTTGATATCCAATTGGTACAAGGATCAATAGTAGGTTAACAAAGAAATAAACACTCAAACTCGGTTATTTTAGCAATGAGAAAAGAATTTTTACAGTTGTGTAAACTATAATCTTGGGTATAAACCTTGGTTGTCTTCATATCTTAAGACAATTGGAACTCACCGGCAACAATGATCTATTATTACTACAGTATCTTATTTCCTTAGTGGTGCAACTGAAGAAGCTGCTGAAGCAGATGACTGGAACGACTGGAACTCACAGTGGATTTATTTGGATCGAAAAATAAGTCTTTTGATGTGGTAAGTGAAGGTAAGCAAGAGGATAAGGTGAGAATGTATGACATTGGTAGGGGGTTTAGGGTTACCATTTCATACAAAAGCGATCAGGAGATTGGTTGGTTGGAGTGTTTAGCGAATTTTATTGGAGCAAAGGTACGAGATTTTGGAGAAGAAGCATGATTGGGGATAGTCATCAATCTCTGATTGGTGTTAGGGAGAAACAAGTGAGAGTGCTTTCTTGTGCTCACTGAGGAGAAAGGGAACCATATTAGGCGTACATTTATTCTGGAAGGAAGAGAGGCTGAATGATGGTGAAGTGTAATTGACGCGGGAGGGTATAGGGAGGATCGAATCAACTCCTATAACCCACTCAACGTTATGCAATACCGAAACTTTAACCACCTAAATAACCTTTCCTCTAATTGAATTTACAATTTTTTAAAAAATGCAAAAACAAAAATTAAGGAAAGTAAAATAAGGAAAAGAAAAACGTCACGGATTTACCGATAAGTTGATCCTCGCTCATTAACTCAATAAGACTTCTGAAAATTTTTGCTTTTCGAAGAATTTGAAGAAGCTAAATTAACAAAAATACTAATAGAAGAAAATGTTAGGCTTTCAAGAATTATTTTAGATTGATTATAATTGGTGTGTTTACAACCTATGGGTAAAAATTTATTTATAGTTTTTCCTGATGTAATCTAGATGAGTACAAACTCTTGCATAAAATAGTAAAATAATAACTTAGATAAAATTCTATTTAATTTTAGAATAATTACATAATAAAATATTTATTTTATCCAATTTAAATACAAAGAAATTAATTAAATAATCCTAGTGATAGAGTTTACATTAAAATAATAATTAAAACAAGATAAGTCTTTATCCCATGTGGTTTTTATGTAAAACACATGAGAAAATTGATTTAGGCATGTGATATTTTAATTTAAAACATGGTGAATTAAAAAGTGGGTCCCAAAGCCTTTCAAAAAAATAAAAAATAAAAAATAAAAATAAAATAACTTTATTAATTAAAAGGTGGAGAATGGGCCAGCCGGGTTTGGGTAACCTGGGTGGGCTGGTCGGCACGGTCTGCGGACAGCGGGCCTACGGGTTGTGTTCCGCGTGCTGTGCTTACGGGCCTTCTGGGCTGTGCGGGAGCTGTTGGGTCCGCATGTGCGTTGGCCTTGCTGTGCACATGCGCATGCTGCGCGCATGTGGGCTACGCACGCTTGGTTCATGTGGGCCATCTCTCCTGGGCATGAGATTTCTTACAATTCTTCAAGCCCATTAATCTTATTTGGACATCTTTTGGCTTGAACAAATTTGACTCATATCTTGAAATAATCCCAATTAGGAATGTAATTAGGAATAAAATTACTTTCTTGTTTTGAGCGTTCCTGTTTAGGAAATTGGAATTTACTTTCCTGTTTGAGTCGGGACCTATAGGATTCTTCCTTGATGTACATTGGTACCCTTCACACCAAATTTGGGTGATCCAATATGACATCATCCTCATTTCTTCAAAAAGATTGGTCCTCGACCTTCATCAAAAGGAGAATGGTTAGTGATAATAATAGAAAATACAACATACTTCTCCGTTATGTTTACTTTGTTGATGCATGTTATGACTTGATTCACAATTCTTCTGGGATTTGGATCAAATCTTTGTAGCCCACTTGCTATGATAATTATCTATAAGAGGAAAATAATACAACTATGCAAAAAGTAGTTAAGGTCAAAATGAATCTTCTTATAGACAAGTACAATCAAACTTCTTTTTTTACAAGAGATATTCCTTAACATTGTGTTTCTGTGATCAAGACGCTTCTTTGTTTTCTTTCTCTGTTTTTCTTTTAATGGACATTTTTTAGCTGTCTTTCCGACTTCTTCGATGCTTAATGGACCAGTAGTTTCCTTTTTGGCCTTCTCTCTCTCTCTCTTCTGCTCTTCTTGAGTATTCATGAAAGAATCGTTTAATTTTGATATGATATTCATGTACCTCTTTTGGTGATAAAGGTGTAAGGACATGATTCAGATCGTCCTTTCTCAATGAATATCGATTGGTGCGACCACTATGTTGTACCTGTCTATCAAACTGCAAAAGCCTTCCAAAGCATCGGGTGACTGGCATGCATAGGTATAATATCACAACATACCTCGTCCTGATATTCTTCAATTGAGAACGACACTATGACTTGCTGGGTAACTTGGGCTTCACCACACTCATTCAACCACTGTAACCGGTAGGGAGCCAGATGCTTGATGCATGTCAACCCTGCTCTTTCCACGAATAGAGTGCTTGCCACATTAGGACAGTTACCACTATAATGATCATTCCACATACCTTACCATTGACAAGACATCACATGTGGAAAATGTTCTCCCTTTGCTCGTTGTCTTCACTTCTAACTTACATGTTGAGAGCTCTTCGGATAATAAGGATATTACTTCCAATTGGAGAATTTGTGATGGATTGAGACATAATATAGTACCTGCAAGAAAGGTTAGTGAAAAGAATGCATTCTCTCCCTCACCTTCCCTCGTGTTTACCTGACAATCTCTCAATTGATATGTTCGTCTGTCAAGTTGAGTATTCGGAATCGGAATTGCTTGATCGGGTCTGCATGTTAGTGCTTATGACGCAATAAGGAACCCTAAAGAATTCTGATTTCTTTTGAAACTCAAAATTAAACAAAGGAAGAAATAGTGTGCTTTTTGTGTGTCAAGCAATTAGAACAGATTAGTCAATCAAATAATAACTTTCTTTTTTTAATGGAGCCAAAATAAAATGAACGATATGTAGATCACAAAGATTGACAAGACGAACTGATGCAAAGGGATTTGAAAAATCCCGTTGGATATAATCGGAATGCATATTTATCTATACTACCGCCAATAGGTCGGTTACACTCTACAACCAGTCAAGTTTCTTTATGCAATGTTGATGTAAGATTATACAAATGCAATTCGAAAATTAAACATAGATAATGTGCGGAATGAAAACAAAAATTTTTGCTCGCATCCATTAGGTAACGTAGTTTACTTTTAATTTCTCAAAGGATTTTCAATTACCAATCAGACGGCTATTATGTTTTTGCTATGGAAAATGCAAATAACGTGCACTGGATATTTTTGGTATTTTTGATGTATATAAATTTTTTTTTGGAATAATAAACACGAACTACTTGAATTGAACGGATAGATATGAATTCAAGCAGGATACAATACGAATTAACAAATAAAAAATTAATTTGAATTGTTAATTAAAGAACAAAAATGCTAAAAGTAATAAAGATAGATTTGGGTTATAGAAGTCTAAGCTCTAATATCAGATGACACGAGAGGATATTGGAAGGATCGAATCAACTCCTATAACCCACTCAACATTATGGAATACCAAAACTTTAACCGTTTAGATAAATTTGCCATCTAATTGAATCTACAATTCTAAAAGAAATGCAAAAATAAAGAATAGGAAAAATAAAATAAGGAAAAGAAAAATACGACATACTTACTGATAAGTTGATCCCCGCTTCTTGGTTCAATAAGATTTTTGAACTGTCTCGAAGGACTTGAAGAAGTTAAATTATCAAAAATACTAATATAAGAAAAGGCTAAACTTTCAAGAATTTATCTCAAATTGATTGTAATTGGTGTATTTATAATTTATGGGTAAAGACCTATTTATAGCCTTTCTCGAGACAATTTAGATGAGTACAAACTCTTGCATAAAATAGTAAAATAATATTCTACATAAAATTCTATCTAATTCTAGGATAATTATTTAATACAATATTTATTTTATCCCATCAAAATACAAAGAGATTAGTTAAATAATTTTAGGGATAGAGTTTACATTAAAGTTATAGTTAAAATAAGATAAGATTTTATCCTATGTGGTTTCTATGTAAAACACACAGGCAAATTAAGCATGTGAGATTTTAATTTAAAACATGGTGAATTAGAAAGTCAGTCCTAAAGTCTTTTTTAAAAAATAAAAATTAAAAATAAAATAACTTAATTAATTAAAAGAAGGGAACGAGCCGGCCGAGTTTGGGCAACTCAAGCAGGCATGTCTGCACGGGCCACGGACAACGTGGGGTGCGCGCGTTCGGCCCGTTGGGCCTGCGCGTGCGCAGTTTTTCCTTGTGCTATGCTTACAGGCTTTCTGGGCCATGCGGTGGAGCTACTAGGTCCGCCTATGCATGGGCCTTGCTGTGCGCATGCGGGCTGCGCACGCTTGATTCGTGTGGGCCATTTTATTCGGGCGTGGGTTTTCTTACAATTCTTCAAACCCAGTAATCTTACTTGGGCTTTAAGTCTTTTGGCTTGAACAAAGTTGACCCATTTCTTACAATAATCCAAATTAGGACAGTAGTTAGGGATGAAATTACTTTTATGTTTTGGGCATCTCCATTTAGGAAACTAGAACTTACTTTGCTGTTTGAGTTAGGACCTGTTGAATTCCTCCTTAATGCAGATTGGTATCCTTGACACCAAATTTGGGCCATACAATATCACTTCAGGAATGGTTGTTGTGGCGGAAGTTACAAGTAGAAGGTGGGGAGAAATGGGTAAACGCAGTGAGAATCAGATGGTTTAGGAAGTAGATGGAAGAAGGTACACACGAACAAAGGTCACGCCGGTGTACATATGGTGCCTTTGTTGCAGGACAGAGCTTATAGTGTGGTTGGAAGTAAGAAGGAAACAAAGCTATGTAGAAATCTTGAAGGGGAGCATGGCGGAGACGAATCTGGCTAAGAAGAAAGGATCTGGGGATGATAAGGTTTGGCATTTTTTGAAATTCAAAATCTTGGGAGTCAAAAAACGCATAAAGAAGGCACTGTTTTGACCAAGCACAAGAGGTGAACAAAGTTGATCATTTTGAGTGCATTCGCGTTAAGTGTGCAACCTCAATATGGGGTTTCTAGTGGGTCAAAGGCAAAAAAGGCTTTTAGAAAAGGAAGTGGATTTTGGGCTTGAAAAGTTGAAAGTTATTTTGGATTTAGAAGGATGAGTCAGGGCCGAAAATGGGTCTAGCAACTCGTAACCGGAGAAACTCTAACCCAAAGCGGTCAACGAAGGCGTAAAGAGAGGAAGAAGGGAGCTTGACGGTGAAGATAACGACCACCCAAACGGTCGAGAATAATGATCAGAACAGAGAGGAGATAGCGGTGACTAAGATGGGAGAGGAAGAGATTCCAAGGGAGGAAGAGTAATTGAGAGCTGAAAAGTGGTTAGATGTGGTGGAGATAGAGGGGCGCTGTGACCGATCAGAGGAGAATAGGGAGGAATTAAACCATTCATTGGTGATGATTCCCATGGAGGTTGAAGATGGTGGCAGGTAGGTGGAAGATAAAGAAGGAAGAGTGAATAAGAGAAGTGAAATGATAGTGAAGGACGTATAGCGGGAGAAGATAAAAGATTTAAAAGAGAAAGAGAGCTCCAGGTGGATACCAAATAATATAGAACAAATTTGCATAATGTTAGGAGTGTTGTTTGAGGGACTGGAGGAAAAAGCTATGGAGCTATTTACGGAAATTGATTAAAGAAGATAGGAGGAGATGGAGAGAGAGAAACTGTTAACAAAAAAAAAGTAGATAGGGGATGGAGGGATCAAGGAACTAGGAAGGTTGGAATCAAGCATAAATTATGACAAATCAATAACAGGATGAAAGAAAGGGGGAGACATTGACCAACAATTAAAATATGTTTGGACGAATCATCACATGGAGCATAAGGGGTTTAAACGACTATAGCCTTGTAATCAACAATGAAAATCAAACATCATATATCTACAGGAGTCCGAGATGTAATGTATTCAAAAAAGGATTATAAGGAATATATGGAAGATCAAAGACATGGGATGACAGAATCTACTTGCCAAAGGGGGCATCTGGGGGAATTATAATTTTATGGAGAGAGGATAAGTTTAGATGTGGACAATATTAGAGGTGAGTGCTCGATATCATGTCTGTTGGAGGATAGAAGTATCGAGGGGAATTGGGTGTTTAGAAATGTTTATAATAAAGGAGAAGGGAGGGAGAGAGCCTTCCTATGGAGGATCTGGAAGATTGCAAAACGAGATGGGATTCACTATAGGTGATGGGAGGGGCCTTTAATATGGTTATGAACGGCTATGAGAGAACTGAGGATCAATTTCCTTGGGCATGCATGGAGGAATTTAAGGAGGCACTTGATAAAATGGATTTAGTGACTTACCCCTAATGGGAGGTAAGTAGAAATGGTCAAATCAGAGGACTAACTTGGTATGTTCTTACGTAGATAGATTCTTGGTATTTACCCCTTGTTAATTATAAGTACCAGGGATCAGTCAAAAGTTGCTAGTGAAAGTCATTTCTAACCATTTTCTCATATGCTGGAGTCTATAGGGATCAGGTAAGGCTCATGCCCTTCCAAGTTTGAAGACAAATTGCTTAAAGTGAACAAATTTTGTGAAAGTTGAAGAATGTTGGGAGTAAAGGGTGAATGAAAAGGCCAATTTTAAACTAGCATGCAAGGTAATTAAAACAACAATTAAACAGTGGAGTAAAGAGGATGAGCAGAAAGAGGGAACAAATATGATGCCTTTATTTGAAGAAATTGCAACGATAGATGAGTTAGAAGTTGAAGGTGTTCAATTGGCTGAAGATGTGGCACGTACGAAATGCCTAAAGTTGGAGGTGGCAAATAGACTTTAGATGAAGGGGATTTTTTTGGAGACAATAATTGCGAGCCAAATGGATCAAAGAAGGGGATGCAAATACTAAAATTTTCCGCAACATGACTGATTATTATAAGAAAATCAACTATATAGAGGTAATGAAGATTGATGATAGAGTGGCTACAGACAGTGAGTCCTTGAGACAAGGAGTGAAAGATTTCTTTGGTAGATTGTATTATGAGGAGTTTGATTGGAGGCCTAGGCTAGAAGGTCTCAACTTCAATTCTTTGGATGGCGGGAGTCGAGACTACTTGGAAAGAGTTTTCATGGAGGAGGAAATTTATGAGGATTGATGTAGTGCAGGAAGGATAAGGCCCTTATTCCGGACGGATTTAATATGAGTTTTATGCATAAAATTTGCCATCCAATGAAAGAGGTTGTAGTGGAGCTATTTTCTAAGAACTTCATCGGGGGGGTTCATTTGATTGCAAAAATAGGAGTGGTGAACGTCAAAGAGTTTATACTAATAAGCTTGATGGGATGTATTTATAAATTGATTGCAAAGTTTTAACCAAGAGAATAATAAAATGCTGGATCAAGTAATAGAGGAATGGCAACTTGCTTTTATTGAAGGAATAGATATATTATGGATGTAGTTCTAGTGGCAAATGAGGTGGTGGATAATCTTGTGCTCTGAAATAGTGATGGGATTTGTGTAAACTCGACATGAAGAAAGTGTATGATCACGTCAACTAGGGCTTTGTAGATTATATACTGGCGAGAATAGGATTTGGTGATAAATGGAGAAGATGGACTAAATTGTGCATTACCACAAAGTCTTTCGCGTTGTCGATGAACGGGGGTCCATCTGCTTTCTTTCAGGCTTCAAGAGGTATCAAATAAGTCACCCACTATCTCCACTTTTGTTCATTGTGGTTATGGAAGGTTTAAACAAAATGATTGTGAGAGCAAAAGAGGTGGGTTTATTTGGGGTAAGGTGAGGGAGAAGGGGGGGTTTGGGGAGATAATACATCTATTTTTTGTGGATGACACTTCGGTTTTCTGTAAATCCGAGGAATGTGAACTTCCTCAACCTTGGATGTATCTTGAATTGTTTCCAAGCTGTGCCTGACTTTAGTATTAACCTCTTAAAATCTAAACAGGTGGGATTGGAAAATGGGAAGAATACTACTAGGTTCGCAATGGTCTTAGGATCTAAGGTGGTGGAATTGCCAATTATATATTTGGGGATGTCTCTAGCTACAAATTAAAAGTATGTGAGAACTTGGGAACCCGTAGTGGAAAAATTTGAACGGAAATTGGCTGGATGGAAAAGAGATCTCCTATCCAAAAGGTGGACACCTAACACTCATCAAAACCACATTATCCAATTTACTGTTTACTATATTTTCCTGCTAACAATACCAGCAAGCGTTGCTAAGAAGATGGAAGTAATTCAACATAGATGGAAGTAATTCAACATAGATTTTTATGGGGAGACATGGAGGAGAGGAGAAAATATCATTTGGTGGTATTAGAGGTGATTAAAAAACCACTAATGCAGGGGGTTTTAGATTTAAGATCTATGATGGAGATGAATATGGCGCTTTTAGGGAAAATGAATGTGGAGATTTTTGAAAGAAAGGGTCATGCTATGGAATTGAGGAAAAATTTGGCACGATGGATAGGGGAAGGTTTTCAGGAGAAGGGCTATGGAAGAAGATACATGTGGGAGAGATAAGTTCCCAGAATGTATCAAATGGAGAATCAGATACGGGGAGAGAATTGGTTTTTGGGAGGACATGTGGATTGAAGGGGAAGTATTGAAAGATATATTTCCTCATATTTTTGTTATATTTAGAGACAAGGATATTTCGGGTAAAAAGGCCTACAGAGATAGAGCAGGAGGTAGAGTATAGCATGTGGAGGTTTTTAGAACCTCTGTGATTGTCAAATTAATGAATATGAAGTGCTGTTGGAGTTCCTCACGTTCCATATCTCTTGACGAGAATCATGATCAACAGGTATGGTCCCTTAGCAGTATAAGAAAATTCACTATTGACTCTTTTTACTGAAAATTAACCAAAGTGTTATTGAGAGCAGTTTCGCATTTAGGCAAGTCTGGAAGGTTAATTCATTTCCCAAGATTGCATTTTTTGTTGGGAAGCATATCAATGGTTGTATTCTAACAATAAGCAAACTAAGGAGAAGAGAAAAGATCATGGTAAACTAGTGTTGTCTTTGTAAGAGTACAGCAGAGACCTGTGATCACATCCTTCTTCGGTGTCCCATGGCATACAGTCTCTGGATAATGTCTTAAGAGGATTTTGGGGTATAGTTGGATTATGACGGGCACTGTAAAGGATGAATTTTGAACTTGGATGGGTATTAATAGTAAGGAGAAAACAATTGGGGCTAATACCATTCGTAATATTTTGAGTCATATGGAAAGAAAGGAATAGGAGAATTCTTGGCAGTGTGGAAGAAGACATGGATAAGATTGACTCTTGGTTTTTATATTAGAAAATTTTGATTTTAGACCCTTGGTTTTTATATACTGGGTCAACCTTTCTACTCCATGTAGGATTTTGGGAATATTATAACTGATTTTGTAAATACTTTTGTACATAGGTTTGCACTCCCTTAATGCTTATATTGAATATTTTTTTATACTTTGTATTTAAAAAAAAAAAGACAATTGATAGAGTCATATGATGATGAAAATCCGGTGACAATTAACAATAGAGTTCCCGTGTGGAAGATGAAACAAATTACTTACCTTCAACTCAAACATCTCTTATTCCATTCCTGTCTCTGTCTAGAATGACAAAGGGATGCTGTCAAAATTTTAGGAATGAAAATTGAGAATAACAAGGTAATAAATGCAGAATAAAATTGGGATAAGTGATCATAAAAAAAAGAAAAACTTTATGGTGAGAGATACGAGAGCATTTACCTTTTAAAGAGAAATGGGAAAAACAAGAGAATTGGAGATGAGAACATGATCAACAAAATATGTGAATCTTTGTTGCTATCTACCACTAGCGGATCTCAATATTGTCAAGTATAAACCTGAAAATTGGAATGAAACTACTGAATCTTTATGCCTTCACGTCAAGCTTGCATAACATTTCCATCCTCCCTCTTCTTCTCTAGATAATCCACTAGTTCATTTGCTATTTAAGCAGTGTCAAGAATCTATCTTCCCCCACAAATACATGTTTTGGCACTTCCTCACCACACTCCCCAACACCCTTGCCATTCTCCTTGCTAGAATTTTGCAATGAGTTTATACACTTCACCCACTTAATTGATAGGATTTATGTAACTTTATCAATTTTATGTAATAATTAGAGAAATCTGATTATCAATATGCAGTTGTTTATTTTAATTATTATCTAGTTGTATTAATTACTAGTTGTTTATACTATTATGTTCTAAAAGTGTACTATAAAACACTCTGTAACAAATTACAATTTTACAGCTAATTACAGGTCTATTCTAACCTCTTTTGCTATCAAACAAAAGATAGTAATGAGATTGTAATGAGCAATTCCTAGGTGCAAATCAACAACATAACATACTGGCAATTTGATTGCAACCTTATTCCATTTCCTCCCAATAATTTTTACATTATAGATTTATTCCACCTACCGAATCAAAAGACCTGTAAATACATTAAGGGATTGTGTTTCCTCTCAGAACAAACAAAAAAAATACCTGAAATTGTTAAACAAATAATGTAAAGAAAATACCACGTTATAACGTAAGAGAAAATGCTTAATAACTAGAAACTATCACATAAGTCCCTAAACTATGAACCAGATTAGAAGATACCCCGATAAACAACATGTGCACGAGCCTTATGCTCAAGTACAGGCAGCATAGGAAGTGGGCTGGTTACGGAACTCAACAAAGAGGTTACCTGATGTCAACAGCAAACATGCACACTTGATTTTCTGATTGTTTTTGTTTTTTACTGTAACCTTAATCCAAGATCATATTGAAGAACCAAAACTAGCAGATGGGTACTTATTTTGCAATCTTGTCATAGGGCTATTAACATGAGAACCAAAACTCAAGGAAGATGAGTACTTCTTGCATCTTCTTCCTTTTGTTTCTATCATTAACTAGCAGAATAGGCTCAATTATAGAGAATCCAAAGATCTCTAGAAGTTTAAAAGTACTCCACAAACCTTTTCCAAAACTTCTTCACTGTGTTCTTTATTGCTTTTTTTTTGGAAATAAAAGTATAGACTGTGTTCTTTATTGCTTATGTATCCTTTAGTTCTTAGATATACAAGGAACTAACTTAAGATTAGGAACTATTGTAGTTGTTTTTTTTTTTTTTTTGATAGAAGAAGCTTTATTGGGAATAGAGGAAAAATGGACGAGGAACTACTATAGTAAACCAATATGATAAATGCACACTTGATTTTCTGATTGTTTTTGTTTTTTACTGTAACCTTAATCCAAGATCATATTGAAGAACCAAAACTAGCAGATGGGTACTTATTTTGCAATCTTGTCATAGGGCTATTAACATGAGAACCAAAACTCAAGGAAGATGAGTACTTCTTGCATCTTCTTCCTTTTGTTTCTATCATTAACTAGCAGAATAGGCTCAATTATAGAGAATCCAAAGATCTCTAGAAGTTTAAAAGTACTCCACAAACCTTTTCCAAAACTTCTTCACTGTGTTCTTTATTGCTTTTTTTTTGGAAATAAAAGTATAGACTGTGTTCTTTATTGCTTATGTATCCTTTAGTTCTTAGATATACAAGGAACTAACTTAAGATTAGGAACTATTGTAGTTGTTTTTTTTTTTTTCTTTGATAGAAGAAGCTTTATTGGGAATAGAGGAAAAATGGACGAGGAACTACTATAGTAAACCAATATGATAAATGCACACTTGATTTTCTGATTGTTTTTGTTTTTTACTGTAACCTTAATCCAAGATCATATTGAAGAACCAAAACTAGCAGATGGGTACTTATTTTGCAATCTTGTCATAGGGCTATTAACATGAGAACCAAAACTCAAGGAAGATGAGTACTTCTTGCATCTTCTTCCTTTTGTTTCTATCATTAACTAGCAGAATAGGCTCAATTATAGAGAATCCAAAGATCTCTAGAAGTTTAAAAGTACTCCACAAACCTTTTCCAAAACTTCTTCACTGTGTTCTTTATTGCTTATGTATCCTTTAGTTCTTAGATATACAAGGAACTAACTTAAGATTAGGAACTATTGTAGTTGTTTTTTTTTTTTTTTTTGATAGAAGAAGCTTTATTGGGAATAGAGGAAAAATGGACGAGGAACTACTATAGTAAACCAATATGATAAACTGCTATAGCTGACACGTGGCAGTAACTGCCCTAGACAAACATTAACTAACAGATGTGCGAAATAACCCACACTAGACAGAACACCTGTGATAGACAATGTCAAGCTTATATATTTATGGCCGTAGATCACACAAGTCAGTACCTGTAAGTAGAAAGCATAAATGCAGATAAATAAGTTTGCTTTTTCTTGATTGTTCTTCTTTCTATGTGGATAAACCTTGTTAAAATGCACCTTTTAGCGTCACTTGAGTTTTGACTCCTCTAGAACCAGAACAGATCCCTATGCCAATAAAGACAATTTATAAATAGGTAAAAACAAGAAACTAATTATGTAGGAGAAGACCTAACTTGGAAAATACTATGCATTAAGGTATACTCTGTATTTTTTTTTTTTGTTTTTGAAATAATGGTATACTCTGTATCTTAATAGTCATCTTTAGCAAAAAGTTTAATCTATAGGTTTATTGATTTAGTATAAATGCTTTTTATGGGCTACAGGATCAGTTTCATCGTCATCTATTATTGGAGGCTGAAAGGAGACAACTGCGACGTATTATTGAGAACAAGTCACGGATAATCCTTGTGCATACAACCTCCGGGTTCAGGTTAGTTATTGTTATCTTTGCTTAAACAGCTTAATGCTCTGAGCAATGCATGAGCCTATGGGATATTGGTTAAGTTAAAGCTGCTCATATAATAGACAAATATTTGGAGGACTTTGTGTTGAAAGGTATGATCTTTTTTGATACACCACTGCAGATGAGGTTGTGGGGAGAGAAGAGGCCATCAAAATGGGCGTTTATATACTTATTTTGGTGAATATGCATATCCCGCATCGTAGTAGCATGAATCTTATTGTTCATGACTAGTTATAATGGGAGAAAACCTCTAGAATGACATGTCAACATAACTACTTTATCTTTTGGGAAATCAATAACAGAAACATTTGAGCTTATCTTCTTGAGAAATTTATGAGGACTAATGTTTGGGAATGAAGTTTCTTGTAGATGCCCTTAGAAAATCTTCTAGGTTTGAGGCGTACCATGACCATAACTAATGTTCTTTTTAATCAGCAAAAGCATTGTACCTTATTACTAAAAGTGATTCGTCCATCTAACCTTTGTATATAAGTCATATATGTTTAGCAAAGTTTTCTGCTTCAATGCTAGGGCGAGCATCTAGTGGTAAGAGAATCAAATCAATATGCTTCCTTGGTTGCATGCCCATAACACATTCAATAGACTTGATTCTTGTGCTTTGATTTACTAAACTAGTGTTAGCAAAATCAGCAATGAGAAGAACAAGATCCCAATTGGTAACATTATCCCCGCACAGAACATCATAGGAGCTCTCCCAAGCTCCTATTGATAACTTTAGTTTATTCATCAGTTTATACATGAAAAGATGTAGAATATATGAATTGAGTGTGCAACATCTTCCACAAGGTACACCAAAAGTAACAAATTTTGTATCACGATCAGAAACAATGAATAGGGGTGGCCTGTGCAAGCGAACTACTTAGAAAAACAATTTGGCCACATGAGAAGTATCAAGGGTCTTTGCACATGGTATGAAATGATCTATTTTAGGAAACTGATTTACTACAACAAATATTTAATCATGTCTTCTAGTTGTTTTTGGCAAACTAAGTATAAAGTCCATGCTTATATTTGTCCATGGCTCATGGGGTACAGGCAGTGGCGTTTATGGCCCAGCATTAAGCTTTTTCCTTTGTAGATTTGACAGACACGATACCTAGTAACTGTTTGAGTCACATCTCTTTTTATATTTGGCCAATTAATCGATATTCCACCGTAGCAATTTTTTTATCTCTTTCGAAATGACCAGCTATAAGTCCTGAATGAAATTCTAATAGTACTTCTAACTGGAGATATGGGTTGGGTGGACAAAAAGATGGGTTCCTTTAAATAGGTACCCATTGTGCGATGAAAACTCTGGATCGGACTTCTAACCAAGAAAGTCTTAAAAAATTATGCCAAAATCCTTGTAGGATAAATAATTTGTCTTAATCAAGTCAAATCCCACAACTTGGACAGCCAGGGAAGTGAGTATAACAATGCTTAACGCATCTGCTGCTTGATTCTTTGCTCCTTGCCTATGTTTGATTACAAAAGTGTACTCTTGCAGGAAAGCTGTCCAACTTGCATGACGGTGGCTAAGTCTCCTATGAAAATTGATATATTTAGGAGTCTCGTGGTTAGAGTAGAGGGAAAACTCTTATGGGAGTAGATAGTAATGCCAGTGTTGAAGTGCTTGGATGATGACAGTTTTTTATGGTACGTGGTATTCCTGTGTTTTGCATCATTAAGCTTCTCAATAAAATAAACTATTGGATATCCTTTCTGACTAAGTACGCCACTAATACCTACTTTTTATCTCAAAAAAAAGTACGCCACTAATACCTACTTGAGATGCATCACAAGTCACTTTAAATAACTTGGAGAAGTCAGGAAAATGTAATATTGGTGCTTTTATCAATTTCCTCTACACGATCTCAAAAGCTATGGACGTTGTTTTGATCCAAACAAATTTTCCATTCTTCATGCAATTTGTATTAGATGCTATCATAATGTTAAAGTCTTCAATACATCTTCTCCAAAAAAAGCCAACCTTTGGAAACTTCGGACTTCATATGAGTTCTTTGGGGTTGCTATTCTTTGATAGTTTTAACTTTTTCTAGATCAACTTTTTCTTCTTTTGGAAAAGACAACAAATCATAGGAATACAATACTGATGGTCATGAATGCACATTTTTTAGGGTTTATATAGAATTTTTCTTGGCGAAGTACTCTCATAACTTGTAAGTGAAAGATGTGTTCCTCCTTTGATTGACTGAAGATAAGAATATCGTCAATATATACGACAAAAAATCTCCTGTTAAAAGCTTAGAAAACTTGATTCATGAAGCGCGTGAAGATAATTGGGGCATTAGACAATTAATGACTCGACTAATCATTCATACAAGCCATCTTTTGTTTTGAATGTTGTTTTCTATTCATCTCATGATCTTACGCAGATTTGGTGATATATGCTCTTCAAATCTATCTTGGAAAAGTATGTCAAACCTGCCATGACATTTATCATGTCATTAAGACGAGATATGGGAAACCTATTCTTGATGGTAATCTTGTTGATCGCATGACTATTAACATACATCCTCCAGGTTCTATCTTTCTTAGTTGTGAAATGCTGGCATAATACATGGGCTTAAACTTTCTCGTATAAATTCTTTTGGTAGTAATTCATCAATTTGTCGCTTAAGCTGAACATGTTCACTTGGATTTGTGAAGTATGCCGGCAAGTTAGGCAATTCAGATCTAGGAACTAAGTCAATCACATGTTGAATGCTATGAGGTGAAGGAAGTTTATTTGGCAAGTTTGGTGGAGCAATGTCAGAAAAGTTAGACTAATGTCTAATAACTTTTGGTAGTATTATTTCTGTTGAACAAGCTACTGGTTCCTTTACCTCCCGACTTATTATAGCATAAACAATTTTTAATTCTTTGTTTTTCGCTTCAAACTGCTTTCTTTACAAAAAGTGGAGTTGTTTCTTTTTTATTAGTTGTTGCAAACTTTGCGGTTTTATTGGCTTTGAAAATTTCGATATCTTTTGTGCTTGTAGGTTCCAAGAGAATGTCTCTTTTTCCCATAGAAAGGGAGTATATTTTCCTTCTATTATGATGTACATTGCGATCATATAGCCAAGGGTCAAGGAGGATGAGTTACTTGCATGTGAATAACATCACATAAGATGATATCTTTATATTTATCATATTGGAAGAGACAAGATATTGTTGAGTTACTGGAATTGTTGTCATAAATCTATGCTATCTTATATAGGGAAGCTTGTAACGCTCTATGGTTGAAGCCGACACTACATTCATGCAACTCCTCCTGTTGATACAAGCTTTTTGGCTTTTGGTCCATAAATAATAGGAGTTTGGAATATAGTAGTATGACACCAATCTTCTTCCTCAACTTTCGGTGTTGCAAGGATTCGCCTAAATATAGATATACGGGAAGCATTCACTTGACAATCATCATCAGCTAAGTCATCATTATCAAGGGAAACATCGTCTATATTATCTTCTTCCTCTTCCTCCATTCTGATATGCAAGTTATTCTTTTGAGGACATACCATTTGACTCTGTCTCCCACACTTGAAGCAGACTATTCTTTTTGCATCTTGTATTGAGAATTGATTTTTTCTGAGTTGAAGTTCGTTGTGCAGAACTTGCTTGCTCGTATAATTTGTTCCAGATTTTCTCTTGAGGGGTTTTCAAGTTTCTTTGAAGTTGGATATTTCGAGTAACCTTCTATATCCAAGATACCTTGATAAATTTGGGATGTAGTTATAGGAGGTTGTCGGATAAGTTCTCTTTTGATCTTGACTCTTAATCCTACCTTGAATTGAGATGCCGCTTAATTATCATTTTCAACTAGTTGACTTCAAATTTTTAATTCTTCAAATTTCTGTATGTACTCAGTTTCATTTCATTCCACGTTTCAATTTTTGGTTGTCCATTGTTATATTCTCATCAATGGTATTTTACCATATTTTTGCAAGTCCAAGTAATTTCATCTTGGCAAACCGAACTCTTTGTACCAATTAAAGTATTCTTCAATTGCAGTAAGCCAATCGAGAAAGAAATCAGGATCCCTTCTTCCATTAAGATCAGGGGCTTTCGACCTTTACCTTCTTTGTAATGTCTTTAGTATTGTCTTCAACATATCTTTTAGCAGGATGGACTATTTTGAACAACACGCAAGTTTTGAATTAGTGAATTTATTTGCATTGTGCGTTAGTGCGTCAGTTCTTCTAGGATTACTTTGATAGAGTTTTTCATTGCTTCCAATATGGTATTAATGGTTGCCTCAAATGTTTCAAATTTAGCATTTAATTCAGTGTTAGTCGCCATTCTTGAAGTTGAATTCGTGTTAAGAAAGTCTCGTTGAGGCAGGAAACAACTGCAGACGTCAAAAGAAAACAGAAGGCTCAAGGTTTTATTCTCGGCTGACCATGCATGAGCTTCACGCACCAGCTTACTGTTACCAGACAGCAGCAACCATTTGGTAGCCGACTCAACTAGAGGTGCTGATCTCAGATCGAGGTCAGTGTATGATGGATGGTGACTCGTGAGAGTCGACAACTATGGGGACTTGCGCCTGCGAGTGTGGGGATTTCTGATGGTGCTTCATGGTGGGGCATCAGTGGTAGGCCGAGCGAGCCCTTCTGAAACGGGTGGTTGTGGTGGTGGTAGTGTCAATCACCTCCAACAGTGGCTGGTGAATGGTGCTGATGGTTTGTAACGACCCCGAAAATCTAAAAAGAAATATATAATAATTTAAGTGCGGAAGCGAAATAAAATGTTAAAGTTTACATCCCTTATACAATAATTTAAAAATACTAAACAAACATTACAGAATAAAATCTTTGAAAAAAACACGAGAAATGAGAAAAGTAAAGGAAAATATAAAGTATTTAGCATCTACTCGCAATATTCTTGTGGATCGGGTTCGGGAACCAGGTCCTCTTGATCTGAAATGGTTAAATAAAGGATGAGTTACATTAGCCCAGTAAGAATATCACACTATATCACCGGTACAGAAGTAAAGGTTAGTAGAAAATCAAAACAACTAATGAAGTACTAAATTTAAATCAATACATTTATTAAAAATAAAATAATTTTCCCATCACTTACCATTGGAGAATTTATAAAAACAAACTATAAAAACAATAATATCATTCAAATCATAACTTCATGCACGATCAGCAACGTAAAACATATCATAAATTCACATTTATTAACAATAAACTAAATCATAATCGTTTCTCGTTTCACCAGCCTATTAGTATCCATGGGGATCCATAAGGGTATTCCTGCTACACATGAATCATTTCGCTTAACAATCTTAATTTCAGAGCCGTCCCCATACCCTGTCCGGTATGAGCGCCAAGACATTAAATCTCAATATCTCGTCCGGTATGAGGGTAAAGCAGCCGTCCCCATACTCCGTCCGGTATGAGAGCCAAATGACCAAGTCTCCATACCCCATCCGGTATGAGACAACGTTTACGGTAGGGTTCCCTATGAATCCGGTCCGTCCACCATCTTCCAAGATATCTAGTGAGGCTGTCATCTTATCTGTTTATTAGATCACACCCATTTCCTGTTTTTCTTTCGTCTCCGTTACCAAATCAAACATAATCACATAAACAAATAAACATGCATCCGGTAATGCTATCATATCTTAAATCCCAAAATCAAATAGTGGTCAGGTAAGACAGTAATACATGCATTTAAACCACAAAATAAATAAACCAGATACTATCATGCTTTCAGACTGTAAAATAAATCAATAGAGAACAATGTCCGGTTCGGGTTCCATTAGCAATCCGAAATTAATTATGCACATCTGTTTAATTTGTATAAAAATACCGTATTATTATTTATTTGAACTTCAGTTCTATGATAGTAAATAGGGTGAGGGGTTCTTAGTTGATTTGACACTAAAAAGCTAAATGGTTACTGCGCCTACAGACGGTCTCTGGATTCACTGAATTTTTTTTCGGAAACTGAAACGCGCTTACAGTACCTACAAATGTCCCAAATAAACTCAAAAATTAATCGCAGGGTCTACTCGGCCAATTTCGGAAATCACGTACGGCGACAGCGCCGCCGTCCGTGGCGGGGTCCACCTCAGGTCGACTGTTTTCGGCCGAATTCGGTGGATTTTACATCGATTCCTACAAGCACACACGCTAAAGGGCCTCGGTGGGTGGAAAAAATACGAAAAATCGAAACTTACCGGCGGCTCTTCCGACTCACGTTGCAGTTGGGTGTTTCGCTTCGGTCAACCTGTAGAGAGGAAAACAGTGATCACAACGGTGAAAAAATTACACAAAACGGGAATTGGGAAGGGCTTCGTCGGAGGCGGTTTGTGAAATTTTCCGCGGCGTTTTTAGGCCAATTAGCTGGTTCTTTCACTCCGATTTGGCCATGGGTGGGTTTAAAATTGAATTTCGTGCAAAAGGAGAAATTTTTACATTTTTTGGCGGTCGGAAAAGGTTTCGATGCGTTAGCGGGTGGCGGCGGTCGGCTCCCCGGCGGCTGGGTTGTCTTCTTCGGCAAGGGGTTCTGACGGCTAGGGTTAGGATTTGGGTGCGGATGAGGTTATTTTTACCCATCCGCTTTTGATCTGGGCCATCCATCGCTTTTGATCTGGACCGTCCCATCGCTATTAAATAGGGAGTTAATCTGGGCTGTTTATTACAAGTCAATCTGGACCGTCTGTGTGCGTGGGAATGGATCTCAGCAGTTCGATTGTGCGCACGCGGATCACCCATGTGGCTCCCCCCTGCGTGGCTTCCCGCGTCAATACCTCTGCCATTTGGCGCGTCCTGGTTGGTCGGGGCTACTGACTGAGCGTCTGACATGACAATTTTTCTAAATTGCGTTTTGACGCTTGGTTTTCGATTTTTTTTTTCAAAAATATCTCGAAAACCCAAATTTTTACCTATTTTTTTCAAAATTATTTTCAATTTAATTCTTAACAAATTTTTATCCATTTTTTTATTAAATTAAAATAAAGTAAATTAAACTTAATTAAATAAATAAATAACTATATAAAAAAATAATAATAAAAATAAAAACAAATTATGGGTGTTACAACTCTCCCCCCCCTCCTAAAAGAAATTTGGTTACTCAAATTTGTCTTTCACTCTCAATCGAACAGTTGAGGATACTGGGTTTTAAAATCCGATTCTAGCTCCCATATAGTCTCCCTCGGTGTGTGGTTCTGCCATACGACATTTACGAAGGAAATTTCTCGGTTGCAGAGTAATCTGCTCTTTCGATCCACAATGCCGACTGGCACTTCCTCGTAGGATAAATCTTCCTGTAGTAGAAGAGGCTCGTGGGCCAAGAAATGAGAGAGGTGCGGGTTGTACTTGCGTAGCATGGACACATGAAACACATTGTGTACCTTACAAAGTTCTGAAGGCAGTGTTAGTCTGTAGGCGGCAGTACCAATCCTGTCTAATACTTCAGATTGTCCAATAAATTGGGGGTTCAGTTTTCCCCTCCTGCCGAACCTATTGATTCCTTTGAAAGGAGTGACCTTAAGGAGCACCCGGTCGCCTTTCTCAAATTCTAAATCTCTCATCCGGGTGTCCGCATAACTTTTCTACTTACTCTGAGCCGTCTGAATGTTTTTTCTGATCTTAACTATTTTGGATGTAGTCTCCTCTACCAGATCTGGGCCGAATAGTTTTCTATCGCTCACTTCTTCCCAACAAATTGGCGATTTGCTTGGGCGTCCATATAATGCCTCATACGGAGCCATGTCAATACTCGCTTGGTAGCTGTTGTTGTAGGCGAACTCTATCAGGGGTAAATGGTCATCCCAATGGCCCTCGGAGTCAAGGATATAAGCTCGTAACATATCCTCAAGTGTATGGATTGTCCTTTCTGACTGTCCATCTGTCTGAGGGTGGAATGCAGTATTGAAGGACAGTTTCGTTCCTATAGCTTGCTGAAAGCTACTCCAAAACCGAAAAGTGAACCTGAGGTCTTTATCGGACACCACTGTCACTGGCACTCCATCCAATCTGACTATTTTCTGAATATACATTCTTGCTAACTTGTTTAAGGGATCAGTCATTCTGATGGTTAAGAAGTGGGAAGACTTGGTAAGCCGGTCGACAATTACTTAGATGGCATCATGTCCTGAGCGTGCCTTAGGTAATTCTGTCACGAAATCCTTGGTGATATGTTCCCACTTCCATTCTGGGATCGGTAATGGCTGAAGTAGCCCGCCCGGACGCTGATGCTCTGCCTTGACCTGCTGACATACCAAACACTTAGAGACAAAGTCAGCTATATCTCATTTCATCCCGTTCCACTAAAATCGGGGTCACATACTTTGGTACATTTTAGTGCTTCCGGGATGCATGACAAACTTTGAGCTATGAGCCTCTATCATGATGTTTTTCTTTAACTCACTGTCACCTGGAACACACATCCTGTCCTGGAACCTGAGCAACTAATCGGCGGAGACTCGGAATTCTGAGCTAACTCCCTATTCTGCATATTTCTTAAGGGCTATTAGGGCGGAATCGGCGGACTGAGGTTCTCTTATTCTCTGGACTAATTTAGGCTGAACGGTCCGATGATCCTAACACGTGACTCTCCTTAAGTCCTGAAGCCGAACCTGTTGTGTGGCCCCAATCTGCCTGTATTCTGAAACCATCAAATGGACTAATGTACCATCACTTTTTCTGCTGAGTGCATCGGCTACCACGTTGCCCTTTCCCGGATGATACAAGATCTCACAATCATAGTACTTAAGAAGTTCTATCCACATTCTTTGACGCATGTTGAGATCTTTTTGAGTGAATATGTGTTTCAAACTCTTGTGATCGGTATAGATCTGAAAGGTCTCTCCATATAAATAATGGCGCCAAGTCTTTAAGGCGTGTATGATTGCGGCAAATTTTAAGTCATGGGTGGGATAGCTTTTCTCATGACTCTTTAACTGTCTAGACCCATAGGTTATGACCTTCCCATACTGCATTAAAACACAACCCAGGTCTAGATAGGAAGCATCACTGTAAACTGTATATCCCCCCGATCCGCTCGGTAAGGACAGCACAGGTGCAGTAGTCAGCCGCTTCTTTAGTTTTAAAAAATTTCTTTTACAGTTCTCATTCCACTCAAACTTGACATTTTTCTTTCTGAGTCGGGTTAGGGGAGCAGCTAGAATAGAAAATCTTTCTACGAACTTGCGGTAATAGCCTACCATTCCCAGAAAGTTACGGATCTCTTTAACTGATGCCAATTTCTCCCAGCCGAGCACCGCTTCAACCTTTTAAGGGTTGACTGATACTCCATCATTTGATATGATGTGTTCTAGGAAGGTGGTCTGCTCAAGTCAAAATCCACACTTACTCAACTTTGCATACAGTTTCTTTCCTCTGAGAACCTGCAAAACCTGAGCTAGATGGTGAGCATGTTCCTCTTTGCTTTTTGAATAAAGCAGGATGTCATCGATGAACACGATAACAAATTGATTCAAGAATTGTCTGAAGACCCTGTTCATTAGATCCATGAAAATGGCTGGGGCATTGGTTAGTCCAAATGGCATGACCAGGAACTCATAGTGTCCGTACCTATTTCGAAAAGATGTCTTGAGGATGTCTTCTGCCTTGATTTTCACCTGATGGTAACTTGAACGCAAGTCTATTTTGGAGAAGACCTGCGCACCCTGCAACTGATCGAAGAAGTCATCAATCATGGGAAGGGGATACTTGTTCTTGATTGTGACTCTGTTCAATCCTCTGTAATCAATACATAGCCTCAACGTTCCATCTCCCTTTCTAGCAAAAGTGACCCCGGCACCCTAAGGGAACACACTATGTCTGATAAAACTACTGTCCTACAATTCAGTGATCTGTTTTCTCAGTTCCTCCATCTCAACGCAGCTTATGCGGTAAGAAGCAATCGAAATAGGCTAGGTGCTCCAACGACGGTGCCGCCGCCCACGGCAGCGGTCCATCTCAGGTTGATCGTTTTCGGCCGAATTCGATCGATTTTACATCGATTCCTGCGAGTACACACGCTAAAGGGCCTCGATGGGTCGAAAAAATACGAAAAACCGAAACTCACCGGGAGCGGGGCTCTCCGATACAGCAGCTCCTTCGGCTCACATTGTGGTTGGGTGTTTCGCTTCAGTCAATCTGTAGAGAGGAAAACGGTGATCACAACGATGGAAAAATTACACGAAACGGGAATCAGGAAGGGCCTCATCGGAGGCGGTCTGTGAAATTTCCCGCGGCGGCGCTGTCGGGTTTCAGCGGCGTTTTCCGGCCAATTGGCCGATTATTTCACTCAGATTTGGCCATGGGTGGATTTAAAATTGAATTTCGTGCAAAAGGAAAAATTTTTACCTTTTTTGGCGGTCGGGAAAGGTTCCGGTGCGGCCGCGGGTGGCGGCGGTCGGCTCTCCGGCAGTTGGGTTGTCTTCTCCGGCGAGGGGTTCTGGCAGCTAGGGTTAGGGTTTGGGTGCGGATGAGTTTATTTATATCCATCCGCTTTTGACCTGGGCCGTCAATCGCTTTTGATATGTACCGTCCCATCGCGATTAAATAGGGAGTGAATCTGGGCTGTTCATCGCGATTCAATGTATGCCGTCCGTGCGTGATTCAATCTGGGCCGTCCGTGCGCGTGGGAACGGACCTCAGCCGTTCGATCGCGCGCATGCGGATCGCCCATGTGGCCTCCCGCATCAGCACCTTTGCCACTTGACGCGTTCTGCTTGGTCGGGGTTGCTGACCGAGCGTCTGACGTGGCGCAATTTTTGTTAAATTGCGTTTTAACTTGCGGTTTCCGATTTTTTTTTCGAAAAATACCTTTAGAACCCAAATTTTCACCATTTTTTTTTAAAATTATTTTCAATTTAATTCTTAATAAAATTTTACCCATTTTTTCATTAAATTAAAATAAAATAAATAAATAATTATATTAAAAAATAGTAAAAATAAAAATAAAAATAAAAATAAAAACAAATGTTGGGTGTTACATGGTTGTTTTAGAGTTTTTTGATTTTTTTTTTTTTTCCAAATGGGTTTAGAATTGTTGTGCGTAGGGTTTCATAAAGTACAAGATACTTTTACCTCGGAAATTCATGTATGACAAATTAGAGTTAATTTGCCTACTAAGAATTTGGGAAAAATCTAGATATCACACCTAGAATTCGTAAGCATGACTTTAAATTTGATTGAGTCACACAATAAATTACTAAAAATTCTCAAAAATATTATTGAATACTTGAATGTTTAATAAGTGAAATTATAAAATTATTTGATAATCTCTTCCTAACTAGAATTAAATTAGGAAATACTAAATTAGTAAAATTAAGAATATTAATTCTAATACAAATAAAAAATAAAACTAATAAGAATAAACTCTTAACTCTAATAACTCTTAAATAATAAGCTAAAAGATAATCCAACAATAAAGAAATTCCTATTATGGCCATATGCTATCAGTTAGTTAAAGCAAGTAAATTTGTATTTCAAAAAATAAACATTTATGTATTTAGATAAAGTGTTGATTGGAAGAAGTAAAATTTATTTCTTTAAAAAATAATAAAATTAATATTTATTAAAAGTATGTTATGACTTGTATTAATATATATATCATTAATCGTAAAATGATACCTTTTTTTAATATAAAAAGAAGTATAAATAGGCAAATAATTAAGTAAAGTAGTTAGATTTAAAAGCAAGAACTTATACATTCCTCTTACCTAGCTTAAAGTGGGAGATTGCTAATTGAGTCTTGTTCTGGGAGAGTTTGGCTCGGCGATAGCACAGTCACTTCCTTCACTTGTATAATATATAATCACTTCATAATGCACCAATTACCCACTTTGGATCTCACACAAACATTATTGTTTCCTGAAACCTTTATTTCTTCATAAAACTCTAAGTGTTTGGGAGATTAATCAATGTTAAACCCTTGTTAACGTGTTAGAAACTTTCTATTATTCTCAGCAGCATAATAGCAGGATTCAGATCTTACAACCCTCAGGATCCTATATTTGCAGATATTTCTTTGACCACATAACCCGAGACCCAACTAGCTATCACCTTCCTTTTGCCAATGTATTTTGGAAAGCTAAACTCCCTTAAAAGGTGAAGGTCTATTGGTGGACTACTATTCTAAATAGGCTCAATACTAATAAATTGTTGCAAATTTGCAATCATGGTCGATCTCTTTCACTGGACATTTTTTGTATCGTAGGAAAAAGGAGACCTAATAATTTATTCCTCCTGTGCGAAGTAGCATGAAAGCAATGGACAAGGTTGTTCGATACAGTTGGTTTGACTTGGGTGCTTCCTCTTTTGGAGTCTTTAATGGGCTTGAATCTTCAATGGAGAGAGGGTGAGAAAAGTTGCTAAACCTCTTTGGTAGGAGCGACAATAAAGTCATGCAAAATCGAAGAATTTTTTAGGATCATATCACATCCAAGTTTTGTGGAATAGGATGACATTTCTAGCCTCGTCATGTAATGGCTCATGGGGAACCTTTGATATGCCTATATCAGTGTTGCATAGGAGTTGGGAGGCAATAACATATTAATTGCATGCTGGGGCTTTTCTTTTAGAGGGCTTTTGGAGGATATTTTATCTTCCATCACTGTATTTCACACTCTTTTGTCTTTCCTAATACTTCTTTTTTTATTGGTATAAGAAAAAGAACCTAAAAGGTTAGAATATGGTGCTTATTTTCTAGCTTCTTAAAGCACTTCTATTAATCTAATAAGCACCCAGTTTTTTATGTTACTAGACATGAAAATTAGAGTTGAGTGCTAAAAGTTACTTATAAGCAGGAAGTAAACAACTTCCAACACTTAATAATGTTTTCTTTTCCTATAATATATATATGTATACATATATTTATGCATCACCACATGCTCGATATCTGGTCTTGCCAACCGTGTCATGGTAGATTTTGGCCTTATTTCCCCATTGTCCTCTTGTTAAAGAATAAGCATATGAACCTTTTCAATTTCTAACTTTTCCAATTATACTATACTTATGCTATATAAAATCTTTAGTCAAAATCAATAGGTTTATTAAGTTGTTGAAATTCATTGATATTGATTAAGTTTCCATCTTGAAACTCTAATACTGATTAAGTTTCCATCTTGAAACTCTTATAACTTCACAATTTAGATTTTTGAATGTATTCTCACAAGCCCTGGTTGATCATATTAAGCCTGAGTTATCAGAAATGTGTTTGCATTTGTATTATAGGTTTTCTGTTGCGTTTCCCATTTGGGTATCTCATGTTATCATCTGGACAAACATTTCGAAAGATGATCTGCCTATTGGCATTTTGTCTCCCCAGTTGGATTAGACCGAATTGCTAACATGACCTTTGGATTGTTACTTTTTTGCTTGATATATTGAGTTTCATGCTGCTATTCATAGATACATGCTTCTCTTTTTTTTTTTGACATAAATAGATACATGTTTACATGTTTCTCATTATCCTGTAATGTCAATTTTGATACACAGGCATAGTTTGAGGGAGGTTCTTGATGCTCCTAATGTGATGAATGTCATAAAGGACACAAAGGCAGCACGAGAGGTGATGTTAGATTAACAGTTTGTCTCCTCTTGGTTTTGCTAATGAAATGAAGGCTCCATTTGTTAAAAGAAAATATTTTTTAGCTTTTAGCTTCTAAATGC
The DNA here is from genome assembly GCF_054855325.1 of Carica papaya. Taxonomy (NCBI): domain Eukaryota; kingdom Viridiplantae; phylum Streptophyta; class Magnoliopsida; order Brassicales; family Caricaceae; genus Carica; species Carica papaya. Next base: position 10,751,588 of record NC_142309.1, on the reverse strand, counting down.
ATATAAGTATTTATGCAAAAATTTGTGGTAATTGCAAATACCACAAATTTATAAAACATTTGTGGTGTGGAAAATTGGAAAATGAAAGTTAAAAATAGCACAAGTTGAGAAAAAAGAAAAAAGAGGTTGTCTTTAATGTTCTGTAAAAAAATTGTTTACATTTATACTTTAAGACCACACATGCACATAGCACCATATGTACGTTTATGTATAAACATCTAGAAATTTAGAAAATAAAAATTATAAACTGTTTTCATGTGCCAAACGGAATCTATTTTTTATTTTATATTTGTTAATTGACCAATCTCTCTTTATTGAAAGAGAGAATTAATTTTCTCAATTTTTAAAAATAATATTATTCCTTTGGCTGCCTTTCATCTTTTACAAATTTTATGATGTTCTAAAGGGGAAGGATTTGGGGTTGAAAGCCAAGCCATTCTATGGGGAGCTTGGGGAGGAGGTATGGTGGAAGGGGAGGGATCCTCATTATGTGGAGCAAGAGTAAGTTTCAGTTAGTGGATCTCTAGTTTGGGAGACCTCTTTCTATTCTTAAGAAAAAGACTTCTGAGTTGTGCTGAAGTGAGAACAAAATTTCTGAGTTGTGCTGGACTTTTTTAGTGTTTATTGTTTAGTAATAGGAGGCTTCTATGGAGTTATCTGGATTCTGTCAAGCTTTTGTTGATCGTCCTTGGGTTCAGATGATTTCAATATGGTGCTTAATGATCATGAGCTCTCAACTTTCATTATTCATGCTGGAGACTTGAGAGTGTCCCTGGAGGATTAAGCATAGTCTTCTTGATACTGATTTCCAATATTCTAAGGACTAACTGATTCCTATTCTAACTAGATTTGTATTATCCTATTCCTACAAAGCTCAACTTCCTATTTTATTTTATTCCTAAACAACTCTTAAAACAGAACCAGAAACCGAAATAACAAAGAGCTCTAATGTCACTATGCCTTTCTGCTTCTGGTTTGTGGGGCCCCTTCTTTGTACTTTTCTTCCTCGTGGGTTATTGACCATAACATTATGTGATAATGATCATCTATCTTGGGTCACCTCTGGCTCCATGTCATTTTCACGGACTGGCTCAAACTAAAATATTTTTTACACCAGTGTTGCAGGACAAAGCTTTGATGACAATCATAATGCAACCCTTTTAGATGTCCCTCATCCAACTCTACCTCAATTGTTTAACTAATGGTGGCCTTGACCAACTACTTGGAATGTTCTTTGGGAGAGTGTAAGCTTCACCTTGCCATTCGTAAATTCTTGCCAATAGTTAGATCTATAGGGTATTGGAGCTCAAATTTAACTACAATGTACTCCTGTAAGCTGCTGAAAGAAATTTCTAGCTTTTAACTCTAAAGTGAGGGAAGAATCAATAGCAGCAAGCTATTCAAAACCACTGCTGGTAGTTGTCCAAAGTGCTGGTTTGGTGAAGCTTCACCAACTTGCCTAGTTTGCTGTTACACACTGTAGAAACATGATGCGAGTTGCATTAATATTTAAAATCTTCCCAACTTATCCTGTTCATGTTGAAATTTAAGGAACTGAAGCTGGGCGTCACCTTCTAACTGAAACAAATAAAGTCCCTCCTTCTCCTCATCAGCTGTCTGCTGATGTTGAAAGAAATGCTCGCATTAATTCAACCAACCAAAAGGGTCCATATTCCCTTCAAACCATGGGAAATCCAGTTTTGTAACTTGCAGAAGAAGCTCATTCCATCTGTGGCATAATTGGTCCCTAGGTGTTGTACATCCCTCGATGATTGCTGCTTACATCAATGGTGCTATTCTCTTTTGCTTTGTCTGCTGAGAGCTCCTTGTAGGGGCTCTTGATCTGCACCTTTAATTTATGCTGTCTATTTTCCATGTGAAACAATTCTCTTGCTAGAGCTTGAGGAAAGTCTCAAATTGTTGTTCTAAGGTTTTTACCAACCATGACTGCGATGGGTTGTCTTATCGTCGAACCTTGCAGCAAGCCTGAAGCTTATTTGATTTTTGGCTTTTACGTCCTATGATTGGGACTTCTTGGAGTGAACCCTTCTATTGGGTACTCTAAAACCTCTTTTTGATAAATTATTCTTTGATCTTTAGTGATGAAAGAACTTATTAATATGAAAAACCATAATACCTATTTCCAGATACCCTAAGGAAGGCTGCTTACTCACTCTCTTTTTCTTTGAAAAAACTGTAAAAGCTGATTGATTCCCATTCCAGTTAGATCTTAAGGAAGGCTGTTTACTTAATTCTCTTCTTCTTAAAAAATTTAAAGTATCTATTTATTCCTTTTACAACTAGATTTCCTATTTTATTTTATTCTTGTATAAGTCGGCTTTCTACAACTTCTAAAACAGAAACCCTACACTAACTCAAAAAAGAAGAAACACCACCATGCTTTCCTGCTTTGGTTTGTGAGCCTTCTTTTTTGCTTTTCTTCTTTTGTTATGCTATTGACCATAACAGTATGCGCATGCTCCTCTTTGTGCTTTTCCCCAAATCTCTTTAGTGTTGCTAGATGCAAGTGGTATTTCTTCTCAATATAAATAAAATATGCAAGGAGACTCGATGAGGTCTGATCAAACTATGGGATATTGATAATATTGAAATGTTAATGGCTGCAAGATGGAAAGCTATGGTAACCTTATTGAGTGTGTGGCTACTTGCAAAATGATCATCTGGTATGGAAAATAGGTGGTACAAGGATTTTTAGTCTTGGGTCATTTTTATATAGCCTTGATGTTGAGTCCCTTGCTCGTAAGAAGTTGCATGGCAACAACTTTGGAAAGGATTCTTTTTGGATAAAAGAAGAAGTTTTATTGAGATAAGATGGAAAATAGGTACAAAAATGGAGGCTAAGAAATCCTCCTAGTTGGACAAGCTATAGTGAGAAAAAAAATCTCTTGGGAAAGGATTCTTATAAATGATAAATCTTCGAAAGATAAGGTTTTCTTGTTAATGGTTCTACTTGTACAAATAGGCGGGAGAGAGTCCTATTTCTTGCTTGTGTGGTGTGTCCTTTGGTTTTTGTTGTGGTGTACTAGATTTGATTTCGTAAAATCTTAAGTCGGATATTGGGTGTTTGGTGACAAGTGAATGTCGGTTCAAGGACTAGATGCTTGTAGAGGTCATAAAATTTTGTATTCCTTTGTCTAACCTTTTGGTTATGTGGAAGGAGGGTGAATTACTAAAGCGCTAGGTGGGGCAAATCCATGGAAAATGATCAGGAGGAACTAGAACATTATTAAGGATCTCTTTTTGTTATGTGGGAAATAGTGAGTGAGATCCTCTTTTAAAAGGACTCTTAATGGGATGATTGTCTTTGAAGAAGTCTTTTCTTGCCATTTTCTCTATCACAAGGTTCAATGAGGTGAAGGTTGATGATTGTTTTGAATTGTATAGTGGTGATATATGTTGGAATGTTGCCTCCTTGGAAACCTTAGTAATTCGGAAATTGATGAATAGAGAGTTTTTCTCTCATCTTTGGATAAGGTGTATGTGAGTCTTTTTAAGGGCGAAATACTAGTTTGGTAGTTGAACAAGGAAGATAAATTCTGTCAAATCTTTCTATAGGCACTATCGAATCCATGATAAGGTTTTGAATGCCTTTCCTTGGAAGTAGAAATGTAAAATGAAAGCTTCTTCTCGTACAATTCTTTTCTCAGTATGTTAACTCACTTGGGAAAGAATTCTCATCATCGACATTTTTATGAAGAGATGTAGACATATGGCTAAAAGATGCGTTTATGCAAGAGAATGTGAATGTCTCAGTCATCTACTTCGTTGGTGCAATCTAGAAGACTTTGGGACTATGCTGTCAGCTTGATGATCCTTATATGAGTGGTTAGTGAGCCTCTGAAGAATGAGTTTTGGGCTTAGAGTTGCTTTCTTGTTGCGAGGTCCAAAAAAGGTTTTTTGCTCTTATTCGTTCACCCACTCTTTGGGTTACTTGGAAAGAAATGGAAAAGTTTTTGAGAATTTTTTCTAAAAAAAGTATTTTTTTCTTATTCTTTTACCTACTTTTTGGGTCATTTAAGAAGAAATAGAAAAATTTTTGAGAATTTTTCTCTCCATAGGATCATTGATGATGCGAAATCCATGATCAAGTAACGTGATAAAAAACTCCACATATACTCTAGTGTTCAAAATCTTTAAACTTTCAACAAACCCTTCTTGCTTAACTTGCATTCAACACGTAGATGTCAACCAAGGTAATTGGAATGGTGATTTTAATTGATTAAATACCATAAGATGAAACCTTGATAAGTTAAGATCAATCCAAGAGAGATGGATAAAATGCCACAAAAACTTATATTGATAAATTGAATCAATTCTCATTCAACGAGAAAGTTGACGAAAACCTCACTAGTTGAAAACTAAAACTTTATAATTTTATTATTCTCAAACTTGAATGAATACAATTGTGAATTGATAACCTATTTATAGTGTAAGTCATGTAAATAATAAGAAAAACAATTTCTTATATTAATTGTAGAAATTAAATCTTAGTTTAATTGAAAAATTAATAAAAATTTAGAAGATTTTTATTAATTAGGGTAGATAAGATATTTCCTTTTAGAAACTTTTTAATGGAGTAGATTTTAATTGATTGTAGAAAAATTAGGGAGAAAAAAAATGGAAGTTTAGGGTTGGCCATAATCTTTCGTTTTCAGCTAAGATTTGGTTTTTTAAAAGTTTCCTTTTTTTTTAGCTTGAGTCCCTCTTCCACTTGTATTGAGATGTAAGTATCATTAGGTCCTTAGATTGTTGGGCTTGTTCTCTTCTTCCTTTGGATTGAGCATTCTCTTTATGATTCATGTCCATGCTCATATCATCCTCTCATTCTTTAAAAATGATTCATTCTCGAATTAGACACTTCTTATGTTGGAGTTTCACAAATCCTGTTTTTTTCCAAAAAATGTCATCATATGGAATGTTGTATAAAGTCATTGCTAAAATCTGTAAGAAATGGTTAGTAAAGAAAATAACACTCTCTCACGTGTTTCACTCAATCTCTTTCCTTCAAGTTGAATATCAGAATTGAATTTCTTTAAATCAAGATAAGTTTTGTTTACAACACCTCAAGGAATGCTAGAGAAAGAAAATGGTAAAACAGTTCTAAAAATAACAGTTCAAACACACGGATGAAAATAGTGTGTGTTTTATGTATGACACTAAGTAACTGCAGTACAATTAGCTACTAGGAGATGTATTGGAACAAAAGTACAACGAAAGAAGGAAACATAGATTGCAAGAAGAACAATATGGATATGATTTTTTCTTATATATATATGAGCGGATGCAAAGTATAGGTTTTTTTTACTACGAAGAATAATAAATATGTAAGGATAAAATATGCATAATAGTAAGATTTATTTCGAGTTTGAGCTCTGATATCAAATGCGAAACCCATAATTAACTAATGTGATTAAAAACTCCACATATACTCTAGTGTTCAGAATGTTTAAATTCTCAACAAATCCTCTCTATTTGACCTATCTTCAACACGTGAATGTCAATCAAGGTAATTGAGATGGTGATTTGAATTGATTAAGCGCCACAAGATGTAAGCTTAATAAGTTAAAATCAATACAAAAGAGATTGATAAAACGCCATAAGAACTTATCTTGATAAGTTAAATCAATTTTTACTCAACAAGAAGGTTAACGAAAACTAAAATTTTATAATTTTATTATTTTCAAACTTGAACGAATACAACTGTGAATTGATGACTTCGTTTTATTATAGGTCATGTGAATAATAAGGAAAACAATCTCCTAAATTAATAGTAGAAATTAAATCTTGGTTTAGTTGAAAAATAAATAAAAATTAAGAAGATTTTGACTAATTAGATTAGATAGAATCCTTCCTTTTGGAAATTTTTTAATAGAGAAGATCTTAATTTATTGTAAAAAAATTAGGAGAAAATAAATAGAAGTTTAGGGCTGGCCATAATCTTTCCTTTTTAACCAGGATTTGGTTCTTTAAAAGCTTTCCCCTTTTTTTTTTTACTTGATTTTCTCTTCCACTTGTACTGAGATGTAAGTACCATTGTGTCCTTGGATTGTTGGATTTGTTTTTCTCTTTCTTTGGATTGGGTCTTTTCTTTATAGTTCATATCCATGCTCACATCAATTGGCTTAGGACTCTTTGTTTTTAGTGTGAGGGTCATCCCACTAGCAATGAGGTTGATTTACTTGACCTCATTGAACTTGTCTTGTAGCACTATTTTGTAAAGTTTTGTTGAAGGTGGCACCCCCTTGGTGCCTCTAGTTTAATGAACTTTTCAATGTTTCCTTTGAAAAAAATGAATAAATCCAAGGAGATGAATATGAGAGCTCTTTTGATTAGATTTATATATATTATATACATATATATTTGCCATTCTCTCTTCTTGGAGGAGGTTTAATTGATATATTGGTCAACTTTAATAATTGTTTGTACATTAGTGGCAGACCTTGCTAATCTGCTCTTCTTTTTAAATAACCTGGAAAAAAATAAGCAATAGACGTTAAACCTAGTCACTGAGGAAAAAAATGCAGATGTTAAAATTACTGAATATTTTGATGGTTTTTTGTAATTCATTAAGGTGTACTGTGTTTGTTGGCTCCTCACCTTTGTAATAAACTGTTCTGTTTTCTTCTCTTTTTCAGATCCAAGTTCTCAAGGACTTTTTTGACATGCTTTCAAATGTCAGGTTCTATGTTTGAAACGTATGGTGTTCTCACCCATTCCCCACCTTCAATTTTGTCACTTACTTTCTTCAATCATCTCTTTCATTTAGGATCCAGCTCGAGCATGCTATGGGCCAAAGCATGTAGAGGTTGCTCATGAACGGATGGCAGTCCAGACACTTCTTATTACAGATGAGCTCTTCAGGTTAGTTTTTTCCTGGAGGAAACAAGAAAGAATTCAGGGGATTAACAAAGATAGAGATTGACAAGATCATCTTTTTTTAGAAAATATGAAAAAAGAGGTAGCATCTACCGGTATGGTTACTCACCATGGATATTACTGTTGGGATACTCTTTACTCAGGAATGTTCGGTTTGAATCATGATTACCGCTAAATTTATAAAAAGTAAGATATGAACAAAACTTCCTAATTTCTCCTCCCAAGTAAGAGGATAACCCTTAACCAAAAACATAGGATCCAGGATAGAAGTCTCTAAGGCTAGCAAAAGGGAAGCAGAAGCTCTTAAAATAAAAAGTTCCCTGATGCAATCCACAGCCAAGGTATCAAGATGTCAAATGCTTATATGTTCCTTTGCAGATTTAGTCCCCTTCCATGTGCATAGCTTTATCATGGTGGATGAAAGTGCAACAGAAAAATAGATGGTTTGCAAGATAGCTGTGTGTCAAGAACCACTCAAGCAGCAGAGAAATAAGCTAGCAAATTAATTTACTGTTAGATTAGGTTATTTCTTTAGTAGTATGGTACTAGGACAATACTATCAAGATGATTGGTAGGCTGCTGATAGCTATCATCTTACTAAGGAAATACTACTGTTATTGCTTACTCATGATTGATAGCAATAGCTGTATATATAATTATATGGCATAATTGAAAAGGCCATGAATGGAATCATTGTATTATTGCCCAAGTTTTCTCTTCCTCCCTTCTCTTTTCTTTCTTCTCTCTTACTCTCTTAACCTCACATTTTTTTATACCTTATTTTATTTCTCACAGTATTTTCAAATTGATCATTTTCATATCCTCCTATTCTCTATGGATATCTTCTTAACCTAAAGACCTCTAAGGACATCTATTGTCAGTTTCCCAACAAACTAGTACGGAGCAAGATGACCTTGGTGAGACCACATCATCCACTGTCAAGCTGGCGAAAAATAAAGGCAAAGGGGGTATGGCAGAGCAGGCAAGGTGACCCAGATTGAGGGCTTGATGCAAAGAGTCAAGCAACTCTGACAAGATTCCATGAAATGAAATCTACCATGGTTGCCAAACTAGAGTCAGAATTGGAAGCTAAGCTGGCAAAAAACAAGGCCCAATTACAGACTCTACTGGTGGAGACCATGTGCTTTATGTTAACCTTGCATCCCTCCATTAACAACTTGCCAGCACCATCCAACACTCTGTAGCAAGGATTGTGTTCCTATGTTCCTCCACCATAACTAGGAGTATTACTCACACCCCAGAACCAAGGATGCTGGAAGTAGGCCATAAGACTCAGGATTGATATTCCTACCTCTGAAGAGACCTATCAAGATCTTGGCTAAGGAGCTCAGATAAGTATTTCCAAGTGTATGGGATTCCGAATGAGCAAAAAATAGAAAATTTCGTCTTGTTCCTTAGAGAAAAACCTAATACTTGGTATCAAGGTCGACAAGCACAAAATGGTGGAGTGGAGTGGGCTATATTCGAAGAACTATGTGAGAGATTAGGGATCCAACTGTACCTGATGTTCCAGAAGAATTGACAAGCTGAAGCGAGAGAGCACCATCATGGAGTACCAAGAGACATTCTGAGCTAAGATCTGTTATGTTAAAAAACAACCCCTTTCTAAGTGAAACCTTTATATCAAGGTTTATAAGTGGGTTAAACGAGGAACTGAGACTGATTATCAAGTTATACAATTCCCAGAATCTGAACATAAAATATGAGCACGCCAACTTTAGTCTCAATATATTGAGGTTTGTGGAAAAATAGAATGTCGTGTATTTCATTAAATACCAGGGTCCTATATATATAGCTTCACATGAATAAAGGACACATATACTTAATTACATGTGTGATATTGTACAAATATACCCGTTAAGTACACTTAATATGTACTTCCCAACATTGCCCCTCAAGCTAGTAAATAGATGTTTTTTCATTCCCAGCAATAATTGCTTGAAATCCATGATTACACAACCTTTTAATTAACACATCGACAAGTTATGAGGTGGTGGACATATATGGTATACATATCAAACCACTATCCAATTTTTCCTTAATGAAATGTCTACAACTTCAATGTGTTTGGCCCTGTTATGTCACACTAAATTGTATGCAATATTGATTGTCGATATATTGTAACAGTAGAGTCTCATATCTCATCCCATTTAATTTTCAAATCTTCCAAGATTATTTTCAACCTTAAAAGCTCACATATCTCTTAAATCATCGCCTGAAATTCTGACTCTGGATTAGATCAGGCTACAACATTATGTTTTTTGCTTATCCACCATGACCATATTCCATTTAAGAAAAGTAGAATAGCCAATGATGGACCTCTTATCAACAACTAATCCTACATAATATGCATTAGTGTATGCTTCAAGAATTAATATGTTATTTCTTTTGAATATAATATATTTTCCTAGTGTCCCTTTCAAGTAGTGGAGTACTTTATGTGCTTGCAAGTGTAGTTCTTTGGATTTGTACATGAACTGACTTATGACGCTCACTACATAAGTAATATCTGGTCTTGTCTGTGATAAGTATATTATCTTTCCAACCAGTCTTTGCTATATCTCCTTGTTAACTTCAACATTTTCTTTTGTTTTCCCATCTTCCCTATTTTCTTTGAAAGATCACTGACATACTTCTACTATGATATGAATATTCTAATTATTGAATGGATCACTTTTTTCTCGAGAAAATATTTTAATTTTCTCAATTCTTTAATCTATAATTCTCTAGGTAAATAGTGTTTGAGGACTGATTTTTCCTTTTCATTGTTACTTGTCGCAATTATATCATCCACATATATTAGGAGAGCTGTAACTCCTCTTGAACCTAAGTGTTTATAAACATGATTTGATCTCCTTGACTCTGCTTGCATCCATGGATAGCGTTACTCTCACAAATTTTCCAAACCATGCTTGAGAGGTTGCTTGAGTCTTAAAGTGTTTCTTTGAGTTTACACACTTTATTTGCCCCTACCTTTTTAGTAAACCTGGAGGAGTTATCATTTAGATTTCTTCTTTTAATTCTCAATTCAGGAAAGCATTTTTTGGCTGTTACTCAGGTGGTGGTAGGTTCAGTAAGGGAAGGAGGAGTTATGATCTTGGAGAGGCATCCAAGGTGATAAGAGATTAAAACTCATCCTTTGGCTACTTTTTGGGTTATTTGGAAAGAAAGAAATAGAAGAGTTTTCGATGGGATAAATCTAATTCTGACATATTCAGGGATTTTAGGTTCTAGACTTTGAATTTTTGTTAAGTGATCATCCGATGTACTCTAGCGAGAATTTTGGGAATTTAATTGACATACTGTTAAAATAATAAATACTTTCGTATACGAGTTATGAACTCTGTTGGTGCTTCCGAATATATTATACTTTTTTTGAAAAAGATTGTCATCTTTACTCTTAAGTGATTGATGGTACAGATTTAACCAAACTGACCTAAAACTGGTAGAACACTCGGGAGAATCTTAGAAATTTCTCTGGAGGTTGTCAAACCAAGCTGGTCAAGTGAGTGGTCAAAAACAACCTTTCAAAAGAGTGTGGAACAAAAAAACAAAATACCTCACTGTATTTGGTGTGGGAGTCATTAGCGACTTCTGACTCTGGATGCTTTTGTTGATGCTCCTCCATAAGGGGCTGGTGATTGCTGATGTAGCCATTAAAAAGGAGTTCTAGTGAGACAGCGTCAAAGATATTTAATAATACTAATAATAATAATTAAAAAAGAACTAGTTTAATATGAATTCTATTTCAAGTTCTTCATCAGCCAGCTTATCACCCAGATTTAGTTGAGACATTGAAGGGTGCTGATTCGCAACCCATGGGACAAAGAGCACTGCAAAAGTAAATGGGAAGGTGATTTAGCTGCACAAATTTAGAAAAAAGTTATTATTGCTCAAAATCTTTCATCTTTCCTCAAGGTTAACAAGAGTAGAGATCTGCTCGCTAGACGGATAGGAGTCAGCAAACATAAAAATGAATTTATTTCTGGATCTATGGCATTTAGCGCAGCTGGTAACTTCTCCCATCTAATAAGCTCAGTTGGTCACTTAACTAGGTCCTTTATTTTTGAGAAATAAATCTCAAGATAAATTTTTCTGAAATTCAAATTGAATTACTATGTTTGAAGGAACTTAAAGACAAATCTGGAAGACATCCAAAATTCTTTCATCAAAGCTTCCAAAATTTGTAAATTTTGCAATAAACTTTCATAATCAGAATTCATCATTTTTCATCTTGGTTGTTTTAACCTGAAAGTCCAGTAAGCATGCCAGCTTTAAGGAGGTGTCTTATCAAATTGAATGCAGGAATTCTGATATAAAAACAAGGAAGCAGTATGTGGATCTGGTGAATTCCGTTAAAGATTCAGGTGGAGAAGCTTATGTATTTTCGTCTATGCATGTGTCAGGAGAACGTGAGAACACCTGAAATATCATTAGTACTAATTTGATGTTTCTGAGATTTGAGACCATATTATGATTTTTTTATCTATTACAGAGCTGGGGCAGTTGACTGGCATTGCTGCAATTCTTCGATTCCCTTTACCAGACCTGGAGGATATAGAGATGTGAGACCCTCTGTGTAACCACTTGTGGCAGTTTCTTGTAAGTTAAATTTTATCATTAACATTAGTTAGAAATGTGTTGTGCATATTTCGGAAGGTTATTGTCTTTGTCCAATGAGTCAGCAGCTCATGTTTCAACTTTATTTTATGAAGCAGTACGACCCCATAATAATGATTAGGCAGTCGTATCATCATTGTCAAACACCCAAATTAGTTCATTGTGTGTCTTTGTAAAATATGGCGCTTGTTTTGTTGCCCCCAAAAGTACTAGAACTGATGACATAATAAATTTTCTTTCTTCTTTTTTTTTCTTCAATTGCTTATTTGCATCTCTATGAATCACGAACATCTTAAGGTAATGCTCCTAAAATTTTATGGGTTCCTTTTTTGTTTAAGGTTGTAAATACCTAACAATGAGACATGTTTAGTAGTAGAAAATTGATTATTGTTTATGCATCTCTATATTTTCAGCCATTGTTATAATTTTATTGTTGTTTTTTTTTTCACCATATAAATTCAAAGTCTTGAGATTCTGTGTTTTGCAGATGTAATTGCTTATTTTCTTACATTTTAATTATTTTTTAGTCATTTAATTGACCTGCAACACATATTTCTTTTTTATTTAATGTATATTGAGAAAGTGGGCTAAAACAATACCTTAATTTCACGTACATAATGAGTAAAAAAGGTAAAAGGAAAGTAATTCGGACATGAAAATAAAAACTAATATCAGTTTTACAGAAGAATAAAAGCAAAATTTTATAATTAGGTTTAAGAAATAAGGATTTTGTTATTGAGAAACCATCAGAATATGATCGAGAATTTAGTGAAAAAAAAATTACTCTGGACAATTTCGTTTGACATTCTAAATTGTTATCTGCATAAGATGACATAATTTGTCACAAGATTAGTATATCTCGTATAGCATTAATGATACATGGTATGACAAGATTATGTACTTTTATTTGACTGGTACAAAGAAAAATTAATTAATAAGGAAAAAACAATTTCACGCATAATGGTTTAAGTTTTATTGCTATGCAAACAACACTTTTTTCCAACAAGTCTGTTACTTTTTTTCTTCTCTTAAACAACAACAAATTAGGTCTGAGTTTTTATCTCGCTGTTACTATTTTATCAACATAAAATATTCTTTTTGCCTAGATACATTATGATTAACTGGGATTAAATTCAATTTAGTTCTTATAATTTTATTAATATACTAATGATTTAAATTTTTATATTTATTGAATCAAACATTATAGGATGGTTATTACTAATTTATAATATATCTACATAGTTGCAAACTTTATATCTTCATTAATATTTGAAGTAGTGACATTCAAATAAACTATACAAACTTTAATTATTAGATTTCTTTATTAGTAATGTAATAATCAATTCAATTACGATGATTTAACTTTTTTTATCCTTTTGTATTTAGCCTTCTAAAACTAGCTCCATATCAAACAAATTGATTTTTTTTTTTTTAAAAAAAAGAAACCTTTGTCCAAAAACTAAAAGAAAAAAAAAAGATGACAAAAATATCAAAAGGGTAGGACTGATATCAGTAAAAAAAAATTGATTGAAACTGTAATAAAGTTAAAATATATGGGTGAACTTGTGATTCTTAATTAGTAAGACTATATGAAAAAAGAAATAATCAAAGGATGAATTTAGTAATCAATATATGTTTCGTATACATCAAAGGTTTACAATAATCCTCTTGTTATACGAGAAGAATTCTGATTTTGATGAAGGATTGAAGATTTTAAAAATGTTAATAATTGAAGTAACTAAACTATAATAAGTTATCATCCTTATCTTTGAGCTATCGGATTCATTTGAACTTGAATTTTCTGAGATTATAGATTCTTTAAATTAAATTCAACAACATTTGAATTTGTCACTCTATACGTTATGAGATATAAACTAAATTAATAGAGGAACAAAAACATCAAAGTCGAGTGCATGTACCTTTAGAGGCATGCCAAATTCCAATTGCATAATATTCCAAGAGATGCACATTATAATCCAAGATCAATAGTCCCAAACAATACCTCAAAATCCATTAACTGAGGTGGATGCATGTGCTAGTGGACATGATTGATTATAAGATTTGAGTAATGTTGATGATCGCTAGTTATGGTGTTAGGTCTAGTTTCAATTAGAGTGACATTGGCTTGCATTTGATCATGGAGTTTGGGTTCACTAAATTAGTGATTTACTTTTTATAAAAGTATAATTTTATATAAATATTTGTGATCTTAATGTCAATAAGTATTATTTATAATCCAAAATCTTTTATGTGAAATTAATAGCGAATTGTTTTAATATTATGTACCTATCAATTTATAAAAGTCACTTTTAAGATCGATATTAAATACATATTTAATTAATAAAATATAATTATTGTGGCAATACATGTTCAAGGAGAAGTCAATAAAGTTGTAAAAGAAGCCACAATCAATGAATAAGCATTTGAATATATCAAATCATGTATGGGATGATTAGTTAAGGTCACATAGTGTCTTACATAACTTACTCATATGATTTATATAACTCATAACATTATTTAGTTTCTGACTATGAGAAAACTGAGTGGCTATGCAAGTATCAATCACGAATAAATAGGTATAATGGAATTGAAAATATTTTTCTTGATTTCCTATAATCAAAACTAATTTGTAGATAATCTATTCATAATTAGCATGAAAAACAACCAAGGATCATATGCAAAACAAGATCAAACTATTATTTATGATAGAAAACACAATTTTATTAGTGTTTATATTTATACTTTGTAATTAATCTTAGGGTTCTTCATGTTTCAAATACAAATTGCTTGCTTCAAGCCTTTTGATCAAGTTTGGGAAGCCTCCAAAATCTATTCTCTAAGTTGTGAATCATCTTGAGGAAAACTCCTTAAGGTCAACTCAAGATAAAGTTTCTTGAGGAAAAAAAATTTATTGTACTTATTTATTTATTTTTTTAATACTTTTTTATCATGGGCTTAAACTAAATATTATAAAAAAAAATTAGCAATTTACTAATTTTATACATTGTTTTAAGTTGTACACTTGTTTGATCTAATCAAATGGATAAGACTTTTTTTTCTTGTTTGAGATAAAGTAAGAACTTTGTTAAACATGTTCATACATAATTTAGAAGAGAAATACAAATTTTTGCTGGAAAAATTCTCACAAGACTTTTGAAAATTTTACAGAAGTCTACTACTTATATGATAGGAGGAATTACTAGCCATGAAGAGCAATGCTCTTATTTTATACACATATGAAGAATATAGAAACTAAATGGACTTGATGTAACACACCAATTATTATTATTATTATTAGTATTATTTTATTTTAAATTTTTTTGTAATTTTTATATGAATATAATGATTTATTATGTAATAATATATGGTTTTAATTTAGTTTGATTTAATTAAATAGAAATAATAATAATAAAAGGGGGTAAAATTATTTTAGGGATTTAATTAAAAATAATTTTGAAAAAAAAAAGGGTGAAAATTTAGGTTCTGTGGGTGTTTTTGAAAAGAAAATTAAAAATCGGGGGTTAAAATGCAATTTAGAAAAATTGCGCTACATCAGCAGCCCGGTCAGCAGCCCCAGCCAACCAGGACACACCGCGTGGAAGAGACGCTGATGCGGGAGGCCACGCGGAAGGAAGCCAGGTGGGCAATTTGCGTGCGCGCGATCGAACAGCTGAGATCCGTTCCTGCGCGCACGGACAGCCCAGATTGCATGTGCATGGACGGTCCTTATTGAATCGCGCACGGACAGCCCAGATTCATTTCCTATTTAATTGCAATCGGACGGTCCAAATTAAATTGCGATGGACGGCTCAGATTAAAAGCGGATGATTATAAATAATCTCATCTGCACCCTAACCCTAACCCTAGCCGCCAGAACCCCTCGCCGGAGAAGACAGCCCAGCCACCGGGGAGCCGACCGCTGCCACCCGCTGCCGCACTAGAGCAATTTTCGGCCACCAAACGAGGTAAAAATTTTCCACTTAGCTCAGAATTCGATGCTGAACCCACATATGGCCAAATCGGAGCAAAAACACCGGTCAAATCAGACATATTTCTTTGTCAGTTCCTGTTTGATTTATTTTACAGTCTAAATGCAGTATAGTATCTGATTTATTTATTTTATAGTTTTGAATGCATGAATCACTGTTTACTTCATTATAGCTTGATTTTGTGAATCCGATGATATTCTTGCCTTGTTGGATACTCGTTACTTGTTTAAGTATTCATGTTTATGTGAGAAACGGAAAACTAAGAAAAAAATAGAAAAAGTATGTGAATTGATAAATGGATAAGTTCACAGCCTCACTAGATATCATAGGAGATGGTGGACGGACCGGATCCATAAAGAACCCTACCAGGAACGTGGTCTCATACCGGACGGGGTATAGAGATTTTAAATATTTTGACGCTCATACCAGACGGGGTATGAGGACGGCTTGCTTCACTCTCATACCAGACAAGATATTTACGTTTATTGTTTGGCACCCATACCGGACGGGGTATGGGGACGACCCTGGAAATTAAGTTTGTCAAGGGAATGGTTCACGGGTAGCGGGGACCCCTATGGATCCCCACGGATACTAGTAGGCTGATAAAAAGGGAGCAACTGTTGTTTTATGATTGAAATATAAAAGTATGACATGTACCATATTACAGATTATGTATAAACCTATGATATCTATGATGTTATTGTTTTCATGGGTCGTTTTTATAAATTCCACTGAGGTAAGTGGACAATAAATGATTTGATTATTGATAAATAAATTTACTTGAAACTTGTGCTCCATAAATTTACGGTAAATGATTTGATTATTTTTTTTGTGTAATATTTATATGAATATAATGATTTATTATGTAATAATATATGGTTTTAATTTAGTTTGATTTAATTAAATAGAAATAATAATAATAATAAAAGGGGTAAAATTATTCTAGGGATTTAATTGAAAAAAAAAAATTGGAAAAAAGGAGTGAAAATTTAGGTTCTGGGGGTGTTTTTGAAAAGAAAATTGAAAGCCGCAGGTCAAAACACAATTTAGAAAAATTGTGCCACGTCAGCAGCCCCAGCCAACCAGGACACGCTGCGTGGCAGAGATGCTGACGTGGGAGGCCACGCAGAAGGGAGCCACGTGGGCGATCCGCGTGCGCGCGATTGAATGATTGAGATTCGTTCCCGTTCGCACGGACGGTCCAGATCAAAAATGCGTACGAACGGCCCAGATTGCACGCGCACAGACGGTGCAGATTGAATCGTGCACGGATGGCCCAGATTGCATCGCGATGAACGGTTCAGATTCATTTCCTATTTAATCGTGATCGGACAGTCCATATTAAATCGCGATGGACGGCTCATATTAAAAGCAGATGGTTATAAATAATCTCATCCGCACCCAAACCCTAACCCTAGCCGCCAGAGCCTCTCGCCGGAGAAGACAGCCCAGCCGCCGGGGAGCCGACCGCCACCACTCGCCGCCGCACCGGAGCAATTTTCGGCTGCCAAACGAAGTAAAATTTTTTTCTTTAGCTCAGAATTCGATGCTAAACCCACCTATGGCCAAATCGGAGTAAAAACATTGGCCAATTGGCCAAAAAATGCTCCCTAAGCCCAACGACGCCGCTGAGGATTTTCTCAATTTTTGCCTCCGATGAGGCCCTTCCCAATTCCCGTTCGATGTAATTTTTACACCATTGTGACCATTGTTCCTTCCTCTACAGGTTGACCGGAGCAAAACACCAAATCGCGACTCGAGCCGGAGGAGCTGCCGCACCGGAGAGCCCCGCCGCCGGTAAGTTTTGGTTTTCGGTGTTTTTTTGGCCCATCGAGGGCCCTATGGGTGATTTCTCATAGGAACCAATGTAAGTTTGGCCGAATTCGACCGAAAATGGCCAGAAACTGCCAACCCGAAGTGAATCACCGCCGCCTCGCCGGAGCACGGCGGAGCCGCCATGCCGGAATTCCAAAATTTGCCGAATAGATGTTGGGTATGATTTTTGAGTTATTTGGGACATGTGTAGATACCGTAAGCACGTTTTAGTTCTTGGAAAAAAATTAGGAAACCTAGGAACTGCCCGTAGGCGCAGTGAAAATCCGATTTTCGGCTTCGAATCAGGTAATGACCCCTTACTCTATTTCCTATCACGGGATTAAAGTCTAATAAATGATAAAATTGTATTTATATGAATTAAATTGATATACATAATTATTACGGTTGCTAATTGAGCCCGAACCGGACATATTTTTCTGTCAGTTCCTGTTTAATTTATTTTACATTCTAAATGCAGTATAGTATCTGATTTATTTATTCTATGGTTTTGAATGCATGAATCATTGTTTACTTCATTATGGCTTGATTTTGTGAGTCCGATGATATGCTTGCCTTGTTGAATGTTCGTTACTTATTTAAGTATTCATGTTTATGTGAGAAACAGAAAACTAAGAAAAAAATAGAAAATGTATGTGAATTGATAAATGGATAAATTGACAGCCTCATTAGATATCCTAGGAGATGGTGGACGGACGGGGTCCATAGGGAACCCTACCAGGAACATTGTCTCATACCGAACGGGTATGCAGACTTTAAATATTTTGGCGCTCATATCGGACAGGGTATGGGGACAGCCCGCTTCACCCTCATACCGGACGGGGTATTGGGATTTATTATTTGACACCCATACCAGACGGGGTATGAGGACGGCCTTGGAAATTAAGTTTGTCAAGAGAATAGTTCACGGGTAGCGGGGACCCCTATGGATCCCCACGGATACTAGTAGACTGATAAAAAGGGGCAACTGTTGTTTGATGATTGAAATATAAAAGTATGACATCTACCATGTTACAAATTATGTATGAACTTATGATATCTATGATGTTATTGTTTCAATTGGTCATTTTTATAAATTCTACTGAGGTAAGTGGACGGTAAATAGTTTGATTATTGATAAATAAATTTACTTGAAACTTGTGCTCCATTAGTTATTTTTGGTTTTCTACCAACCTTTACTACTGTCCATTTCAGATCAAGAGGACTTGGTTCCCGAGTCCGATCTACAAGAAGACGACGAGTAGATACCTAGATGCTTATTAATTTCTTTTATAGTCTTTCATTTTCAGTATTTATTTTTGAGGACTTATTTTCGGTATTGTTAGTACGTTTAGTTATTGTGTAAGGGATATTAACCATAACCTTTTATTTTGCTTCCGTACTTATATTCTTTATATACATTTCCTTTTTAAATTTTCGGAGTCGTTGCAGTTGGTATCAGAGCCGCGTTCCTCGGACTCGTCCCTTACACAATAATACTTAGAGAAACTCCAAATCATTGAATCATTACTCAACCATTCCTTGTGAAATGTAGGTGCAAAGAGATGAGGAGAGGAAGACCTCCACTAAACCGAGCAGCATGGGATGGTTCGCTTCGGAAAAACATTGACAGAATATTTGAGATGCTGGAGAGATTCATTGCTGCCCAGCAGGGTCGAGAGGAGAGAAGGGAGCTAATCGACCCTCCCCCGCTGCCACAGGTTGAGCCACCACTGCAGCGGGAGTATCCCGAGCCACCCTGGTATGAGCCTGCTCCTCCACAATACCACCTGGTGCCACCACAGCAATATAATCCGGTGCTTCAGCCACAGTACTGCCCGGCACCGCCACAGTATAATCCGGTGCCCCCACCATATCAGCAAATACCACCACAGGGCCCCTCAGTCTATCTTTAGCCTGGCCCAGTTCCTATTTCACGGGACCCAGCTCCTTCCATGATTGACCCATACTACGTAGAGAGGTACAGGAGATTGAACCCATCCACTTTTGTAGGGGAATCCTCCTTTGAAGATGCCCAGTATTGGTTGGCAGAGACGGAGAAGGCCTGCAAGACTTTAGGAGTAACTCCCGAGCAAAAGGTCACTCTTGCTACCTACATGCTGGTGGGAGAAGCAGACTATTGGTGGGAACTCAAGCAGACCACCATGCTTGTTCTAGTCACTTGGGAACAGTTCTTAGCAGCCTTCCATGCAGAGTACCTTCTAGAGCACATCCGACACCTGAAGAAGATAGAGTTAGTCCAAGGGAACATGACGGTGTCAGAATATGCCCGTAAGTTCCTGGAGCTGGGCCGATACTCCTTTAAGACATTGATGGACGAGGGCAGGAAGGCTAGGAGATTCCAGTGGGGACTCCGCCCAGAGATCAAGCAACATCTATTTGTATTGGAGCCTAAGACATACTCAGCCGTCTTGGCCAAGGCACAGTTAGTTGAGAGGAGCCTCCACACTCTCCCTCGGCCAGTATAGAAACCACTGACCCTCAGCTCCACTCTGCAGACCAGCACTTACTGCACCTGTCCAACAGAACAAGAGGCCCAGACCAGTGATCCAGGCTCTCCCTTAGGCTCCAGTGGCAGGATGTGGTAAGATCTGTCAGCATTGTGGTAGGGATCACAGGGACCGACTATGTTACCGCCTCAACAACACTTATCGCATATGTAGTAGTGCCCAACACTATGCGAGAGAGTGCTCAAGGAACCAGAATTAAAAAAGACCTCGTATTCAATGTAGGGCTTACAACCTCACCCAGCAGGATGTCGACGCTGACCCAGACGTAGTACAGGGTATGTACACTATCTGTAACCATTTTGCTCATATTTTGTTTGACATTGGTGCATCGCATTCATTTGTTTCACCTGTTTTTGCATCCAAATTTAATGTATTGCTTGATAAACTTGATTCGATGTTAATTGTATCTACTGCTCGGAGTGCAACATTACTAGGAGAAGTTGTTTACAAGGCTTGTGCCGTGGAGATAGCAAATAGAAAACTGAGTGTCGACCTGATAGAATTAGACACAGGGGATTTTGATGTAATTTTAAGGATGAATTGGCTAGCGATGTATCACGCTACCATAGATTGTTTTAACAAAAATATTATATTCAATCCTCCAAATGGGGAGCCATTTACAAACGAATAAAATCATTTAGTATTTATTACTTAATGGCAAATTTTCTTACTTGTCGAGTGCCTTAACCTTGCTATTTTCTCTAACTAGGCAAACCCAAGAAAGAGAATTGTATTCAAGAGATTTCGGTAGTCTGAGACTTTTAAGATGTATTTTCGGATGAGCTACCCGGACTACCAGTAGACAGGAAAGTCGAGTTCACCATAGACCTCCAGCCTGGCACCCAACCTATTTCGGTTGCTCCTTACTGCATGAGCCGCGTTGAGATGGAGGAGCTGAGAAAACATATCACTGAATTGTAAGACAACGATTTTATCAGACACAATGTGTCCCCTTGGGGCGCTGGAGTCACTTTTGCCAGGAATTGAGATGAAATGTTGAGGCTATGTATTGATTACAGAGAATTGAACAGGATCACAATCAAGAACAAGTATCCCATTCCTAGAATTGATGACCTCTTTGATCAATTGCAGGGTGCACAGATCTTCTCCAAAATAGACCTGTGATCATGTTACCATCAAGTAAAAATAAGAACAGAAGACATCTCCAAGACGGTCTTTCGAACCAGGTACGGATACTATGAGTTCCTGGTCATGCCATTTGGGCTAACCAACGCCCCAGCCATCTTCATGAATCTGATGAACAGGGTCTTCAGAGAATTCCTAGATCAATTTGTTATCGTGTTCATCGATGACATCTTAGTCTACTCAAAAAGCAGAGAAGAACATGCTCACCATCTAGCCCAAGTTTTGCAGATCATCGGAAGAAAGAAGCTGTATGCAAAGTTGAGTAAGTGTGAATTCTGGCTTGAGCAAACCACCTTCCTAGGACACATCATATCAAAGAATAGAGTATCAGTGAATCCCAAAAAGGTTGAAGCTATGCTCGGCTGGGACAAATTGACATCATTTAAGGAAATTCGTAGCTTTTTGGAAATGGCGGGCTATTACCACAGGTTCGTTGAAGGATTTTCTAGTCTAGCGGCTCCCCTAACCCGACTCATAAAGAAGAATGTCAAGTTTGAGTGGAATGAGGACTGTGAAAGAAGTTTTTCAGAACTGAAGAAGCAGCTGACTACTGCACCTGTGCTGGCCTTACCGAGTGGATCGAAAAGATATACGGTTTATAGTGATGCCTGTTATCTAGGCCTAGGTTGTGTGCTAATACAGCATGGGAAGGTCATAGCTTATGGGTACGACAGTTAAAGAGCCATGAAAAAAGTTATCCCACCCATGACTTAGAGCTTGCCGCAATCATACACGTCTTGAAGACCTGTCACCATTATTTATACGGAGAGATCTTTCAGATCTATACCGATCACAAGAGTTTGAAATACATATTCACTCAGAAAGATCTCAACATGCGTCAGAGAATGTGCATAGAACTTCTTAAAGACTATGATTGTGATATCTTATACCACTCAGGTATGGGTAACGTGGTAGCCGATGCACTCAACAGGAAAAGTGCAGGTATGTTAGCCCATTTGATGGTCTCATAATGCAGGCAAATTGGGGCTACACAACAAGTTCGACTTCAAGACTTGAGGAGAGCCACATGTTTGAGCCATTTGACCGTCCAGCCTGAGTTAATCAAGAGAATAAAAGAAAGTCAGTCAGCTGATCCCGCCCTAGTAGCCCTCAAGAATAATGCAGGACAGGGAGTTAATTCAAAATTTCGGGTCTCTGCCGATAGGTTACTCCGATTTCAGGACAGGGTGTGTGTTCCGAATGACAATGAATTGAAGAGAGACATTATGACTGAGGCTTATAACTCAAAGTTTTCCATGTATCCCAGAAGTACCAAAATGTACCAAAGTATGCGACCCCGATTTTGGTGGAATGGGATGAAAAGGGATATAGCTGACTTTGTGTCTAAGTGCTTGATATGTCAGCAGGTCAAGGTAGAGCATCAGTGTCCAGGCGGACTACTTCAACCTTTACCGATTCCAGAATATAAGTGGGAACATATCACCATGGACTTCATGACAGGGTTACCTAAGGCACGCGCAGGACATGACGCCATTTGGGTAATTGTTGACCGGCTCATCAAGTCTTCCCACTTCTTAGCCATCAGAATGGCCGATCCATCGGACAAGTTGGCAAGAATGTATATCCGAAAAATAGTCAGATTACATGGAGTTCCAGTGACAGTGGTGTCCGACAAGGACCCTAGGTTCACTTCTCGATTTTGGAGTAGCTTTGAGCAAGTCATGGGAACGAAGCTGTCCCTCAGTACTGCCTTCCACCCGCAGACAGATGGACAATCAGAGAGGACAATCCGTACACTAGAAGATATACTTCGAGCTTGTGTCCTAAACTCTGGGGGCCATGGGGACGACCATCTGCCCCTGAGAGAATTTGCCTACAACAACAGCTACACAGCGAGCATTGGCATGGCCCCGTATAAGGCATTATATGAGCGTCTATGCAGATTGCCGATTTGTTGGGAAGAAGTGGGTGATAAAAAATTGTTCGGCCCGGAACTAGTAGAGGAGACCACATCCAAGATAATTAAGATCAGAAGGAACATTCAGACGGCTCAGAGCAGACAGAAGAGTTATGCGAACACCCGAAGGAGAGATTTAGCGTTTGAGAAAGGCGACCGGGTGTTTCTCAAGATCACTCCTTTCAAGGAAATTAGTAGGATTGGCAGGAGGGAAAAACTGAACCCCCGATTCATTGGACCATTCGAAATCTTAGACAGGATTAGTACTGCCGCCTACAGACTAGCACTACCTCTAGAGCTTTTCTTAGTCCATAATGTATTTCATGTGTCCATGCTACGCAAGTACAACCCGGACCCCTCTCATGTCTTGGCCCACGAACCCCTCCCACTCCAGGAAGACTTATCCTACGAAGAAGTACCAGTCGGCATTACGGATCGAAAGAGTAGGTTGCTCCGCAACAGAAAAATATCCTTTGTAAAGGTCGTACGGCAGAACCACACACCAAGGGAGGCTACATGGGAACTAGAATCAGACTTTAGAGCCCAATACCCCCATTTGTTCGATCAAGAGTAAGAGGCAAATTTGAGGGACCAAATTTCTTTAAGGAGGGGAGAGTTGTAACACCTAAATTATTATTATTATTATTATTATTATTATTTTATTTTATTTTTTTGTAATTTTTATATGAATATAATGATTTATTATGTAATAATATATGGTTTTAATTTAGTTTGATTTAATTAAATAGAAATAATAATAATAATAATAAAAAGGGGTAAAATTATTTTAGGGATTTAATTGAAAAAAAAATTGGAAAAAAGGAGTGAAAATTTGGGTTCTGGGAGTGTTTTTGAAAAGAAAATTGAAAACCGGAGGTCAAAACACAATTTAGAAAAATTGTGCCACGTTAGTAGCCCGGTCAGTAGCCCCAGCCAACCAGGACACACTGCGTGGTAGAGACGCTGACGTGGGAGGCCACGCAGAAGGGAGCCACGTGGGCAATCCGCGTGCGCGCGATCGAACGGCTGAGATTCGTTCCCGCGCGCACGGACGGCCTAGATCAAAAATGGGTACGAATGGCCCAGATTGCACGTGCACGGACGGTCCAGATTGAATCACGCACGGACGGCCCAGATTGCATCGCGATGAACGGTTCAGATTCATTTTCTATTTAATCGCGATCGGACGGTCCAGATTAAATCGCAATGGACGACTCATATTAAAAGTGGATGGTTATAAATAATCTCATCCGCACCCATACCCTAACCCTAGCCGCTAGAGCTCCTCACCGGAGAAGACAGCCTAGCCGCCAGGGAGCCGACCGCCACCACCCGCTGCCGCACCGGAGCAATTTTTGGCTGCCAAACGAAGTAAAATTTTTTTTCTTGACTCAGAATTCGATGTTAAACCCACCTATGGCCAAATCGGAGTAAAAACACTGGCCAATTGGCTGAAAAATGCCCCCTAAGTCCAATGACGCCGCTGCAAATTTTCTCAATTTTTGCCTCCGATGAGGCCCTTTCCGATTCTCGTTCGATGTAATTTTTACACCATTGTGACTACCGTTCCTTCCTCTACAGGTTGACCGGAGCAAAACACCAAATCGCGACTCGAGCCGGAGGAGTTGCCGCACTAGAGAGCCTCGCCGCCAATAAGTTTTGGTTTTCGATTTTTTTTCGGCCCACCGAGGGCCCTATGGGTGTTTTTTTCACAGGAACCAATGTAAGTTTGGCCGAAAACGGCCAGAAATAGCTAACTCGAAGTGGATCGTCGCCGCGTCGCCGTGCCGGAATTCCAAAATTGGCCGAATAGGCCTTGGGTCTGATTTTTGAGTTATTTGAGATATGTGTAGATACCGTAAGCACGTTTTAGTTCCTGGAAAAAAATTTAGGAAACCCAGGGATTGCCCGTATGCACAGTGAAAATTTAATTTTCGGCTTCGAATCAGGTAAGGACCCCTCACCCTATTTCCTATCACGGGATTAAAGTCTAATAAATGATAAAACTGTATTTGTATGAATTAAATTGATATACATAATTATTACGGTTGCTAATGGAGCCCGAACCGGATATATTTCTCTGTCAGTTCCTATTTAATTTATTTTACAGTCTAAATGCAGTATAGTATCTGATTTATTTATTCTATGGTTTTGAATGCATGAATCACTGTTTACTTCATTATGGCTTGATTTTGTGAATCCGATGATATGCTTACCGTGTTGGATGCTCGTTACTTATTTAAATATTCATGTTTATGTGAGAAATGGAAAACTAAGAAAAAAATAGAAAAGATATGTGAATTGATAAATGGATAAGTTGACAGCCTCACTAGATATCCTAGGAGATGGTGGACGGACCGGGTCTATAGGGAACCCTACCGGGAACATTGTCTCATACCAGACGAGGTATGGAGATTTTAAATATTTTGGCACTCATACTGGACGGAGTATGGAAGCAGCCCGCTTCACCCTCATACCGGACGGGGTATTGAGATTTATTGTTTGACACCCATACCGGACGGGGTATGAGGACGGCTTTGAAAATTAAGTTTGTCAAGAGAATAGTTCACAGGTAGCGGGGACCCCTATGGATCCCCACGAATACTAGTAGGCTGATAAAAAGAGGGCAACTGTTATTTGATGATTGAAATATAAAAGTATGACATGTACCATGTTACAGATTATGTATGAACTTATAATATCTATGATGTTATTGTTTCCATGAGTCGTTTTTATAAATTCTACTAAGGTAAGTGGGCGGTAAATGGTTTGATTATTGATAAATAAATTTACTTGAAACTTGTACTCCATTGGTTATTTTTAGTTTTCTACCAACCTTTACTTCTGTGACAGTGATATAGTGTGATGTCTTTACTGGGCTAGTGTAGCTCATTTCTTACTTAACCATTTCAGATCAGGAGGACTTGGTTCCCAAGCCCGATCTACAAGAAGATGGCGAGTAGATACCTAAATGTTTATTAGTTTTTTTTATAGTCTTTTATTTCCAGTATTTTCTTTAGAGGACTTATTTTCGGTATTGTTAGTACGTTAAAATTATTGTGTAAGGGATATTAAGCAGAACCTTTTATTTCGCTTCCACACTTATATTCTTTATATACATCTCCTTTTTAAATTTTCGGGGTCGTTACACTTAAAATCAATTATTTATAGACTTTCATTGCTAAGTTTGAAAATTAAGAAAAGAAATACCTCAAAGTTGAACCTTGATATATTTTATAGGCTTCATATATAGTCAATTTAAAATAAATAAAAGGATGAGTGATTAACAAGGAAACTAAGTTCTAATCTCATTAGAATAAGTTTATGTTAAGATGTGATCTTTTAATATGCATATATTTCCTATACTAAACATGACATTCAACCGGAAGATTTCCCATGTAACATACATGTCTAGCTTCCATGATTGAGCAACTATAGATAATTAATACATGTATTACTTTATTTAACTGTATGCAACAACTTCTATATGTATACATATCAGCATATGTTTGCATATCTATATATATATATATATTTTTTTTTTTTTATATCTACATATGATTAATAATTCATAGATATATAACATAGGTACTAATAGTACTTTCATCATTAGTATTCTATTCACGACCTCGTTTATGTATGTATATGGGTGTGCATAATTTCTCCATAAGTATATATGTGTGGAAGGGCAGTATAAATGCACTTAGTTATAGTTATGACAAATTTAAAAAAGTAGTTATTTTATTTTTCATTTAAAGTTACAATATATATTTACATTTTCTAATATGTAATAAGTTTAGTAGATAGATACTAGAGAGATGATTAAAATACTAATAAAATACAAACATTAGACGGCCTATTTGTCACGTATATAAATCTTAACACTCATTCAAATATACATGGTAGATAAAACTAATAAGAATGAATAGATTTTGAAATACTTCAACCTTTACAAGAATGTTAGAAGTTTATACTCGTATGAAAATTAAGAATAGACTAAGTTTTTCTTTTAAGTTTGGAAAAAAAATAACTGAGGCAATGGTTTAGTAAAAGAAAATAATTAAAACTTTAATTATCTGTGCTTTATTTACCATCAAACACATGATTAAAAGGACAAAATATTGTGTCATAGTGGTATCAGATCGTAAGATAGGTGGTTTAGAAAAAATGCACTATGAGTTCTTAAAGAAGTAATGAACCAAATTAATTAAGTACAAAATTACTAATAATTTTTCTATAAGCCCTCAAATTGATCGTTTTCAGTTTTTGAAAAACACTAGAATAACAAGGCTAGGAGTAAGATAGTTTTTGGCATAAGATATATTCGTCTTGTGTATTAGATTAGTCATGAAATGCTACATATTGTTCTCGATACGTCATTAATCACTCCATAAGCTTATTTTAATTACTTCAACTATTTTTATTTGGATATTTTCTTAGTTAGTAACTCATATTTTTTAAAACACTTTTTTGTATATACATAGTCAATCTATGTAGCAAACACATATGTAAGTTATACTTGACAATTAGGTTTTTTAAAGATAGATTTGATGGATGACTTCTCATCTAACAAAACAAATATTAGCGAAGAAAAATGAGAGGTATATGTACTTCATATAAAAACTAATTATTTTTTCATTAAGATTCATTTTTATAATCTATCTATAAGCACTTGACGAGATTTCCCATCAACACCCTCTTCCTGTGAAGAAAAGTTAAATTTACAAGCTCTAACGTTAGAGCTAACGATCATTAAGAACCTTATGAGGTTATTTGTTTTTCTCTACTACATAATATTTCTCTACAATCAAATATAATTGTAATGATTCATAATTATATTTGATTAAATATTAATATTAAAAATGAGGCAGCATAGTGATGTTAATAAATAATAATTTAATGAGATAAAATAATAACTAGGTCAAAAAATCTCTAAAGATTGTAAAGAGATAAAACGAAAACGAATTATAATGACTAAAATTAAATTTTATTAGCTCTTTAGTACAGTCACTAGTAAATTTAGATTCAATAACAATTATCAAATTACGATTAATATATTTTCATTCTCGAATAGAATTAACGGTACCAACTAAAATTAGTTAAATAATACATTAAATATATAAACTTCGATATATAATAAAAATTTAGAGCTTAAACTGAACGGAACAAACATGAACTACATACAATGTAAAAAATAATTAATGATAAAATAACTGCAGTCTTGTTGAAATTGTATAAGAATTTCCCTAATGACAACTGAAAAAACCTGAATGATAATACCTAAAACAATATAACTCTCATGATAAATTACCAGCACAGTCTAATTCTACTCTCTATACCCTAAAAGAACACAAGACATGAAAACTTTCCAACTTTCAGTAACCGATTATCCTTGTGGATATCTGGACAAAGCTGCCACAACAAAATGTTCAGAAGCAGCAAACTGATAAAACTATCAAAAACAGGACCCTGTATCCTTATTTAGCAACTCAGTGAGAAAAAAAAAAAAAAGAATACAACAAGATTACAAACATGCTATTGAATCTACCCAGAATTTTAGGACAGAAGGTACAAAAACGGCACGAGACAGACAAAAAAATGAAACAAGATGAAGTCAAATAGGCATGGTGCATTTTTTCTGAGAATGTCCTAACAAATGACATCTGCCACATTGAACAATTCTCTTAGGCCGTTTCAGGTTTTCGACACGAAGAACCTTCTTCTTTGGCCTGCCAGGTGGCCGTCGAGTTTTAGGTGGGTGTATCGTAATATCAAGATTAGCACCTCCACCTTCAGTTCCCTCACCTTGCTCCTTCCATAGGCTCTTATCTGGAATTGGATTGATCATTTGGGAATAGGTCTCCCGGTAGCTTGCTACTGTGAAACAATGCTCAGCAAATAAATGTGCATTTTGACCACAAGAAATAAGTGCAGCTGCAGCATGAGCACAAGGTACACCATAGAGTTGCCAACGGCGACAAGAGCATACACGACTTCGTATATCCACTATGTTTGTTCGCTCAGTTGACACAATCTCAAACTCAACTTCATTTGCACGGAGTACTTGATAGCAACGAGCATCTGCAATTGCTTCTGAAATCCGCTTCTCAGCAGATGGAACAAGAATTGAGTTCAACCTCATCCCCATATCACGACGATCATCAAACCAAGCTGCTAACTGATGCCGAATATGTTCCATCATTTGCACAACAGGAAGCTCATGGCATTCGAGAGCCCAATTGTACAACAACTCTGTGACACCTAAAGCAAAATGGCCATATCTAACCCCCTCAAAATATGCCACAGCCCAAAGCTGAGGAGGAAACTGTTGAAACCATGGTAACACGTCTTGTGAGATATCTACCATCTCAGATATCTTGGCTTCAAATTCAGCAGCTGTGAGGGCGTAGACTGCATTCCAGAATATATTCACTAACTTTGTGTTCTTAAAAGTATCACGGAAATTTTCACTTACATAACGTAGGCAAAATCCATGAAAAGCAGTTGGAAAATGCGTTTCAACAGCCTCTACGATACCCCTCTGTCTTTCAGATAATATAGTAAGTCTAGGCATGCTGTCAGTATTCACTCCCAGAAGCTTCCTCAGTTCCGACATGAACCACATCCAATTTTCTTCACTTTCTACATCAACTATAGCAATTGCTAAAGGAAATAATGCATCATCCGCATCAACAGCAGCAGCACAGAGTAGTGTGCCCAAGTATTTTCCTTTCAGATGTGCTCTGTCAAGTTCCAGAAGTGGCCTACAAGCATTTATAAACCCATAGATACTTGCACGATATGAAATAAAAAGACGCTGGAAACAATTTTCTGGTCCAGCTGCAAAAACTGATGCAATGCTTCCTGGGTTGCTTTTTCTTATTTGCTCACAGTATGCAGGAAGAACACGATACCCTTCTTCAAAAGTTCCATGAAGTGCAGCCATGCTGCGCTCCTTCCCACGCCAAGCTTGCATGTAAGAGACAGCAACTCCATGCTGATCTCTAATATCTTGAAGGATTTCTTTTGGTTTGTATTGTGGATTATCCCGAATACGAGCTTCCACTGATCTTGCAACCCAACCTACTGATGCTTGTTGATGATGGAGGTTGCGAACTCCTTCACAAGTATGCTCTCCGTGCAGAGTTCTGATTGAAAAGGTTGGAACTCCAGGGCATTTTGCCACGTGGACACGCCAAGGGCAGCCTTCTTTAGAGCATTTGGCTATGAATCTACTACGATCAGATTTCACAATCCGAAGATCAAAATGCAGTGCTATGGCAATATCTTTCAATGTTCTTCGGCAAGTTTCTACATCAGGAAATTCTTGCCCAATAACTAAAGTTTGTCCTATCAAAGTCTGTGAAGAATCAGGTACAATTAATGTGGGATCAGCCATGAACCCACAGAATGAAGAACACTAGGCCCCACTTATTTCAAAGGATCCCCTTCATACTGCTTGCATATCAGATACCTCAGATAAATCCACGTCATAGAAGTAACTGTACACAAATACTAAAATAGCACAGTAAGAAAAGAAAGATATAAAAGAAAAAAAACAAAAGAAAACTAAATAATGAAGCAAATAGAAGAAATGAATTAGAAGAACTATACCAGGAATTATTAATCAACAAAGAGAGGGAAATTGTGGGAATCGAATGACAATGCCGGAGATTGATCCTCTGTTGCACTCTTGTAGAGTGACAAAACTTAATTCACGGAATGAACAACTAGAGCATCTGTCAGAAGAAAAAAAGAGCCCATGAAAATACATAATAAGATAAAGAGAATTATTTTTATTTCAAGTAATTACATTAACTAATCCGACTTCCTTCTCCCACCAACAAATTTGCCATCCCTTCGACCCCACCCCCTCCACAACACACAGACACGTACCCGCTAAATAAAGGAAAACTAAACCAACAAAAAAACCGTTGAGGCAATTCAATTTGGGAACTGACAGATGATTGCAGAAGTATAAAACAAAAGTTCCTAAAAAAACAAAGGAAATAACATTCACCAGATCAGTTACATAGCCAGTTTATTTAATTGGATCAAGAACCACTTGTGTTTACAGTCATCCTGACGCCTATTGACAAAAGAACAAGAAAAATTTTCAACTTGGACATTAAAAAATATTATTACAGAGAAAAAGAGAGGGAAACTATAAGGTAAGGAGGATAAGTCCCAAGGGAGAAATGAGACAAAAAGAAACTTCATCGGTAGAAATAGCATACCAATCCCTTCATAGCATAAACAATCCCCTAAAGGAACTTTGTGCTTTAGGCCAGAAGGCAAGATACACTATCCTCTCTAAGACGTTGTTACAGAGGAAGACCGTTACTTAACAATGCTTGCATTTCCCTCTGATTGAAGGACCATAAACCCATGAAATACCCCATCTACGAGGCATCAAATGATCTTTACCCTACATGATACTGGACAGAGCAATAGAAACATGGAGGCACACCTAATACACACTGAAGGAAAAGAGTGTCCAGTCTGTGACCTACAAGCCATTCCATAATCAAGTCTTTGCAATTGTGTTCCGAGATATGTACACACATCAACCAAATGTTTGGCTGAAGTGCTCTTTGAGGTCTAAGAGTAGATTTGATACAAAACCCCAGAGATGCATTACGGTTTTGACAGATTGAGGGGAGAAATGAGAAAAGATTAAAATGTCATTAGATGTGTCAACAAAGAAACAGTAAGTAGTTATTCAATGAATTCAAAAGAGTCCAAGAAGTTTGCATTGCTAGGTAGCTGAACAATCAAATGTAACGTCTTTATATACTTGAGAAAGAAAAGAAACTAAAATAGTATGCAATGAGCACATAAAGAGCCATAAGGTGAAGTAAAAAACTTTAACAATTTGGAATAAATTAACTAAAATAGAACAATTGTTGTCTATTTTTCTTTGAAATCGCCAAACTTAAGAACAATTGAGGCCCAAATAGTTTATCACAAAGCTGATGAAACAATCAAATAAGTTCGCATTTGCAGCTACATCCTTATCTTTCATACCTAAGGATCTTGCCCTTTTCCTTCTTCACCTGTATCAATAAAAGAGATATATCCATAGATTTTAATGCGCCCACTGTCTTTTAACAAGATCTCTTACACTCTTTGAGCACTAAAATAATTCCTGATCATATCTTGGTCCAGACAACTTACGATATTACATGCATGTTACTAAGGTTAAGAGTAAATTATCATCAAATGCATCGATATTTCGTAAAGACATTTAAGAACTTACAATTACACCGAATCTTACCTGAAAACCCATCCTTATGGTAAAGTATTATATGTAGTAAAAAATTTCCATTTAAAATAAAAAATTCTTTATATCAAATCCCATTCAACATTACATTGTGAAGATGAATGTGAACGTATCAGTTAATTAATTAATTTTAATTAACTAATTAGTTTCTTTTCTATTAATCACTATTAGTCGTTATTTAGTTTACTCCATCATTAGCTTTTCTAATGTATCTATACATACCCATTATGTACTGATTAGTGAGTAACTAATAAAAATCATTTTTTTGCCTCGGTGTTACAACAGTTAACTCTGCCTAGTGCTCCTCCTATGCGCAAAAGGAATAGAGACCGCTCTTATAATTTTTTTTTCAATTTTTACCTCTTGCCCTTCACAAGAGCAGCTCTTCCTGCTCAACCCGCATTCCCACAGAATCCTCACAGCTATTTCCAGCAAATAGACATAAAAGCCATCCAAAGCTACCCCCAAACTCTGGTGCGCAACTCGGCGAATTTCTGTCTTTCACATGCAAGCCCCATTTCGCTTCTAGGGAATTAAAAAATTTTCAAGCGAAATCATGGAATAAAAAGTCCAAACGATTAAAAAAGAAAAGAAAGAACCCCTCTGGTCACTCGCCAATCATCAACACAAAAATTCGTAGATCATTCACCACCATTAAAAAAAAAACACACAAAACCTCACTGCATACACATATCTCGGAAACACACACAATAAAGACAAGACTGGTACAGGTGTTAAGGTGAAAGAGAATACAAGTTAAAAAAGAAATATGTTTGAAATTAGGACACTGAGTTTTGCTCAAACTAGAAATAAAAGAGGAGAAGAAAGCAGTAGATCCATCCCGAAACAAGAATTCCAAGAATTCAATATCAATTACGAAACAAACTAAAAAATGGCGAATTTCCATGTACCTCAAAATTTATCAGCCGCGGGGACTCTCAAGCTGTGCCTGTAGCTTTGTCCGGTTCAAGCCCTTTTTCTCCCTTATATTAACTCTGCAATATCTGATCTCTCATGTTTTAACAATAACGTAAAGAGTATAAGTTTGGAAATTGAGGAACAACCATTAAAGTCTTAATTCCATATTTGTCCTTCACATTTATATTTTTTCCATTTTAATTTTTAAATTACTTAAGGGTTAAATTTTAATTTGGACCACATCAAACAATTGATATATTCATAATTTATTTCTTGAATGATTTGTTTAACTAATTTTTTTAAAAAATATTATATAAAATCTCTCAATCTCTTACTCTAATAATTGTCTCCACAATTCAAACTTTTCTCTTTTAATAAATCTTTCACGTCATATTATTTTTTCTTTAAAATAAATCATAAACCGTGTTTTAAATAGTAATTTTACCCAAAAAAAAGGGTATCATATTGTAATTATTGAAGTTGAAAAAATTATTACCGAATTTGAGAAAAAAGAGTTCTCGACGGTGATAATGGACAAAAACATAATTTAGTTAATTTAATTTTGTTTGAATAGGTTCTCGAGATTTAAATTTGTTAACATTAAAAGTAAAAAGGTAACAAAAAGTATGAAATTTTTATTTTATAATAGATTCGTGTATGATAATATTTTCATATATAATTCCTCGTTATGCTAAGCTTTTTGTGTGTTAAAATTATTAAGTACACAATAAGAAAATCCTAATAAATTTCTAAACTTTTTTCCTTTATAGTTTCACTTTTTTTTTTTGTAATTTTTATATCATTCTATGTTTGTAAGCATTTTTTTGTGGTTTATTTTTGTCTAATTCTCAAGGGTTTTCTCTATAATTTTTATAAAAAAAAAAAAAAACTTCTCAATAAGGAAGTTTCCTTTCATAAGATTTTATCATTGATTTGGTATCGTTTTAAATTAAAATTGTGGATTTATATTAAATTTTAATAATAATCTTAATAGTATAAATTAACTATTGACAAAGATGTAACTTTCATGTTTCTAATTTATTATTTTCAATAAGAAGATCTAACAAAATGTTATATAAAAAATAAATAAAAATTTTCTCAAATTTTTAAGATAACAAAGATTTGAAACCAAAATAAAATTTGTTTTACTTTTCAAATATTTATATTATTCAATTTATTCAAAATAATATCTTGCAATTCTTGCGACTCTAACGATTCTTTCTTGTTTTAGTAATTGCTTGTTTATTTTAATCACCATTTTCTTATCTATAAAATTACAAGAAAATATAAAGATAAAATCATGAAAACATAATTATAAATATTCAATCACCTAAATTTCACGAGTTTTAAACACCTTTTAATTTCCTGAATATCCAATTTTTTAAAATCTTTCCATGTATTATTAGTTTTTCATTCCTTTATTGAGAAAAATTCATTTACTACCATAAAAATCCAAATCTCACTTAGTTTTGGAAGCAAAGAAGGAGAACATAATACTTTAATGTTATTTATATAACAAGTGATGATTTTAGAAGTGTTTGTATATTATTTTAAGTTCTAATTCTAGCCTTCTCATACTTGTGATTACTACTTAATTCTACTAGTTTTTCATGCTTGGAACTCTATCTTAAATATCAAGAATTAGGTTGAAATGATCTCTATATAGGTTATCTTTTTCTCGATCTAGATCCAAACAGACTAGATCATTTGATCCAGTCCATAATTGTAGGAATGAAAGAGTTCAAAATCTACTTTGTTTCAATCTATTTTCTTATCTAAATCGAATCAAATTAGATTAAAAGAAATAGTTGAAATATATATTTTAAAAATTAAAACTCTAATTATGAAAAAAAAATGGTATAATTTAGTGTGAATCAAAGATATCAATCTGGTTTATTCCGGATCAACAATAATAATTTTATAATTCATTCCAAATTAAGTTTTACACTGATGAAATATGCGAACAAAATTATCTTATAAAAATAAATTTAAAAATAATTTACTTTCCATCAAATATAAGGTAATACACCTTACAGAAAATGTCACAAGTTTACATATTTCACTTCACTTAAAATGGATCTTGTAGGCTATTTTCATTATGATGAACTTAAAAAGAGTATGAAACCGAAAGGATTTTATTTGCTTAAAATTACAAATATCATGAACTTTGCATATTTTTATAAAGTTCGAATAAACTTCGATATATACTAAATGCATGGAGAAAATAAGTCATGTAAATACATTTGAGGCTAAATATATTATCGATCAAAAAATTGATCCATTTCTTATGAAGTTGGAATTAGTTGTATTAGCCTAAATCCTAAGAAAATCCAAGAGAGAGAGGTGAATTGGATTTTGCATAATTTTAATCTTTTATGCAAATTTCCAACTATACTATAAAAGTAAATCAATCCCAACCAAATATACAAATCAAATAATTAGTGTACTACCAAAATTAAGAAATTCACATTAAATTGTTCTAATGATAAGCATTTGAATCTTAAACAAGAAATATACTTCTAAATGTATCAATCCTAAACAATTAATATTTTTGCAAAACATATGTCTTAACTAATCCGTGTGCTAGCAAAAACATAAATTCCAAGCAATTTATTGAGCTAACAAATATTCAATTCGAGGTAATAGCTATTCAATTAAACTTGTCAATATCAAATAATTAAGAATTGGTAAAGGTAAATGCAAGAGTGAGAGATTGAAAAAATATGCAAACTTGGATTAAAGAAGTTTAACCATAAATTGCGCTAGCATCCTCTCCTCAAGTCACCGCTATTCTTCAATAATTTTCTATAAAATACTTGTTAATAAGGTGTCAAGCTCCACCTATCTCACATGCTCCCTTGAATACAAACGTTTATTTAATATGTCATACTTCACGTATCAAATGTAATTCATAACACTCAACCCGCAAAAAGAAATACCCATTCATTTCTTATAATACCCATAAGAAAGAGGATAGATTTTGTATATTTTCTTCCTCAACAAGCGATTTTACAAATTAAAACTCATTTTGGGTTCAACCAAGGCTCAAGAAAAATAAAAATAAAAATATTAATTTGATTCTTTGGAAAAACTTCTTCAAAAATTAAAAAGTTATGCATAAAACAATATATAAAAACTGGATAAAATTTTTAGAAGATTTTCTCAAGGAATAAAAAAAATTCTTAAAATATATTCAGATGATCTCTTTTCACTTCTAAATAATATAGAAGAAGTTTATTTAAAGGATGAAAGAGAAACTACCAAGTAGAGACAGAGATTTGAAATCGAATCCAAACACTTAATACAACATCAATATCTTTTTTAAAATATCTGTTTAATGTGATTTCCTATGCGATCTTCCGTATCACAAGCTTTAGCACATTTGCCTTAAAAAATATGCTTTAAAAACCTTATGATTTCTGACTTGATTTGCAAAATCACATCTTCTGGCATATCAACGTTAATTTAAAAATATTTTTAATATTTAAGTAAATTATAAAATAACTTAAAGTTCTAATTTTCTTTAAAAAAATTATTTGCCAATCAAATTAACTCATTGAAAAATTAATAAGGAATATTCTAAAATATTTTAAAAGAGATTTCGCAAGTAAAAAATTTAATAATGAAAAGTCTCGAGTTTTCAAAATTGAAGCACCTAATTACATGGAACAGAAGTAATAAATAATTGTTCTTCAATCTTCAATTATTTTTCTTTTTCTATTAATATTATGGTCTTTAGCATTTCATTTCACATTCTCAACCAGTACCGCAATAGCTAACTTAAAAATTCATCAATATTTATTAGTGCAAAATTAAGTTTTTGTCAATCATCTAAATCAATTAATATAGTCTAACATTTTGGTTTTAGACTAAGAAGAGAGGAGAAAAGAAAAATGTTGAAGAGTTGTGATGGCTTTCCATTAATGCAACACTGAAATACACAAGTTATATATGTAACGGTCAGAATTTAAAAGAAAATAAATTATAAATTGAATGCGGAAGCGAAATACTAAATTTAGGGTTTATATTCCTTACACAATAATTTAGAATATCCAATAGGGCTACGAGAATGAACTTTCTAAAAGAACAACGAAAAATAAAAGAAATAAATGGAAAGTCAACAACTAGACATTCTATTCGTAATCCTCTTATAGATCGGAATCTGAATCTTAATTCTCTTGATCTGAAATAATTAATAAAAGAGTGAGCTACACTACTTCAGTAAGAATGTCACACTACTCACCGATACAGAAATGAAGATTGGTAAAAATCATGAAGACAACTAATGCTCTTAATTTAAGTAAATTTATTTATCATAAATAAAATATTTTATTGTATACTTACCGTAGCGACATTTCCAAAACTGACTTATAGAGGTAATAACACAAACAACATCATAATCTCATATTCAATTAACTAGAACAACGACTTTTCCTTTTTAATTGTCTACTGATATCTATGGGAGTTCATAAGGATGTCTCCACTATGCGTGAACCCTTATTCAATATTGTCAACTAATCGGCCGTCCCTATACCCCATCCAGTATGAGCCCCAAAAATATCATCCTTCAATATCTTGTTCGGTAAAAAGGTGAAACGGGTTGTCTTCATACCTCATCCAGTATGAGCGCCAAAATACTAATCATCGATACCCTATCCGGTATGAGGTAATATTCATAATAGGGTTCTCTGTGTACTCGGTCCGTTCACCATCTCCTAAGATATCCAGTAAAATTATAACTCATTCATTCACTTAATCAAGCAATTCTCCGTTTACATTTAATTTTTAATTTCACAATTTAACTGTAAATCACGTAAAATAAACAATATATGCATTAAGAAAACACAACTGAATCATCTTACTAACTCCAGCTTATTATTATATATTTAAAACTATAAAATCAATGAATCAGTTAAAATAGAATAAACAGTGATAAACAACCGGTTCTGACTCCATTAGTAACCTGTAATTAATTATCAAAGTTTTTTGAATTAGGTAAAATGTCATATCATTTATAATTAAACTTCAATTCCATAACAAGGAATAAGGTGAATGATTCTTACCCGAATCGGTGTCCAAAATGTTAAACTCTCAATTGCGCTTAGTGGTAGTCTCCAGATTTCTAAATTTTTTTTCAGAGATTAAAACACGCTTCAAGTACCTAGAAATACCCCAAAAAATTAAAAATCGGTGTTAAAAATCTTTTTCGACCAATTTCGAAATTCTGCCACGGCAGTATCGCCGTGCTCCGGCAACGACATCGCTATCTAGGGTGGCAGTTTGCCTCGGACCGGCCATTTTTTGCCAATTTTGGTCAATTTCAGCTGATTTTATACTCATCTCTATGAGAAAACACGTTAAAGAGACTCGGTTGGCAAAAAAAAATCGAAAACAAAAGCTTACCGTCGACGGAGTTTTCCGGTGCAGCAGCTCTGCTAGCTCACCTTCGCGGGTGAGTGTTTTTCTTCGGTCAATCTGTGAGAAACAGAATGATAAATATATTGGTGAAAAAATTGCATGAAATGGGAATAGGAAAGAGGCTCATCGGAGGGTTTTTAGTTTTTTTTACGGCGTTGCCGCCAGGCTTTATCCGCAGTTTCTAGCTCATCCACCGGTCCTTTTGCTCTGATTTAGCCATGGGGGTGTTCAAAATCAAATTTCGAGCAACTAGAAATTTTTTTACCTTTTTTGGTAGTCGGAGGTGGCTCCGGCACGGCGGTAGGCGGCAGTCAGCTCCTTTCTTCGGCGACTGGTTCTTCTTCTCCGACCGGGGGCTGGCGGCTAGGGTTAAGGATCGGTGTAAAATGAGATATTTATACCCATCTTCCTTTAATCTAGATCATTCATCGCGTTTGATCTCGACCGTCCGATCGCATTTGAAGAAAAAGTGAATCTGAACCGTTCATCGTGATTTGATCTGAACTGTACGATCATGTTTAAAAAGAGAACGGATTCGGACCGTCTATGTGTACGGGAACAAATCTAGACCGTCCAATCACGGGCACGCGGATTACCAGCATGCCGTCTCATATGACACCGAATCAGCGTGTCTTGCCATACGGCACACTTCGATTCGTCGAGACTGCTGACTTGGCGGTTATACGTGGCATATTTTTCTTAGATTGCATTTTGATCATCAATTTTCGATTTTTCTTTCAAAAATACACCCCGAAACTAAATTTTCATCCATTTTTTCTAAAATTATTTTCAATTTCATCTTCCACCTATTTTTTCCTAATTTTTATATTAAATAAAAATTTATAAATTTAAAAATTATATTTTTATACATTAATTTTAAATTTTTAAAATTAATTTCGGATATTACAATATATGACTTCTTAAAGTTGTCCTTGATAATAGAAATTAAAAAGAAACAATATTTAGATTGTAATCTAAATATATATATGTATATAATATAAAACAACACAAAAAAAAAGATATTATCTAAGTAAGACAAAGAACTAACAACTAAATATTTATGAAGACATTACACACAAAATGCATGTTAGGAAGTTTAACAACAAAGAATGTCAAACTGTAACACTCCTTCATGGCATCTTTACTGAAAATGCCAAGTTTTTTCTTTTTTTTTTTTTCATCTTGTTCTTATCAAAGTTTCAATCTTAGATTTTTGTAAACTCTTGACAAAAATATTAAGCATTTGTTCTTGTGACTTGTAGTACTGAAGAAAAACTTTATTATCTTTCTTAGCTCTTACAAATTGATATTTAATCTATTTAATCTTCATGTGCTTGGTTTCCATGAAAAAGTAGATTTTATGCAACTGTAGTTGTAGATTTATGATGGCAATAAATAAGGATTGTTGTCCTTTGTTTCTCCTTAAAATGATAAAGCAATTTTTTAAATCTAAATAGTCTGACTTATAACTTCAACAACAACAAAAATAATCTTTGCACCAGACAATCATTTCCTTCTTCCTTGAGTTCTAATAAAATGAACTAGAACCAAGGTGAAATGCATATCCTACTGATTTTTGTGTTATATTCTGAGCCACCTAGATCATTATCATAATAACCAATTTATTTCATAGTTTTTCCTCTCTTCAACAAAATTTCGAACTCCACTTACCCTGTGATGTATCTTAACCATAATTTACTATCTTAGTTAATATAATAAAATGATCAAATTTGGATGAGAGTAAGATAATTTGCAAATCCAATAGGACTCGAAAAAGTAAAAAGAAAAAGAAAAATTTAGATCCATTATAGGACTAAGCTGCTTTGAGTTTTGCATTTTACAAGGGTGAGTTAGGTCCAAATATTATAAAACATTCCCTTAACTTGTCCTGTTGCGATCCCTAATATACATAGCTTTTACATTTTGAGATAACATGATGTGATAATAAATAAAAAAAATTCTTGTAACAAGCTAGAGACTCATATGGAGGAATAGTTCCAGAATCCAAGCATGAATGGGGATACGGCAACGGAATGACGAAAATGATCGTGCTATAGTGTGCTTCTAGGACACACTAGGAAGTTCTCCTGAATAGAAAGTACTCATTTAAGATCGGTCTAAACGCAAGACCATAAGGGGAGTGAATTAAGGGCCCATAAAGAATTAAATGGGCTTGAACATTGGTTTATAATGAGGAAAATAAGAGACAATCTGAAACGATGAAGTTATTGGGCCTCATGGTCAAGGAGAGGCTTGACCCTAGAATTTCGCCTCAAGAGAAAGCCTAAAACATAATATGGGTATGGACACCTGTCGGGTGCGCATGTGTGGGCGTGCACATACGTGAGAAGAAGTATTCGCACATGTAGGATTTATGCATATGCGATGGAGCACGCCGTGTGGGAGATCAGTGCCTGGGCACAGTAGGAGCGAACATGCACACACACACGCATCAACTATATGCGCGCAAAAGAACACACGTGTGTAAGGGAAACCTGCCGCATGTACGCCACATCCGAGCGCACCACTTGCGCGCAACCAATAGGCCTACGTATTGCTTGCACACAACCAGCCTGGTAGCAGCACCTTGAGTCCGATTTGGACTCTTTTCTCCCTTTTTTTTCCTAATTTTCCTATGATTTCAAGCTGCAAAAGATTTCTACAAAAATTCCACATGTGATTAAAGTGTTTAGTTAAGGAAAAATTCTATTCAAGTTGGAAGTCCGAAGAAAATGAAGACAGATGGAGATTTGAATAAGGAGAAAAGAATTTTTGTAGTAATTATTTTAACTATCTTTGATTATTTTATTAAGTTTAGATAAGAACTTAATTATTTTGTTATTTCATTTAAGTTTTCTAGTTTAATTAAATCTAAGTGTTCAAATAGGAGTATATAATCCTATTTCTATTCATATTAGAAGAGTAAAATCTCTATAAAAGGTTTCAATCCTTAAGTTGTAATAACGACTATCAAATTTTCAAATTAATAAAGTTTTAAGCTTTTGCTTACTTTTTTAATATTAGCTTTGCCTAATTTTTGTGAATGTTCTTCAAGATTCTTTAAGTTAGAGAGTTTCAGAAGTTTTATTGAGTTAAGAAATCAAGATTGTCTTATCGGATAAGCTGTGACGTTCTTCTTTATTCTTTTTATTTTTTTTCCATTACCTTGAATTTGCATTCATATTGTTGGATGTAGTTTAAGTATGGATAAATTAGGTAGTTAAGCTTTTTTATGTTACATTGAGTGAGGCTCCAGGAGTCAAAACGATTCATACTCATTCCTCGTCGTGTAATAACATCAAACCTTGTATTCTACTTGAAAAAAAAAATTCGAATCTTGCATTTAAATATTTTTGTGTAATCTTATATGTACTTAACATTAAAATGTAGTAAATTTATCAAATATATATACAAAATGATACTATATACACCATTATACTAAAAATATCTCAAACTTTGAGGTTAGCTAACAAAACTTATAAAATTTCATTTCAACAACACTCTATACAAATATCATGCATAAGAAATATAGAGAAAAAATTTCATATTTTGCTGATTTGTATATTTATTATCGTCTTTACCAATCTATCCTATTAGTAGAATAATTTATCAAGAATCACACAAACTATTTATTACAAATTTATACACACTCGAAAGATTCTCAAGTGTAAACAAGATAAAAAAAGCAAGGTTTTAGAAATCTTAGTGGCTCAAGATGGGTGCTTTCAGCAATTACATCCGTCTGCCACCAGTCACTTCCATCAGTCCTTGATCTCTTGAGAGTCATAACTAGTACTATCATAAAAAGTCTGATAATGATGGCCTGTATATTGGAACTCATTATTAAAAAGTTGATATTTAGTGAAATAGGGATGGAAAACCTCACATTTTTCATAGTTAGTCATATGTGTAAAACAACAATATAGGTGAGAATAGAGATAGTTCAGCCTCGATTTACAACAAAACAACATCCAATGTCATGTAACAAATTGTCAAGAGCTACTAATGCATTTTCATATTATTACAAGATTTAAGAATTTAAAACAAAAATATTAAGCGTAAAAACCTACAATAATCTCTAATATTATCCAAAAATAAATTGTAAAGTAAAAATCTTTAATACTTAAAAATAAAATTTGTATTTAAATTAATTATAAATTTTAATTTTTAAATTAACTAAATTCATCGTCAATGCAATTTCAAAATAAAATAACAAGACTTGAATTTGTGTCATTTTCTACACTAATAGGCTTTGAGACTTTTCTCATATTTTGAAAAATA
This sequence comes from Carica papaya, assembly GCF_054855325.1. NCBI lineage: Eukaryota > Viridiplantae > Streptophyta > Magnoliopsida > Brassicales > Caricaceae > Carica > Carica papaya. The sequence continues at coordinate 10,708,754 of NC_142309.1, read as the reverse complement.
ATTAAGCACATGATGAAAATTTTAATGTAATGATAGAAAATATGTTTTTGTTTTTTATAAAAATATAGATTAGTTAACGTGTGACATGTTTACGAAAGTTTTTAACTTTATTATATAAATAATATAATGATAATTTTTTAATAAACAAATTAATATTTTAGCTTATGAACTACTTTTTACATCATAATTATGTCCTTAATGTACTTTGACTTTGAACTTATAAAACTATTTTAGTTCTTAATATTTTTAATTACTATCTTTTCTCAAAAAGATTATCAAAATATATTTTACAATACTTTTATAAATGTTAAAAATAATTGTTAAGAAAAATTCCAAAAGGGGAATCTTTACCAATTCTGAACTTGCACACACCTAGCTAGCTCTGTGTCACCATCTCGCTTCGGTTTCATCGATCTAAAGAGCCGTTTTCCAGTGTCTTCTTCTTTCATTTTCTGCCTCGGGCTCAGCCAAGCCCATCGGATCCCTGGGAACTCTGTACTTCTCGCTCTCAAAAACATTCTACAGATTGGATCATCTTCTCATTCTCGTTGTCACTTTCCTTCATAACAATGGCGTCTTCTCTTTCGACAACGGCCTCAGCTTCTTCCTTCTCAGCCGTCACCAAAACGACCACGAGCTTTCCTCCCCACAATACTCGCCGTCTCTCAAAGGTCTCTTTTCGCCTCTTGCCAAAGCCTAAGCTCCTCTTTTTCACCAAGGTAAATGAACCAAACTCCACTTGAATTCACTTCTTCTTTCTATTTCTTCGCACATTGTTTCCATCTCAAATTTAAGCATCGGTTTCTTTGGGCTTGTTGTATTTTGGTGGCAGAGTAGTAACTGTTGGCGTTCATTTTTTAGCTTTTCTATTTGTTCTGTTTGTAATGTGTGTTGAAAGATGGATAGCTGCTTCATTTTTTCTTTTTCCGTTGCTCGTAATCGGGTAGAACATGAAAACATATTAAATATTGAGTTTTCTTTTTCAACGAAAATGAGAGGAGTTATGATCTTGACAAAGCTGGAATGAAGTTTCAAATTCATCGATGGTAAAATGAAGATCTTTTATGTTTTTAATTAGTTATGTAAATTCAATTTGGTTCTTCAAATTAACTTTTGCGGGAAGTCATGTTGTGAGAACTAGGAAATTTCGTTGTCTGGTTTAGTAACTGTGGATAAAGTATTTTGCAATATGGTGTTCTGTTTCTGGTGAGAACAAATTAGAAGGAGAAGAGAAGACTGAATACAGACTGCACTTGCACCACAGTGATTGACATTCCTAACTTGGATGGTTGGATTCACCTTTCTTTCTTTTTTTCTTTTTTGAATAAAAATGTAAAACTATTTACGAAGCACCTAGAGATTGCAACTCTTATATAAAGAATTTACAAGTTTAGCAAAATATCAATAGGTCTTCCAAAACCTCACTTAAATACAGAGGTTGTGACCCATAATCAAAATACTTAAGGCTTAGAACCAAGTGTCCCCTAATTTTATCAAAGTCACCAACCATCCCCTCAAAGGACCGTATATTCCTTCCATTCTAAATAACTCAAAAATTAGCCAAAGGCATAAGTTATACTTATCACTTTTGATGCTTCTCCACACACAAGGCTTCCCTCTCTTTGTGCCTGTTATGGCCCAACTCGGGCCCAAAAGGCTAGAAGCTAGTGACCATAGTTGATGTGCTAGCGGACACCAAGGTAAGATACCATTGCATGTCTCCATGTCACTTTTGCACATGTAACACTTATTCACCAAGATTTTGCTTCCCTTGATAAACTCGTCAAGAGTGAGAATGCATTCTCTTGCTGCTTCCCAAGCAGTGAAGTTACTTTAGGAGCCACATTCACCTTCCACACTAATCTCCAAGGAAACCTCTCTTTCTCTTCCTCATGGCTAGTCAGAAAAAGGTAGTAGGAGTTGTCCGAAAGAGTCCCTTGGAGCGTAGATTCCAAGTCAGTTCATCCTTGCTTCCCTCAAAGATCACCACCTCCTGATCATTTAAGTTTCTAGTCAGGTCAAAAGCCCAAACACCACGGCCAAGATGTACCTCCTTTAATATGATGTCCTTGTCTCGAGCAATATCAGAAATTGAGGGAAACTTTAAACAAAGAGCTCCGCGTAGTCCCTCTGTAGACTCACCCTCTCACCTGACCGATTCTCCAGCAAATGCAGCTTTGAAAGGCTCCCTTATTCTTAACAATTGTCTTCCACAATCCAACCCCATTGTCCCCATGTAAGTTTTTGTACACCACCAAAACCTCGCCACTCCAAATTTTGCTTTGATCACCTTCCTTCAGAAACTCTTTCCCTCCCTCATGAACCTCTAAAGCCATTTGCTTTGGAGAGCCATTTTGAGTTCCACCAAAGACCACTCACCACAATTGAAAATTCCTCCTTTCTTCCTTTCTTCCCTCTACTAACTTTTGTCATAATTTATTGACGACTGAAACCTTTTTAACTTCTTCTCTCTATCTACCCCTACCTTCTTCTGAGATTTGATTTTGGGGTTTCCAAATTCACCTTTGCTCCCCCTTGATTAATGATAATTTTGAATAAGTCAAGAACTTACTCTTCGAAGCAAATGAAACTCACCCCCAGAATTTTAGTTATTCTATGAATATTGTTCAAACCCACTCCTCATTTTCTTCCTTACCCTTCCCACAACCCTCATATAATTCTACCACTGCTAGCTCCCTCTTATTTTCCTCCTCCTCATTGCCCTTTCCCTCCTTGTTAATGCCTCCACAATCTCCAATCCAGTACAATTGGCTCAAACTCCAAAAAAGGAACAACAATCGTCTCCAAGTCTGCCATTTTCTGCTTCTCTGCACTCTTCCCCATCCCTGATCTCCCAAAATCTTCCTCCATCTCCTCTGTACGAGAGCGGCTGCTTTGCTAGTCATTGAAGAGAAAATTAGATTTTGAAAAGTTGTGTGGATCCCAAATCTCTCCATTCAATAGTTAGATGTCCTCCCTGATTGTCGATGCCATCGGTTCCCCTCCTCTTCTTCCTGATTTCACTTGCCACCCAATTGTGGGCCTGGATCTGGGGACCCTCATTTTCCATTCTCTTCGACAGTAGCCTTCTAGATGGCCCTTTCCTTCTTCCAGCCTGATTAAGCATATTTTAGCCACCCACTAAAGCATTAGGACCAGGTTTCCTAGGCTTTGATAAACCATGTCTAGATCCAAAATTTTGTTGACTCGTTTCCACTTGGGCTTTGTCTCCCCTTCCCAATGCTATTTATCTCCTCTGCTAACCACCTTAACAAACGGCTGCTCAAGCTCCTTCTCCAGTGTCACTTTTATTCAAACCCCACAGTTGAGGTAGCAAATCTCGCCCATTTATCTTTTCTATGATTGTGGGAGACACAAATGTCCCAGTAACAGAGTCTCTGTTTTGTTCATGACTGAACTGGAGGCTTAAAAGACTTTCTAGCTAGTTCGCACGCTGCCACCAGCATTCTCCACTAGCAACCAACATGGAAACTATTCGGATGATGATTTTCCTACTACCTCCTTATCTTCTCTTGGTTAAGGCCAGACATTTTCCACCCTACTTCTCCTCTAACACTATCTATAACGAGTGTGGATAACCAAACAAACTTCTAACCCACGAATTGCTCCCCTTCTCCCAGTAGAACTCCATAAGCATTCGCACTAGCCACTCCATTTCTTTTTCCCGGGATATTATTGAGGTTGCAAAATCCTCTTCTATTTTTGCTAATCTTGATGCTATTTTCCTCTTTCTCCACTGTAACCATGTCAAAGGATATCTTATCTACAATCAGGAATTTCTTTGATGGTAGAAGACTATATGGGGTGACCTTTGTTGAGAAAAGTTATAATGACATTTGTGCATGGATAAACAGGTTGGTTGAGGCCAAGATTTACTGGAATCAATCACTTAGCACTTCAAGATTTACTGTCAGGAAGCCGCTTCCATTTGCAGCAGTCACATGTCTAAATGAAAGCTGGCTCAGCCCGTGTCCTAGCTGCTACGTGGTTCTTACAATCGTGGAGATGGAGCTGCTTGAAGAAGTCAACATCTTGCCATCTTCTGGTGGCTTGAGTGACGATGCCGTTCTTGCTTCTCAACCACGCAAGCTCCTGACCCTCACCCCATCATTTTCCTCTCCCCTTTCTCTTCTCACATTCTTGCTCCTTAGTTACAAAAGTCTCCGTTCCTATCTATTAAAACCTAGCCATAATGAGAAAATATTAGAGACTAACGATTAATGTAACTGGTGATAAAGGACAAATTTGTTTGAGTTTCCTAAAGAAATAGGCCTTTGTGACTGCATGCAACCATGTTAAAGAGGTGACAAGTAGCCACTTTCTTTGGTGAACTGCTCTTTGCTTGTGCTAAAAGTTTTACTAAGACTGTAAGATTGGATTGGTCTTGCCTTGCAGTCCATTTGCTATCAGAAAGGAATATGCTTGAATTAACATGAGATACTCATTTCCACATGAATTTACAGATATATCTAGGTGATATGCTACTCATGCTAGATGTTTAATGAGTAGATGGTTAGAATAGTCTTTTTTCTTTCTTTGTCTCTGTTTTCTCTTTGCTAAACCAAGGAATTATATTTGGACTTGTGTACTGTACAATAAAACATAATTGTATGTCTTCAAGTGTTATTTATGACCATTTTGAAATCTAGTTTATAAGGCTTGAAATGTTAGCTTTCTCTTGTTTGATTTCTCTACTTCCAAATGAAAGAGTAGCAAAAGGAAAAAAATGAAGGTTTCTGATTTTGTTCTATGTATGTGGAATTTGTTCCCTACATATTGAAATATTAACCGTGTAAAACCGATCATATTTCTCATAGGCGAACAAATAAGATGCAATTTAAGGTCCTCTACCATTTTTTATTTTACCACGGTTAGATCACAATGCATCTGTCTAGTGTTATCTATATTCAATCAACATTTCAAGAGATTTGAAGGTTTTACACATGGTGTCCACTTGATGCCAATTGAATAATATTTTTTATAAATAACATAGGTATTGATGACTCTGAAGGGTGATATACTGTTGGAAGGAGCCATTGCCAGTAAGCTAATATTGACATCGGTTGATCAGGATATATCCTAATGACCCAAATGACTTGCATTGGACTTTAGGTTAGTGGGAGAGGATGGGAAAGAGGTGAGACTTGTAGTATCACTCAAAACATATGTTCGGGGGAATAAACGGGTGCTGTCAAAAATTAGAGATTACAACAAAAGCGCACCTTTTTAGACTCAGAAAAAGATAGGGACGTTTTGGAGAACAACAGTTTAGGGCATCCAATCAAAAGAAAGAAATAAAGGAAGTTATTGGGAGAATGAACCTTGATGTAGCAATGTTACAAGAGAAAAAAAAAAAGAAGTTATTGATGGTTTTCTGATCCGAGGTGTATGGGAATGCAGATTTAAAGAGTGGGTAATCCTTCCGTGCCTCTAGTGGAATACTGATTATTTGGGACAATAGACAAAAAAAAGTTATTAATGGTTTCCTAGACAAAGTGTGTGGAAATGAAGATTAGAGTGGATAATCCTTCTGTCTGTAGATGCCTCACGTGGAATACTGATTATCTGGGACAATAGATCAGCCTATAGAGTTGACTTGGTAGAAGGGGCCTTTTCATTATCTGTTTTACTTAATATCAAGGGTAAAGGTCAGTGGATTACAAGTGTTTATGGGCCAACTATTTATAGGCATAGATCTTTGTTTTGGGGGAGTTGTCATATTTATTGGGATTGTGCACTTTTTTGGTGTCTTGAGGGAGATTTTAATGCATACAAATTATCTCTGGAGAAACTAGGAGGGGGATGTATGACCAAGTCCATGGGAACTTTAAAGATTTTATAGAAGATTATGAGTTGAGGGATCTCCCTCTAGCAAATGGTCAATATACTTGGTCATGGATAGAAACGGACTCGTCTCTTCCAAATTGGACCACTTTCTGATCTCTGCTCATTGGGAGGATAGTTTCTCGACCTGGTACAGGAGATTCTCCTACTTCTTGTATCAGATCACTTCTCTGTTTTACTTGAATCTTAGCAAATTAGAATGGGCTCTACTCCTTTCCAGTTTGAGAATATAAGGATTCAGCATCCAGTGTTTGAGGGCTTTGTGAGAGAGCGGTGACAGGCTAACAAAGAGGTAGGTCGGAATGTCATAAATTCACGCAAAAACCTAAATACTTGAAAGGAAAGCTGAAGGTTTGGAATGAGGAGGTATTTAGGAACTTCAGCTTAAGGAAAACAAGGGTACTTGATGAGATGAGAGAGCTAGACAAAGAGAATGCGTACATCTTTGTCCTTCAGAAAGATCGCCTACAAGGTCTAAGAAGGGAATAGATGAGGTGATGTTACTTGAGCATAGGAGTTAGAGACAAAAGACCAAACATAAATTGTAAAGGAGTGGGATTCAAATACTTGCCTATTCCATGGAGTGGTAATGGACGAAGAAGGAAGAGCTTAATTGAAGAGCTTGGACTTGATAATAGGATGGTGGATAGGCGAGACAATAATATTGTAACCTATACACTGAAGATTGCTATAATTAGACTTTTTGTAGAAGGAATTAAGTGAGCACCAATTCAGTGTATAAGACTGACTGGTTGGAGAGACCCTTTGAGGAGGAGGAAATAAGGAGGGAAATTTGGGATATGGCAGTGACAAAGCCCAGGTCTAGACAATTTTTACAAAGGAATTCTTTCAAGGTTGCTGGAAAACAATCAAAATGGATGTTCTTAAAGGGTTTGAGGAGTTTTACCTTAATGGCACCATATGCAAGAGCATGAACTCCTCATTTATCATGTTGGCATCTGAAAAAGATAAGTCTACGAAGATATTTGATTATTGCCCAATCAGTTTAGTGACGGGTGTTTACAAGATAATCACTAAAGTTCTTCTTTTGAGACTTAGTGAAGTCTTGGATGCTAAAATTTTGGTAAACCACTTTTGTGAGAGGTAGACAAATCATAGGTGTCTTACTGGTTGCAAATGAGCGGTAGAGTTCATTAGGAAGACAAAGGGAAATGGGCTAATCCTAAAATTGGACTTCAAGAAAGCATATGACAGGGTGAATTGGAAATTTCTTGGAGTCATGAAGCGGAAGGGATTTGGAGTGAAATGGGAGGTTGAATTCATGGGTGTCTAGTTTGTTTTTTTTTTGTTTTTTTTTTTTTTCTTTTGAGATTAAAATTCATGGTTGTCTAGTGTCCATTTTGTTTGCTGTTATTGTTAATGGCAAACCCCAAAACTAGTTTAAGGTTTCGAGGGTTTAACACAAGGAGACCTCCTTTCGCCCTTCTTGTTCATCCTAATTGTTGATGTCATGAGTAAGATGTTGTCTGAGGCAGTAGAGATGGGCATGATGAAGGACAGAGAGGTCGAAGGGATAAGGTGGAGATTTCCTACTTTTAATTTGCCAACTGTACAGTCTTGTTCTTGCAGGCCTGAGAATAAACATGCAAAAGAGTGGTCTAATTGGTATAACGTAGAGGGTTAAGTGATTGACTTTCTTGTGGAGTTCATAGATTGCTCTAGATTAGCTTGGCCTATTGTCTTCTTCGGTGTCCCCTTGGGGGGAAATCCAAGGGGAGTGCTTTTTGGGATATGGTGGCGAGTAAAGTGGCTAGGTGGTTAAAGAGTAGGAAAGAGAGATTGTTTTCTTTGGAGGGAGGGTTATTTTGAGATAGTCTTATCTAGCTAGCATTCTCTTTTACTATCTGTCTCTGTTCAGAATCCCTTGTCGCATAGCTGAGAGATTAGAAAGCTTTATGCGACGGTTTTTATGGGCTAGTGTAGGAGAGGAAAGTAGAGACCATCTAGTGATGTGGAATTGTTTACTGTCAGTCTGAGAGTTCAGAGGCTTTGGGTATTGGGAATCTGAGGTCAAAGAACATATTTCTACTGGCAAAATGACTTTGGCTTTTTTCACGTAAACTGAACTCATTATAGCATAATGTTATTAAAGCATCCACGAACGAACAGGTGGGACATCTTCAATACAAGTTCCAGCACTCACCCTAGTCCTTGAAAATCCATCTCCTAGGTCCAAACCTTGTTTACTCTAGTCACCAGTTTTCAGGTGGGAGATGGATCTAGAGCATTGTTCTAGGAAGGCATTTTGGTTGGAGAAAACTGCTAGCATCCAATTTCTCTCGACTGTACAACCTTTCCATAAGAGACAATGCCATATTACTTTCACTTTGAAGCCCAGAGGAAGTTTCTCTGGGAACTTCCATTTTACTGGACACCCATTCGATAGAGCGACTTGCAATATCTTTCATTGTTAGACTTTTTGGAGCCAATTCATCTCTCACCTCAACCTGATAACAGAACTTAGATCCTTGAGCAATCTAAGTTGTATACATGTAAGTCTTTCTTTGATCCCATCACATATAATCTCCTTAGCCGATTTCACATTGCCAATATATTTTGTAATGCTCTGGTTCTAACAAAGGTAAATGTGTTATCTTGAACTGCCTTCCATCAGAAGCTTAACATGAATGATATGTTTCAAGTTTGTATACCAAATTGAACGTATCTTTGAATATATACTTCATGTGCAGGGGAAGCAAACTCACTCTCACCTGTTTCTACATTGTGTCACTGCTTGGAGGTTTTGAACTAATTTAGTTAGTGTTTCTGGATTGAACTAGGTTAACCCCTCAAATGGGAAAACTCTTCTGTGCTCTTTCATTCATAGAAAAGTGGTCAAGAAGAAAGCTGAGCCTCTTTCATAAGGGGCTATATTTGCTGCGTTGTGGTGTTTATGCTCTCTCGAAATGGCGGATCTTTAAGGAACATCATGCATCTTTTCACGAGTTATGGGGCAGAGCTAACTTATTGGCCTACCCATTGGGCTAAAGCGAATGGACACAATCATGATAATAGTATTTCAGCAAATTCATCTTAGTTGGAATACTATTATTTGTAGCTGATAGGGTGGTATCACTTTGTTATTAGTTTTTTCTTTTTCTTTTTCTTTTTATGATTCTTTAGGTAGGATCCTTTATTCTCTGGGTGTACATTATATTTCTTCTCATTGTTCCTAATAAATCTTCTTCTTTTATCTTAAAAAAGAACAAAGATTTGGTACTATTTATGCATGGGTGAAGCGGAATCCTGTAACAACATGCTGTTATGGTGTCCTACTGCTTACAGCCCTTGGTGCATGATTTACGGATTACTGGGTTTAATTGCATCATGGCGGGGTCGGTTAGGGAGGAGGTTTAGGCTTGGGATGGTTTGTGTAAAATGATTGATTTTGTAAAGATTGTTTTATTGTCTATTTTTTGGATCCTATGGAAAGAAAAAAATAGTAGAGATTTTGAGAGTAGATAGAGAGAGAATTGTAAACTGAAAAATAGGTGGCTGTATTATTTTAGCTTTATCTTGTTAGGGTATGACATTGTTAGGATGAAGTATTTTAGAAATGTCATTGACACCCTAACACAATTGTAAATATTTGTATACGGGTGATATCCCTTTTGGTACCTTAGTAATATAGTTTTCGCACTTTTTGTTTAAAAGAAAAACAAAGATTTAATAGTCTTGAGCTGTGAAGTTGTCGTTATTATTGTTTTTTTTTAAAATATAATTTTGAAGGATGGTTGAGATTTACTGCTGAAATGACAGAGAGAAGTTCAAGATACATATTTAGTGAAGGAAAAGTGACAAATACAACTAATAGTTTTCTAAGTGGAGATTTAGTTAACAATAATTTTGCTAATACATGAAAACAAAGAAATCTGTTTTAGTGTAAGAACATGGATACCACTGTTTTCGGTACAAAAGTTCCTACAGTAATTGGAAAAACCTTTATGTGCAATTTGATTTACCTAATTGGGAGTAAGCAAATTAGATTTATGATGAAACCAAGAAATCAATCAATAATCTAATGAGTACCATGATTGACTTCAACAAAAAGTTGAAGAGTAACCTAATCATTGAAGTATTGAGTAACATGATTCACTGAAGCCCTTGGAAATTCATCACGCGTGTACATTCTTCTTCTTGTATTTTGGTAACTTGGGATGGGGGATATACAAGGAAAACTACAAGCAATAAAATGTTAAGTTATTGTGGATTAGCAAAAGCTGAAACTCTTGTAAGGTTTGCACATTTTGTTAGGTCTGTTCTAGAGGTGAATGTGGCATCGAAGCCCAATTGATGTGCACTCAAGCTTTAATGCTGCTTTATCCAGATATTATACATAATCTTAATTTTTTACAGCAAAAACTTACGATGTTTTAGTGGGGCTTATTTTGGTCATTTTACTGTATCTTTTTCTGGATATAAATGTAGTTCTTGACATTGATTCAGATTATGTTTGAAGAGTACTCTTTTAGAGTAAATGGTTATTGTCCACAAGTATAGGTGAATGCTTATTTTCATCAACCTTTGGCAACATTTTGGAATCTTATTCTTCATCTGTGTTGATTGTGCTTTTCATCCTCCTCAAGGTGCCAATTTTTTCAGAATAACAATGATATATCACCTCCTTGAAGTACCCATAATGGGAGGTCGTAACATTTGTAATAGTCTGGCTACTAGATATCCAACATTAACGCAACCTTGATAAAAGTTATATGAAACTTAACGGATTTGACACATGCTCTTCTACACATCTTACACTCAGAACTAATTCCAAGTACTACATGTTTATTTATTGAAGCTTGGGAAACTAGATGCAGCTTCTTTTAGTTAATGCAGGTCGATTGTTGTCCACATAAATACTCAAGTATTTACGAAATTTGTGTGCATGTTGCAGGGTTTGCCGCATAGTCGGAATAGTCACATTGTGGTGAAGGCCCAATCTGATGAGGTAAGGTTCTTTCCAAGTTTTTCATTAGAGGATCTGTTTTCAAATATTTCTTCCTTTTTGGACACGCTTTTGGGATCACATATTCCCTTCAAGGTTGCTTCTGGTGGATCATCAAATGTTAAAGATACTTCTACACAATCTGAAGCATCTGTAGTTGAAGAAAAGGATGTTAAACAATCGAATGAGCCTTCTTCAACTGGTTTGGCTACAGAGGAGTCTATCTCTGAGTTTATTACTCAAGTTGCAAGTCTTGTAAAGTGAGTGCTCTCAATCTTATTAGTAAGCACTTCCCTTTTTTTTGAGATAAAAGTGAGTGAATATTAGTAAGCACTTCCTTTAAATTAGTTTATCCGCAATTATAGTTGAACTTGTTGAAAATTTTCTTCTTATGGAGAATTTCTATTTTCTAGTGGATTCGGAGAAAAGGAGGAAAAGCTGATCCCGTAGCTAATACCCCTTCAGGCCCTAAAAATATACACAATGCCACCATTAACAATAACTACAAAAAAAGGTGGTGGAAATGTACTGCCTTCATCGAGGAACAGCATCTATCTTTGAAGCCAAATCTTCTTAATATATAAAACTCAAACTCCCATGATGTATGATGATGTAGAGAAGATATACTTAATACAGGTTACTGTTATTATTTAAAAAATTAATAATTTATTTTAGGTTTATATTCCTAAATAAGATTGTAATCTAGTATTATTTTAATCATATTCCTATTCTAGTTACAACTTATATTCTAAATTAGTCTGATAACTTTTTTAAATTTAATTAAACAATTTAGTAACTAGTTTAGTATTTGCTTTTCCTTTTAGTCATTGTTCTCTTAGGATAGTATCAAGAATCTTATAGATATGAAACCCTATGGGTTGTAGAGTAGATGCTCAATTTAACAAATCAGATAGTCTTTTTCAATGACTAGTTTTCTCCCTGATGTGTTCCAAAAATTCTTTTTTCCTGGTGGATTCTAGTGAAACCCAAGTGGAATCTAGCGTCTGGCTTGGACATTTTGAAGCATGCTCATAAGCTTGATGAGATATCAAGTAAAATTAATTACACTTCTGTCCTGTGTCGTCAAAGCTTATGTAATGCGTCTGAACATATCTTAGAATATCAAAGTTCTCCATTTTGTAATCTCTTTTCACCATTTTGACTTAATACTCTACTTCTACCAGTTTAGTTTTTATCAACTCTTTAGGAAGATGGAACTTCCCTCAAAGATCAGTCTTCGCTCATGGTAGTTAATAGGATTAACACTAATGACTTATTTCAGATGGGACCTCTAAATAGAGCTATTTCCTTTGACATTTATATGATGGTGCTGCAGGGATACAGGTTCTTTTTTATAGAAAAAGAAATTTGTTTAGAATAGAGATTAAAAGATAGATACAAGTACAGACAATAAGATATCCTCCTCGAAGAATAAATGGAAATGCAGTTGTAGGAACTAATGAATAAAAAAATGGGCCTCTTAAGGGCCAGAAATAATGATCTCCCATTCTAAGGTAGGTTAGAAATCACTATGTCAGAGTAATGGCAATGAGGCGGGTTCGGGGCAGGTTTCACCATATCCGAACCCAATTCGCCTCTATAAGTACGAACCCTAAGCCAAATAATATGTAGCACTCATAACAGAAAAATTAAAACACGTTTTCTCTTCGGGTGAGAAAGAAACCACAGGTTTGATTACTAAATTCACATTCATTTGTTTACTGCATACATGCTTAAATAGAATTGGCAACACAACTGCTCCCTGCTAATCAGGGGCATGATCTAGATAGTTTAAAAATAAAGAAACTGCTTGGAGGAATTGTTCGGTGATCATGAGAAACTACTTTTGCAACTGCTTGGTGGTTGATCCAGTCATGGCAAGCGGTTGCTGAAGTATCTGGAATTAGGTACCCGCTGTCTTTGCGATATTCGTGGTGTATCATTACTCCCCTCTTTATAGGAACCTTTCTAGCCAACAAACTTTCTTCTTTTTTTTTTTAGAAAATTATACTTGCACATATATATATTGTAATTTTGGTTGGGAAGAACTACTTGCATCGTGCTCCCTCTTCTCCTCCTCTATGGTATTGATGATGGGACCTATTGGCTTGATCGAATCGGAGATGTTGATAGTGCCAGTGGAAACCAGACAGTATGCATTTAACGTGGTCAACATGCCTAAATAACTATTGCCACCGGCCGAATTGTTATGAATCATCGCAGAGCCAAGTTGCTGTCCAGGCAACAAAGCAATAGGAGTAGGAAAGTTCATGAAATGCACCCCACTAGGAATAGTACTACCACTCAAAGATAAGAACGGCCACATATTATCACTCTCCATCATCATTTGGTTGCTGCTAGGACTCACCACTGTGCAAAATGTTGCCGGAATTGGACTATGATTCGTCGGAATTGATCCCGTGCTTTGTATCAAGTAAGTGTTACCCATCTGGTTTTCTGATCTCTTTGTTGAAGCATCCTCACAGTAGGGAAGAGACATGGAGTTGATGAGCTCCATTCCGTCATCTCCGTTCGGCCGCGCTTGGCCAGTTCAGCTCGCGGTATGGCTGTTGGAGCCTTCTAGGTTCAACCCCAAGGCTTCCATTAGTCGCTGGAGGGTAGCTTCGATCTGGTGGAGCTTGTCGGCCATACCTGCTTCTATGTGTTTCAAGTTATCCTGCAGACTGCTCACACTGATCTCTAAGTTTTCAAGTCTCTGTTTATTGCCATGATAACCTGCTCTGATACCAATTTATAAGTTCCTGTCAGAACAAAAAAATTAAAACATGTTTTCTCTTCGGATGAGAAAGAAACCACAAGTTTGATTACTGAATTCACACATATTTGTTTACTGCATACATGCTTAAATAAAGTAGGTAACACAGCTGCTCCCTGCTAATCAGGGGGCATGATCTAGATGGTTTAGAAATAAAGAAACTGCTTGGAGGAATTGCTCAATGATCATTGGAAACTGCTTCTGCAACTGCTTGATGGTTGACCCAGTCACGGCAGGCGGTTGCTGAAGTATCTGAGATTAGGTACCCGCTGTCTTTGCGATATTTGTGGTGTATCACCAAACCTGCTACAAACCTGGAGCGGATTTATTATTTTTTAAAAATTTTTTGGACAGTATCAGATTTTCAGGTTATCTGACTGAACTTGACCTGGTCATTATATTTTATTAATATAAATATATTCAGCTTTGTATTTATTTATATTTATATTTGTAAAGATAATTATATATTTATATATTTAAATTATACATACCGAGTTGAGTTCGAACAAGTCTTGACAAGTCAAACCTGAATCTGCCTCACTCTAACCTGAACCCTCCATTTAACGGGGGAAAAAAAAAAAACCCACATCAAATCGGATTTGAGCAGGTCAATTAAGCGGGTTCTACTAAAAACTGCTATCCCTCCCATGGATTTCTGTCCATAAGATGGTCAAGAAAGTTGCTCTTTTCCACAACTCATATAAGAAGGTATACCGGTCACTGAAAATCATACAGTTTTGAGCGAGCTATATACCTAATAGACCTGAAAAATGCCCCTTGCCATGGGGGTTTCACTCACTTCCTCATCCCATCCCTCTGGATGGACAAGAGTTAAAGAGCAACCCAATTTGTACCAAACAAATTGAACATTCTTTTTCATAACTTCAAAGCAGTCTCATTTTGAATAAATGAGAATGTGTCTCTTCTCCTATAAAGCACATGATGCAGATATCTGGAGAAAGGAACAGTGGTGTGGACGGACTATCGCAGGGGTGGGTGAAGAATAAAGGGTATAAAACATAACGTGCTTTGAAGAGGAGCATTTGCTGTTGGCTGCAGAGATTTCCAGGTGGAATGAAATGTCAGAAGTTTCAATCTTGTTAATCCTACTCGAGCAATTGGGATAGAATGTCTTATATGGCCTCTTCTTGGGCCTTACCTGGCCTTTTGGTTTGCCTTTACCTATAATGCAAAGGGTTTGGGAGGCTGTCTTGTGTTAAAATTGGTCTGCTTTTCTTCTTTTCTTCTTCCCTCTTATTTTCTTTGTGTGAGAATGTTTTATCCTCTTCTATTGTATTCGTTTTCTTTCTTAGTAGATCTTCTTTTCTGTAGAAAATCTTAATTCTCCATTTTGGTTTCTTTTAGTTCTCCTTCAAGGATAAGATTACAATTTACTTGCGCTGCAGGCTTGTGGATTCAAGAGACATAGTGGAGTTGCAGTTGAAGCAGCTTGACTGTGAGCTAACTATCCGGAAAAAGGAGGCGTTGGCTCAACCACAATCTCCTGCTCCAATTGTTATGACACAGTCGCCAACTCCACCATCAGTAATAGCGCCGGCGTTTTCTGCCCCTGCCCCTGCTTCTGCTCCTGCTCCTGCTGCTTCTCCTGCTCCATCCCCATCACCTTCTCCTGGAAAATCAGCCAAGTCATCACTTCCACCTTTTAAGTGCCCCATGGCTGGTACATTCTACAGAGGTCCGGCCCCTGGTGAACCACCCTTTGTGAAGGTGACCATTGCTTCTGTTTGGTTAAACATGGATGAATAATATCAAGTTTATGAGTAACATTTTTTTGCTTCTTTGTGTTTCTTCAAAGCTCACATGAGGGGTTTTCTTGTAGGTCGGAGACAAGGTACAGAAAGGGCAGATCATATGCATTATTGAGGCCATGAAATTGATGAACGAAATTGAAGTATGTATTCACTTATTTTCTATTCGAACTTAAAGATTTTATATTTCATGAACTATCTGTTTGTTGTTCCCCAGCGTCTTTATCTCTGTTGCCTTTTTTATTTTCCTGTTCTCTTATCCTCTTGTTGTAGTTCTGCGGTTTTAATTTTTTTTTTTTTTGTGTTGCCTTTACAAAATCAAACGGGAGTTGGATCATGTTACTCCTTGTCCATCACTGTTTTTCATACGCCTTTGTGAAGTTTCTTTTAACTTTTTTTTTTTGTTTCTTCTAGTTAGTTGCTGTAACATCTGTAAAGAGCTTAAGTATCATAAATCATGAGTAGAAGTATGTACTTTTATCTTACTCAGTATTGCCAGCTCTCAACCACAAATTATTTATTGGTTTGGTGCACCAAAATAATTTCCACTCCTATATGTGTGTATAGATTTATATATATTGTATAATATATGTTTACATGTGGGTATAAATAGAAAACAGATATATGTGTTACAGCTATATATGAAGCAAATGGAGAATAGTTAGTGCCATTGAATTTTAGTGGTTACATGGGCAGTAACAGCTATTTAAAATTGAATCACGCTGGGCAGGAAGGACAGAAGGATGGAAGTTAGGCACCAATTCAAACTTAGTTGTGGTTGGTACCAAAGGATGATTTTTTCCTTGAGCAGTATGATGTTTAGTTGTAAAAACTCCTTTTTTATCTGTATTTCTACTAGTATAGTACAGGGCATCCTAATTGGTGTTTTGGTATCTCAAATTGAGGCGCCATAGGAGAGTATGGGTGTTTAGCAGTCGAAACTCTCTTCCATTTACCTAGATCTCTACTGGTATATTTGCAGGTGGTCCTTTAATACACTTGGGAAGGGCCAAGCTAGTATAAAATAGATGATAAACATTGAATATTGTATTGGACCTACAGACGAACCTGAAACATTATGCATTTAGAAACATGCAACTAGCTTGGTGCAGGGGTTTAGAGTCATGATTTAGTGCGTATATATATAATATTTTTTCTTACTCTCTGAAGTAAATGACCGACAACCAAAGCAACTATAGCTTATTTTATGTGTCAAAACAGAAACTTCTTGACAGATATATTGTGCTTCTAGTTCATTTTTCTGCTTGCTTTTTGGTTCAAAGAAGCATCAAAAGAGAAAATGAATATTCTACTCCATATAGTACTATCTTGGACCATATCCTTTGTCATTCACTTTTTATCATTTTCTGTCTTACCTCATTAATTGATGAGCTCTAATTTTATTTATGGGGGAGTAGCACATGGTTTCAATTTGTTATTGTTGCATGTTTGCATAGTAATTCAAGCAGAGTCCTAGTTTGCCAAATAATCTACACAGAAGTTTGTCTTAACTGAACAGAGTATGCTGTAAAAGTCAGTCACCAGATCACAAGTTAGTTCTTTGTTCTGCTTTTTAGCATTAGTAATTTATAAGCGAACAAGTTGTGGACTACCCATTTCTTGACCAGTTCCACAATCTGGTCGAGGAAGGTTAAATTTCCATTCAACAAACTTACAGAAAGATATTTCATATACAAATTGTCTAGACATGGCTTTGAACTTGTCCAAGAGGTTGACCTTTATTCAGCGACCCGAATAATGTTGCAGATCCTTAAATAACTTTCAGTCACAAAGCTGTGTCAAGATTCTTGTACTTTTTCTCTAAGACACTGAAAGTAAATTCATTGAGAGGCAGCAACATTTTGCCAACATAATGTGAAAAGATGTTATTTACAGGAAAAAAACTTTATAAATCCATCAAACCCTCCATGTTGAATCAAAAGCTCTCAAGTAGCCTCCCTTGACTCTTTCAAAAATTCTTCTGTTCCATTTCCTTGTCTGTTTTATTCCCTCTTATCCCTAATTTCTTTCTATTTCTACTTGCTTTTTCCCCTTTCCCCTTTCCCCACATGTCTTTCTTGTCCTACGTACCGGTTACATCTATTGATATAAAAGTTAATTTTACATCTATTGTTTTGGTTGATTTCATTAAAGATTAAGGGAAATATCTTTACTAAACAATGGGAGTGAAGGTGTTAAGAAGAGCCAAACTCTGGTGCTTATGAAGTATCATGTAATCTGTAAAATTGTAGATGAAATGTTTTATCAAGCTTTTGATCCTTATAAGTTTGTGAAGAACATTAAGATATTTAAAACTTAGATCAACTTACAAGGTGTAGTGTTGACATCTCCAAACGCTATCTTGACCAAGGTTCTCTACAAGGTGATATTTATGATGATTGTTGTCAGTTGGAAATTTATTAAGAATTCTACCCTAAAGGAATGCGTTTAACAAGTTGAGGTTTAAATGCATGACTACCATTATTCATGCATATCCTCTCATATCTAAGATGCAAGACCTAACATGTTGTTATGCCCTCCACCACATACAGAACAAGTTAAACATATTGAAGCACCTAGTTCTATTATTTTCAACAACATTTATCTTTGTCGTAAAAGAAAAAAATTTGATTTGCTGGAGGTCCTTTAAATGAGGATGGATCTACAAACTTGTCAAATTGTTGACTCCATGATACTTGCTTGGTTCCACGAGCTCCTAAAGATATCCTTTAATGTGTATTCTCTACGGATTTTGAGGGATTATATCTTTTGAGGCTTTAAGATTCATCAGAATTAGAGATGAGCTTTCACCAGTCAGGGGAGAATAATGATAATAATTATTTTAAAAAAGGAAACTGAAGTAGAAGAACCTAGTATGAGGAATTTGTCATAGTTCTCTAGAATTAATATTCTTTACGTACTACATAGTTATTTAACCTACCTAACAAATATTAGAAGTTTTAGGAAATTTATGCACGTCATTACTAGGTTAGTTTTGACATTTTGGTGTTTGTAGGATTTAGTTTGTACTACAGGCTTTTTCTAGTTTCACAGGTTGGTTACATTTACTTTTCGTTTTGTAAGATGTACTTGTGCTCATATTTTGGTGTTTGTAGGATTTAATTTGTACTGCAGGCTCTTTCTAGTTTCACAGGCTAATTACATTTACTTCCCGTTTTGTAAGATGTGCTTGTGCTCATATTTTTTAGTGATCCTGAAAGAGAGTGATATTATTGAATATTATTCAGTTTGAGATCCAGGATATCTTGTTTTTCTCTCCTTTTAGTATCAAGTTCTCTTTTCCTTCTCTCCAACTCCCTTCCCTGTCCTCCACACGAGTTTTTCTTGCGTGTTTTCTTTTAATGATTAATGAATTATGTTTTCTTTTTGGTTGTGCTCGAATTACATTTAAATTTGCAATGTTCGTCTATCTGTAACTGGTGGTCTAAACTGCAATATTCTTCTGTTCAGGCCGATCAGTCAGGAACCATAGTTGAAATACTGGCAGAAGATGGGAAGCCCGTCAGTGTCGATATGGTGCGTTTTCTTGATTAGTTGATCACATATATGTATATATAAGTAAACTGATGTTGTGTCCTTATCTAACTGAGCTGGTTGATTTTGTTTACAGCCTCTATTTGTGATTCAACCATAGAGCTTTGCAGTCTGAGTTGAGAACACAAGGCTGATTTAGTCGTTGGCAATGTAGCGAGTTGGCGGCGTTTGTTTCTTTGTGATTCAACATTTTGGTTAGATTGAGTTGGTAGGTAGCCAAGTCAAACTCCCAGACTGTCCTTCCCCAAGTTCTACAGCTTAAAACATATTTTTCCATTTTTCAAATTTCAAAACTTAATTTTTTAAAAGAACTTCAATAAATTAAATCTCAAATTTCTTGTTTACGTGGGTGGAATATGGAGGGTCATACAAAAATTAAAATTTTAAAAATGGGGAAATCCTTTGTTATTGCAATTCCTAATTATATTCCCGGTGTGATGGTTTGTTTAGATTAATTAAAAGACAAAAGGTTTTTGTTTGATTAGTGAAATTGTTTTCCACTTTCATTTTATATGTGTATGTACTTTATTCTTATAAGTTATAAAAGTTAATTAACGATGAAGGAATAAAGTGAAAACAACGATGAAATTGAAAATTTTCTGAACCTTGTTTTTATTGTTTTTTTTTTTAAAAAAAAATAATGATTTGATTATTCCATAAGTTTGTAATTTTTACATACTTTTTTATAAATAAAAACATGTATAAAGGTATACAAATTTAATAAATAAAAATCAATAACATCTTCATTTAACAAATAGAACATAGTGTTCTTTTGAGTATAAAATACATCAATCTATTTAACAAAGTGACGTGCATATATATATATATATATAACAATTGTAATAATACTTCCTACTAAAATGCATAGGAATATATATTCCAATTATAATCTATAATTTTTTTATAGAGGAATAATCTTTTTAAATTTATCTGTGAATATGGTAGATAAATTATGAAAATTTGGAATAATGTAATGATTAAATTTGAGGGAATTTGAATAAGAGTGAAAACCATATTTTTCTTTCATAATTCTTAAAGATTTATCTCTAGAATTTATTAAATTTGATAAGAATTGATTAATTTTATATGAATTCCTTACTTTAAAAAAAAATAATCTGCTGCATGCATTTCCAAAAAATATGATTTATGTTCATGCTAATCTACGGAAATGATTGGTTCATATACTTTTTACCAGGAAAGAAAATACACACTATTAAATTTAACATAAATATTTATCATCTTCTTTTTATAAAAAAAAAAAAAATTGTGAATAATAACTTAATAATTTTACAAATAGATTAAAAGATGACAAATACAAATGCCGAAATTCAAAGCTTGAAGAAGAAAACTCTACTCCCTTTTATTATTTTCCTTAAGAAACTTGTGCTTGTTTAAATCAAAACAGAATTCATTCACTTTTGAAAACGCAATTTACAAAAAGAAGTTTTTCAATTAAATACATGTTTACTAATTTAAAACCCTTAATATATTGAATTACTTCGAAAATACTTCAAAAACTATATAGGTCATGCAATACAACATTCACTTACCTTAAGTCCTAAGCAAACCTTAATTCGAGTAGAGTCTCCTCTTATAAAACTTTTAGATTCCTTTATTTACTTAGGCATAGTCTCCCCTTATTTTTCTTTAATTTTCTATTGAGATTTGAATAGAGTCTTCCCTTATTATTATCACTTATTCAAATTCAAAATACTCTCACTTACATGGAAAGTTATTCCAATGAAAAGGGACTCGAATTCTTGTAGAACACGTAGCTTTAATTTCGGTAAAGTCCTGACTTAGTCTTTGATTTTTTATTCTTAACAATTGGACAAAATTTCAGGATTTTTTTATCACTTTCTAAGCAAAAAATGCCCTTAACAATATTCAAAAACTCATCTTAAAAGTTCATAAAAAATTGAAGCTAAAATCAAAGGCAAGTGCATGTCTTATCTCACATATTGGCCTTGCATTAGTTATGTGTTTTCTTCTTTATTTCCTTATCATTTTGCTTGCTCTCTTTTCCTTTTTCCATCTCCTTCCATCCCCTCTCAATTTTGGTAGAGTTTTCCCACGAAAAAACTCACACAACCTCACTCACAATAAACATACCTTGCAACTATTTCTCTTTTTCTCTCCTCTTGGCCTTTCTCTCTTCTCTTTTCTCTTTCTTTTTTCCTTTCTTTCCTCTCATCTTCTCATGCCTCTTTTCCCTTCCCCTCATCCCCTATTTATAAGTAAGGGGAATTCATTATGGTAGTAAGAGGGAAAACATGCGGCTAGCTGTAACTTTGAGACCTAAACTGCCTTAAGCCTTATCCTTATCCTTTCATGCCATCTCATGCTTAGTTCTAGGTCCTTCCATTCTTATCTACTTGCTCCACCGCCTTATCCACCTTTTACCATATTCAACACCAATTTTAGACTCATTTGGAGTTCATTAGGGTCCCTTTAAGATCACATAAACTCGTAAGGCCCAAAACCACATCTCGTCTCTATTCCTTCACTTCCAACCGCCATTTCTCCCTTGATTCTAGAGAGTTGATATAAGCTCAAGACGATCAAAGAGACAACCAATATCCAACCCACACTACAATAACCACCTCCTATGATCTCCATGATTCATCAAACAGTTAACAACCGCCTCCCATGATCTTCATGTCATCTTGCAGTTTCCTTCAAAGGAGTTTCTTTTAACCACTTAAATAGGGCTTTGATTAGCAGTGAACAATTGCATTGTGTTTCTATATAAAGCATGTACGAAGAAGAATTTGACATAATTTTGAGTATTAATGAAAATTGGGTACTTTCTCACCCGAAGAGAAAAGTTTTTATTAGTGTCTTCTGATTAGGATCTAATAATTGGTATCAGAGCAGACAATGATAATAAACAAAGAACGGATCGAAAGTTTGGAAGCTATGCAGCTTGCAAGAAAATTTTAGTCGGATGGAGACCGGATTGGTGGGCAAGATGCAATCGATGAAAGAAACTTTGAGATGCTTGATAGAAGTGTTACATCTCAACAAAGAAGCGTCTAGCAGCAACTTCACTGGTCGAGTCAATCTATAATGGCCAAACAAGGGCAACCACTCCGAAAGGATAGACGGATTGCGACCACCTTCGGATCCAGAACAGCTCGCGTCGATTTTCCATCTTACAATGGTTCTGACTCAATGGAATGGCTCAATAGAGTCGAACAATTTTTTGAGTTTCAAGATACACCACAGGAGCATCAAGTGTTATTAGTCGCTTTCCATCTGGAGGGGGAAGGCGAATCAGTGGTGGCAATGGTTGAAAAAGACTCACAGGGAAGAAGGAAAAGAACTAGTTTGAACTGAATTCGTGGATGAACTTTAGGCCCAGTTTGGGCCAACAGAATACGAGGACTTTGACAAAGCCTTATCTATAGTGAAGCAAAATACGCCACTTAGGGAATATAAAAAGAGTTTAAACGCTTGGGCAACCAAATTCGAGGTTGGACCTAGAAAACTATGGTGGATACCTCATGGGCGAGCTTAAGCTTGAAATTGCATATAGTATTAGGCTCTTTTAGCCTAAAACGTTAAAGCAAGCCATTAGCTTGGCCTAGATGAATGAGGACCAGTTGGACCGGCAAAGACGATCAAGTCATACCAATCGATTCATGTTGCTTTCTTAGGTAAAACTCTATCTTTTGTGACTTTTTCTCCCAAGACAAGGCCTAGGGCTGCCCCAAAGCGGCTTCCATGGGACAAAATACAAAAAAGACACGCATAAGGGCTTAGTTTCAGTTGAGATGAAAAGTTTTCTTTGAGGCATCATTGTTGGTAACCACAATTAATGTTGCTAGAAACAAAAAAAGAAGGTGATAAAGCAATCGTGCCAAGGGAACCAAAGATATCCCTACATGCTATGACGGAGTGTCGTCAGACCGACGTATGAAATTTGGTACGACAATCAGGAAACAGAGAGTCGTGATCCTTATAGATAGCATGTCAACTCATAATTTTCTCAGTGAGCAACTCACAGCATCCATGAGCCTGCTAGTGATGCCTACCAAACCCTTCTCTATTAGAGTAGCAGATGGGCGATCGATGAAGTGTCAAAAACTGTTTGAACAAGTTCCGATTAAAGTGCAATGTATCACATTTAATCTTAATTTTTATGCACTGCCTTTGATCGGTTTGGATGCAGTTCTGGGTGTTCACTAGCTGTTGAAATTAGAAGCAATCACGTGTGATTAGACTAAAATGATGATAGAGTTTGTTTGGGAAGGCCAACCACGGCGACTCTGCAATCTGGAACAACAACCTTTTCTACCAGCATTAAAGAAAGAGGTAAATCATGAATTACAACAACGATATTCCTTATTTGTGGTCTATATGGCAAAAACACCTGCACGACCAACCTCATAAGTACATCCGGATATACATAAATTATTAACAGTATTTGGGGAACTTTTCAGTGAGCTAGAAGTGTTGCCACCGATCAAGGAGATTGAACACTAAATTACTCTTTGGGAAGGCACCGAACCCATCAATGTGAAACCCTACTATTATGCTCATTTTTAGAAATCTAATATTGAGAGGCAAGTCAACAAAATACTAGACTCAGGATTGATCAGGCCTAGCACCGACCCATTCTCATCTCTTATATTACTACTCCGTAAGAAGGATGAAACTTGGTGATTTTGTACGGATTATCGGGCTCTCAACTCTGTAACAATCAAAGACCAGTTTCCTATTCCCACTGTCGATGACATGTTAGATGAACTCTACAGAGTTCAATATTTTACAAAACTTGATTTAACTGCAAGATATCACCAAGTACGAGTTCATCCACCAAATGTGTGTAAGACTGCCTTCCGAACACATAATGGGCACTATGAATACTTGGTTATGTCGTTTGGCCTATGCAATGTTGCCTCTACTTTTCAGGCTATCATGAACTCAATCTTCCAGCATTATCTACATAAGTTTGTATTAGTCTTCTTTAACGAAATTCTTATTTATAGCAGCAATTGGCACTCACATCTTGATTATTTCAAACAAGTATTTGAAATATTAAAGCAACATTGTTTCTTCATCAAGTTAAAAAATTGTGCATTTAGAGCACAAAAGCTCAAATACTTGGAGCATATCATCACATCACAAGGAGTCAAGTTGATCAAACTAAAATTAAAGCAATTGAGTCTTTGCCTCGAGCGACTACTATCACTGAATTTAGGGGATTTTTAGGCCTCATAGGATATTATAGAAAGTTTTTCCGACACTATAGAATGATAACAAAACCATTGACTGATTTTTTGAAGAAATAACAATTTAGGTGGTCTGAAATAGCTAAACGTGTTTTTTCAATAGCTAAAACAAGCTCTCTCCACCACACCTACTTTGACGTTACCTAATTTCAATGCTTCTTTTGTTATCCAGATTGATATTTCAGGAGAAAGGATTGAAGCAGTTCTTACACAAAATGGACAATTGATTGTCTACATGAGTCGTGCCTTGCGAATCTCTAAATAAGCATCATCTACAAATGCTAAAGAAATGTTAGCTATCATTATTACCATCAAATTATGGATTTATTATTTATTAGGTCGAAAATTCTATATACAAACAGATCAAAAAAGCCTGAAGTACTTGTTGGACCAACGTATTTCAAATCCAGAACAGAAAAAATGAGTTCTTAAATTATTTGGGTGTGACTAAGAGATTATTTATAAACTTGGTAAAGAAAATTCAGCAGCAGATGCCTTGTCCAGAAGAGACGATTCCCTAATTTTTCATGTCTTATCTATGCCTCATACTCAATTATGGGAAGATATTCGCTGCACTGTTTTAATCGATCCCTATATGCAACAAATTGATACAAAGGCTACACATAATCCAAGCCAACCTTACAGTGAAAAGGGAGGACTACAATATTCAAGCATCGCACTTTATTCCATCTCAATTAGCCATTATGATTCAACTTCTCCAAGAATTTCATAAAAGCCACAGTGCAAGTCATTCAAGCGTGCAAAGGACCTTCAAAAGATTATCCCAATAATTCTATTAACCATCCATGCACAAGACAACAAGTGATTATGTCTCCTTTTTGACACTTGTCAGAGGGTGAAATCAGATACCCTTACTCCAGTTGGACTTTTACAACCATTGTCAATGCCGTCACAAATTTAGGAAGATATTACTATGGATTTCATAGAAGAATTACCCACTTCTCATGGCAAGAGTACACTTTTAGTGGTAGTTGATCGGTTCAACAAATCAACTCATTTTACAACCTTAAGTCATTCGTATATAGCTAAAATTATTATAGAACTCTTTGTCAACACTATTGTCAAACTGTACGACATGCCAAGGTCCATTGTTAGTGATTGAGATCCTATCTTTATAAGTCATTTCTAGTAGGAATTCTTCGAAATGTCTAAAACTAAACTCAAAATGAGTTCTTCTTATCATCCTCAAACGGATGGAAAATTCGAAGTTACTAACTAAAGTTTGGAACAATATACGCATTGTCTTTGCCATCAGCAACCTCGCATTTGGAGTACTTATTTACCATGGGCAGAATATTGGTATAACACAACCTATCACTCTTCAATCAAAATGACTCCTTTTCAAACTGTGTACGGTCGGTTACAACCTCAAATTCCTATGTATCACATCAGTACCTCTCCAGTAAATAAAGTTGATCTCCAATTAACCAGTTGCGATGAACTATTACGTTAACTCAAAAAGAACTTACAAGCTGCTAATAACTGGATGCAATAAATTGCCAACTCTAAAATAAGAGACATAGAATTCAATGAAGGTGAATGGGTTTTTTTAAAACTACAACCCTATCAACAACATATAGTCTTCAAACGTGCATATCAAAAGCTAGTATGTCCCTTTTATGGGCCCTTCCAGATTATTCAATGAATCAAACCAGTGGCTTATAAACTTCAACTGCCGGTGCAATCTAGAGTTCACCCAGTCTTCCATGTTTCAATGCTATGAAAAAAGCTTGGTCTTATCATGCCCTGCACTGATAACTTACCAGACACTACTGATAAAGAAGATATCATACTACAACTAGTTGTAATTCTTGACACCATATGAATACGACAAAGGTCTAAAATAGTCGAAGAAAATCTCATCCAATGGCGTCACCTACCCCTAGAAGATGCCACATGGGAACCAATGTCTACACTGCAAGAATAATTTCCTACTCTGAACCTTGAGGACAAGGTTCCCCAATAAGGGGGAAGTAATGATACAAGCTCAAGACGGTCAAAGAGACAACCAATACCCAACCCATGCTATAATAGCCACCTCACATGATCTTCATGATTTATCAAACAGTTAACAACCACCTCTCATAATCTCCATGTCATCCAGTCGTTTCCTTCAAAGTAGTTTCTTTTAACCACCTAGATAGGGCCCTGATTAGCACGAAACAGTTGCATTTTGTTTCTATATAAAGCATGTGTGAAGAAGGATTTGATATAATTTTGAGTATTAGTAAAAATTAGGTATTTTCTTAGCCAAAGAGAAAAGTGTGTGCTAGTGTGTTCTAATTGGGATCTAATAATCCTTTGCCCATTTTTGTTTCGCATATTCTTTGTACTTTTAGCTACTTATCATCCAAATTTGGCTTCAATTAGACATTATTACACCCATCTATAAAGCTCATAAAAAGAGACAACTAGTACCCAACCCACGCTATAATAACCACCTCCCATGATCTCCATGATTCATCAAACAACTAACAACTGCCTCCCATAATCTCCATGTCATCCGACAGTTTCCTTCAAAGCAGTTTCTTTTAACCACCTAGATAGGGTCCTGATTAGCACAGAACAGTTGCATTTTGTTTCTATATAAAGCATGTATGAAGAAGCATTTGATATAATTTTGAGTATTAATAAAAATTAGGTACTTTCTTACCCGAAGAAAAAAGTATGTGTTAGCGTGTTCTGATTGGGACCTAATAAAGTCCTTGGCCCATTTTTGTTTTATATATTTTTTGTGCTTTCAGCTACTTGTCATCCAAATTTGGCTTCAATTAAACATTATTAGACCCATCTATAAAGCTCACAAAAATACTCCATAAAATGTCTTGTATATTGCAAACCTTTGTTAAGTAATTTCTTAGAGATTTGTATGTTGTTCATCATGTATGAAAAGAGTCTTTATCCTAAAGGCTTAGGGGTGCAACAAATAGTTGAGTTTCTCCTAAAAATTTAGATTGTCCTGCAGCAACGAGAGAAAATCACGTTAGATTTGATTGTTTATGTAAAAAAATAAATAAATAACTTCGTCGAGATTTGATTTTGATCAATCATAAATATGTATTGCATACATGAATTAAAAGAAGAATATATTAAAAATAATAGAATAAAATATATTTTAACAAAATTCTTTTCAAATGTAGTAACGGTATTAAAATTCAACAAATTTATTAAAACAATTGAAAAAAAAAATTGAATACGCATTTTTTTCTGTTCAAGAAATAATTTTATAATTTTTTTCACCATAAATTTTTAACCAGACACAATTTCTTATAAAATGGATAGTTAATGTAATTTATTTTATATTTAATTCATGATTTTACAGAAGCTTATAAATAAAAGGTGTAAAAAAAAAAATGTCACATACAGTTTGGTATCGCGGATAAAGCTCAAACTGAAACGAGATACACCCTGTAGTTGTCTTCAACCTTAAACCAATCAAAGAAAAGGCAGAGCAAGAACCAAAACTCTCACTTCTTCGTCCATTTCTATTCATTTTTTAAATGAAAAAAGCGAGAGTAAGCATGGGTTTGGATGAAAATTCCCGGCTTTTTGGTAAAGTTTGGGTAATTTTGCTGGTAATTTTCGCGCCGGTTTCTGTCAAATCGGAGGACTCAATCTACGACCATCTCCGCCGGCAGGGCCTCCCCATCGGCCTCTTCCCCAAAGGCATAACCGATTTCTCCGTCGACACCAAAACGGGGCGTTTCACCGTCAACCTAACCCGGCCTTGCAACGCCAAATACGAGAACCAACTCCATTACGATTTCAACATCTCGGGCCTCCTAAGCTACAGCAAAATTGGGGAATTATCCGGTGTCACGCAGCAGGAGCTCTTCCTCTGGTTCCCTGTTAAAGGGATACGTGTCGATGTCCCTAGCTCCGGTTTGATTTACTTCGATGTCGGCGTTGTTGACAAGCAATTCTCTCTTTCCCTCTTTGAGTCCCCTCGTGATTGCGCTGCCGTCGACCCTGATCCTTCCTTTTCCGACGAGTTTCAGGTACTTTTTCTTTTATCTTTTATCCTTCTTCCACCTGCACGACTTACTTTTCTTTCCAATTCTATTGATTTTTCTTTTTCTGGTACCAAAAACCCTATGGGAAATGTTGGCAGGTGAGTGTTTCTTTTTTTTTTTTTTGAATGAATTGGGTTGTATAGGATACAATTGAACTCACGAGCATAATCCTGTTCATAAGATTTTAGACTAGCAATTAATTTATGTTGAAAATTCTGGATTTGATTCTTTAATTTGGAAATGTGAAGAAATTTCTCTATATTCCCCCTTGATTAATGATTTCTCATTATTGTCGCTAGTTGAATATTGTTATATTTGATTAAGACTAGATAATTGAAACTAATAATTTTTGAACTTTCAGAGTCTTTATGAGAAGATTGGATACATCACTCGCCGAGGGAATGCATTGAGGGCTGTTTCATAGATCTTTTTCTGGCAAGATATGGTAGTTGACTTCTGTCCTTCTCATTTCTCATAAAGATTGTTAGAGAGTTTGGATTGAGAGATCCTGTCATATTACGAGTAGGTGTGCATGCTTGTTCTGTTGTACAGAGTTCTTGACCTTATACTTCTGTCCTCCTGAAGACCTATAACAATTTTACTGAAACAAGAAGATGTGAGGTAATGAAATCTACTTTCGCAGAAGGTTGAGACAGAAGTGTTTGGTCAAGTAATAAATTTACTAGATATTTGTGCTTCTTGATTATTATCATAATGTTATACATGTGGATGTTTGAGTGTTGTGTTGTGTTTATGTAAATGGAGAGAGAGTTTGGTGCTTTTGTACTGCCATCAAACATTTTGGTTGAATATATGAACTTTGTCTGCCAAAATGTACTGCTAACTGCATTTGTAGTTTTGCTTGCTTAGTTACTTCTTGATTGGTGATGAAAAAAGTTAGGTTAGTTTTCTTTTACTGAGTAAAAGGATTCATGTAATATTTGGTTTAGTGGGTTTATACTCGCTCCATTTTCTTTTCAGTAACCTCTGTTTAGCTATGATGAAAATTGTTGTATGGATTTCTTGATTCAGCTTATTTACTCCATCTCAATCACACGTTACCCATGTGAAAATGGGTCTTTTTGGTGGTTTGCCTTTGAGTTTGCCTCTCCGAAACTTGCTGTTATCGAGTGAGCTTTTCAGTCTATGGGGATTGGCATTTGAGAAATGAGTTACAGCCACATTTAGTTACAGTTTCACAGTGAAACTTCTCCACACTTTTACAGTGAGGCAGACATCTCTTTTAGTTTTACAGATGATTTCCTGTGTCAACTCTTCCTCTTGGTTTTCACTTGGAGACACCAAGGTGTCAACTTTTTCCTTGTCTTTTCCAAAGAGTTCTGAAACTCCATTGATAAGCTGCAAGTTTTGGCCACAGAGGTCGCAGGCGAGCATGTGGGTACTATATGTCTCCTTTTGCCCCTTAGCCCTAATCAACCCTCTCCCTCTTCCTTCTCTCGGATTTCAGTTTCAAAAGGGCTAAGGTTTTGGTGATCTTTTATTTCAGCTTGACTCTACAGTCTTTCTTGTCTTCTCCTTCCTTTTGGTGTAAGAAATGCACAGGCTCTGTTCATTTGTCTCTCCTGCAACAGTCTGATCTGTATGCTGTGCGAGCATCCTTGTCTTGTCGTCACCTCCATCAGGTGATCATTGTCGTGTGATCATGGACAAGCAATTACCATCATGTTTCCGCCTCCATCAGGCAACTATTAAGCAACAGAAATAGACCCCTTCGCTTCTGTTTTCACTACATCCAAGATGGAAGCCTACCTCGTCAGTTGAAAATGTTGTCGTTCCACATGGGCTCGGGTTGGGCTCCTCCAT
This sequence comes from Carica papaya, assembly GCF_054855325.1. NCBI lineage: Eukaryota > Viridiplantae > Streptophyta > Magnoliopsida > Brassicales > Caricaceae > Carica > Carica papaya. The sequence goes on along the minus strand of NC_142309.1, from coordinate 10,678,728 downwards.
GGGGCAGACTTCAGATAAAACTGAGTCCAGAAGAAAAAATTCCAATACCAAAGGCACATATAGTCCTGTATTTTTTTTTTTTTTTTTGCCACTTTCTAATCACTTGAAAATTCTTTAAATAAGCTAATTAAGTATTTATAGTTAATTTTCTCAATTTTATTGTTTTTTAATTTTTAATAAAAATATTTGCACATTATAGGATGGGCAAAATCAGGTATGACACCTAAGAAATGTAAAATATAAATAATCACAATTGAAAACAAGATGTATTAACAAATTCTGAGCATAACAGGTACACTGTATTTTTATGTGTTAGAAAAAAATCCATCTCTATGTAAATCAGTATATTGAATGCTCCAACATCAATCAATATATTACCTTTAGAAATTAATGTTATGAAAAAAAAATAATAATGAAAAACATAAAATGCCTTACTCTGAGAAATAAGTTTAAAAGCTACACTATACTTTAAAAAAAAGGTTTAAAGCTTCACTTCTTTGAGAATAAAGTGTTAAAATTACCTTTATTAAAGAAAAATAATCCATGATCTGTCTGTTGATAGTCATTACCCTAGAAATCACCACTTGCAAATTGTTCCTCAAGCTCTTGTTATAAGGGATTACCATTTTTCATGCTATGAACTAACCATCACAGACAACAATGGAAGAGAGCAAAGGATCAGAAGCACCGTTAATGATCGCACCATTGCTTCTAACATACAGAAGATAATCCAAAGCTTCCTTAGTAATCAATTCACCAGGAATCACTAAAGGAATCCCAGGTGGATAAGGACATATAAGCTCCCCACAAACCATTCCAACACTCCTCAATTTTCATTTTCCTTTTACTTGAAAAGAATGCGTCCCTTGGGTTTAAGCTGATAGTAATATCAGCAAAAGGTGCCAAATTTTCAGAAGCCACTTTCTCTTCAATTTTCTGAATAGATATGCAAGTTGCTGATAAGTGCTCCATTCCTCTCACTAACCTTTCAATGTGATCCTGACAAGTCCCAAGGTTGATGGCAAAAGTAGTAGACCGGGTTCCAAAAAGTTCACAGATTATGCTTCCATACGAGTACAGAATTTCATCTGCTTCATGACCAGATAGACCAAGCTGCCAAAACCCAGTAGTAAGCCGCAGAGGATCAATTGCAGGGACGCTAGTGAAACTTGGAAAATCAAGCACTGAGATGCCTGTAATCTTTTTTACCAAAAGTTGTGCTTCTGTAGCCAAATCGACTGCTTTGTTAAAAATGGTTTTTGGGTTCTCTCTAAGCTGAGCTCTGGCTGCATCTAGATACTAAAAGAAGGTGACTAGGGCTAGTGCTTTGAAGGGTCTGAAGGCACCTACTTATTCTTTCTCTATTTACATTATTCCCTGACAAGTAACATTGATGACTGTGTAAGAGAACATAGAACCTTGTGAGTGGATTGTACAGCTATATCAGCCAACTGTTGAAGAGCTGACTGAGGCAGCTGCTGATGAAATCCTAAGTGTGCTCCATGAGCCTCATCAACTATCAGAGGAATTCCATGAGAATGACAAAGCTTGGAAATCTCACTCAAGTTGCTGCATATACCATGATATGTAGGAGAAGTGACAAGCACTGCTGCTGCTCTGTGACCTTTCACTTCCAATTCCTTAATTGCTTCTTCTACCTGTAGCAATATTCAATCTTCAGATACAGAGGAAAATAACGGAGAAACAAAGAAATATAGACATAATACCAACAGAGACAATTTTTTTAACACAAAATGAAGCAACCATTTTCAGAACTTCCTCGTCTTTAAACATCACCGGCACTCTAATCTTCTCTTCCACGTGTTTTTCCTTGCTCTTCCAAATCAAATATTAAAAAAGGAAAAACTGGATAGCCAAGCTAACTTCTGAGAAAGTTAGATTCATTTAATGATTTAACAGGGTAATGCCATTATCAGAATCCTGTTATCTTGAACATTTCTTTAAGTGTGCCACTATGCTTAAATCAAATTTAAGGTACTGAACTCCAATAATCAAACTAACTCCTAAAACAAAAAGTAAGCAAATTGGATAATCTTAGTCAAGTAGTCAGATAAATAACCACTTATCTAATCATGTATCAGATTTCTCCAGCTGACTTGCCTGTGATGGAGTGACCCCACCAGCAATGTCCCAGTTGTGATCATATTCAGGAATTATGTACATAGGTATTGCCCCAGATAGAACCATAGCAGAAATAGCTGACATGTGAGCATTTCGGGGGAGAATTAGATATTTTCCAGGACAATAAGTTGCCATTATGGCCGCTTGTATTCCACAAGTGGTACCCCCAACAAGAAACCATGTCTCTGATGATCCAAAAAGTTCAGCCGCTTGCTTCTGTGCCTCTAAAATTGGGCCCTCCGGAGAAAAGAGATTGTCAAGCTCAGGAACTGCTAGTAAATCATGTATAAATAGTTGTAAACCAATAAGCTGAGTCAAAGAAGGAGGAGCAGCATGACCTCTATTATGTCCAGGGAAGTTAAAACTGGCGACATTTTTATTGGCTGAAGATTGTAGAGCACTAACCAATGGAGGAAGGCTAACTGTCTGAGCAATCTGTTCGCTCTTTTTAAGAATTTCATCTTTTTTTACTGTCCAGATGGCTTCTGACTTGATACATCTGTCCTGCTTCTTTCCAGGTTCGAAGTTGTCTCTTTCCTGTGATATATTTTGAGGAATTAACCGAATTGCTTCCCTGCTATATCTGTCATTCTTCTTTCTTCACTCTGAGATGCCTCTTTCCTGTAATACATGATAAAGAATTAGAAGATTTATGTGCAATGCAGTGTGGTCCTGGGCAGAAATGCACTAGATCAACCTCCAAAAAATAAGGCAACCAACTCTTACATTTATTTGTTCTCATGCCATTTATCCTCTTTCTCTTCTTGCTTTATGAGGTGGACAGTTTCTACTAAAGTGTCTCATCAACATGCTAATATTGAAATACTCTAAACGAGCAAGCTATTATGTTTAGGTGTATGATTACAACTGGTTTTGACTTTTTTATGAGAAAAGAAGTATTATTGATAGCATTAGAATTACATACATCATGGGAAGATTAGGCATCCACCAAAAAGAAAAGGATCAAAATAAATCTTAAAAGAATATTTTTTATAAAAAAAAATTAGAGAAACAGCTGAAACAAAAAAAGATCAAGGAAGAACAGTCAGTCAAGTATCAAAGTCAATGCATTCACCTTTAGCTCAAACAGAAGGCTAAAACTAAAAATTCAGCTTCTCCCAAATAAGCAATGAAGTAGGAAATGGTCCTTCAAAATTCTACTTTCTTTCTTTCCATACCTCAAAGAGAAGAGACCATGAAACACTCATGATTTGGAAGACAAACCAACAAGTACCAAAGACATTAGAAAAGCTAGCCCAAAACCTCCATCCAACATCACAGTAGAAGAAATAATGGTTATGAGACTTAAGCATTCTGAAAACACATGCACACACCTGGGACAAAGCAAGATTTGGCCTCCGAACATGAAGCAAGTCGTTAGCATTGACATTGGAGCCTTCCTACCAAAAGCTTTTGCTTGAGAGGGAGAGGAACCTTCCAAAGACAATGTCCTAGGAACTTTCTGAATGAAATGTTTGGATTAAAATTGCAAGGAAAGACTTTCAGGTAAAATCAACAGAGTTCAAAGACCAATTCCTATGCTTAGAGCTGGAAGAAAAGGTGAGTAGCTCAAGAAGTTTAGGTGACCAAAGCATCAAGAAGAGGTTTTGGAAAATGTTACTTTGAGTATGGACATTGAAGCTCGACATGGGATAGGAGTGTTAACGGGAAGGAGTAAATGATTCCCCAAAAAAATGGGGGGAAGGAAGAGACTATATAATGAAGAACTTGAATGGGTTCACATATAGGTTTTTGGGCTTGGACCAGTTAGAGATAATATATGGATTATAAGGAAAGCTGGTTTTTTTTCTAAAGTTTTGGTTTTATTTAAAAATTGGGTAAATCTTATTTTATCATTTTTAATTTTTTTGACATTTTAAACCATATAAGAATGGGTTGTGAGTAGTTTAATTCTAGTTACTTGGCTCTCTTTTCTTCTTGGTTCTCAAGTTATTTTCTTTTCTTTAACTTTTTGTTCTAGTTAATTCTTAGTTTATCATTCGTTTTATTAACTTCATTAATTACTAATTTGATGAATGATTATAATTTATCAATTCATTAATTTGTTTTTATTCTTTATTGACTTTGTAATTATCTATCTTTTAATTAAAAAATGTCATTTAATTCAGTTGGAACTAGATCAAATAAATTTAGTTTATTCTTGGTTTCAAAACTAGAGAAGCAAAAACTTTTTGTCCACCTCCAGCAAATGAACATCCCTAAAAAGTAATGAATATTGATTGGTGCATAATTCTATTCTAAAGAATTGGCGACTACTCCTAACTTCAAAAGTTTTTTAAAAGTGTCACAATTATATCATCATTCTGAAAAACTAGAAAAGTAAACGAGAAAGAAAATTTTAATTGTCAAGATATCAACAAATTGTTAAGACCAGAAGGTGGGATTAATGACCAAACTAATAGGGACTTATTAACTGTTAATATCCATAATAAGCATTGAACTCAACTCATTCATTATAGATATCATTATAAATAACACACGTGATAAGATCCTTATCGAGACATTAGAGAAGCTATTATAGAACATGAATATAATAAACATATATTGAAGTACAAAATAATTTTCACAAATGGCAAATCTGGATAATAATATGTCTTGGGTTCCACAATTGAATAATTTCCCACAAGTCCAATAATGAATATTTTGGGTCCACGGATGTTTCAAAATATTCTCCCTCCCTTAATATAAAGACAAAATAAGAGATATGATAATGATATACGACAGGAAGTACATCATGTACATGATCCTTGATTATTTCCAAATCAGGTAAGACTTTTTATTACCTTGGCACATCTATGAGTTCCCTTATTGGAAAGAAGAATATACACCCATGTGTACAATGACGTACACACTGAGTAAAAAATACTTTCCATGATGGCTCCACAGCTAAAGAATTTCTAACAGATCTAATAACGTATAGTTTAGGCTCCACAATTGAATAATTCCAACAAAATCTAATAATGCATGTTTTGGGCCGACCAATGTAATCAGATATATTAGGTAGCATATCATTTACATGATCATGATTACCTCCAAGCCAAAGCAATACCTTATCTTGTTGAATATTGTATTATGCTTTGCACATCAATGAATTCCATCAGCTATCAAAAAAGAACCCTATAGATCTATGTATTGACGAAAATTTGAAAATGACTTATGTTTTACCAGAGATAGGATCTAAGAAAGCAGGAGGAAGGAAACTTTGATTAGTAAAGAAGGAAAAGTTTGATTACTGATGGTTCAACCCTTACGACCCATCACTGAAAATCAGATCGACATCTCCTAAATAGTTTTCTTACCATTTTCATATAAAATATATATATATATATACTATACATCCAAATATATATTGCCCTCATGGGCTCAGACAATCTCAACATCATATTTAAGAAACCAAGACAAAGGAAACGCCCAACTAGTGATGTTTTAACCCTTGTAGTTATCCATTGAAAATATAATAGTATCTTCCCTCAAATAGTTCATTTACGACCCTTGCTTAGTAATTAAACACAATATATATATATATATATATATATATATATATATCCTGCACAACCTCCAATCTCATATATTTTACAGAATGCAAGGGACAAATACAATAGTGTATGCGCTAAACAATTTCAAGTAAGGTGTAATATCTCCCTGCAATGCTTTTATCACCTTTTAAAACCATGCATCCACCTATTCAAAGAAAAGACTTACCGATAGACATGTTACTATATATATTATAAGATATAATATAAATATACACTCAACTATAGACATTTTTTTTATCTTAATATTTTATGCACAAATGTTAGCTTTAAATCAAACTAACCGAGAAGATTGAACCAACTGAAGAAGTTGGTTTGATTTAATTGGCTGTTCAGGTTTCTTACTTCTTGGAGAAATCATTTTCAAATTTATCCATTCAAATTCGATTCTGAAACTTGCTGACTAAACAAATCAAATAGTTTTTATTATTTTAATAATAAATAATTATATATTAAATATATTACAATAATTAACAAAACTAATAATTATATACATGTACATATTATGTATATTATATATCATATTTAATTTTAATGCTAAATTTCAGTTGGACTTTTTGTAATTCAGGATTTTCTAATTCAAAAAAAATCTTTTTGATAATTCACTCCTTAATTTAGATGTTAGTTATAAACTGGTTGACTCAACTAACAGTAGAAATTCAAAAAAAAAATTTTGATAATTCAATTCTTAATTTAGACGTTAGTTATAAACTAGTTGACTTAACTAACAGTAGAAATAAAAAATAAAAGTCGCTCCTCAATCACAAACATATAACACCTAAAAAGATTTAACTATCTAACTAAAATCAAAGTTAAACATAACTAAAAACAAATAACCAATATATCTAAGTACGAAAAATAGTTAAAAAACTTCTATTAACAAAAACCAATATTGTTTAGGTAGCCATTATGAAGGTTTCTATCCTTAACAAGGCATTCTTAGATAATTGTACCAGTGATCAGTATGTTCAAGTCAACAGATACACTTACCGGCTAAGTTGCCTATCCACTTACTAACAATCAAACTATTGCATATAATTATGTATTGCTGACCAAACTCAAGCAACTTCCATATTTGCAATTTGATAATTTCTAAAGATATATAAATAACCACAATTGAAAATATAACGGATCTACAAACACAGAGCACTAAAATATATAACATCTTTTGATATTTACCCGATAGTTCGATCAAACAAAATCCATTTTATGTAAATCAGCGTATTGAATGCTACAACATTTAATTTTAGAAACTAATTCTTTTAAAGAAAAAAAATGAAAACCAAAAAACCTTTAGAAAAGTAAGTTTAAAACTACACTCGTTTGAGAATAAAGAGTTAAACTTACCTTTATTAAGGAAAAGACTCCACAATGCTGTCTCCCTAGGTGTGTCAATTCATGGCACTAAAATCACCATTGCAAATTGTTCCTCATGCTCTTGCTATTACGGAATTATCATACGTATGCCATGAACTAACCATCACAGACAACAATCGAAGAGAGAAAAGGATCAGAAGCACCAGTAATGATCGCACCCTTGCTTTTAACATACAGAAGATAATCTAAAGCTGCCTTAGTAATTGATTCACCGGGAATCATTAAAGGAATCCCAGGTGGATAAGGACATATCAGCTCCGCACAAACCTTTCCATCACTCTCCTCATTTTTTATTTTCTTTTTACTTGAAAAGAATGCATCCCTTGGGTTTAAGCTGATAGTAATATCAGCAAAAGGTGCCAAATTTTCAGAAGCTACTTTCTCCTCAATTTTCTGAATAGATATGCAAGTTGCTGATAAGTGCTCCATTCCTCTCACTAACCTTTCAATGTGATCTCGATAAGTTCCAAGATTGATTGCAAAAGTAGTAGACCGGGTCCCAACAAGTTCACAGCTTATGCTTTCACATGAGTATAGAATTTCATCTGCTTCATAACCAGATAGACCAAGCTGCCAAAACCCAGTAGTAAGCAGCAGAGGATCAATTGGGGGAAAGCTAGTGAAACTTGGAAAATCAAGCACTGAGATGCCTGTAATCTTTTCGACCAAAAGTTTAGCTTCAATAGCCAAATCCAATGCTTTGTTAAAAACGGTTTCTGGGTTCTCACTAAGCTGAGCTCTAGCTGCATCTAGAGATGCTAAAAGAAGGTAACTAGGGCTAGAGCTGTGGAGGGTCTGAAGGCACCTACTTATTCTTTCTCTATTTACATTATTCCCTGACAAGTGCAACATCGATGACTATGTAAGAGAACACAGAACTTTGTGAGTGGATTATACAGCTAAATCAGTCCCTTGTTGAAGGGCTGATTGAGGCAGCCGCAGATGAAATCCTAAATGTGCCCCGTGAGCCTGATCAACTATCAGAGGAATTCCATGAGAGTGACAAAACTTGGAAATCTCACTCAAGTTGCTGCATATACCATGATATGTAGGAGAAATGACCAAAACTGCTGCTGCTTTGGAGCCTTTCAATTCCAATTCCTTAATTGCTTCTTCTACCTGTAGCAATATTCAATCTTCAGATACATAAGAAAATAATGGGGAAAAAAAGAAATTTAGACATTGCCGAAACAGAGGCACTTTTTTCACACAAAATGCAGCAACCATTTTCAGAACTTTCTTGTTTTAAATGTTACTGTAATATTCTTCCACCTAATTTCACTATTTTTCCAAATCAAATATTAGAAAAGGAGAAAGTGGATAGCCAAGCTAACTTCTAAGATTAAAAGCTAGATTTATTTGATGATTTAACAGGGTAATGCATTATCAGAGTCCTGCTTTTTTTTTTTAACATCATCAAAACTATAATATTTTTTTCTTTAAGGTCACCATGTTCAAAATAATTTCAGAAATGACACTCTAATAACCAAACTAAATCCTAACACGAAACTAAGCTCGTTGGATGATCTTAGTCAAGTACTCAGTTGTTTATTTTAACAAATTCCCAGATAAATCACCATTTTATAATTACGTATCAGACTTCTCAGGCTGACTTGCCTGTGATGGAGTGACCCCACCAGCAATGTCCCACTCATAATCATATTCAGGAATAATGTACATAGGTATTGCCCCAGATAAAACCATAGCAGAAATAGCTGACATATGAGAATTCCGAGGGAGAATCAGATATTCTCCAGGAAAACAAGTAGCCATTATGGCTGCTTGTATTCCACAAGTAGTACCTCCAACAAGAAACCATGTCTCTGATGATCCAAAAAGTTTGGCCGCTTGCTTCTGTGCCTCTAAAATTGGTCCCTCCGGAGAACAGAGATTGTCAAGCTCAGGAAGTTCTGGTAAATCATGAACAAATGGTTAACTTTTTTATGAGAAAAGGAGAATTACTAGAAAGCAACAGAATTGGATACATCATGGGATCCACCAAAAAGAAAAGAATTAAAGTAAACAAAGAGAGAAGTAGCTGAAAGAATAGAAAGGATCAACCAGGAACAGCTAGTCAAGTCTCTATGAAAGTAGAGTATCAAAATATCCTTATAAAGCCCATTCATCCACCTTAAACAGAAATCCAAAACAAAAGTCAACTAATCCCAAATAAGCAATGAAGGAGAAAATGGTCCTTCAAAATTCTAACACCCGCTCGTCCAAACTCCCAACAGAGCAATAGCAATCTATTCTACTTCTTTTCCCATCCCACAAAGAGGAGGCAATAAAACACGCAATACATGGAACAGAAATCCAACAAGCACCAAAGACATAAAAAAGCTAGCCCAAAACATCCATGCAACGTCACAGTACGAGAGAAACAGCTATGCGACTTGGCGTTCCAAAAGCACACGCACATATACCTTGGGACAAAGCACGATTTGGCCTACGAAATTGAAGCAAGCCATTAGTATTGAGGCTTCCAAGCAAAAGCCTTCATTTCGGAGGGAGAGAAACCTTGCAAAAACAACTTCCAATGCAATATTCTTAATGAAGTTATTCGCGTTAAAAGTCCAAAGAAGAACTTCCAGGTAAAACTAACAGAGGAGTCCACAGCCCATACCCTAAGTTTAGAGTGTGTGTTACCAAATTGACATTTAGGCGTACTCTAATTTCTCCTCCTCTGAAATTCAATTCAGGGGCTAGCCACAAAAGTAGTCAGAATATTAAGACTCTTTTGCAAAATCTCTGTAATATGTAAAAGCAGCAGGTTTTCTTAATATTTTTGACACTGTTAAGCTTAATTCAATATCAATACAATAGAATATCTTTTTTTCTTAAAAAATGAAATAAAGATTTTTTAAAAAGAAAAAGAAATATTTGATTACAAATTAATATATAAACACCCTTCTAATTACGAAAAAAAATCTATGAAAAAATTGACTAAGAAATCATTATTACTATAATTTACCTTTGATTAATGTCAAAAAAAATAGAGAAATAGAGTTAAGAATCTTGTAGAATTTAAAATAAAAACTTAAATAAATGAGATTCATATAAAAAAGATGAATCAATTCATTATGAAAGATTAAACTTTTTTAAAATGGATTCAAAGATCAGTTTTCTCATTGTTCAACAGAAATACATCTTGATCAGTGACTCCTTCAAAGAAGTTAGAGTTGGTAAGGAGATAGAAGATTTGACAGATCTTAGTTCAGAAAAATTTCAATGATTGGAAGATTTATTAGTATGAAATTTTATTAGGCACATTACCTATTGTGATCATGGATTATAGCAACAACGATCATGTATGACTTCACAATACGAGCAGGTCTTTTTCAATCAAATCTTATAATAAGCATTGACTAAATTAGAAAACAGGAGCACCAACTTTTCATTTAAACACATTTAGAATGTTAAAGTTTCACGTTGTATATATCATTTTTGCGCGAGGCTGGTACACCATAAACAAATTAATGAGATAGGTTAAGATAATGATGAATGTATGCTATTTCTACGAAGAGAATGAGAAAACTTGTAATTATGTGCTTCTATGGTGTCCGAATGTGTATAGACTTTAGACCATGGTGTGGGAGCTATTAGGAGTCAATTAGGCAACAACTGACTTAGTTAAAAACGAATTATGGGTTTGGAAGAACATTGGTGAGAGAAAAAAGCAATTAGACCTTATTCCGTTCACTATTTCGTAAGCAATCTGGATGAGAGAAACATGAGAACTTTTTGAAAACATATACGTTTGTTAATAATTTTTACTTTATTAGTAAGAGATGGTTTAGATCCTTATATTTTTGTTATTAGGTTATCATTTAAATTTTATAGAGAATTTAGGGAATCTCATTAATATTTTGATAAATTTATAAATATTTTGTATACGGGCTGACACTTCTTTAGTATCTTATATTAATAATATAAAATTATATTTATATTATAAAAAATTATTTTAACAACTTTTGAACATAAAAATATATACTATCTCTTTTATTTGTTAGGTCGAACAAAATCTCTCTTTGTAAATCCGCATATTGAATGCTCCAACACTAATTAATAAATTAACTATAGAAATTAATGCTTTTAAAAGAAAAAATGAAAACATAAAATGCCTTACTTTGAGAAATAAGTTTGAAACTACAATATACTAAAAAAAATAATAATTAATAAATTAAAACTTCACTATTTTTAGAATAAAGTCTTAAAATTACTTTGTTTAAGAAAAAAAAAAATCCATAACGTTGTCTGTTGATATTCATGACGCTAGATATCACCACTTGCGAAACGTTCCTCAAGCTCTTGTTATGAGGAATTATCATTTACCATGCTCTGAACTACCCATCACAGACAACAATGGAAGAGAGGAAAGGATCAGAAGCACCGGTAATGATCGCACCTTTGCTTCTAACATACAGAAGATAATCTAAAGCTTCTTTGGTAATCAATTCACCCGGAATCATTAAAGGAATCCCAGGTGGATAAGGACATATCATCTCCCCACAAACCTTTCCAACACTCTCCTCAATTTTCATTTTCCTTTTACTTGAAAAGAATGCGTCCCTTGGATTCAGGGTGATAGTAATATCAGCAAAAGGTGCCAAACTTTCAGAAGCCACTTTCTCTTCAATTTTCTGAACGGATCTGCAAGTTGCTGATAAGTGCTCCATTCCTCTCACTAACCTTTCAATGTGATCCCGACAAGTTCCAAGGTTGATGGTAAAAGTAGTAGATCGAGTCCCAACAAGTTCACAGATTATGCTTCCATATGAGTACAGAATTTTATCTGCTTCATGACCAGATAAACCAAGCTGCCAAAACCCAGTAGTAAGCCGCAGAGGATCAATTGCAGGGAAGCTAGTGAAACTTGGAAAATCAAGCACTGAGATGCCTGTAATCTTTTTTACCAAAAGTTGTGCTTCTGTAGCCAAATCCAATGCTTTGTTAAAAATGATTTTTGGGTTCTCGCTAAGCTGAGCTCTGGCTGCATCGAGCGATGCTAAAAGAAGGTAACTAGGGCTAGTGCTTTGAAGGGTCTGAAGGCACCTACTTATTTTTTCTCTATTTACATTATTCCCTGACGAGTGCAACATCGATGACTGTGTAAGAGAACATAGAACCTTGTGAGTGGATTGTACAGCTATATCAGCCCCTTGTTGAAGAGCTGACTGAGGCAGCTGCGGATGAAATCCTAAGTGTACCCCGTGAGCCTCATCCACTATCAGAGGAATTCCATGAGAACGACAAAGCTTGGAAATCTTCCTCAAGTTGCTGCATATACCATGATACGTAGGAGAAGTGACAAGAACTGCTGCTGCTCTGTGACCTTTCAGTTCCAATTCCTTAATTGCTTCTTCTACCTGTAGCAATATTCATCTTCAGATACAGAGGAAAGTAACGGAGAAACAAAGAAATATAGACATAATACCAAAACAGAGGCATTTTTTTTAACACAAAATGAAGAAACCACTTTCAGAACTTCCTCGTCTTTAAACATCACCGGCACTCTAATCTTCTCTTCCACGTGTTTTTCCTTGCTCTTCCAAATCAAATATTAAAAAAGAAAAAACTGGATAGCCAGGCTAACTTCTGAGATGAAAAGTTAGATGTATTTAATGATTTAACAGGGTATGCCATTATCAGAATCCTGTTATCTTGAACATCATTGAAACTATAATATTCTTCTCTTCAAGTGTGCCACCATGCTCATATCAAATCTAAGGTACTAAACTGTTAACAATCAAACTAACTCCTAAAACAAAAAGTAAGCACATTGGATGATCTTAGTCAAGTACTCAGATAAATGACCACTTATATAATCATGTGTCAGATTTCTCCAGCTGACTTGCCTGTGATGGAGTGACCCCACCAGCTATGTCCCAGTTGTGATCATATTCAGGAATTATGTACATAGGTATTGCCCCAGATAGAACCATAGCAGAAATAGCCGACATGTGACAATTCCGGGGGAGGACTAGATATTTTCCAGGAGAACAAGTTGCCATTATGGCCGCTTGTATTCCACAAGTGGTACCCCCAACAAGAAACCATGTCTCTGATGATCCAAAAAGTTTGGCCGCTTGCTTCTGTGCCTCTAAAATTGGCCCCTCCGGAGAAAAGAGATTGTCAAGCCCAGGGACTGCTGGTAAATCATGTATAAATGGTTGTAAACCAATAAGCTGAGTTAAAGAAGGTGGAGCAGCATGACCTCTGTTATGTCCAGGGAAGTGAAAACTGGCGACATTTTTATTGGCTGAAGATTGTAGAGCACTAACCAATGGAGGAAGGCTAACTGTCTGAGGAATATGTTCGCTCTTTTTAAGAATTTCATCTTTTTTTACTGGCCAGATGGTTTCTGACTTGATACATCTGTCCTGCTTCTTTCCAGGTTCGAAGATGTCTCTTTCCTGTGATATATTTTGAGGAATTAACCGAATTCCTTCCCTGCTATATCTGTCATTCTTCTTTCTTCGCTCTGAGATGCCTCTTTCCTGTAATACATGATGAAGAATTAGAAGATTTATATAAACTGCAGTGTGGTCCTGGGCAGAAATGCATTAGATCAACCTCCAAAAAGTAAGGCAACCAACTCTTACATTATTTGTTCTCATAACATTTATCCTTTTTCTCTTCCTGCTTTATGAGGTAGAGAATTTCTACTAAAGTGTCTCATTAATATGCCATTATTGAAATACTCTTAACGAGCAAGCTAACTCCACCTTCTCCCAACCTCTGCATTAACTTTTCTAGGAATAGAGCTAGTGTACAGAATTCAAATCTCTAGAAATGGTTGAAATAGATTATAGACTTCAGTAAACAGATGAAGTTAGCAAGAACCTGTACACTGGCCACAAACACGATGCACACTGAAACGCAATATTCACCATTAACAGCTAATGGTAAAGCAGTAGACGTTGACAAAACCAATTCATATAAACAGCCAGTCAAGTATCAAAGCCCTTATATTCACCTTAGCTCAAACAGAAAGCTAAAAGTAAAAAATCAGCTTATCCCAAATAAGCAATGACGTAGAAAATGGTCCTTCATAATTCTACTCTCTTTCTTTCCATGCCACAAAGGGAAGAGACCATGAAACACTCACGATTTGGAAGATAAACCCAACAAGCACCAAAGACATTAGAAAAGCTAGCCCAAAACCTCCATCCAACTTCACGGTGGAAGAAAAGATGGCTATGAGACTTAAGCGTTCAAAAAACACATGCACACACACCTTTGGACAAAGCAAGACTCGGCCTCCAAACTTGAAGCATGTCATTGGCATTGACATCGGAGCCTTCCAAGCAAAAGCTTTTGCTTGACAAGGAGAGAGACCTTCCAAAGAGAAGGTCCAAGGAATATTCTGAGTGAAATGATTTGGGTTAAAATTGCAAAGTAAGAGTTGCAGGTAAAATCAACAGAGGATTCAAAAACCATGTCACTACGCTTGGAGCTGGAAGAAAAGATGAGTAGCTCAAGAAGATTAAGTGACAAAAGCAGCAAGAAGAGGCTTTAGGAACTGTTACTTTTGAGCGTGGACATTGAAGCTCGACATGGGATAGGAATGTTAAGGGGAAGGAAGAGAAGGCTATACAAATGAGGAACTTGAATGGGTTTTGGACCAGTTTGAGATAATTTATGGATTATGAGAAAGTCTTTGAAGTTTTGGAGAGGTTAGATAAGTTTAAAAATTGGGTAACTTTTTTTGTTATTTTTAATTTTTTGACATTTTAGTTGTGGTGAGTACTTTTCATTATAGTTGGCTCTCTTTTCTTCTTGGTTCTTCAAGTTATTTGGTTTCTTTTAACTCTTTGTTGTGGTTAATTCTTAGTTCCATAATTAATTTTTAAAAAAATTGCAAGCCAAAGTTAATTAGTTTATGTCATTTTACAAATTTAGTTTTTCTTGATAGGAGTAGTAGAGGTGTTCTTAATCTAGTCCAAACCAAAAAATTAGATCGGATATTAACTATATCAAACTTGTTTCGTCCAATCTCCTGTGCATAGGTGGGAGAATTAAAATTTTCAAGATGTTTTTCATTTAAAAAAAAAAAAAAAGCATATATTTAATACCGAATTGATATTGAATAGAATAAATTATTATTCGTTTTATTAACTTCGTTAATTTTATTAATTTTGTTAATTATCTTTTAATTAAAATTGTAGTGAAAAATAAGTTTAATTTGGTTGGAATTAGATCAAATAAATGTAGTATATTTTTGGTTTCAAAACTAGAGGGAAAAAAAAATAAAAAAATTGTCCATTTCCAACTAATGAATTGTCAAGATATCAACAAATTGTTAAGACCAGAAGGTGGGATTAATGACCAAACTAATAGGGAGTTATTAACTGTTAATATCCATAATAAGCATTGAACTCAACTCATTCATTATAGATATAAAAGACAGTAATAAAGAATTTATTATAGAACATGAATATAATAAAACATATATTGAAGTACAAATGACAAATCTGATAATATGTCTTCGGTTCGGACACACAAGTCCAATAATGTCTGTCTTGGGTCTACAATGTACAAAATAAGATAATGAACGGTACACATCATTGATCAAGACAGACTTTTTATTACCTTCCCCACATCTACTAATAATTTCCTTTACTGGAAAGAACTACATACAATGATGAATACATATTGACGTAAAAATATTTTCCACGATGGCTCCACAACTAAATTTTTAATTTCTAACAGATCCAATCACGTACATTTTTGGGCTCAACAAACTCTAATAATGTATGTTTTGGGTCTACCAATATAATGACACATATAGTAGATAGTAAAGTCATTTACGCGATCATGATCACCTCCCGGCCGAGCAATACCTTCTCTTGTTGAATATTTTACGCACAGATGCTCGGTTTACATCAAACTAAACCTCCAATCCCATATGAATACAATAATGAAGGCGCTAAAGAATTTCAAGTAAGGCCTATTATCTCCCTGCAATGCTTTTATCACCTTTCGAAACTATACATCCACCTACAGACATGTTTCTATGCATGCTATAAACATATAATATAGATATACTATGTACACTCACCTACAGATTTATTTCTTCGTTCTTAATATTTTATGCACAGATGTTCGGTTTAAATGGAACTAACCGAGAAGACCTGAACCAACCGAACAAGTTGGTTCCATTTAATTGGCTGTTCAGTTTTCTCAAAACATTTTCAGTTTCATCCATTCAAATTAGATTCCAAAACTTCCTGACTGAACCAATCAAATATTTTTTAATATTATAATAATTAATAATTATATGTTAAAAATATTATAATAACTAAAATAACTCATAATTATATATATTTACATATCACGTACTTTGTATATTATATTTAATTTTAATACTAAATTTAAGTTTGATTTTTGTAATTTGGAATTTTTTAATTCAAAAAAAAAATTTTTTTTTTCATAATTTATTCCTTAATTCAGACTCTAATTAAACTGGTTGACTCAATTAACAGTAGAAATAAAAATTTAACAGTTAGATCAAGCAAAATCAATTTTAAGTAAATCGAATGCTACGACATTTAGTTTTAAAAACTAATGCTTTTAAAGAAAAAAATAATAATGAAAACCAAAAACCCTTTTAGAAAAGTAAGTATAAAACTACACTCATTTGAGAATAAAGAGTTAAATTTACCTTTATTAAGGAAAAGACTCCACAATGCTGTCTCCTTTTGGTGTGTTGATATTCATGGCACTAAAATCACCACTTGCAAATTGTTCCTCATGCTCTTGCTATTACGGAATTATCATAGGTATGCCATGAACTAACCATCACAGACAACAATCGAAGACAGAAAAGGATCAGAAGCACCAGTAATGATCGCACCCTTGCTTTTAACATACAGAAGATAATCTAAAGCTGCCTTAGTAATTGATTCACCAGGAATCATTAAAGGAATCCCAGGTGGATAAGGACATATCAGCTCCCCACAAACCTTTCCAACACTCTCCTCAATATTTATTTTCCTTTTACTTGAAAAGAATGCATCCCTTGGGTTTAAGCTGATAGTAATATCAGCAAAAGGTGCCAAATTTTCAGAAGCTACTTTCTCCTCAATTTTCTGAATAGATATGAAAGTTGCTGATAAGTGCTCCATTCCTCTTACTAACCTTTCAATGTGATCTCGACAAGTTCCAAGATTGATTGCAAAAGTAGTAGACCGGATCCCAACAAGTTCACAGATTATGCTTCCATATGAATATAGAATTTCATCTGCTTCATAACCAGATAGACCAAGCTGCCAAAACCCAGTAGTAAGCCGCAGAGGATCAATTGCGGGAAAGCTAGTGAAACTTGGAAAATCAAGCACTGAGATGCCTGTAATCTTTTTTACCAAAAGTTTAGCTTCAGTAGCCAAGTCCAATGCTTTGTTAAAAATGGTTTCTGGGTTCTCACAAAGCTGAGCTCTAGCTGCATCTAGAGATGCTAAAAGAAGGTAACTAGGGCTAGAGCTTTGGAGGGTCTGAAGGCACCTACTTATTCTTTCTCTATTTACATTATTCCCTGACAAGTGCAACATTGATGACTGTGTAAGAGAACACAGAACTTTGTGAGTGGATTGTACAGCTATATCAGCCCCTTGTTGAAGGGCTGATTGAGGCAGCTGCTGATGAAATCCTAAATGTGCCCCATGAGCCTCATCAACAATCAGAGGAATTCCATGAGAGTGACAAAGCTTGGAAATTTCACTCAAGTTGCTGCAAATACCATGATATGTAGGAGAAGTGACCAAAACGGCTGCTGCTTTGCAGACTTTCAATTCCAATTCCTTAATTGCTTCTTCTACCTGTGGCAATATTCAATCTTCAGATACATAAGAAAATAACGGGGAAACAAAGAAATATAGAGATTGCCGAAACAGGGGAACTTTTTTCACACAAATGCAGCAACCATTTTCAGAACATTCTTGTTTTAAATGTTACTGATACTGTAATATTCTTCCATCTAATTTTTACTATTTTTCCAAATCAAATATTAGAAAAGGAGAAAGTGGACAGCCAAGCTAACTTCTAAGATGAAAAGTTAGATTTACTTGATGATTTAACAGGGTAATGCATTATCAGAGTCCTGTTTTTTTTAATATCATCAAAACTATAATATTTTTTTCTTTAAGGTCGCATGTTCAAATCAATTTCAGAAATGACACTCTAATAATCAAACTAAGCTCATTGGATGACCTTAGTCAAGTACTCAGTTATTTATTTTAACAAATTCCCAGATAAATCACCATTTTATAATTATGTATCAGACTTCTCAGACTGACTTGCCTGTGATGGAGTGACCCCACCAGCAATGTCCCACTCATAATCATATTCAGGAATAATGTACATAGGTATTGCCCCAGATAAAACCATAGCAGAAATAGCTGACATATGAGAATTCCGAGGGAGAATCAGATATTCTCCAGGAGAACAAGTAGCCATTATGGCTGCTTGTATTCCACAAGTGGTACCTCCAACAAGAAACCATGTCTCTGATGATCCAAAAAGTTTGGCCGCTTGCTTCTGTGCCTCTAAAATTGGTCCCTCCGGAGAAAAGAGATTGTCAAGCTCAGGAAGTTCTGGTAAATCATGAACAAAAGGTTGTAAACCAATGAGCTGAGTTAAAGAAGGTGGAGCAGCATGACCTCTGTTGTGACCGGGGAAGTGAAAACTGGCAGCATTTTGTTTGGCTGAAGATTGTAGAGCACTAACCAATGGAGGAAGGCCAACTGTCTGAGCAATGTGATGGCTCTTTTTACGAATTTCACCCTTTTTGACTGGCCCTGTGGTTTCCAACCTGATACATTTCCCCTGCTTCTTTCCTCGCTCTAAGATGTCTCTTTCTTGTGATATATTTTGAAGAATTAACCCAGTTTCTTCCTTGCTATATTTATTATTCTTCTTTCTTTGCCCTAAGATGACTCTTTCCTGTAATACATGATGAAGAATTAGAAGATTTATATACATTGAAATTCTGTCCTGGCCAAAAATGCAATAAATCAACCTCCAAAAAGAGAAAGCAACCAAATCTTACATTTATTTATTCTCATTATTGCTGGTCCTTTTTATTTTTTTGCCGTATAAGTGTGAAAGTTTCTATTGAAGTGTCTCATCGACATGCTAATATTGAAGTACTCTAGGCAAGAGCTTCATCTAAGCTCATTCCACCCCCTGCCGACCTCTGTTTTAACTTATTGTGCAATAGAACTAATGTGCAGAATCGAAATTTCTAAAATGGTTAACATAGATTTATAGACTTCAGTAAGCAGACGAAGTTAGCAGCAACCAGTACACTGGCCCAGAAAACAGGACACAAACCGAAACGCGAAATTCACCATTAACAGCCAATTGTAACGCAGTGGATGTAGACAAAACCAATTCACATAAACAATTCTTAATCTAGATCATTGTAATAGCCACTAGAAAAGAAAATTTTCGTTTGCATAAACTCCATAATATAAATCGTAATTGATCTTTTGGATAAAAGAGAAGAAAAAAGTTTAAAGGAAATTAAGAAAAAGAAAAGATTCTATAACTTGCTAGACATGTACTCTATCCCAAAACAATTCATAAATTAATGAGAAAAATTACACCAGGTGAATTACAATCTTCCTTTATGTCTTGGTATATTAATTATAACTAGGTTAACTTTTTCATGAGAAAAGGAGAACTATTAGAAAGCAACAGAATTGGATACATCATGGGATCCACCAAAAAGAAAAGAATGAAAGTAAACAAAGAGAGAAGTAGCTGAAAGAATGGAAAAGATCAACCAGGAACAACTAGTCAAGTCTCTATGAAAGTAGAGTATCAAAATATCCTTATAAAGCCCATTCATCCACCTTAAACAGAAATCCAAAACAAAAGTCAACAAAACCCAAATAAGCAATGAAGGAGAAAATGGTCCTTCAAAATTCTAACACCCGCTCGTCCAAACTCCCAACAGAGCAATAGCAATCTATTCTACTTCTTTTCCCATCCCACAAAGAGGAGGCAATAAAAGACGCAATACATGGAACAGAAATCCAACAAGCACCAAAGACATAAAAAAGCTAGCCCAAAACATCCATGCAACGTCACAGTACGAGAGAAACAGCTATGCGACTTGGCGTTCCAAAAGCACACGCACATATACCTTGGGACAAAGCACGATTCGGCCTACGAAATTGAAGCAAGCCATTAGGATTGAGGCTTCCAAGCAAAAGCCTTCATTTCGGAGGGAGAGAAACCTTGCAAAAACAACTTCCAATGCAATATTCTTAATGAAGTTATTCTCGTTAAAAGTCCAAAGAAGGACTTCCAGGTAAAATTAACAGAGGAGACCACAGCCCATACCCTAAGTTTAGAGCCGGAAGAGAAGCTAACAAACTCAAGAAGATTAGGTAAGGAGAGCATCAACAGTTTCACGACCATTAAGATTTCGAAGAAATGTGACATTGAGTGTGGAGTGTAGGGACATTGAAGGTCCGGTAATGGAGCGTGAAGGCGAAGGAATAGATGGGGAAAATGGATTGGCGCAATTCTTTGAGGGGTTTAAGTTGAAGGGTTTTGGACGGAGGGGTAGGAATTACCAGGCTAGGGAGTTTTGACCAGTTTGAACTCAAAAGATAAGGGTGGGATAACTTATGATTAAAAAAACCCGGTTATTTTTTTGGGATAACATGATTAAAAAGAACCCGGTTTTTTTAAGCATTCAGTGGGCTAAGGAAGAGCAAAATCCTATATTGGTAATTATATTATTATTTTACTTAATTTAATTCTTATACAATTTTTTATTTTTTAATTATTGTACTTTCGATTTACATTAGTTCATCATTATATTTCACGTGTCAAATTAGTGTGTTACTAATTTCACACGAGGGTGTACTCTAAATTTTTTTTCTTTGCAATTCGATTTAAGAGCTAGTTCTGATCTTGACAAAAGTAATCGAATATCAAGATTTTTTTACTGAGTAATCTCTATAATTTATAAAAATAAAGATTTTTTAATATTTCTGAAACTGTTAATTCAATTCAATATTGATCAATATAATGAAACTTTTTTTTTCCTTAAAAATGAAATAAAGATTTCTTTTGAAGAATAAAAAATATTTTATTACAAATTTAGATATAAACTCCATTTTAATTATGAAAAAAAATTTATTAAGAAGTCATTATCAATGTAATTTATTTAAGATTAGATGATATCGATTAGTATCAGAAAAATGAGATTCATACAAAAATAATAAATTTATTCATTATAAAAGATTGAATTTTTTTGAAAGGGACTTGAATAAAAAAATATAATTTTTTAAAAAAATTATAAATATGGTTTTTTACCATCTAAATCTATTAATTCTAATGACAAAAGTTTTTTTTTTTTTTTTTATGTAATCAACTCATTTGCCATTTGGATTTGTCAAATGTAAATCTAGTGGTGTTCATATTCTTCTAGCATTGGCTTTGCTTAATAAGTCGAAAGGAATACCTCGTTATCTTCAGCCAAAATGGAGATTCAGAAAAGTTTAGTTCATCTATTGGATTAGATATGTTTGACAATCTCTTAATACTATTAAGAATGGGTTGTTTTATGAGAAGAACATTGAGAGTTTAAGAGATGATTTACTTAAGCTTAGTAGAAGACGGGTGAATCCAGAAGGGGGAGAGAGCACCATACGAGGAGAGGAAGAAATCATGACTACTTAAAACTGAGTTATAGAATTACGTCTACATATGTATATATGTATATGTAACTAAGGTGGCAGTTGGGGGCATAATGGGAAATTAAGAAAACAAAAAAGAGCTCCCTATATAATGTAGCAAGACCTGGATATGGAGTTTAATTTATTAAAATATGAAGGAATTAAACGCCCATACCTGCTTCGTCCCAACTCCCGCACCACGGTGCCTTCGTCTTTCTGGCTGATTCCTGGGCTAACTGTTTTTTTCTCCAGAATTCTCTAGTTGTATCCATCTTCTGCAAAAGTTAGTGTCGTGATACAATGGCCATGAGAACTCCACCAGTGACAGGCTTTCGCCTCCCTTCACCAAACCCTTCTTCTGCAACTACTCCACCGCCTATCCTTAGGTTACTACCTCTTAAATCATCATTTTTCGGAAATCCAGGTATGTTGTTTTGTCGTATATTTGTTTTTGTCTTTTTTTTTTTGTTCTTTCATTTTCCAGTTCTTTATTTTGATTCTCGGTTTATACACTTGCTTGGCTTCTCCCTATTATAGAAGAGGGTGAATCCGATTATCCAGTTTGTTTACTCGCCGAGAAATCGTGTTCTTGAATTTTATATAGTAGAAAAGGTTTTATAGTAGCAGTTTTTATTCTTTTCCCGCTCTGCTAGGTTCTTTTATGTTGATAGCAATTGATTATCAGCATTTATGTTGATACTCAATCACCCTACTGTTCATTTGATTATAAAGAGATGATGATGCCAAGAAAATATTTCCGGAGAGAAATTCAGAAAGGGAATAAAGATGAATTTGCTAGACTTTCATTGAGTTTTCAGAATGAAAATGCAAGAGGCTAATCTAGGCTCTTCATGGCAACAAACATTTCAGGGTTATTGGGTTAGTTAGTAACCATATCTTAACTTCTCCTCCAAATTATGATTCATTACTTAGAAATTTTTGACACTCTTTGCAATTGTAGAATTACTATTATGCTTCCCATATACAATTCTCCTTAAGCTTCCTTGTCCTCAGGGGAAAGAGCAGGAAATCAAGCTTTAACTCTGAAAATCTGGTTTTCAATTCATTACCTGTAAATAGTTTCCGTATATCATGCGAGGTCCTTTAGAAAAGGTCATCATATTTTTTTCGGGATTAACAAATTTCATAAAGAATCCTTCACCAATGTCAGCCACTACATACTCCTCCGGGGTCTTCGAAAGAGTATTTAGCTTGTTACAAGGACATAATGGTCACTCTTCTCTTTCAAATAACCCTCTGATACATTGCAAATTCGTGAAGGACGTTTATCTTTAGGACAAGATTGTTTAGCTCACTGAACATCTTATCATCCAACTCAATTTCAATTCCACAGGAGCTTTGTGCATTTTGCATCATAGTTGCATGAACGGATGTCTCTGGGAGCTGTTACGATTTATTCCCTTCTCCATCATTTTAACTATTATTTGGTTGTTGTGTCCCTGGGACTATTTTGTCATGCTGTCCTCGTCTGAAGTTATTGCTAGATTTTGCACTTTTCTGTTTCTTTTGTTCTGTGGATGATGAGATCTCTCTCGTCTGCTGATAGGAGTGTCTTACATTCAGTCTTCATCTTCTTCCTCTTTCTCTAATGCTCTCATCTGGGCAATGAAACCTATTAAATCTTCTTTACATTTTAAAAAATGGGATGCATCTAATATTATAGAATGTTATCATGTAATTTTTTAGTTTTTATTCTTTTCTTTAAAAAAATTAAGAATAAAATATCTAGTATGTTATATTATTATTTGGAGTATTTTATGAAGCTTTAGGCATTTTTGTTTAGTTTGCTGTCTCATTTGGGATTTAGTTTCGTTCTTTTGGAGTGTAAGAGGTCCCTATATAGGAAAACTTTTATTTAAAATTCCAAATAAATAACTTTCTAGTGGTGTCTTTTGTGTGCCATCAGTCTACGTGCACCTTGCAAGTCCCTATTTTGTTCAGGTGGCTTTTCCTTTGAAGTAAATTTGGAAACTGAATGCATCCTCAAGAATTTCACTTTTCCCTTGGAGGCGGTGAGAGGGATTATTATTAGTATTGATAACCTGGTAAATATGTAAAAGGCCTGCTGAAACACCTGATCTTCTTCTCCTTTGGTATCCATTCTCTATTTACCTTTTATGTACTGCTCTTGAGTTTCTGGGATTCAGTTAGGAATTGCAGTGCTTGGTGGTGGATGAGATTTGGGTGTATCGGGGCATCCATGGTGATAAAAGGAGGAGAAAACTTATTTTGCTCATCTCTTGGCTACTATATTGGTCATTTGGAAGGAGAGAAATAGAAGAACTGTTGAGAATGTAACTTTCCTTTTGGTAAAGTTAGATTTGGTCCTGTCTTCTGTTCAAGGTTCACCCTCTTATTTCTAAAGAGGGCCTTGGAGATCTTATGGGTATCTGAACTTCCTTATAAACTTCTGTACATGGGTGGCACCCTCTTGGTTCCTTGTTAATACATTCCGTCTTTTTATCTCAAACAAGGAAGTCAAATTTTTTTAAAAATTTGAGGTCCACGATCTCCAATGAAGCTTTTCTTTTCACTTCTGCCAGTTTTTGTTGTGCTATATCAATTGGTATTCATAAGGAGCCACTGTTCTATATCAGTTTGTAAGTATAGGCTCTTCTTCTACAACAATTGATCACAGAGTGCCTAGTTTAATTGGTTAAATTCATGAGATGAAAGTATACTAAACTAAATACTTTAATGACCTGAACCGTTTCTCTCTTGTACCTCGCGATTCTTTGTTATTTCTTATAATAAGCATGTTTTCTGGCAGCTGGAGCACCAAAACTTAATGAGTTAGAGTTACGATTAGCATATTCAAGTACATTAAGATGCAATGGTCATGGTGGGGGTGCTCTTGGTTCTAGCATGAACCTCTTTGAACGATTTGCAAGAGTTATCAAAGTAAGTCTTCTAAATAGTTTTGTGCTGTTACGTTTTGATTCCTGGAGTTGGACTCTCTCTTTCCTTCTATCTTTTTGTTGTTAAGAATTTGATTAAGTCTACTTGACTTTGTACTTGTCTTCAAACAAGTGAAGTCATATGCAAATGCAATTATGAGCTCCTTTGAAGATCCAGAGAAGATTTTAGAGCAAAGTGTTCTAGAAATGAATAATGATTTGACAAAGATGCGTCAAGCCACTGCTCAGGTATATGCACCCTTATGTTCTTTTAATAATTCCTTTCGAGTTTTCTGTCAATAAATCTTCAAGTTAAAGTGTGTAAGAGGTGAAGAGCGAAAACAATTGATGGTTGAGAGGTATGCATAAATTAACAAATACCACATATTTGATAGATTCACTTTCTTTGAAGGTTTTGGCGTCGCAAAAGCAACTGGAAAATAAATATAAAGCTGCACAACAAGCTTCTGAAAACTGGTAATTGTGTCTGCATCAGACTTTACTTTTGGTACTTAAAATTGTTAGCTAGGTAACTATTCAAAGATATATTGCTTTAAAATAGGTATAGAAGGGCACAACTTGCTCTTGGGAAAGGAGAGGAGGATCTTGCTCGCGAAGCACTTAAGCGAAGAAAGTCTTTTGCTGTAAGTTTGTTATACACACATTTATAAGACCTAAGTAAGAGGTTGAAATTCAATTAAATAAGGAATGCTAATTAGTATTGGATTCTTAAATAATAAATATGGAATCTTAATTAGTATTGGATTTAAATAGCATTTGATTTCCCAGTAATATTGGATTTCTAATTAGTATAGGATTTGTGATATTTTAATTGAGTATTTCTAATTAGATTAAGATTTCTAAATAAGAATTATAATTTTTATATAAAGGGGTATACTTGTTATTAATAACGACAAATCAGAATATTATTTTAAAATATAATATTGGAGCTCTCTCTAATGAGGTTCAAGATAGCAGCTTTCTTTGATAAGCTGTAATCTATTTTCACAAAATAGGTCGTTCAAAAAATCGGAATAAGGAGAAATAAATTCTGGAACTAGAAATTATAGAGAAACATCCAGTAATAAGATATTGGTCTTGGGAACATAACAAAGTTCTTGTTGAATTTCCCTAGAGAATTATCGAGTAAATTTTAAACTGCAGATTTATATTAAATGTTACTAATAGCGTGAAATGACTACCAAATCTTCTGCACAGAAGGCATGATATGGACATTTGGTTTATTGATATAATAGTAAATTTGGAAAATTTGACATGAAATTCTGGTTTCCTGGAAATTTGTTTGCAGTCTTCAAAATTGTAGTTCTGATATGGATTCTAATTGAAGTTGAAAACTGAGGAAAGATAGTTTAGATGTGCAACCTTGCAAACTCTGAAAAGGAAGAGAAAGGATTAAACTTCAAAATCTGTATCCCTCGATTTATTACATAAGAAAACTCCCAGTTCCTTTGCCATGTTTATGGAGAGAATTTGAGCTCAGATTTGCATGCATATGTATTGGCTTTTGATCTTAAGGATGGTCAGGGTGGATTTCAGTTCTATTACTAGCTGGTGAAAATGGTCAAGTTCTAAGTGGAAAATTAGGATTACTTGTTGGATGCTATGCTTTCATTATGATTTGATTGTATCTTGCTGTTTATGGATATTTATAGTGATCCCTATGACACTTGTATATGCTGCTATTTGACGGGTTGCGTGAAGAGCTTAGAAAAAGATGTCCTTTTTCCAGCATCATCAATGTCTCTTTCTCAGCATTAATGCTGGTTGCCTTTAGACCTTGAAGCTTGGCTTTCCTTTCGAACAGCCCAGATAAATCCATCATTTATGTCTCGAAACCATCAACTGAACCACAAGCAAATTGTTAACTCTCTTTACATTATTTAGAACCTAGGTCAAGATCTTTTCTCTTTTTATGCTACAGGAACAATGTTTGTAGGAATTAGATCATGTCAATCCCTACTAACTTTGTAAATATTAAGAATAGATGGTTACATTATTTTGGCTCTATTCTTTTGGCTCATAACTTATTATCTTATGATGATATAGGAGCTGCTGTCGATATCCTTATTGGTATGTAAATCTTTTGTACATAGACGGCACCTCCTTGGTGTCTTTTAATACAATTACTAACTTTTATCTCAAAAAAAAAAAAGGTCATGCCAATCCCTACTAACCTCTCATGAGCACTCCTTACACTCATTTGAGATCTTTGCATTCAACATCAGCAACCATTGAAGCAAGTTCTTCTGTCTTAGGTCTGGTCCTGGCAACAGAAAATATATGGGTGAATAGATGTTTCTTTTGAAGACAAAGGAGGCCCCCCCTAGATGAATCCTCTAAAGAAACAATGACACTTTTCCTGCCCAATTCACCCTGATTCCTCTTGTTTTTAGGAGCTTGTGGTAACTAGGGCTTGCTTGCAAGGGGGGGCCTTTGGGAGAGTACCTTCACTGGGATAGTCCCAACAATCAATTTGTGTTTCTTTTTTTTTTTTTGTCATAAAGATATGTTATTGAAGCATAGAAAATCCAGATTCTTCTTTTTTCTTCCAATTTTTTCACTGGGAACATAATTTTTCTTGTTAAGGATAATTTGTAGCCATTGGAGATAGAATTCCTTTACTCTTTGAAGTTAACTAGTAACATTTCAGCTCCTGTTTTCTAAAAATTTTATTTGAGGTGAATCGATCTTTTTACTGCTCTATTTATCTATTTAATCTCAATTGTTTGCAGGATAGTGCCAATGCTCTAAAAGCTCAGCTTGACCAGCAGAAGATTGTTGTAGACAATCTAGTTTCCAATACACGGGTTGGTTAATGTCTTTTTCTTTTGATAGGAAAAACTATTATTAGAGACAGAATCAATCAGAAGGAAACTAGTTTGCAGATGGTTTGCTTGGAACATTTCTCAACCAATTTAATTTGAGGTTTGATTTGATTTCTTCCATTCTGGTTAGCTTTTGGAGGGCAAGATACAGGAAGCAAAATCAAAGAAAGATACTCTGTTAGCACGTGCTCGTACTGCAAAGTTTGTGCTAATATCTATCTCATAACAAGTTGTCCAAGTTTTTCTTCTCATGGAATGGTAAATCTATTGTAATGAATCCTAATTGCTACATTTGGTATTTGCTAGAACTGCAACCAAAGTTCAAGAATTGATTGGAAATGTGAATACAAGCAGTGCTCTTTCTGCTTTTGAAAAAATGGAGGAAAAAGGTTAGGCTCCTTGATCTTCTTTTTGGTAGCAAGCATGTATATTTTACCAATCAAATCTTTTCTCTCCTAATTGTGCATTGATTTACTCATGGAACATTAATCTGTGCAAGTAAGTAAACAACAAAATCTCTCTTGTCAAACTTGCTCTTTGATATTCTGTTTATATTTGCGTTTTCATGCTTTAAAACAGATATTTTTGGTCTATGATGCTCTTCTTAAGTACAAAAAAAAAAATAGAAGTTTTTGGATGATAGAGGACAACTATTATGATTGAGCGTGGTTTTTTAATTGAAAAATGTTCAATTTACCTAGTCAGTGGATAGTGAAGATGTCATTTCCTCGTGTCTGGATTGCTTTCTGATCTATACTCATTGGGAAAATACCTTCCAAGATTTGGGACAAGGAACACTCCTGTGACTTGTTTCTGACCATTTGCATATTCTTTAACATCCTAGTGGATCAATTGGGGGCCCATCCCTTTTAGGTTTGAGAATATGTGGTTGTATTTTAAAATTTTGGCGAGAGAGAGGTGGATGACTGAAGACACGTTAAGCTAGAGAGGCTTTAGCTTTATGCACAAACTAAAAAATTTGGAAGGGAACATTAGAAAATGGAACAAGAAGGAGTTTGGCAATGTATTTTTGAAGAATTTAGGGATTTTAGAGGAAAGAAAGACCTTGATAAATTGGAAGTGGAGGGCAAGATTTTTGAGCATTAAAAAAGGAGATTGAAGGAATTCAAAATCGTGTTGATTGATGAGGAAAGAAGTCGAAGACAAAAGACTAAAGTTAAATGAGTGAAGGATGGGGTGCTAATACTTGCCTTTTCCATAGAGCAGTTAATGGTCATAGGAGGAAGTGCTATTAAGGAGCTAGAACTTGACAATTTTTTTAAAAAATAAATAAAAGTGAGGAGATGTATTGATGTTAGAGTGCCAAGGGGGCACAATCCATTTACAATATATTTACAAGTTGATTAAATTATCAACAATAAAACCAAGATCATCAAGACAATTGATGTTATAATCCAAACTAATGGAACCAAAATATTGAAACTAACAATCAATGAGTTTATTAATATTAAGTTCTATTCTTTCAAAAGCGCAATTGTTACTTTCTTTCCAAAGGACCCATATTATGGTGAGTGGAATTAATCTTAACATTTTTCTCTTGCTGCTGAAGCTTTCCCATGCTAGGAGTTCAGCATGAATGTTGTTGTTCATGACCCAAGACAGCCCCCATAAGACTAATAATGGTGTTCCATAAGTGCTGTGAAACTAAACAGCCTATAAGTAAGTGATTACAGGTTTCAAAATTGTTTTTACATAGGAAACATCTATCGACGATCATGAAACCTCTTTTCATTAGGTTGTTAAGGGTAAGAATGCGGCCTTTTGTAGCTTCCCAAGCAAAAAATGAAATTCTTGGAGTTGCACCCGATTTTCATATTATGTTAGAATGGAAGCTAATCTCTTTCTGATTAAGATTGTCCACCAAGTGGTTGTAAAAAGATTTGACAATAGAAGTACCATTTTTGGAGAGTAGCTATTTTAGATTGTCCTCCCTGTCATAGACTTGAATTGACAATGGATATATGAGAGAAGAGGAGAAGGGATTGGGAGGGAGATTACTAACTTTTCCCAGGGGTTGCTTATGGAAGAAAATTATAGGCTTTTTATTGATGGCATGGAGTGGGAACTTATCCTTATTATTGAAGCCGGGATAACGGAGAGACCATTCAAGGAGGATGAGATAAGGCGGACTATGCGGGATTTGGGTAGTGACAAGGCACCAGACCCTGATGGCTTTACCATAGAATTTAGGGAGGTGTTTGATAATGGAGTAATCAGTTTGGTAACGAGTGTCTATAAGATCATTGCAGAATAAGACTCAGTAAGTTGCTGGATCTTGTGATGTCCATTAATTAGAGTGTCTTTATAGGGTACAAACAAATCCTAGATGCATCCATAATGAACGAGGTAGTGGATTACACCAGGAGATCTAAAGGTAAAGGATTGGTGCTTACATTTGATTTAGAGATCACATATGATCATGTGAATTGGAGGTTCTTGAATTGGATTATGGAGAGAAAAGAGCTTGGGCATAGATGGGGGAGGTGGATCCAAGTTTACTTGTCCTCTTTCTGTTTTGTAGTGATAGTTAATGGGAAACCACAGGGATGGGTTAAGGCCTCCAGTGGTTTGAGACAAGGACACTCACTTTCTCCTTTTCTTATTGTTGATGTTTGACTAGGATGTTATCACAGGTAAAGAGGGGAGGTTGTGTGAAGGGTTTGAAGGTTGATAAGGATTATATAGAACTTTTTTATTTAAAAAAAAAGGAGTATATAGAAGTTTCACACTTTTAAATTGTCGATTATATGTTCTTTTTCTTACAAAAAGACAATCATTCCATCTTTCGGGTCCTAATCCTTGTTTAGGTTTTTGAAATTATTTCAAGATTAAAGATAAATCTGAATAAGAGTGGATGGCCTAGGAAAATCTAGAAGAGGCATGCTGGACGAGTTTTTGAGAGCGATAGGTTATTGTAAGTTGGAATTGCCTGTTGTCTACCTCAAGGTCCTCCTAGTGGTAACCCACGTTGTAGATCCTTTTGGGAAAGGGTACAGAACAAGATACCTAAGCGTCTAGAGAGTTGAAAGGAAGGTCTCTTCACTTTAGGAGGTAGGGTCGCTTTGATCCAGGTGTGTCTCCAGCATCCCACTTTATTATTGATCCCAGTTTAGGATTCCTGATGGGGTAGTGGAGAGGATTGGGATTTTCATAAAACGGTTCCTTTTATCGGAAGTTGGGAGAATTATGAGTATCATTTAGTTAGTTGGGAAGTGTGTTGTAAATCTAAGAGGTCAGGAGGTTGGGTATTGGAAATCTTAGATTTGAAAACATATCTCTACTGGTTAAATGACTTTGGCGCTTTCTGAAGGGACCGGATTCTTTGTGACATAATGTGATCAAAGACATCCACAGGAGTAAGCAGGATAGTTGGGATGTCACCATAGGAAGGTATGCCATTATCAAAGGAGATTGTTCATAGCTTTTGAAGATCTAAGGAGGTGGGGTGGAGGGGCTTACCGGCCTGTGGCACTTCTGAGGGCATTCCTCATACTTTGGAAAAAGGATATGTTTGAGTGTGTGAAGACCTTGCTTGGGGAGTGTACTGTCTTGTGTTTTTTCATATACCTTAGTAGTGATGCTAGATGGGTGTTCACTGGGGTTAACAACAGAGGTGAAGGGAGAGAGAGGTGTTTTTGGTGGGATGATTTGGAAGCTTGCAACATCAAGTGGGAGTGGTCATGGGTGGTTGGAGGTAATTTTAAAATGGTGTTCATAGAAGAGAGAGAACAGGGGATCATTTTTCTCGAGGTTGTGCAGATGAATTCAAAAATATCCTAGAATATTACAGGGGATCATTCATTCTGGCAATAAAGCTAGTTTAGGATTTGTGAGAAAATCAGGATATTTTTTCTATAACTCTGATATTATATTAAGAATGATTTTATGTGTAGTTTCTATTGAATATTATAGGTGTGTGTATATATATAGGTTTTGTAAGACGAAAAAGGAAACCATAATCAATTACAAATAGTGTAATTTATTCTTAAACCCTTTAATTTAATTTACCTTCTCTTTAACATATACTTCTGTATTTTAAAATTATACTCTATGCCCCAAAATTAATAAAATCTATAAAATTGATATAAAATAGCTAAATGTCCTTAACTATTTTTCAAAAACACCATATATACTTTTTTTTTTTACTATATATTAGATTATTTATCAGTAGACAAACAAATGCAATGTACATAAGATATATAAATTAAAATATAATTCATTATAACTTAAAATTTTATCTGAATCTGTATAAAATTATGCAAAAAACTTAACATTAACGACTAAAAAAGTGAAAAATGCTGACTACTTAATCTCTTGCAAAATTTTCCACAAATTACAATATGAAAATATCTAAGTATGCCTGTTTTTCTTTGGATTTCGTTATGTTTTCCTTTTGAATTTTGTTAGGTTTCTTTGTCCTGTTAAAATATAGGGTGAAGTAGGTTTTACTTTCTTCACATTTAATACTTATGTTTTTCTTTTTATCTGTGTGCCAATTCAGTATCTGTGGTTTGTTTTTGTCATCTTACATTTAACTTTGTAGGTTCTTTTCTCATAATACTTAAAAGTTTTTTTTCACTAATTTTAATTTGTTTGGTCTTGGACTTTACGAGCATGTCTTTACTAAGTATTTTTATGTGCAAGTGTATTCTAAAAAACTAATATTATTTTGTAATATGACTAATTATTACACTGCATATACTAAGTTAGCACAAAGGACCACTAATATTGGAATGAAAAGGAAAAGAAACCATAAGCAGTAGACTGTAATTCTCCTTAAAATGTATATTCTTGTTACTGTAGCTAAGATCTCAATGTCACACAGTGATGACCATGGAGTCTGAGGTGCAGGCACTTAATCAGTTAACAACTGATGAACTTGAGGGAAAGGTAGCATCCATGTTTTCCTTTTTATTTTTTTTGTTTCAATATTTTTTCTTGTAAATCTTTTCTATCCATAATTAGCAGTTGCAGATTTTGATTAGTTAAAAGAATGCTTATAATTTACCCTGTGGAACCAAGAAGAAGGGCAATCATTGCTCTACAACTTACATTCTGAAATACTTTGCGGAGAGGCAAAAGTGATTCTTGAAGGTGGACATCGCATATAGTTTCTTCTTCATTAATTCTTTTAGAGAGATGGTTTCAGGAGTTCAATTCATCTTTTTCTATTCATCAGATTACAGTCACGCAGAACAGGAGCATCTTAAATTTTACGTATTTCTATAATAAGATATACTAATATAATTGTATTTTTTATGTATTATTAATGAATTTAGGTTATTTAGGAACTAGTATCTATATGGAACATATTTAATTTTTCCTATTTAGTTAGGATCTTATTTAGTTATTCTCTACAATTGGTTATTTCAGTATATTAGTTTGTTTTCCTAATTTGTAGGATTCCTAGATAAACTTAAGATTTCCTATTTTGATTATATTAATTATCCAAAAAACCCAAGTTGATAAGAAATAATTTAATCTATTCCTTATATTTTAACATAATTGCTATTGATTTTGTGGATTGCAAGCTCCTTAAATAAATTTGTTGTTCAAGTTCGCTTCATAAGTCCTCTTCATCAGAATTTGTGCTGTCTTAACAGTTTCTTTTTCCTGTCCAAGTGCAAAAATGAATATCCTTCCCTTGTTTTTGTGGCATTAATGCTCTTAACAGTTTGACACATTCCTGAAATTATGTACTTCAATGAGCTTGCAGAGATGTATTTCAGTTGCAATATAACTTGTGTCTTAATGAAACAGCGTTGGCCACCACCTAATAGCATAGTTTTCTCATTATTTTTGAAATTAGGGGAGCCTAATTAGAAAAATATCTGTATGTGTGTGAAATAAGGCATAGGTCAATTTGACCTTCAGTGCTCGCAATTTGAATTTCTTCTTATCTTGAAAACCCCTGAACCTGATGTTTACTTTTCTTGCACTATTACAGTTTCAACTGCTTGAAAGCTCCTCCGTAGATGATGATCTTGCAAGCTTGAAGAAAGAGCTGTCTGGGAGCTCAAAGGTATATTTGTCTCTTGGTCGTCAACAACATATTTGAGTATGACTCATGTAACTCGGAACTGACTTCCATTCTTGAGGTTTAAACAACCATCACGCTGAACAACAGCCTCTAGATTAGATGTTAAAATTTGAGCATGGATTTTAAAGTCATAGAATTCTAAATTTTGAGTAGAAATGTAAAGTTTATTGGCTCCTAAAACATTAGGTCTACTTGAATTCCATGCCGCTTTGGTCATTTAGCTTTCCAGCTTGATCCGGCCCAAATTTTATTATTATTATTATTTATTTATTTGAGAAGAAAAGAGAACTTTTACAGAAAGGGCACTGAAGGAGTGCCACCCATTTACTGATGTATCTAGCTGCATGCTTCCTCACATAGTAACTAGAGATTTCTTTTGTGCAGAAAACTTTCTTTACATTAATATGCATGTATAGGTGTTAAAATGCAATTTTAAGTTTAATAGGTAGAGCTTGTATAATCTAGGCTTCTGCTACTTTTCAAGCAGGCCTGATAAAAAGATTTGCAGTTTCAAATTTATTTTCTTAACAAGTCTAACGGTTCTACTCCTTTTTCTTTTCTGGTGAAGCAGAAGGGAGAGCTTCCTCCTAGGGGAACTGCTGTTGCTAATAACACTTCTTTTCCTTTTCAAGACTTAGAGATTGAGAAGGAGTTGAATGAGCTGCGGAGACGAGCAAAGGAGTTCTAGGGGTCGGTTTGCAGCCTTTAATTTGTAATCTTCTTTCAACGAGCTTTTCTTTTTTGTTAACAAGTATATATGTATAGTAATCTGCATTTAGTACAGAATTTTATATGAGAATAAAAGTTTCCAAATGAAAATGAAATTGCTAGTTGCTTCTTTACAAATGTTCACATGAAGCAGCAGAAAAATGTACATATTTGGATTTAGTATGATAATGAAGGGTGGCTTGCCTTTGATAATCTTTCTCTTTATATCCTAATCTTATAGAGTGATCGTTTCATTGATTTTGTTGTTACTTTGACAGTTTCTTTGATTCATTTTATTGTTTCAGTTCTAGTTTTCTTAGTTACTTTTGTTGTGCATAACTAGAAAATATATATATATTCTTTTTTGCTTTTGAGTTGCTTGCACCTGATCTTCTTGTAATTATTGAATGAAAATAATTCAAATGAGGCCAAAGTTAAGATTTTGCCTTTTTTCCCATTAGAGTATTAATCAAAATATTTCAATGAAACAACAAAAATTCTTGAGAATCAGCCACAACGACAGTAATAAAAGAATAATAGAAAAAAATAAAAACTTCTCATGAAATTTGCTTGTCCAACTAGTCATGCGATGCCGTTTATCAACTTATATGAAACTTCATTAACCTGCCTGTATATCAGATCTGTTTCAGTATTGCAATAGAGGAAAAAAAAAAGTTCTCAGTTTATTGCAATCAGATCTATGCAAGCAGAACTTCATCTCAAGAATCCAAGGAGAATAAATCTTCTACTTGAGTCTCGTCTAGAGCAAGTTTTCCTCTCAGAAGTGCTTTTTCATTCAAAAGTAATTCGTTTAGCAATTTGACTCTTCTCCAAAAATCAAATTACCTTGTATTCTTTTCTTTGTTTAGCCTGGAGCCTTATTTTCATTGGTCAATTTATGTGATCTTAGATTTTTACCCCAATTTTCTCTGCCAATTGTTGACAGGTACAAAATTTGCAGAGAGGACAGATTATTGGGATAGGGCACAAGGTTTGGACAGTTATTTGAGGTCTTGCATTTCATCATGACACCTATGGATTTGGAGCAACAATCATGCATCCTCTTTATGAAATGACATCTATACATAACTAACTCATGCATCACTCGGTAAATTTTGTTCTTCAGATTCTTGTGGCCTCTTATGAGTAGTTAAATTTAAGTCTTTTGATTGTTTGCACTGTCAACTTGCAAAACAACCAGCTTCACGGGAGTGAACCTCAATATTTTGTTATATTCACAGACAATTGTTCTCGCTTCACTTGTATTCATTCTATGAAACATACAATTGAATTACCTCCAGCAATAGAGTACTGAGGTAATATTCTTCATTTTTTTTATATAGTAAGGCAATCTCATACAACATTCATGCCCTAGTATATCCTAATAAATTGGTCATGTTGATCGTAGGCATCTACGTTTCTAGACTCATATTGGGCTCTATTTGTCCTGAATGCCTCTCTGTAGTATCACTTGCAGTCTTCCAATTCTTGATAATATCTTTTCAGTTCAGCAACTTTGCTCTTAACTCAAAGTCTTTGTATTTGCTTGTTTTCTCTTGTTTCAGCCTCATGAGAGTATTAAAACGGAACCTCAACCTCAATTTTGGTTTTTATTTCGTTATGCGATAGAATATAAAGGCTATCATTGTTGGGATCTTCTCTCAAATAGGCTTTATATATTTAAACTACGTTGCTCCTTGTGAACATGTCCGTATTTCTTCCATTTTCAAATTTTATTGATCTTTCTCCACTCTTAATTTTTTACATATATTTTACAATCATGTAATTTTTTAGTTTTCTCAATCCTCCATCCATCTCGATTTTTAAGTATATAGAGTTGTTGCTATTTGTTGATATTATTTTAGTTCAACCTGTTGTTATTAATAAGTTCTGTCATCCAATCCATAAAGAAAATTTTGTAACTTCCTTCTTGATTATTATTTTTATTATTATTGTTATTATTATTATTCAGATCTTGAGCTTATATAAGTTTCATTGTTATAACAAGTTTTAGTTTCAATCTTTTGCAGTAGCAAAAAGTAGAAAGTGAAATTCATGCATGAAAACTTTGGGTACGAGAGTTATTAGTAAACATAGCGAGTCTTTGACTTCTTATTTTTCTCTACATTAATCCTTTAATTAATTTTATCTATTAACATAAATATGTTTTTGGATGCTTCATCACCATTTGAAAATTATGTTATTGAAATTAATAACGTGGTTGTAACATAAGATAATACTTTGTGTAAGATTTACTTTTAATATTTTCATGTAGTTATAAAGAATCTAAAAATATTTTTTTAACTTATATTCTGTACATGTATAAAAATTAAGTTTTAAAGAAATGTAAAAAATAAAAACTTCATTGGAGCTAATTTTAAGTTTCCCGAGTATTAGATTTTGTAGTAAGCTGATAAAATCTGATTCAAGAAGAAAAAAATTCAGAGTGCAGGCAATCGATGCAGAGAGAAGAAAGAAAAATCTAGATTGGGAATTTGGGGAAAAATCATCTATTATTAACTGCAGTCAGATGGTATTTATACATGTAGTAAAACCTGTGTCTAACTTTCAGCTAATAACAAACTAGACCCTACAATTATACATAATTAAATTTGTAACTCTATATTTATAAATAATCTCAATTAACTCTAATAACTTCCCTCAAGTTGGAGTATATAAATTTTGTATACCCAGCTTGACAGCGGATTGTTGAAATTGAGTATCAGCAAGTGGCTTAGTGAAACAGTCTGCAAGTTGATAGGAAGAACTAACTGGCAGCAAATGCAGAAGACCTTCGACAATTTTTTGTCGAATAACATGACAATCGATTTCAATGTGTTTGGTGCGCTCGTAGAACACAGAATTTTTGGCAATTTTGATAGCTCAAAGATTATCATAATATAATGCGCAGGTGGAGAAGAGATCTGCAAATCATTAAGCAATAAAACAACCACTGCAACTCACAGGTTACCATAGCTAAGGATCTATACTTAGCTTCAGATGAAGATCGAAAAACTGTTTGTTGCTTCTTGGTCTTCCAAGAAATGAGTAAATCATCAAGAAATACACAGAGTTCAGTAAGGGATTTGCGAGAATCACTACAAGTTGCTTAGTCAGAGTCACTGAAAGTTTTAAGGTGCAAAGAGTTCTTAGCCGCATAAAAAATGCCTTGACCCAGAATACCTTTAAGAAGATACCTCAAAATCTGATGTGCAGCTTGCAAATGTGTTTGAGTAGGAGCATCTAGAAATTGAGAAAGCTGTTGAACAGAATAACAAATGTCAGGTCGAGTATTGGTAAGATAAAGTAGCTTACCAATGAGCTGCCTGTATAAGAAAGCATCCTGAAGATGAGGACCATCCTGTTTCGTCAACTTCGTAGAAGGAACCATGGGTGTAGAAGTTGGTTTACAGCCTAAAAATCCAGTATCACGAAGTAAATCCAAAAAATACTTGTGTTGACAAACATTAATGCATGCAGAAGAACGCAAGATCTCTAGACCCAAGAAATATTTCACTTCACCAAGATTTTTTATTTTAAAAGTACCATGCAGAAAAATTTTAACTGATTGAATCTGATCCAAATTATCACTGGCAAGAAGCACATCATCTACATAATAAAAGAAGAACCCGTATGCTTAAAAAACAGTGAGGAATCTGAATGAGCTTGCACAAAACCATAAGTTTTCAAGGCTTCAGTCAGCTTGAAATTCCATTGTCGACTAGCTTGACTAGCTTGTTTAAGACCATACAAACTCTTTTTTAATCTACAAACTTGATTGGGTTGAGAGCCATGAACTCCCGGGGGAAGACTCATATATACTTCCTCCTTTAAATTGCCATGTAAAAAGGCATTATTGATATCCAACTGATGAAGATGCCAGCCTTTTGCAGCAGCCACTGCCAACAAGGTCCGGATGGTGGTCAGCTTTGCAACAGGTGAGAAAGTATCAAGAAAATCAATTCCAGGTTGCTGGGTGTATCCCTTTACAGCCAATCTGGCTTTATATCTTTCAATAGAACCATATGCATGTCTTTTGATCTTGTAGACCCATTTACAACCAATGGGCCGCTTATCAGGAGGTAAGGGAACAAGATCCCAGGTTTGGTTTGCTTCCAATGCTTGAATCTCAGTGGCCATTGCCTCTTTCCAGCAAGGTATCTTAATAGCTTGAGTATAAGTGGTTGGTTCAGTTTCTTGGGATAGGGAAAGAACAAAAGGCTTGTGTGTTGGAAAGATTATCATAAGTAAGGACATTTGAAAGGCAATGTGGAATGGATATAGAACTAGACTTCAGACCATATAAGTAGCAATCCTGTAAATGAGATGGTTGCTTTGTGGATCGATTAGATCTTCTGAGTGGTGGTGAATGTGAAATAAGTAAGCTACCTGATTTTGTGGTTGAGTCATTATAATTTTCTGGTGAACTATTTTCAATCAAAGAAGAAGATGTATGAGTTAAAGAATTATCATATGTAAATGATGAGGAAGGAGAATTACCAAAATTAGTTGATCTAGTAGAGTAGTTGAGATCTATATTACCTTGATGCTGTAAAGTCTGTTGTATACTGCAATCTGTTATTAAATCATCAACACAAGGAAGTACAAGATTGTTTGAATCTGTAGCTGAAGGAGTAGTGGACAAAGAAGAAAAGGGAAATATATGTTCAATGAATTGGACTTCTCAGGATACAAAAACTTAGTGAGACTGGATATCATAGACTCTATACCCTTAAATATGAGAAGGCTATCCAAGGAATAGACACTTAACAGCTTTACAATCGAATTTAGTACTGGTTGGAGAAAGATTGGATACATAACATAAGTACCCAAACACTTTTAAATCCTGATATTGAGAAACAGTTTTGAACAGAATTTCAAAGGGAGTCTTCTTGTTGATGACCGGAGAAGGTAACAGGTTGATTAAGTATGCTACATGAATTACACAGTCCACCCAAAACTTCAGTGGAAGATTGGCTTAAATTTTTAAAGAACGTGCCACGTTGAGAATGTGCTGATGTTTCCTCTCCACCACACCATTTTGTTGAGGTGTGTATGGACAGGAACATTGATGAACTACACCTTTCTTTGCATAGAATTCTGGCATTTTGAATTCCAGTCCATTATCAGAATGGACACACTTAACTTTTGCACTGAATTGGGTATCAACATATGCAAAAAAATCAATTACGATTTTTTTTGCTTCTCCTTTATTTTGCATCGGATACAACCAAGTGTACCAACTCTTGTCATCAATAATAGTAAAGAAATAATTCTGTCCGTATAGACAGGGAATACTCATAGGAACCCAAATGTCCACATGTATAATATCAAAGCAATGATTACTCACTGAATGGCTAATAGGCAAAGAAGGTCATCTTTGTTTGGCAAGATGACAAATGTCACAAACAAAAGAAGAGCTAGGTATAATTGATTTATGTGTTTGATGAAGAACTTGTAGTCTGGCATAGAAGAATGGCCAAGACGAAAGTGCCAAAGATTTTGTTTATCCACAACTTGAGTACAACCAGAAGAATTTGAATTTACAAGGGAACAACCAGATTCAACACCAGAGTTTACCAGGGAAGATTTAACACCAGAATTTACAGACTTTATATCTTTCTTCCTTACAGCTTCAAGATAATAAAACCCCTGCTTTTCTCTAGTTATATCAATCCTCTTCTGGCTATGAATATCATGGATTACACAACAACTATTCTGAAAGGTTACGGAATAACAAGAGTTTTTTAGTAGGCAACTAATGGATATTAGATCGAGTGCAAAATTAGGAGCATATAAGGCATTGTGAAGAACAAGAGCAGGTGTTATATGAACATCTCCTACATGAGTAACTGGGATTGTCTGTGAATTTGGCAATTTTATGAACAGATTATCTACTGACTACACAAAGTAAACATATTAATTGAACCAACCATATGGTCTGTAGCTCCTGAATCTATAATCCACTCATCTTTTGCAATATAAAAAGGTAAAGAAACAGTAATACCTCGTAATTTTGTGACTTGAAGGTTAGAAGGGAGTGTATTAATTTGAGGTAAGGTATCTGAATTGTTTACAGATGTTGGAGGCTGAAATAGAGCCAAAATTTTATGATATTGATCTCTGGTGAAAGAAACAGGCAATTCCTCAGACACACTGCATTGAGAATTAACCGTAACCTGAGTACCAGTTATATTATAATCCCTCTTTGTCGGCACCAATGAAGTAAGCATGAGTGATGGGTTTTTGTTCAGACGAAGGTAGAACGGATTTGCATGAACCTCATCCATCTTTGAAGCATCTGAAACTGTCGAAGCATCCATGACTGCTGATAGAATCGTCGAGATTCTGGATAAGGATCAAACTGAGAAGAACTCAACAAAATGCTCAAGCTTTGAGCAACAAAATCCAAATAACCTTCAACTGTAGCTCTGATACCATATTAAATTTTGTAATAAGCTAATAGAATCTGAATTCAGAGTGCAGGAAATCCATGTAGAGAGAAGAAAGAAAAATCTAGATTGAGAATTTGGAGAAAAATCATCTATTACCTAAAACCTGTGTCTAACTTTCAGTTAATTACTGCACTTATACGTAATTGCATCTGTGACCCTATATTTACAAGTAATCTCAATTAAAACGGTGCCGTATTACAGTCCGTGTCATTGCCAGTAGCCTGGACTTCCTTCTCTGTACGAAGTTCACAAAATCCTACACAAAACACTCCTTTCTCCTGTCGAAGTCTCGGTCGAAAATGGCTGCTCTCTGTCTCTCTCTGCACCCAACCATGAAGCCCCTAAGAGCAAAACCCATCTCCAATCTGATCTTACCGTCACCCTCTCTCCTGAAATCAACGGTCAGGATCCAGCAGTTACAAAAACCCACTGTGACTCGCATGTCATACAACCCCACGCCGGCGACGGAGCGGTTAATCTCGGCGGCCGCTTACACTCTCCCATTCTTCAATTCTTTACAGTATGGTCGTTACCTCTTTATGCAATACCCGAAGCTTGGAGTCATCTTCGATCCGCTGCTCCCTCTCTTGAGCCTGTACAAATCGGTCCCCTACGCGAGCTTCGTGGCGTTCTTCGCTTTGTATTTGGGCGTGGATAGGGAAAGAACAAAAGGCTTGTGTGTTGGAAAGATTATCATAAGTAAGGACATTTGAAAGGCAATGTGGAATGGATATAGAACTAGACTTCAGACCATATAAGTAGCAATCCTGTAAATGAGATGGTTGCTTTGTGGATCGATTAGATCTTCTGAGTGGTGGTGAATGTGAAATAAGTAAGCTACCTGATTTTGTGGTTGAGTCATTATAATTTTCTGGTGAACTATTTTCAATCAAAGAAGAAGATGTATGAGTTAAAGAATTATCATATGTAAATGATGAGGAAGGAGAATTACCAAAATTAGTTGATCTAGTAGAGTAGTTGAGATCTATATTACCTTGATGCTGTAAAGTCTGTTGTATACTGCAATCTGTTATTAAATCATCAACACAAGGAAGTACAAGATTGTTTGAATCTGTAGCTGAAGGAGTAGTGGACAAAGAAGAAAAGGGAAATATATGTTCAATGAATTGGACTTCTCAGGATACAAAAACTTAGTGAGACTGGATATCATAGACTCTATACCCTTAAATATGAGAAGGCTATCCAAGGAATAGACACTTAACAGCTTTACAATCGAATTTAGTACTGGTTGGAGAAAGATTGGATACATAACATAAGTACCCAAACACTTTTAAATCCTGATATTGAGAAACAGTTTTGAACAGAATTTCAAAGGGAGTCTTCTTGTTGATGACCGGAGAAGGTAACAGGTTGATTAAGTATGCTACATGAATTACACAGTCCACCCAAAACTTCAGTGGAAGATTGGCTTAAATTTTTAAAGATCGTGCCACGTTGAGAATGTGCTGATGTTTCCTCTCCACCACACCATTTTGTTGAGGTGTGTATGGACAGGAACATTGATGAACTACACCTTTCTTTGCATTGAATTCTGGCATTTTGAATTCCAGTCCATTATCAGAATGGACACACTTAACTTTTGCACTGAATTGGGTATCAACATATGCAAAAAAATCAATTACGATTTTTTTTGCTTCTCCTTTATTTTGCATCGGATACAACCAAGTGTACCAACTCTTGTCATCAATAATAGTAAAGAAATAATTCTGTCCGTATAGACAGGGAATACTCATAGGAACCCAAATGTCCACATGTATAATATCAAAGCAATGATTACTCACTGAATGGCTAATAGGCAAAGAAGGTCATCTTTGTTTGGCAAGATGACAAATGTCACAAACAAAAGAAGAGCTAGGTATAATTGATTTATGT
This sequence comes from Carica papaya, assembly GCF_054855325.1. Taxonomy (NCBI): domain Eukaryota; kingdom Viridiplantae; phylum Streptophyta; class Magnoliopsida; order Brassicales; family Caricaceae; genus Carica; species Carica papaya. Next base: position 10,636,081 of record NC_142309.1, on the reverse strand, counting down.
GTTTGATGAAGAACTTGTAGTCTGGCATAGAAGAATGGCCAAGACGAAAGTGCCAAAGATTTTGTTTATCCACAACTTGAGTACAACCAGAAGAATTTGAATTTACAAGGGAACAACCAGATTCAACACCAGAGTTTACCAGGGAAGATTTAACACCAGAATTTACAGACTTTATATCTTTCTTCCTTACAGCTTCAAGATAATAAAACCCCTGCTTTTCTCTAGTTATATCAATCCTCTTCTGGCTATGAATATCATGGATTACACAACAACTATTCTGAAAGGTTACGGAATAACAAGAGTTTTTTAGTAGGCAACTAATGGATATTAGATCGAGTGCAAAATTAGGAGCATATAAGGCATTGTGAAGAACAAGAGCAGGTGTTATATGAACATCTCCTACATGAGTAACTGGGATTGTCTGTGAATTTGGCAATTTTATGAACAGATTATCTACTGACTACACAAAGTAAACATATTAATTGAACCAACCATATGGTCTGTAGCTCCTGAATCTATAATCCACTCATCTTTTGCAATATAAAAAGGTAAAGAAACAGTAATACCTCGTAATTTTGTGACTTGAAGGTTAGAAGGGAGTGTATTAATTTGAGGTAAGGTATCTGAATTGTTTACAGATGTTGGAGGCTGAAATAGAGCCAAAATTTTATGATATTGATCTCTGGTGAAAGAAACAGGCAATTCCTCAGACACACTGCATTGAGAATTAACCGTAACCTGAGTACCAGTTATATTATAATCCCTCTTTGTCGGCACCAATGAAGTAAGCATGAGTGATGGGTTTTTGTTCAGACGAAGGTAGAACGGATTTGCATGAACCTCATCCATCTTTGAAGCATCTGAAACTGTCGAAGCATCCATGACTGCTGATAGAATCGTCGAGATTCTGGATAAAGATCAAACTGAGAAGAACTCAACAAAATGCTCAAGCTTTGAGCAACAAAATCCAAATAACCTTCAACTGTAGCTCTGATACCATATTAAATTTTGTAATAAGCTAATAGAATCTGAATTCAGAGTGCAGGAAATCCATGTAGAGAGAAGAAAGAAAAATCTAGATTGAGAATTTGGAGAAAAATCATCTATTACCTAAAACCTGTGTCTAACTTTCAGTTAATTACTGCACTTATACGTAATTGCATCTGTGACCCTATATTTACAAGTAATCTCAATTAAAACGGTGCCGTATTACAGTCCGTGTCATTGCCAGTAGCCTGGACTTCCTTCTCTGTACGAAGTTCACAAAATCCTACACAAAACACTCCTTTCTCCTGTCGAAGTCTCGGTCGAAAATGGCTGCTCTCTGTCTCTCTCTGCACCCAACCATGAAGCCCCTAAGAGCAAAACCCATCTCCAATCTGATCTTACCGTCACCCTCTCTCCTGAAATCAACGGTCAGGATCCAGCAGTTACAAAAACCCACTGTGACTCGCATGTCATACAACCCCACGCCGGCGACGGAGCGGTTAATCTCGGCGGCCGCTTACACTCTCCCATTCTTCAATTCTTTACAGTATGGTCGTTACCTCTTTATGCAATACCCGAAGCTTGGAGTCATCTTCGATCCGCTGCTCCCTCTCTTGAGCCTGTACAAATCGGTCCCCTACGCGAGCTTCGTGGCGTTCTTCGCTTTGTATTTGGGCGTGGTAAGGAACCCTAGTTTCAGTCACTATGTGAGATTCAATTCAATGCAGGCGGTGACTTTGGATGTGCTCTTGGTGGTACCTTTGTTGTTGACTCGGATATTGAGTCCGGGTCGGGGAGGGTTAGGATACAGCTTGATGATATGGGGTCATAATGTGGTGTTTTTGTTTAGTTGTATTTGTTTTGTTTACGGGGTTGTTAGTTGCATACTTGGTAGAACCCCGTATTTGCCGTTCGTCGCCGATGCTGCTGGTAGGCAAGTGTAGGTGGTGTTTTCTCCTTTATTTTTTTGAAATATGAATATGAATTTTGTCTGTTATCTGGGTTAATTTGCTTAGTAACTTTATTCAATTTCTGCATTTGATTTTTTTTTCTTTTCTAAGTTTAGATGCTATCAAATTAGAGGGTTTTGAATTCCAATCCAAGTAGAGCTTGTATATTAAAATGAAGAATAAACGTTTGGAGGAAAGTTGAAATGATATTTCTTTTGGAAATGGGGTATTTAAATCTTTTGACTTTTTTACCAGTTGCTACTCTGTCCGTTAGGATCCTGAAATTGTGGTTTCTAAATTTTGGTATGATGAAGAAATATCTACATGAGACAGGACAAGACCTTAAATAAATCTCTAGAGTATTAGAATGCCTCATGGTGGGCTGGTATGGAGATTTACTTGAGATGGGGATTAAACAATTAGGTCCTATATACATGGAATAAATTGATTCAAAGGAAGAAGCTAGACTGTAAATACTGCAGGTAATGCTAGTCTCATTTGGTGTATCAAATCAACAACAAATCCTTCAAGTCAGTTCCCGTGTTGCCTTAAACATTTCCCTGGTATATGTTTACTGCACTCGCTGCCAAAATGCCCAACAAAATAATTGAGCATATGTTGAGTGACAGCGGTTATTGCCAGTCAGTATGTATACTGCTTTTTTCCTCTTTACATTGATGTTAGCTGTGCTAAGAATCTGAGTTTCACTTACACGATTTTCCAAAAATTTCCCAAAAGGACGCGAAAGCTTTGATCATAACCTAGCTTATTTGGTGGGATATAAATGGAGTTTTTGGCAAAGATCATACCATTCAGATCCTTCTTCTCAAGACAAGTACTATGTTTAAGAGTTCTAATTGGTTAGTTACCCTTTCTCTCCTTAACAGCTGCTACTGCTCAAATCTCTCACGTGTAGATAAGATAAATTTTGATGTTTCTGTGAAAAGTTGGGAGTTTAAGAGTAATTGGCTGCAAAGAACACTAGAGATATTTTGGAGATATTTTGCTTATGATGATTATAAGGACAGAAACTCACAGCTTTGATAGGTGAAAGCCTTGCAATCCTTTTTTTCTCATATCACCGATCAAGACCTCTGCTTTTAAGTATATCATTGTTGAATCAAAATCAAAGTTGTAACTGATCTTCTCTGCCAATGCTAGCAGCACTGTCATTGAAGTCATTGGTATCAGATTTACTTAAATCATTTTGTCATTTGCACCTAGAAGTCATAACAATATAGCCCCTCTATCGTGGACTTGGAAACTGACTTCTGATACCCCTCCCACGTTCTAGATTGAAGTAGCCACATTACATATTGGAGGCACTTATATATTTTGTTGGTGTAGTTGTTGCTTCTGGTGAAGAATATTTCTTCTTTGTTTCAAATTTTTTAGGGAGTTGAATTTCTGTCTCCAAGAAGGAGATATATGTGAAATTTGAATAGAAGTTATCTTTTATTTTTACATATCCAAACTAATATTAAAGTTCAGGAGTTAGGTGAAAATATAATAGAAACTGAACTAACTGCAGCGTGTGTACTGTCAATTCCCAATGGAGGTTACCACACAAATGCCTGCCATATTTTCAGCCCAAGTTAATCTCTAGGAAATTTGACCACCACAGCCTCGAGGAAATTGCTTCAGGCCTAGCAAGCTCCAATCCCAAAAATTATCAAGGCCCTTAAAAGGCGACGTGCCTCCATACTAGTTGTTATTAGAAAAAGGTCGATAACAATGAGCCACTTAAATGAGTATGAATTACTTCAACTGTCATGTGCTCCAACAATCGAGCCCCTTCAAGTATTATGCTGAACAAAGACAGTAAGATTTCTACTACCTAAACTTGACAGAGCTGATAAGTTGTCCTTATTCATCCTTCACTATTGACTTTGTGGCTGTCATCTCTGAAATTTTCTTTCATCTTAAATAGGATTGGAAAAGAGAATAAGAGGATAAAAAACGATGAAATATAAGCTAATCCAATCACCATATCTCAAGAAGGAAGGTGCTTTTATTCCTGTGAGTATTATAGCTACCAACAAGGCAAACACCCTGCAACCATGAGGCCCATTCAAGATTCCACTGTAAACAAATTGCCTGCAGGAAACCTTGGTGACCATGGGAGCTGCCATGACACCCTACCTACCAGTTTAGGGCAACAAATTCAAGCTGAAATTGTGATTGCTCAATTGGGTGTTTGTGTCATTGTGGTTATGACTTCACAGAAGAAGTGAATTATCTTATGTTTATCAATTTCCTTATAGATGAGCATGAGTTTGATATGCATCTAAGAAAACTAGTTGTTCACTTTACTACGATAATGAAAATAAGATAAATAATTATTTTATCCAAATCTTGGCAGTGACACCAAGTGTTGGATAAACAAATATCAAACGCGTATGTTAGATTTATCTGTGTTATCGTTGATAAGAGCACGTAAGTGAGATTAGGATTAGTAAGTTCTATAAGATGAGCTCTTCTTATGCTCATTTGATTATATTAAAGTCATCTACCATAAGGGAGTCGTGTCTGGTAGGCAAACGTTCAATATTGTATTTAGTGAGAATGGCAAAAGGGCATTCTTTGGATTGGATTGGATTGGATTTGATACCAACTTATCTTCGTGGGGCTATTTCAGCAAATCGCAGAGGAGGTTTTTCTTAATCTATGTCCTCGATTAACGACTAATCTAGACATGACGCGTGTTCTTAATATCGGTACTTGGTTATACTTAATTTGCTTTCCAGTATAAACATCAATAATTTATGTGATTTGTTTTGCTTTCCCCGTATAAATATCAATTATTTTTTTCCTTCACCTGTTAATGTTGTTTTATGCTTCTGAGGTTTTTTTCTTATTAATTCATTTTTATGCTGGTTCTGGTTTTTGTATGATTGATTAATTTTATAACTATTTCCTATTATCATTTCTAACTAGTTTTATGGACCAAATGGCTTCTTTAAAAAAATTAAAATTTACCTCTTTATATTCATTATAAAATATAAAATGCATTATGCGGATTTCAACAAATAAAACTTAAAATTTACATAAAACTAAACTTTCATGCTTCCATATGTTGTTTAGTGTAAAAAGGTGAGAAAACTCAATTCATTTCTTTCAAGACAACTCACTGATAATATCACACGAGTGAGTATCAATTTACCCCGCGAATCCTCACGCCCGGGGTGCAATTTAGCTGCCTTGACACTCGGAAGTTTCCATATGCTGTTTTAAAAGTACCAGCTCAACTCAATCAGACTACTTCTAAAACAGATAATTTAATTTATTAGCATTTAATTTAAAATATATATATATATATACAAAAAACAAATAAATGAAACATCTTCAGTTCAAAAATTTTGAACACCCAATCATATTATCACCATATATTTTCAGATATGTTAAATTTAAATCTCAATTATATTTCTATAATTACATTACTATTATATGTTTGGTATATCCTTTTGATTAAACTTGATGAAGTAAACCATAAGCGTCAGTAAATACACACAAGTCTCTAAACTTGCTTTGCCCCCTATTATTTACTTTGTATCCTCTCCGCATGCTAAAGATTTTAAACCAATTATGCCTGTATCTTCTTCAATTTTTTTCTTTTCTTTTAAATGAAGAAAAAGACATTTAGAATAACAGGAAACTTGAGAACGGACCAGCCAAAAAATGGCGAATGATCATACATAACATTAATCAACTTTGAATAATAAGTACAGAAACTGTTCCTCCTCAAACTTGTTCCAACAACCAAATCCACGCCCTGCCCTGCCCTGCCCCGCCCCGCCCAGCCCCACCTCAAACTTGTTCCTCTATTTTTTCCTCATTCCAATCGGTTATAAGGTTTGGTTTCATGGGTCGGTGTTTTGGCTTGCTTTCTTAAGAGAGTAAAAAAACTTTGAGCTTTGAATGACACAAACCAAGCATAACTAAATATCATAAGAGGCATAAAGATACTGTATGCATCCCTCTTCAAGACAGGCGTAATGAAAATCTTTAAGTTATACCCACAACAGTTGCAACTGTCAATCTCCACTAAGATTACGAGTACAAACACACCAAATATTATAACCTCCCTGAATGAGTTACCTAGACAAGAACAAGGATCCCAAAATCCATCTGGCAGTCCATCCACAAAGATCTAATATCGATCATACCGCCTGAAAGAAATTAAGTAAATTACATTATAAGCATTTAAAAAAGGTTCTCATTACATGCATCATGAAACCAGTAATTAGATAGCATTGATCTTAGTAATTTCATTAAATATGCAATGAATTATATATCATTGATGAGAACACAGTCCACCATAAGAATAAGGTCCATGTAACTCTATCTAGCTTATCCCCAAGCTTTAAAAATCTTGTTGGGCCCATCACCTGAGGGATTACGATCTGAAGGAGCCAAATTGCAAAGAACTCTTACTGCTAATATTAAGTTCCACTGGCCTTGGCCCTAGCGGTGGTCATTGTTCCCCAAGCTAGGGGCCAAGATCCTGAGTTCAATACACACATTTAAATAAGGGTCCAACTTCTTTTACTCATATATATATATATATATAACTGAAATTGAAACATTCAAAATCTCTTTCCAGAGGAAAAAAAGCTGGCACTTTAGATTAATCAATTGACAATAAAATCAAATCTCATTTTGTAAGAAAATTTACCAAACCTTTTAGATTTGAGAATACCTTCACTTACTCTTCTTTTAGGAAATGGCATTTCTCTTGCCTTGTTAAATTTCCTGTAATTCTCTGAGGGATTATTTCTCAGAAGTATTATTATTATGATGAAGAAAAATACAGCAATATATAGGAGTAGGATTACACCAACAAATCCTAACTTTCTATCCTTAATTCGGAAAGATAAGGTAGAGTTTGGGAGGAATCTAGGAGGATCTGGTTATTGAATAACCAAATCCTCATTATTTAAGGAGTCAACTAAATCTAGAATTACAAGGAATCTCATATCATTATTACCTTCCGATTCTAGAATCCTACACTCTCCCTCAACCTGGGTTGCAAATATTGAACAAACATAGCTTGCTACAGAGTTCTTCAGAGGTGATTACTGGAAGGGCTTTAGTGAGGATATTAGCAGTCTGTGATTTTGCAGGCATGCAGATCACTTGAACTACAGGATTTTCAATTTTCTCTTAAATGAAGTGGCGTCAATTTCTATTTGCTTTGTTTGGTCATGATGCACAGGATTCTTTGTTATACTAATGGCAGTCTGGTTGCCATAGTATAGGCTGATAGGTGTCTTAATAATTATCTCCAATGCACCAAGGAGTCTCTTTATCCACATACCTTAACAAATTCCCAATGTGAATGCTCTAAATTCAGCTTCAGCACTGCTTCTCGAAACAACAGGTTGTTTTTTGCTTCTTCATGTAACTAAGTACCTCTAGACATAGGAACATTACCCAAAGTGGATCTTTTATCCTTCACATCTCCTGCCTAGTCTACACCACAGAAAACAAATATGTCCCAGGTAACTTGCTTCTTGTAAAGTAATCCTCTTCCTGGAGTCATCTTGAGGTACCTCAAAATCTTGTACACAGCCTCCATGCGTTCCTTAGTTGGGTCATGCATGAATTGGCTGACATCACTAATTGAGAACCTAACATCTGTCTGGTGTGGGATAAATAGATGAGTCTACCAATAAGTGTCTGATAGCTCCCCCTGTCCATTGGCTTACTTCCCTTCTTATTTCCTATCCTTGTAATAGGGTCCATTGGGGTATCTACAAGCTTACAACCTAGCCTTCTAGTTTCCTTCAGTAAATCCAGGATGTATTTGCATTGTGAGATGAATAAACTCTTCTCTGATCTTCACACCTCCATGCCTAGAAAGAATTTAAGATTGCTAAGGTCTTTTATTTCAAATTCCATGGCCAGAAATTTTTAGAGCTTCAACAGTTCCTCTTCATAATTGCCCGTGACTGATGTCGTCAAAATACACAGTGAGAAAAGCAATGTTCTTTTATAAGGATCGTTTCGCAAAGAGAGTATGGTCAGCTTGATATTGAGCATACCCAATTTTTCTCATGGACTTTGTAAACCTCCCAAACCAGGCCCATGGAAACTGTTTTAGGTCATAAAGAGATTTTTTCAGTTTGCAGACCTCGTTGATGTTGAGGTTTGCTTCAAGTCCTCGAGCAATGTTCATGTACACCTTTTCCTCAAGATCTCCATTCAGAAAAGCATTTTTGAGATCAAGTTGTTACCTGGCCACTATAGTGTTGAGTTTAGCCACTAAACCAAAGGTTTCCTTACAATTTATTCTATATGATACAGTAAATCTCTTTCAACAAGTCTGGCTTGTAGTCTCTCAATGCTTCCATCTGCCTTATGCTAATAGTAAAAGTCCACTTACAGGCAACAGTTTTCTTTCCAGGAGAAGATCAGAAATCACCCATGTGTCATTCTTCTCAAGTGCTCTAATTTCATCTCTAATTGCTTATTTCCATTCAAGATTCTTGAGTGCCTGCTAGATGGAATTAGGAATCTACTCATCGTCAATGGTACATACAAAAGCTTCTAGGATGGAGACAATCCTTTATAAGAAATATACATGCAGATTGGGTAGTTTGTGGAAGTTCTTACTCCTTTTCTTAGAGCAATTAGAATATTTAAGTCATCCATTCTAGATGTAGAGTCAAGACCAGAAATTTCCTTGTCGGTGTGATCTTGGGTGCGAATTGGTGGAGGTCCAAATTCTTGATCATCAAGTGTGTTGAGTGCCCTACCTCCCTTTCAGTTTTCCTTCTCCAATTGTAGACAATCAGTTCCTCGTTAAGGTTTTGGTTGTCATCCATGATTGAGGTGAGGGACAGGTGTTTGTCTACATTTGACTCTTGGGTAAGATGGGATCAGGCGATCATCAAGAGATTGAGTTTGCTGTTGGTTTTTTGTATGATCAGTGGTTCCAGGTTGTAGTTTGCATGGTGGAGGTGGCTGGGAATCGGTATTGAGTTTGGTTTAGGTAATGGCAACCATATAGAGTCCCTTGACTGTTGGTCATTATCCCAAAGCTGATATTCTCCAATTTTCTCCCCCTGAATTTCAGGTTTGGGTAACATGGCTGATTTTCAAAGAATGTCACGTCCATTAAAGTACAGAATTTTCTGGTGATTAGAGGATAACATTTGTAGCATTTTCGGTTTGGAGAGTAATCCAAGATTATGCATTTAATGGATTTTAGGTCTAATTTCCTACAGTGCTAGGACTGTATATGGACAAATGTGGAACACCCAAATACTTTTGGATTCAATGTGGACACAATCTTGGTATGTGGGAAGACTTTGAGAATGGTGTGACATGGAGTTTCGAATTGTAAACTTCTTGAGGGCATTCAACTGATGAGATATGTGGTTATAAGAACTGCTTCTCCCTAAAAATGTTTTGGAACATAGGAGAACAACATGAGAGATTGGGCTACCTCTAAGAGGTGCCTGTTTTTTCTTTCAATAACTCTGTTTAGTAGCAGAGTGTCAACACATGACCTTATGTAAATTATGCTTGATTAGGGAGATAGGCGCCAAGGACAGATTTTGAAATATTCTTTGGCATTATTAGTTTTGAGAGCTTGAATCTTGCTATGGAATTGAGTTTGTATCATACTATTGAAGTTTTGGAAGATTTGGCCAACCTTAGTTTTTTCTTTCATAAGAAATACCTATGTTAACCTATTATGATCATCAATAAATGATACAAATGTGGAACACAACAGTCCATCCCCGAGTTCCGTCTTTTACTTGGGAGGCCACCAGGGAACGTTGTCTGATAATTGACAATTTGGGGAAAAGGGAAAGGTACGGGTCAATCCTTGTTATTTGCGTACGAGGACGGAAGAGACTTGCAATCATCTTTTGCTATGGTGTCCTGTGGTTTATAAGCTGTGGATTATGATTTATGGGTTGCTTGGTATTAATTGAGTGATGGCAGGTCTGGTGAGGGAAGAGGTTGTGGGCTTGGAAGCGCATTAGTGGTTGCAGAAAAAAAGTGGAGATTATTTCGCTTACTATCTTTTGGGTGGTGTCGAAGGAAACGAATAGAAAGGTTTTTGATGGGTTGAAAATGTTGATGAATTTGATATTCTAAGTATAGATGGTTCCAGACCCTCGATTTTTTATTAATGGGTCATTCTCTATATACTAGGGCAGATTTAGAGAACCTTTTTTATACTTTAATTAACTTGTAAATTTTTGTACATGGGCATCATTCCTTTTGGTACCTATCAATATACAATTCACATTTTTATTTCAAAAAAAAAAAATTAAATAATGATACAAACTACCTTGAACCTGTTATGTTTTTCACTCTTGAAGAACCCGCACATCATCGTGAATTAAGGCAAAAGGGTGAGAAGGTTCGTATGTGAGACTAGGATAACTTCTACGTGTATGTTTGGAGAGTTGGCACACTTCACAATTGAAAAGCTTTGAACTTTTATCAATGAATAAGGATGGTCACAATTTTCAAGGTATGTAAAATTGGATGACCTAGTCAATAGTGCCACAACATAACCTCACATCTTTATTAGAAAGGTAATAACCTCACATCTTTATTAGAAAGATAACAACCGCTTACAAGACATACCAGCATTTTGGGTCTGGTTTTGAAGAGAAAGACCTTCCTTGAGGAGGTAGATTCCAGAACACATCTTAGCACTACCAATCTTCTTCCCCGATTCCAATTCTTGAAATTCACATGTGAAATGAAAGAATTTAGCTTCAAAGTTGTGATCACTAGTCAATTTACTAATGAAACAAGATTATAATCCAAATTGGGAACATATAAAACTGAGTTTAGAGTCACGTGCTTGGTAATTCTCACTGTCCCGAGACCTTCAATTTTGGAGAAGGAACCATCAGGAATTTGAACATTGTAGTTTGAACATGGTAGTTTTCCTTGCTAGGTCTGTATTGATGGAATAATTTAACATCTCCAGTCATGTGATCTGAAGCACTAGAATCTACAATCCAAGTACTTGCGTGTTTTGTATTAACAAACAAGGCAGTGGAATTGTTACCTTTCTAGGCTATCAATCTAGTCCGAGACAGGGAGCAGGAAACTGATGGAGAGTGTTCTGACTTAGGAGCTTCTAGAGCACCTCTAGCTGCTCTTTACAAAAGGGACTTTCTTCAGGGATGTTTTTTCTTCTGTGGGGCAGCATGGGCCCAATTATCTTTGTCGCTGTGTGTATGCTTCCAATCAATGGGTTTACTATGAATTTTCTAGTAGTTTTCTCTCGAGTATCCTGGTTTTCTACCATGATCATGGTTTTCATTGGAGTGATTTGGGTGGATCCCCGGGTCACCAAGGTTGATCCCTCCAACGCATGTGTGGAACTTGAGTTCCCATCATTACATTTGTTCTACTCTCTTCTCGACGAACTAAATGTTTTTCAAGACTTGGAAGAAACTTAGTTCCCATCACCTCTTCCTCTCACTTCATCTCAGTTCTTGCTGAGACCAAGTAAGAACTTAAAGATCCTCTTTTTCTCTACCATCTTCTTGTACAAGTTTGTTTTTTAGGACACTTCAAAGCATGAGTCTCGAACATGTCTAGTTGTTGCCAGTATCGGCTAAGAGTGTAGAAGTACTGGGTAACAGTGAGATCGCTTGGACACCATGTAGTTTGGCTTCTGTTTCAAATAATTCTAAAGTATTTTAGAACTTGAATAAGTTTCTTTGGCAGCTACCCATATTTCCTTTGGTGTCCCAAATACGAGAAAGTTTTCTCCTACCTCATTTTTCATGGACTTGATTAGCCATGTCATGACCCTGTGAATCCCAGTTTTCTAGACCCTGAAGTTGGTACAACTTTGTTTGGAACTGTTACTTTGCCTGTAACATATGCATCTTTACCTTTTCCGCCAATGTACATCATCACAAATTGCGACCATTGAAGGTAGTTGTGGCCGTTAACTTTATGGCTTGTGATAAGGGAAGATAGTCCTCCTGATCCTCCATGATTATTCCTGATTGTTACTCCTTCAGGATTTGAGGTTACCTTGGACGATGAGGTGTTCATGCCGTACTTGGTCATGAAATTTGGTTTGGGTTTCAAAGAAGGCAATTTTCTGGAGTGCCTTGCTTCAACACCATGTAATTTTCCAAAATCGTTTCCCACAAGTATTATTAAATGATGAAGAAAAACACAGATATATGTAGGAGCAGGATTACCCCAAGAAACCCTGACTTTCTATCCTTAATTCAGAAAGATAAGGATAGAGTTTGAGAGGAAATCTTGGAGGATCTGGTTATTGAATAACTGAATCCTCATTACTTAAGGAGTCAACCAAACATAGAATTACATGTAATCCCATATCATTGTTACTTTCCTATTCTAGAATCCCGCACTTAACCTTTAGATTTGAGAATACCTGCCCTTACTCTTCTTTTAGGTAATGATATTTCTCTTGCCTTGCTAATGTTTTCTAAATTTGATACACTGCCACTCAACAAATCCAGTCAATAAATATTCAGCTGATCAAATATAATGCATGCCAGCTAAGAAAAAGCCAAAATCTCCCTCCTTGATCATGAAATTAATCTTTATAGCAACTAAAGAAATTTTTTATTAGAAAACTGGCATTAATGTTCTTAGTTTTATCTTATTTAAAAAAAAAAACGTACGGACAACTTGATAGGATTTTATTTCGGGAAAACGATTGAGTTTGATCAAGATCATAGTGTGAGCCATAACTGACACTGACAAGATCTACTTCATGCTCAATAGAAAGTGAAACCTTAGCAGCATGATTACTCATCTAAAGAATGATATTACAGAATCAATCTTACACATCAACAAGGTTTTAGTGCTACATATATATCGAAACATGAAGCACGTACCTGTGGCGATCATAGTCCCTTGAACGCTCCCTAGAACGGGAGCGTGACCTACGCCGACTTCTTGAATCATAACTGCGAGAACGATCCGAATCCCTATCACGTTCTCGATCATAACCACGATCTCGATCATAATACCTGTCACGATCTCTGCTCCTGCGATCATAGTCCCTTACCTGGTCACGGCTTTCTCCACGTTCTCTATCCCTACTAGATTCCCTGTCCCGATCCTTGCTTTTCCTTTCCTTCGATCTACACATAAAAAACATTTACCAAGAATAATATTACAAAGAAATTTAAAGAGTAACATTTTCATTTCAGCTAGGGAAAATAAAATGAGAGATTACCTTCTGTCGTCATATCGATCCTTGCGACTTTTGTTTTTTTCTTCCTGAAAAATAATTGCCAACAAGAGTGCTACTAAAACCCATATTTCAAACAACAGAAACACCATCTCAGTTGAGCCCCTTTGCCATAAGGAATAGGAAACTTATTTAGGACTAAAGAAACCATTTACCCAGTGAGCCTCCCAAATTCTCATTATTAATGCACCTTCTCCACAATACAAAAATTGGAGACACCAAGTGATATAAAAACAACCCAGCCCAAAAGCATATGGCAAATGTAGCACACACAAAACAGTAAAGTCAGGTAAGAAAATACAAGGAGATTTAAGAACCATATTTTTTGTATTTTATTTAATTTATGGTTTAAAACTCAGAAAATAACTATGCTATTCTTTCTGACCAAATTCAAGCATATCACTTGAGGTAATACAGAAATTTTGGAAAGGCAGAACTTCCATAATTAAGCACCACTCTTTTAACAAACTAGCAAAAGCATACTCACATTTGTTGATTTTCAGCACATGGTCATTAACTTAAAGCCTTGTGCGAAGGCTACAGGCCACAGGCCAACAGATGATTAAAAACTACTTGTGATTTAAGATATTCTATATTCCTAGCCATTGACCATTTGAAAGAGTTTCCCTATCAAATATCAATGATAAATATGTCAGCAAAATACTAACATAACTAGAGGTGACAGTACCACTGGATAAGGTACAGACAAACAGAAAGAAAATCCTTTTTTATGTAAAACCAGAATGAAAATCCTAAAAAGAAGAATAATGGCTTCTTCAGGAAATACGTCCAATTCCCACGACATCCTTTTCCTGCACACAAGCTCCTTCACATAATAGCTTTTAGATTGTGCATAGTTATTTTTCACATAGTTTGGCGCTCTGAACGTATATGCATATAAACCTTTCAAAGCCACAACTGCATGATTTGATTTTGCAAAAAACGCTAATTGGTTGCAGATGTACATAAGAGCATAAATCAAACATATCTGCAACTAATGTGTCAATTACAGACATGACTTTTTGGTGAATCATCTGTGATGCAAAGTCTGGTGTCTGTCAAAATCACTCAAGAAGATATGCAACAAAATTATGTCTCTGAGGTTAGAAAACTCACAGAGGGTACACTAACGAGAATCTCTATAGAAGAAAGTGAAACATTATACCAGCACCTGAACCAACATATCCACAAGACCACTTTAAGGACATACCAAAAACAAGGGGAAATAAACATTCAACCCTAAGACCAACGGTATTAATTAAGCCTTCCCCTTTTCTCATAAAGAAAGATAAGCAAAAAGATCCAACATGCAAATTTGATTAATTATAAACGAAAATCTGTTAGAAATTACTTCAAGAAGATGAAAAGAAGTTTTTAGTACTTATATTAATCCCAGAACACCTCCTTAGCATTTCATTCAAGCACACTGACCAAAATAGAAATTGAATCAAGAAGATGACCACAATTAACTTTAAACAAAATAGCTACCTGAAGTTCAGCTAATTTGTCCCGAATTTGCATATAGCCTAAATGCAACTTCCCTCCAAAATGATCTGCTAAGCGACGATCACTGAAAGCAAGAAAAAAAAACTTAAATGCTTCATTCAGAATTTCCATAATCCTGTTAAATAAACAGATGTACAGCATAATAGCCCCATAATCTTCAACAATAGCATGATTTTTTCAAGCATTATAAAACAGAAAAAGACGCACATTCTTTAGCTGCAAAAGTTATCCTCGTAAAACTGGGCCCAAAAGCCTGCTGGTGACAAGGAGGTATAATAGTCGGGTCAAAAGCTGAAGCACTTGAAACCCCAAGCATTTATTTCCATGTTGCCCTTAGTAAAGATAAGAAGCAATAAAACCATATTATAAAGGACAAGACCAAGACTGCACCTGTCGTAGACGCTCAAAAATGCTCCACAAATGTCACAAACACGTAGCTTCTGATCAGTCTGAAACAACATTGGGATTAATTTATAATCATCAGCTCTGGAAAGCAAATAAATGAGGAAAACGAAAAAGAAGTATGTGATGATATCAAGAAGTTATAGCAGCAAAACAAGCATGTTCACGTCAGAGCATAAAATCCCTGACTTCGCTTTTTGTTCTTTTTGATAACCTAGGCCCACCTAAGGCAAAGCCACATTGAGCCAATCCCTGCCTGGTAGCAAATAATGTCTTAGCCCCACAAGAACCAGTCCATGGTAAACACAACTTTTTGTTCGCATTACAGAATCCAACCAAAAACAAACGGGTTTACTGTTCATCAAGTACTCAATCAAGACAGATGAGGCCACCTCATGGGAGCAAGATCCCTAAGTTCTTAAGATGAATTTTAAATTGGGAGACATTTTAACTAGAGAATATATCATGTTTATCCTTTTCCAGTTAAAAACTTCCAACACAGCATGTACCAGCATTTATTCTTCAAGAATTACTTGTTTGAAAATCCTCAAAAGTAACAAAAAAAGCAAAAGGAAAAGGCAGCATTGCAAACATGTGTTCTCTTAGATCACGGTAAACCGTGCAAAAGAAATCATTGAAATACACCATATATAAGGAATCAAATTTTAGCGCTTAGTCAATCATGGGTACTGACTGTTCATGATTACATATAAAACAGGCTTTTGGATCAACTTTTCCCACTCTTCTTTCAAGAAACAATAGTAACACACAAAATACTAGACTAGTTCTACCTCAGTTTTATATATATAAATATCTTCCACATAGCTCACACCATTGTCTACTAAGCTTTAAATCTCTCCTCTTGACTTAAAATTAACAACTTACAATTCGAACATCAGCAGCAGTGTACTTGGACGAATCCAGAACAGGTTCCTGCCTGGCAGGCAGCTGAATTGAAACAAAAATTAGCATACTGTTATCCACAAGTAAAAGGTTTAAAAACAGTACGAGAAGCAAACATCAAGGATTCACAAAAAAGTTGTTGACAAACACAAATACAAATAAAAATATTAAAAGAACCTTCTTCAGTGCTTCAGCCTCTTCCAATGCCTTCTGTGCCTCATCTATCATTCCCTGCTCACCTGAGAAATGTAAAGTTTGAGAATGACAAATTAATTAGTTCCAGAACAGCATAGGGTCAAAACAAGGTGAAACCTAAAATTTGTCCATCCAGATGGGTTCCAGAAAATAATTAAGACACTAACAAATTTCCGATGGTTTAAGAAAGCATAACAAGAATGAAAGCCCATGCAGGTAATGGTCTGAAGATGACTACCACCATATTCAATACACCAAAATGGCTAGCATGAGAAGCAGGTTTATAACATGAGACCAGTATACCTATTAAAAGAAAAAAACTGATTTTGTCACTATCAAGGATAGATGGTTTCACCTTTTTGGGGCGTAATATTGATAGTTTGGATTACTTTTGCTACATTGTAAATATCCTCATAGACATGTAAATTTTTTGTATATGGATAGCGCCCACTTGGCGTATATATTATTTCACACTTTTATTTCAAAAAAAAAAAAAGAAAAAAGCTCTGTGGATTTAGAATTCTCAAAGTAATAAGCAAATCACAAGAAAGTTTATCTTACCAAGATCCTCTGCCTTCTTTAGCTTCTCATTGATCATTTCTTGTGTACGAGGATCAGGTGCAGGTATTGGCAAAGGTGCAAGAGCAGGTGGATTTTGAAGTGGCTGAGGCAAAGATGCTCTATCTTTGTTGAATGCATCCAAAAGTAGTATGGACTATGACAACAAACAGAAGCCTGTTATTATGCAACTGGAAATCTGATATAAAAAGTAGATGATCATCTCCATGATGACATGGTAAACTACATGTTAAAAGAAAGTAGAATGCACCTGTTTATCAGCTCGTTTTGTCCTTAGTTCTTCAACTACCTCCAGAGCTCGAATCTTTAGGTCAGTCTTGCCTTCAAGATCTGCAAATTCAAGAAGATAACGGATTTGTTCCAAAACGCATATCAGCATTCAAGCACCTATTTAACGTATAATCATGAAAAGTATTAAACCAAGTGAAAAATGATCCCACAAATTCTAAGACAAAATAAAGAAAAAGCAACTACCAGCAAACTGCAGAACATTCCCAACATTAAAAACACTATCTTTCTTCTTTTAAAACAAAGAAAAAATAGTCTTACATGCATTAAAAAAGTTCAAAAAGGAGAAGCTTCTAAAGCTATATCAATGTGGGGAATCTGCCTTAACTCGAAAAAGAAGCCTTCTCTAACAACCATATCAGCAGGACCATAATAAATTATTTAGTTCAAATATATATTACCATGTTGATCTGCTTCCTTCAGCTTCTCCTTGATCTGCTTTGACAACTCAAGAATTTCAGGTGTCTGCAATAGAAACAAATAGTGCAGATAAGTGAGTAAAGAATTTCAGAAGAACACTTAAGTTCCTACAGTCATCCAATAACAAATCAGAGGTTGCTGATCTTTCAGATATGTTGTCTCATAAAACTACCTTGGTCTCTTTGCCAATATCAGTGTTTTTTAAATAAAAAGAAACCCAGAAAGACTAGATCATAACCTGAGTAACCTCCGAGACTGATATTGCGATGGCAGCCTTCGCATCCTCATCTTCAAGACGCTTAAGAGCCCGACCGATTTTCCTATCACACTCAACAATGAGCCTATCTATAGCATCTTCCAATTCTCTATCATAGTTATCAACACCTTTTGCCTTGGCTTCTTCATATCTAAAAAGAGTTAAAGCACTACAGTAGAGAAAAAAGAAATAAACCATACCTTCAATTGGTTAAACATATTTTAAATGCTAACTGATGACTTTCGTGCCTCTCAAAATTAAACGTTTACTATAATTCCTACAGAGACCTGAACAGGTATTACATACAGGTGGCAACCCAGGTGATTTGCTAATAAAACTCACATTTTCTGTCAAAAAAGTACATTTGATCTAGGACGTCCAAGATACAAATCATTTACAGATCATATTGCCAATGATCTACATACGGATTTCAAAAGTGTCTAACAAGACTCTAATACGCCAAATCCTAGAGCAAAAAGATTATCCAGCTAACTCTCCCCTTGTTCTAAAAACGAAATTTATTGCCATCCCAACATTTTTGTCAAAAATTAAGATAAAGAACTATCAGTCCAAAAAATAATGAAGAAGGATACTCTTTTCTCAGCTGTAAAGAATGAACCTTTGGACAGGGGCCCATATCCATTTTCTGCTCAAACCAAAGAACGAGATCTAGGGTCAGAAGATTAAAATAAGCCAATAATAACAAAGAAGAGCACATTCAAAACTGATATAACCTCAAGACAAAATCTGTTTTGGATTTGGAAAAAGAACAAAAATAAAAAATAAACTGGCGCGCACAATTTAGTGCAAGGACTAACAAAACCAGTCTCATCCAGCAAAAACAGCAAAAAGGGAAGGACAAAAATTTAGAAAAAGGGCACAACAGAACGAACCTCATATTGTAGTTAACCTACACGGCATTGCATTCTCTCTCCCAGTCTACCCCACTACATGCTGGCATGTATGTAATTATACCCGAGTAAACACATATATCTTGCAGATATGTGTAGATATCAGATATCTATATGCACAGCGCACAAACTCATTGAGCGGCAGAACCCTACATATATATATTTCTTCTCTTGCAAGCCAGCTTCTTCCAATAACATGTTCAGACGAGGCTAGCATACGAGTTTTAACATAAAAAAAGCTTTTGCATTGCTGCATCATCTCTCTCTCTAGAACTATTGATTTCTCTCCTGCTCTATAGTCTAGGAATCCTGTTTAGCTCCATATAAAACCCAGGAAGCAGCAAAAAATCAAATAAGAGGCGTGTAATCCATTTTTCTTTCGCGTTCTCATAAATGAAAAAGACTTTAACTGAATATCCGCTTACACTGACAAATTAGGGCCTCAGGAAAAAATTTCAAGAACAAACAAAGCCTGTTAAACTAATTAAGCAAACGTATTCTCAAACTAAGGAATACCGTTAATTGGAAGAGTTCGTGCGGACAAAGGCCAGACAAGAAGAGACGACAAACATCTCGATCGTAGTATTTGCGGTTCACCTCCTTTACGTCACCGTTTCGATTAGCTCCCATGAGCACATCGAGCTGCTTCCTCATGGCGTCCATCTTCCCCGTTGCCTTCTCTCTATCCAGCAACTCCTCCGCAAACCGTCACTGAACCCGATTAGGGTTTTTTTTTTTGTTCTTTTTGGCGTTTGAAAGGGTTCTTTTATATATAATTATAATATATATATATATATATGACGATGAATCAACTCGATAGCTTAAATGAATAGAAGAAAAAGAAAATTATATAATTACTTTAACACTAAATTATAAACAAGAAAAAAATGTATAGAAGAAATTCTTACTTCTTAGAATTAAATAGAAATTTATAATTTTATGAGTCATTATATAATCTATCTCTGGCACTTTAATTTACTAATTAAAATATAATTTTACTCTCTTTATTTTTAGTAAAAACTAGATGTTTGTCATGTGTAAAGTATAAATATAATTTTTTTTTGTATATATAAAACATAATAAAAATATTATGTTATATGGAAAAAAAATTATAAAAAAGTAAAAAAAAAAATTCAGATACAAAAATTAACATATTATTGTTTTTTACGGAAAGTCTGCAAAATGAATAAGATGTAAAAAAAATAAATATATGATTATGAGCTTATTATATAATGTCAACTAAAAATAAATCATATAGAAATGTAATTATACTTGAATTTTATTTTTATGTTTAAATATATAATTATTATATCAAATAAAATAGATAATTATTATTTATATTATCACGTTAATTTTATTTTAATATATTTAAAATTATTTTTATATTATAAAAATAAATAAATAAATTACATATATAATTACATTAAATATAAAATTATTTTAATAAAATAAAAAATTGACTTGTTAATTTTCTGTGTTTACTAAATAAACTTCGTTTTTGCTATAATTTATTTTCTTATTTTTTTACCAAAGTGCATATTTAATAACAAATAACACAATTATTTATTATATATTAGCTATTATAGTAGTAAATTAATTACAAAGTATTTTTAATAGAGTCCATCATTTGATTAATTTTGTTCACACTTTGAACTAGAGTATTGATTGATTATCATTGCCTCCTTCCATGTCGTATGCTTGTGAACAAGTGATGTAAGAACTACCAATAAAAGCAACTTCTCCTACGAACATACGATTAAAAAAAAAAGGTCGGTGACGAAAAATTCAAGTTAGTAATAATAATAGATTTTAAACTTTCGCACCTAGTAATTAATAGCAACCTTTAAGAAGGAAATATTGAATTTAACTTTACTATAAAAAGTTGCTTTCAAATATCTAAATAGGAAACTCTTTTTTTTTTTTTGTTTTGTGAGAAAACAATAACCAAAATAGTTGTAACTAAGATTGCAACTCTTTAGAGGTAAATTTTGATATTTTTATATTTTATTGTTATAAATTGATATTAGTTGGTTAATTTAAAATTTCTTAAAAATAAACTAAAAAATATAATAATGCAGATGAAAAAATATTATTATTTAAATTTCCTTTCAAAAAATGCGTAATTTATTACCTCAAAAAATTAACTAGTAACACGTGAATTATGAATAAATAAAACTTCATATTACTCTTTATAGTTTTTTTTAATTGTTCCGTAAATATGTAACTTATATTTTTTAAAAGATATAATAATAATTATCATTATTATTTTAATGTCTTCAAGTTTATTATATATGTTAAAAACTCATTGAATTAACATATAATCCACAAATCAATTATATAACTAATTTTCTAATATCATTTTGCATAGTATCGTATACAATCACATTAACGCATAACGAGTTTTATATAACTTTTCACAACATAAATAATTCTTGTAGAAATCCAAACTTTTAAAGAGAAAAAACGAAAAAATCTATTATTCTTCTTCACATAAACATAACTTTTTGAGAGAGAGAGAGAGAAAGAGTAAGTTTTTTCTATGTATCTTTTTTTTCTTCCATTTTACAATTACTAAAAAATAGGAAACTTCCATTGGATGTAATTACTAACTACAATTTTGATTTTAAATTTACATAAGTGGGTTATCCTAACTAAATTAGGTTCCATCATGGGTGACCCACCTGATTAAATTTAATATCTCTCACTCACACATGATAGGAGCACCTCTCTCTTCAATTATACAAGACACATACACAAATAGACCATGTGACCATGCATACTTCGAGAGTACTTTAGCTATATATCTATTAAGAGTATATAGCTTCTCAAACATTAAAGGTTTGATATGTAATTGTATGTTATAACCTATATCACATATCATATTTACATCCGTAATGATCTTATTTAACTAATAAATCGAGTACATTCATAATTCTATTTTTTCATAGATTAACATAATTGGCCAAATAGTAAATGTACATCAATAATGTGATATGTTATTTAAATTGTGATCTTTCTTTTATCTTGATTCTTTCACATTTTATTTAATTTACTTTTTCATAAATATTCTATTAAACCGAATCATTCATAACCCTTTGGTTAAATCCTAAGATAAGGAGTATTAACTAAAAGGTTTAATAAATATATTAGAGTCATGAGGGTATTAGATGAGATTCTTTCAAAATCTTAGGGTCTTACACAATATTAAAGTTGAGATTTCAATTTTATTACCCTTTGGTTAAATTAGTTGCACATGTAGTATGAATCACATGTTACAGTATTCTCTCATTTTTGTAGAGTGCATGTCTTTTATTTTTTATAAATATTGTACATATTGTAGCTGATATGTTCAATATTAAACTTGAGTTCATTTACATATCTTCAGAACTCTAATATGAGAATAAGACATATAAAGTGTTAATTACTAAATTATTCACTTAGTGTCATAAACTTAGCAATTTTATTATGACTTAATTCTTCACCCTGATAAGTGACAACAATTATTAATATTTAAGTTGGCTCTCAATTACCACTTAGGTAATTAGCTTAAATTTATCTCATCTTTGTTGTACCAAATAAAAAAGGTGATTGCCTATGTGAGAAGGTCAATCTTATATCTTTCTGTTATGTTTTATCTAAATGTATAAATGTATGCAATATATGTACACATATTTGTGTATATATGCTTTACAACAAATGTAAATAAGGAAATAAGAGAAAAAAATAAAGTATTTCATTGATAACATAACCAGTGAATATGGTTGGAAAATATATAAGATGTAAGTACATTTAACACCTATGCAAACCTAATAATTTAACATGCATATAATATGTATATCTTGGTATAGGCTTTATAAATGGATCTGTTACCATGTTGTGCATAAATCTATACTTCATGTTTACTTCTTTTAGTGCAATCATATCCTTAACGAAATTATATTTAATATCTATATGTTTTATTTTTCTATTAAATTTGGGATCTTCAGTATATGTTATTATTACTTGAGTGTCACAGTTCTCACAATTACTAGTTCACTAGTAATATTGTTGACTCCCAAATGGTCCATAAGTATTTTTAACCAAATAGCTTATTGCACTGTAGCTGAAAATGTTACAAATTCAGCTTCCATTGTGGAAAGGGCTATACATGATTGTTTCTTACTACTCCATGATATAACACCATCATTTAGTAAGAAAGTATATCCAGAGGTAGATTTCTTTCATCTAAATCTCCTCTCAAATAAGCATATGTATGACTCTTCAAGTGTAAATCAACCCTTTGATAACATAATGAATAATTAGTTGTTCATTTGAGATAACGTAGGATTATTTTCACCGTTTTCCAATACGCTTGACCAGGGTTGGATTGATATCTACTTAACATTCCAACTACATGACATATATTAGGCCTTGTGCACATCATATCATACATAAGGTTTCTAATTGCACTTGAATAAGAAAGTTTGCTCTTTTGTTGATTTTTTTTTTTTGTATTTTATGACACAACCTTTGGCTTTTAAATTTTACCTTTTGTGAGAGGGGTATCAATGGGTTTACAATGTTGCACATGAAATCGTTCAAGTATATTTTTAACATACGACTATTGTGAAAGAGATAACAAATTATTTGAACGATCTCTTGAAATCTTAACTCAAATGATATATGTAACGTCTCTCGTATTTTTCATCTCAAAATGAGATGACAATTAATCTTTAATTTATTTTATATACTTAAAATCTATTTAGTTTAGTTAGCAAAGTGCAAGGCTCTCCACTTTATGGTTGTGAGTTCAAACCCTCAAACCCCACAGTTGGTGTTTATCTTTATGAATCTTTTTTTATTTTAAACAAAAAAATAATGTTAAAAGACCAAAATGCCCTCATCTTTAACCTCTGTACCATAAGAAAATTACAGGAACTCCATTGACAAAACATTTTTCTTTAAACATGATGGACTTTAAAAATGCATAATTCTTTTATTTTTTGTTCAAAAATTATTAATAATCTATCATATTAAAGCTTTTGTCTCTAGTTTCATTTAATACCAATATTGCACATATTTAAGTACTACAACATTATTTTTATTACCAAAGTAGAAAACGAATTTTACATAAAAATTCAATAAAAATACAAATTGGAACGAAATTAAACATGCAGTTAATTAAAATGCTCTGACACAAATGTTAGAAACTCATGAAATTAATATATAATCTACAAATCAATTGTGTAACTAATTTTTCAAAATTATTTTGTATACTATCATATACAATCACATTAATGCATACAAACTGCATGTAAATTTTTTATGCAATAAATATCTCTTATAGAAATTCAAACTTTTGAAAAAAAAAAACTAAAAAATCTATTATTATTCACAAAAGAGAACTTTTTGAGAGAGAGAGAGGGGGAGAGAGTAAGTTTTTTCTCTATATCTTTTTTTCTTCTATTTTACTTTTTCTTTTTACGAATTACTAAAAAAGTGTAACTTTCACTGGATGTGGTAACTAACTACAAATTTAATTTTGAATTTAAATAAGTGAGTTATCCCAACTGGGTTGAGTCCCATCATGGGTGACCCACCCGATTAAATTCAATAATATAACAGCAGTTTGCATTTCCATACACAGTGTAATTATAAGGGTGTATTCATATTATCTATTTCTTGAAGCTGGGAATTCAAGTGAGCTACTAACGTTAGTGATGAAGAACCCAAGATTAACCAACGTGATAAAGAATTCACATAATTTCATTCGAGGTACCAAATGAATTTAATCATGTAAAAACTCTCCCTACTTAACTTTCTATTAAGAATTAAATAAAAAAAATAAATTAAGAAAAGGAATAAAATAACATCACAAGTAATTACGTTGATAAGTAAATCAACTCCTTACCAAACATGAAAGATGAAGAAATCTCTATTGAATAAGACTCATAATATTATTGATTTCAATCTTGAATAGTTACAACTAAAAATTGAAGGTCTATTTATAGAATAAGGTTGTAGGCAATATAAGAAAATAGATCTCCTAAATTAATTGTAGAAATTAAATTTTACTTTAATTAAAAAATTAATAAAAATTAAGAAGATTTTGACTAGTTAGGCTAGATAAGTTCTTCCCTTTTGGAAACTTTTTTTAATGGAGAATATTTTAATTGAATGTAAAAAATTAGGGAGAAAATAAATGGAAGTTTAGGACTGGTCGTAATCTTTCTTTTTTAACCGGGATTTGGTTCTTTAAAAGTCTTTCATTTTCTTACTTGATTACCTTTTCCACTTGAATTGAGATGTAAGTACTATTATATAATTGGATTATTAAGCTTGTTTTTCTCTTTTTTTGGATTGAACCTTCTCTTTACGGTCCATGTCCATGCTCACATCATCCTCTCCCCATTTAAAAATGATTCGTTCTCGAATAAGACACTTCTTATGTAAGGATTTTAGTAATCCTGTTTTTTTTTTTTTGAGAAAATGTCATGCAAAACAATATTATTAAATAAAGAAGGTTTGGGGTGAATTAATAATTTTTTCTTGAAAAATGGCTTCCTTAGCTCATTTTTCTTATATTAACACTATCTCTTAATGTTGTTTAACCCTTCATTTGTCTCGAATTTTATGGAGTTTTGGAGCTGTTGATGATCTTTAAATACCTTTTCAGGTAATAGTGGTAAAAGTGTAAAATGCTGACCACTTATGCTAAAGGAATAATGATTCCTATAGTCATCATAAGTTTCATGATTATCATATTGTCAGGTTCAGCCAAGTAGAATGTGACTAGTATGCATGAGTACAACATCATAATGTATTTTATTAGTGTATCACCTAATAGAAAATGAAACTAACACTTGTTTAGTCACTTTTGTTTCTTCATAATCAGTCAACCACTACAACTTGTAAGGGTGAGGATGATGTATGCATGTCAACCCAAATTTATCAACTAGGATAATACTAAAAAAGTTGGTGCAGCTAACCCCATCTATAATGAGACTATATATCTTTCTATTCATAAAGCAATGAGTGTGAAAGATAATTTATCTCTAACTATTTTCTTCTAGCTTCACTTGGACATTCATACCTCTCTTGATAACCAAAGCTTCCCCCTGAGCTAGATATTCAATATTTTCATCAGCATCTTCTAGTGGTTGCATGCTATCATTATCTTCGTTCTCGCAATCACTGACACTATTAATTTTACCATCATCTCTCAATAACATGATCTTCTTATTTGGGCATTGAGAGGCGATGTCTGGTTATGAGACACCTAAAGTATTTAATAATACTACACTTTTGAGATGAGTTAGATGCCCTGCCTTTTGTATTAGGTGGTGTGTACTTTTCTTTTTTCTCGTATGCTCCCTTATTTTTTTCTTTCTTGGGCAACTTTGAGTTATAAATAGGGGTGAAAAATGATGTGTTCATTCCTTTGTACTTAAGTTATCTCTTGATTTTTATGGCCATGTACACCACGTGTAATAACTGGAAAAAGAGAAAGAAAAAAAAAGAGAGAGGGAAGGGAAAAACGACGTCGTTTTGAAAGGGGGAAAACGATGTCGTTTTGAGGAAAAACTGGGGTGATTTAAGTAGGGGGCGGGGGAAGGAAGAAGAGAAAAGAAAAGAAAAAAAGGGGGAAAAAGAGAGCAGAGGAAGGAGGGGAGCAGGAGAGAGAGATGAGAGGAATGAAGGTTCCAGAAGGAGGGAGAAAGAAAGCAGAGCGGAGAGAAGTGGAGGTCGCGGACGGTGATAGCACATTCGACCAAAAGAGGGAAAAATGGAAATAGGAGGTACGGTACCAACCTCTAAATGTGTGTGTTGATTTGATTGTGAAATGGTTGGATGTGTGGCGTGCGTGGCCACGGCTTACGGAGGTAGCGGTATACGGAAGAGGCTGGGTGAGGTGTGTAGTGAGGCGGGTGGAAGGAAGCGGACCGAGTGAGGATCGCGGGAGGAGAGAGAGAGAAGGTGACGGTACGGGCAGAGATTGGGAGAGAGATAGGAATACGGAGTGAGTGGAGGTCGGGAGAGAGAAAAGAGGTGCGCAAATGAAGGAAGTGACCGCATGAGGATCGCGGGAGGAGAGAGAGAGAAGGTGACGGTACGGGCAGGAAAACGGTGTGGGAGATAGCGGACTGTGTGAGCAACGCGAAAGGAGATAGGGAGATGTTGTGGTGTGAGGACGTAGTCTGAGAGAGAGATAGGTAGAGGCCGTGGGGAAACGCTGGGGAAGGGAAGAATCCGCGGGGTGAGTGAGGTGAGAAGGATGGTATGGCGTGATGGTGTGGCAGGAGGTTGTAGCCCGAGAGGGAGACAGAGAGAGAGAGATAGGGAGAGGCAGTGGGTGAACGCTGGGGAAGGGAAGAATCCGCGGGGTGAGTGAGGTGAGAAGGATGGTGTGGCGTGATGGTGTGGCAGGAGGTTGTAGCCCGAGAGAGAGTTAGGGAGAGGCAGGGAGTGAATGTTGGAGAAGGGAAGGATCCACCGGGTGAGTGAGATGCTTGGGGGATGGAGTGGGGTAGCTGGAGCCTTGGGGGAAGAAGGACGGGGTGAGTGGGGGCAATTAGGACATGTTGCAGGCAGTGGGCGGAGAGAGAGACAGTGGACAAGAAGGAGTAGTGTGTGTGTGTATGGCCGATGGGGGTCGACAGGTAGACGATGGTTGCCGAGGTTGGTGACGCAAGTGAATAAAAATGGTGTGCGTGCGTGGCCTGGTATAGGTCGAGAGATGGTTAGTGGTCACCGATATCGATGACGAGAAGGAATGATCAGAGTGTGTGTGAGTGGCCTGGTATAGGTCGAGAGATGGGTAACGGTCTCCGATGTTGGTGACGCAAGTGAATGAAAATTGGGTGTGTGTGAGTAGCCTGGTATAGGTCGTGAGATGGCTAACGGTCGCCGATGATGGTGACGGGAGAGAAGGATTAGAGTGTGTGTGTGTGGCCTGATAGGGGGTCGATAGGTGAATGATGGTCGCCACTGTTGGTGACGAAAATGATTGAAACTCGTGTGCGTGCGTGGCCCACTAGGGGTCGATAGGTGTTAATGGTTGCCAATCTTGGCGGTGAATGGTATCACTCGCACGCCTGGAGTGCCGTCAGGGAACGGACACCTAGGGTAGGTAGAGTTGTAGGTGCAGGAGGGAAAATTGGAGTTCAGTAGTGAACTATTGGTAGAGGCATAGGGTTTTATATTGTTGCATTTCACACATGTATTTTGAGTTTTACCGTACTGAGTTAAATGAACTCACTCTTTCCTTTTTACAGATGATGTAGGGACAGAGTCTGGATAGAAGTTGTTGAATTTTGAACCTAGTGTGTAGAGTACAGGATGAAGAGTTTCGTTCTGTTTTGACTGAATAGAATATGTAGAATTGATGGTAGCATAGATATTGAGTATGGTTGTATTGTGTGCGATGTCTTGTCCATGATTGTAGGATTATCTTGATCATTGGATAATGGATTATACTAGTATTTCCTTGTGCATGACCGTTTGGTTATGGAATTAGTTGCTTGTTAAGTACGTCCAACATGAAAAAAAAAAGGAGCGTTACACCATGTCTTTCAACTCTATGTAGTGTTGTAACTCTACAATGTTGGCAAGTTCCTTATTAACACCTCCCAAGAATTTTACCATAGTTACTTTTGAATCTTCTTTAAGATTGGCCCTAATCATGGTCATCTCCATCTCCTTGTGATTGTCCTCAACAAACATAGATCCATGCATCAAACGTTATAATTTTTTATATATTTATTTATAATAATAAGAGGGTAGGAATTTTTTTCGCATGATGGCCTTCATCTCTCTCCAAGTGGAGACTGATCATTCTTTGTTACGTTGTCAAGTGGGGATTAGTTGATTCCACTACACTAGGGCATAATCAGTGAAATATACAGCTGTCAGCTTGATTTTTTTTCTTTACCATAGTTGTGGCCGTCGAATATCAACTCTACTTTTCTTTTCCACTCTAGGTAGGCCTCTGCATCATTCTTAACTATAAATGGTGGTATGATCATTTTGATTGAGCTGATATTATTGTCCCTCTTGTCTTCTCTCATTCTAACCCAGTCTTCTTCATCATCATTGCAGGGCCCAACCTCATCTTTAGGATATTAAGTTCTAGGTCGTATTGTATTAAGGGTCTCATGTCTTACTTTACTTCGACCACTACTCAACTTATCTACCTTCTAAAAAGCTGTGTTAATTTTTCCTGCATAGTCTCCATAAAGAGCATTATGTTGGAGGGACTTTGATGCTCACTTGACATTTTAAGAAGATTATCTATAAAAGGGTTAGTAAAAAAAATTCCTCACTAATTCTCTTGTATTTTTTGGCTTTTATTTTATGATAATCTCACCCACTTTTACCTTTTACTGCTCTATCTTTTATCATCAAGTTGAATGTCAGATAGACTCTCTTGAATCAAAGTATTTTCAAGTATTGTTCAAGATATTGCAAGCAGTTTTATGTAATAAATACCACACAAATACTAGACGCAAGAGTTTTAACACACAGGTGAAGAGGTAGTGTGTTATGTACGATGTTAGGCACTAAGATGCAAATTAAATGCTTATATATGTTATTGAACTAGATCTTAAAGCAATAAAATAAACTGAAAGCACAAGAAAAGATAATTATATAAGATGTAGGGATTTAGTACTACCCTTAGAAAAAATCCAAAAGAAGTTCGTACCAATCTATACTCGTTGTACACTGTGCTCTATAATAAAGATGGAGTCTTGGCACTTGATGACATGTGTAAGTATGAATGCACATTGATTATAAAGAATGATTAGTAGTATATATATATATTTTGCATTTAAAAAGTTCGATTCTTGCACCGTAGTAAAAAGAAATGTTGAACATCAAAAGGTAAGTATTTTCTCAATTAGTAGGTTACTTAATCGAGATTTCTTTTATTGGTTTCCTTTCTTTATTTTCTCTTCTTTTTTTTATGATGTAGAAAATGTAAATTGCTAGGAAAGTAAATAATTAGTGGTAAAATTTATTCTCAATAAGGACTACAAATAAAAAGAACTATAAGTTGCTGCTTCTTGTTTGGATCCATGCATGAGGCTTACTCTTTTTTTTTTTGAATAAATGAATAAAAGAAATGGTGCAAAAAATTAAAAGTATAAAAATAAAAGATAGTAGATTTAAATGGAGCCAAAACTCCAATATCAAATGATTCAGAATCCAATATCAACCAACATGATCAAGAACTCACATAATTTCATTCAAGACACCAGGAATTTGATCTTATGAAAACCCTCCCTACTTAACCCTCTATCAAGAATGATATGAACTAAGATCATTGGAAAATAAATGATTAAAAAAACAATGGAAGAATGTCATAAAAAATTATATTGACAAGTAGATCTACTCCTTACTCAACAAGAAAGATGAAGAAGCCCCTCTTGAATAAAACTCACATTATTATTGATTTCAATCTTGAATGATTATAACTAGGAATTAAATATATATTTATAGAGTAAGACCGTGGATAATACAAAGAAATAGATCTCCTAAATTAATTGTATAAATTAAATCTTACTTTTATTGAAAAGTTAATATAAATTAAGAACATTTTGACTAATTAGGTTAGATAAGATCTTCATTTTTTGAAACTTTTTTTTAATAGAGAAGATTTTAATTGATTGTAGAAAATTAGAGAGAAAATAAATGAAACTTTAGGACTTGATGTAATCTTTCCTTTTTAGTTGGGGTTTGGTTCTTTAAAAGTCTTCCATTTTCTGGCTTGATTCTCTCTTAATCCGTCTTCTCTCATTAAAAATTTACCTGTTCCCACTAGAATTGCCAAGCTGACACAACTAAGGTGATATGAGGCTTTAAGATAACTTTGGAAAAAAATATTATTTAATTTTAAATAACTTTCAGAGATGTTACCAACCCTATTAGAAGTATGGTCAGATGATAAAAGATTTAATTATTTTTATTTCGAGATTGTAAATTTTGGGATTATATGGAATAAGATGTGAAACATCTGCACTGTGATGCATGCTAATTATTAATTTAGTATAAATACTAAAATCAATTCAAAATCTTAATTATGGTGCACGTGTTGTGGTGAAATTCATTCAAAATCTAACGTAGTAATTTGAAATATTTATAGATTATAAGATTGATTATTATTTAAAATGCGTTCAAGAACGTGATATCTTATTTTTATATTTAAAAATTAAATATTTTTTACTATATAATTCATAATTAGCAATTTATATCAAAAAACATATAACAGTTATAAATGTGATAAGATAACGTATTTTGAACTTTATTAAAAAAATGATCATGTTATTTGGTAAGATTATGATTTTGATTATTAAATCATTTTGAAATATTATTAAATTTGCTATAATTCAATAAAAAATAAAATAAACTTTGTTAATAAATAAATTTCTTATTAGCGAGCTTATCAAAACTAAATTATCCTTTTTTTTTTTTGGTTGTTGTTGAATTCATTTCTATCTCAATTAAAAGACAAAGTTGGAATTTGCTTAAGAAAAACACCAATTCTACATCAATCACAAGTTTCCTAATTCAATTAATGGATAAGATTAGATTGGAAAGAAAATTTCTACCTACTAAGAACATAAGTTTTCATGTACCAAACAAAAACTTTAATTCATTCATATTTTGCCCCCAATTCAAGAATATCATGCATTTTGGGTTTAACGTTTTTGGGCCTGGGCCGGGCTGATTTTGGGCCAATTTAAAATGAGTCGGGTCTAATGTTTTTGGGTTTAATTAGATTTAATTTGGGTTTAATTATATAGATTTTTGGGTTTAAATTTTAAATTAAAGAAGTCTGACTTCATGTGTTTAGGCTTAATCTTTAAAAGAGATTAATTTGGGTTTTAGTTAAGCACAAATTAGGTCATAAAATAATAATAATGATATTTATTATAATAATAATAATAATAATAATAATAAAAATTAGTTTGAAAAAATTGTGAAAAAATGAGAGACATTTTTGTATAGGTAGTTTTTTAATTTTAATTTTCTAAATTAGAATAGAAATTTCTTTAAATAACATACAATTACCAATTTGCCATTGTTTGGCCACTACGCACTGTACCTGGTAGTTTATTCATCGAATCAATGAAACACTCGGTTCTCTCCGTATTCCAAACGAAGAAAGCAACAATGAGGAAGCATATTGCTCTTCTTTTCGCCTTCTCGCTCTTGTCTTCTCTCTTTGCTTTTCAGTCAGACGAGCTACTTGTGGACGACGAAGAGTTTGGATTGGAAGGATCGCACCCTCGCTCCCGTGAACCCTCACATCCCCGTTCTCCACCTACTCCCGCTCCTACTACCACGGCCCGCAGGAGGTTTTCTGATCCGGACTCCGACTCCAAGATCCAATTCTTCCTTGATCATGCTTTTGGCGGCTCTGGTTTCTCTCATGCCGGGAATTTCACGGCGCGGCTCAAGATCTGGAGCCACGGTGGCCAGGTTTGCAGCTACTGTTTTTTTTTTTTTTCATTTTCTTTTATAAATGAAGACAAAGTCTACTTTTTGGAAAATCCAAGATACGGTTTTCTTATCGGCTTTTTGATGAACTTTTCTATATTTTTTTTTGTAGTAATCGTGTTTAGTTTTTTGCTCTTAATTTTCTATTAAGTTCTTTTTTTCTGGGTAACGGTTGGTTGGTTCTATCGTTTTGTTGTGTTGCTGACGAGTTTGTGTTCCAAAGTTGGGAAGATAATCTTATTTTGCTTTCGGGCTCTTTCACTTTGAGTAATTATTTGTTCAATTATTCTCATCTTTGCAAGCTATTACTGGTATTAGTAAGAGTGAAAAAGAGACTGATTTATTACTTTGCTGTTTCCTTGCTGAGAAAATACCGGAAAACATATGGGACTAGTGCTTTTTTTGTGGTTCTTTTGATGTTTCGGTTTTGGTTTACTTCCACATAGAGAAAGCCAACTCAGGGTATCAGCACTCTTACCGTAAAAACTGCTGCACCTATGAGATGCTATATCTATTTAGATGACTTATTATTGTTTGAGTAGAAAACAATTAATAAATTTGCTCATGCTACTAGAAAAACTATTAGGCAAATTTCATGGCATATAATATGGAATGGCTAAGGAAATAGTTTGGAGTAACATCAGATGGGATTACAGGTTCTGAATATAGGTTTGTGTCTATAAATGGGTCAATTTATTACTAAGTTTAAATATTTGGAAATTTAATCGGGACTGGTTCATAGTTTATTTCTAAAACATGTTATTTGTGTCATTATCATACAAAGAGTATCCCTCTATTAATCGCAGGTTTTTGATCTATTGGTCTTACTGGTGTTTATAAGATCATTACTTAGGTTTTATCCCTGAGATTGAGAGAGGCTTTAGGGGACACTACTTCCTTGAATCAATAAGTGCATTTGTTCCTGATAGCAAATCGTTGGTGCTTCCCTGATAGTTAATGAAGCTATTAAAGGAACCAAAGGAACCATGACAGGGGCCTTCTTTCAAGTTGGACTTTTAGAACAAGATGACAAAGTTTGTTGGGGTTTCCTCAATTAAACTATCGAAAGAAAGGGCTTTGTGGCCAAGTGGAGTTTATGGACTGGAGGATGCTTATATTTAGTGGCTTTCTTGATTATTATCTTTTGTATCGAAAGAAAGGGCTTTGTGGCCAAGTGGAGTTTATGGACTGGAGGATGCTTATATTTAGTGGCTTTCTTGATTATTATCTTTCTTGATTATTACAGTTAGCCTCTACTAGATCTGGTCATCATAAACTATTCCTTTAGTGAACTCAGTTACCTCCAACAAATATGCAATAACCCTATATGGTATCAGGATATTTGACCTAATCCTAAGGTGATTGTGCTTGGAGAAGAGTAGGCCTTTTCTAAAAACAAATTTAAGGTGTCTTGGATAAACTATATATTAGGTGTAGTTCTTACGGTTGTGCATATGCTTGCGCACCACACAGTTTATATCAGGCTTGGTATGTCATAATGAGATTACTCCTTGAATTAATATTTGATACCTCTCAATTTCAACTGGCTTACCAACATTACCTCGTAACTTGTGATTGGTTTCAATGGGAGAATCAACCAATTCTGCGACCATTGACATTAGATAAGGTAATGGAATCAAGCAAGCGAAGTAAAAATATTATATCATCATCGTCTCAGTCATTAAGATTTCTAAAAGAAAGACATGTTTTAAGCAAGGGAATCATTGAAATACTCCAGAGAAGAGGAAGTGATGGCATGATTAATCTGGGACAAATTATAAAACTAGGGAAGTGAGAGGCTACAGGAATATTATCAAACCAACAATCTTCCCGAAAAAGGAACTGAGAACTATCACCCTCCCTAAAAAAGAGTCATAAATCCTGGAAATAGCTTTGCAGGGGCTTCTTATGTCCTTGAAACAATAATTTTGGAATCTCGTCCAGTCTGATGCAAATGAAATTGTTCTTAATTACCCTGTGCAATAGATAATTAGATTCCCAAAGAAACCTCCAAAGTCATTTAACTAGTAGAGACATATTTTTGTAATAAAGATTACTAATACCAAGACCTCATCATAGTTTGCCAACACCATCTCTCCCAACCAAGTGGTCCCTCAACGAATCACCCACCACAGACCAAAGATAGCTCCTCGTGGTCCTCTCAATTATCTTTGCAACACTTTTAGGCACTTTAAAGAGCGAAAAATAGTAAGTATAGTAATGATGTCATTACTATATCATCAACATAGGATGTAAGTAATCTTACCATCATGGGCCTGCCTTGCGTTCCAATTGGAACGAGGAACCTTAAAACGGCCGCTAGTACTGTTCACAAGCCACTGTGATAAGGAAAAAAATGGCTCTTAATGGACTTTGATCTATCTAGATTAAATTGATCTAATCAGTTAATCTTCAGTGGCCTAATGAAAATCCTATATTGGATTAATATCCAAGGTCTTTTATTCTCCCCAAAATAAGACAAAAGAGCCTAATCCTACATTGGCAATAATAGCTTATGTCAATATTAGGTCTAAACAGCATAGATTGAAGTTACCTTGGCAATTATAAATTCCAAGATCTATAAAACTCTTTTCTTTCTTTCTGGGAAGATAGGAAAGATGAGCGTTAAGGTTGATATTGAACTTAGGCTGTGCAATTTTGGTGATTGCAAATCTGAAACTTTGTTGGCTCTACTGCCAATATATACGTTTGTGTTATTACTGGAGAACATGCTGATAATGAACTTCATTTGTGTTTGCAGACTCTGACAAAGCTGCGGTTCTCAAGAAATAAGTTCACTGAGACCGAGAAGGAGGCATTTGAAGTAATTTTCTTTACCTATGTTTTGTACTTACATTGCTTTCAGTCACTTTGAATGAGTCTGCAATGCTTTGGTACTGCTCTTGTAGAAACTACTGCGAGATGATGACTTCTATAGGATAAGGCTACCATCAAATGTCTTGAGCCCTCCTGGACGTGATTTCACTATTTCATCAGTCAAATCAGTGAGTTGACTTTTACATGTATTATTATGAATCGCATGATCCCTGAGGATTTTCTGAATCAAATGTTATATGTGGATAGTTTTTGTTTTTCAACTTCTACAGGGCTAGCAAAAATAAGATAGGTTTTGTTTTTCCATTAAAATAATAATAATAATAAATTATAGCAAACTAATCATTTAAGATTTAAGCTGAATTGACAGTTGAGGGGAACTATGTTTTCAAAGCATCTTCATGTGGTAGAATTTTTAAGCATTTTGCTGCATTTTATATTCATATGGGAAAGGGTAAATTGGAACATTTATTCCCTAGATCACCAAGTGAGATAGGAGGTATTTAAGAAATGAAGTTTTATAAACTTAATGAAGCTTTTTTCATTAAGTTAACCAGGAAATAACAACTTCAACCATCTAATCATTGATGTAGGTGATAAAACTTGCTCACCCATCAAAATGCTCATTTATATTTTGGGAGTAGGAGTAAATAAGTTTAGTCTCAAACATGCCTGCTGTGAATTATTTTTATCTTTTCTTTCTTTCATTCACCATCTGCTGTGTTTTTTTTTCGAAATAAAAATGAAGATACCCCCTTGGTATCTGCTGTCTTACTAATTTATTGAGAAATCATTTTAATTGGTGTTATTTTTGCACAAATATTTTTACTTACGGTTTGAGAGGCTTAATTTTGTTGTATTAGAAAAGGATTTAATTTAAGAAGTAACATACATTTTTGGTATTTTCTCAATGCATAAGTCCTAAATATCTCCATATAGGTGCATGCATACATGTATTAATGCATATTGATATATTCTAGGTGCTTGTATATTTGAAAGATCAAACACATGTATCATTCATTGTCGGTTCACGTATTATTGAAATGTTTGTATACATGAATTGTTAATTGTCACACTCATATTCATGTATTTGATGCTCGGCCTCACCTGTCGATAAAAGGCCGATTAACATAGAAAGATTGAAATAAGTAACAACTTAAGAAACCTAAATACTTTCTGAGTTTGGACATCTGGTATTGAAGTTTTGGAAGTACTTAGTTCCTATTAGTTGGTAAAAACCACAAGGGAATCAAGTGAAAAAAAGTGAAAGTTTTTGGGAAAGAGTTGGTTAAATCCCTTGCTTAGTGTGTCTTACACTTTCTTCTCAAAAAAAAAAAAGCCCTTGCTTAGTGTCTGATATGTAAGATGCATTTCCACAACATAATCTCTAGTAAATAAGGTAATGGGCACCCATGATGGAAATAAAAATTTGTAGAAGTTTGCAAAATTAATTGGATTTTGGAATTTAGCCTTTATAGGTTAGATAAAAAAGAAAAGGAATTTTGCATATTCTTTTGGTTTTGCTTCTATCCATTGTCTTTTCATTTTAAACTAACCACTATGATTCAATATTGTTCTAATATTGATTTTTTTAAATATTACAGAGATGCCTTGCTCGAGAAGGTTTGGATGAACATTTTGTTATACATATGGTAATCCATACTCTCTTAGCTCTTTTTTTTGTTGAACATTTATCAAGCATTTGTTGATGCCACCTGTAGAAAGTCTGTTTTTTCTGGATATAAAAAGAAATAATATTAATGAGAAAAAGGCAGAGGATAAGATATTTTCCTAAAACCTTTTCCTAGGAGAAACATCCAAAATAAAGAGTATTAGGAAAAAAAGAGATAAATGAAACAAATGGAGAATCAAGTGTTGATTGCTTTCCAGTATTTCTGAAGGACAAGTAAGAGAAATATCTGAGAATGTTCCATGGGACTTTGTCCATAGGGAGGCCAAAAATGTCATCTTTTCTCATAGGATTTCAACTGGGAAAGATCAATCATTGAAGATCCAATGGTT
The DNA here is from genome assembly GCF_054855325.1 of Carica papaya. Lineage (NCBI taxonomy): Eukaryota > Viridiplantae > Streptophyta > Magnoliopsida > Brassicales > Caricaceae > Carica > Carica papaya. The sequence continues at coordinate 10,599,121 of NC_142309.1, read as the reverse complement.
TCTTTCCAACCTAATTTTCTATAAGCCTGCAAATAGAGCACCTTGCCGCAGAAGCTTTCCTTTCTCCCATGCCCCCATCCCACCAAATATTGGAGCTATAAAACATTCCAAAGAGGTTAAATGTATTACTTCTCTTCGAAACATCAGACAAACATCTGGAGAAAGAACTCAATTAGGTTTATGGGTTTGCAATAGTTCATTAGTATTAAACCAATTCAATATTGCGGTCTAAACAAACACCTTTAAGAAACCTTGATTTGTCTAATGTCTTAGTAGAAAGGCTATGGTAGTAGCCATTAAGGTATTGGATAATATGTCCAGAAATGGATTTGCCAGTGTATGTACTCGAGGATTTTAAGTCACTACCTTGTAATCAGGTTGTTATTATGTCTCGAAAGAATTCAGAAGTCTCAAAAGGGTGAGGAATTCATTTGTTTCTCTATCATTTAGGTTGCGATTCCAGGTTAAAATACCTTCGATTGGCTTATAAACTGTCTAATTGGTGCTTCATGGCGTGAAGAGACATGAAAGAGGCAGGGGAATTGTATAGCTAGAGGGCAGTCGTCTGTCCGGTGATCTTCCTGTAATAGGACCTTGGAGCCATCTCCCACTTTATAGCAGGTGAGAGGGGTGAAACGGTATAACAAACTGGAGATGGCCTTCCATGGGCTTTTGTGTTGGAGTGCATAAGTAGTCCTATTTCCAAACAATTATTAGTATGTTATTTTTGTTATTATGTTGAAGAAATAATGTAAGTATTACAGAGGTGCCTACGGGTAAGAAAAGTGAAACTAACAATAGAATCTAACTAGGTAGGACGTCGACTATTAATTAGACCTACCTATATAAAACATTAACTATAAATTTCAATTATTCTTTAATGGAGTGCATAAGAAGTATTTCTATTCTCAAACAATAATTATATATGTACGTCAAATGATTAAATTGTCAATGGCTTTTCTAGTTGATGTTGATATGATATATCGATCTTTTTCTTAAACTTTGTTTTTGCCTTTGTGATATTTTAGGGTGAGAGTGTCATAAATGCTATTTCTTGACTTTTTTAACGTAGTTATTTTTTTCTTTTTCTTGCAGGAAGGTGTTAATATCTTAGCAGTTAATTATGGTGCCCCTGGGGCATGCTTGTATCCTCGTCAACTAAAACTTGTAAGGCCTTTCTTTTCATTTTTGCATTTTCAAGTGAAAATATGAGATGTTGTGTTCTTACCTATTTTTCTTATATTGTTTATTAGAAAGAAAAAAGTAATAGAAACAGGGGGAGAATGACCTACAAGGGTTAATTCAGTTGCGAGGGGGTGTGCTCCTATTTTGATAACTTGTTTTAGATTTTTGTTTGTAGTTCTCTGGAAATAAAATCCTGAGTGCAACAAGTCAGATTTGCTCTTTAAATCTTCCAGGAATGGATTCTGGTTTTGAGCAAAGCTTGGAGATATTCCTTACTGTCCAGAAAAAGGGGATAATAAGGCATCTCCCTATCAAATTTGGGAAATATAAAGAGATAAAGAAGATTCTTCAATTCAAGAGAGCAGTTTAATCTCTTTGCTGAGACATAGTCCATCAGGAATAAGAAAAGCACAATTCTACTCCCAAAGGAGTTCTGGTTGTTGAGATTGCTGCTTGAAAAATTCTGGCATTCCGTTCCAACCACAAGAGTATTACTTGGTGAAAAAAATCTTCAAAATCCTCTTATTCCTCCTTCCTACCATATAAAAAAAAGGAAACATTTGGGAAAGCAACTAACTAATCTGGCTTTTGGTGGCGTAAAAGAAAGAGTGGCGCAAAATTCCTTCTCTATGGAACAACTGAACCCCACGGAATTACTAACCTTTGCTCAATGTATATGTGAGACAAAGAATCTTCTAACCTTATTATTTTATTGCATCTTAAGGGGCGAAGGCTGTGGAACTCGGTTAGCAGTTCATTGGGTGTGGTTAGTTGGCCCATTCAAGATGAGTTGTTTGCTTTGGTTGCTATTTCAGCCACAAACCAAGAAGAGGCTTATTGCACTTACTCTTCATACCATCTTTTGGACTAATAGAGTGAGAGAGCCTTGGGCGCCTTTTTATTCCAATTTTGCTAGTTTTGATGCTCAATGGTTCCAAACTTCTATTTTGTAGGAGAGTGATACTTTAACAGATTCCACCACTGTATGCCTCAAAAACCTTCCCTAATCGTAGCCTCCTTATGATGAACAATGAAGAAAAGAGAAGGAAAGTCCTTTCAAAGATCTGTTATAATACCTGATCATTCCAGAAGCTAATCAGATCATCACATCCCATTTTGAACTGAATAAAACTGCTAAGGTCGGGACCTGCAAGTGCCCCTGCTAGGTTAGAATGCCACCCTCAGCTGAAAGGCCAAATTTGGCTCTTACAACATTTCACACCTAGTTTCTGGAAGAGAGGATATGATATTTTCGCTTGGCCGACAAGGCATGCTCGAACTTTCCCCTGATTCCCAAACTCTTATTCAGGTCATGGTTGAACTCTAACCCTTTAATACATAAATTTCCCTTTTTCTCTAAAAAATTATATTTCTGTGACATTCCCAAACTACTCACAACAAATTGCTAATATGTGCAAATTAATCTTATTCCATAATACCCAGATTTCTGCTTATGTTTCGCAAAACTCCATCTCCATCTCCCTTATATCTCTCTCCCTTGGCTCTTCCTTCTCCGTCATCTCAAACAAATCTTTCATTCTCTTGGTGATAGTTCCTTCTCGCTAGAGTGACACATCAAATCCCTGGTGTGAGATTGTTTTGGAGAGGGACCTGAAGGGGCTTTGGCTACTAATGGTGTAAATATAGGAAATGATGCTGATTTGCACTTCAGGTCCTGAGGTTAGCACCATCCACATCTTCGCATCAGCCTGAAAAAGATCCATATAATATATATATGCTTATGAAATTGTTCAACATACTGAATTTCAGATAGCATCAACCTTTGTCATTTTTTCTGATCGATCCCATTAAATCAAAGGAATATTATTCTTAACATGATTCGAACTTTATTCAAGGATAGTAATTTTTTTTCCTTAACTTCAAATGTTACATTTAAATTAATTTAATTTCAAAATTTTCTCAATTCTCATAAAAATTAAAAAAAAAAATCAAACATGACATAGGAAACTATAGTAATTGTAAGCATTCTCTTGTATTCTTCAGCCATTAACTACGTAAAACGTTCAGTCTAATTTCATATACAGAAAAAACACAATTATGTCTTTGTCTTGTCCTACCCTATTATATCAGTTCTTTTCTGACCTATGTGTCATCCTTCTGAAATAAAAATATAAAGTATCATTAAGTACAAACACCAAGGGAATGCTAATCCATATATAGGAATATTTACATATCAACCAGGATATCGATCAAAGCTCCAAAATCCTTCATGGAGTAAAAAGATTGACCTATAACAAAAGAACCTAGGATTTAGACTCTAATCTTATCAATATTCTCTTCCACCCCATTGAAAGTTCTCCTATTTCTTTCTTTTCATATAATCTAAAAAATTGCAAGAGAAATGAACCCCAAATCTTTTTCATCAACTTATCAAGGATTAGAATGCATTCACAACTTGCTTCCCAAGCAAGAGAACAACCTTGGGCTGTGTGTTCACTTTCCAAATTTGCCTGAACGGAAAATTGTTTTCAATGGGTTCTTCCTTAGTCAAATGTTTGTAGAAAGTCCTAACTGTGAAAATCCCTATTGAGCTAAGGGACCAAACTGATTGGTCATAATTCTCGTCTAGAGATACAGAAGATAGTAAGCTCAAGAGTGACACATTCATTTATTTCCTAATCATTGAGGTTCCTTAAGACCTCCACGTGCCAATCCCTTCCTCCCCCTGTATCGCTATATGGCTCTTTAATAGAGATGTCATTATATTGTGCAATAGAAAGAATCTGCAGAACCTCTCTCCGAACGTTCCCCCTTCAAGCCAAACATCTATCCAGAAACCAATTCTCTCCCTATCACCAATTCTTCTTTTGACACATTCACGAAATTTATTCCTTCCCATGTATATCTTTTTCCACGACGCTTCCTATGTGGTCTAGCCAAAACTCCGGAATGCCTCTCTCTATCAATCCTACCAAATTTTGTCTCTATAATCCTCCTCCACAATATACCTATTTCTTTCATAAATTGTCACATCCACTTTTCTTTTTTTTTTTTTGCCTTGAAAGAAAAAGTATAGTAACTATATTAGTAGAGTACCAAAAAGGAAGGGGCACCACCCATTTACAAGAGATTTACAAATTAGGTAGTATATCAAGGACATTCCCAAAGTCCTCAGCCACATCCACTTTTCCTGAAGCACCTGATTCATCTCAACTATATATATCAAACCCAATTATACCTGATTTAAAGATCTTTTTAATCATTTCCCATGCCACCAAGTGGTATTTCATTATCTCCTCCAAGTCACCCGAAGACATCTACATTGAATTAATTCCAGCTTCTTATTAATATTTATTGAGATTGTTAAAAGAGACATGCAGTAAACAGGAAGATTGGACAATATACTTCTAAAGAGTGTTCGATATCTATCTTTAGATAGTAAATTCCTCTTCCACCTTGCAAATCTCCTCTCAAATCTTGTCATATCAGGGTTCTACATTCTCACATATTTGTAAATAGCACCCAACGATATACTCAGAAATTTGATGGGTAGTTCCACTACTTTACACCTGAAGGCCTTTGCTAATCTAGTAAAATTGCAATCAATTCCCAATTTCACCAGTTCGTACTTGGAAAGGTTGATGCTAAGGCCAGATATATCTTAGGTTGAGTAGTACACTCTCTTCGGGCTTGCAAAACACCAAACTGCCATTTGCAGAAAATAAATGTGTTACTTCCTGAGACAAGTCACCTTTTCCCACCTTGAGACCTCGACAAACCCAACTTCCTGGCTCTTAGAAGCATCTTGTTCAAAACTTCCATAATAACAATAAATAATAGGCGAGATGATGGATCTTCTTGTCTGAGACCTCTTGAGGCCTTAAAAGAAGAGAATGGACCCCAATTCACCATAACCGCGAAAGATGTTGTGGTAATGCAAGAATTGATCAACTTTCACCATTTTTCATCGAAGCCCATTCTCGCTAGCATATAATCAATAAATCTCCAATTAATATATGATCATATGCCTTTTCTATGTCAAATTCACATAGTACTCCATCTCTGTTCCTTAACAGAAGATCATCCGCTGCCTCATTTGCAACCAGAACCACGTCCATAATTTGCCGTCCTTTGACATAAGCATGCTGACATTCCTCTATCACTTTACCTAGCACTTTTATCATTCTCCGACTAAGATCTTCTCAATCAACTTGTATACAAATCCCACTAAACATATTAGAATTCTTTAATATTCGCTGCTCTCTTCATCTTGGTAATTTATACAAAAATGTAGAGTTTTAAGGATTTCACCAACGAACCCACCTCATGCAGTTCTTTAAAAAATTCTACTATTCTCTCTTTCATTATATATCAGAATTTCTGATCTATGTATCATCAAGGTACCAAACACATGGAAACTGTAATAGGGAACTAGTACAAGGAAGAGAGGAACCAAGAAAAGAAAAATATAATGAACTGAAGAATCCTAAATTCCATCTGGTTATTTAGTTGAAGTTATCTTACCTGAAGCTTCTCTTCTCTTCTTTTCAGCCTGCCAAGTGGTCTTTCAACTCGCACACAGTTTTGAAGAACAGTGAGCAGGCACCGAGGTATGCTGATGTTGCAACAGTCGATATTTCTTTTTCAACTTGTGGGCTCACTTGTAGTTCTATATCAAATTGAAAAACAAGATTTTTTTTTTTTGTGAAAGAGAATTTGTTTCTTTTCCGCCCCAGTAAAATGAGGGAAGAGATGAGCTAGCTGCTGATATGTCAAATTGTTTATCGATAAATTTCTGCATCTTCTTTTTAAGTTACATCTTGGATTTTGTTTGTTGTAGAACTCCAGTGTTTGCTGAAGAAATTCTTGGTGAGGAGGGCGTTGAGGGTGAAGTTGCAAAACCACCAGAAAAATCATTTTGGGCTAAATATGTGAGTATTTAACAACTCAGTGAAACAGAAAATAGATTTTTTCTTTTTTGTTATAAAAAAGAGAAAAGTAGTCATAAAAAATCTTCTCATATTAACTTGTATATTGTTTCTTGGGCAGTGGATGTATTTGATTCCACTTGGATTCATAGTCATGAATGCAATGACCCAAGCAATGAACATGCCTGAAGATCAGGCTGGTGGTGGTCAGTCGACCTCCCAAGTACAGCAGTCAGCAGGCGCAGTGCAGCGAGGCCCAAGTTCTGCTGTACGAAGAAGATGATGGATTGTGAAATCATTGATATCGGAGTGACAGTTCGGTATTAATTTGCTCTCTCCTTGGGATCGTTGAGGTTTCTGAGAGGGTGCAGGAGAGTATTGTATATTATTCAGTGATCATTCAAGTGAAAACATGGCATCGCCGTGGTGCCGGAATGATGAAGAAGAGCTTTTGGAAGAGCATCTAGATATTTGCTTGCATTATTGTGAGATAAAATATTTTTCTGGCTTAATGACAGTTTAACTGGATCAGTTGATTTCTTGTGGAGTTTTCAAAGTCAAATGATTTGATTAGAATTTTAAATTGAGATTTCTAATTCGTATTTAGGAGTAAAATTAATGAAAATTGGATTCGGATCAGTTCTTGTTTATGATGCAGTTTGGGGTTTGGGAATGTTATTTATTTATTTAAAAAATGTCGTTAAGATGTGGTTTTTGTTTATTGAAGCTGTGAGAGTTAAAGATGGTGGAGAGCAGTGAGAGATAAATATAATAGTTGTTTTTTTTTTTTACCTTTTAAAGAGTTCTAATTATCTCTTATTGTTTAAGAATATGAGTACTAATATTTTGTGGAAAAAATTATTCGATCTAAGAAATTAGTAATATGTGCGAGCAAATTGTTTATATTATCACCACAAATAATTTCATAGTTCACGTGAATTTTTTAAACGGAAAGAATTACAAATAATACAATGGTAAATGACCGAACTGCTACCGTTAGGTCAGGGAGTGAACCCAGTTATACGACACCGTTTAAACAACCTTTCTCCAGAGTTAAAAATGGGCAGGAGACAACCACCAGTGGCTATTTCTCTCATTCTCTTCTCGAGAGAACTAGAGGATTTTTACTTCACCTGAGTTCAGAGAAGATTACGCGAAACACCGAGCTCTGTAGCTACAAATGGCGGCGGCGAGGAGTGCTCTTCTGAAATACTTGAGAGTAAAGGTGAATCCCATATCCCAAAACCCTAGACCTAGCACAGATCTCTTTGCCCTCTCCTTCAACGCTATACGGCGTCATTTCTCAGAGGATGTAAGGGGTTCATTCCTTGATAAATCTGAGGTCACGGATCGTGTAATCTCCGTCGTAAAGAATTTCGGAAAAGTTGATCCCTCCAAGGTAATGCCACTTTAATTACGCCCAAGGTTTCCGGCTTCTGTTTGAACAATTGTTTTTTGTTCCTTGAAGAAAGTTTGAACACTTTTTTTTTTATCAACTGTTCATTGAATATAGATTCCAATTGTAGTTGTTTTTCTAAGGAGTGATTTTTTTTTTAGCAAGGAAAACCTCCCAGGTTTTTCCTAGGTTTCTCATTTGCAAACCTCCCAGGTCATTCCTAGGTTTCTCATTTATAGGTTTTTTGGGCTCCGGAAATCGGGGAGTTGCCTCAACTTTCCGGTGAATTTTTTCGACCAATTTTACTTTGTTGGATGATTAGAAAAGCTAAGCGCAACAGGGAGCGAATTTATCACTGGTGCTGAATATGTATCAAATATTCACATTTTATATCTCTGTTGGAGGACGCTGCTGAAGACGATAGTCTATGGGATCTATGGACTCTTTACTGTGTAGTGACAGAAATATTTTGAGTGTTATCTTTTTTCTTTTTAAGAAAATGGTTTAACTTGTAACGTTTTAAAACAATATTTTAGAGGCTCGTAAAGGGGAATTTTTTCCTTTCTAAGTTTTGAAAATAGAGTATTTTAATTTTTTTGATGATTTTAAAATTAATGTGATAAAATTTTTATTATTTTTAAATATATGTATATTTATTATATAACATAATTAGTTATTTAGATAAATAAAAACTACTTTTGTTTTACAATTTTAATAATTTTCTAACATCATATATCTGTATTTGTTGGTGGTTTAAACTAAAACAGATATATTTAGACTGGATGAAACGGACTGCAGTTTAAGGTATTTGAAACTAATACATTATTTTTCTGGAAGTCATTTAGAATGGAGTTGGTTCAATTATGAGAGGATAAAATTTCACTCCAAGATATGGAAATTCAACACCAAGAAAATTCTAAGTAAAATTGAAAAATGCATGTAAATTTATTGGTTTTGGTGAAGTTGAAACTATTCTTCTAGTTCCACTTGGAGTAGAATATTCATCATCTTGTAATTGAACCAAGTAGGGAATGATGTACTATAAATTAGTGGTCATTCGACTACTAGGACATCTGGGGTAAAGTTAGGGATTCTTAGATATCAAATCTAGAATCGGGCTAGATTACAGAAAATTAACTAGGTGTCAGTCCTAGGATCCCCTAAGCATCACAAGTAAGGTGAGGATTTCAAAGTATCACACTTAGGGCATAATTGCATCAGACAACTATGCTATTAAGAGAATTTTCATGATAATTTATGTACTAGAGGCAATACTATCCTAATCTAACTATAATTATGAAAGTTTAATTATAAAATGGTTACCAGTTCATACAAATTACTCTGAGAATTTTCTCAATATCGTAGTTTTGTGATTCATTCCTCCTCTCGATCTTTGCTCAATCATGACCTCAGGAATGAGAATTTATATCTCCTGCATGGATTGGTGGTTGCCATAGTCTTTATTGATTCATCTCCCTGAAATGGTTTCAAGTAAGAACATGAAAATTTGGGTGGATAAGGGTTGTCGCAGATCCAGCTTGATGGCAACTTCCCCGATTCTATCCAAAATGCGAATAGACCATATCACTTTAGTACCAACTTCTTGAAGTCCCTAGCAGCCAGGACAATTACATCTATGGGTAAGGGTGAAGCTCCAAGCGCGCCTAATCCTTGACCTTGACATGCATCACTCTGTGTTTATTATCATAAATCTACTTTATGGAAACTTATGCAAAGGTGGTTGCACAAATCTTGTGAGAAAATGTCCTAGTTAAGAGGCTCATAGTCTACAACTTTAGCTTTGTTTACCTGGGGCAATAAGAGAGCAGTTGAGAAGGGGGTCAACCATATGCCACTTGAAAGGATGGCATCGTCAAGGCAGTGTAATAACTCGTTTTATAACAATATTTTCTCTATGAAATCTAGTCTAGCTAGTGTATGTGATATTCACTAGTGAAGTACCTTGAATACACTTCAATTCTGTAGTTTTTCATCTCCATTTGACCATCCTATTGGGGATGATAAGTTTAACTAAAAGAAATCTTAGGCTAATCAGAAAAGTTCTCGCTAAAAGGTTCTAACAGGAGTATCTTGCGGTCACTAACAATGGATTCCAACTGTCATCATGAAGCTTAAAGATGGTATTAAAAAATAGCCTTGCTGTGGTGATTTTGTATAGGGGTGAGACAAGGAGGAAAATATACATACTTCAAAACTTCATCAACTACAAAAATAAATATTTTATTATGGGATGGAGGAAAACGAACAATAAAATCCATAGACACATTACACTAGATGTTATGAGGATGTTAGGGGCTGCAACGAACCTGCAAGTCGTTGGTTACTTGCATTTGTTGCATCGGGCAAGTGTAGGTAAATTCTTGTACTTGCAGGTCACCACCGCTTGAAGGTTTTTTGGTTGAGATGGTAGAGGGAAGAAATTATGGCTGGAATGAGTGGAGAGAACAGAGGCAACTCTATACACACTCTTTTCTTTTTTTTTTTCCTTCTCTTGCTCTCTAAATCAACCCATTGGAAAGGCCCATTGATCACTTTCTTTTCCCTCTTAATGCAAGCTAGCAGCTGTAACTCTTGGGAAGATTAAACTTCTTTCTTGATAGAATTTTTCTTCTTTAAAAATCAAGTTGGGGCATTAAAATGGCAGCACATTTACCTTGATCTACATTGCTTTCTTTTCCCCATTGATCGCGTTCTTTTCCTCTTTTATGTTTTAAGCTAGGTGCTTTTAACTCATGGGAATACTAAACTTCTTTCCCAATAGAAGTTAAAAAGAAAAATTCCAGTTGGGATATTGAAATGGCAGCATGTGTACCTTGATCTATATAATGGCATCAGGGTCATCGGCCAAAACATTTTGTCATTTTCCCTAATACCTTTATATTTTACTATGAAATCAAAGGCCATTAACTTGCTTAGGTCAATGATGCTGCAAAAATGATTACCTGTTCCTCCAAGTACTTGAGGTTAAAGTGTGTGTTACATGTCATAGAAAATTGCCTCTATAATAATTGGACATAAAATACCATAGTGCCTTGGCTAATTCAACCATTATTGTACTAGATGATGACGGCAGACTCTAAGTTCTTGGGTGAAATAATTGATAGGTTCGTTAGGTTGTTGCAATATAGCCAACCCACAGTTGAATGCATCAAATTTAAGTATAAAAAGAGTTGGGAAAAATCCAGAAGTGCTAATACCGGAGTTTGTGACATTGGTTTAGGTGGTCAAGGTTGCAATAGCATCCATTGTCCATGTGAAAGAGTTCTTATGAAGCATGCTTGGTAATGGCTGTGCAACTATGCCATAAGGCTTCACAAACTTGTGATACTAGCCTGTAAGTCTAAGGAGTTCCTTTAATGCATGTGCTATTTTTAGGTCATTGTTGTTAATGCATGTGCTATACAGACTCTCTCTACACTGATCTCCACCCAAGTATGTTGAAGCTATCACGCTTTTCACTCGCCAGAGAGTCTTAGAGTATAGCTGGTGTTTCTTTGTGGATTGTCGCTAGGCGGCGATGGTCGCTCAAAATACTATAGTTGTGGGCCTGAGACGTTTTTTAGTGGTTGAGCAAAAGTCTTTTGACATGGTTGGAGAGGATAGTGGAGTTAGGATCTACGAAAATGGGAGGGGTTTTGGAAATCAATTTTCTTCCAGAGGGGTGATATTGAATGGCTCATCCAGTGTTTCAAAGTATTCAAATGGAAGAAGGAGGAGGGAGCTTGGGGGAGGAGTAGAAGAAGTAATTGGAGGAACCTTTGGATGACATTGAGTGGTAACAAAAGAGGAAAGTTTCTGGTATTGTCGGAAGGCATTGATGGACCCAAGGGGAGAGTCAACAAGATCTTCCTTCCGGAGGGGGACAAAGCTGAGGGGTGGTGGTAGATGATGGAAGCAATCCATGAGGTGGTGAGAGTGAAGTTAACCCCCCCTGACTGGGTTACGAAGAAAGGAGCGAAGAGTGCACCGGTTTTGAAGAGTAAGAAGGATCAGACGATTTTTATGTTCAGGTGTCCAGGGTGCTGCCTGGAATTAGGCCTACAAGAGGGGAAATGGTTCGAAAATAGGTTCGCTGAGGCCTTGCTGAAACTGGCGACTGATACAACTCAGGTAGGGCAGGAGAGTCTGTCGGGTCTGAATGGGGTGGGTCGGGTCGATTCAAAATTTGAACTTAGAAAGAAAAAGGGGGGCACGTGAGGAGTTTGAGTGGGAACTATACTGTGGAAGAGTAATAAATGGGCCGAGAAGGAAATTACTATGGGTTGAGAAAGGGAAGTGGGTTGATAAACCTGGGTCTAGTCGGAGTTCGGGTAGGAAGCGGGTCAAAGTTTGAAGACTGAAGCGGGTTAAACCCGGTTCTCCAAAAATTAGGTTACCCAAGAGCCAACTTCAATCGGCTTTCGAGGGCTCAGAAAAGAAAGAGGAGGAAATAGCAAGGTTTTCTCAGGGTGTAGAAGCAAAAATGTTGGAAAGCGAAAGGGTGTATGGGGATGTGGTTGTGAAGGGGAGGGAAGAAACAGTTTTTGACATTTCTTCTATGGGTGCTCGCTCTGACGATGAAGGAGAACCAGATAATGAAGACCTAGCCGAGACAAGAGGAGAGTTGTACTCTAATGAAGTGTGCCTAAAGTTGTACGAGATAATGGTTCAGGATGAGGAAAGTGAAGAAGGCTTGAATATGATAACCATCACATGCGAGAATCAGTTGGTTCATGCACCAATGGCTCCGATGGAAGAGGGAAGCTTGGAGAAGTAATATTTTGATTGGGTTCAGAGGAATTTCTTAAAGGTTAGTAAAATATTTGGTGTGTTTTTTCATGGTCTGGAAAACATAATACTCTCTCTGCTTGAGGAAATCGAAACCAGATTTATGGAGGAGGGAAAGGAGAGGAAAAAGTGAAGAAAAGCAAAAAGAAGCAGGGGGAGGGAGGAAGCTGAGAACAAAAAAGATTGTAGTGGTATGTCAATTATGAAAGAAAGAAGAACTGTGGGAAAGAGAAGGGGGTTCGTTTGTCGAAATTGTCTTCATGATAGGAAAAACAATCTCTTGGAATGTGAGAGGTTTAAATGATAGGGAAAAAAGAAGGGGTTATCAAAGGATGTATTAGAAAATGGAAGCTAGATGTTATATGCCTGCAAGAAACTAAGATGGAGGAGGTCAACCGGCAAGTGATTAACAACCTTTAGAAGGAAGGCAATATCGATGGGGTTCATCTTCCAGCTGTAGGGATGGCTGAGGCCATTCTGTTGATGTGGGATGGAGATAAAATGAAATGTAAAGAGGTTGTGAGGGGTAGGGTCTCTATTTCGTGCCTTTTTGAATGGAACGGCAGGGGGAATGATTGGGTTTTTTCAGGGATCTGTTGTAGAGGTTCCAGGGAGGAGAGAGGTTGTTTATCGGATGAGCTCATGAATTGCAAAGTGAAGTGGCGTCACCGTTGGGTGATTGGTGAGGATTTTAATATGATATTAAATAAGGGTGAGAGATCCGGGGAGAATGTTAATCAAAGGGAAGTCGAGGAGTTTGGAGAGTGGGTGGATAAGCTTGAGCTGGTGGATATCTCGTTGATGGGGGAAAAGTGGATGTGGTCCAGTAGTTCGGGTAGGCTCACTTGGTCGAGAATCAACCGGTTTTTGATTTCTAACGATTTGCTTGCGCAACTTGCAGGGTTAAACCAAAAGGTTTTACAAAGACCTATTTCTGACCACTTTCCTATTTGCATTATCCTGGATGGTATCATTTGGGGTCTGGGACCATTTAGGTTGGATAACAAATGGGTGAAGATGGAGGGTTTTAGGAAGTTGGTGGAGGATGTGTGGAGACTGAAGAACGAAAGAGGTATGACCAGCTTTATGCTTGCTTCCAAATTGAAGCGGTTGAAGTTAGAGATTAAAAAATGGGCTAAGGAGGAGGATGGCAGATCCGATAGAATACTTAATGACAATTTAGAGGAGCTACGTAAGTTGGAACATTTGGAGATGGATGGGCTGTTAAGGGAAGGGGGAAGGGGGAGGAGAGGGGAATTAAAATTGGAAATTGCCGCCAAGATGAACTTGGAGGCAATTTCATGGAGGCAAAAGACCAGAGAGAGGTGGATTAAGGAGGTTGATAGAAATACAAGATATCTTCAAAGTTTGGCAAATTCTAGGAGGAAGAACAACTATGTTGAAGAGCTGGAGTTTGGCGGGGATACTGTTAGAGGTAATGCTGTATTGAGGGAGAAAGTTAAGGATTATTTTACTAAGCTTTATACAGAAGAGGAGGAGAGGAGACCGAGACAGGATGAGCTTCCTTTTAGACAACTATCGGCTGGTAGCAAGGAGAGCCTGGAGGTGCTATTTACGGAGGAGGAAATTCTGGATTGTTTGAGGCAATGCAATGGCAACAAAACTCTGAGACCGGATGGATTCCATATGAAGTTTTTAAAGGATTTTTGGGCTGTCATTAAAAATGATATCATGACTGTTTTTCATGACTTTCATAGAGCTGGGGTTTTTATCCAATTTATTAACCCAACTTTCTTAGTATTATTCCAAAGATTATTGGAGCTCGGAACATAAAAGATTTCAGACCGATTAGCCTGATGGGTAATATTTATAAATTGATCTCTAAAAGTCCGGGACCGGACGAATTCCATATGAAGTTTTTTCAGGATTTTTGGGCTGTCATTAAAAATGATATCATGGCTGTTTTTCATGACTTTCACAGAACTGGGGTTTTTGTCTTTTTTTTTAACACAACTTTCTTATTTATTATTCCAAAGATTGTTGGAACTCGTAACATAAAAGATTTCAGATTGATTAGCCTGGTGGGTAATATTTATAAATTGATCTCTAAAGTTCTGGCTAAAAGAATGTCTAGGATTTTGGGCGAGATTATTGGGGGAACCAAAATGCATTTGTGGAAGGAAGAGAAATCCTTGATACTGTTATGGTTGCTAATGAGGTAGTTGATGATATGATGGGGCACAAAAAAAAAGGTATCATCTGTAAAATTGATATGGAGAAGGTTTATGATCATGTTTGTCGGGATTTTGTTATTTATATGCTTGAGAGGATGAGTTTTGGTTGTAAATGGAGGAAATGGATAAAAAATTGTATCTCTACGGTCGTTCTTTTGCTGTGAGAGTGAACGGTGGTCCTTCGTCTTTCTTCAGAGTGTCGAGGGGCCTTCACCAAGGGGATCCACTGTCACCCCTTCTTTATCTTTCTATTATGGAAGCTTTAAGTAAGCTGATGGAGAGGGCTAGAGAGCTTGATCTGGTGAGAGGCATATCGGTAGGGATGACGATTCAAGGGTGAAGGTCTCACATTTATTTTTTACCAACAATGCAATCATCTTTTGTGAACTGGATTTATCCTGTTTGCTTCATTTGAGATGTATTTTAATTTGTTTTCAAATGGTATCGAGGTTGAGAATCAATATGAGAAAGACAGAAATGGTTAAGATGGGGGATATGAGGGATGAGTTGGAAATGGTTAGGGTGTTGGGCTGTAAAATCACTTCTCTGCCCATCAAATATCTTGGGATTCCTCTTAGGGCGAAATTTAAAGATGTTAGAACTTGGGACCCGATTGTGGAGTTGGTTGAGAGGAGGCTTGTGGGTTGGAAGAGGGGTTTTTTTGTCTAAAGAGGGGAGGCTTACCTTAATCAAGAGTACGTTGTCTAACCTCCCAATCTACTATCTTTCTATATTAACTAGTCCAGTTAGTATTGTTTCAAAGCTTCAAAGGATGCAATGTAGATTCCTTTGGGGTGATGATGATGGTTGTAGAAAATATCATTTGGTAAGGTAGGAGGAGGTGAAGAAACCTATGGATAGGGGCGGACTTGGACTTAGATCCATTGTTGATTTACATGTTGCACTTCTTGGGAAATGGCTATGGAGGTATTGTAATGAGGATGACAAACTTTGGAGGAAGGTGGTGGAGGCGAGATGGGGGGATTGGGAGCGGGATGGTGGGAGAAAAGGGAAATACAAACTGCATGGGATGAGTTTATGGAAGAGAATCAGTGGGAAAGGCAATGGATTTCGGGAATGTATTGGGATGGAAGGTGGGGAATGGAGAAAGGGTGAGTTTCTGACAGGATGAATGGGTGGGGGCTTTTAAAATGAAAAATAGATTCCCTAATATCTACAATATTGCTTGTGAGGGACATTACAGTAGATAAAGTGTATGGGAATGTTGGTTGGGGAAGGGGGTGGAGTGTACAAGTTAGAAGGAACTTGCAGGACTGGAAAATCGATGAATATTGCAGTTTACTCAATGTGCTGGTAGAAATTAGCATAGATAATCAGAAGGATTGGAGGATATGGAAGTTGGATGAGAAGAATGGGTTTTCGGTGAAGTCCTATTACAATTTTATATCCAAAGGAGACAATGAGAATAATATGACAGCTTTATTTAGACAAATTTGGAAAATTGCAGCTCCCCTAGGATGATTTTCTTTACTTGGGAAGGCTCAAGAGGAAGTATTTTGACCGTTGACATGTTAAAGAGGCGGAACAACATTCTTGTTAATCGATGTTACCTATGCATGGCTGATGAGGAGATATGTGATCACATTTTATTATTTTGGCCGGTTACTCACAGCTTATGGATGTCGGTGTTCGAGTTGTTGGGGATGAGATGGGTTATGGTGGGGTAATGTAAGTAAAGAATTGTGGGATTAAGCAGGTATTTGTAGGAAAAAAAACACTTATTTTTGATTCCACTACCTTGGGTTGTGTAGAAGGAAAGGAATGCTAGAGCTTTCGAGGGAATGGAAACGGACTTTGTGAACCTCAAGGATAGATGATTTCATACTTTTGGTTCCATTTTGGTGGGTTATAACATATTAGATTGGGATGACTTGGGGTGCGTCATTGATCCCCTAATTGATATGTAACTAATATGTAATTGGGTGGTACTCCCTTAGTACCTTTGTGAATAATAACACTTTCATCTTTTATTTCAAAAAAATAAATTTTGGAGGAACTGGCAATTACTGCCTCTTTGGATATGATAAGACCCAAGTCCGCTATCTGTCGCTATCTAAGTAATCACTTGGACTTTTTAAGGAATATACTTATCAGTGCAAGGTCGCACTATGCCACAATTGACAAGGATTGCCGCGTACCAAGATTCTCCAGCTATGTTTGTCTTGCTTCTGACCAGTCCAAGACAGCCACTCCTAGCAGTGGCATTGGGTTGCTGCCGATGTGGGATTTGGTAGATTGTAGGTACTGCAAGGTCAAGACAAGCAGATGGAATGCTTTTTGGGGTGGTTAAATGGAATTTTAAAAAGAGTCAGTTTGTGGGATCTAATTCTAATTTATTAAGGAAATATGCGTGAATTTCTGATTGCCAAAAGAAACATATTACTTTATACCGAAAAATAAAGAATTAGTAAAAGAATGGGAAGGGAATGAAGGGAAAAGAAAGAACAAGAGGGGGTTTTTTAGAATGGGAATATTAGATAACTAAAAATTGAGAAGGGGAATGATTGTTGTAATATAAATTAAGAAAGACAATGATTGTTGGGATATTTTGCTTGGCTTAGTGAATAAAAGAAGGAAATTTAATTCACTGAGCCAAAAAAAATATCCTAACACATTGTCTTTCTTTTAAAATGATAAGCTAGGCAATTAATGACAAAATAGGGTCCAATCGATTTTGGCTTTTTTTAGTTGCGGTCCTGGTATTGTACTGTCTGTCATGAAAGGTTTGAATGATTGGTGATGGTATTAACTGGAAGAAGAAATGGTTGCTGCGGGCCATTTAAGACTAAATTATCACTAGCTATCAGTCTATTTACTTACTACTTTTCCTGGTTTTTCTGTACAGCTGATTTTTTTTTTTTTATATATAATGAGATTATGAAACAAGTAATCTTTGTTTGGTTTTCATAAGTATCTAACTTTTCTAATTTGTAGGTCACACCCAATGCCCATTTCCAAAATGATCTAGGGTTAGATAGTCTGGATGCAGTGGAAGTTGTAATGGCGCTTGAGGAAGAATTTGGTTTCGAGATCCCAGATAATGAAGCAGACAAAATCAATTCCATCAATCTTGCCGTTGACTTCATTGCTTCTCACCCGCAAGCAAAGTAGGGAAAATACACGAAGCTTGTTTGAGGAATTAGTTACGTTAGTAGTAAATTTTTCAAATATCTATGCCCAAATCACAAGGGGAAAGTGTTTTGCTCCTGAACTTCTTGGGAAGAGGATTGATTTAGGGTGTTTTGCTCTATTTGATGATTTTAGGAGATAAACCGGTTCTTTTTTGCCCTATGTGACATTTTTGTTAAATAAATATGGAATAGGTCATCCCGCAATGAGATTTCTTGTTAACTTGGAATCTACATTGAAGATTTAAATATCGGAAAACTTACACGGTGACTTGGTATGAATAATTTGTGTGCCCCGGATTCGATTTATCTAAAATCGATTCTGCTTATAAATCTAATGGTGGATAAAAATGGGCAGGTATTCTGTGATTAGGTGTTATGCCTTAAGATGAAATGTTTCTAGCATATAAATAATTGGTAATATTTGATGCTGAGTCTGATATCTATTCTTCGAATTACTTTTCCTATTGTTAGTCTTTTGGATGATTGTCATTTATCAAAAGAGCTTCTTTTGCATGGGCTACTTTATTTTTAATTTTACTTCATAATTAATTCAACTTTTTTTATTTTTATTTTTATGTTTTTTGAACTTAGCCCTCTGCATGAAATCTAGAAATTGAAGTCTTATGATTGGGGATGGTGTCTTGGTGGTATTTATGCGAAGATGGAAAAATTATGAACTACATTTCGAATCAAATCTGTTATTAAAATGTTAGTGAGAATATATAATCTCATGGATTCAATTTATTTTCTATATAGTGATTAAATATTTATGCGGTTGAGTTTAACTAAATTTATATAGTTAATATTATTCAAAGAGCAACAGTATATATAATATACAATTCATTTCGATATTTTCTACATTTTGGATTCCTTAAAAAGAGGTGTTCGTAACATAGTAACGAGTAATAATGAAGTTTTAGCAAATTTAGCTACGCAAAAAGTCCTGTAACGGCCCCGAAAATTTAAAAAGGAAATATATATAAAGAATATAAGTGCGGAAGCAAAATAAAAGGTTGTTGTTAATATCTCTTACACAGTAACTTAAATGTACTAACAATACCGAAAATAAATCATCTAAAAAAATACTGGAAATGAAAGACTATAAGAGAAACTAATAAACATCTAGGTAACTATTCGCCGTCTTCTTGTAGATCGAGCTCGGGAACCAAGTCTTCCTGATCTGAAATGGTTAAGTAAGAAGTGAGCTACACTATCTCAGTAAAGACATCACACTATATTACTGTCACAGAAATAAAGGTCGGTAAAAAACTAAAAACAACAAATGGAGCATAAGTTTCAAGTAAATTTATTTATCAATAATCAAACTATTTACCGTCCACTTATCTCAGTGGGATTTATAAAAAGGACATATGAAAACAATAACATCATAAATATCATAAGTTCATACATAAACTGTAATATAGTACATGTCATACTTTTATATTTCAATCATCAAACAACAGTTGCCCCCTTTTTATCAGTCTACTAGTATCCGTTGGGATCTATAGGGGTCTCCGCTACTCGTGAACCATTCCCTTGACAAACTTAATTTCCAGGGCCGTCCCCATACCCCGTCCAGTATGGGTGCCAAGTAATAAACTTAAATACCCTGTCCGGTATGAGGGTGAAGCGGGCCATCCTCATACTCCGTCCGGTATGAACGCAAAAATATTTAAAGTCTCCATACCCTATCCGGTATGAGACAACGTTCCCGGTAGGGTTCCCTATGTACCCGGTCCGTCCATCATCTCCCAGGATATCTAGTGAGACTGTCAACTTATCCATTTATCAATTCACATACATTTTCTATTTTTTTCTTAGTTTTTCGTTTCTCACATAAACATGAATATTTAAACAAGAAAACGAGCATCCAACAAGGCAAGCATATTATCGGATTCACAAAATCAAGCCATAGTGAAATAAACAGTGATTCATGCATTCAAAACCATAGAATAAATAAATCACATACCATACTGCATTTACACTGTAAAATAAATCAAACAGGAACTGACAGAGAAATATGTCCGGTTCGGTCTCCATTAACAACTATAATAATTATGTATATCTATTTAATTCGTACAAATATAGTTTTATCATTTATTAGACTTTAATCCCGTGATAGAAAATAGGGTGAGGGGTCTTTACCTGATTTGAAGTTGAAAACTAGATTTTTATTGCGTCTACAGGCAGTCCTTGGGTTCTCTGAATTTTTTTCCGGGAACTGAAACGCGCTTACGGTATCTACACGTATCCCAAATAACTCAAAAATAAGACCCGAGGGCTATTTGGTAAATTTTGAAATTCCGGCACGGCGGCTCTGCCACTTGCGGTGGTGATCCGCCTCAGGTTGGTCGTTTCCGGCCATTTTCGACCAAACTTGCATTGGTTCCTGTGAGAAAACACTCCTAGGGCCCTCGGTGGGCCGAAAAATATCGAAAATCGAAATTTACCGGCAGCGGGGCTCTCCGGTGCAGTGGCTCCTCCAGCTCAAGTTGCGATTTGGTGTTTTGCTCCTGTCAACATGTAGAGGAAGGAACGGTAGTCACAATGGTGTAAAAATTACATCGAACGTGAATCGGAAAGGGCCTCATCGGAGGCGAAAATTGAGAAAACCCGCGGCGGTGCCATTGGGCTTCGGCGGCGTTTTTCGGCCAATTAGCCTGTGTTTTAGCTCCGATTTGGCCACAGGTGGGTTTAGAATCGAATTCTGAGCCAAATGGAGAATTTTTACCTCATTTGACGGCCGGAAAGTGCTCCAGTGCGGTGGTGGGTGGCGGCGGTCGGCTCTCTGGCGGTTAGGCTGTCTTCTCCGGCGAGGGCTTTGGCGGCTAGGATTAGGGTTTGGGTGTTGATGAAATTATTTATAACCTTGCGCTTTTAATCTGAGCCGTCTATCGCGATTTAATTTGGGCCGTCCGATCGCGATTAAAAAGAAAATGAATCTGAACCGTTCATCGCGATGCAATTTGGACCGTTTGTGCGCGATTCAATCTGGATCGTCCGTGCGCGCGGGAACGGATCTCAGCCGTTCGATCTTGCGCACGCAGATCGCCCACTTGGCTCCCTTCTGTGTGGCCTCCCGCGTCAGCGTCTCTGCCACGCGGCGCGTTCTGGTTGGCCAGGACTGCTGACCGGGCAGCTGACGTGGCACAATTATTTAAAATACGTTTTGACCTATGATTTTCAATTTTCTTTTCAAAAACACTTCCAAAACCCAAAATTTTACTCATTTTTTTTTAAATTGCTTTCAATTAAATCCTTAAAATAATTTTACCATTTATTATTATTATTATTATTATTATTATTTCTATTTAATTAAATTAAACTAAATTAAAACCATATAAAAATTCATATATTTATATAAAAATTATAAAAAAATTAAAATAAAATAACACCAATAATAATAAAAATAATTGAGGTGTTACACCTTTCTTTTCACTAAAAAATAATCTTCAATTTTTTTTTAAATGACTAACCGATCTCATTCTAATTTTCAGATGTGGGAATTGAAATTGGTCCATTAACCAAATCCCTTTTTTATTTTTTTTTAAAAAAGTTATTATGTATATTTTAATAATTAAATAAAAACTAATAAAACCTAATATGAAAACACTAGTCATGATTGGATATGGTGGCGAATCAAACAGAGCCAGAGAAGGAAAATCCTAATATAACGTAAAATGGGGATTTGAGGATTTTGGATATTTGAAAATCTGGAGTGTGTATATATATATGCAAATTAAATGAATATTTATATGGAGAATCTAGATATATTGTGTGTAAATATGGTACTCTAAAATCTTAATTTACAAAATCATGCTATATATAAGTGGCAATAATCTTGAAATCCTTTTAATGACCTGTACGTATATACACACGATCTTTTCTTACCAACTGGTGCATGAATTACTTAATAAAATTTTTATATCAGGATGTTTTTATACTCTTAAAAAATGATATTACGATACTTAAATTTCGTATTAAAAATACATGAGTTCTATACGACAACTTAAATGCTAGCTTGATAATTGCAATAGTATATCTTGTAGGTTTTTAAATTACGATTTGTGATTGTAAGACAGAGATTATAATATTCTGAATTTTATATTAAAAAAATATTAATAATTAAACTTCGTATAAAGAACACAAATTATATATTATTATTAACGTGAGCTTTTAATATATATGATTTAGAAAAAAAAATATATTATTAGATTAGTAGTATTTAAGTTTAAAACATTATAAATATAATTTTTTTTTTTCGGTACGAGATGCTAAAGTTATATTAGAATCATTTATAACTTCACGTATATAGATATAGAGTGTGATTAGATATTATAATATTTTAAATTTTATATAAAAAAAAATATTAATAATTAAACTTCATATAAAAAATTTAAAATACATATTACTATTAATTTAAAATTTTTACTAATTGTATATAAAATATTGTTAGGTTAAAAGTACTTAAATTTAAAGTATTATAAATAGAGTTATTTTCTGTGTGAAATATTAAAGTTATAAAAGAATCATTTATGTATACCTTCATAGATATGGACGAGGAGTGAAACTGCGTCAAGAAAGAATAAGATTTTTCTTTTGTACTATATATGTATATATATGTATATAATTCAATCATCTACATTGAGACTAGATTGTTGCCATCTTGCTTTCACAGTAAGCCAATATATATATATATATATAATATAAGGGGGTCCGCTCCTTACCATTTTTAAGTTTTCCCTATAAATTTTGAAGCGGTTCTTTTTAACTGAAACAGCAAAAATGTTGGCTCTGATACTCGGTTCGCTTCTTCTTCTTCTTCTTTTGCTGTCTGCTCTCATCTTCAAATTCGCTATTGCTGATGGTAATTGTGATACTTCTCTCTCTCTCTCTCTCCTTATGTATATATGTGGAGCTTATTCTCTTCCCTTACTCTTCAATTCGCCATTGCTGATGGCAGCCGCATAACTGTACGCTTTTCTATCCTCATTTTTTTTTCTTGCTATTTAAGGAGATTTCACGTTAACCTCAAAGGGGCATGTGAAGCGCGAAGAAATTGAGGATAAGGTAAAGAAGATGATTGAATACTTCTCTCTTCTTTTCTTTTTTTTTTTTCTCCACTATTTCAAATTCATTCTCAATTTTTTTTTTTCCTATAACGGTATGAGAAAAATCTATTTATTATCTGAATTATGTTATCAAATTGTGAAATTAATGTTTCTTATTTGATTTTTTCGTATTTTGTTAATAATTCAGGTTGTTTGGATTACTGGAGCGAGCAGAGGAATTGGTATGATATGTGTTTTTAAATATTTCACTGTCAATTTAATCTGTTCAAGTTTGTGGAATATACTCCTCATCAAGGGCGGTGGCATTCTTTTCGTGTCAAATTGGAATTATCAGATACATTTTATTTTTCTTCTTCTTCCTATCGTTTATTTATTTTTCTGAAAGAAAAAATCAAGTGGAGGCCTAATATTCAGAATTACGTGGGTGTAGAGCTGTAAGTATATTGCACTCGGAGTATGATATTTTTATTTTCGTTGTGATCACCACCATGTTCTCGCAGGTGGGGATTATGGGTTTAGTATGTAATATGAAGTAGTGTCTTCGCTTCTTTCGGTTTTACAATTTAAAAGTAATGTTTTATTGCTTTATAATAATTCATATATTTATTTCCAGCTAAACAGAAATATATGTTAAAAACTTAATCTTAACTTTTGCCAGTAACTTCTATCCATTTTTTAAATCAGAATTTGGTAACAATTTCTTCCATTTTTAAACTAATATTTTATCTGATATAATTTGAAATATAGAGATTACCAAAAGTAATTAAGCTTTCTGTAGATTGTATGTTGTTTTGATAAATGGATTCCAGAGATTTGATAACATGAATTCAAACTAAAGGCCAACTAGTGAAAGTTGATCCTTTGGAGGTTGCAGAAGGCTGCCTTGCCGAAGCTTGGTTTTGCTTTTAGTTACCTACTAAGTGCCCTCTAATTTATGTTAACTCTGGCCATTTTAAACTTAATGGCGCCAGAAGGTTCCTTCTTGACTTGATAATATTATATATATATAGAATTTATGTGATTCTTAAGTTATTTTAAATCTATCATTTTCTGTTACTGTTTTCATTTGGTGGTGAATTATGCATATAAACATTTCGTTGATATAAATGATATATAATCTGACTTCCTATGTTGCTCATCTATCAAATATTAGCAACTGGCACTCCTCCAAAAAAAGAAAAAGAGACAATCAGCTGACGCATTATGCTGCTTTTCCATGCTTGGGCTTTCGACCTGAAAGTAGAAGGAAACATTGATTCTAACAGATACATAGGCTTAGTTTTTTTTTTTTTTTTTTTTTCTTCTTCTTCTTCTTTTTCCTGAGACCATAATATAGGGTGTTATGTGGAGTCAACTTTGCCTCCATTAGATTGCTTACATCACTAATATGCAATTGAAATGAAACCTATGGCATCCCAACCGAAATATTGAACCGAAATGAGGGTGGCCGGTGGTGTGTCCTTAACATCCCAATTGAAATGTGAATGGAAGTAGGAGTGGAATGTAATGCATTGAAGATTGTGAAGTAAAATATTTTTTTTTGAAATAAATTGTGAAGTAAAATGTACTAAGGCATGTAGAGAGAACTTATTCTCCGTGATTGTGTCATAATGCAGGTGGTGTTTCCAAATATAAATTTATAATCAGTTTCAATAATTTGGGGAGAATTCTCTCAAACAAGCTGTATTTACTTTTCAATTGGAATTTGATTATATGATCAATCCCAATTATATGATTATATTATCATTTAATTAATCTTAATTGAAGATTGGATCATATAATCATTTAAATGAGGAGCCTTATTTCCTGTGATTGTATTAATCTCTTTCTGCTCGTGATTATGCTTCTTTTTCTATCAGTTTTACGTATATATATATATATATATATATATATATATATATATATATAATTGTATTCATGTGTGCAACTGTGTGTATGTGCTCAAGTGGCTTAAGAATATTAGTAACCTAAATAGGACTGTTATAGTAACGAAGGGATACAAGTGCTGTTTTTGATTGATAACATCCTCCTGTTCATTTTGATCTATTTTTGTTTCCAAAAAGGAATGAAAGTGTCTTTTTGTCATTGTCATTTTGATTCTTTTTCACCTCATCATCTTGAAAATGGCTTAAAATCATAACTTATAAGATTCCAAATTTTGCAAGGATGAATGAACAGTTTCTCCGGTTTAAAACAAAAACAATGTGTTTTCATGTTGGAGCTATCTTCATGTTCCATGTAGTTCTGATAGATGCTCGTTTGTTGCACTAAAACAACCATAGAAAATGCTGCTTCTCATATTTCTTTCTTTTTTTTTTTTTTTTTTTTTTTTGATGGCCTACTATAGGTAAGATTCTAGCTAAACAATTAGCTGGTTTTGGTGCAAAGCTCATTATTTCTGCACGGAATGAAGCTGAATTAGAGAAAGTTAGGGAGCAGCTTAATGGTATTCATTCTGCCAGAACAAATTGATGTGTGTCATTTCATTACAATTTGACAATGTTGTTAGCACACCTGCAGGTAAACACGCACCTAAAGATGTAAAGATTTTGCCCCTTGATTTGACTTCTGGGGAGACTTCTCTCAAAGAAACTGTAGAGAGAGCAGTGTCCTTTTTTCCTGATGCTGGTATTGATTATATGATCCATAATGCAGCTTATGAACGACCTGTAAGCTATTCTCTTTCTGGTTCTGGAGATATTATGACGTAGACAATCATAGAAACAGGCAGAAGTAATATCTATATGGCTGCAGAAGCATTTATTGACATGGAACTTCATAAAAAATGTTTTGAAGTTAGTATATGGCATCCTGAGTTATTTGGTATAATAGTGCATGTACTGCATTAAACCCTTTGCCAGGTCAAAAATAGTCCATTAGGTCTTGAAACACATGCTAAGTTGCTTGTGGGCCTTTCTAACAAAAGATGGAGTGAACATGTGATGATCTTCAAGATAATGGTATTCCTTCTAATAACAAACTGGTATATGTCTCAAACTTTGTTACTGATCAGACCATATCAAGGAATTTTCTAGAATGTAGGAATCATGTCATTAGTCATAAAGTTGATAACAGTTCTTTATCAACAGAAGAATGAGGCTAATGCAGAGTTGATTCATGACACTCTCAGAAAAAATGAAAATCGAACTCAATGTGTATTTTCCATGCATTAAATACAAGATTCAAAGTCAAATAGCTTGCTTTCAAATTATCACACCAAGCATAGGTGGTGTTACTAATTAGTAGCCCAACTTAAATAACAGTGGTATTGGCAACCACTTCCTACTCACTTTTAGTTGAGGGATGGGCAATTGTTAGTTGTTGCTCGTCTGTCCATGACACAAGGTAATTTCCTAAATGTTTCGCATAACCATTTGTTAGGCTGTTGATCATCTTACCACCTGGCCCAGTAACTATCTTAAAAGTATTGGAGCTGGCATTTCACTTGACTTACCAAAGAAAAGAATGTGTTTTTTGGTATGATGAAGATAGTGCAGAAGAAGAGTGATTGAGAAGGAACCGTAGGAGTGAGGCAAGGTTTTGCATTCGCCGTTCCTATTCTTTGGATAATATTTTCCATATAACTCTTGACAGTGATAAACTGCTCTGGAAACATAAGAAAAATGGAGTGTTTTCCGTGAAATCATATTATGGTTATATTGTGGGGGAGAGAACCTGCAGGCTTGCTCATTCTCCTGCTAATCAGATCTGGAGGGTGCAGGCCCCTCCAAAGATAGCTTTTTTCGCTTGGGAGGCCAGCAGAAACAGTATATTAATGGTTGATAATTTGATGAGAAGGGGTTTGGTGTTGGTAAACAGATGTTGTATGTGTAATAAATGTGAGACTGAAATTTGCAGTCACCTTCTCCTCCACTGCTCTGCTGTTTATGAGTTGTGGTGTTCGATCTTCAGGCTTTGTGGGGTTTGCTGGGTGATGGAGGGGTCGGTCATTGAGGAATTGGGGGCTTGGGCTGGTCTTGGTAAAGGGAAGAAAAAGTCTATTAGTTTAATTCCTCTTACTGTTTTTTAGATTGTGTGGAAGGAAAGGAATGACAGGTTTTTTGAAGGAAAAGAGAAAGATATTACTAAAATTAGAGATAGATGGTTACATTTATTTGGATCTTTAATTCTGGGACTTGATTTGTATAGGATGGAAAAATTTTGGATATATAATAGATTGCTTAACAAATATGTAATACTTTTGTATATGGGTTGCATCTCCTTGGTGCTTTGTTAACATATTTATACTTTATATTTCCGAAAAAAAATTTTCCATATATTTTTATGAGAAATTCAAGCATTTCTTCCTTTAACTTCCTCTTGAGGAAATATGCTAGTGAGTGAATGTCCCATACTGGGAAATTCCATCGCATTTTCTTCACAAAGAATCTATTAAAGCCCTACTTGGCCTTCTTCCACAGAATTGATGAGCCATATTATTATCATGGAATTTTCAACATCTCATGTTGCATAGGCTGGATTCTCCTTAGCAGGGGCTTTTTTCTTTGACAGTTAAATAACCCATCTTTCCATGCCCCAAAAGGTAAATACAAACTGACTGAGATCATCTTAAGAAATTATCATCGTTGAAGCAAAAAGTGGTGAATTGGACAGATTGAGAGTCAGAGTTGGGCTGGATTTTATTTCCTTTTGATAAGATTGCAGAGGATTGTGGGGCAGCGACTGTTCATAGGAAATGTCAGAGATGGTGTTGTTGGCGATCATTTCCAATAAAAATGCTGTGAATTCTAGAGCTTTCCCGGGGAAGGGATGGCAACTTGTCGTATAAAGGAAAAGGTTGTTAGAACTGTAGGATGTTGGTCGGGAGATTGAGGATTGGTAGTCCTAAAAAAGTTGAGAGCTGCTGAACCTTGTTTCTCAATGGAGTAAAGGCTTATTATATTTATTCAAAAGAAATTGTTTGTCTATTAGAGACTAATAGGATATTTCTCATAGTCTTTCTTATGTAATTAATGTAGGTTATGTTATTATCAATCTTATATTAGTTAGATTCTATTCTTAGTTTTCTTTTTTCTTGTACCTAGTTATCTCTGTAAATATGCATACTAATTCTTCAACATAATAAAAAGAAAAATATTTTAGATTATTCATTTAGCAATTATTATACCTCATAAATCAAATAAATTAGGTAAATATTTTTACTCTAGTTTTTTTTGTCTTTCTTTTTACTTCATGCAGAAAACAACGGCATTGGATGTGACGGAGGAAGATCTTAAGGTATCAAATGAGGGAAACTCCAAAAAGTACTGTTAGTTATATGTAATCCATATGGACAACTAGTGGCTCATAAGTCAACCGACCATATAGACTTTCGGTTACTTCAGCTGGCAGGACATGTTTATGCAAAGCTATCAAATTTTACGCTTATTTTCCCCTTTTGAGCGAAAACTAATTGACATAACTGCTATCCTAAAACTAGGCTACATTTGATGTCAATGTTTTGGGGACCATATCTCTTACACGGCTGTTGGCACCTTATATGCTGAAGCAGGGAAGAGGTCATTTTGTTGTGGTATGTAGAAATTTATAATGCTTTTCTTACCAACATTATATCATAATTTTTCCTTGGACTGCACTTTTAAATACATGAGATGGATGAAAATGTTTTTGCCTTTATGGCAATGCAAAGGCCTGGTGCAGGCACCTAGTAAAAACTAAGGCACCTCTATGATGGATTTTAAGATCGGTTATATTTCGAAGAAATCGAAAATCTTTGTAGAATTCATTTGGAAATCTACATTTTAAACTAGAAGATGATGAAAATTCTCCTAAAAATAATGAAAAGTGAATTTATATGTAATTTCATATCAATTGGAGCAATGTATTCCAAGTTCTATCGACTCATGTAATTTGAAATGTATTGTTTCATTTCCTCTTGATTTCATATGAGATTAATTTTTTTTATCATCTTAATTCAGTTTGCTCCATCTCCTACTTAAAAAAGTGTGGATTTTCAAATGATGGATATGTTTCATACATAGCCATAAAATTGCAACTTAGCTCTGATATTAACTAGGTCATCACACATTCTTAAAGATTGGTTTATGAAGGTTGGTTGTTTAGGCACCCATCAGGTGCTGGTTTGGTATGTGGGTTGGGAACATACCTTGTCTGAGAGAGCTGAATCTAAGTGCTTTCTCTTTTTCTTTCCTGCTTTTGAATGCATATATCTTGATTGCGAGATATGTAGATGAGCAGCGCTGCAGGAAAGACACCTGCACCAGGTCAGGCTGCATACTCTGCTTCTAAACATGCTTTGAATGGGTACTTCCATACTCTGCGTTCTGAGGTATGCACACACCTTCTGTTATTAGCGAATGCAAAGTTTTTCCTGTGTATATTTCCCAACTTACTCTTGGCTAATCACACTAAACAAAGCACCCCAGCTGTTTCAAGGCCTCCGTAAGGGTTAGGTTTTTATTTCTTCATGAAACATGCTGGTTGACAAAATTGCTAGGGGAATTAAGATCTTTTAATTGAGTAGAGGTGAATTAATTAATGAGAAAGAGGGCTACTTGCCACAAACAAAAAATGCACACCAGGTTGAGAGTAAAAAATGAAAATAAAAAAATAAGTCTATTGGGAATTGAGCTTGTTATTTATTTTATCTGCTTGTAGTACAGGGAATGCAATATTATCTTATGCTAATAATGTCATATATGTGAGTGTAGCTCTGTCAGAAGGGTATAAAGGTTACTGTTGTTTGTCCTGGACCCGTTGATACCTCAGATGGTTCTGGAGCAACAACATTAGAAATGAAGGTTTCTTCTGAGGTGAGTGGCATAATTTTTCTCTCCTAGCCTTGATGTCTTAGTGTTTAACAATATTACTATATTGCCAGACAAATGAGCCACATGGACAATCAGAAGACAAGTATATCCAGTTGGGCAGTGCTTAACCAGGATGTTGGGAAATAATTTAATTTGAGTAATAATAATGAACCATGACTTTTGGTATTTTTTAGATGCCTGAATCATTATATAGGAATATGCATGCTTGAATTTATGCATGTTGATAGTAATAATAATGAACCACGACTTTTGGTATTTTTTAGATGCCTGAATCATTATATAGGAATATGTATACTTGAATTTATGCATGTTGATATCATGTAGGTGCATGTATCATTGAAAGATTATATACATTTATATACCAAAAATTTTTAGGTGCATGTATCGTTGAAAAGTTATATATATGTATCATTCATTGTTATACTTATATTCATTTTTATTTGATTAAGAGCATGATCTAAATATGAGGCTGACTAATAGGGAAATTATATCAAAGGAAAGATCAAGAATTGAGGTATCTGAGTACTCACTGTATTTGGGCATCTAGGGTTTAAATCAAGAAGTACATAGTTTCCGGTGGTGAGTAAAAAACTATGAGGGGACATAATTAAACCAAGCCAAGTTGAACGGGGGAGATACAGTTGCCAAATCCATATATTACAGTGGAGGCTTTGACTATTTTTAAGATGCAATAGGGCTGTGATATTAATTGTCTATTTCCTTCTCTATTATAGATAATCTGTGTGTATAGGACTGTGATATTCAATGAAATACATATTCAATAAGTTTTAAATGGTATAAGAGTTTTAGGTTAAAAAATACTGTACCTTTTTACAAATCCTATTTGGCCTTTATTACCGAAATAAAGAAACTCTAAAGGGTGCCGGCCTTCATCAACGGCCACCACACTCCAGCCGCCGGCCACTACAAGATTGACCATCTCCACCATAAGCTGGCCCTAGCCCCGATCTCCCATAGTTAGAAGCAGCTAGAAGTAGCCGCTCAGTCCCCAGCTGCCAGCCGCCAGAACCGTACATACACAGTGTCTGCTTGGCTCATCCATGTGCCCAGTCTTCTCTGCTACACATAGAATAGTTGCGCGCATAGCCAGCCGCGGCTCCCTTACACCACAGCCTCTGCCCAGCTGTCCGCGCGCCTTTGCCTAGTTGCCGGAAAGTGCGGCACCTCTATTCCATGCACAGCCAGCCACCAGCCCCATGATTTCTTTCTGTCAAGCCGGTAGCACTTATGTGACTTTTATATTTGACCATAATTGCCCTACAACTCTTAAAGGATGTTGGAGGTAACATCCAAAACATTGGAACAAACTTCTACATGTGAAATTGCACATAAAATAACAGTGACTTTCAGTTAATCCATACTGCCTATCATTTCACAGGCAAATATTATTTGACATGGTTCCATTTCATCTAGACCATTCTCAAGGGAAAAGATAAACTCAACCATCTTCTGAGTACCAAACCAAAACTTAGAGACTGAACCTTTGATGCTTGGGACGAAAAAGACTCAATGATCATGACATAGCTCTGTAATTTTATGGCTCCAGAAATCAGCAAGACAGTGATGTTTTTACTTATAGTAAAAGAAGTGTGAAATGCAACCAGTGAGCTTATTCTAAAGTCAAGGATGCAGCACATATTTATGACTGTCAAGATGTGGTCCACCCGCTCCCACCATACCTATGACAGATTATAATACCCATAATGAACTTCACGAGTCAAGAAAAAGTATGCAGGTATATTCAAGATGGAGAGACCTGGATTCCAATCTTGTGTAAGTTCAAGGCTCAACACCTGATTCAAAAAATGAGGTAAACGTTATTTTAGAACTTTCCCCTTAGTTACATGATAATGATCTTGTTGTTGCCATTAGTAAAGGTAAAAGAGGATATGCTAAACACTTATTATATCATGTAGTGAAGTTTTTGTCATTTAACAAATTATTACCTTTATATTTCTAGTTGGTATAAGAACCATTCATATTTTTAATACTTTATCTGAGACGTTATCTGATGAGAAATAAAAAAGATGTACGCTTTAAAGAAGTGAACGCAATAATTGTTGACACATTACTTGAAAAGAAGCATGTGGGATGCAAGTTGGTGTTTATAGTGAAGTACATATCAGATGGCTTCCTAGAGGGATATAAGCCAAACTCTTGGCAAAGGGATATACGCAGATCCATGGTGTGGACTATCAGGAAAATTTGCTTGGATGTTGAAAGGAATGTTGTAAGAATTTTGTTGTCTTTAGCAGCTAACTTTTATCAGTATTTAGAACAGTCTGATGTAAAAATGTTTTTTTGTAGCAATTTGAAAGAAGAGACATGAATGAATATTCCTCTGTGCTTCAATAGAAAACTAAGAGAGCGACATTTATAGCTTGAAGAAAGTACTGTTTGGTCTAAAGCAATCATCAAGGGTTTGGTTTGGAAGACTTTCCAAAATAATGCTTGCCACCAGGTATAGATAGAGTTAGAGAGATGATATACTCTTTATAAAGCACATGGATTCAGGTGGATTTATGACACTTTTCGTATATGTCAATAACATAATTATGGTAAGAAATAATGTGAAAAAGAAAAAAAATGAGTAGTAAGAGAATTAGGGATAAAATAACTTGGGACACTGAAGTACTCTCTAGGAATTGAATTAGCTCATTCTAGAGAGGACATCTTTATAGCCAAAACATGTGACCAGTCTCCTAAGCAAGACAAAAAAGTTGGCAAGTAGACCTGTCTTTACATTGATCCAGCAAAATCACGTTGGGGCAAGGCAAAATAAAGATCATTTGCAGACAGAAAATGCACTAGGTACTGGTAAGAAAGCTTATATATGCAGATATTGCATATGCCGGGAGCGTGAATATCTGATTTATGCATAGTCCACCTTCATGCAGTGTACAAAGTGGTAAATCACCAGAAGCCTAATCCTAGGAAAGGAATTTTCTTCAAAAGAAATGCTGAATTAGTCCTTGAGACGTACACCTATATATTACAGAAACTCACTAGTTGATAGATGGTCTGTTACGAGTTATTGCATTTTTCTTGGAGACAATCTTGTGACTTAGGGAGAGTAAGAAACATAATATGGTTGCTGGATCAGGTGCAGAGGCAAAGTTCAGGGTGGTATCGCAGGAAGTATGTGAACTATTATGACTCAAGAAAATTTTAGAAGATTTAAGGAAATTGGAGGGAACATTGATATTATTTTGCAACAACAAGCCTGTCATTAGTATTGCTTACAGTCCTGTGTAGCATAGCAAAATGAACCAAAATGAAGTAGATAGACACTTCATAAAGGAAAAGTTTGGATGTTGCATTAATTTATTCACCATTTGCCTCACTTATGGTCAGCGTTTCTTTTACGAAGTGTTAATTCGTACACCATTGGACTCAACTAACATTCAACTTGCAGATACTAATAAAAGAACTTAGTAATGTTAGGAAACTTATTTCATCTACTAGAAATATGGGATACATGTAAGATAATCTCACTGTTTTCGGAATTTGATTTACTGTAATTAGTTTTTATTTTTCCTCTCTGGAATCAGTCTATAACATCTATTTAGAACCATGTCTGTACTCCTAAAATATACAATCAGTTCAGTTTTTCTCTAAAAATTCCATATTTATGTGTATGCGCACGCACACACACAGACTCACGTGCGCGCGCACACACGCACACACACTCTGCATTGATATACACTGGATATATATTGTATATGCACACAGCCTATATGCCCACAATCTATATGTTATACAATATATAGTGTATATATACAATATGTATGCAATGCGTATATATAGATACTGTATAGATATACGATGCATATATATATTTTATATGCACACAGTCTATATGTTATACGATGTATAGTGTATATATAAAATATTTATTTAGATATATCTTGAATGCAGTTTGGAAAATTTTGTATATTTAGATATATCTTGGTAATTCGAGTACTTGAAGCCAGCTTTTAGCATTTCAGGTACCCAAGCATTTTCTTTTTGTTATTTGCGGTTACTGGCGGGTATTTCTAGCTGTTTACTTGGACATATTTTCTGATACTCATTTGCATTTTTGGGTATTTCAAATACCCAATAAAATCTGGTTAACTAATGTTACAAAGGGTAAATCATCTTCTCTCCATTAATTTTTTCTTAACTGTTTTAGCCTCCAAACAAGAGGAAAGAAATATGATCTTTATTTTTCTCTTCCTTTCCCTTCCTCCCTTCTTTCCTTTCCTTCCCTTTTATCTCCGGAATATAACCTAAATAGTCACTAAATTTGTGCATTTAGTCTCAAAATTGAAATTGTGGGAAGCTCCCACTATCTATAAGAAGTGAGGTGATACTTATTAGCTGGTTTTGATAGGCATTTTCATTTTGATTTTCTAATGAAGAACTAAAATTTATACGAAAACCATTGAATAAAAGCATACCATTTTCTATGAATTTTCTGTCCAAATTATCTTTTGCAAATGCTAGGATATTTGTGGTGCCAGCATGAGCTAGGTTTTCCAGATACAGCTGCCTAGAATGAGGGGCATCTTAGTACATTCTCAAATTCATTCTCTTCACGTCATTGATCATTTCTGTGCCACTCTATACCAACTTAACATATCATACAGTTCCTAGAGGTGGAAAAGGTTCTGTCAAATCATTGTTTGGTAATTCTACTATATTGTGTTTCTTATTCTACTGGCAGAAGCGTGTATCATCAGAAAGGTGTGCAGAATTGACAATCGTTGCTGCCTCCCACAGTTTAAAAGAAGTTTGGATATCATATCAGGTATTTGCTTCATGATAGAAATTCCATTTGTGAGATTTCTTTGTAGTTGTTTCTTCATTTAGGTCTATCTACAGAAAGTTGGTTAACTCTTTTCCTGGACCAGAAAAGTCTGGACAAGAACAGGACAATAATTATCTGATAATATCAGCAAGATAGTTTTAGCAGCTTTTGTCATTATTACATTTATTCATAGGGTTTATTATCTGCTATCCAGGAGATCAAAATTTTTGCAATAGCCCAACTTTGGATGGCACTGGTCCTGCATCCATTAGTTTGACGCCTTTATTTATTGTCTTCTTTTGTCATTAAGTGATTATTGAGAATAGTTATTTAATTGATGTTATCAAAGTGAGAAAGAATGCTATTTAGGATAATAGGTCCTCAAAATTGTCAAACTATTTACTATATTAATTAATAACAATTGAAATCATTTTGTTCTGCATTAGTTATAGAAAATATTAAGTTGGACATTCTGTACCAGCTAAAATTTTTAGGATAATCAAATATTCGATTAATCATTTCATATGATATTAGAGTTAAGGTTAACAGTTAAAATTTTATCCATCATCATTATGTTAAGACTAAATTTCTACTTGAACACTGATTTTGGTTCAAATTTCAATTTTATTGAATAGGAATAGAAAACAATACAAATAGAACAGAACTTTGATCAAAATTAGCATTCTCTTATCAATTTCTTATACAATTTAAATGAGGTACTTTTGTGATTTCTTTTATTACATGTGAGAGTATAAATTATTAATTGTGAAATTGAATATATATGAATAAGGTTGATTCAATTACATACTGAATCTGTAAATTTTGACTAATTTTTTTACATTTTAAAGAATTAATTTCTATAGATTAAATGAGAATAGAGTAGCTTTGGACCAAATGCTACAGAAATGTAATTGATCTATGTTTTTCTCCATGCTAATGTTTTATGCGTTATGAGACATATTAGAACGCACTAAGAGTTATTTCTTATCAGCAGAAGCTTCATATATTACGTAATTTATTCATTTCACTAATCAAGCCATCTTGGATAGAAACTTTGAAACTGAATAAAATCATCTGTCAAATTAGATTGAATGAAAACTAATCCTTTAACAGATATATTTCTTATTTCAACCAAGAATCTTGATACAGCATCCATAATATTCTCTTGTGAAGTTCTGATTGTGATACAAAGAAATGAGCCTCTTATCTTATGGATATTCCATACGAACTTTTGGTCTCTTGCAGCCTGTACTAGCTGTAATGTATCTGGTGCAGTACATGCCAACCATCGGCTACTGGCTTATGGACAAGGTACCTACTTTTTCCCCGATCCTTCCATTAAAATTTGTTTTCTCTTCGATATTTCTTGCTGATTTTTGTTCTCGTGTCCATGAAATATGTTCTACTTCTATGTATATACCTCACGGCTGTACTTGTCTATTTATTACTGTGCATGCTGAAAATATTTATGGAATTACGTTCTCGCAAATTTATGCTACTGTGTGCTAATTTGCCTCAAATCTCTTGAAATATTTGATAGATTGGAGCGAATCGAGTTGAAGCTGCTAAAGAGAAAGGCAACGCATACTCACTGCGGTTATTGTTTGGTAAGAAGAAAGCAGCTTGAACGGGACACCATTTTGCTCTTTAACTGTCAAAGAGTGCAAGCACTACTCTCTCTTCCTCGTATCATTTATATCGTAGACTGTTCTGAGGAAGAATAACAATAATAGTTCTTACCCCTGTCCGATGAGATTTTCCTTTCATTTGTTGGAGGGCTGATGCAATTCCAGTTTGGAACTTATGTTAAATTGAGTAATTCATTTAATAATATATATCTTTATCATTTAAATAAATCATATTATTATGATAATTTTTTATTAAATAAAAGAATTATATAGTGATTATATCATTGTTAAATTTAATAGTGGTATGATAACTTATGAAGCAGAGAGTTTATTACTTGATTTTAAAACGTGGAATAATTTTGCTATATTATACTAATCAATATTGACAAAAAATAATATAGATGTGTAGTTTAGGCTTGATAATAATGAATTTTTTTAAAAAAAATTAGAAAGTTAAGTCGGAATTTTAAATTAATTGTAAATTTTTTAATTAAAAAAATTTGATTATTACAAAATATTTTTAACTTTCGAAAATATCATTAACTTATTAGAATGAATAGCAATTTGATCACAACAATTATACCTTTATGTTTTAGGACATAATGGAAGCAAAGCTGGAAGCCAGGCTAGCGAAAAACAATGCTCGTCTGCATGCAATAATCGCTGAAACCATTAAAACCATGTTGTATGGACAACAACAGCCCCTAAACCTCCTGTACCTCCCTCCTGTACCTCTACACCATACTGGTCAAGTATTTACTTCTAACTCTCTTATAGAGATATTATCAGCCCTTAAGATGAAGGAACAGAAACCAAGAAAAAGCAACCATTCCCCAACTTCCTTGTCCAATGCCTTATGGGCAAAGACACTAAAGGACTGCATTCATCTCTTTGAAGGAAGTAACCCCAGGTCTTGGGTGAGAAGATGCACGCTTCAACTTTATAGAGTCGTTGATGATAAAAAAGTGGAGGTGGTCACCCTGTTCTTTAGAGAGAAACCAGAATACATGATTTCAAGGGTGGCAATCAGAGCATGAGGACATAGATTGAGAGGTCTTGGGAGAACTTTGTAAGAGATTCAGAGATCCACAGTAGCTGACGTTGTGGAAAAGTTTGACATATTAAAGCAAAAGAGTTTCTTGATGGAATACCAGGAGAGAATTGAAGAGTTAAAATTAGTGATGTTAAGAAAAAACTCACTTCAACGAGCCTTATTTAATATCTTCCTTTATTAGTAACTTAAATGAAGAGCTACGGTCTATGATTAAGCTTTTCAGACCACAAGCCTTAGACATGGCATATGAACAAGTTAAACTCCAATCTCAATGCACTAAATCCATGTTACGGGACCAAAAGAACCAGAACAGACTTCCCGCTCAGTTCCAAACTACCCTACGATAACTAAACACTTCTGCAAGGAACCAACCATGCCCTATCACCGACAAGTTCCAAAATCAGATCGATGATGGTGGGTTCCTGGGTGACAAGAAGCCACTAAACTCTTGCTACAGATGCATTGAGCGTTGCTTTTAAAGTTACCGAAGTAAGAGAAAACAACTACTCATGATGGAGATAATGGAGGAGAAGAAAGAAGAGATAAAAACAGAAGAAGAGAATGCAAGGGACAGTTTCCAAACTTAAACCTTGAGGACAAAGTTTTCCGAATGAGGGAGAAATATGAAGAACCAACCTAGCAGCAGGAAAGAAAAATTAAGATATTTGAAATTCTATTATAATCTGTTGCCTTTTATCTTTTCTAGTAGGATTTCCTTCTATTTTTCAATAGTGGGATAGCATTAGGGTACTTAGTGCATGACATTAGAGTCAGAGTTGTCCTGTACCGTGGAGGACAAATAACAGTTACTGTCAACTATTATTAGCAGCAGTAACGGCAATATATATGGATGTAATTCCAGAAAAGATCAGAGGAAACCCTAATGAAATTTATCTGAATCCCTCTTTTATATTCTCTCTATTTCTACTTTTGCCCTTCTTCCCTTCTGTATATATAGATGTAATTCCAGAACAGGTCATTAGAAAACCCTAATGAAGTTAATCTGAATCCTCTTTTACATTCTGCGCTATTCTACTTTTCCCATTCTTTCTTTCTGCTTCTCCTTTCCTATTCTTACTCAAACGTCTCATTCTATCTTCTCATAGCCTGAAGCTCACCACATTATCAAAAACCTCCTAGGCCTAGCTTACTAGGTCTTGACAGTGAGCTATAATTATGTAAAAAAAATTATACGTTTTATATCTGTAATTTCAAGTTTATATTATCTTAGTTTCACACATTTTATATTATTTTGTTTTATATTACTTTAACAAAGAATGCTGTCCAATTAGACAGAAAAAAGTTGTTAGCTTTATTATTAGTACAAACTACACATGCCTGATCCAATTATTCAAATAGCAAAGCATAAGTAGTCCATTTTTGTTGAAAATAATATTGGAAACTCTCTTCCCTCTCTCTATGTGTCTACAGATAAATATATATAGAAATATGTAGAGAGAATTTGATGGAGCAACCTTCTTATAGGGTTTACTCTTCTTTTTTCTTTTAGGAGAATCTTAAGAGTTTAATTTTTATTGCTCTCTTCATATTTTCTCTTTTCTTAACATGATCTCTGTTTCTTCCTTGGCATTTTGAGGGATCATTTTAATCCATCGGTCTACTACACATGCATGTGGTCTCTATTGCATTTGATCTATTCATAATGTTCTTGAATACACAATACATTTGTTATACCAACTTAAACAAGTTACAAGAATAAGTTACGGTAATTTGCCCACATAAAGAGTTATAGAACTGCAGCCAGCTTAATATAAATCTTCAATACTACAAGATATGCTTGCTTCAGTTGTGTGAATCTCTTTATATACTCTCATTCTTGCTGTTCTCCATTTGATTTTCTATCAGTGGACTGGGATTTTATAAACAAAAAATCAAGTCGATATCTTACAACTAATTCTTTTTTAAGAGAATTTAGGATCACTTTTGTCAAAATTAGAAGATAAGGATGAAAACTTACACAGATGACACTACTCTGCTTCAGCAACTTTACATCCCTATTCGACACTGAGCCCTGTCTACTATTTGTAGCAAAGACAGCAATTAACTAGGCCTCTACCAAATGTTAATTACCTGCGCTTGCTGACACCATCATACTGTACTTGTGTTTGAGATAAGCTTTGATGAAGGGATCTAATTCACCATCCATTACAGATGCAATATCTGATGTTTCATATCCTGTCCGGACATCTTTCACAAGTTTGTACGGATGAAATACATAGTTTCTAATCTGCTGGCCCCACTCAGCCTTCACTGCATCTCCCCTTATTTGCTTGATTTCAGATGCCCGTTGCTCTTCCGCTATCACCAGAAGCTTTGCTTTTAACCGGCTAAGAGCCTTGATCTTGTTCGCCAGCTGGGTTCTCTCCTCTGCAATGTGATTCAGGAAAAAAAACATTGAATATTCTAAAAGCCAAAAAGAGACATATTATCTTACATAAGTTAACTTCAGCATGCTATTTCTAACACTCAAAGCCAACTAGCGTGAGCCTACAAGATTAAGAAATCAAAACTATAAAAAAAAAGGAAAGAATGATATAAGTTAGTTCGCCATATTTAGCCAGCTGCTGAACGGGTCAAGCTTTTTACAGTTCTTCTAAGCACTTCTCTGAATTTTCTTTTCACTGCAACTGAATCTGGAAAGGCTTCCAACAGGGTTCCCATATATATTTAAAGAACTCAAATCATATGGTATCAATGATGATAAAACAAAAGGTTGCCTTATGTTAAAAGCAGCAAATATGGTATCCCCAAAGGTTTGATAAAGATGAGCAGATTACTTGAAGATGAGTTATACCTTATGATGCTTCTTCAAATTCAATTCAAAACATAATACTTTATGATACATAGCCTAGTTTTCGTTGTCCCCACAGACATCAATTCTTCCCATCCCTTCCCCACATATGAAAGAGGTTTTTTCTCCTTTTAATTTTTTTTTTGAAATAAAAGAGATAAAATATATTCACAAAAGTACCAAGGGGGTACAATCCAATACAAAATAGTTACAAATCTATCAAGTGGTCCAAGACGAGACCTAAGTCTTTCCACTTTTTCACATCATGACCTAACAAGATAAATCCGAAAGTATGAAACCATCTATCTCTAATGTTTACAATATCAGTTTCAATACCCTCAAAAACCCTCGCATTTCTTTCCTTCCACACAGCCCAAAAAATGGTAAGTGTAATAAGGAATCTATATCTATACTTATTACAATAACCCGCCCATGCCCAAAGTTCCCCACTAACATTACCGACTCTAACCCAAAACAGCCCCAAGAGCCCATAAACCATAGCCCAAATGTTGTTAATCACAGGACAGCCCAATAATAAATGGACATGATTCCTCATCAGCTTTTACAAAAATAACATCTATTCACCATAATGTTTCCTTTTCTTTTTAACATATCTATAGTCAATATGCTGTTTCTTGCCACCTCCCAAGTAAAAAATGCTACCCTTGGGGTTTTTTCTCCTTTTAATAACCCCAATCAAGTTAATTCTAGGTGCATCTAATGGCCGCAAAACATTTTTCTACCAAGTATATGTTGTACAAACCATTTTGTGATCTATTCTAGGTCAAAGAAATTTTCTAGTTAGAAGTTGAAATAGGCATCGCTAACTTGGACATACCAAAAGATAGAAGCACATGCATTCATCAGTAATTAGAACCTAAAGCCTACAACAATATCCTGCCAAGTAAACTAATGGGATTTCCATCATTGTCATCGCCGCTAAAACTATCTATAGCACCAAAGACATCTAGAAGTTATGTGGTTAAGAATACCTGTGCAACGAACTGTAACACCAGTGGGGATGTGTGTAATCCGGACAGCAGTTTCAACCTTGTTAACATTCTGCCCTCCTTTACCACCTGCCCTCGAAAAACTAATTTCTAGGTCTTCTTCTGGTATTTCAACTTCCATGGACTCTTCAGGAAGAAGTGGCATCACTTCAATTCCAGAAAAGCTTGTCTGCATACAAGTTTCATATTAGAACATAGAATGAGATATCTATCTTCTTATATGCACAAGCATAAGCAACGTGCACACACGCACGCAATGAGATAATTTTATACAGAATCTCCTTTTAGACTTTGTTTTTTGGCAAGGGTAAAGGTAAAATTTATTTAAGAACGAAATCACAAAACAAGGAAACCTGTACTCATTTTAAAAAGAACTACAACAACAAACCCCTGCAGCTTTGTTCACATAGCCATGCAGTTCTTAACAGCAACAGTTATAACCATCACTAGACAAAAATATTGCCTGCATAAACTTAAGGGTGAAAAAGGAGAACATGAGCAGCCAAATTACAGCCCAAAAACAGATGGTTGGAACAAAAATGGCAGACTTTAGCAAATACTTGCCAATGCAAAATTTTATCCTAATGAAATTTGAGGCATCTATCAAGGACTGAACAGAGCACCATGATCTCATAAGAAGATCAGAGAATTGATATAAAGAATCCATTTTTACTGATCTAGTCAAAAGACAAGATGACCTAAAAAAAAATCTGATTTTGACAAACTAGGACGCAAAGCAAGGAGCATTTCATCATCTAGCCATTAACAAGGAAACTGTCTTCTACTCACAGACCATTACCACTGATAGCAACTTCAATAGCAACTGAACTTCACTTCCTTAGCACAGAAGCAGAGGGACTAATCAACATCTGATCTCTGGACAAAATATGCAACATCTCCATCTTTGCTGACACTTACATTTCAGGCTCTTGTTCTACTATTTTCAGTGACAAATTCTTTTAAAGTTTCAGTAGTATTATTTGTACTTTAAAAGACAATTCAGTTCCAATGTGCTTCTCTCTGTTTTGGAATAAAATTCATCACTTGAAGGGGTAACCATATTTCCTTTAAGATTGAAGATTTTTTGTTGATCATGATTAGGATGGAGTTCTACTCCTTAATACAAATCATAGCCTACTAACTAACAAAGCGTAACCATTAATCTTGTGTAGCGTTTCAAGATTTAGTATAAAGAGATTCTTTTTCTTTATAGGAAAGGAATCCCCCTAAAACAAGAGGATGTCCTTGCACGAATAATGAGAAAATAAGTCAGGTAGAAAATAGGATCTAGGCGAGAATGCTAGAAGTAAAGTGAAATACCATTGTTTCTGTCATTATTGCTGAAGAAATAGTACATGTTTTTCTTTGAGAAAGTATATGCTGAAGAAATAGAGATACCTATTGCAACAATGAGAAAAGAGTGGCTTCCTGGTGCTGTCAAAATGGGATCTCTGCTAGACGACTGAAGACAGGCACTATGGGATTAACTAGACTAAAACTCTGATGGTCTTCTATCTTCATTTTAGTGGCACACCCATATCCATGACGAAATCACCATGGCACCATGGCACCATGGCACCATGCATGCATGCGCTAATAGCCAACTTATAAAGTGAATGACGAATGGATCCTTACCTTGTCATTGTTTTGAGGCCTAGAATTTTTATCCTGGTGATCTTATGAGTATTCCTGAAAATTCTAGATGATGTTATACTGAGGAAGCACATTGTCACTGTTAAGTGTGTAGTTTTGGCTCAGGAACAGTCAACTTCGCTGATATCTCTAGCAAAGCAGTTAGGCCTAATTGGAATTGAACAATGACTTACCAATATTACGCCATATGATATGATGCTGCCCATACAAACTTATAACAAGTGTGATAGTAGAGTTGAGAGTGTAAGTTACACTATTAGTTAAGGTGATTACTTAACAATAAGCTCCTTTTTCATGCACTCTCATATGAGTGCACAGTCTCTTCCCTGTATTAAAAATGATTATAAGACAGACTAACAACAGTTTGTGAACTTACTTACCCTATGTGGATAAGTGGAAATTGTTAATACTCAGGTCAGGTTATAGATATGTAAGCATAACTTTCAGACATAGGTGATGGATCATGATCCAATAAATCAGTTAATAAAGGACGAGATCCCCGCTTAATAAATCAGTTAGAAATGAGAGTATATTTTGCTAGAGAGAAAGCAATTGTAGAACACAGTTTCTAACAACAAGGCAAGCAAATCCCCGCTTCTATTTCTGAATTCTTGATTGGATACGAATCACTGTTTCTTACACATGTTTTTAGTTATTCATAAGAAAGAAGTTACTTTAAGGATCAAAATTGAGTGGCTACCTGGCGAAGACCTTTAGCATTGAAAGGAGACTGTCGGACAATTCGATGTGTCCCTTTCTCCCCAGACAAATAACCATAAGCATAACGACCTTCAACTTCAAGTGTAGCTGACTTAATCCCAGCTTCCTCTCCAGATGATTTCTCAACCACCCTTGTCTTGTATCGCTGCTTCTCTCCCCATCTCATATACATCCTGAGAAGCATGTCAGCCCAGTCCTGCACTGGAAACAATCAAGACTTTTACAAAAGAAACACAAAATGGAATCTCAGGGCTGACCTAAATTCAACTTTCATCAGTAAATATCTATTGTAACTTGCAGTGTTTATAGTAAAGTAAAATTAGTTAAATTGACAGGAACAATATCATTTGGGAGATATAAGTAACAACATCCATGCCTGAAAACCTAAAACTCAATCGTCAACTTTGCAAGAGTAATACCCTTCATTTCTAACATACTAGAGGATCAATATCCTTGTAGTAGTCCAGGATTTCTGCCATTACCAGTTTACCAAGGTAAACACCCATTAGATGATTACTAGCAGAAATCCAGTCAAGTTTAGAACCACAGCCAAATAACAGTACGAGATTAAGCCAATATATCATCTACAAATGGGGAACTGTAAACTCCATCAATACAGATAGAGAAACGAACAATTTCTTTCAACTAAGAGGAAGAATTTTAGCATTGCCTTAAGCATATATTGCTGTTTACCTGTGCATCTGTGCCTCCTGCACCAGCGGTTATAGAGATAACAGCACCCTCTTTGTCATAGGGACCAGAAAGAAGTTGAGTCAACTCAAATCGATCCAATGCCTTGTTCAATTCTTTAATGATATTGGAAGCCTCTTCAAGTAGTCCAGAATCTATGGAGTCCATCTCCTCTGTTA
Source organism: Carica papaya (assembly GCF_054855325.1). Lineage (NCBI taxonomy): Eukaryota > Viridiplantae > Streptophyta > Magnoliopsida > Brassicales > Caricaceae > Carica > Carica papaya. The sequence goes on along the minus strand of NC_142309.1, from coordinate 10,555,073 downwards.
AATTAACTATAGTTTCTGCATCTTCAACCTGCATCCATCAAACAACGTCTATCTTATCCTGAAAGCATTAGAAACCTAAGTTCCAATCTTCAAGATAGGACATTTTCAGCTATTCTTTGTTTGGGAAAAAAACCATATAGATGTCATGAGTTTTATCTCTGAAAAATCTGCAATTTTATTCGGGCGACTAGCCAAATAACCAACTTGTATTTAATAACAAAATCTAGAGAAACAGAACATTTGACTGCTTATCAGAAAAGTACCCTCTGCTTGTTAATTATTGAGCATCAAGTGTAAAGCATATGAACAACATCTTTTCATACAGTGTTAACAAACTTCATTTACCTTGAGAAAGTTTGCATGTTAAACATGCATGCTATGAGCCGAAAACCATACTGATAAGTGCTACCAAGAAGCTATAAAGCTTGTCTACAGGACTTCAAAGATTACCAGAAATATAATAATTATAAAATTTTCCTATAACAGAAAAGAAAATTTTTAAAAAGTGACAGAGTTGTTACAGAGAAAATTGGAGGATGCAGTATCTTCCAACCAAAATAGAAAGGTACGACAAACAAAGCAAAAAACATTAAGATGGAATAGGGCTTAAAAAGTCACGTGAGGCAACTGAAACCATTGCTCCAAACAATGACCCACAAGCCGGAAAACATAGCCCCCACAATAATATATTGCGCTCCTTAGTCCTCCCAAGATCATGCAGATTACTTTTATATTTCGGAAAAAAAAAAAGATCATGCAGATCTCTAAAGATAAGAAAATCCAGATTAAAGGGGCATCCAAACTTCCCCAAAATATAGAACCCTCCATCTCCGCATCTTCTTCTGCCGTTCCCAACTTGAGATTTAAGTCCATTGGAATACTTGCTACTCTGCACGCTGTCTTGCGTGTTTCCTTAAGCAGTTAAGTAATATACTTCGGCCAAGAGATGAAACCATCCTGTTTAGAATGAACTACCTCAATGCGAAGAAAGTATTTCAACCTTCCCAGTGTTTTGATATCGATTCTTTGGTTAGGCACTGATTTAGTTATTACATCACCATCTACTGTCACTATTATCTCATCCACATAGGCCAAAAGAGCTGCGACTTTCCCTGAAGACGAGTACTTGATAAACAATATATGATCTCTTTGGCTCTGCTTTTATCCCATGGCTATCATAACTCTTGCAAATCTGTCAAACCATACTCGCGGTGATTTTGCTTAAGTCCATACAAGGAAGTTTACACACAGTTCAACCACGTTCTCTTTGTAACCCATATCTCTTCCTTTAAATCTCCATGTAGAAATACATTTTTGACATCAAACTGCTGCAATTCCCGACCAAAGTTGGTAGCTAATAATAATAGGAGTCTTATCATATTCATCTTTGCAGTCGGAGCAAATATCCCCTAGTAGTCACTTCCATATGTTTGAGTGTACTTTTTTGCTACCAATCTTACCTTGTATTTTTTTATTGATCAATCTAATCAATGCTTTACTCCATATACCCATTTACAGTCCATTGATTTTTTACCTGCTGATAATTTCATTACCCCCCAAATCTTATTCTTTTCTAATGCTTCCATTTCACATTCATCGCCTGCTTTTGTTTCTCATTGGTAATGCCTTTATAGGATAGTGGAACTGATGATAGTATTTAGACTAAGAAGGAAGGCCTTATGAGATTACGAAAACTTCTCAAAAGAGAAAATTTGAGAATAGGATATAAAGGGTCTTTTTGTGTATTCTTTAATCCCTTATCAGTAGATCCCATTTTCACATGAAATTTATAGTTATCTTAATGAAAGATTATAATTTGGTAACTCATTCTCAAGATTCAAGTAGGATCAGGGATTTTACAAATTCCAGAGGTTACCTTCTTCCTTGAAAATACCTTACCTTTGCCAAATAGTACTAGATACTAGTCCAGGAGGATTTTCAAACACTAAGTTGAGTCCAAAGGAACGAGGTAAGATTTTTTATTGAACACAAGCAGTGTTGACAATTCAAATACAATTTCCTTATTTTCCTTTATTGAACTCTCCCCCAGTAGATAAGGCTAATAAAAGTAGGATGCTCATGCCATCATGAAATAGAATCTTTTTTAGGGGGATGATAACATTTATATCCTGTCTGAGTTAAGCAATACTTGAGAAAGATACACCTCAAAGCCCTAGGATCTAGTTTTCCCCAAGTACAACTGTAAACATAGACAAAAGAGATACACCTGAATATCCTAGGAACAAGATGATTTGTTGTGTATAGGTTAGGGTTGTATGCGGAAAGGTCTATCGGGCTCTTGAATCCCAAAAATCTAGAAGATATTGGCTTATGAGATGTATAATTGCAAGTAAAGCTTCACACAAAGAGAATTTAGATATATTTGTTTGGAACAAAAAGGTTCCAAGTGGTTTCAAGAAGATGGTCATTTTTCCTTTATATGACCCCTGTTTGTTGTGGGATGTAAACACATAAAGACTTGCGAATTTTGTTTCCATCTTTTATTACTTGCGAATTTTGTTTCCATCTTTTATTACTTTATTAATGGCACTCTTCTTGCTAATAGCTAGCATGGAAAAGTTAACGATGTTACGAGACTCGAGCATCATAGTTCTTCTACTTTCATCACCGCGAACTAGAGCTACCACTTCATTAGAACATGGAACCTTGGATATACAAAGTATCTGGGTCCTTAGTCAAATTCATGATTGAGTCCACTGAGGATATGGTAAATTCTGTCTTGCTTAATGAATTCTTTAAGGACTACAGCATCTTCAAATCATTTGGGTTTTAACACCCTGTAGCGGTCAAGTTCTTGTTGTAGAGCTTTCAACGGATTAGCACATTTTGTACCTGTTCTATTTCCTTATTTTGCAGCTATCGTCTTTAATTTAATCTCATATTCTGTGCAGCGTCTCTAGCATTTAACTAGCTTTAATGAAGTGAGTTCCAAATATCCTTTCTCACAGTCGAGAACATGCACGTGCCGCGAATCTTAGATATCATAGAGTTCCATAACCAGATCATAATTATTAAGTTTCTTCTTCCCATGCTTTAAACTGAGAATCTCCTAGTTTTGATCCTATGCCTGTGAGGTGATTGATATTCTATTTTCCTCTCAGTGTAGTACGAACAAGTTGGGACCACTTCAGTTAGTTCTTTCCATCCAGCCTATAGCAACCTACATGGTTTGTAATTCCCTGGATTTTTAGGATCTAACAGTCTCCCCTGTTTGAATAGGGTAATTGGTTTTTGTAATTTCTAACATCATCTAGGTTATTTTGTGTAAAAAAAGTTACCAGCAATGAAGGCTAATCAAGAAAGGGAATGCACAGGTTCACCCCACTAGTGATTAAGGTTGGTCAAGACGGAGTAGGGTGGTGCACAGTGACTTGAGAGGCGAGCAACAGTGCTTGCACACTGAAACAGGTAGAGGCGATGATTGTCTCTGCTAGAAGGGATTGGTCACGTGGCTGCTGCAGGTGGAGGCGCATGGTTGGATGCGGCTAGCATTTGGTTGGGCATGGCTATTGGTCGTGCTACTGAAGTGGCTACACGTGCAGCTAGGTGCAGCTGCTAGCATGCAGTGATGATGGTCGGAACTTGGAAGGATGCCGGCTATGAAGGCCGATTTAGGTTTAGTGTAGAGAAGTTAGGATTTGTTCCAAATGCTATGATATCAAGTGAAGAAATTTGTATTTCTTATTAAATATTACAAGTAATTATACACATATCAGAGTACATAAAAGGAAACATAATTATTTGGAATCTGATAACTTATAGGAGATTTCATCATAACAGGATCCTACTTAAGTATGTCTAATTCTCTATATCACACCAAAGAAAAGATACATACACTTTTGCTTTCCAGCATAGTGCATAACATCATTATTGGTGGAAAGAAAATGTCTATACCTTACTTTTGAAGTCAGAAAGCCATCTTAGCTTATCTTTTACATCAGTCATGGCTAAAAGGGTTTCCTGAGCTTTGGCTTGATCATCCCAGAAGGAGCTATTAGCTGCTTTAGATTCCAAATCTGCTAGTTCATGTTCTAATTGTTGCAAACCAGCAGCAGCTCTAATTTCTTCAACACGTAGCGAGGCCATTTCCACATCTTTCCTTAAAGTGTAAAAATCTGTCATCAATGAAAAAGCATTCACGGGGTTATAATCATATGGCACGGGGTGCAGTAACACGTTCCTCAGGCAGAATTCCCACAATAAATTTGCAGCAAGGGTTTCAAAAATATGAACAGCAAAGTCTGAGAAGACATTGTCTTTTTAGGAAAAATTTGTGCCATAAAAAGCTATAAGAAGAATAGCCAATTAACCATCAGTGACATCTATCATTTAGAAATAAAGGAATTTGAAAGTTTTTGAAATTAAGCAGATAATGGGAAAAATTGAAAACCAAATGAAAAAGAGAAAATGAAATTCGTCGCAAATGTCTACAAGTACATAAACATTAACTTGGCAACATAGTAGTACTGGGAAATAAAATGCTTGTCACAGCTATGAATGATTTTCATCAGAAATGCATAAAGAAAAGTAATTTTTACAAGTTAACAAAGTTTCTTTTTTATAGAAAAAGAAATCTTATTAAGAAAGAGACGTGAACAATACAAAAACTTATTCCTCCTCATAATCGCATCAGCAGCGGATAACATCATTGCAAACTTAATTAATCTTTGCTCTAAAACAATTTCCTAAATTTTTATCCTCACTTGGCGTATCTTCTGCCCCCAATTCCATAAGGACTATCATTTAAATGTTTTGCCTGAAAGGCTACTTGAATTTTAACTATTGACTTGTGAATAGATAAAGAACCTAAATAATCCACCTATAGACAACAGATACAGATAGCACAAGGAAAAAAAATTGCATAATCAGTAATATTCGCTCGCGTAGGCTGATTGAAATGAACATCATGTTCTTGCGCATAGTTAGGAGACCTCAAATTTTGCATCACTTCTTCAATAACATGCCATAAGTTTTAAATTGTGGAGCAAAAATAACCACAATTTGGTATATTAGCAGTCAAAGCATACCTTGCATTATCCATTCTCTCTTATCAGCCTCTGCCTCCATGCTCAATGGACTCTCTGGTGCCGCATGCATAACTAGACAAGCCATAATAGCAAATGTGTGCGTAAACAAAGATGCAGAAACCAAAATAAGACGCTCGCCATTAATTACACAAAAAAATTAAGCTCCGAAAATTAAAATTAAAAATAATTTAAAAAGATTACTAAAACCGTTAAGATTCTCGGCTGCATAAATAAGACTTATAAATATTCACTGCAGAAATTTAAAATCCGACGCACACCAAAGAAAACGCTAAGAGAGAGATAGCAGCATTGGGAATTGAAGGAAAATTACAGAAGAAGACAAGTGATTTTATGTTAAAGATACAATTTGAAAAGAATCATCCAAGTACCAGAAGAAGCGAAACGAGGACGAGTGGAGAGAGGTGGAGAGAAAGGAAAAGACGGTCTCGCATCGATAGAAGCAAGAGTGAGTTTTCGTTTCAGCAAAAGGTGCTTATACTTATCAGATTGCTTTTTCAATGGTGCTGCTCCAGTAATGCTCCAGCACCATAGAGGTTGCAGAATGCTAAGCTCCATAGCTTACTCTCTGCTCGCGCTACTTTGAACGGCCGTTGTCCATTCTTTTATTTCGAAAAGAAAAAATTGCTTATAAAGCGTTCTTGTTTTATAGCAGAGAAGATAATAAGGAGAAGCCTGAATGATGCCAGCTCATCTTCTTCCTCTCTCATAAATAAATCAATTATTAAGAACAAGAAAATTAAATAATAATTCAATTGAAACGACCCAAAAATATCTAAAGAAAATAAAAAATAATTAAAGTGCGAAAGTGTAATAAATGTTCAGAATTTGCATTACTCACACAAATAACTCAAAGTAGCAAACAGTGTTACGAAATTCATAATTTTGAAAGAAACATAAGAAATAAGGAAATAAACGGAAAATAAAAAAAAATCTAGCATCTACTCGCAATCTTCTTGAGGTTCGGGCTCTGAAATCTAGTTATCTTGATCTGAAATAGTTAAATAAGAAATGAGCTATACTACTCTAGTAAAGACATCACACTATATCACCGACACAGAACTAAAAATTGGTATAAAATCGAAAAACACTAATAAAGCACTAAATTTAACAAACTCATTTATCAATCATAAAATTATTTACCGTTCATTTACCGTAGTGGAGTTTATGAAAATAATCTATACAGACAATAATATCATACAGATCATAATTTCATGTAAAATCAGCAACATAGCACATATCATAAGTTTATATACATCGTCAATAAACCAAACAATAACTATTACTTTTTTCACCAACCTACTAGTATCTATGGGGGTTCATAGGGATGTCCCTGTTACACACGAACTCTTTCTTTTAACAATCTCAATTACGGGGCCATCCTCATACCCGTCCGGTATGGGCGCTAAATTAATAAATCTCAATATCCCGTCCGGTATGAGAGTAAAGCGAGTCGTCCCCATACTCCGTTCAGTATGAGTGTCAAATTATCAAGTCTCTATACCACGTTCGATATGAGACAACGTTCACGGTAAGGTTGCCTATGTAGCCAGTCCGTCCACCATCTCCCAAGATATCCAGTAAGGCTGCCGTCTTCATCTATTTATTTTTCTATACAACTTTCTCGTTTTCTGTTAATCTCCATTTTCCAAATCAACCATAATCACATAAACAAACAAACATGCATCAGGGAATACAATCATATCTCAATTTTCTAACTAAACGGTGGTAACGTAAGGCAGGAATACATGCATTCAAACAATAAAATTGATAAATCAGATACTATCATACTTTTAGACTGTAAAATAAATCAACAGAGAACAATTTCCAGTTATGGTTCCATTAGCAATCTGTAATTAATTATGCACATTTATTAAATTCGCCCAAAATATTATATTATATTTATTTAGACTTCAATTCTATTATAAGGAATAAGGTGAATGATTCTTACTCGATTTGATATTCGAAAAGCTAAGCTATTCGATTGCACTTACGGGTGATTCTCGGTTTCCTGAATTTTTCTTTGGGAATTAAAATGCGCTAATAGTACCTACAAATGTCCCAAACAAACTCAAAATCAATTCGGGGGCCCACTTGGCCAATTTCAGAATTTTGGCATGACGGCTCCGCCGTGCTTCGGCGACGGTCTGCCTTAGGTTGGCTGTTTTCGGTGATTCTGCATCAATTCTTACGAGAAAACACATTAAAGGGCATCGGTTGGCCCAAAAAATACAAAAAACCAAAACTCACCGGCGGCGCCTCCAGCTCACATTGCGGTTGGGTGTTTTGCTCTAGTCAACCTGTAGAGAAGAGCACGGTGATCACAACAGTGAAAAAATTACACAAAACGGGAATCGGGAAGGGCCTCATCAGAGGCATTTTATGAAATTTCTTGCAGCGGCGGCGCCGGACTTCATCGATATTTTCTGGCCAATTGGCCGGTCTTTTTGCTCTGATTTGGCTATGCGTGTGCTTAAAATTAAATTTCGAGCAAAAGAAATTTTTTTTACCTTTTTTGTTGGTCGAAAAAAGTTCCGGTGCGACGGCGGCGGTGTCCTTCCGGCGACCGGGTTTTCTTCTCCAGCGAGGAGGTCTAGCGGCTAGGGTTAAGGTTTGGTGTGGATGGAGGTTATTTATATCCGTCTGCTTTTGATCTGGGCCATCCATCGCGTTTGATTTAGACCGTCTGATTGCGATTAAATAGAGAGTGAATATGAATCGTTCATTGCGATCCAATCTGGACTGTCTATCACGATCTACTTTGGACCATCCGATCATGTTCAAATCTGACTGTCTGATCACATTTGGGGAGGGAACGCATCTGGGCTGTCCGTGCGCGCGAGAATGGATCTTGGTCGTTCAATCGCGGGCGCATGGATCTCCCGCGTGGCACCGCGTTAGCGTCCGCTGCTACACGACGCGTCCTAATTCGTCGGGTCTGCTGACCGGGCGTCTGACATGGTGAAACTTCTCAAAATTGCATTTTGACTCCTATTTTCTGATTTTTTTTTCAAAAATACCCTCAAAACCAAAATTTTCACTTATTTTCCCCAAAATTATTTTTAATTTAATCCTCTATCAATTTTACTTCATTTTTACTCTAAATTTAAATTAGAAAATTGAAAAATTAAGAATTTACAGTTATAATTAAACCTTAAATTATAAAAAATTTAATTTAGGGTGTTACAACTCTCCCCCACCTTGAAAGAAATTTGATCCCTCAAATTTGTCTCTCCCACTCTAAATCAAACAGCTAGGGATATTTGGCTCTGAAGTCTTATTCTAGCTCCTATGTGACCTCTCTCAGTGTGTGGTTCTGCCATAGGACTTTAATAAAGGAAATTTTCCAGCTGCGGAGTAATCTGCTCTTTCAATCCACAATGCCGACTAGTAGTCCTTCGTAGGATAGATTCTCATGGAGTGAAAAAGCCTCGTGGGCCAAGATGTGAGAGGGGTCCGGGTTGTACTTGTGTAGCATGGACACATGAAACACATTATGGACCTTGAAAAGTTCTGAAGGCATCCTAGTCTTTAGGCGGCAGTACCAATTCTGTATAAGATTTCAAATGGTCCAATAAATCGGAGATTCAGTTTCCTCCTCTTGCCGAACCTATTGATTCCCTTGAAAGGAGTGACGTTGAGGAACACCCGATCGCCTTTCTCAAATTCTAAAACCATCCTCCGGGTGTCCGAATAACTCTTCTGCCTGCTCTGAGCCGTGTAGATGTTCTACCTAATCTTAACTATTTTGGATGTAGTCTCCTCTACCAAATCTGGGCTGAATAGTTTTCTATCATTCACTTCTTCCCAACAAATTAACGATCTGCATGGGCGCCCATATAATGCCTCACACGAGGCCATGTCAATACTCGTTTGGTAGCTATTGTTGTAGATGAACTCTATCAGGGGTAGATGGTCATCCCAATGGCCCCCGAAGTCAAGAACACAAGCTCGGAGCATATCCTCAAGTGTGCAGATTGTCCTTTCTGAATGTCTATTAGTCTGATGGTGGAATGCAATACTAATGGACAGGTTCGTTCTCATGGCTTGTTGAAAGCTAGACCAAAATCGAGAAGTAAACCTAGGGTTCCTATCGAATACTATTGTTACTGGCACTCCATGTAATCTGATTATTTTTCGGATATACATTATTGCTAATTTGTCCAAGGGATTGGTCATCTTGATGGCCAAGAAGTGGAAAGACTTGGTGAGTCGGTCAACAATTACCCAGATGACATCATGTCCTGAGCATGCCTTAGGTAATCCTGTCACGAAGTCCATGGTGATATATTCCCACTTCCACTCCAAGATTGGTAATAGCTGAAGTAGCCCACCTGAGCGTTGATACTCTACCTTGACCTGCTAACATACCAAACACTTAGAAATAAAGTCAGTTATATATCTTTTCATCTCATTCTACCAAAATCGGGGTCGCATATTTTGGTACATCTTAGTGCCTCCGGGATGCATGGCGAACTTTGAGGTATGAGCCTCTGTCATAATATCTCTCTTTAACTTATTGTCATCTAAAAAACACACCCTGTCCTGGAATATAAGCAACCAATCGGTGGAGATTCGAAATTCTGAGTTAACTCCCTGTTCTCCATCTTTCTTGAGGGCTATTAGGGTGGAATCGGCGGACAAAACTTCCCTTATTCTCTAGATTAACTCAGACTGAATGGTCAGGTGGCCCAAACATGTGACTTTCCTCAGGTCCTGAAGCCTCACCTATTATGTGGCCCCTATCTGTTTGTATTCTGAAACCATCAATTGGGCTAATGTAACTGCACTTTTCCTACTGAGTGCATTAGCTACCACGTTGCCCTTACTCGAGTGATACAATATGTCGCAATCATAGTTCTTGAGAAGTTCTATTTACCTTCTCTGACGCATGTTGAGATCTTTTTGAGTGAATATGTGTTTCAAACTCTTGTGATCGATATATATCTGAAAGGTCTCTCCATATAAATAATGATGCAAAGTCTTCAAGGCGTGTATGATTGCAGCAAGCTCTAGGTCATGAATGAGATAGTTTTTCTCATGACTCTTCAACTATCTGGACCCATAGGCTATGATTTTCCCATACTGTATCAAAACATAACCCAGACCTAGGTAGGAGGCATCACTGTAAATTGTATATCCACCCAATCCAATCGGTAAGGCCAACACAAGTGCAGTAGTCAGTCACTTCTTTAGTTTTGAAAAACTTCTTTCACAGTTCTCGTTCCACTCAAACTTGACATTCTTCTTTGTGGGCCGAGTCAGAGGAGCAGCTAAATTAGAAAACCCTTCCATAAACCTGCGGTAATAACCCGCCATCCTCATAAAATTACGAATCTCCTTATCTGATATCAATTTTTCCCAACCGAGCATTGCTTCAACATTTTCAGGGTTCATTAACACTCCATCCTTTGATATGATGTGTCTTAGGAAGACAGTCTGTTCAAGCCAAAACCCGCACTTACTCAACTTTGCATATAGCTTCTTTTATCTGAAAACCTGTAAAACTTAAGCTAGATGGTGAGCATGTTCCATTCTACTTTTTGAATAAACTAAGATGTCATCAATGAACATAATAACAAACTGATTCAGGAATTATTTGAAAATCTTGTTCATCAAGTCCATGAAGGTGGCTGGGGCGTTGGTTAGTCTAAATGGCATGACTAGGAACTCATAATGTCTGTACCTGGTTCGAAAGGTTGTCTTGGAGATGTTTTCTGTCCTAATTTTTACCTGATGGTAACCTGAACGCATGTCTATTTTAGAGAAGAGCTGGGCACCTTGCAACTAATCGAAGAGGTCATCAATCTTGAGGAGGGGATACTTATTATTGATTGTGACTTTGTTCAGACCTCTGTAATCAATATATAACATCAACGTCCCATCCCCCTTTCTGAAAAAGGTGACTCTGGCACCTAAGGGGACACACTATGTCGGATAAACCCATTGTCCTGCAATTCAGTGATCTATTTTCTTAGTTCCTCCATCTCAACATGGCTCATGCAGTAAGGAGCAACTGAAATGGGCTGGGTGCCTAGCTGAAGGTTTATGGTGAATTCGACTTTTCTATCCACTAACAATCTGGGTAGTTCATCCGAAAATACATATAGGAAGTCTCGGACTACAGGAATCTCTTGAATACAAATATCTTTCTTGGGTTTGCCTAGTTAGAGAAAATAGTAAGGTTAAAGTACTCGATAATAAGAAAATTTACTGTGAGGGAATAAATGCTAAACGATTTTATTAATTTGTAAATGGCTCCTCATTAGGAGGATTGAATACAACTTTCTTGTTAAAATAATCTACGGTGGCGTGATATGTCGCTAACCAGTTCATTCTTAGAATTACATCAAAGTCCCCCATGTCTAATTCTATTAGGTCCACACTCAATTTTCTATCTGCTATATCTATGACACAGACTCTGTATACAACTTCTCTCGATAATGTCATATTCCCAGCAATAGACACAAATAACACATAATCAAGTTTATCAGGTAATACATTATATTTTGATGCAAAAATAGGTGAAACAAATGAATGCGATGCACCAATATCAATCAAAACATGAGCAAGATGGTTACAGATAGTGTACATACCCTGCACTATGTCCGGGTTGGCTTCTGCATCCTATTGGGTGAGATTGTAAACTCTGTTCTAGATAAGAGGTCTAGCCTGATTCTAGTTCCTTGGGCACTCCCTCCCATAATGTTAGGCACTACCACATATGTGACAGGTGTTGTTGAGGCGATAGCAGGGTCGGTCCCCATGATCCCTACCACAATACTGACATATTTTACTGCGTCCTGCCACTGGAGCCTGGATCATCGATCTAGACCTCTTGTTCTATTGAACAAGCGCAGTAGGTGCTAGTCTGCGGGGTGGAGCTGAGGGTCTGAGGTTCCCTACTGCCTGAGAGAAGTACCAGAAGCTCCTCTCCACTAGTTGTGCCTTGGCCAGAATAGCCGAATAAGTCCTGAGCTGCAGCACAAACAACTGCTATCTGATCTCTAGGCGGAGACCCCACTCGAATCTTCTAGCCTTCCTACCTTCATCCAACATTGTCTTAGGGGAATATTGGCCCAACTCTAAAAACTTATGAGCATATTCTGACACAGTCATATTCCCTTGGACCAACTGTACAAACTCCATCTCCTTCAGATGTCGGAGATGCTCTAGAAGGTATTCTGCACGAAAAACTGCTATGAACTGTTCCTAAGTAACTGGAACAGGCAGGATGTTCTGTTTGAGTTACCACCAGCAGTCTACTTCTCCCACTAGCATGTAGGTAGTAAGGGTGACTTTCTTTTCGGGAGTCACTTCTAAGGTCTTGAAGGCCTTCTCTGGCTTTGCTAACTAGTACCCGACATCTTCAAATGAGGATCCCTCTGCAAAAGTAGATGAGTTTAATATCTTATACCTCTTTATGTAGTCTGGGTCCATCACGGAAGGAGCTAGGTCCCGTGGAAGAGGGACTGGGCCATGCTGATGATGGACTGGGTGGCCCTGCGGTGGTACTTGCTGATACGGTGGAGGGCACCGGATTGTACTATGGTGGTGTCAGGTGGTACTGTGGCTGGGACACCTGATCATACTGTGGTGGTGTCGGGTGGTACTGTAGAGGAGCAGGGTCGTACCAGGGTAGCTTAGAATTCTCTTGTTACAGGGGTGGCTCAACCTGTGGTGGCGGAGGAGGGTCAAGTAGTTCCCTCCTGTCCTCCCGGACCTACTGGGCAACAATGAGTCTCTCCAGCATCTCAAATACACGGTCAACATATTCTCTAAGCGAGCCATCCTAGGCTACTCAGTTTAGTGGAGGTCTTTCTCTCCTCATCTATTTGTACTTGCATTTCACAAGGAACGGTTGAGTGATAATCTATTGTTTTGGTGTTCCCTAGGAATTTTGTATAAGGAATGGGTCCGAGGAACACGGCTCTGATACCAACTGAAACAATCCTAAAAATATCCAAAGAAAATAAAAGATAATTAAAGTGCGGAAGCGTAATAAATGTTTAGGTTTTACATTCCTTACACAAATAACTCAAAGTACCAAACAGTGTTACGGAATTCACCATTTTGAAAGAAACACAAGAAATAAGGAAATAAACGAAAAAAAAACTACCATCTACTCGTAATTTTCTTACGGATCGGGCTCTATAACCTGGTCATCTTGATATGAAATGGTTAAATAAGGAATGAACTACACTATCCTAGTAAGAATATCACACTATATCACCGACACATAAGTAAAGATTGGCATAAAATCGAAAACTACTAATGAAGCACTAAATTTAGCAAACTCATTTATCAATCATAAAATCATTTACTATTCACTTACCACAGTGGAATTTATGAAAACAACCTATGTAGACAATAATATCATATAAATCATAATTTCATATAAAATCGGCAACATAGCACATATCATAAGTCTATATACATCGTCAATAAACCAAACAATAACAATAACTTTTTTTACCAGCTTACTAGTATCCATGGGGGTTTATATGGATGTCTCTACTACACGCGAACTCTTTCTTTTAATAATCTCAATTACGGGCCGTCCTCATACCCCGTCCGGTATGAGTGCCAAATTATTAAACCTCAATACCCCGTCCGGTATGAGGGTAAAGCGGACCGTCCTCATACTCCGTCCGGTATAAGCACCAAATTATAAAGTCTCCATATCCCGTTCAGTACGAGACAACGTTCACGGTAGGGTTACCTATGTAGTCGGTCCGTTCAGCATCTCCCCAAGATATCCAGTAAGGCTACCGTCTTCATCTATTCATTTTTTCACACAACTTTATTGTTTTTTGTTAGTCTCCATTTTTCAAATAAACCATAATCATATAAGCAAACAAACATGCATCAGAGAATATAATCATATCTCAATTTTCCAACTAAACGATGGTCACATAAGGCAGCAATACATGCATTCAAACCATAAAATTGATAAATCAGATACTATCATGCTTTTAGACTATAAAATAAATCAACAGAAATCAACAGAGAATACTTTTCGGTTCTGGCTTCATTAGCAATCCGTAATTAATTATGCACATTTATTAAATTCGCACAAAATACTATATTATTATTTATTTAAATTTCAATTCTATGATAGGGAATAGGGTTAGGGATCCTTACTCGATTTGATGCTCGAAAAACTAAGCTGTTCGACTGCGCCTACGAGCGATTTCTAGATATCTTGAATTTTTCTTCGGGAACTAAAATACACTAATAGTACCTACAAATATCCCAAACAAACCCAAAATCAGTCCGGGGGCCCATTTGGCCAATTTTAAAATTCCGGCACGGCAGCTCTGCCGTGCTCTAGCGACGGGCAGCGGCTGTTTGCCTCGAGTTGGCTGTTTTCTGCCGAATTCGGCCGATTTTGCATCGATTCTTGTGAGAAAACACGTTAAGGGTCTCGGTTAGCCAAAAAAATATAAAAAATTAAAACTCATCGGCGGTAAGGCTATTTGGTGCAGGGGCTCCTCTGGCTCACATTACGGTTGGGTGTTTTGCTCATGTCAACCCGTAGTAAAGGACACAGTGATCACAACGGTGAAAAAATTACACAAAATAAGAATCGGGAAGGGCTTCATCAGAAATATTTTGTGAAATTCTCTGCGGCGGCACCGTCGGGATTCGCCGGTATTTTTCGGCCAATTGGCCAGTCTTTTTGCTCTGATTTGGATATGGGTGTGTTTAAAATTGAATTTCGAGCAAAAATTTTTTTTTTACCTTTTTTGGCGGTCGAAAAAGCTTTGGTGCGATGACAGGTGGCGGCGGTGTCCTTCCGGCGACCGGGTCTTCTTCTCCGACGTAGGGGTCTGGCGGCTAGGGTTAGGGTTTGGTGTTGATGGGGGTTATTTATATCCGTCCGCTTTTGATTTGAGTCATCCATCGTGTTTGATCTGGACCGTCTGATTGCGATTGAATAAGAAGTGAATCTAGACCGTTCATCGCGATCTAGTCTAGACTATCCATCTCGATCCACTGTGGGTCGTCTGATCGCATTCAAACCTGACCATCTGATCACGTTTGGGGAGGAAACACATCTGGGCCGTGCGTGCGCACGGGAACGGATTTGGCCTGTTCAATCGTGGGCACGTGGATCGCCCGCGTGGCCTCTCGCATGTCACCAGGTTAGCGTCCACTACCACGCGGTGCGTCCTGATTCGCCGGGCCTGCTGACCGTGTGTCTGATGTGGCGAAACTTCTCTGAATTGCATTTTGACCTATGTTTTTCGATTTTCTTTCAAAAATACTCTCACCCAAATTTTCACATTTTTTTTCCAAATTTTTTTTCAATTTAACCCTTCATCAATTTTACTTCATTTTTCTTCTAAATTAAAATTAGAAAATTGAAAAATTAAGAATCTACATTTATACTTAAACCCTAAATTACAAAAAAATTAATTTAGGGTGTTACATCAATAATTTAATTTGTTATAAAATTTTTAAAAAATCAAATTATGTTTTATTATTTATCTAATTTAGTTCTAAAACTTTTTCCTTTACTATTAAATTTTTTTTTAAAGATATTGAATTTTTATTTAGAATTAAAAATTTTAAATAATAAAAAAATAATTATTTGAGACATTTTCTTGTGTAAAATCATGTTTCTTTGCTTTTTGAGATGGACTACCAAGTTTGGGATAATGAGAGAGAGAGAGAGATTTATGAGATAAGGGACTATTTTTAAGCAAAAAGGAATTTTTTTTTTTAAACAAATTTAATTTTTATCGTTTTAAGATTTTAACGCGGATTATATTTAATGTTTTTAAAAAAATTAAAAAGTTTGTGTATCAAAAAGTTAATTCTTACATTATTAGTATTAATTCTATAGTTGTTTGATTACTATATATATTTTAAATTCATTGTATGCTCGTGCCTATAAATAAATGCATATAATTTTTAACCTCACTTTATTTGATATTAGAACTAAAAAAAAAAAAAACTAATTCTAAAAGTAACTTTTTATTTTTTTATTTTAAGACAACTATTCACATTTACTTTTATATTTTATGTTTGAACAAAATATATTAAGATTGATTAATAATTTATATATGAATAAGTTGGAAGCAAACAACTTAAGAATGATCTTTTCTCTTTGAAGGACTAGATTGTTGAAACATGCTTTATGTCCCTGTTATTGAAAGCCAAAAATTTGACAAATACTTAAAAAAGAGGAAGTATTTTTAACAAAAAGTAAGAGCTGTTTTTAGTTTTTTGATAAATATGCTTTTGATTAATGATTTGTGTTATATGAAATAAATAATATTTTTAATAAATATATTTATGTATATTTTATTAATTAATAAATTAGTATTTAAAAATATATATATATATATATATATATATATAACATTGATGTATTCATAATAAGTTTATATTTATTATAAACTATCTAAATAATATCTATTTTAAAACTAAATAATAATAATTTCATATTGGTATTTATACTTGAGAAATAGACAAATAAATAAGTAAATATAATTTAAAACAATTTAAGTTACTAAAAAGAAATTAATATTATTTAAATAATTAATTTTTTAATCATTTTAAAATTTACTATTAATTTTATATCATAATTCATATTTACATTAAAAATAAATTCTATAACAAGTTTTATTCAATTTACTTTTCAAATTAAAGTTGTTTATGTCAGAAACCATTTCCAAAACACGTTTAAATAGCTCACATCATAAAAACCCATGAGGCCAAAACAAGGAGATTCCTTGCTTTAGTCAATATATAAACTATATTATAAATTTATTCAGTCTCCATAATCCTTTCCTTAAGAGCCTTCAAAACTTGTTTGCTAGCTAATCTTTTAGCCAACCATTGATCCCCAGCCGTAGAAGTATGAATGAATTGCACCCCATTAGCTTCTACATGCACTGTGACAGAAGCCATATTGTCCTTCCGCGAGCTAACCAATTTTTTCATTTCGAAATGCTGTTTTTGGCACAGTTCCGTCAACTCTCTAACAGGATGAAACTTAATTTTCTCGGGAGTAATCATGGGTTCCAAAAGTGGTCTTATACTTTTGAAGGCAACATCCATATTGTATCCTGAATCAACAAAAATTGCACCTGCAAGCGACTCTATCACGTCCCCAAGCACCTGTGACAGATCAATGAAATTGGATGACTTATCTTTATGTTAACCAAGAGGTAACTAATATCAAACCAGTAACTAACCTTAGGGAAACATTCCTCAGAATCCCATCCAAAAGTTGTATCTGAATGTGAAGACAAATTCTCCAAATTGTAAACGATTGTTGCTATTTGTTTGTGGAGGTCGTGTGAAAGATGACAAATATGCTTATGGAGTCCAGCTTTCACTGCACATCTGGCGTAACAACCATTGTTTGTAGATGCAGACCTCATGTCAGTTAACAATCCTGGTGATATCCCAGGATATTTCTTGTATAAGTGCGCGGTGACAAGATAATCTAACACCGCGTCACCAAGAAATTCCAGCCGCTGCACAAAATGTGAATATATCCGAGTAAGAACTAAATGACATACAACTTCTATCAAAATCTAACATCATTAATTTCACTTAGAAACCATATAAAAAGGGACACAAAAATCAGTAGGCGTAGAATGAAGTTATTATACCAGCAATTAAAAGATATTTTTACTATGGTTTCAGTGGAATTACCTGATAACACTGGCAAATCTCAGGAAGCATGTATGAGCCATGGGTCAGTGCTTCCATTAACAGAGAAGGATCTTTGAATGAATAATTCAATAAGGACTCTAGATGACGAACATTAATATATTTACCCACACATGCTAAGAAGTTCCTTTCATATGGTACGTTCGCAAAGTTGACCTCAATACCAACCCAATTCATAAACAGTAAGGCTGCGAATTCACCTCCTGAACTAAGATAGGCACCAATTAGAGCCTCAACAACATCAGCAATTCTCTTAATTTTAACGTTTCTGTTCCCCTTCACATACATCTTAACTGATTTAGAGAAGCACTCTTCAGTGAGATCATAACTTTCTGAATTTTCTCCAGGAACCATCCATTTTCCGGGATCAAATATCTCAGTATGGATAAATCCCTGCAATTTGAAAATTTTAAGTTATCGATTGTCAATATAACATAAAAATTACTATTAGAAAATATGAAAGATTAAAATATTTTGAGGCTCTTCTAGAGCCATATCAGGGCCAATGGTTTATCTGTGTTGCTCTTGCAAATATATATATACATATATCTATACATATGATGTAAAAAATATTTCAATAAAAAATTTTAACAGGAATTCATAAAGAAACTAGAAGATTCAATGAAAATAGACTTTATCCACCAATAAGCACAACTTAAACATAGGGTTCTCTTCCTTATAAACACTAATTGCTGCAATGCTCCAGGCAGCAAGAAGACAGAAATTTTTCTTCTTTTCCCATTGTACAGCAATCTCAGTTAGTTAGAGCAAAAGGAAAGATGCCAAACATAATAAATTCTGAAACACAATCTTGTTAACATGCAAAGGCATAGATGCTAGCTAACAAATGAGGCACTTCCCATGCACAAAAGAAACAAAAACAGAAGCAACAGATAATAAAAGATGAAGAAAGAGATCATAAGGCACTCGTCAAATCAGTAGGAATTGCATGGCTATGATAATCTTCTGCGAAATTGATTTTATCCAAAATGTAAAGGACATAAAATGAAAACAGAAAAGTTGAAAAAGTTATTAAAATTTACAGAAAAAAAGATCAGAGAAGTTGCAAAATACCGGAAGTTTGCGATCACATCCTAGTTTACAAAGTGAAGCATTTGAAATTATTCTTTCTCTTTTGACACTGAGAAGACCTTCATGATTATTTTGATATGCCTTGAAAAGTTGTTGAGTAGCAGCATACTTCAGAAAGGAATCACCAAGAGTCTCCAGAGATTCCAAATGAAATTTCTCTTGGCATTCTTTTGTCGTAATTGCTTCCAAAACCTAAAATGCCAGATGAGTCAGTACAAATTCGAAAAGAGACAAGCCAATGTTAATTGTAGAGAATGGTGATCAAATTTCTCCTGGAGAAATCAAATAAAAGCAACTCATCAAATGACATGCGATATGTACGCAGACAGGAACTGGTGGTGTTAAACAACTATCTTCGAGAACACTAGAAGAAAAAAAAGGAAATTAACGTTGTTGAACTGTAGTTGTATGAGAATACTGCTGGCACTGCTTCCAACTTTGAAAGAGAGGAATCACATGTGGACAAGAACATGCTCGATGATAAGAAAGCAAAGGATAGAATCTGCAATGTTCCGTAAATGAGCAAAAAGTTCAGTGATTTAGTATGCTAAGGAAAAAATTGATTTTCCTTATAACTCCATATGCAAGACCACCTAGCATAGTTTTTACTAGTCTAACTGATAGAAGTACTATGTTTTAGTAGGACTTATATAGTTGTTATGATCTATTAAGAATTTTTTTTTTCATTTAGTTAGAACCCTTATTCTATCGAAGTTCCCTGATTTAAGTATTCTATTTCATATTGTTTTTTGAACTAATATTCTATTCATATTAGCTGGTGCAAACGCCTTATGATGCGCTCCATCATTACTTCACTATTAGTTATAAACAGAACTTAAATATTCTCCTCTTTATGTATTTGCCACAACCCCACAATTGTGGTTGTTGCCGATTCCCATGATTATGGATTGAAGTATCTTTTTCTTCTGGTTTTTTCTATTGTTCTATAGGTTGTTTACATAACCTATTAGGATTTTTATAAATTTCTTATTTAGTTAGTAGCCATATTCTATTAAGGTTTTCCTATTTTACAATTTTATTCATATAGATTCAGTAAACACCCAATAAATCAAGTGGTGCTTTCTTTTTTTCATTATTTTACAAAAAGCTAACAGATAAAACTTAACTATTCTCTGAATGAATTGAGGCCTAATATCACTGTGTTTGTGGTTTTTGGATTAAATTTTTTTTTTCCTACTGTTCTAGAAATTTTTCTGTGCTGCTTTAAGTCCAGACTATGATCTTCTCTAAATAAATTTTATACAGGCAACAGACATTATGATCAAATGTTCACATATAACATCCTTTTCCTTATATTTCAGCTACTAATTTTCCACCTTGAGGATTGAAAAATAAGTTCGCTCCCCATGCAAGTATTTGTTGTGACTAGGGACTACCTATCTGGTACATAATATTCTTAGTTCTAATAATAACAATAATAAGGAAATATTTGGAAACATTTATATTCAAGGGAAAACATTCACACAGAGCACAATCCTCTGGAAACACATGACACAATTAGATATCCATGAAAATGAGTAGTTAAGCAGCAAAATTAAATATCATTACCTTCATCGTTGGAATATCAACGTTTTGCATCCAATTATCTGAATGAATCTTCCTCAAGTTGACCGCAATGAGCAAAGATTTAAGCCGATGCATGATTGACGGAATGAAAGTAAAAGAATAAACTGTTCTAACTGATATTGGAGACATGATGATGTAACAGAGTTCGGCAGGCAATTCAACATACCTACTAGGTTCTGCAGTCAAAGAGCATGAGTTCAGCAAGTACAATGAAGTAACCACTCAACTATAAGTTATAACCCCATATTCGAAGTTACCACTCTAACTATATCAGGCTAAACATATCTATTTTTTAGTTTTATGAATAATCAACTCCTGCTTGACTGCTCCAAACTCACATTTCACTATCAACCTTTTTCTCACCATGTAAACACTTATCAGCTATTACACTGGCTTTCACTAATCCAAAATAAGGGGAAAGATCAAGGGCATTCAATACTTGCATTTGTATTGATACGAATATTTTGTCGTTTATGATATTTTTCCTATATAGCGCTGCCATTAATTTCTCTTATAATATTATAATTCCTATAAGAAAAATTTTTTTATTTGTAATTAAAAGTTCTTATATATATATGAGTCATTTGTAACATAAAAAATATAGTACAAAATAAAGTAAATATTTTACCTAAATTTCTACATGGTATCAAAGCAACAAAAGGGTATTTTAAGACTTTTTCAATTTTAGAGTTTCTTTCAAACTCTAAAATATTTTCACCATTTAACCAAATGGAGTCCTAGCACCACCGGCAGCCTGCTGCCCTATTCCAGTGATCATCTCCACCCTACCCAATCCCTCTGCTAAGGTCGTACCCATCCGTTCACGCTGCTTCCTTGCGCACGGCCTTTGGATCCCACTGCTCCCTTCTCTGGTTCACGCAACCTGATCCAACATGCTGGTTCACGCTGCGCACGGTGTCTTATTCCGTAGCACACACCCGGCGTCTCTGGTTTGCGCTGCTCCTCTGCGTACGGCATCCGGCTCCCTCGCACGCAGCACCGAGTCCCTTCACGGACGCACGACCCGACCCTTCTGTTTGCGCCTTGTGCCGCTTCTTCACGCATCACAGATTCGGTCTTGCTAGACCCATCTGCTCTGATTCGTGCAGGGTCACTCGCGTAAGGTTCCTGCCTTACAGATTTGTTTTCACGCGGCCGCGCTCTTTTTTTGCAGCTTTTCAAATCGGATTCCTACTGTTGTTTGTGCAGAGCTGCACGCCCTTCCTCCTCCTCTGGTTCTTGCAATCTGCTCTCTCTGGTTGCGCATCCTCCCAGCAAATCGTGACCAGACTCGGTTCTATTTTTTGTTCTCAGATCCGGCCTTGGCTCTAGTTTCCGGATTAAAAATATTGGTTGTTCCAAAGTTCAGGTAATCCTTTATCCACTATTAGTACTTCAAAAAATGGTAAATTCAGGTATTGCTCCTCTTCTTACTATTTTCAATTTTCATGCTTAGATTATAAACTCTGAAACTAACTGACATATGATAAACTATTTTAAAAACTTCCTAACTTTATTTTCATGTATTCAACATGAGAATATACGTGTCGCAGATAGATCATACACTCCTATATCTAGAACAAACTCCATTAATGTGCCTAATTTTCTAACAATCTCTTATCTGTTAGTGTCCTTACTAGAGATTTTAACTGTAAAATTAAATTTTTTCCTAACCATTGTATTCTTTAAGATCTTCAAACAGAAAAAACGATTGACATTAATAAACTGCAGGATGATTTATGTCTTGAATATAAGTTGAAGCGTGATTAGTAATCAAGTTGCCTTCAGAAATAGTGATGTCAATAGTAAAATCTTAAAATTGCATAGACGGTTGGGACGTTCTTCTTTTTTTATTCTAGAAAAATTATATCCCACATTATTTAAAAATTTTTTTATAGATTTCTTATTTTGTGATGCATGTGAGCTACCTAAATATAAATGGAGTTGATATAATGTGAATAACCATAGAAATCTTACTCTTTTTGTGACAATTCACTCTGATATTTGCGGACCCATTCAAAATACATCCTTATTTTCTTGTAGATGGTTTGTTACTTTCATTGACTGATATACTAGATTAACATTGATTTATCTATTGAAAGCCAAAAGTGATGTGTTCTCATACTTTCGATCATTTCACAAAATAATATGTATACAGTTTGATACTCAAGTTAAGATTTTATAAACAGAAACCTGTACAGAATATATGGATGGTGAATTCCGTGCCTATTTGGAGTCTCATGAGATAATTTACAAGACAAGTTGTGCCTACACTAGTGAACAGAATGGAATTACTGAAAGAACAAATAGACACGTATTGGAGGTAACTCGGTCACTAATGTTTATCATGAATATATTAAAAAACAGTTCCCTCACCTGTTTACCTTATTAATAGAATGTTTTTGTGGGTTCTTAATTTTAGAATTCTTTTGAAAGTTTTACAAAGTACAAATTTCTATACTGTTTCCCCAAAAGTGTTTGAATATGTTTGCTTTGTCCATCTTAAAAATGTGAGTAAACTGGAACCTAAAGCTCTCAGGTGTATATTTGTTAGATATTCTCATACTCAAAAGGGTTACAAGTGTTATCATCCACCGTTTACAAAATACTTTATGACTATAGATATTACTTTTAGAGAATCTAAAACATAGTTCAGCTCCACTCCAACACCTCTTCAGGGAGAGAGTGAAATGGAAGAGGTGATACCCTATTCGGTTACTTTTAATAGTCATATTAAGGGGGAGAATTCTATATCAGAAGATCTTATTTAAGAAAAAAATGTTGTACGACTAGATAAACTGGATTTGAAAAGATATTCAAGAAGAGATAAGACAGGAAAAACCATCATGCAATATATTTCAAATTAAGAATCTTTTTTAATTCCTAAAGATACTGGCGAGTCATCTTTATCTTATGAATTATCTGATAAATTCATTACTCTTAGAAAAAGAACCCAAACTTGCACTAAGCATCCTATGTCTAATTTTGTTTCGTATAACTCCCTATCTCCCTCCTATAGAGTCTTTATTTTGTTTGTTTCCTTTATATCCATTCCACAGGATTGGAGAGAAACTCTAAGAGATCCCAAATAGAAAGAAACGATGATTGAATAAATGAAAGTATTGGAAAAAAATGAAAAATGAGAGCTTGTTTCAACCCCACACGAAAAGAAAATGATTGGTTATAAGTGAGTGTTCACTATAAAACATAAAGCAGATGGGTTAATTGAAAGATACAAAGTTTAACTAGTGAATAAAAGATTTACTTATACCTATGGAGTTGATTACTAGGAAACCTTTGTACCTGTCGCAAAAATGAACACAATCAAAATATTACAATCCTGCACTGCTAATTTTGATTAGGACTTACACTAATTTGATGTAAAAAATATCTTTTTCTGTGGGGACTTAAAGGAGGAAGTATACATCAAAATTCCACCTGGTTTTGAAGGTGAAAGAACACAAGGGAAGGTTTGCAAATTAAAAAAGACCTTGTACGGACTGAAATAGTCTCCAAGAGTATGATTTGAAAGGTTCAGAAGATGTATGATTTCTTTTGGATATCAACAAAACAATGTTGATCATACCCTGTTCATTAAGCATTGTGAGGGAATGATCGTTCTTTTTATTATTTATGTAGATGATATTGTGGTGACTCAAGATGATATAAAGGAAATGACTCGATTAAAGAGATTTCTTTATCAAGAATTTGAAATTAAGAATCTAAAAAAATTACTGTACTTCTTACGAATTGAGGTTGCTAGATCTAATGAAGGAATCTTCATTTTTCAAAAAAATTATATCCTAAACTTACTAGAAGAGAATAGTATGATGGATTGCAAGCTAATTACAAGCACGCAATGGTACATCAGTTGACATAAGAATGTATTAGAGATTAGTTGAAAGACTTATTTATCTCTTACATATCAGACCAGATATAGCATATGTAGTTAATCTGGTGAGTCAATACATGAACGATTCTCGCGAGACTTATTTACATCCTATTTTTTGAATACTACGATATCTGAAATCTGCACCAGGAAAATATTTACTCTTCTTCATAAATGACCACCTTAAAATAGAAAAATTTACAAATGCCGATTGGGTTGGAGCTTCGAATAATAGAAGGTCAACCACCAGTTACTACACACTCGTTAGAGGTAATTTGGTTACATGAAAAAATAAAAAGTAGAGTGTAATTGTACGTTTTAGTGCTGAAGTAGAATACGGAACAATGACTCAAGAGATATGTTAATTATTATGGGTGCAAAAACTAATGAAAGAATTAAAATTGTTTAAAGATGAAAGTTTACCATTGTTTTGTGACAATAAAGCAGGTATTAGTATTGCTCAAAATCCAATTCAACATGATCGGACGAAACATATTGAGATTGACCGTCCGTAAAAGACAAAGTGATTGATGGCTCTTTATGCTTATATCATGTGTTTTCTAGCAATCAGGTGGCAAACATCTTCACCAAAGGACTTTACAACAAAACTCTTCAGAATTTGATATACAAGTTAGACATGTGCGATATCTTTACACCAACTTGAGGGGGAGCACGAATATTTTGTTGTCTAAATAAATGTGATAGTTTTTCCTATATAGTTGTGCCATTGATTTCTCTCATAATATTGTAATTCTATAAGAGAAATTTTCTTATTTGTATTTAGAAGTTTTTTTGTATATATAAGTCATTTGTAATACAAAAAATATAATGCAAAATAAAGTAAATATTTCACTTAAATTTCTACAGTTTGGCATGTCTAGTTGATCATCTTAGCAAAGAATTGGAAGTAAAAAGTATAAAACAAGAGGAAAAAAAAAAGGAACAAGCAACATTAACAACAGTGAGTGCAAAAGATAGATAATAACACACAACATCCTAAAAGGGTAATTTCACCTATAGTTTACTAGTTCAGATAGCATGAAATCCAGCAAAGTAGAAAAGTATAAGGATTTTCATTTTTATGAAAAAAAATGACAAGGATATTTGTTTTTTGCTTGTTAAAGACATGATTATGTGAAAATAATTGTTGCTTGACATAGAAACTTCTTATGGAAATACTCCATACCAAGACATTTCTCCTTTTGTTTTCTGAATCCAATAAGGTAATTCTGTAGGTTAAACATATGCCTCCCCTCGAGAAGTGGTTCGTGAACAAAAGATATCTGGATGCCATGCCTGCAATATATGAGATCCTGACAATTTTGAGAAACATAAATATGACATGTACCCTTTTAATGTGCTATAGAAGACAGTTTTATTTGTAATTGACAGATTATCACATGAAAATACCTCCTTTCAAAATAGTGTTTGTAAGAAATAACATTCCCATCCCCTGGGTTCATAAGGGAATATGCATTCAGATCATCTAGAATATCAGTGATGCAATAGAAACGGCCATTGTGTGGTGTATAGACCAGAGAATTCTTGATTGTGCAAGTACATGCCAAACCATTCTTTGTATGTAAATGAGCACCACCCTTCACAGCAGGGTTTAGGCAACAGTGATGAGAAGAAGACAACACGGATCTAATCAGGTTCCAATTGATCAGTGGCTCCTGATGCAAGTCGTTTGATGGGAGAATAAGATAATCAATTTCGAGTTTGTTTGTTGACTGTACTCTGTCTAAAACTTCAACGATTTTATCCGTAGTATACTTCATAAGAACTTTGAAAATAGTAATCTGAAACCTCTTGCACAGAAGAACCTTGAAACACAGTAATATACAAGCAAAAAGTTAAGATAATTTATTTTATGTTGCATAATTTAGCCATGACAATAAATTGAAAAGGAAAAGAAAAAAAACAATACCTGTTCTCTGGAAAGATTTATGACCCCTAAATATTTTAAGGCCACAGATAATATGCTGCCATCAACATCCAAATCAAAACCCATGCTTCTAATATCAGGTGAAAGCTCAGTCCTTGTGCCAAGTAAAATATCTTGGGTAAGAATGTCAGCATTGAAGTTCTGGTTTAATTCAATTACGTAGCAATGGTAGATCATCTCGGAATGTTCAGGGCCTGGACTAACCAGCTCAGGTGGGAAATAAATAGGCTGTTCTTCATTGTGGATTTTCTTTCCTATGCATTGGAAAATTACATTTGAGCATTACTAAAAAGAGAAACTTTAAAGATCATTACTTCAACATTAAAGTGAAGCTAGCCAGTACATGGACCTCTTTTATTCAGAACTTAGAAAATAAAGATTTTTCTAAAAGTACCAAGTTCTTCTGCAGCAGCTTCTTCCTCGACAACAATGTCAGGAACAAGATTATCAGTCAGAGCACCAACTTCATGAAGCTTCTTGACCGCTTCTAAGCAGGCAGTTTGCTTTAAAGTGTTTGTATTCCCTTGCACACTGACAGTTTGTATCGGACAGCTCTTAGGAAGATACAGGGTGCAAATCCCTTTTTCTTCACATATGTCACATCTTGGAGCTGGTTTAAAGTATCTTTAAAAAATAAACCAATGCAGGAATATGAGGGCATTATAAACAAGAGAAAGCTTTCTAAGCTAATGAAAAGTGACCATAATATATCAAGAGGATGTAGGATTAGAACTAATATATACTAACCCATCAGAAGGAAGTCGCGAGCAATAGAAGTATATCAAACTAACACTTGAACTACGAGTTACAATTGCACCAGTGCTTGCAACACTATAAAACTCTTTGTTGGGCAAAGCATCAAGAGGAGCACATGGAACGGAAGCATGCCCTAGAGACTCTTTTCGCATTATATCTCCACTTGAGAGATAGTTCTCCAATCGAGCAATTGTCGAGGAATCACCACTGCAACGTACAGAGAGAGAGAATTAAATTAAGATGTTAAACACAAGATTGAAATAATTTCCTTAGTAGTTTATTGTTGAAAATCTATTTATTTATTTGTTGAAACCAACAATGCCTTATAATTATTTTTACGACTAGAAAACCAGGTTCAGCCCAAATTTTTTCTCATTATTATTTGGATTTGTTGATTTCTAATTCTTATATATCCCCAGATGTTGGAAATTGACTTTAGTGTCAATTTTCCTAATTTGTGACAGTTTCGTGAATACAGTA
Source organism: Carica papaya (assembly GCF_054855325.1). Classification (NCBI taxonomy): domain Eukaryota; kingdom Viridiplantae; phylum Streptophyta; class Magnoliopsida; order Brassicales; family Caricaceae; genus Carica; species Carica papaya. Next base: position 10,527,562 of record NC_142309.1, on the reverse strand, counting down.
TTAATTATATACCACTAATATGAACAATAAGAAAGGTTTTGTTTTCTACATGGAACTACAGCAGCCTGCTCTCTGTTTTTTTACAGTCTTCATTGCTGAAACAGTAATATCTGTCACTCTTCATAGCTGATTATTGCCCTCCATGGTCAAAAAAATCCTTCTTCCTCTTCCTTCTTTCCCCTGAAAAATGTGACATTTCCCTGATAATTCATCAAACCCCTTTCTTACCAGTATTGAATCTGTATCAAATCAATCAATGAGGGAACTCTACGCATTGACTGAATAGAGAAAACTATCTCCAACTATAAGAGATTGTGAGAAAGTTACAAAGGGAAGAGGAAAATTAAGCCAACTACTTGGTATCAATTTGAAATGATAAGATCTGAAGTTAATACATTGGAAGAGGAAGATACACTGATATGTCTTGGTTTTGGAATTCACTGCAACCTGAAATTAGTGGGAATTGCATGTTTCTCTCAACCACTCAAGTGATTAGGAAATCCATTTCCCGGACATACTCTAAGATGCAAGATTCTGCTCGTACCTACAAACCAAGACTAACAGTGTATTTATCGGAAGGGAGCTTGATCAAAAGAGGAGAATCTTCACATTTCTTGCAAGTCTTAGTGCAGAATTTGATTAGATCTGTGTTCATCTAATGGAAAAGAAGTCATTATCCTCTCTGAATGAGACACTTGGAATAATCTGTGTTGAGGAGAGCTGAAGGACAGTTATCCTTAGTTCCCAAATAATATATGGCTCAGCCATGATCTACAAAATTCAGGATGATGGACTCGAGTAATCTGGGACAAATTGATTATAGAAATTATAGTGTAAGGAACTTTAACTAGGAAAACTTTTGGTGTACATATTGTAAAAGCCCCATGACACAAGGGAGAATTGTTTTAAACTCCGTAAAAAATCTTGTTTTTAACCAAAATGGTAAGTTCAAGGGACAACCAAAAAGCAAAGTATACCTCACAAATGAGAAATCTTGTCAACGAAAATTCAATCCTACAACAAAGTTTCTTGAGAACTCAAGGAATAGGAAATTGAAAAACTCAGAAATCTGATTAATTGTCTTGTTAAACGCAATTATGTATGCTCATTGGCTCAATCATTTAAGTGCTCTGTCTCTTATGCTTTTAGTGCCTCAGACTCACATCTTCATAGTTGCTGGGTTGTAGACTCAGGAGCTAGTAAAACACTTGCTGCTTTGAGATGCCATCTTTACTTTCGAACTATCTTAATAAGAGTTAGTAAATTACCTGAAGTGAGTTTTGTTGGGTTGGAGAAGCAAATCAAGGATTTCTTCAAAAGGTTAGAAGAAAACGGCATAACAGATAAAGTAAACAAAAGGGTGAAGAAAGAAAGGAGGAAAGAGAAGAACAGGGAATCAAAATGATTAAAGTGCTTGATAAATTATGGAAAGAGCGAGAAGGGTCCAAACGAGAAAGGGAAGGCATGTTTAAAATGTTTAGCAGGATTATATCTTGGAATGGGAGAGGTATCCATAATACTGCTAAAGGGGTCACAAAAAAGGGTTGACATATTTCCTATGCAAGAAACTAAAGTTAGAAACATGAATGATTATGTAGCCAAAGGATTATGAGCAGCAGGATGTGATTTGATACGACCTCTCTTGAGTAGAAAGTGCGAGAAGTATCCTAGTCCTTTGGAAAGAGAGTCTAATTTAGTTCACTAAAAGCTTCAGATGTTGTATCAGTTAACTGTAAATTAAATCTAAATGTCCCAATAAGCATTGGATTTTTACGAGATTATATGGCAAGGCAAAGGCCAAGATAGAAGGCTTCTTTGGAAGGATCTTACCAGGGTGAACCAGAATTAGAATTTCCCAGGATTGTGGGGGATAACGTAGTTCCTTTCGTTTCTCGAAGATGGGATCAAACTTCATGGTATTTTTCAGAAGTTTGAATTTGATTGATTTTCCTCTTTATAGGAGATAGGTGGACTTGGGGTAGCTTAGGTTCCTCATCCCATCAGACATGATGAATATGTCAATAAGGTTGCTCCAGGAATTGCTGAGTCTTTGCTTCTCAGAGTAACATCTGAATATTCTTCTATCTATTTAGATTTCAATAAAATCAAATGGGGATGACTCCTTTTAGATTCCAGAACATATGGTTGAAGATCATGGGTTTTGAAGAGCTCATTAGGAATTGGTGGAATAACATAATGCTAGAATGGACAGGTAACTTCAAGGTTGCTAAATTAGTTGTCTGCATCTATATGAAAGTCAAACTTAGAGTAAGAATACCGTGGTATGGTTGGAGGAAAAAGAAACAACTGAATGGCTAAAATTCACTTGACTAGTATTGTTGAAGTTGATAAGGCATTTTAGATCTTGAGAAGTAGAAGAGAACAAGAAGTATCTTTTAGATTGAATTGGCAAATCTGTTGGTAATGGATGAAGTTGCTTGAAGACAAAGGTCTATGAGGATTTGGATCAGCGAGGATAAAAGAAATATAAACTTCTTTCACAGGTTTGCTTCATCACACTGCATGCACAATGTTATTTCTAACATTGGGAGTAGATAAACAGGGAGATTGACAACCTCTACAACATGAGACAGCATTCAAAAGACTTTTATGGAGATCTTTATCAGGAACCCACGCAAGGGTGGCCAGAGCTTGATGGTTTGGAGTTCCTTTGTTTTAAAGCTACTGATGTATATGCCTTTGAGATTCCTTTTTCAAAAGAAGAAGAGAGGTGTTAATTTTCTTGAAATGGTGATAAAAAAGACATCTGGGCCTAATGGATCCCTGATGCCTTCCTAGATAAATTCTGGATATGATAATGAGTGAAATTATGGATCTTTTCGGAAATTCTTTTTGACATGAAAATCTGCAAGGAGTCTGAATCCAAATTCCTGGGCACCTGCTTCGAGGTTTCAAGAAATCACAAGCAAGCTGGAACCAGAAAACATCTATTCACCAACTTGAGAGAACTTTTTCTGGAGGGCATAGTAATGGGAGTATGTTCATTTATTTCTAGATATGTACGATATCTTCTCATTATTTTTACAGCTAGAAAATCATGTCCCTAAGTTTTCTCTAATTAACTGATTTTAGGAAATGGTAATAGGATCAAATTTCCTAATAGGTACCTCTTTTGTGTACAGCTTATTTGAATAATAAGAAAGCCTTCATTTTTTCAACATTTATATTAATTAAAGGTTATCTTTTCCAGACCCTAGCATTCATAAATAGTGCAAATGATTATATTCATATATTTTTTTGGATAAATGAAGACAAAACAAACTATATATTACCTCTTGACCATTAATATATAATCTGAATTCTGCATTCTGGCACGTCCTCGGGACTGTATGAAACTGCAAACTGTGGCTGAAGGGTCAAATCTAATCACCAGATTGCAATTCTGAACATCTAAACCTTCTTCAAGAATTGATGTGGCAATAATGATGTTGACCTGCAAACATGTCAGCTCACATTCAAAAGTGGTAGTTGACAACAAACACATTACTGTAAGAATTAAACTGTGTTTAAGCATACCATGCCTTTACGGAATTCTTCTACTATTTCATTTTGAGTTTTCCTGGTTTGACTTTGCAACCCAGAGTTATTTCCTGCTATGTACTTAGTCCTCCAGTTAGTATGTCTCGAAAGCACCCCAGTCAAGAGAGAATCCAACACGATGGCTGTGATTACCCTTTCGACAAAAACTATACATCTTATATCTTTCAGAGCACTGGTTCAGATAACAAAAAATGAATCAAAGCTCTAGAGATGTATGACAAAAGGAAATAATAGAACATTCAGCTTCAGTTATGCACAAAATAAATTCAAAAAATAGAGATTGGCCCTTATGGCTCTACAGAAACGTATGCGTCAAACAAACTGTGAAAGCCAAAAGCTGATAGTCTTGCAAGCATTACTTTGAGAATGTTAAAACATGCATGGTACTATCTTATATACAACCATCCGATAACATTCAATCTTATTGGCTCACAACAACTTGCAGAGTCCAACTCCTAAATAATGTCTAAGTATGGAACACTTTGGAAAACAATCATATGCTTGAACTGATTTCTTGCTTGATTTGAAGTTAAACATCAGAGATTTATTATCTCTTGTTCATTTTTAATTTGACATATAAAATGTCTCCACAACTTATTAAAGCTATAAGCACCATCAGTAGAAAAGTAAATTATGCACACTCACTTTTTATCTTCAAATTGTCTTCAAAGCTATTTGATTAGTGGAGCTCATCTAATAAATTCAATTGAATAGCTTATTGACAAGAAAAATCCTAAATGGAATTTAATTAAAAGCTTAATTACAAAATATATAACCTAACATCTGGATGTATCCCAAGTTGAAAACAAAACAAATCTTAATGTATAGGTTTACTATTTGCAAAATGTTCTATTCTTGGTATTTGCTCTTCCTTGGAAAAATTACATAGATATACCTTAAACTTTAGAAAATATAATATTGAAAATTCTTTAGATTTTTATTCTAAAACAGACATAAGAATTTCATATACACATAAGGCCAGACTGAACAAGTGTGGCTTCAATGGAATCCAAGAAATTTAGAAACAACTTATCCACGCTTACTAAAACATCTTGACCAATCTTTTGTATAGCAGTGGCAGCTGTTCACTGCCTTGTCAAGTTGCCAGAGAAAATTAGACACACAAGGTACATCTCACAGGGAAAAATCAGGAATCAAATATAATCACCTGTATTCAAGAAGACAATCAATGAGGCAGGCAATTTTGTTAGTCAAGAGTCCTGCATCCACATGAGCTTTAACATCATCCCCGATCGTCCACTTTGGATCTAAAAGCAAGGTGAAAAAGGAGGACAAATATATAAAATGAAATATATGTTTCAACCTTAGTCAGTCCTCTCAAAAGAGGAAAAAAAAAAGAAATAAGTACCAGATGTTATGTAAGCTAAAAATGCTTCGAACACATCCTGACAGAATTTTCTAACAAATTTGTCACCAGATATATCCATCTTCCCCCAAGATAAAATGTCACTTGCATTAGAGGACAAGGACTGTGCAGCCTGTCACAGTAACAAACAATCACCTATGTATTTTCCAAGAGAAAATAAATCTGATACCGATCAAACTGAAGTTATTGAACAAGTACCTTCATGGCCAGCCAAGCACCAAGTTCAGTCAAACAGTAGAGTAAAGTAGAATTTATCTTGGATATCTTCTTCTCTATAGAGTCCATCAGAGAGTTACTGAATCCTAATTTTCCCAGTAATTGTTGATGCTGAAAAGTGGTGCATGTGGTTAGTACATTCTATTTCCCAGGACACCAGCAATAAGAAGAACAAGATGGAAAGGGCCGAAAAATATATTCTCTAAATCTCATATTTCCAGACAGCCTACACACCTTTGCTGTTAATACATTCAACTGATCCACCAGGCAGTTATATAAAGCATATGGAATATGCACTTGCTGGTAAGACCTTAACTTAGGAGTTGAAAATGGTATAAACTCAGTAAGCACAGATTCGCTGCTGCACGTATACACCTTCAATTACAAAAAAAAAAAAAAAAGAACAATGATACCAAGTAAATGATGGCATTAAGCAACAAAGAAAAATATTACATTAAATCTATAATATTATCACGTTATTGCATAAAAAAAGTTCAAATAGAAGAATATTGACAAAGAACATCATAATCACATAAATACCATTCGTTATATTGCTACGAAACTATTCATCCCTCTTCCCTTCAAAAGAGGCTTATTAGGAATTAACTCAAGATTATAATCAGATAACAAATGTTATAATCAAATAACAAATGCTAGAAAAAGGCCCCTCATTTCAGTAAGTAAACATTTAATATGCGGGAAAACAATTCAAAGTTCAAAATCAAAATACAGAAGCAACCTTTGAATTCATGAGGGTCTCCAACTCATGAATCTTCTGCCAATAGTCGCCTGATGATTTTGCACCTAGATAAAAAATGACAGGAGATTCAGATAACAAATAGCAAAAAAATCATATAAAAAATAGTAATTACGACAAAAACCTTTTGTCTTAATAGGGGAAGCAGTCATCCCAAAAATCCGAGGTAAATTACATATTCGAGATTTCAACTGGGAGTGATAAAACTCCTGAAAATGTAAACGTTGAATAAAAAAAAAGAATGAAATATTCGTACAAATAGTTTTATGATGAAGTGTCATATAGAAAAGAAGTATCCATACTTGGACATAAGACTGTTCTGAGCCATAAATACTTAAGTAAGCCAAATTACCAAAAAGTATCATTTCTCGGACAAAGATTCATCTTGATTTTTGCAAAAAAATCTTAAATAACAGATCATCATGTAGTTCTCCAAACTATTATGGTTCATTTTTTTTATTATTGAAGAGAAGCCTGCATCTGCACTGACACTTCCAACAGAAGAAAAAAAGCACAGAAATAGGCCCCTCTTTCATTTTAATAAAATTCAGCATCTTATTGTGAGTTTGGTGCAAAGAGCATTTATCTGTGTGTATCTAAATATAAGTGTTGAATATATGCAATAATCTATTTGATCAGATATCCATCAGATTTAATGAGATCAGACATGAATTAGATTGGAGAGCATCTTCAGTAATTGCAAAAGAAAAAAAGGAAAAGAAAATACAACTCCTACCAATGGATCAACATTCCACTTGTTTATGCATTTTGTCAATTTAAACGCATAAGTTTATTTTCAATTAGTGAAAAGATTCACTGATATGGGCATGGGTCTTCATGACAGAGAAGAAGCTAACAAGCTCGCCCGTCAACACTTGTTTCTTGGCTCATGAGCACAATGCTAATAGAAACATATATCATTGTTTTGAACTCTACAATTCAATTATACTGAAAGACTTGGTATCTCCCTTTGCTAAACTCTTTTCTTATCCTTGCTTTGGATTCGTTTTGTTTGTTTTAAGTTCTATGTTGAAATGAGAAGATATTAAAGATGGGACTATGTGCACGAACTGCAAAACATATGAAAAAGAATTATTTCCAGCAAATCACACAGCCAGGCACATCTGATCTTCATAAAATATCAATTGCAAAGCAGATCATGAAGTAGAACAGAATAAACTCACTCTCATTATAGAAGCATAAGGGTGATTCCCACGGGCATGATGGCATTCATCAATTATTAAAACCTTTATCATGCTTAATTTAAAAAATGCATGTCTCAAGCAGTTCAGCAGAATTGCAGGAGTCATCACAAGGACCTGCAAAAATCAACTACGAAATTATTACATTTTATAAACATTACTGCACAAGATCAGCATTTAGTGCTTGTGGAACAACCAAGAAAATGATACAAGGATTAGACCAAACGAAGAAAGTTGTTGGAGATTTCCTTTTATCTTTTATTATGAAAATTCATGATGTAAATAAATTTAAGTGATTAGATTCAGGTAGTAACATCATCATACTATATTTTACTTAATTAACAGAAATCTTCTGAGAATTGATTGGATTGGATCTTTATAATCTAATTCATAAAATTATCTATTAAGTTCTTCGTATAAATAATTCAAATTCAATTATTTAAAGATTTGGAATGCTATGTGATTCAGGATGAGTAGCTGTTAATCTAACTTGTCATACAGATAGTTTAGCAACAGATAAAATCTAGGTAAAAAAGAAAAAGAAAAATAAAGATACACCAGAGAAAATTAGAAATCAATATGAAGAATTGTAGGAAGAATTATATGTAATAAGATATGTTAGACAGAACAATAATCAGACGAACAAACATAGGGAGTAAGATTGATGCAGAAAAGAAAAATCCTAAAAGGACATTTCTATAATAAAATATATTTATACAATCGTAATATTTATGTATTATTAAGGTACTTAGATTATTTAGGAACTAGCATTTACATGGAATAAGTTTACTATTTCCCATTTAGTTTGGATCATGTTTTGTTAGTTTCTACTATATGTTATTCTAATTAATTAGTTTATTTTCTTATTTTAACAGAATTGCTAGATAAACTTAAAAATTTCTATTTTTTTGTATTTTTATTACCTAATAAGTATCTAACCTTATTATTAGATGGAGCATTCATGATTATTATTTAAATATTGAGTTATTGATTTAATTATTTAGACCCTAGATCTTAAAAAAAAATTTCTTCATGAATTTTCTCAAGTTTCCTACTCATGATCTGTTATTCTACAAAAAGAACCCTAACAAAAAATTATTGATTCATTATTATTTATTCTCTTTGGTGGTAGCTACTAGATTTTATAGTCTTCTTTTTATAGAAAAAAATGTTTTTTAGATAAAACAAGAAGATTTATTAGAGAGAGAAAAATAATAAAATTGCAAAACTGGAGGATAAGGGTCCTCCTAACCAAAAGAAAAATGAACGCAAAGTGATTCCACCCTGTAAGCTATTTATAATAGCTTTCCAGTTGCAATGGAGTGAAAAGATACTAGTGTTATGAGCCTATGTGCTTTACCCAGAGGATTATGAAGAAAGCAGCTATTTCACGCAGCTCATAAAATAATGTGTGGTAGTCAGTAACACTCCAGCAGTTTCAATTTATCCATAAACACCAAGTCCAGCAAATAATATCCCTTGCCAAAGAGGTTTTGCCTCATTCACACCCATCACTATGAATAGAAGAACAAAGAAGGCTCTTCACATTTCATGGAGTAACCCATTTCAAACTGAAAAAATCAACCAATTTTGTCAAAACTTCCATGTTGTGGCATTATATAACAATAGGTGAGCAGATTCTTCTCCCTGTGAAGCACATGAAGCAGATGTGTTGAGATAAGGCTTGGTATGGTCGACAAACTTGAATCATACCATATATGTTGAGCTTCAGGTGAATAACAGTTCATAAAGGCACCTTAATTTTTTATGGAATCAGAGCTTTCTAGAATACACTGGCAATGTGAAATCGGCTAAAGGGGTTATCAGGAATGGAATCAAAGAAAGAATTACATGTATATAGCCTAGTTCGTTCAAAAACCCAAATTCTAGTGTTTGTTTGAGGCAATGAATGAATAAGCTCTAACAAGTCTAATAAGGATACGATATCAGGAGTCTTGCTATCGGATGTTAATGAGTGAAGTGAAAGTTCCAATAACCCTTATAAATGTTGTTGATTACTTTGTGCCACAGAGAGTTTGGTTCCCATGGGAAGTGGCAAAGTCATTTAGTCAATAAAGATATATTTTTTGATCTCAGATTCTCAACATCCTAGCCTCTTAGACATTTGGACAACAAATCTCTTATCTCGCTAGGTGGTCTCGATTCTCCTCCTTTTGTCCTGCCTACAAAGAACGATGCATATACCCCTGAATTATCTCTGCTACTCTCATCGGTGTCCTCAATAGAGACGAAAGATACATAGATATACCAGAGAGACAGGCTTAAATAAGGACTACGCTTTCCTCTAGAGCGATCACCCTCCTATAACTATATTAACTACTCCATCATTCCCTCCTCCAGATTAATCCCAATGGTCCCACTCTTTGTCAAGTTTATTCTTAATTTGGAAATTTGCTCAAACACTTCAATGAGTGTGAGCGCACTACGGATGAACTTTTCATTATATTGCAAAAATAGAATTGTATCATTAATAAATTGGACATGGGGAACCTCTACCCTATTTCTCTACCATAAAGCCCTTCAAGATCCCTCTTTTCAACTCTCTAGTCAACATCCTACTCAATACATCCACCACTGTCCATGACATTTTATAACTATTATTGAACCAATTATCTACAATCAAGTAACTGAAATTTTGATTAGTTTTAGTTTAAAGGCATTAAATGAAAATTAAAGTTAATTTTAACAAGATATTGGTTCTCTTACTTGTACTAGCAGTTAGAAATAAATAAACAGTTTGAAACTATTCATAAAGTTGTTGCAGGAGACAAAACGAAAATATCAATACTTTATTATTGTATCTGACAATATCTTCAAAGCTCAAGAAGCTGGTTTCTTGGAGTTATTTTATTATATCTACAATGTAGCACAATGGGACAGGGTTTAGGGACATGGAAAAATTAAAGAAAATAAGATAAATTCAATCAAAATCAAAGTGACACAAGGTTTTCACAACTATAATCACATGAATATTAGGTACTCAATTCGATGAGAGGAAATCACTAGTGTTATTCATAAGTAACTATAGAGTGCCTACATAGTCTAATGCGACTAGGATCCTCGAATAGGAAAACAATAAAGATACACATAAAATTTCTAAATGAATAAGAAATAAAATCTTGATTCTACTCTAGATAGTTTCTAAAAGAGCTATATACCCCAAATAATGTCATTTTAATCCAAACAAATCATGATCCATATCAATTATTTTCAAGAACAAAATTATTTAGGTCTTTCATATATTTCGAAATCAAGCATGTCCTGAAGCTTCTGATAACATTCCACTTGCAGCCAATACAACCACAACCTAACTTGCATGAGATTTAACAACCGAAACTACTAGTTCAACTGGTAATGACCCAGGAGCCAAAGATAGCAGAGCATAAAGAATCATATTCACCTTCGAAACAATCTTATCAACTACACAAGCCATAAACTTGCAGTCAGGAAAGTGACATCTTACTCAAACGACAGCCTAAATGGAGCAAGTATGGATGGTCTGTCAATGATTGAATTAAATATTTTGTAAATCCTATCTCATATTATATTCAACAAAATCATACCTCATGTTTGTTTATTTGTTGCTTCCACATTGCAGCATCCCAGAAGTCCACTCCCATATCTCCCCAGTACTTACCGACTTTCAGGTCGGTGTGCATTTCTACAGCTCCTGCTTGCTAAAAACAACAAAAAACCAAAAGAAATAAATTTTTTCAAACATTTTTGGGTTCGTTTTAAAGCCATACAAATGGAACAAAGAGAAACATATATATATATATATAGCATGAAAAAAAAGAAAGAAAAAAGCCTCATCTTAAGCTCTAGCTTCAACTATCATGCCATACCCTATAACTTTGTTCATTTTTTTTTTCAACATCCGATTGAAAGAATTTGTCAAAATAATTGTATGCTAAAAATTTGAAAAAGAAGTGCTTTACACAAAGTAAATTTTCAGTCCAAAATTTCTGGACTTCAAAATAATGCGACCAATCTTCCTAGTGAACAAATGGTTATATAGAAATGACATAAATTTGAACAAAGAGTAAAATTTTAAAAACTTATCAAACAACCACATGCAAATTTTTATACAGATCCTCAGACAGAAAGATTGGGTAAATGAGAAGTACTTGAGTGACTAAAACAACTTGGGGAACTAGGAAGACTGCAAAATTTCGAGAAGGCTTGCGGAAGAGATGTGCATAACTGCGTAGAAGCATGATGGAAATCATGGTCTTGCCGGAACCGGTTTCCAAGAACACTATTGTGTTCTGCTTGATTGCCTTTTCAAGTGCCTCCACTTGATAACTGTATCAGACATCAAAAAGAACAAACAAGTAATATCACTAACTTCAATGAATTACCAAGCCAATTCACGTTAAAAACACCAGTAAACGAAGATTGTTTTATCTTCTTTCTGGCATCTCTCGTCAACCATGCGAGCATCCAAAAATAAAACATGTATACAGGGGAAAACAAAAACAAAAACAAAAACAAAAACAAAAGGCACCTTCTAGCAAATGAGAGAGGATCAGCAGCGACTTCATCGTATTTTTCTGCTTCCATGTTTGGCGGATTCATATCTGTGCAAATGATCATCACGACATTCACGAAATGAAGAGAAGCTTAGTAAAATCAAAGAGGAATTTGAATTCTACATAATTAATAAACGAGAATAAGAAGATTTCAAATTAAAGTGCTCTTTCTTCCACCGCAACAACAATAATCTGAGAGAAATTAAACAAGACCGGCGAATTATCCATCTGAAAACCAGCTTAATCAAGAAACGGACGGGAGAAAAACTGAGCAAAGAGAAGAGAGCGAACTGAGTCGAGTAGGAACCGTTGTGATTCAATGAACTAAAAATTAACATATAAAATTTTTTGTTTTAAATTTGAGGCACTTCTTTTAAGTGCAACTTCTCATGGAAGTTAGTCATCAATTTAGTGTGCGTTTGACCGGACATTTACTTTTAATTTTTCTTTTTGTTTTAAAATATTTTTAATAAAAATTAAAATTAAAATTACTTTTAACAAGTTTATAATATAATTTTAACTTTTATAAAAATTTAAATATAAAAAATTATTTTTTACCAAATAATACTTATATTTTTTAAATGATAATACTTTTTATAAAATACCAAATATTTTTAGTAAATAATTATTTAAACAATATATATTGAACAAAAAAAAAATCAAATATATTAAAATTTTTAAGGTACAATAATATCCTGCACAAAAAGAGGATTAAGAAAATCAGACTCATAAAATAAGGTAAAGCATTATCTACCTAAAAAACCAAAAAAAATATATAAATCTAAAAATTATAAATATCTATGAGCAAATCAAACTCTTAAAATAAAAATCCGGACCAAAAGGCAAAATTAAAAATTGATATTCTTCTATACAATATTTTATCTTAAAATTTTCTTAATTATAAACAATTATTTGTAAATATTTGGTTCGAAAAATATTTTGAATTTATAAAATTTGTTTACAATTTTCAAAATAAAAACCAAACCAAATTTTTTTATTTTTTCCTAGTTATTAATGCCTCAATTTTCAAAATGAAACTTTTGTTTTATTAAATGTACAATATAATGATTGTATTATGTATGAGGAGAATATGATATATCATATTAATCGTTAAGATAAGATAAATAAATCGAAGAGATAGAAAAATTTAATGACCTAGTAGATTCAAATCGATCTCTTAAAATTTATTTGCCTTTTTTTTTAATTAAAACAAAAATGGATTGGTTTGAATCGGATTGGATATTTATTTTCAACATATTAAAGCGGGTTTGAAAAATTTGTGTGCATAGTTCAAGAGTGGAGCGAGTTGGATAAAAAGTGTTATCAGAAACATCATAAGTGATATATATAATGATAATTTCATAAATCGATTCTAAATTCGAGATAAGTTTGGATTTTCTACATTCAAGTTTGAATCGGATATATATATTTTGTAAAATTTGTCTCAAATTTAATCTGTTACTGTTACTAAAATTAAAAAAAAATTTACAATCGAACATAAATTACAAAAAAAAAATTATTTTCTAAAAATTATGATATGATAGCAAAAACTAAAAAGCGAATAAGAGAATAGAGGAAATAATTTATCTTAGCTATTACCTAATTGAGGATGCGAAGGTTTACCTTTTGATCAAAATCTTGTGTGGCCAATAAAGTTCATCAAAATCTCCATTCTGTCATCTACAAAATAGTTATACAACTTTTAGTATGATAGAATGTAATTTGTTAACCTAAAATTCAGAATGAATTAAATTTTATCAATAAACACTAGCCTTGAAGGAGCAAAGAAATAAAAGGGTAAGATTAAGCAATATTACCTTTTACTTAATCAAGTTGCAGATCACGTTACTAATAACACTTGATAAATAAACCCATAGTCCAAAGTAAATCCATCAACTTTTATAACTTTTACTTTTAAAAGTGAAGAGGTGGCGTGTTCAACCTTTCAAAGTAAAACCATAACTTCTTTTTATATTTTATTTATTGAACAAAATTGTTTAAAATTACTAGTCATCATATATATATTTTTTTTCTTTTTGGTCAAAGAAAAATAAAACTCTACCTTTTTTTGTCGAAGATACCCAAATACCAAGGTTTTTATTTCTCTTATTCTCTTGCTCTATTTCTTGTCACCTCCCTTTCAAGCTTTATTGATTTCTCCCTCATAAAATTGTAGAGATTGCAATATATAGTATAGTGCAACGATGATTATCCACCTTCAGAACCAATGACTACAAAAAAAAAAAGGAAGTAGTTACCTTCAATTAGCAACCTTCGTCACTATTATCTATGGAATCAATAAAGACTTCAATGAATGGTAAACAAAAACAATAATAATGTACTAACATACTTATTACAACACGCATACCATCAAGAGAGATTGGTAGATCTTGTATTTTTTTACATAATTTTTTTTGCTTTACTAAATGAATAAAGAAAAGAATGAGAAGCTTGAAAACTTATTTGTGCCTTGAATCAATTGCTATCTAGCTATTCTTGGATATGCAAATCTTCTTTCTTGATTCAGGACCTATATTAACAAATTTTTTTTAAAAAAATAGATGTTAAAAATCTCATTATCTAAATTATTTATTCATTTATGATATTTTTCTATATCACGAGACAATGAGAGATTAAAGAAAAATCTAAATGACGTACTAAATCTCAATAGCAAAACTTACCAAAATTGTCGTCCTTGAATAAATAATTATAAATTAATATAAATATATGATAATATGAATTTAAAAATATGTATATTACCACATGTGATTGGTCATAAGTATAACATTTCTATTAAACATATCTATTTGCAATTAATCTTATTTTTTTTAACCATAATAGATGCTTATGAAGTGTCTCTAAAACTAAGAGCCTCCTTACAAAGTTTTACCAACATTTGTATAAAGCACCCCACATGAATTGTGACATTTTGTTGCTCTAAGGGATGCTTTTTAAAATACTAATAACTATTTTACAAATGTTTTATAGAAGGGTTAAAATACCAAAATATCCCCTAAATTATACAAAAAAAATTTAAAATTCTCTGAAGGTACTTTTTGTTTAAAGTTTTCTTTGAAGTTTAATAAAATTTCTTTTCTTTATTAAGTTTCTTTAACAATGTTTGGACTCGCTGGTGAAACACATGATATGGACAAATCACATCACATTATTTTTAAATTTGTTAATATAGCAGCCATGTCGACACCCACATGGAAGCTACATTAGATTTTTGTCCATGTCAACACCCGTAAAGCTTGATTGAGGAGCCACCAAGTTTTACTTTAAGAATTTAAGGATTTTCATAATTCCATAGATGAAAAACGATAACAATACAAAGCTCATCCTCCTCCACCTGTTGATTAATACAAAACGATGATGTCTTTGCACTATTTTTGGATCTTCTTCTTCATTACTTTCATTACTCTAATGCTCACTATCACTCTCTTTTCTACCATCATTAATCCTTTTTTTCCTTTGTCATCCATCTCCACTGTCTTTCTTTCTTCTCCCTCAACTTCCTTGGTTACACCGTCTTTGTCGATGAAAACAAGTACTTCGTCTCCAACTTAAAGAAAAACACTCTCGTATCTAAGCCTACAGTATTCAATATTCCACCAAGGTTTCCTAAATGAACTTATTGCTTACCCTCGTAAAAACATAAATGAAAAATAAGTGCAAACTAATATAAAATTTTTTCTTGTCCATCTGCAAACTTGGAATCAACAACTTAGCCAACATGTTTATGATATTGACTAGGATGGCATCTTGACTGTTGTAATTGAGGAATTGTCATTCCACGGTGACTTCTCAATCAAAACAATAAAACCTTCTATCCTATCATCTATAAAAGTCCGGTAATGATCACAATTTGTTATCCCCTGATTCAATTTCAAAGTACAATTTTCATTGCAACAACTTTAATTCCATGGTGGTGAAATTTTGGACATGGCACAGTGGGGGTGATGTTTCTACTTGTAGATAATATCGATAAAGAAGAAAAATGGTAAAACAAAAAATAATTTGATGTGGTGTGGGATAAATGTGGTAAAAAATCTAATATGGCTCCAATGTGGGTGTCAATAGCGGATGCAACATTAATAAATTTAAAAATGGTGTAACATAGTTGTCCATATCACATGTTTCACTAGCTAGCCTAAATGTCATTAGAGAAACTTAACAAAGAGCAAAAATTATATCACTTTTTTCGAAGTTCAGGGAAATTTTGAAAAAAAAAAAAACTTCAATGGGAATTTTGGATATTTTTATATAGTTTAGGAGTATTTTGTATTCTAACCTTTACAAAAGTATCAAAAATCCTCTTTTTTTTTAGCATTATAAGTATAATATATGGTAACCATAACGTGGAAGAGTAAAAGACTCTTGAGATAGTTTGCATGGTTATTTGTCCTTGGTGAATCTAATACATCTTAGCATTGATGAGCTTAAGAGTCTTACCAAATGCAGAAACAAAAAGCATACCATAACTCATACATATTAAGCTCCATGGTGGATGACTTCATATATAACTATGAGCAACTTACCATTATTCATGAGATGTGGATTTATTTGCTAATTAAGATGTGAGAACAATAAAAGATCATAATTCTACGAGACATTAACTGAAAATAACATCGGATATAATAAAAGAATTTTTTTAAAAAAAACTATCTATATCTTAATTAGTGATAACAAAATCAGGTTGTAGTTAGATTTTTTCTTGAAAACTAAAGTAACATAAGAGATATATTTGACTCATAGTGGAAGTATCAAAACTTAATCATGTTTCATGTCACTTTGAATTAGAAAAAACCAGATTAAAGGGCATATAAAAGTTCTTAAAAGTTTTGAAACCTTAAAAAATGAGATGAATAAAAAAAAGGCAAAAAAGATTAATTAATCTGAAAAAAAAAAAACATAAACTTCAAAGGTGACAAGAAAAAAAAAATATTTTAATGATGAAGGATAAAAATGTAATGGTGTTTTATAAATGTGTTAAGATGAGCCATTTTGCTCCTGATTGCACCCTAAGTATCATAATCATGGAGAACAAGAACATTATGCTCGAGAATGCTTGAACATAAGGGAGTAATAGATATTTTTTTACTCATTATGTAACACCCAAATAAATAAATAAAAATTTTATTTATTTATTTTTATTCTTTTTTTATTTATTTGATTTTTTATTTAACTTAGTTTAATTTAATTCAATGAAAATATAAATAATAAAAATGATAAAATTGGGTAAAAATATTATTTGGACTTAATTGAAATTGATTTTGAGAAAAAGGGGTAAAATTTTGGATTCTGGGGGTGTTTTTGAAAAGAAAATCGAAAACCGGGGGTCAAAACGTAATTTAGAAAAGTTGTGCCACGTCAGCACCACGTCAATAGGCACGTCAGCGGCCCGGTCAGCAGCTCCGGCCAACCAGAACGCGCCGCGTGGCAAGACAACGCTGACCAGGGAACGGGCCACGTGGGCGATTCGCGTGCGCGCGATCGGACGGTCCAGATCCATTCCTGCGCACACAGACGGCCCAGATCAAACGTGCGCACGAACGGCCCATATCCATGCGCATGAACGGCCCAAATTGCATCGCGATGAACGGCCCAGATTTAATCACAATTAAATCGCGATCGGACGGTTCATATTCAATCTTGATGGACGGTCAAGATTAAAAGGCAAAAGGTATAAATACCCCCACCCACACCTGACCAAAGGAACCCTAGCCGCCAGTGCTCGCCGGAGAAGAAGAACCAGACGCCGGAGGAGCCGGCCGCCGCCACCCACCGTCGCACCGGGGAAGTTTCCGACCGCTGATCAAGGTAATTTTTCTCCCCCTTGCTCGTTTTTCGACGCTGAGTCCGCTTATGGCCAAAGTGGAGCCAAACCACCGGCCAAACGGCCGGAAAACCCAGCCGAAATCCAACGGCGCCGCCACGCCCCTCTTCGATTTTTGCCTCCGATGAGGCCCTTCCTGACCTCCGTTTGATGCAAATTTTATACCACTGTGATCACCGTTCTTTTCTCTACAGGTTGATCGGAGCCAAACATCAAAACGCGACTCACGCTGGAGGAGTCGCCGCACCTGAGAGCACCGCCGCTGGTAAGTTTCAGTTTTTCGTAATTTTTCGGCCCACCGAGGGCCCTAGGGTTGTTCTATCACGGGGACCGATGCAAGCGTGACCGAATTCGGCCGAAAACGGCCAACCCGAGGCGAATCGCCGCCGCTTGTCGCCGGAGCACGGCGGAGCCACCGTGCCGGAATTGCGATATTGGCCGAAAGAGGCCCTAGGTCTAATTTGAAATTTTTTGGGGCACGTGCAAGTACCAGTAGTGCGTTTCAGTTTCCCGGAAAAAATTTAGAAAAAATTAGGGACAGCCTGTAGGCGCACTGTAGAGCCGTATTCAGACCCCGAAACAGGTAAGGACCCCTCACCCTATTTCCTATCACGGTATTAAAGCTAAATAAATAATTAAACTGTACTGTGTGACTCTATAAATGTATAATTGATTAAGGTTGCCAATGGAGCCCGAGTCTGATACTGGGTTGGTCTGTTATTGTTTGATTTAATTTTCAGTATTAAATGCAGTATGATGTTTGATGTAATTATATTATTGTCCCGTATGCATGAATCATGGTTTCCTTATTATGGTCGGTATTATGCTTAACCCGATACTGTGTTGTCTTGTTGGTGTCCATTACTGGTTTACATGTTGTGTGTGTTTGGTTGATTGAAACCAGGAAAAATATCAAAAAGATTATGTGAATTGATGGTAAATAATGTGGACAGCCTGACTAGATATCCTGGGAGATGGTGGACGGACCGGGTCCGTAGGGAACCCTACCAGGAACATTGTCTCTCATACCGGACGGGGTATGGAGACCTTATGTGTTTTGGCGCCCATACCGGACGGGGTATGGGGACGGCCCGTTTCACCCTCATACCGGACAGTGTATTGAGGTTCATGGTTTTGGCACTCATGCCGGACGAGGTATGGGGACGGCCCTGGAATTAGGTTATAAATGTTAGGGGTTCACGGGTAGCGGGACCCTTATGGATCCCCATGGATACTAGTAGGCTGGTAAATGAGGAAAATATGTTGTTTAATGATTGAAATGAAAAGGTGTGATAAGTATTATGTTATACAGTTCATACGATTTCATGATGATGATAATGTTATTACTTTCATATGTTGTTTTATGGATCTCACCGAGGTAAGTGGACAGTAAAGAATTTTATTACTGATAAAAGAATTTGTTATAAATTATGTTCCATTGGTCTTTTTGTATTTTCTACCCACCTTTACCTCCGTGGCAGTGAGATAGTGTGATGTCTTTACTGGGTTGGTGTAGCTCACTCCTTATTTAACCATTTCAGATCAGGAAGACATTGTTCCCGAGCCCGTTCCGCAGGAAGACGGCGAAGGGGACGCCTAAGGACTCCGTAGTTATATTTATAGTTCTTATTTTCGAGTTTCTATTTTAGTTAGTTTGTTCTTTTATATTTTGAGCACATTTTTTGTTTTAGTATAAGGGATGTTAATCAAAATTTTTATTACGCTTCCGCATTTGACATTTTTAATACACATATTTCATTTTAAATTTTCGGGATCGTTACACATTAAGTAGGAGTTTTGTAACTTTATTATTTTACTAACTCAATCTTAACATTTGTGGATCAACTAAGAAGTTATAGGAGTTTCGTCGAGTACTAATGTGAGTTAAATGAGTTTAAATTTTTGGATAAGTTTAAGGTCGTTTAGGCTTGGTTAATAGTCGATGTTTTTTAAATTTAATTTAAACTTAACATTTTTCTGAAACTCAAGTCTAAAATAAAGTCTGAATCTAATTTTGGACAGTGTTATTATTTAAAACTATCAAATTAAAATATCTAGATACTTTACTTGGCTTAATTACATCAATATTTTGCATGCCTATCACGTGTTTCATAACTTAGGCTTAATATTTTCTTTAAAGTTTATTATGTTCTTTTTAACATTCAAAATTATTTATTTAACTTTTTTTTTTTGTTTCATTATAGAAATATTGATGGTTATGATCTATAGCAATAATATTGCTTGCTTAGAAAAATAAAATTACACATTTTACACATTATTTTTAATTCTAATTTCATTCAATTTCACAATTTTCTTCAAGTCAATATAAACCAAAGAGAAGTTACTACTAATCTTATAAGAAGTGAAATTAAACTTAAAAAATTACACTAGTTAAATTTCAAAGTTTTAACTCCTCAAAATAGTATAGGCTAGAAAGATGTAGGATAATACCTTCTAGTGTATTTAGGTGTATTTTTTATACATTAGCTTAGTGTCATAACTAAGATTTGAGTGTGTGATTGATTCATTTGGATATAATTGACTAGTTTAAGGCTTACAACTTGCTTGTTTTATATATATATATATTTTCCTTAATTTTTATGAAAAATAATTAAAATTAAATTATTTTTATATGTACATGTCATATAATATTTAACATAAAAATATAATTAACTAAAAATAACTATCCAACTCATTGTTACGTGACAAATTCACTAATGATATTAGTGATATTTAATAGACATAAATTAATACACATTTTTTTGAATACGTAATAACAAAAGAAGCAAAAATTAATATATTAATTACTGTTGGATAATTAAAGTTGATTTAATTAATGTTTGAAATTAAAATTTTAATTAATTTATAATAAAGAGGTGAAGGTGAAGCGGCAATAATAAAAAGAGACAAATGTGAAATGATAACAATAATAATAAAAAAAAAATGAACGATGATAATAAAAAAAGTGAAGGCAAAACGATAACCTTTCCATTTATATAAATGGGTTTAGGACAAGTGTGAGAAAAAAAAAATATTTAGGACATGAGATAAAAAAAATTAAGTGAGAATTAGTAGTTTCAACAAGTTAATGCATAACGGATTTAAAGTGTGAAATTTTATCCCGTGAGTGTTGTAAAATTTATGTTCTTTCTATCAATAAAGTATTAAATATTTTTTAATTTATAAATTTATTATCTAGACAATTATAACAAAATTAAATTTTTAACAATTATTTAACATTAATTTAGTATTAGTCACTTTTACAAAAAAAAAAAAAAAAAAATCAGTTGCATGAAAAAGCAACTGAAAAATAAATTAATTAATTAAGTTGAGAAGAAGATGAACGAGTGGAAAAATATGACATGGGCCTAAAGCCCATTAACAAATACAGTGGGCCGCTTTACAACATGAGCCTAAAAACCCGAGAAAACCCTTCCTTTCTTCCCATCTTCACTCTGAAATAATCATGGCTTGAAGCAAAAGAAAGCTCCCATAAATCCTCTCTCTCCCCTCGCAAGTGCACACACTGTTCGTCAGTTTCTTGCTTGTAGGAAGCGAGCTATAAACGACGTCTTAGAATACTAAGGAACATGTTCAGGAACCAGTACGATACGGACGTCACCACATGGAGCCCTACGGGGAGGCTCTACCAGGTTGAGTACGCCATGGAAGCGGTGAAGCAAGGGTCGGCTGCGATCGGGCTCCGATCGAGGACGCACGTGGTTTTGGGCTGCGTTAACAAGGCTAATTCGGAGCTTTCATCTCACCAGAAGAAGATCTTCAAGGTCGACGACCACATCGGCGTGGCTATCGCCGGCCTCACCGCCGACGGCCGTGTTCTCTCCCGCTATATGAGATCCGAGTGCATCAACCATTCTTTCACCTACGAATCGCCTTTACCAGTTGGCCGCCTTGTCGTTCACCTTGCAGACAAAGCTCAGGTACTTTGCTTTCCATAACCCTAATTTCATTTCCTTGTTATCAATTTTTTTTTTTTGAGTGTTTTCTAGGAATATTGGTAGGTAGAATCAGAGAGCTTAGGGTTTTAGGTCCATTTGGGTGTGTGGGTTAAAGGCTGGAGAGTTGCTAAAGTTACGAGTGTTGAAAGCTCTTGGTTAGTAAGGTTGATAGGGATTTTTTCTTTTTCGAATAAACCAGGTTCAGTTCTTAATTGAAACATACTTTGGGGATAGCGTGATGTTTGCTAATATGAACATTGGGGATGGCAATGTGCCTGGAAATGTGTTGTTTTGCTCCTCTAGTTGATTATGTCTTCCACTTATATACTTTTTATAGTCCAAATATGTAAAGTATTCAGTAGGTTATCATTTTTCCCTTTTCCCCTCTTTTTCTTAAGTGCAAGGACTACTCATGCTAAAGCTTTTTGGTTGCTCTGTTTAATTGGAAAAACTTGAGGCTTGTGATTTGATATTTCTTAATCATGCTGAAAACCACAAGTGTAAAAGAGCTAGGAAGTTTATAAGTATGAGTTCATTGGATTGAAAGTTTTATCATTTTCCTTAATTTGTAGCTTAGGAATCTCAAATGTAATCTGAATCATTCAAAATTTGTAAATCCGAGTTTAATGTCTCACGTCCCAGATTTGAAATACTATGAGGGAAAGGATGGTTTTATAATTGTATCAGTTCGTGTTAATACCTGATTCCACATTAGATGCACATTTTTTTTTGAATTGGAATAGATTTGGTCAGGGTCTGACTTATAAGGATGTTAGAGCTAGACTAGTTTCTGGTTTGGGCTCATGAAGACACAGTTTAACTAATGAGAGGACGTGAAAACATTTCAAATCCCATGCTGGTGCATCTATGGGAGACAATATGTTCTATATTTGTGGTTGAAGGACCTTAAGAGCACCAATATTTTACATGTTCAATTGATTGGCTGATTCTGTTGTTGCCATGTTGTTCACGGGGAGGATGAGGACTATTGACATGGAGTTTTGTCTTCTGAGTAAGAAAAAAATCATTGTGTAAACATTAATTGATGTGCCCCCTCAGACCTAGGAGGTATGCATAACAGTGTGGGTCTGTATTCTGACAATTGTACCTGAAAGTTACAAAAGAGTATAAATATTGGAGATGGTGAGTAAGTTTTTAATTTTGATATCTCTGGGTTGAGAGGGTATAGGAACCTGCTTTTGTAATGTACTTCTATAAATGAAAAAAAAAACTGGTAATGCTGGAGTGATTTCTTAGGTTCATTGTGTTCTCTTCCAGTTCAAGTATGAGTCACTTCTGTCATCACATGATATTTTATACGTATGTCATAGGCTTTCTTTTTTCTACTTAGAAAAAAGAAAAGAAAAAAGATGAAATTTATTGAAGGGCACTCCATGGGATGCCGCCCAAATACCAATATATGTTTATACTTTCTTCACTCTTTGTGAACTACGACAGCAGCATGCTATAGAGTTGTTTCTTTGCAGTTATTTTCTTTTTTTGGAGTTTGATCAAAGTGATAATGATTGTTGCCAAATCATTTATGCATGTTATTATAATATTTAGTGCATGATTTGAACATGTGGAATTTACACTCCTATCAAATCTGCAGGTTGGTGCATCATTTATCACTAGTCTGTAAAACCTACTGGCATTTTCTTTACAAATGAAATAAGTAGGAGGTAAAAAATGATTTAAGCTTAAAGAATACATGATTTCTGGTTTTTGTTCATTTAAAGAACTGAGTTTTGGGGGAATTCCTATCTCTATGTCGAACAGTGCTCAGTTTGGTATCTCAGCTTCACTATCAGTATAAGTTGAATATTGGCAGTTCAAAGAATCTAAGTGTACTGTATAATTGTTGTTCAGTTCTGTGGAACATCATCTGTTGGCAATTAAATCCTTAGCTCTATATACTTTGTTAATGTAAGTCATTGTGTTTTTAATGAAAAGTTACTGCAGATTATTTAGTTATAACTGTGTGTACATGTTGTTTCTCAAAAAAAAAAAAAAAAAAAAAAATGTACCATTGGTGGCTTTTTAGTGTTTTGCATTGTATTTCTTTTATTCATTTATTTCTTTTTTCAAATTCATTTTCTAAAGTGATGATACTCTTCCAGTCCTTGCACTTGCACGGGCATCCCCTCTCAGTGGGTAGGCATCGATGGCTTCTAAGTCTCTGCATCTTATTTTCTGTGTTTTATATTTTTTATTGAAATTCATTTTCCAAGTTGATAGACTCTCCTAGAATCCATGCACTTGCAAGCACATCCCCTTGTGCAGGAGGTGGACTTCTTATCTGGAACTGGACATGGCGGTTTTCATAACCATGTAGAACATGCTTTTTCCCTTTTTTTTTTTCCGAGCATTCCTTCTCATGCATTAACATGATTTTCTCGTTATTGCCATGTTTATCTCTGATTAAATGGGAGTTGCATATATTGGGGTGGCAGGTCTGCACGCAGCGGTCATGGAAACGGCCGTATGGTGTTGGTCTGCTTGTTGGTGGATTGGATGAATCGGGAGCTCATCTATACTACAACTGCCCAAGTGGAAACTACTTTGAATATCAGGCTTTTGCCATTGGCTCCCGTTCTCAAGCTGCTAAAACATACTTGGAGCGTAGGTTTGAGAACTTCATGAAGTCCTCACGAGAAGATCTAATCAAGGATGCACTCATGTCTATACGGGAAACCTTGCAAGGAGAAACACTAAAAAGTTCCATATGCACGGTTGCTATAGTTGGTGTTGGGGAGCCGTTCCATATCTTGGACCAGGAGACAGTACAGAAGATGATTGATTCGTTTGAGATAGTAACAGAGCAAGAGGGTCCTGTCTCAGAGCCTGATGCTGGTGCTGACCAAGGTGCTGACCAAGGTGCTGCTGGAGAAGGTGCTGCTGGTGATGAGCGTGTTGGTTCTGATCAGGGTGCAGCGCCCATGGAAATGTGAAGGCCTGAGAACCAGTGGGGCAGCTTTCCATTGTCCTCAGAACGGGGTTTCTCTAGAATGTGTTTGGAGAATTACTGGCTTGACACAATGAAGACATTTATGTGCAATTATTTGTACTTGTTATGCAATTTATCTTTACCTCATTGGTTCAAAGACTAAAATGCACGTGTTTGCTAATCTAAATCTTTATATTTATCCTGCAGATACGGTATTTCAACGAGATATTTATGTTCACTACTGGTTTGTGGCAATCATTTCATGCCTTTGCAAATCTTGGTTCGGACCAACCTACTTAAGAGAGATGTTTTATAGTTTCTGGTTTGTTTTTTCATTCCCAACTCTACAAGATAACAATGATTAGCACCATTTTCAGAATGCCCTAATGAGGATTTCGTCAAGTCTTTTTAACTTGTTTGAACAGCTGCAATGACTGCTCGTCTTGGTCTATTTCCAGACTTAAATGGGTTGTGATGTTGGAGGTTTTCCCAGAAACATGTGCTGCCCAAGTAAGTCAAACGAAAGATTTTAGAAAATCTCCTCATTTCAAGTCCCCAAGTCTTAGTTTATTTTAATGCTTTTTAGTTAGTTTTGGGTGTTTAGCTGCATTTTTTGCTGTGTTAACTGGAAAAAAAATTAAAAATGTTTCTAATCAAAATTAAAATTGAAATATATTTTTAATATGTTTATTAATGCAGAAGGTAAAAAAATACATGTTTTTAAAAAATTGTTGTTGTTCTCAACTTTTTTTTTTTTTTCCCGATATTAGCTCTTAAATAAATGTTATTTGAATAATATATGAATATACATTGTAAAACATATACATAGATAAGAATACATAGTTTTAGATTGTATGATATAAATGTTACTATACAATATAATATATAGATATTTTAATAATATTTTTTAACACTTATAATATAAGCATCAGCAAATGATGTACTATTTTCAATTCTATTATAATTTGGTACATTATGTTTTGTTTTGTTATTTAAAAAAAAAAAAAACAAATATCACGTATTCTCTAATAATTTATAATTCAATAATAAAATAATTTAATTTTTTAACAGTTACGTAAAGTTTATGAATTTATGTTAATGTGATTTAATTGTAAAGATATTTTATTTATATTATAAGAGATATTTAAAAAAATATTTTATAAACATTCTGCAAAAATATTTTGTATTTATTTTTAAATATATTTTATGTATATACTGAATTTTTTTAAAGATTATCATAATTTAATTTTCAAATTATCATAATAAGATTTTTTTTTCTCGATTTTACCTGTACATATAAATAGATTTGTCGTACTATGTTAAATCTGTATATTTTTTTTTATTTATGCAATTTTTCTAAGAATCATACTTTATAACAAAAATTAGAAATTAATTCCTATAACGTTATCTCTTTCCAATATAATAAGGTTCTATAAATCACATTTAATACGATACAGCATCCCATTTTTACCCGATGAGATTAGGATCTAAATTAATTCCTGACAAAATGAATTGCAAGTCTCTCTGTGTTCCGCGTTTAAATGAATCTATCATCATCTCAATGATTCTGTGTTCTCAGACAACTATGACGTGAAACTAGCCCCAAAAATCCAACAACAGCTGCCAATTGCTGTCAGAAAATTTTAATAGACAGTAGCAATAATTAGAGAAGCCAATTGGTTTCGGCACTTTCGCAGAACATCAGTTTCGGATGTCAGGAAGTGGAAGACCTTTCATCTGCATCTGCTTATACAGCCATTGCCAGTTCTCTGGAGTCACCTCACCCCCAAGAGCCCGAATTACTGACCCACCACTACATGACCCTGCTTTGCAGCATTGCTCCAGGCTCAATCCCTTTACTAATCCATATAGAAACCCACTGGCAAACAGGTCCCCAGCTCCGGTTGCATCTGTTGCTCTGGCCTCTCCTATGGCTGCCACTCTTACCACCTGGGATAGTTGCAATGAATTTTTACCACTGTTAGAATTATTTTTTATTTGGACCCTCAACGTTCTCATATTCATTTTGAAAGAATACATTGCGAACCTCCTTTCCGTGTTTGGCAATACATCCATTGGACCCTAGTGTTACGACTGCCCATTTGCAATACGTGGCCATGAACTCAACCGCAGCCTCAGGATCAGCCTTGTCTTCACCCCTGCAATCATTGAAACAGAACTATTGATACACGAAAATTAAATGGTTTCCAACTGATGAATCAAGAGGACTGTTTCCTTTCACTAAGAATGTTAAGACCAACCAAATGAAACCACCTTAGTAGCTCTATTGCTTCATCCTCATTAGCAAAGCAAAGGTCTATATCCCTGGACTCCAATAGCTGCAGAAGAGGTGATCTATAATTCCGAACCATCTGGTCAATGTTAAAGAGACTAGTGTAAGAAAGACATTGATCTCAAAAGTTCTACCATCACAAAAGTGAGTGGCGGGGAAGGAGTACTTAGATATCAATCAGAAACTGAAACATATTCCAGTACTTGACTAGGTTCAATATAATACCTGCACTAATGTTTTCATTCTATACTAATATGAAGCTACCTCAAGAGAGCCATTAGAAAGGTAAGTCAAAGCAAATAAACAATGAGAAAGAAACACAAAAACCACAAACTCCTGAGACCAAGAAGGATCTGAAGTTCGGTATATCATACCTCAAAACTGGCTAAATCCAAGGAGACAGAAAGACCCTCTTGTTTGGCAATCAAAATGGCAGCTTGAATAACTTCTAAATTGAAAATTCCATATCTTAACACCAGCCACTGGACAAATGAAATATAACATGATCAGACACTGATAACACAGTCCCCATCTAGCATCCCATCAGTGTCCAATATTGGGGATGTACCTTTTAAAAGTGCAGATTCATGTCTTTAGCATAAATTTCTATACCGTGCAAAAGAAACATTAAACCTTTTTTTTTAAATAAAACCATAAAGCCTAATTAGTTCATGACTACTTTAACTCAAATGATAAGTAGTAGCATTGAGTAACAGGAAGAAGTTAATTATATGCATTGCAAAACTACAATGGAAGCACCAAATCTTTGATTAATTATTGCGAGAGACGCTGACCTTAGAGCCCTTAAAATCCTCTCTGGTTAGATCATCTGCCTGGAAGACAAAAATTTAATGAGAATTGTTGTGAGCTCACTATCAGAAGAAAAGCACATGAAGTTAAAAATAAAAAATATGTAAGAACTTCGGATCCAGAGAGAAGCAAGCACCTGAACTTTCACAGCACTGGAGAGACAGGGACGCATTGTGCGATTGCCTGAGGCATCAACCAGGCAAACACACTGCAGAGCATAATTATTCAGCATTGAGAACAAAAAAGAAAAGGGATACAAGATGGGCAAAGTTAATAAAGCTTGTAATACCTGAGCCGTGGACCCCTTCTTCATTCTCAGTCTTGAGAGGTCGACTCCACTGAAGCTCATGTTCTTTACAAATAGGTGACCTTGCTCATCATCACCATAGGCTCCAATTATCCCAGAAGACACCCCAAATCCAGTACTAAGTCCTCGAATAGTATTGGCAACACTTCCTCCGGCCATTGTCTTCATGGGATATGGATCACCAGGAGTTTTGAGGTTATGGATTTTAATCTCGTTCAGAATATACTCTAGCTCATCCATTTGAACCTGCAGCATTATAAATACTTTAAGACCTAGAAATCCTTTTTTCTGGGTACAAATCTACATACAAGTAAAAGATAGGAGTGAACCCAGAAAGACTAGAATCCTCATAGCAAAAGAATCAGTGGTTCATGTAAATGTTTATTTTAGTCTCAGCCAAAAACACCTTCAGTTGCCACACCAAGACATCCTGAGAGAAAACAAAGTAAAAAAACAAAAACAAAAAACTCTACCGTACTCTGGTTCAAAACAAAACCTGAATTGTTAATTCATTAAATTAATTGAACGGTTGAGATTTGATTTCTGTGGTAACTTGACTCGACTCCAATACCAATGGAGGAAATTTTCTAAATTTGAATTTGACATCTGGTGCTCCGTGAAAAAGGAATAATAAATAGAGAAAGAGTTTAAAACATTGGGATTCGAGTGCAATCCACTTCAACCCCCGTGGCTTTTTCAGGAAACCAGAAATCGCTGACAAAAGAACCAAGAGCCTAGAAACACGCGCTCATATCCATAACATCAAATCTTATTTCAATTATCTGTCAAAGGTAGACAAAAGCCAAACATATATTGAATAACATAGTGAAGTAAGACAGACTAGTACCGGAATAGAGCCACCTCTCTCGCCGGGGATTTGATCGAGCAAGGCGCAATCAACGGGAGCCACATTGTCGATAAGAGCAGCCGGTTGTAGGCCGAGTACGATTGGAGCATCTGTGTTGTGGCGCAAAGGTGGCTCTACTCCCATTTTAGTGACTTCTACTTAGGTGTTTAAAACCCTGTTTAAGCTCTGTCACTGCTCCCTGTTGACAGCTTTGCCCTATGTACAGAGAGAGGGAGAGGCAAAAACTACGAGCAGGTCCAGGAACTGCGGAATCTATTCCTCTCTCGTCTTCCGAAATTGCCCTTTCAATCAAACTGCACTCTTTCCGTGCCTCCAACAATCCAAGGGTTTTTTTTTTTTTTTTTTTTAAATAATAATTTAATATAAACAATCCAAAATAATTTATTATGTTCCAATTTAATCTTTGTTATATTTTATATTTTTCCAATAATTCAACTGGTGGTAAGTTTTAGTTTTGCATTTTTTTTTAAGTGACAATGCAAGTAAAAAAATTATTATGTAATTAAATTGAAGAATTTTAAATAAAAATATACCATACTGTTGATTTTCAAAAAATTATAATATAAGTTCTTTGAAAAACAATTGTAAAATATATTCACGTTAATTTTTATTCAAACAAACGGTCATATATATATATATATGTTTTTTTTAAAATATGTTTTCCTAATCTTAAGTAAGTGGGTAAATAAATTATAATTTAATATAATGAAATTCATTATTTTATCGTGCTTAGGTTGCCACTAACTATGTAGGAGATTATCATTTTGAACTTTAGTGTCCAAACACTAATATATTATTGAAGCACTTTCTAACGCTCGATTATCTAAGAACTCAAATAGCACATAATGTTGTATGAGTGTCTCAAGTCATATCATACATAATGTTATCTAACTATTATCTATTAGACGATATATATCACTATATTAAGTAGTTAGTAGACATTAAATATTTTTAGCTATCTGAACACTAGATTAATATATAATTTATTAGGCTACTACATACTAGATAATATTTAATGTCACTTGCTTACCCAATTTTATTTTATAGAACATCAAATGGTTACGAGAATATTAGTACCAATTAGCACTCAATTAACTCAATTTTCATGTAGTATTAATGTTATATGCCACTAGTTCTTTGTTATGTGATAAAAGTAACTTTAATCCTACATTGAAAGTACACAGACTTTGTCGTAAGGTTTATATCAGTTTGAACTCTCTTGTACTAAGAGTTAGCTTTTGTAGTGTAATTTCTCCTAAACTCATTATTGATATCAGATTTATCTACTAACCATTTCGCCGAGTTGTAATTTATATAGGTGTTGATTGTATGTTGGGATTACACAGCCACACGGGACTCTCTATCATGTTGGTTTATTATGTAGTAAAAACAACTTTAATTTTATGTTAAATTCGACTTTCGTGTGGAATTTATATAAATTCTAACACTCTCACTTTAGTTCTCTTAAGCTCATATTTGTATATAATAAAAGTAACTTTGGTACCACGTCAAATGCACTTTTGGTGTGAAATTTATATGAATTCGAGCACTCTCAACTTAATTCTCCCAAATTCATATTGTTCCTGGCTTCCTGGACATCAAATTAAGTAATAGCTAATGTTATCAATCAATTAAAACAAGTAATACTCAACTACATAAATTAGGTTTTTGTTTTCTTAAAATTAAATTTATCAAAATAAAAATAAATCTAAAACGTCTTACGTAACTTAAAAGTCACGCGTAAACATAAATTAATAAAAATAAAGTAAAATCAGAAGTCAACTGAAATAATTGACGTTAGATTAAAAATTCTAAGATGATCTTGTATATTTTTGGTACTATTAAGATAAAGAAATAGTAATTCTAAATTTTATTCCAAGAAGAATCATTACATGCTAAAATCAAACAGGATAAAATAATAATGGGAAAAAAGATTGTGAGATGTCTCTTATTACTTATTAACATAATTATTGATTGATTT
Source organism: Carica papaya (assembly GCF_054855325.1). Lineage (NCBI taxonomy): Eukaryota > Viridiplantae > Streptophyta > Magnoliopsida > Brassicales > Caricaceae > Carica > Carica papaya. Next base: position 10,496,882 of record NC_142309.1, on the reverse strand, counting down.
GTAACAAGATAATAATAATGATAAAATAATAAAAAGAAACGTAATGGTCTTTGATATTATGACAGTTTAATTGATAGCAGAAGAAGAAGAGTTTAAAAATTTTAGTTTTATTGTCTCAAATATTAGATGTCTCGTGGAATTAGCATGTGGCTTCAGGTGTCTTCTGAATTACTAGATATAATATGTACATACATAATAATGAGGTTTATATATATAAACATATATATATAAGAAGTAAAAATAATAGTTGATGTACAACTAAGGTGGATTTATAACAAACTCGATATAGTTTGAAAAAATAAAAACTCAAGCCAATTTAGAACACTGAACTTTCAATCTGCTTCTCAGAGCCAGATCTGAGACCGAATTTAATAAAATCCACCCTGAAATATCTCCTTTTCATCCATAATAATATGAGCCTCTTGATAATAAAATATGGAATTTACATATTCCAATTTCTTCTTCAAGTGAAAGAAATATATTAAATTAGAGAGGGCAGATAAAGCAAATAAAGATCAGCTGAAACCCAAAGAAGGCCAGAATGCTTTTTCTTTAGACACAAGCAAAGATGAACAATTCAGTTGAATGAACAAGACCAAATTCCTGATAAAGTATGCAACATCATTAGCAAATGTTTACATCCGAGCCACTTCAGACATAAAATTCAAGCAATAAATATGCAAGAAAACAATCAATTCACAGCATTAATAGAAATTCAGACCAACAAAACATCCATTGACGGACCTTTTATCCAGAGGATATTTAGTTTCAAAACACATGAAATCTGAGCCTCGACTGCTTCTGATGCAAGAAAAATAAAACATGTCTGTCTAGTCAATCACCAGCATAGCAGATGAAACGATAGACCCGACACCAGAACACATATTACAAGAGCACAAGTCCAAGTTGTGACGGTCTTAGGGCACGCTGTATCCGATAATTATAGAGATAATAGTGAAGCTGCCCATCACCTGGTCCAAATTTCAGTTCTTTCAGGAACGTCTCGTTATGCATAACATCAAGAGCATTGAAAACATCAAAATCCCTTTGTTTAGCAACAATAAGTGTATCGTTCATCAGCTGAAGCAATGGAGTCTTAGTGGCAATATTATAATATGAATAAGCAGCTTTCAGAATTGAATAGTTCGGGTTGCCAAGTATTGAAGAAGGCAGAGTGTAGAAGCTGCAGAAATCAGTTATCTCATGAGTCTCTGGGCTCTCAACCAAGAAACTATCCACCACGTTCTCTTTTGGAAGAAGCCAGTGCTCCACATCATCCTCATCAAAATCTGGTGCAACAACAAACTGGCCCAAATAATTTTTGAGCAAGCGAGTTACAGCAGGGACATCCCGAAGCTCCATTTTTCTGAATCCAGGTGTGGCTGGTGTATCTGGTAGCTTGTACAGTTTAATAGTTCTACTCATAGTCATCCTTGCACCAAGTCTTGAAAACCCAACATCAATAAGCTTCTTTGGATTCAAAGACCTATGCCAGTACTGGCAAGTAGTAATCGGTGTCGGAAGAACCACTCCTGCTGTGTAAGCTGCTTGCCAAATATTCTCCAAGTGAACCCTCCTAGTAACTTCCTTAATCATGACTGGTGCAAGTCTCTTTGATCTAAGCTTCTTATGAACACACAAGAAATTGATCTCCGCCATTTTGACAATTTCATCACGCACCCTAATTCTTGCAGGAACACCAGTAATGAAAGCAACAAGCTTCTTTGAAGATTTAACACGAACACCAATGTGCCAACTTCGATAATAACCTGGAGGGCGCAAAGCCCACCCAAGGAACTCCTTAGAATAATTGAACCTAAACATGTTCTCATCATCCTCAACATAGTTATTTTTCAGGAGGTTATAAACCTCATTGCAGGTCTCTTCTGAATCCATATCACAGGTAGTCCATTCATAAGGACTTGGCAAGTTATAGGGCTCTTGTTTTACCTCAGATAATGGTAATGGTGGCTCAATTGGACCCTCAGGCAAGCTTGTGTCCCCAATATCCTTGAACTGCCCTACAGGTTGGGTTTCCCAAAACTTGTGTTTCTTACCTGTGGAAATTGAGTCCTGGAACCTTCGAACTATCATTTCAAGTGAATTATCATCATTTGGAGGTGGGTTTATCTCAGACCTCTGGTCTGGATTTTCTTTTGGAGACCCAGGTGCTGAGTTGTTATCGTCCATCTCAACAAACAAGAAATTCCCAAAGGCTATAGGACAACAAAATTACATGGAATGCCCCAAAACAAACAAAGCTTTTTTTTTCCTGAAAAAAAAAAACCAAGAAGTTTGTTGTTATTACTTGAAAGTATGCCTCAAGCAGACGCAATATCTAACATTTAATAGCCAACAGATGCTACATTCAATCAAAAATGTTGCAGAAAATAGTTTATCTTTATTATATATTAGAAAGAAAGCACAAATAGGTATCTATGGGAATCCTGGTGCCAAGGTGAAAGAACTGTTTTTTTTGAGATAAAAACGACAGCGCAAAATGGTGATCCGAGAAGGGAAGCCAAGGTAAAAGAACTATGAATAGGAAATGAACTATATAAAGAAGTTCTACACTAGAAAAAGATTATATGGGAGATATATTATATATCGTAATACAACCCCTAAAAGTTGCAGCATATGTTATATGTAGCAAGTGTTCACAGTAAGGTAAAAGAACTACCAAAAGGAAATTAACTAAATCAAGTTCTATAATAGAAAAAGATTATATGGGAGATATATTATATATCGTAACACAACCCCTAAAAGTTGCAGCATATGTCATATATAGCATGTGTTCATAGTAAGACTAATCAAGAGGCCCCTTTCAAAGAGGGACTAGCACTTAAAGATTTGAACCAATGCTGATAAGCCAAATGGTTGTGAAAATTCATGCACCGCAATGAGTGGCTCTTGAGTAAGGTTATTAGTGCCAAATATAAGCTATCTAGGAGAGATTGGAGGACAGGAACAAAAAGGGTTTCTAGCTCTTCCTTGTTTGAGCCTAGTGGCTGATTTTGTTCACTTTAAGGTTGGTGGTGGTCTCAATGGCTAGAGATCTTCAAATCTTTAGGAGTTAAAGGTGGGAGACAGAGTGGGAGCAGAAGAGATGACACATATATTTTTTTGCTGATGACACACTGTTATTTTGTGAGCCATGTGTCAGGTCTATTCTCAATATTAGGTGTTTTCTTCTAAACTTTAGGCAGTTTCTGGGCATAATATTAATCTAGCCAAGCTGAACTGGTGAATTTTGGAGATGTTAGTGAAACTAAAATTTCAGCTAGAATTTTGGGATACAAGTATGCTGAACTTTCATTAAATAGTTGGGGATACCTGATGCAGAATGGGCAAGCATTAGATTGCCTAAATAGGTTAGAAATTGTAATTATATTAAATGTAAAACTACTATACTTTTCTAGGAGTCTATATTACTGAGGAGCATTATTATAATTTTAGTAACTTATGATTTTTATTCTTATTAGTATTTTCCTATTTTTAATAGGATTATTATTCCTAAAATCATTAGTATTAACCTTTTTGTTATTTCAGAAAAAAGTTATTAGTATTAGTTTCTTATTCTTATTATGATTAGTATTCTGAATTCTACTAATTTACTATTTCTTATTTTAATTTTATTTGTAAAAAGTTGCTTCGATATTATGATAAATAGCTTATAATTTTATTTATTCGAGCATTCAAGTATTCAATAATATTTTGAGAGTTTCACAATTTTTTGGTTGTGAGATACAATATGATGCTTACGGATTATTAAATGATGTCTAAGAAACCTTAGGTGTGATATCTGCGTCTTTCCTCCCCAAATTCTCAATTGGACAAAGCAACATTATTTGCGCCAAAGTGCAAGGATGTTTCAATGTGGGACTCTGTGATAGTGAGGTTTCAGTCCCGCCTATCTAAAGAGAAATCTTCTACCAAAGCACGAAAAGCTTAATATCATCAAAAGCACTATGGCCAATATCCTTGTTTACTAAATGTCTTTGTTGACAATGTCTACTAGTGTTGCCAAAAAGCTGGAATCCATCCAATCAGGTTCTTATTGGGTGATTCTGAGGAGAAGAGGATATACAATTTTGTGGCATGGATGCAATGAAACAACCGATTCAACATGGTAGATTGGGTTTGAGATATTTGGTTGAGGTTAATAAGGCGCTTCAAGGAATACAGTTGTGGAGGTTTATGCTAGAGTGTGATAGTTTTTGGAAGAGCATAGTAAGTGCTAAATTGGGCATAGAGGACATGGATTGGTATACAAAGATTCTTTCTTGGTCACATGGTATTGGGTTGTAGAAGAAGATTTGTACAAGGAGAGAGGAGTTCTTTTTTTTTGAAATAAAAGTTTAAGATTTGTATTGATTAACGGTGCCAAGGGGGAACCACCGATATACAAAAGATTTACAAATCAGTTAGTATATCAAAAATGAAGCCTAAGTTAACAAGGCAGTCAATGAAGCCTAAATCATCAAGGAGAGAGGAGTTCTTGAAAGGCATTAAGTGAAGGATTGGGTCTAATAAGAGAGTGAAATTTTGGCATAATGAAAGGTTAGATGGTGAGGCAGTCAAAACCAAATTTCAGCAAACTTTTGCTATAACTCAACATATGGAGACCAAGGTCCAGGAGTCCTTCTAGGGTTTGGGAGAGATGCCTTGTGAATTGTGGAGGTTTCAATGAACAATCTATACAAATCTCTTATGATGGTTCTACCAATGTACTCCTAATGGAGACGAACACTATCCTATTTGGAGGCTTAACTCTAAGGGAGCACTTTACAGTTAAGGCCTTCTACTTGCATCTGCCTAAGAGGAAGGAAACTACTATGGAGTTGCCTGCAAAGCTGATCTGGAAGCTTTTTTGCTTGGAAGGCTACTAAAGAGTGTATCTTAACTTTGGATGAATTGATTAGGAGGAGAAGAATATTGGTAAGTGGATGCTACCTGTGCAAGGGAGATGCAGAATTCATGTAATCATATCATGTTGTGGTTTCCATTTGCCTATTGTTTGTGGATCTTAGCCTATGGTCCGTTGGGCATCAATTGGGTGATGGTTCAGTAAGAGATGAGAGCAGGGCATGGCAAGGAGCCTTTAAGGATAAGAGGTCTTCAGTCTTATTCCCTTGGCTACGTTTTTGGTTATCTAGAAAGAAGAAAATAGGAGAGCTTTTGAGGGGGCTGTCTCTAATTTTGATAAATTCAAAGGCATTTAGCTCTAAACCCTAAGTTTTTTTATTAAGGGTCCTCCTTTTTATTCTTGTTAGGATCTGGAGGACCTTAATGGTATTTTCCTTAACATCTAACTTTTGTATACAGATTGTAATATTTTGATGCTTGTGAATAGATGATATTTTTTCTTTCAGAAAAAAGATTGGTACCCTACCTCCTCGAGCTTCTGGGAAGATTGTTGCTGTGGTGATAGACCCTTATATGGCCTTTTTTAAAAAATTAACGAACATAAAAAGTATCATTAAGTATAGGCACCAAAAGGATGCTGCCTATGTACAAAATTATTCACAATTCCATAAGTACATCAATTAGTTCTCCTAAAGTTTCCATTCAAAGCACTAATTGACCCATAACCAAAATACCAAGGGTCTGAAACCATCTCTCTCTGATTCTATCTATACTCTCTTCTAACCCCTCAAAGACTCCTATTCTTTTCCTTTCCAGTAATCTAAAATATTCCAAGAGGATTAACTCCAACTGCTTTTTCGTGCAGCCACTGCTTTACATATCCATAATTCATCCCTAATAGTACCTACCATCACCCACTTAAAACTAATCATTCCATAAGCCACAGCCATAAGCTATATGCAACTAGGCACCAAGGAAGAATATGATTGTAGTTCTCCTCTGCCCTCTTCCATAAACAACACCAGTTGACCAGAATCTTTCCTCTCCTTTTATGATCCAATTAGGAAGAAACTAAATTTGGGTCAATAGCTGTCATATGTCTCCAAGAGTATGAATCTCCCAACCATTTCCTCCTCAAGTATCTGAATGTTAGAAAGTTATGGGAGTTTGTCTTGAACCTCCTCACCTTGTTTTAGATCATTAGTGGTATAGTTTCAAATTAGATTTGGGCTTGGAGGACCTCCTTATCAAAAAATCCAAGAAGAATCTACTTTCCTTCGTTTTATTGGCTACAATATGTTTTATTTGCAACGAAAGGAACAGAAGAGTTCTTTTAAAGAATTTGCTCTCTTTTAGATAACATTAGAGATTATTAGTTCCAGTCCTTAAAATATCTATTTGTTCAAAGGTTATATTCTCCTAGATGAAGAGAATATTGGAAACCACACGTTATTTTGTCTTCCAACTATGTGTAGCTTGCCTTTTCTACATGAGTGGCACTCCTTGGTCCCTTGTTCATAATACTTCCTTTCTTCAACATATTAAAATATACAAAATGAGAAACATGTCATCATTATGAACCAAAAGCCGAAATGAATTGCAATCCAATATAGGCTAATTACATTATAGATTTGTTAAACAAACCAATATAAACTGCATCCTAGATCACATCATATTTACCCAAAATGACTGCCCAACTCCCTTCTAACCCTTTAGCCGAAGCTTTTCCCAGTAATATTCTGGTTTTTTTAAAAAAAGATATAATTCGTATTTTAAGTCGCAAAACCTGAGGATTCAAAACCGAAATTCAAGATCAGGAAGATCATTGCATTGAGGACAACCAACAAAAATCTAGAACGGGGACTAAAACATACAAATAGGCGCAAAGGAAAGGCTAAAATGGAGGAAAATGAAAAGCAATCTACTTATAAAAAATAAGGTATACTATTCCTCAGAATTCGAACGCCGAATGAAAAAAAATAGCAATCAACATATCTACAGCATAACCCATCAAATCACACTTTCACCCAAGATTGAAGAACGCAAAGGAATCTATTACACCATCACTCAACAACCCTTAGGGAAAAAACAAAGAAGCCAACTTCTTAGAAAACCGAAGCACACAAATAGAAAGAGAGGATAAGGAGAAGGGCTGTAGCTGCCCCACCTGCTCGCTAAAAAGACAAGATCCGAGCAGATTGTTGCAAGCTGCGGGTTGACGGAGAGCGACTGAGTGGCTACCGGGCCGACGAAGATAAGGTCGGATAATAAGTCGGCAACTGGAGTTAGTGAAGAAGTTGTAAGATGAAAATGGGAGGAGGGTGATCGTCTGCTGATTGAAACAGAGAGAAGGGAAGGCAGAAAATGGAAACAAGAAGACAAGGGTGGAGGAAATTAGGGTTAGAACTGTAACGACGGTGATTCTTTGTAATTTTCGCTGCAACTTCCAGCTATATTTTATTTTCCAATGTAAACGTATATTTACAAATTTAGTCATACGATCGTTACTTAATTAATTTTTTATATTTAAAAAAATAATACTAATCTCAAATTGTTTTGGGGGATAATTCATTTTTTTAAGTAGGAAATTAAATTTACTCTATTATATAATTTTAAAAGTAAAGTACTAAAAATTCAATCATTACAATTATATATTTTAAAATGAAATATAGGAATTAAGATTATGAATTCGTTATAAATTGAGTAGAATGTGAACCAAATAACATAAAAATATAATATATAATTAACAAAAGAAATAATTAAAAAGATTATGACTAATTATCATGTGATTAATTAATTTAATCATATGAAAAGATTATTTTACTATGAAACTATTTTTCAAATAATTTTATTATGTTTGTAACTATATATGTTCATTATTATGTACCAGTTAAGTCAATCTCTAAAAAAAATATTAATTTGAGTCATTATTTTTATTAACTCAAAGTCTATAAGTGCCTAAGTGGTAATTCTATAATTACAAATATTTTAAAGATTTATGACTAATCTTAATCATTGATTAATGTCCATATCACAATTATAATTCATTTTAGAAAATTCAAATATCTATCACTAAAATAAAAATAAATAAAATCAAATGTTATGATATAATTGTGATATATCACTCAATTAGGTGATTGGTTTAACGACATATTACTAACAATCTCTCACCTGAATTAAAATCAAATCATCCCGATATCTCATATTTATATATTCAGTTTCGATCTCAAGTCAACTAGAATTTCTTATATGAACATTTTCAATACTATTTATGTCTTACTCAAAATAAGCACATACCCTATATTGATTTACTATTATCAAGATCTTATTAAAAGTCCAAGTATGTGTGCTCTTTCAGTTTTGAGTCATTTACTCCTCCAGAAATGATAAAAAAAGTCCATAATCCTTTACAAGTACTTGAGCATAACTATTTAATGATTCTCACTGAGGTCATATTGAGATATACTCTTAACAATCAGAGTACAAAATATTCTACCTCATATATAATGTAGCTTATATGATATACCTTGTTTTTGAAGCATAAGGTACTTTACTCATGCTTCATCTTCTTAGAAAATTATGAGTTCATCTTATAAAGAGATTTGCCTATGATATAATGGTAAGCGTCCTTTTTGGAGTTTTCTATGCTAGCATGCTTTAGTATAGTGTGTTATATACATATATATATATATATATATCCTAAGTTAAACAACATCTTTATTGTATCTCTATGGATCTTTATCCCTAATATATATGTTATTTATCTCATATCTTTCACAGAAAAGTTGACAATCAAACTTTTACTAGTAATATACAACGTAATTATATTATTTATAATGATTAAGATGTAATCTACATAAGCTAAAAAGACTATTATATGGCTCCCATTCACCTTGTCTTAAATGCATGATTCATCTTCTCTCTTGATGAAATTGAAACGCCATATAGTTTCATCAATCAAATATTGCACCTACTAGAGGCATGTTTTTCTTCATGAATGATCATTATAGTTTACAAACCTTATTTCCTTCTTCTTTGTGGCAAAACTTTCAAGTTATATTGTATGCAACTCTTTTTCCATGTTTCCATTAAGAAAACTCACCTTAACATTCATTTGCCAAAAATTTAAGTCATGGTAAGGAGGTATTGCAAGAAGCATCAAATACTACATGCAACCAATAAGGATGTTTATTAATTCAGAACTGTATCAGACCAAACCAACAACAAGAAAACTATGGATATACCAATCGAAGATTGGATTAAATTGGATTCATTTCCTTTTTCTTTTTTCTAAATAATTTGTGCTAATTGTTCAAATGCAGTCAATAAAAGCAATAAAAGTTAAAATTAACACTGAATTCATAAATTATTCATCCGATAATTAATAAAATTAATAAAACAAATTATCATTAATTTAATATTAATCCAAAATCATTCATCCAAATCGAATCCATAATATTAGTTTAATCATTGAATAATTAATGATATAATCTAATTGAATTCATAAATTTATAATTATTCGTCCAATCTATACATTTTATTATTTAATTTTGGTTCAAAATCCATCAAATAGAAAAATGTTACTCCATGAATGAAGATCATTCATCCACATTTCCAATCTTCTATTCTTCAAAATTCAAACAAAACGAATAAATTGATGTCATTGCCATCAAGTTCATATCTAAACACAAGATTAAACTTTGAAAACCTCTTAACTACTCTCTCAAATTTGTAAGTTATATTTGACATGATCTATGTTGAATTATACTTTATCTTAATATCAAAAGGTAAAAGAGTCTTACTATATGTTTTTATGTGGTTACACACTCCTTAAATTTTCTTAACATATAAAATATTACGTCTATCATATTTAACTGATGTACACATGTGCTTAATGGTCAAATTGCTTTCTTTATAATCATCATATAAAATCAAATTAATTATGTGAACAAATACATCATGTAAATACATTTTCCTTCATCAACAAAACTACTTCTTATTCTAAGTTTTCTCTTTGAGTATTGACAAATATTGTTACTGGATGATACATCATTAATTGTAATTCTCAAAGCTTGATCAATAACTTTCCCAGTATTATCATTCTTATGACTATTTATTGGAGAAAAATATATATTTTCTTGGCAAAGTCCAGTACTTATCAATAAAAATGTGCAATAAATTTATTTTTTGATTTGGTGTCCAAATGTCAATCGTAAGACAAACCCTCAACAAAAGTTAATAGAAACATTCCTTCATCTTTGATATTCTATAAGTATATATCATAAAATAATAGCGTGAAATAATGATTCATGAAGGAATATAATTCAATTACATTGGTTCTTTTTTATTATTCGAGTTTAATTTTCATTTTCTCTTGTTACTTAACAAACTTTTTATTTCACTCTTATTATAGTTAGCAGCATAGGCAACACCACATGATTTGCATTTAACTGTACCATAATTAGCTCGATATTTAAAATGTCAATCACACTTCTGACTTGGTATGTGCTTTTCTTCTCGATACATGAAAATAAGGTTGATCATACTCTTAAATTTCAGTAGCACTTACTAAGAATGTTACTAGTAGTATCATCTGTTATTGGTTGACTTGGTGTTAGAATTGGAGATATGGATGGGTTCAACATTGAATTATTTTCAATTGAACTAAGTATATATATATTGTGCAAATAAAAATGATTGAAATAACTTAACTCTTAGTTAGAAACAATAAAAAATTTAATATATTTATCAAAATGTAAATAATTGATGTAACAAGAAAAGATATAAAAATTTATATAAATGTAACTATTTACATTATGAGATGATACACTTAATTACTCCATAACTCTTTTCCAAATTTTAATCCTAAAAGGACAATCACAAATTTACGATAATAAATAAATTATCTCACTCATCTCTGAAAAATAAAATAGTTATTGATTTCTCACTGATTTTCGATTCTAGAACAAAAGAAGAGAAGAAGAATTGAGCTCCCATAATCAAACCCCTAGGGATGGTGGGATTTCAGATTGCCCTTCTTTCTCTTGTTTCCTTATGTTCTTAACTACAATCCTTTCTAAAATTTGTAAAATCTCTCCTTCACTTCCCCCTTCCTCTCTACCTTTTTCTTCTAAACTTTCAATTCAACTTTGTTATATATGAAGACACTAACATCAACCATCATTGTTGATTGCTCATATTTGCTCTCTCAATGAAAACACCTTCAAAATTAAACCTTAATATCTCTTTTATCTCTCACTTTCAACAACTACTTTCAAGTTTCGAGAGGGTATATGCAAACTTGGGTTTGACTATCAATTTTACTTATTAGTTAAAGCTTGAGGCACTGAAAAATCGAAGATGATGAACTATCAAAGAGGGACAAATGAATAGTCCATTCAACTCTACAAACAGTGGCTCTAACTCTTATAGTTAAAAACGAAGGCATCATATGGTTAAAGGCTAACTAAAGGACTTGGTTAGTCACTTAAGATTTACGATTTTGGATTGGATTAGGTAATCTGAGAGGTTGGGGCTAGGTGATGCAAACAAGGCTAAAAACACTCAAGATACTCAAAGAGCATCAAAAGGTGACTTGGAACAAATTTCAAATGATGCAAACACAAATACAGTTCTAATCCTGGAAAGTTTCAGCGGACCAGTAACAAGATCAAAGGCAAAGAAGCTTAAAGAGTTGCTCCAAGTTTTTACTCAAAAACATGTGGATGATGGGCTGGCCAATTGTGAAAAGTTCAAATATGAGCTTTTTGAACAGCCCAAATTCGTAACTTTAATTGGATTTAAGTGATTTGGGATAATTTGGGCTTATTTGAGTCTTATTGATAATGGATGAATAAGCCTTGTGTATGGACTAGATTAGTTGAGTTATTTTAAGTATTTTGGATTATTTTATTTTAGTTTGAGTTAATTAAGCCCATATAGTTAAATATAATTCATTTTGGGCTTAAGTCTTGTGTTAGTGTTATTACAAAAATAAGCCCATAACTATATGGTGGCACAAATAATTAATGGTATTGGTTAAGAAGATTGGAGTTACAAGAAGTTACATAACAATTACATGCCTATAATTAGCGTAGTTATTGTTGGAGTTACAATTATAATTACCACATATTTAACCTAATTATTGTGGGAGTTACAATTGTAGTTATTGTATTGTAACTTATCATTGATTTCTTTGGCTATAAATACCAAAGGAACTCTTCTTTGTGGACATCAAGAGTTGTAATCAAACTTTTCAGAATTGAGTTGAGAGAGTTTTGACTTTCTTTTCACTTTATGCACAAGGTGTTGATTTGGAATACAATTGTTATCACTTGTATTTTAATTTTGATTTCCTATTTCAATTGTTCTTGATGCTTGTTTGGATTGGGTTTAAGGGATATCATTTATCTTTCTTGGGTTCTCTTTAACTTTTACCATTTGGGTGATTGAACAAATTTGATTCCTTTTTTACTTGTAATCTAAATTTCGTTCTAAACCGATTGAAGAGTTCTAAGGTTCAAGCAAGGGTCTTGGGGTTTCGCATCATTTGTATCAGAGCTAGGTTCACCAAGAAAATTAGTCTATCTTTATTTTGTTGTCTTTATTTTCATTATTTCTTACACACAAAAAAGACAAATTTGCATTCAGCAAAAAAAAAATCAGATTAGCTTAATTTGCTTAATTGTGCAAAATACATTTCCACGTATTCTACCTTGTGCAATTGACACAGCTGCTGTTATTTCCCTTTTATTTATCTCATATAACATTCAAGTACATTTAAAATTTAAAAGAGAAACTCGTTTCAAGGCTGTTTGTTTGGTTGAGATTGTTTGTGTAATTTATGGGGCTGTTTGGAAACAACTCACCTCAATTGAGTTTGTTTTCATCTAAAACTGTTTGTTTCACTTAATTTGAGTATTTTGGGTGATAATTTGTGGTTATATTAGAGAATTACAAGTTTCGTGCATTAAATTCCATATTCACCATTTTTTTTCTTGCATCTTTAGTTTTCATTTAATATTTCTGCCCATTTGCTTCTTATTACATCTTGAGGTAATAATATTGATTCATTGTTGCCTAATTAACATAAAAATCATCATACACTTATTTCTATATCAAGTGTGTACTCTTCATTGTTTAGATTGTTCTATTTTGCTTTTAGAGTTGAATTCGTGTATCTTGTTTCTTTAGAAATTTTTTGTTATCTCTAATTAAAATTGAGTACATAGTGATAATTAATTGTTGTTTGAATTGGTCATTCTGTATAAAGTTATAAAAGATTGCTTGAGTGTTAAAAAGCAAGAGAGTGTGAGCTCAAAAGAGGGTAAAAGCTAAAATTGAGTGAAACACGAGTGCCCATACTACGAGAGTAAACACGTGAATGAGTGATTTGTGATGTTGCAATCTATTTTGTTTGTCATTAAAATTTCAAATTTGAAGACGGAGCCACAAGGGAGTGAAAGAACATCAAAAGATCAAGAATTCATCCTCAAAGTAATGTAACAACAATTTGAGAGGATTCAACTAGCTATTGGCAACATGAATGAGAAACTAGAGAAACAACAACGCGAGTTAAATTCCATGAGAGAGGAAGCTTCCCAAACCAATCCAGGGGCAAGAAGACTTTCAAAACCACCTTTTGATGAGGAACTGGAGGAAGAATTTGATGACCAAGCTACTTTGGTCAATGAAGGTCGAAATTATGGTACGGGTCGAAACGATCTTGATAAAAACATTGGGATCATCAAAATGAAAATCCCATCGTTTCTAGACAAGAATGATCCGAATGCTTATCTTGAATGGGAGCGCAAAGTGGAGCTTATTTTTTAGTGTCACAATTGTTCGGAGGAGAAAAAGATAAAGCTTGCGGTCGTGGAGTTTGGAGAGTATGCCATTGTGTGGTGGGATCAACTCATCACAAGTAAAATGAGAAATGGAGAGAGATCTATTTCCACTTGGGCCAAAATGAAAGCTATCATGAGAAGGCGTTTTGTTCCTACTCACTACTATAGGGACTTACATCAAAAATTGCAAGGCCTTATACAAGGGAACAAGAGTGTAGAAGACTACTACAAATAGATGGAGATAGCCATGATAAGGGCTAATATTGAAGAGCATAGGGAAGCTACTATGGCAAGGTTCTTAAATGGGCTTAACAAAGACATAGCCAACATTGTAAAGCTTCAACATTATGTGGAGATTGATGATATGGTGCACATGACTATAAAGATTGAAAGACAATTAAAGAGAAAGGGGAACACAAGGCAAGCCAACACTTACTAGACCAAAATTCCAATTAGAGACCGAATTTGAGGAGAGATAACAAGACTGTATAATTCAAAAGAGATGATAAAACCAAGTCAAAAGATGCTAATGATAATAAAAACAAAGGTATTTTTAACTCCCAAACTCCTAGGAATAGAGATATCAAGTGTTTCAGATGCTTGGGTTTTGGTCACATTGCATCTCAATGCCCAAATAAAAGGGTAATGGTGATGCGTGGTGATGGTGTTGAAACGGATGATGAGAATGATGTGGAGGATGAAATGCCTCATTTGGAGGATTGTAGTGATGGGGAAACGCCTATGGAAGGTAGATTGTTGGTTTCTATGCGTGCTTTGAATACGCAAGTAAGGAATGATGATGAGGGGGTTAAGTTGCAAAGATAACATTTTTCATTCTAGATGTCTAGTGAATGGAAAATTGTGTAGCATGATTACTGATGAGGGTAGTTGTGTAAATGTGGCTAGTACCTTATTTGTTGATAAACTGGGTTTGGAAACTACAAAACATCCTAAACCTTATAAGCTGCAATGGCTTAACAATAGTGGGGAGGTGAGAGTTAATAAGCAAGTGAGGGTGCCTTTTACTATTGGGAAGTATAGTGATGAGGTGATATATGATGTAGTTCCTATGCAAGCTAGTCATATTTTGATGGTAAACCATGGCAATGGGATAGGAGAGTGATGCATGATGGGTATCTCAATAGGTACATGGTAGGAAAAGAGGGCAAAAAGTATACTCTTCTTCCTTTAACCCCTAAATAAGTTTTTGAAGACCAAATGCAACTTGAAAAGTCCCATGATGAATTCGCACAAAGAGAGACCGAGAGAAAAAAAAGAAAAGAAAAGAAAAAGAAAAAGAAAAAAGAAAAGAGAGTGAGAGAAAATTAGAGTGAAAAAATGAAGATCAAAAGGAAAAAGAAAGAGAGATGCATTCGACCATAGAAAAGAATGAGGGAAAGAAAATGAGCTTTTATGCTAAAATGAGAGATGTGAGGAAAGCTTTATTTTCTAACAAGCCAATTATTGTACTCGTGTACAAGGAAGCTTGTTTCTCAACTAACAAACTTGATCCTTCTTTGCCAAGTGTTGTGGTTGAAGTTTTGCAGGAATTTAGCGATGTTTTTTCCGATGATCTACTTCAAGGTTTACCACCTTTAAGAGAGATTGAGCATCAAATTGACTTCATTCTCGGGGCTGCCATACCAAATAGACCAGCCTATAGGAACAATCCCTAGGAGACAAAAGAACTTCAAAGGCAAGTAGAGGAGCTCTTACAAAAGGGGCACATTCGAGAAAACTTAAGTCCATGCGCAGTGCCCGTCTTATTAGTACCAAAAAAGATGGTAGTTGGCGTATGTGTGTTGATTGTAGAGCCGTCAATAAAATAACAGTAAAATATCGACACCTAATACCTCGACTTGATGATATGTTAAATGAGTTGCGTGGTTCTTGTGTATTTTCTAAAATTGATCTTAAAAGTGGTTATCACCAAATAAGAATGAAACTATGAGATGAATGGAAAACTGCTTTTAAAACAAAACAAAGGTTATATGAGTGGTTGGTTATGCCATTTGGCTTAACTAATGCGCCAAGTACTTTCATGCGTTTAATGAACCATGTTTTACGTGAATTTATTGGAAAATTTTTTGTTGTCTACTTCGATGACATTCTTGTGTATAGCAAATCTATTGATGAGCATGTCATGCATTTGAGGCAAGTGTTTGACACATTGCGCAAATTTCAACTATATACTAACATGAAGAAATGTACATTTTGCATTGATCGCATCATTTTCTTAGGATATGTTGTGAGTGCAAAAGGAATCAAGGTAGGTAGTGAAAAAGTAAAGGCTATTCAAGAGTGGCCGACACCTAAAAGTGTAAGTGAGGTGCATAGTTTTCATGGTTTGACAAGTTTCTATAGGAGATTTGTAAAAAAATTTAGTGTCGTTGTTGCCCCTTTAACTGAAATCATGAAAAAAAGATAAGGAGTTTGTTTGGGGAAAAGAACAAGGACATGCGTTTTCCTTATTGAAAAAAAAAGTTATGTAATGCGCCTTTATTAAGATTGTCTAATTTTGATTCAACTTTTCAAATTGAATGTGATGCCTCTGGGCTTGGGATAGGTGTTGTTCTTATGCAGGATAAAAGACCCATTGCTTACTTCAGTGAGAAGCTCAATGGTGCACAATTGAATTATTCCACCTATGACAAAGAGTTTTATGCTTTGGTAAAAGCATTAGAGACATGACAACATTATTTGTTACCAAAAGAATTTGTGATTCACACCGATCATGAATCTTTGAGGCATTTGAAAGGGTAAGACAAGCTTAATAAACGACATGCAAAATGGGTAGAATTCATAGAGTCCTTCCCATATGTGATCCAATATAAGCAAGGAAAAGAAAATGTGATAGCTGATGTGCTTTCAAGAAGGTACAGTCTTATCTCTACTATTTCTACAAAATTATTAGGATTTGAGCATTTCAAAGAATTGTATGTGCATGATAGTGATTTTTCAAATGTTTATATGGCTTCTGAATATGCAATATTTCAAGACTTTTATAGGCATGATGGTTTTCTATTTAAAAATGAAAAATTATGTGTGTCTAATAGTTCTATTAGGGAGTTGCTTGTTCGTGAAGCACATACTGGTGGTTTAATGGGATATTTTGGGATTGGCAAAACTTTGAGCATTTTACATGAACATTTCTTTTGGCCTAATATGCGCAAACATGTTGAGAAAATTTGTGCGTAGTGCATCTCATGTAGGCAAGCTAAGTCTAGAGTTCAACCACATGGATTATATATGCCATTACCTATTCCTGCATATCCTTGGGTTGATATTTCTATGGACTTTTTGTTGGGTTTGCCTAGGACTAAAAAAAGCCAAGACTCAATATTTGTTGTTGTTGATTGTTTTTTCAAAATGGCACACTTTATACCATGTTACAAAACAGATGATGCCACACACATAGCAGATTTTTTTTTTCGCGGAGTTGTTAGAATACATGGCATTCCTAAAACCATTGTGTCCGATAGGGATGTTAAGTTTTTAAGCCACTTTTGGCGAGTTTCGTGGTCCAAACTTGGGACCAAGCTTTTATTTTCTACTACTTCACACCCCACAAACGGATGGTCAAACTGAAGTAGTAAATAGAACACTTAGTACATTATTACGTGCTTTAATTGGAAGGAATGTTAAAACTTGGGAAGATATGTTACCATTTGTTGAATTTGCTAATAATCGGAGTATACATTCTTCTACTGGGTTTTCTCCTTTTGAAATTGTGTATGGTTTTAATCCCTTAACTCCACTTGATTTGTTGCATATTTCTATAAGTGACATTTCTAATTTGGATGGACATAAGAAAGCAAAAATGGTTAAAGCAATTCATGAAAAAGCAAGGCAGAACATTGAAAAGAAAAATGAACAAGTAGCATCCCATGTCAATAAAGGAAGGCGCAAGATTTCATTTGAACCTGGAGATTGGGTGTGGGTTCATATGCGCAAGGAACGATTTCCATCAAAACGAAAATCTAAGTTGGATGCTCGTAGGGATGGTCCATTTCAAATCATAGCGAAAATCAATGAAAATGCCTACAAAGTGGACCTACTAGGTGAGTATAGTATTTCGGGTATATTTAACATATCTGATTTATCCCCTTTTGAAATTGATGCAGGAATTGATTCGAGGACGAATCCTTTTAAGGGGAGGGGGAATGATGCAAACAATGCTAAAAACACTCAAGATACTCAAAGAGCATCAGAAGGTGATTTGAAGCAAATTTCAAATGATGTAAACACAAATTTGATTTGGGTTCTCTTTAACTTTTACCATTTGGGTGATTGAAGAAATTTGATTCCTTTTTTACTTGTGATCTAAATTTCGTTCTAAACCGATTGAAAAGTTCTAAGGTTCAAGCATGGGTCTTGGGATTCCGCATCACTAGGTTAGACATTGGGGCACTTGTTATGGGTTTTTTAAATAACTTTTTTTTAGTATTATCATTTTGTAGTTTGAGTCAAAAAACTAAGTTGAACCAAATAATATTTTCGATTTGCTTGGTTTATACTAAGTTTTGAACACTAATATCACTATCTATTTATAACAATCATTTTGAACACCACTATGATTAACTACTAATAGATGTTACTTCAAAATAACCATCCTTTTAAAATGTTCTTGTAACAACCGGGTCCGAAAAATTAGCTCAGGATAATTTTTCAATTAATAATAATATATAAATAATTTAATCTTATTTTAATTTAATTTTGTAGAAAAATAGAATTAGGGATGAAATTGAGAATAATTCTGGAAAATGGGACGTAATTGTGAATAAGAGATGGTGTTTTTATTAAAAAATTTAAAAACAGGAGGTAAAATTGTAAACAAAAATGGCAACGTGGGACGGCCATGCCAGCAGCCACGACGAATCAGGACACACCACGTGGCAGACACGCTGACATCAACTCCATACAGGAGGCCATGTGGGCGATTCGCGTGCTTGGACGATCCGACGGTCCAAATCGCATCCCGTCTGCACAAACAATCTAGATCTATTTCTCCTTCAGACGCGATCGGACGAATGAGATTGATCATGATGGACGGTCCTGATTCGCACATGCGATTGACCTAAATAGGCAATCATCGGACGGCTCTCCTCACTCCACGTTGGCTTGGAGTATTTAAACTACTCTTCGTAGGGAACCGAAACCCTAGTCGACAAAGGAGTGAATGGAGAAGAAGAATAAGAAGGGCGGTCGGGTAAAGAACTAAACACTGGAGAAGGAGACTAGCCACTGTTGCTCTCGCACCGAAGCCACCACCGACACCGAAACAAGTATTTTTTTCCCTTTCCGCTCAGAATTCAATCACAAATCTTCTTATGCCCATATTAGAGCCAAAAGGCCGACACTTGAGCTGGAAAACATGAGCGAAGTTTGGTCAAGCCGCCGCAGCAGCAACCCGAAAACCTCTCTGATAACCCCCTTCACGTTTCTTGTTTCTCTCAATTTTTTGACCATCATGTTCTTCATCTTTTTCTAGTATAGGTTAGCTAAAGGAGAACCCCGGCTGCGAAGAAAAAATGGCAGAGCCATTGTACCCAGAGACTTTTTGCCGGTAGGGTTTAAATTTTTTGCCATTTTCTGCCAACCCAGGCCTCTTAGCTTGGTTTTTTGCAGGTTTACGTACAAAATCGGCCAAAATCAATCTAAACCAGTCGAAAATGGCCAAACCAAGGGGAACTACCGCCGTGGCTGACGGAGTGGACGCAGGAACACGGCGACGTCGGCCATGCCGAAACCCTAAAATATGTCAAAAAAGGTTTAAGACATCTATTTTAGCTTTTTGAGATATTTTTCAATTTATAATAATATATATAAATAATTTAATCTTAATTTAATTTAATTTTGTGGAATTTTTTAGAAAAATAGAACTAGGGATGAAATTGAGAATAATTCTGAAAAATGGGGCGTAACTATGAATAAAAGAGGGTATTCTTTTTAAAAAAATTAAAAACATGGGGTAAAATTGCAAAAAAAAATGACAACGTGGGACAGCTATGTCAGCAGCCATGGCGAATCAGGACACGCCACGTGGTGGATACGCTGACATCGACTCCACGCAGGAGGCCACGTGGGTGATCCCCGTGCTTGGACGATCCACGGTCCAAATCGCATCCTGCTCGCACGAACGATCCAGATTTATTTTTTTTCAAACGTGATCGGACAAATGATATTGATCGTGATGGACGGTCCTTATTCGCACATGCGATCAACCTAAACAGGCAATCGTCAGACAACTCTACTCACTCCACGTCGGCTCGAACAGGCGACCTGGATCGAATGAAGATGAGTATTTAAACTCCTCTTCGCAGAGAACCGAAACCCTGGCTGATAGAGGAGTGACCGGAGAAGAAGAAAAAAGGGTGGTCGAGTAAAGAACTAGACGCTGGAGAAGGAGACCGGCCACCGTTGTTGCCGCACCGGAGCCACCCTCAACATTGAAACAAGTATTTCTTTCCCTTCCCGCTCGGAATTTAATCCCAAATCTCCCTATGCCCATATCGGAGTCAAAAGGCCGACAGTTGAGTCAGAAAACACGAACAAAGCCCGGTCAAGTCACCAGAGCTACAACCCGAAAACCTCTCCGATAACCCCCTTCTCATTTCGTATTTCTCTCAGTTTTCTAACCATCGTGTCCCCCGTCCTTTTCTGATACAAGTTAGCTAAAGGAGAACCCCGACCGCGAAGAAGGAACGACAGAGTCGCTGCACTCAGAGACCTTCTACCAGTAGGGTTTCAATTTTTTTCCTTTTCCGGCCAACCAAGGCCTCCTAACTTAGTTTTTTGCAGGTTTACGTGCAAAACCGGTCAAAATCAGCCTAAATTGGTCAAAAACAACCAGATTGAGGGGAACTGCCGCCGTGGCCGACAGAGCCGATGTAGGAACACGCTATCACCAGCCGCGATGAAATCCTAAAATTTGTCGAAAAAGTTTTAAGACGTCTGTTTTGACTTTTTGAGGGTATTTTTGGATATGTGACTAATATTTTTAATTTTTAGAAGAAAAATCTAAAAAACCCAAGGACCATTAGGAGGCGCAGTGAAAAGTACGGTATTTTGGACACTGATTCGAGATAAGAATCTCTCATCCTTTTTGTTGTTACGGTAAATTGAAGCTTAATAATCAATAACGCTGTGTTTTATGAAAATTAGAAAATCTTAAAATTAATTATAGATTACTAGTGGAGCCGAAACCGACCAGTATTTATTTGCCCTGGTTTATTGTTTATTTTCTTATATACTGTCTAAAATACTTACTGTTATATTGTGTGCTTTAATTTACTAGTTTTAATTACTTTCTTGGTTATTTAGTTTACCTAACTGTGTTATCATCATCTGTTGATTCGTTTATAATAAATGACATAATTATGTTTTCTTGATTTACGTATTGTCCATTTGCATGACTTACTGTTGATTTGTAAATATGAGATGTTGGTATGCAATTGGTGGTTGGTAGATGATGTGGAAGATATGTATGAAAGGTTTATCAGATACCCTGAAAAAGGGTGTACGAACCCGGTGCATAGAAAAAATCCTATCGTGGGTATTATCTCAGTCGAATGAGGTTGAGAAGTCCTATACCATAAGAGGTTGGGAGTATAATTCACCCTCATACCAGATGAGGTGTTGAGATAATGGTATGTTTTGGTGCCCATTACCAGACAGGGTATGGGGACGGCCGGTTATATTGGGCTCATGCATAAGGGGGGTGGCCCTTATGGACTCCCAGAGATACTGATAAACAAGTAAAAAGGTAAGTTGCTCTTCTTGTTCATTTGGATATGAAATCAATGTGATTCGAGTTATTGTCTTTATTTATTGATTTTAGAAACTCATAATGGTAAATTTGGAATAAACAGTTATATGTTAAATAAATTTATCTAAACAAATGGCTCCATTAGATGTTTTATAATATTTTTCAACTTTTGATTTTTCGTATCAAAGATTAGTGTGATATTCTCATTGAACTAATGTAGTTTATCCCTATATTTAACAATTTCAGATCAAGAAGAATAAGATCCGAATTCGGATCCTAAACAGCATGAGGGCTACGAGTGAAGGTGACCTCTCAAACCCCATCAAAGTTGTCAGTGGAGGTTAACCCCATAAGATTATTATTTTTTTTTTGCTTTTAACCATTTATCCCATTACCATAAATTGCTGTAAAATGGACATTCTCATAACCTTATTGAGTATCCTAATTTACTGTGTAAAGAATGTAAACCTTTAATTATTGTTTGTTTTCGCCATTACAATATATATTCTTTTCCTTAAGATTTTGGGCCTTTATAATTGGTATCAGAGTCGCGTTTATTGGAACCATTCTTTATACAGAGATTTAAAACACTAAAATACAACCCGACACACAACCTTCTCTTGTGAAATGCAGGTACAAGGATTTGAGGAGAAGAAGACCACCACAAAATCGAGCAGCCTGAGAAGTTTCAAGAGGATGTCGTTCGACTCTTTGAGATGTTGGAGAGACTTATCTCCGCCTAGTAGGCCCGGGAAGAGAGGAGGGAGTTACTTGACCCTCCCCCACTGGCACAGTATGAGCCGCCCCTGCAACGAGAAGATGCAGTGCCACCCCAATACAGTCTTGCTCCTCCACCATATCATCCAGCACCGCCACAGTATGATTTAATGCCCCCACCATACAATCAGGTGCTGCCACAGGGTCACCTGGTCCTTCCCTAACATAACCCAGTCCCTCTTCCATGGGACCCAATTCCACCCATGATGGACCTAGACTACACTGAGAGGTACAAGAGATTAAACTCATCTACTTTTATAAGGGCATCATCATTCAAAAATGCCGAGTATTGGTTAGTTAAAATAAAGAAAGTCTTCGCAACTCTTGGGGTGGTTCTGGAAAAAATAAAGTTGTGTTTGCCACCTACATGCTCGAGGTGAGGCAAGTTGCTAGTGGCAGCTGAACCATGCCACCCTGCCCATTCAAGTCACTTGAGGACAGTTCCTGGTAGCCTTCAATGTAGTGTACCTCCTAGAGCATCTTCGACATTTTAAGAAAATAGAGTTTGCACACTTGGTCTAAGGTGAGATGACAATGTTTGAGTATGCCTGGAAGTTCCTAGAATTTTGTCAATATTCTCCTCAAAGTATGTTGGATAAAGGCAGAAAGGCAAGCAAGTTTGAGTGAGGCTTCCGTCCTGAGATCAGGCAATAGCTGTACGTATTCGAGCTTAGCACCTACTCAGTAGTTCTCGCTAAGAC
The DNA here is from genome assembly GCF_054855325.1 of Carica papaya. Classification (NCBI taxonomy): domain Eukaryota; kingdom Viridiplantae; phylum Streptophyta; class Magnoliopsida; order Brassicales; family Caricaceae; genus Carica; species Carica papaya. The sequence continues at coordinate 10,473,924 of NC_142309.1, read as the reverse complement.
ACAGTTAATAGAGATGAACCTTTGCACTTTTTCTCCAATAGTAGGAAATTCTAGACCCCCGATTCCACCCTGCAGGCTAACACCTACTGCACCGACTCAGTAGAACAAGAAACCTAGGTTTGTAACTCAAGCTCCTACTCAGGCTTCAGCAACAGGGCGCAGCAGGGCTTGCCAACACTGCGCCAAGGATAATGGGGACCGACCCTACTATCGCATCAATAATATCTATCGCATATGTGGAAGTACCCAACACTATGCGAGAGAATGCTCGTGAAATCAGAATCAAGTTAGACCTCCCATTTAGGGCAGAGCTTACACCCTCATTCAGCAGGATGCTGAAGCCAATCCGAACGTGATACAGAGTATGTACACTATCTATAATTACCTTACACATATTTTGATTGATACTAGTATTTTTCATTCTTTTTGCCTCACATACTTTTGTAAAAAAATTTGAATGTGTTACCTGAAAATCTCGATTATGTACTATTTATGTCTATTATTGGGAATGCAACACTACTAAAGGATGCCATATACAAAGCTTGCATCGTAGAAATAATAGGTAAGAATTTGAGTGTAGACCTTATAACAATAGACACGGAGGATTTTGATGTAATTCTAGGGATGAATTAGTCAGCGGCGTATCACGCTACCGTATATTGCTTTCATAAAATGCTTGTATTTAATCTTCCTAACAAAGAGTCATTCACCAATTAATAGAAGTTTCAGATATTATTCCTTCATTGTAACTGCATTATTTATATGATGTCTGAACTTAATGTTCTTTTCTACATTAGGCAAGCTTAAGAAAGAAATTTGCATATAAGATATCCTCGTGGTCCAAGAATTCTCATATGTATTTCACGATGAACTACCCGGACTACTGGTGGATAGAAAAGTTGAGTTTACCATAAATCTTCAGCTTGATACCCAACCAATTTCGATTGCCTATTATTGTATGAGTCTTGTAGAGATGGAAGAACTCAGGAAACAGATTGAAGAATTGCAGGATAGTGAATTCATCCGACATAATGTATCTCCTTAGGGTGCTGAAGTCACGTTTGCAATGAAAGAGGATGGGTTCCTAAGGTTGTGTATTGACTACAGGAGATTAAACAGAGTCACAATTAAGAACAAGTACCCCTTCCCCAGGATCGATGAACTTTTCGATCAGTTAAAGGGTGTTCAAGTTTTCTCCAATATAGACTTGTGTTCGGGTTACCATCAGGTAAAAATCAGGGTAGAGGATATTTCCAATACGACCTTCAAAACTAGGTACGGACCCTATGAGTTCCTAGTCATATCATTTGGGTTAACAAATGCGCCAAATATTTTTATGGACGTTATAAACAAGGTTTTCAGGTAGTTCCTCGATTAATTTATCATCGTATTTATTGATGATATCATGATCTATTTAAAGAGCAGAGAGAAACACACTCAGCACCTGATTTAGGTTTTACAGGTTCTCAGAGAAAAGAAATTATATGCAAAATTAAGTAAGTGTGGGTTCTGACTCGAGCATATTACCTTCTTAGGGCACAAAATATCTTAGGATGAGGTATCAGTGAATCCTGTAAAGGTTGAGATAGTACTCGGTTGGAAAAAAGTGACTTCATTTAAGGAGATTCGTAATTTTTTAGGAATAACAAGTTATTACCGCAGGTTTGTAGAAGAATTTTCTAGCCTAGCCACTCTATTGATCCGACTTACAAAAAATAATATCAAGTTTGAGTAGAATGAAGATTGCGAAAGGAGCTTTAAGGAACTCAAAAAGCGATTGACTACCGCATCAGTTTTGGCTCTGTCAAGTGGAACAGGTGGATACACAGTATATACTGATGTCTCCTACCTAGAGTTGGGATATGTTCTGATGCAGCATGGAAATGTTATAGCCTATATGTCTAGACAGTTGAAAAGTCATGAAAAAAATTATCCCACTCACGACTTAGAACTTACCGTCATTATCCATGTCTTGAAGACCTGACGTCACTACTTGTATGAGGAGATTTTTTAGATCTATATAGATCATAAAAGCTTAAAGCATATATTCACCCAGAATGATCTCAACATGCGTCAAAGGCATTGGATAGAGCTCCTCAAGAACTACGATTGTAAGAATTTATATCACCCAAGCAAAGGCAATGTGATAGCCAACGCGCTCAGCAGAAAAAGTACAAGTATGTTGGCTCATTTAATTATTTCTGAATGTAGGGTAATAGGGGTTGTGCAACGAATACAGCTTCAGGACTTGAAGAGGGTTACATGTCAACTTCATCTAATTGTCCAACATGAGCTAATTCAGAGAATAAATGAAGTCCAATTGACCGATTCCACCCTAGCAGCTCTTATGAATGATACAGAACAGGGAGTAAATTCAAAATTGTGAGTCTCTGCCGAATGGTTGCTCAGGTTCTAAGACAGGGTACGTGTCCTAGACGACAGTTAACTAAAAAAAGACATCATGACAGAGGCCCAGAGCTCAAAGTTCACCATGCATCCCGGAACTACTAAGATGTATTAAAGTATGCAATCTCAATTTTGGTGAAGCGATATGAAAAGAAAAATCGTTGATTTAGTCTCCAAGTGTCTTATATATCAACAGGTTAAGATAGAGCATCAACGCCCAAGGGGGGGCTACTTCAATCATTACCGATCCCATAGTGGAAATGAGAATATATAACCATGAATTTTGTAACAAGATTGCCTAAGGCACACTCAGGACATGATGCTATTTACGTAATTATTAACCGGCTCACCAACTCGTCTCATTTCTTGGCTATCAAAATGACCGACCTCTTAGACAAGTTAGTAAAAATTTATATCCGGGAGATAGTCAGACTATATAGAGTTTCTATGACAGTTATATCCAATAGAGACCCCAGGTTCACATCTCAGTTTTGGTCTAGTTTTCAGCAAGCAATAGGAATGAAACTGTCATTCAGCATCACATTCTACCATCAAATCGATGGACAATCAGAACGAACAATTCGCACACTGGAGTATATGCTCAGAACTTGTGTTTTGGACTTCGGAGACCATTGGGATGATCACCTTCCCCTAATAGAGTTCACCTACAATAACAGTTACCAAGCAAGTATCGACATGACCTTGTATGAGGCATTGTATGACTGACCCTGTAAGTTGCTGATCTGTTAGGAAGAGATGGGTGATATGAGGAGGTACCGGTAGACAGTTTGGATCGGAAGAGCAAAGTACTTCACAACAGAGAAATTTCCTTCGTTAAGGTCTTATGACAGAATCATGCAAAGGAAGAAGCCACTTGAGAGCTAGAATCGAATTCAGAACTCAGTATCCCTAACTATTTGACTAGTGAGAGGGCCAAAAATTTGATGAACCAAATTTTTTCCTAAAGATGAGAGAGTTGTAATATCCGAGTCTGAAAAATTGTTCGGAGTAATTTTTCAATTAATAATATATACATATATAAATAATTTAATTAATTTTATGAAATTTTTTTAAAAAAAATAGAATTATGGACGAAATTAAAACAATTCTAAAAAAATGGGCGAAACTGTGAATAAGATATGGTATTTTTTAAAGAAAATTTAAAAACATATGGTAAAATCGTAGAAAGAAAAAATATGGCCATGTCAGCAGCCACACAAGCTCAAGACCCGCCACGTGGCAGACACGTTGACATCGGCTCCACGTAGGAGGCCACGCGGGTGATCCGTTTGTCCAGGTGATTCGACGGTCCAGATCACATCCCACGTGCACGAACGACCCAGATATATTTTTCCTTCAGACATGATCGGATAGATGACATTGATCGTTATGGATGGTCCTAATTCGCACACGCAATCGGCCTAAACAAGCAATCGTCGGACGATTCTCCTTGCACCATGTCGGCTCGAACAGGTGACCTGGATTAAAAGGAGATGAGTATTTAAACTCCTCTTCACAGGGAACCGAAACCCTATCCAACAAAGGAGTAACTGGAGAAGAAGAAGAAAGGCGGCCAGGGAAAGGACCAAACGCCGGAGAAGGAGACCGACCACCGTTTCCGTCGTATCAGAGCCACCACCAATGTCGAAACACGTATTTTTTCTCATTCCCGTTCAAAATTTCAATCTCGAATCTCCCTACGCCCATATCAGAGTCAAAAGGTCGACGGGTGAGCCGAAAAATACGAGCGAAGCTCGGCCGAGGCACCGCAGCCACAATCTAAAAACCTCTCCAATAACCCCCTTCCCGTTTCCTGTTTCTCTCGGCTTTCTGACCATCGTGTTCCTCGTTATTTTCTGGTGCAGGTTAGTCAAAGGAGAACCTTGACTGCAAAGGAGGAACGATGGAGTCGCCGCACCCGGAGACCTTCCACCGGTAGAGTTTTGATTTATTGTCTTTTATAGCCAACTGAGGCCTCCAAACTTTATTTTTTGCAGGTTTACGTGTAAAATCGACTAAAACAGCCAAACCAAGGAGAACCACCGCCGTGGGTGGCAGAGCCGGCGCCGGAGCACGGCGGCGTTGCCGTGCTGGAACCCTGAAATTGACCAAAAAAGTTTTAAAATGTATATTTTAGCCTTTTGGAGTATTTTTAATTTTCACATAAAAGAGCTAAGAAACCTGGGGACTACCAGGAGAAGCAGTAAAAAGTACAGTATTTCAGACACCGATCCGGGATAAGAATCTCTTACCATTTTTCTATTACGATAAACTGAAACTTAATAATCAATAACGCTGTATTTTGTGAAAATTAAAAAACCCTAAAATTAATTACAGACCACTAGTGGAGACAGAACTGGTCAGAGTATATTTGCCCTAGTTTATTGTTTATTTTCTCTTATACTGTCTAAAATACTTACTATTATATTGTGTGTTTTAATTTACTAGTTTTAATTGTTCTCTCGATTATCTAGCTTACGTAACTACGTTCTCATCATCTGTTAATTCGTTTGCAATAAATGACCTAATTATATTTTCTTGATTTACGTATTGTTTATTTGCATCGCTTACTGTTGATTTGCAAATATGAGATATTGGTATATAATTGGTGGTTGGTAGATGATGTGAAAGACATGTATGAAAGGTTTATCGGATACCTTGGGGAATGGTGTACGAACCCGGTGCATAGGAAAAACTCTACTGTGGGCATTATCTCAGTCGAACGAGGCTGAGAAGTCTCATACGGAATGGATGAGAGTATAATTTACCCTCATACCGGATAGAGTATTGAGGCAGTGGTATGTTTTAGTGCCCATTATCGGACGGGGTATGAGGACGACCAATTAATCAATAATTTGGATATTGGGCTCACGCGTAAGGAGGGGACCCCTATGGACTCCCAGATGTACTGGTAAATAGGTAAAAATATAAGTTGTTATTCTTTCTCATTTGGATATGAAATTAATGTTATTCGAGTTATTATTTTCATAGGTCGATTTTGAAAACTCAAAACGGTAAGTATGGAATAAACGGTTTTATGTTAAATGAATTTATCTAAATAAATAGTTTCATTAGTTGTTTTATAATTTTTACCAACCTTCGTTTTTTCCTATCAATAATTAGTATGATATTCTTACTGAGATAATGTAATTCATCATTCTATTTAACAATTTTAGATTAAAAAAACCAAAACAGCATAAGAATTACGAATAAAGGTAACCTCTCGGACCCCATCAAAATTGCCAATGAAGGTTAACCCCATAAAATTTTTATTTTTCTTTTATTTTTAATCATTTATCCCATTACCATAAAGTACTGTAAAAAATATATTTATGTAGAACTATTAGACTTCTTAATTTACTATATAAATAATATAAACCCTTAATTATTATTTATTTCTACCATTACAATATATATTTTTTTTTCTTTAAGATTTTAAGTCTTTACAGTCCTTCCCTGAATATTTATATTCAGTTCAAACTATAAATGCATTTGAGCACACTTGTAACCACAGTGTTACAGAAATATGAATGGTCCAAGTAATCATCCAAATGAGATTTCAATTATATGAAGTACAAAATTACCTGAAAATCTCAAATAAAATTTATTGAATTGGTCAATCAACTATTAGAAACTCATACTGAAATTATAATTTCTGCCATAATTAGAATTTAACAAGAAAGCAACTCAAAAACATGAATATCCAGAAAAATAGTAGGCTAAACAGGAATACTTCTAGGTAGAACGGACAAATATAGCCAGTTCATACTGCTTTACAGCATTGTTTTCTCACAAGCCGGAGTTCCTGAACCATGGGAAGATTGGACCAAAGAGTTAATTCTATCATACACGTCTGGTATTATTGGGAAAGAAAATTATCCCTTCTCATGTATTTGACATAAAACAAAATGTTTTTTGCTTTTAACCCTCAACATTAAATTGGAAAAAAAAAACAAAAAAACAAAAAACAAAACATTGCAAAGTACCATTTTTAAGAAGACTTCGATGCCTTATCTGGTAAAATATTATCTGGGAGAATTAGTTCCGGAGGAGTTTCACGGACAACACCCAGCATCGAGTCATACTCCTCATCCTTATGAGCAAACTTCTTGCGAAGAACCTTCTCAAACTCAATCTCATCAAATGACTTTGCATTCTCAGCTGCATGAACCTGCGCAAGGTTGGAATAATTGATGGCCGACTGAGAAATAAAAACAATCTCCTCATCAGTTAGCTTCCTCAAGAATTTAGCAGGATTGCCTCCCCAGACCTGTAAGAGAGAAATTAAATTATCAGCACCTATTCACCATAGTGTTTTATGGGAACTTCAGATCGGACCGTAAAGTTTATCCATTCTACAGAGACAAATAGGAAATTACATGAGCTTATTGGTTTTTGAGTTCAATTATATTTCATCAACTATTTTAGAAAAATTACAAACTAACACTTACTTCAGGTTTCCATTAAAAGCAAGGTACACGTAGCTACTTGAGTTATTGTCTAATTCCTTTAACATTCAGTTACATTATAGTTAAATGTGTGTCATGTGAGAATCACAAGATTATTAAATATAAAAAAAACGTAACAAGTGATTCTGCTTTAAAATACAGAAAAAATAAGTAATTTAATTTTATACAGTAAAAATATACAACAAAAGTACAAGACCTAGAAAAATAAAGAATTAAAAGTGTACACATGATTATATTGTGTAAATAAATAATTAAAAACATACATTTAGCTTATGGAATGATCAAGTTGTCGTTATTGACAAATAATTTATGCAGCACACACGCTAAGGACCAATATATAATTTATCCAAATATTTACTTGTGTGATAGAGAGAGAGAGAGAGAGAGAATTTAATTACTAAAATAAGATATATAGTTATATAGTTAACACTTTTTTATTTCAAAAAAAATTAAGATTTATAGTTATTAATCAAGGGATATATTTGTGAAAACAAAAAGATACATAAAAATATTTAGAAACTCACCAATTCACATGCAACACATTTAGAATACAAAGACAAATATCAGAATAAGTACATTAAGTAGTTACGCAAATTTTTAAAATTCTATTAGAAATCACCTAGCTATTTAGAGCCATTCCATAGAGGACCTCCATAATAACAATTAAGAAGAAAGGGAAGAGGAGATCCCCTTGCCTGAGACATCTAGAGGAGGAAAGAAGTTCTTACAGCCCCATTGATTTTAGAATAGCAAACTGATTAGAATAGCAAGCGAGACAATGATGCATCTTTTCATCCACTTACACAACCAACTGCCAAAACCTATCTGATTCAACAAATAAATCAAAGAAAGAAGAACAAACATTACCCTAGGCTTGCTTAATATGTAATTGAACAAAATACTGCCTCGCGAGATTTGAGAATGGAATCAATAAGCTTGTCAGCAATCAAAATAGCATGTAGGATTTTATGCTCTTCCAAGGTGTGTCGGTTGCCCCTACCACTGAATCAATGGCTTCGCTCAAGCGATAGGCGAGAGAACCTTAGCAATGAGTTTATAGATACTGCCTCCTGAACTGATAGGTTGAAACAGTTTAACATCTACCGCACCTTCAATCTAAAGAACCAAAATAAGTGAAGTAGTGTTCAAGGAAGCAAAAAATTTGCCCATCTAATTGAAATCATTAAAAAGCAGCATGACACTCTCGCAAGTAACATCCCAGATTTTCTGCAAGAAGTACAGAGAGAAGCCATCTGACCCAGGACTTCCTCAGCATTGCAACAAATTAAAGCACCATGAACTCATTTTTAAAGATGGTCTCTCATGCCAAGCAACATCCTGAGCTTCGATCTTGTTAAACTCTAAACCATCCAAATTAGGCCACCAAGATTCCTCTTCAGTATATATATTTGGGTAGACCCTTAATAGCATCGGCTATATCATGTTCTATCTCAAAAGCCTTCCCTTCCACATTAACATTAGACAAGAACTTATTTTTACTATCAGAAATCACACATCTTGTGAAAAACCTTGGTGTTTGTCCCCTTTCATAAACCAGAAAACCACACATTTTTGCTGCCAAGCAATCTCATCAATAAGCATTACATTAGCAAGCTCCACTTTAGCCAATTGTCTCACTTTTCTCTCATAAAAACCCCATTGGGGAATCTTTTGTTAATCATCAATTCCGCTGGATAATTTTTTTTACAAAGCAGATTTTTTGCAAGAAAGTTGATTATACAAGATTTAATTATTTTCTTACCATGGGCCCATTTTCTTTGCAATTCTAAAACTAGCAAAATTCTCCAAGTCCGACTCCACAAGCGAAAGAAATCATTTAAGCCCTACTCTGAATTATCTATTCTTGAAGAGGAAGGGAATGGCAGCACAATTGGAGAAGATTAACTCCAGAAAAATGGGATGATAAGGTGACACAAGGGAGAATCTTCTGGATGAGGTTTGGAACCAGAGCCTAAAAGCTCGAGAAAATCAAGAACCTCTTTCTTTTAAGTTTGACGAAGTCCAATGTCCTCCCTGAAAGGGAAGATTTTGAGATTCACTATGTTTACCCAATCTCTAAACCCCATGGAACAAGAAGAGCAGGGCTCCATAGAGGACTCTTTCATGGTCTAAGTTGAACTCCCTACCAACAACCCAAGGGCGGTTCCAAGACTGAGTGGCAAGCACCTATATCGTTCTATATCAAATGCCTAATTAAACGTCCCCCCTTTCACAGACTTCAGTAAAAAAATCCAAGAAGAAGAAAGACCTTAAAAGAAAACATTCAGATATAAAAAATCCCCCTTAAGCTCTTAATCAAATCAACTTTCCTATAGTCCCATAAAATCAAAATCCCACACAAAGTATCAACCACTTTCCGATGGTCCCATATGCTTTTTACCAACCCATAATCAATCACTTCAATATTGGTCTCCATAAGGAAACCAACTCTCCTCCCCCACTCCATAAGGAAAAGCCATTATTGGTCTCTGACTCTGGTCATTGAGACCCCACATACTTCCATGAAGAAAGACAACATTACTCTTGCCAAGTATAGGTTTTACTAGCTCTCGTTGAAATGAGATATTACAAGAGTTTCTCAGTCTCATACTAGTTAACTATCCAAAGCTCTATGAACCCTCAAGAGACATTCTGCGAAAATGATTCTATTCTGATTGTGGTCAATAGGTCCTAAAAATGACAGTTTGTTCCTTTTTTTTGGAGAAGGTGCATTTTGTTCCATGCAATAAAGTAAGTAATGCTTCCCGTATCGCTAATTGTTCTTGAGGTTGCCAAGCTACATGGTTTACCTTCTTCCACTGTCTAATATAGATGTCATTTTTTTGGTTATTCGAGTAAAACACTTTGTGATGCAAGAGAGAAGTGGGATAGGTTTCCTTGATCTTGTTTAAGCCTATGAGGGTGCTTTGATAAGATCCAAGCTAGACAAATAACCTAGAATTCATTAGGATTTCACTAAAATCCACTGGGAAAATAAGAAATTCTTGGAATCTCCCAAAAAAATATTCATTGGACATGAACATAGAATTTATTAAGAATTCAATGTCTACTACGAGCTTCATCAAACATCAAAACACTAAAAATCCCTGCTGATATTACAAATGGCTTCATCAAATCAAATCAACGAACACCAGAACTTCCCACTGGGACAGTGTACCACATCAACAGAAAGGGGGAAGAGAACCTTTTTAATTTTTCATACAATTCTACATCACACGATCATCATTAAACCATGGAAATTTTAGGGACACTACAACAAGGAACTTTCCAGAAGACACTAAAGAAGAAGGCAAGATTATCACAAGTTAAGAATTTTGCAGTTTGATATACAAACTCTTCGTTGAATCCTTGAGTATGCTAAACTGAATCAGATGACATGTTGATTCAATTAAATTAATTCGACTAACCTTCATGTAATTATTATGGGATTCAACTGCAAACCAAAGTCAGAATTTCCATTGGATTGGAAAGTGTTCAACATGAGCAGAAGATGTGGAGAGAGAAGGGACAAGGATAGAAGAAAAGAGGGAGGTGCAATTATATGAGCTCTCTCTTGAAGCACTGGAAACGAAATGGGCACACAATTGTCTGGATACAACTCTGAATGAAGGCATCTTTTATGCTCTGGTGTGTCCAATGGCAAGCGGCTACCTGCTAGCAGAACTGTACAAACAGGAGAGGTCGATTTTTGTCTCTTTCGAGGTTTGTGGGGGTATAAGGCAGAAACAGGGAGTGTATACAAGAACGAAAAAGATGGTTCAGGGTGGAAGAGGATGGCAGATGTGGTGGCAAAACTATTGCTGTCCGGTAAGGATGATGAGCAAAATCTCACAAGGTATGAAAATTAAAAAAGCAAAGAACAAGCCGCTGAGGAAGAGAAGTGGGTTCCCATGTTTGTGGAGAAACAGGGGCCTAGTTGCACAATAGAAGGTGCCGGTTCTCCTTTGCTTTCTACCCACAGCGGAGGTGCAGTCAGAAATGGTTCCAATGACTAAGGATATTAGCATAAGGACAAAAGGGAAGATAAGATTCAAATCTGGAAATAATTTCTCCAGATAACTAACCTCCCTTGTTATGAGAAGACCTGTCTCTTGCAGACAGATGCATGTTGGAAAATTTATAAAAAGGTTCGAATACTTTTTACTCAAGAGATCATAAGGTTTCTCTTGAAAAGTACTAAAACTCAGAAGTCAACATAGGCAAAGGAAGAAAAACTCAAAAACATTCTAGAAAAATGCAAAAACATTCTTGAATACCTATTGCTTTCTATGTCCAAATACCCGTAACGAGATCCACTAGCAGGGACCCTAACAGAAACTAACTCATGCATCTCGTTAGAGAGAAACAACACAAATGGAATCTAATTTTTTCAGCTGTTGGAATTGTCTGCAAAAGATTCTAGTAATAGGTCAACCAGTAAGAATCCTTTAAAGATTGTTCATGGTTGTTCCCCTTCTCCCACTACCTCCTGTAGCTGAATGTCTAAGCCAGTAGAATCATTTGCCAAACATATTATGATTTGCATATTTAAAATCAAGTGACATACCGCCTTAAAGAATATCGACTATAAACTTGCTGCAAATTTGCATTGCAAAATTACACAATTTCATTTGGTAGCAATGGCATGATTTTTTTATCATATCTTATGAATGTTGGAAAAAAAGATCACATTCTTAAGCGCTTCCCTTTCCCATTATTCAATCTGTTGGTCCAATGCATAATTGCTTAACTTGCTTACACCCATTTGAATATTAATTGTGTTTTTAATCGAGATTTAACACTTTACTGAGACACTTTGGAGCCTCTCTGGTCTTCAACTATTCCCACAGGAAAATAGTTGCCTAAGGTTCCTTCAATATCACAACCAGCAGAGGAGATTTGAAGTTATCATCAGTGAACCAATTGTTACTTCTTCCAACCATGGCACTTGTCACTATCTAGTTAAATGGCATGAACTCCAAGATTATGTACTTCTTGGATTTCTGAAAATAAATTTCTTGAAATGACATCTTCAATCTACTTTGCCAAGTCAAGTCGTGGCGGAGAATGATGCAAAACCAATAAAGGAAAAGAAGTATCATTGGAAATTGCATATTCACAGGAGAAGAAGTTTTGATGTTCCCTTTCTAGTTAGTTTCTACTGTAGTGTATTGTTTAATTAGCTTTTTCTACTTAGTTGGTTTCCTAGGTAGACCTAAGTTCTCTTATTTTTATTATCTCCAGTACCTACACATAAGCTACACTAGCTTAGTTGGTATTGGATTTTTTTTGTTTGGTTATATACAAACATTATACAGATGTTGATAATTCGTTTTTTCAACTCAGTTGATTTCCAAGGTAGACCTAAGTTCTCATATTTTGATTATGTTCAGTAACTACAAATAAGCTACACTAGCTTGGTAGTTGGATTTTTCTTTGTGTTATTATACAAAAATTATCCAGATGTTGAATGATTCTTAAGATCTGAGATTTCTTGTTTTTTTTTAGATAAAGAAATTATTCTTTAGATCTGAGATTTCTAAGTTTGATTCTTCGTTAATGTTCTCTAAGTATTATGTTCAACCTCTCTTTTGCTTGCATCATCTAGGATTTTGGAACATGATGTTTCTTTTCTGAAATAAAATAGTTAATATACTTAGAAGTATTGTGTTCAAACTCTGTTTTTCCAACATCATCTACGGTTTTTTAACACAATGTTCATTTTCTGAAACAGAATTGTCTCTGATTTTTTTTTCTAAAACCTTACTCTGATACCATCTTGATGAAAATAATATAACTTTCTTATTTGTTGGACTGAAGGGCATTTATAGTGTCTTTTTGCTACCGTAAGGAAATAGCTATAAACAGGCATAAATAGGAAACTACTGTTTATGAGAAAACCTATCCAGAAAAGTACTATATTGTAAAATATAATCTTTATTCTATTTAGATGACCATTTGAGCGAACTATAACAACAATATTAAAGATATTTCTGAGTTTTTTCCAAATTTCTCAAAAAAAAATTCTTGTTTTACTTTTTACAAATCAAAATTTCATTTCTATATTCCAGCAAATTATATCATATCTAAATCTATTTGTTCAATTTCATATGCTATTCACTTCAAAATTAATTTTTTTGTTTGGAATGGACACAAATATAAAAATATTAATTTGCAAATGAATTCCACTTATATTTTGTGTGGATTACTTATCCGCATATAGTGTAATGAAAGAGTCAACACCCTCACTTTTCTTTAACAGTGCTGGTATTACAAGTCATACAGCCGTAAACTCGCATCTGCATGCACAGACATACTTATAAAAATGCTAATTAAAAATATACCTCTCCAGAAGGGATCCTCGTATTCTGTCTCACAAGAGCCCCAGCAGCAACCATGGCATGCTTCTCAATTACAACACCATCAAGAAGCGTTGCTCCCATGCCAACGAATGCCTCATCCTCAACAGTACAGCCATGCAGAACAGCACTATGACCTGCTCAATCCAACTTCCGAATCACAATCCAGAAAATGAGTAGAAAGATGAATAAATTCAATTCAAAAACCAAGATAGAAAGCCTTATATAACTAACCTACTGTAACATTGTCACCAATTATGGTTGGAAGCACCTTTCCACTTAGGTTAGACTTTGCCACGTGCACGAGGGAATTATCCTGTATATTAGTTCTGGATCCAACTGTAATACTGTTAACATCCCCTGTGCGTAGAAAGTGTCTGAATGATTACTCGCAAATCAATAAAAGATCAACTCAAGAAATTCAACCAACTAACAATTCTACACATGTATCAAAGAAAGAAGATTAATTTTGAAAATCTATCATCTTCAGAAACAGACTCCTATATGGTAAAAATAAGTACTGAAATCATAAAGGGGAATCAAACCAAATATATAAGAAAGAAGTACGTGTTTTCGCGATATGAAGAATTATTTCGCATCTTTTCCACAAGTAGTCACCCAGCAATATATTGCCTTGCACGTGTAGGCATGCAAAATGCCACCTATCTAGCTGTATCTGCTATAGCTATTAGAACTAAAGTTTTCCATTCAATATGGTAAACCATAGCATTCCATTTTTTTTTTTTTTTTTTGGAAATATAAACCATAGCATTCCATGCCATCATCAAACTCACTAGTCTAGAAAAGAAAGTAACCATGGCACCAATAACTATAACAGATTATTCAATAAGGATTAAATATACTTCAGACCTTTTAAGAACCAAAGGGAGATAGATGAAACAGAATGTCAATAGAAAAGGTCATTATTGCTAATTCTGACAGAATAACTATCTGCCTAGCACTGATTCTTTAATCAATGATAAGCTTGTTCTAACATAAAAGCTATAATTTATCATGCTTGTCTCTCCCCAGTCTATACCCTACCATGTCATTATGTCAAGTTTTCATATCCCCAGCAAGCGAATTTTGTTTATGGTGCACCAGTAATAACTAAGATTTGAATGCCTGAAAATTAAAATACAGACTGAATGGACAAGTAGAATCATAGGTGCAGGACAAACTAGGAACTAATTCATTTACGAGGAAATTTGGGTCATACCTATATCACATCCAAGAACTTAGGAGTTAGAATTTTGAGGGAAAAAATACCTAAGAAAATAGCTAGGAGTCACATCAATGGTCCCTTAAACATCACCCATAAGATGAGGGTTTTGATTGCATCATACAAACATGACCGGATAGTCCAGACAGAATGTAGATGTGAATTTTCAAATACATATACTTGTTTAGAAGAGGAAAAAAAAGGAAAACATCATCTCAGACAAGGTTTCTAAAGCAACAATTCCTCATTTCTTGATCTTCACAAATCACAAAAACAGTCCTATACCCAAAGGCAGGGCTTCATTGTAAACACTGGGGTCTCTTTTTAGGAAGAATAGAAAGTAAAATTAATATATATGTATATTATTTATGAATTATTTATATGTATTTAAACTTTTTAATCAATGTTATATTTACACCACATTTTTTTTTGTTGAATTGGTCAGTTAAAAGAAATGGGATCAAAGCAAAATCTGCATAACATTCTTAAAAAAAATGAGGAAACACAGAAAATATATTTTCAGACAGGTTCCTAAAGCAACGGATGGGGTTTCATTATACAGAGTTGGATCTTTTCTTTTTCTTTTGGAGAAGAATGATAGATGGGTCCAGTTTATCCCACTCTATTTTTTAAAAATTAATATATATATATAGTGTGAACCATTTATATATCTTTAGAACTTTTAAATAAATGCCATTGTCATCATATATTTAATGATATTCAATTGGTTAGTTAAAGAAGTGAGGTCAAAATAAAATCTCTGCATAACATACTTACATAAACAAGGACTAAATTGAAGAGCATTAGTCAAATTTCTGTTGGTAAGTTAAAATTTGTTTACTTAATTTTAGCCTAAAGCTATTTTAGAGGTGCACTGTCTATTGGCTAGAAACTGTGAGGATTATCATTCTCATCTTTGGTAAAGGAAATTAAAAAAGGATGGAGCAATCTGACTAATTTTATTCAGGTCCAAGTTGGCAATGGTTCAAGGATGAGGTTTTGGGATAATAGGTGGTGCACTAAGCAACCTAACACTCCAGTTTCTTACCATCTATAGACTAGCAAGATTTGGGAAAACACAAGACTTAGCAGACTACTTTGAGACTCCCGAGGGGAATATTTCTTGGCACAATGTCTTTCTTACAATTAGGGTTTATATTCTAGGGGTAATATTAACCAGAATATTACTTACGGTGAAACAACCTAAGGCGAGGTGAAACTGTAAGAACTGGTTAATATCCTAGAATATTAATTAGGTGGGATGACGAGAAACAGCCTAAGGGGAGGAGGGGTCTGGGGCTCCGGTCTTTGGTGGATTTGAACAAAGCTTTACTGGGGAAGTGGTTGTGGAGATGTCATTCAGAGGAGGGGATGTTGTGGTGTAGGGTGATTGGGGCGAGGTGGGGGGATATGGTGGGGAGAGGGAGTAGTAGATGAGTTACAATCTGTTTCCTATTCAATTACATCAACTTCCAATCTCCTTGCCACTTTTGTTGGAATTGTTAAGAGTGGAAAGATAATAAAAAGGGACATTGTTTAAACTGCTTTTCATTAGAGTGAGTCTCCCACCCTTAGACAGAAAACTCCTCTTCCAACCAGCCAAACGCTTTTGAAACATTTCAACCATAGGTTCCCAAGTTCTCACCCCCAAAAGGACCCAAAGTACTTGATCGGAAGATTGATTGCCTTATACCCCAACACCCTAGCAAGTTGAGTATCGTTGCTCCTATCACCAATTTTAACCAGTTCTCACTTTTTCAAGTTGATAATGAGTCCCGTGACAGCTTGAAAACATAGGAAAACACACCTTAAATGTAGCAAAATCTTCTCCTCAGGTTGACAAAAAATCAAGGTATCATCTGGAAAAAAAAAAGATGTGAAATCTCAACCCTGTTATCACCCCTTCCCACTGTCACACCTCTCACCATGTCTAAATCCTAGCCTTCACCAGTAAGTCATTTAGAGCTTCCATTACAATAATAAACAAAAGAGGGGGAAGTGGATCACCGTGGCGGAGTCCTCTTATTCAATGAGAATATAACATAATTATTTTTAACATAGTATCAAAGCCCTAAGTTTGAAAACTATAAACTCTTTTACTAGCCCCATTTGATCCTCATTGCCAGGAAAAAAAAAACCGTAAAGGGGGCCAGCCTCCGTAGCTGGCCACTACAATTCCGTGATTTGTTTTTCATGAAAACTCAGCACCTTCAACCATTTATCCTCAAATCTAAATAGGCATGCCCCCGGTTAATGCCATTAGAATCCAAACAAATGGGGCAATGATTAGAAACTATACGTTGGAGTTTATGAACTAACCTTGTCATTTGAGATTGAAAAGAAACGAGTACTAAAAAGCAATCAATCCAAGAGAAGTTGAGATTGATTCTATAATTTTACTAGTCCATTTGCCACCTGGAAGAGGCAAATCCATAAGATTCAACCTATCATATAAGCGCCATAATTCCTCAACACATACCCTGGAGAAAATCTCCCTACAAGATTCATGCCTCCTAAGAACCATATTTAAGTCCCTTATAACAAACCACTGATAGTCCCATCTCCTATACTCTTCCAGATCACCCCATGATATCTCCCTCTTTCTCCCATCACCTCTGCCATACCCAGCACCAGCCATTGACCCTTTATTCAAATAAACAAGAAATGGAGAAATATCCAATGAAAACATCTTCGCATTTCAAATTATTCTCATTCTACAACATACTACCGCACACATTGCCCCCTACAGCCGGGAATTCCTTCCAACCCACCTCCCTTACCTTACAAATTACTGTGCAGCCAAGTCGTCCAAAAAAATCCTCTTTTTTTTCCTGTAGACAAAACACCTTTACTTTCCATCCTGACATATAACCTCTAATAACTACCCTCTTCATGGAATCACTAAAAGCCGCTCACGTTCCAGAAACTATGCAACCTAACATAAGGCCAACATTAAAGCCTCTCACGTTAACTGTAGCCTCTTCTCTTCAACTCCCATTCCTTATCTACTTCTTGCCTTTTCTTTAAAGTCAACTCTGGTTTCTTTGCGTTTTACTCATTCCTTCTCCTCCTCACAATCTCCCTAAACAAAATCATTTATTGTCATGCAGCCCCTCAAAACTCACTCCAAGAGATTTACTGATCTTCAGAATATTATTGGGGACCCATTCGAAATTTTTATCTTCACCAAATCCATCCTGATTCTCACCTTCAAACACTATTATCTGCCAAAACCCCTCCTTTTCCACTTCAGCCTCGTTCCTCTCCCCTCCTATGACCCCTCTCAAGCTCCTCCATCAATGACACCAACCAGAGTCATAACGTCCTCCACCCCACCTCCTCTGACTTTTCAGAACCACCATCGCTTTTTGCTTCCATCACTACTCATTCTAAATCCCAACTGTGAAATCTAGATTCCTATCTCCTAATCCTTAAATATAAAACTTATTATAATCTGTCCTATGCCAATCAAAACATCTAAAGGTCCCAAATTTCCTTCCAAAGTAAGAGAATGACCCTTAAACAAAGGCGGGAAAAAAAAGCAGGTGCAAGACATGTTTCTTTAGTAAAGTTAGGCATTTACGCCTCTAGTTACAAAATTATTTAGAAAGTGAAATCATCATACACAATCTATCAAACCTTCCGAAAAAACAGACAAATAAATACTACATGACACATAAAAGTGGACCATACCTCGTAAAACACATCCATACCAAATGGATGATCCTCCTCCAATTTGAACATCCCCAATGACAGAGGCACTCGGCGCCACAAATGCATCCTTCTCCACCAGAGGAGCTTTGTCAAATATGTTCATCAGAGTTCGATGCCGAGACACTTCAAAGAGATACCAGATATTATAGCATGCTCAGATGCCAAAAGTAAAAACAAAAAAGCTGAAGCAAATGTCACCTCAACAACTTGAAGTTACAACATGAAAAAAAAAAAAAAAATTCCTGCATGGATACATCCTGTGAACAGATAATCTAACAAATCTAAAAAAAAAATCCCCAGATTCACTATGTCTTCGAGATAGAAGACAGTGCCACTTTCTCGGAATTGGAATACACATAGGAAAGTAGCCGGAGTAAATAAAAGCAAGCTCAACCACAATCATCCGTGTTGATCCAAATAAACGGAATACACATAAATGTGCCATTTCTTCAAACGCATTTTGCAAGGAAAAATGATCTAACTTGCAAAATTAAAAATTAGGACATAAAATTCAACCGAAATGGATATAAGGTAATAAATAGTTCGAGACAGTGATTACGTTGTTCTTGGAAGTAGTAGTTGCCTTGGAGCCGGCAGCCAAGACGATCAAGAGCTTGACCAGTCTCGCGAATCCAGAATCCAACAGTGTATATGGCTTTCCCAAGGGTTCCCATCTCTCTCTCCCTCTCGGTCAGTGAGGAACAAAATCTCAAACTCTCACTACGATTTCAGCTCTGTGTCTGCGTGAGTGCGATGGGCAAGTTGGCAAATTCGTTGGAGAAGAGAATGAGGGTTACGAGCAGCACAGTGGAGATGGAATATACCATAGCAAAATATTGGAACAGGCTATTTTTCGAATTTAATTGTAAGTACATATTTATTTGATACAAAAATATAAATATTATTAGATTATGCTTTGAATAAATTTATTTATAAATTTACACTTAATTTAACTAAAAAAATACGTAAATTTAATTAGAATAATAAAAAAATTTGATCTCCTATAAAATTTTAACAATACATTTTAAATTTTTCTTGATTTGATAAAATTTAGAAATTATTCTTCTAATTTCTCATGAACTTTTATATAAGGTCATTTTTATAATTTCAAATATAATATAGTTCATCATTTTTGGTAGAATTAAGTGAGTATTTGCAAATATATTTTATTATTTTTTTAATAAAGTTTTAAGTCATATGAATTTTGTGATGAAATTTAAATTATATTATTCTAATCTCATATAAGTTTATCTTTTATAATTTTTAAATAGCACATTAATTATCTTATAGTTCAAATATGTGTGATTTTACAAATAAATTTCATACAAAATTTGTACTTATTACAAATATAACTATGATTTAATTATTTAAAAATAAAAATATGAAATAAGGGTTACATCCAACAATAGTTTTACATTGTTACATTTTATATCTATAGTTATATTAATATGCATAATATATTTTGATTCTACATAAAAATGCTCATTTTGTTAATACAACTATCGATATTAATTTTTCTGAACATATAATATTTTAGTATATTAAAAAATATTTAGTATATTAAAAAATTAAAAAATACATTTTAATTTAAAATGTATAAATTAAAAAATCAAAAATAAAAAACCCAAAAATTAACATGTGGAGAGTATTGTGTTCCTAACGTATATGATCGGACCTCCTTCGCGAACTCAAAATGAATAAAAATAAAGATTTAGTTCAACTCAAAACCTAAAAGTAAGAAACCAAAAAAGAAACTTTCTTTTTCTACAAATTTGAGAATTAGTAAAAACTTTATATTTAACTATATTATACAATAACCAACTTTACTTAATCAAATGGTTACCGTCTCTCTTCTTTATAAAGAGGATAAGGATTCAGGCCTTTATGAAACCCATTTTTGGAGAAAAAAAAAATTTGAGAATGAATATTTTATAAAAAAATCCTTTTTAATTCATTTTTTTACACCCTAAAGTTCTTAAATCCCAAATATTTCATTACGCTTGTGCTCTCAATAGCATATATTGTATTCAATCTTTCAATTATATCTTCTCAGCAGTCTTTTATATTGTATTTTAAATAAATATTTAGAACACAAAATCTCTATCTATGTTAATTCAATAAGATAAAAAAAAAAAATTAGCAGAAACATACCTTAATCCGTGGTAAAATTGATTGTTCTTAATGGTTAAAAACGAGAGTCTTATCATCCAACTTTGTTCTCTTGCTTTTGACGCAGTATATTCAAAACTCTTCATTTACTTAGTCATCTACTTCACGACTCTAAATTTTTCTACATGGATTATTGAATACGTTAGAATCACTTCCTTTCTTGTTGAACCAAGTAGAATAGCTATTGATTTTAAAATAATATCTAATTGAATTTTTTTTTTTCATTTGTAAGTTATGCTATTATTTTAATGTATGAAATGAAAAAGGTAAGAGAAAATGTAACGATCCCAGAAATTTAAAAGGAAAATGTATATAAAGAATATAAGTGCGGAAGCGAAATAAAAGGTTCTGGTTCATATTCCTTACACAATAACTTAAATGTATTAACAATATCGAAAATAAGTCATCTAAAGAAAAATACTAAAAATGAAAGACTATAAGAGAAATTAATAGACATCTAGGTAACTACTCGCCGTCTTCCTGTAGATCGAG
This sequence comes from Carica papaya, assembly GCF_054855325.1. Classification (NCBI taxonomy): domain Eukaryota; kingdom Viridiplantae; phylum Streptophyta; class Magnoliopsida; order Brassicales; family Caricaceae; genus Carica; species Carica papaya. The sequence goes on along the minus strand of NC_142309.1, from coordinate 10,453,093 downwards.
CTCGGGAACTAAGTCATCCGGATCTGAAATGGTTAAGTAAGGAGTGAGTTACACTAGCCCAGTAAAGACATTTCACTATATCACTGTCACATAAATAAATATTGGTAGACAACCAAAAACAACCAATGGAGCACAAATTTCAAGAAAATTTATTTATTAATAATCAAACCATTTACTGTCCACTTACCTCAGTGGGATTTATAAAAACGACATATAGAAACAATAACATTATAGATATAATAAGTTCATATACAATGTGTAACATAGTACATGTCATACTTTTATATTTCAATCATCAAATAACAGTTATCCCTTTTTATAAGCCTATTAGTATCCGTGGAGATCCATAGGAGTCCCCGCTACCCGTGAATTATTCCTTTAACAAACTTAATTTTCAGGGCCGTTCCCATACCCCGTCCGGTATGGGCGCCAAACAATAAACCTCAATACCCCATCTAGTATGAAGGTGAAGCGGGCCGTTCCCATACCCCGTCCGTTATGACTGCCAAAATATTTAAAATCTCCATACCCCATCAGGTATGAGACAACATTTTCGGTAGGGTTCCCTATGGACCCGGTCCGTCCATCATCTCCCAAGATATCTAGTGAGGCTGTCAACTTATCCATTTATCAATTCACATACCTTTTCTATTTTTTTCTTAATTTTTCGTTTCTCACATAAATACTTCAACAATTAACGAGCACCCAACAAGGCAAACATATTATTAGATTCACAAAATCAAGCCGAAATAAAGTAAGCAGTGATTTATGCATTCAAAACCCTAGAATGAATAAAACAGATACCATACTGCATTTAAAATTGTAAAATAAACCAAATAGGAACTGATAGGAAAATATGTCTGGTTCGGACTCCATTAGCAACCGTAATAAATTACGTGTATCTATATAATTCATAAAATACAGTTTTATCACTTATTAGACTTTAATCCCGTGATAGAAAATAGAGTGAGGGGTCCTTACCTGATTCGAAGTCTAAAACCAGTTTTTCACTGCCCCTACGGGCAGTTCCTAGATTCCTTAAATTTTTTTTTTTTTCCGGGAACTGAAACATACTTACAGTACCTGCACATATCCCCAAATAACTCAAAATCAGACCTAGGGCCTACTTGGCCAATTTCGAAATTTTGGCATGGCGGCTCCGCCGTTCTCTGGCGACGGTGATCCGCATCAGGTTGGCCGTTTTCGGCCGAATTCGGCCAAACTTACATTGGTTCCTGTGATAAAACACCCCTAGGACCCTTGGTGAGCCGAAAAAATACCAAAAACCAAAACTTACTGGCGGCGGGGTTCTCTAGTGCGGTGGCTCCTCCGGCTTGAGTCGCGATTTGGTGTTTTGCTCTGGTCAACCTGTAGAGAAAGGAGCGGTGGTCACAATGATGTAAAAATTACATCAAATGGGAATCAAGAAGGGGCTCATCGGAGGCAAAAACTGAAAAAACCCAGGGCGGCGCCGTTGGGCTTCGATGGTGTTTTTCGGTCAATTGACTGGTATTTTGGCTCCGATTTGGTCACAGGTGGGTTTAGAATCAAAATTCGAGCCAATGGAAGAATATTTATCTCGTTTGGCGGCCGGAAGGTGCTCCGGTGTGGCAGCGAGTGGCGGCGGTCGATCCTCCGGTGGCTGGGTTGTCTTCTCTGGCGAGGGCTCTGGTGGCTAGGGTTAGGGTTTGGGTGTGGATGAGATTATTTATAACATTCCGCTTTTAATCTGAACCGTCCATCGCGATTTAATCTGGACCGTCTGATCGCGATTAAATAAGAGATGAATCTGGGTTGTTCATCGCGATGCAATCTCGACCGTCTGTGCGCGATTCAATCTGGACCGTCCGTACGCGTGCAATCTGGGCTATCCGTACGCGTTTTTGATCTGGGTCGTCCGTGCATGCAGGAACGGATCTCAGCCGTTCGATCGCGCACACGCGGATTGCCCACGTGGCTCCCTTCCGCGTGGCCTCCTGCGTCAGCGTCTCTGCCACGCGGCGTGTCCTGGTTGGCTGGGGCTGCTGACCGGACTGCTAACGTGGCGCAAGTTTTTCAAATTGCGTTTTGACCCCCTAGTTTTCAAATTTTCTTTCAAAAATACCCCCAGAACCCAAATTTTCACCTCTTTTTTCCAAAATTTCTTTCAATTAAATCCCTAAAATAATTTTACCCACTTTTTATTATATTTATTATTATTATTTCTATTTAATATAAATTAAAATAATTTAAAATAAATTAAATTCGATTAACACTTAATTATATTTATTTAAAATTAATTAAAAATAATTCAGTAAAATAATAATAATAATAAATAAATAAAAATTTTTGGGTGTTACAAAAAATGAGAGAAAGTAGTTGAACGAAATGTAATAACCTACTGATTTTCATGAATAACATAAACTTATTTTCCTATTAATAGTGCATTTGAATTTTTGAGTTAGAATGAAAGATATGATTCAAGAAAAAAGAACAAAACAAGAAATATTATAAGGGCACCAACAAGAAGAGAAATATATGAAGACCAAGAATAAGATCATTTTAGATTTGTTTATTTCTATGTAATAAGAGAACTCATGATTAAAAGTTAAAGAAGAGTTTATTTTTTTAAAAAAATTTAAAAGTAATATTAATTTTAAAGTTAACTTTTCAATATTTTTAAATAAAAATATTAGGTTTGTAAATGTAATTCTTAAAATTATTTTTAAAATGAGATTTATAAATCGGAAAAATTTTAAAAGTAAAAAGTTTCATACAAAATTTATTTATATGTTAGTAGATGTTATTCGAAAATTACTTCTGTATATTCAAAAAATATTATCTTAAGTAGTTAATTTAACCTGACAATTGATTCAATAGAACATTATTCATAGTGTACAAAAAAGTACACTTTTAACTTTACGTGTGATTTTTCATGGGTTTATTTTATATTTTAATATGAATCACGCAGATTTTTTAAATTAAAATATTTTAAAAAAATGTTAAATATATTTTTTAAAAAAATTATTTTCATAATTTTCAATCAAAATAGTGTGTTCTATCATAAAAATAGTATTAGATAAAAGAGCTTCTTAAAGTTGATTGTCATTTTAGGGTTAAACTGTCAATATTTTAGGATATATCATGTAGAATTTTCTGTACATTATGAATAAAATTCAACAACAGCTTTTTGGATGTCAAATCGATTTTAAATTACGAAATAATTATTTCGACATTCCTACATATAACTATATACCTTCAACAGATTTCGAAGTAAAAAAACTTTGGACAAAAACATAAAATTTTTTTTTTAAAAAAATCATCCTCTTAAGCCTTTATTGAGTCACAAAATAAGTTTTTCGTTTGTAAATCTACTCTTTAAGAGATAAATTTATAAATTCTTCATCTTTCTTTTCTAAAATATTGTAAGAAAGATTTGTGAAAATATTTGAAAAGTTTCATGTCAAACGAACATAAGTAAAAGATGAGCTTGACACCTTGATATATAATCTATAATATTTGATGAAACATGGGTAAAAGATGAGTTTGACATCTTGATATAGAAGTCATAATGTTTGGTGGAATACAAGTTAAAGGTGTTGACACATTGATAAATAAGTTGTACCATTCGAGGGAACATGAGTAATAAGTGAGTTGGTCATATTGATAAAGAGACTGTAGTATACGAAAAAACATAAGTAATTAATGAGTTATATACCATGAACAACTAGTTTGTTATAATATTTTGAAAAACTTAGCAGAAACTTAAATAGTTGACTTCAAAATGAGAGCCGATGCATAAATAGAGTGATTGAATCTCTACAAAAAAAATTACACTCTGCTCTTTTTTTACTTCAGTTGTTGTTTATCATTATTCAATATCACGCTTCTACTCAATCACATATTTAAACTTAAAAAACTAATCTCAAACACTTTCAATTCTCGTAATTTGTGCATATCATGATTATTATTTATGATAATTTAATTAATAAATATAGAATTTAGTAACATTCAAAGAATCTTATACACATTAAAGAATAAAGACGATCATATAAGTAAATTTGTTTATCATAATTCAAGCATCATATAAGAGAGAAAGTTGGAAAGTATATTATTTTTTTTTAAATTATCCTAAACGTCGGACCAATAAAAATTTTAAATAAAGAGAAGAAAAAAATAAAAAATAATTAATTTTTAAAAATAAAAATCATATTCTATTATTATATGTAAAGCCTACATCAATGTATGAGAAGTAAAAAATTAAACCATATGATACTAAAAAAGAGGAACTTCTATGGGTAGTCTTCAAAATACGGAAATGAAGAAACAAATATTATAGAGAGTAATTTAAATAAATATACTTATCCTTCAGTTTAGTTATTGACAAAAAGGAAATGACAGTCGGATCGGGTCAGTACCCGTAAAAGGTCCGATTTCTAACCACCTCCCGTGATAAACAGGGAATTAGTTATCTTCAGTCTTCACCATTTACTCTTAAACTTTTCCTACCTGATTCGGATCTACAGTCTTCACCTTTTACCTCTTCGTTCATTGAAGGTAAGCTTCTTTAGGAATTCATTCATTTACTTTTATCACATCGCTTAATCGCTGTATAAAACTTTACTTTTTTGGTATAATCACTGTGTAGAACTTATAATTGAGAACAGTTATTTCACCCTCTTTTTAAAATCTGATCTTTTTGAAGCTTTATTTTAGTCCAATCCATGTCTGGAAGATGTTTGTCGATTTTTTTTTCTTGGAATGGTCTCTATCCGAGGCGTAGAAATGTTTGATGGGTAAATTATTCGTCTTCTCGGTGTTGTTTGAGTTGTAAAACATTGGTAATTATGCTTTTTTTGGGTAAATTTCTATTTGGTTGCTGGGAAAACGACCAAGAAAGAGAGAAAGGACTCTCTGCGCCCGAAAAGAAATTAGCAAAAACGGATACCCTATATTCTCTCTTTTTGGTTGCTAGGAAAGGGAGGAAACAGTCCAGGGAGATTGAATTATCGGTATTCTTTCTAGTCTTCTTTTTTTTGGAAAAATTTATTCTCTAGCAAAGGTTCAAGAAAGATTTAAAATCACACGCTTAACTGGACCTAATGATGGTTTTATCTGCATGATTTTGGTTTGAACATGATTGTTTTGGTAATTGAGTTGGGTTTTGTACCTTTTGATTTGCAGGGAATATAAATTTTGATATCCAATGGCAGGAGTAGGGGATGATGATACCTCCACAGTGGCACCTTTTGCCCAATGGAAAAATGATTGCTCCAGGACATTCCAGTACTATTTGGATCGATCAACCCCTCACCCTATGAGGAGGTGGTTAGGGACACTTGCTGCTGCTGCAATTTATGTGCTGCGGGTTTACTGCGTTCAAGGGTTCTATGTTGTGACATATGGCCTAGGAATTTACATCTTGAATCTCTTGATTGGGTTTCTGTCACCAAAGGTTGATCCAGAGCTTGAATTATTGGATGGGGCTTCATTGCCAACTAAAGGCTCGGATGAGTTTAAGCCGTTCATTCGCAGACTTCCTGAGTTCAAATTCTGGTAATATGAATTTCTATTAGTCATTTTTTTTTTAATATAATTCTATCAGTCATTTTTGCTTCTTTTATCGCATTGAAGGTTCCCTTCTCATGGTTTATTTTTAGTTGTCTGGCTAGTTGTTTAATGATTATAAAATTAGTTGAGTTCAGATGTAATCGTCACGCTATAAAACCAAAGGAGGAACTTATTTCTGCTTGAACCGGTTTTAGTATTATCTAACCGGCTTAATCCAGTTATTGATTTTTTTATCCCTCGGAATAATACGTGTTTTCTTGTTATAAAGAAGGCTGTTTCCCATTTAGATATTGCAGAAGCTTTAATTCTTAGATATTATATCTAATCTGGTTTCTATCTGTAACATCTCCTTATTTACTTTGCTCCTTAACAATCCTTGTCTGTTTGAACTTTTAGTACTGAGGCTGGCTGCTGGACTAATGAACTTCCTGTTAAGAGGGCCTCTACTTAAAAATTAAAGAGCAAGCCACAAGGATTTCATGAAATAAAATTTTGAATTGAATCATCATGACTAAGACAAATTTATTTACTATTCATTAAAATTTGTGAATGCTGCATTGAGGAACTGCTGTCTGATGGATGTGCTGAGGGCCTCAGTCTTGGTAATAAGCTGCAGCTAGGTTTTCATAGAACAAGGCAATCATGTAATATCCAGTGATTTCTTTGTTCATGTAGTTGGTAGATAGATATGTTACCTTGAACTGTGTTTCTCAAAATTAAAAATATAGGCTTGCTAACTATTTATTCTACACAGACGTTGTATGTCCTTGACCTCTGACTATGTCTTGGTTAGAAGTTCTCTAGTTACTCCACAATTTTTATCTCATTGAAAATTGAGTTAGGATTAGCTTTTTATAATGGGAAATTGTATTATAATCTTCTCTCCTAGTTGGCTTCTTGTGGAAATTTTCACTGTAGGTTATAGAACCATTCTGAAATCAATACCTCCATTAGTAGTTTTTGAGGTTCTTATAACTACCAAGTAGAGGGATCTTCATAATCTGACTTAGGGGTATATTCTAAAGCAGTTGTTGTCTTTCTAATTCATTGGAAACATTAGGCTTGATATGGTGCATGGAAATGTTTTCTAGTTTTTATTTCTAAAATTCATATGTATTTGAACATAAAATAATCGTTATAGTTTGTTTATGGTGGTATCAATTGTAAATAAAAACAGTTTTCTGGAAAACCACAACATTTTTTTAATTCTTTTCAAGTTCAGGCAGTATTTTCATATTATTTTCTAAATAAAGAATACAACATTTTTTTTGCTCTTTTCAAATTCATGCCATATTTTCATATCAGTTCCAAATGATAATTTTATTTTCAATTACCACCTATGTTTTTATCTAGAAACTTGTTTGATTTTGGGAAGTGAAACTTGAGAAGTACTCCCATGGACCAAACCCTTTCTGTGAAAACAATAATTTCATACCGTCAGATGAATACACCATGTTAACAAAGCTGTTGTGGTCAGCTTGAGATAACCTCTGTTGTTGGCTTGAGAAAAAGCCATTACAACCTATGTTGATGAAGCCTGTGCAATGTCTATTAACTATTACAGACTTTGTGGCATAAGGTGGTGTATGTCAACAAAAACAAAACTGATGACGATAATTTAGCAACTGTGATATTCGTAATAAAAGTTTGCTTGTGATTAGTTGGAAGTAGCATGTACCCAAGTGATGCTACAAGGATACCTTTGGGCTTGAAGCCCAAGAAATTAGGAGACAAGCCATAGCACTATCCAGAGGATTAAGATAGAGTTGCCATCTGGATAGTAGCCGGGACAAAAAGATGAGGGTTCAACTCAGTCCTTTGGAAGGAACCCAACTATCATCCCCGATGATGAGGTCGGCAGTTTGTAAGAACTGAGGAAGGTGCTGGATATTATGGTCAGGCTCCTACTTAGAGTTTTGGTTTAATTATGTTAAGTCTGTTAGACTTGATCTTTCTATTTTATACCTTTATCAAATAGTTTAGAGCAGGAAAAAGGCATACAACAATATATTTGCAAAAAAAAAAAATTACAATGATAATTATATCCTAAAATTAAGATGCTATTTAGTGGTTGGAGTAAAGTAAAATAAAGAGCCTGTTAAAGGAAACAATAAAGAATAATAATAATCACAAAAATTATAAGGATAGAATAGCTTAATTGAAATAACAAATCTGATAAAGAAAAAGAAGTAAAAATAATAATACAGAAGAGATATATATTTCAAAAAGATTGTACATAATAGATATAAATGATAAAGAGTGGTTTGGAATTGGATCCAGGAAAGAATATGGCTATAAATGAGTCATTTCAAACTCTAAGGAGACCTTTCGAAGGTATCGTGATTTTGTACTAACTCAAACATATTTGTTTTACTGCATTTTGTCCTCTTTCTTTTTTCTTACTCCAGAATACCTTACCCTCCTTTCATTTTTTCTGTTGAAAATTGAGTGATTATAGTTATATTGTTATATCAGAAATATTTGCTTCCTAATTAGAAGATATGGCACCAAGGTTGACTAAATCTTTTTGGTTTGGTTTGCCATTTATTCTAAAAAATTCTTTCACTTATTAGGAAGATTTTTACAAAAATCTCTTTAATTTGGTCTGCTATTCATTCTTGAAATCCTCTTATTAATTAGGAAAATTCTCACCAAATCTCTTTGATTTGGTTTGCTATTTGTTTTGGAAAATCCTCTCACTAATTAGGATTTTTTTTTGTGTAGATATGATTACTTTTGTATTATAAATATAATCCTTGCATTATTATCAAAGACAATAAAAATAGAGAATTTTCATTCTTCATGGTACCATAGCAATTCTTAAAAACCAAAAACTTTTTCCTCCTTGTTCAATGGTGTCAATCATCTATATTATTTTGTCCCCATCTGTTACCACCTCTAATGGAGAATCTGAGTCCAGTGCCTTATCATTACTGGACAGAAATTGAACAGTCATAACTATTTCCAATGCAATTTCAATTACGATTTTCATTTCTGGTCGAGAAAAAGATGATTGCATCATTGGTGCAATCACTGAACCAATATCTGATTATCCACTCTAGAAGATGTAGAAAACTGAAAATAACTTAGTTATGTCATGACTTATAAATTCCATGAGGAATGATGTTGGGAAGAATTTTAATATACCATACATTGAGAGCTATGAGCAGTTGGATGAATCATTTGCTAATTTCTATAACAGATTCTTGCTGGTTCTTAAAGAATTTATGTTTTATTCCATTTGTGATTTAGGTACTCCATCACCAAGGCTTTCTGTGTGGCATTCTTGATGACCTTCTTTTCAGTGTTTGATGTACCTGTTTTCTGGCCTATATTACTGTGTTATTGGATTGTTCTGTTTGTCCTCACAATGAAGCGCCAAATTATGCACATGATTAAGTACAAATATGTTCCACTCAGCATTGGAAAGCAGGTGAGAACCCAGAAACCCTTTCTGGTACCATCACAGACACACACACACACACACACATCATCCATAATCACATATACGTGCATGTGTGTGTCTCTAAGCAATAAGTAGCTCAAGGACCTTCCATCTTTTTTAGTTTTGGTCTTTGAAATGTATTTCCCTCTTTTTATGTTGACAGAAGTACACGGGGAAGAGACCTGCCACCAGTACCAGTGGCTCCAGAGACTGAAGGTGGTTCACATCCCTCTCCAGGAAGAGGTGGGTGGACAAATCATGGTTCCAACCCTTCTGCTCAAAATTTCTTCATGTGGAAGACACGTTATATGCAACACACAAGTGCAGAATTCACATATGTTGGAGATACCATTCTGTCTTAGTTTCGTTAAAAACTGTTTTAACTGTGTGAATTTGCATTGTTACAGGTCTGTTGCCTTTACAATTCCTGTAACTTGTGTTTTGAGCTGTTAATGTGTCTGAATTAAAGGAGCAATCTCTTCCTAATAATTTTTAGTCCTACTATCAGTTTCTGGTCGGACTCACATCTTTCTACCTACCCAATCACTCCTGGGATCTGCTTTATCGGAGTGCCACATTTTTTTTTCTTTTTAAATGCTCTTGATAGTGAGTTGCTTACCACTTAGCATACAATATCTCCTATTACTTTTTTTTTTTTTTAATTTTTCCTGAGTGAAGAAGATTCTGAGAAGGGTGGGATGATGTCACAGTAGAGTTTGAGAAACTGTGGGAACTGTCCTGCTTGGCCGTTGGATCAGTGGATGACAAAGGCTGCAGATAAAGTCTTTTAACTCCATTAAGTATATATTAATTTTGCCTTGCTGCAGTTTTAAACTGAAAATGGAATTAGAAATATCATTGATGGCCTGCTGCAGCCTATATCAAACATAGGCAATTGACTTGGATATGAGATGCCAGATGTATCTATCTAATCATACACCTACCCAGTACAACAACTCACCAACAACTGAAAACAAAATTCTCCAACGTTTGTTTTTGATTCTTGACTTGGTTTAGATAAGTAAAAAATAATCCCAATTGGGAATTTGGCTTGTTTGTTTTTTATTTTTGATAATGAAAATGCCCTTAAACATGGCCAGCTAAGCCGTTGAATCTCTCAGGGTTTATCTCTAATCCCCGTTTGCTTCTTTCTCCAGCCATCTAAATTCCCCAAAAGCATTTTGTGGAACTTTCAGATTTTCTTCCAAGCAAATGAGAGGCAGAGTCTTTGTTATGATATTTTTCTTTTGGGCTATCCTCACCGTCATCACCCCTACACTTCTTCTCTGGTCAGAGTCCAATCCTAGCTTGGAGGTAAATGGTAAGACTTTAAGAGATGAAATGAAAATTAATCTGTTTTCTTTTCGATTAATCATTGAGATTTTTTTTTCCAAAAACTTTAATTTTACAGGGGAGAAAAGCAGCATAGTAAATGCAAGGAGAATAATGGGATATGTAGAGAAGCATATTAGAAAAACAGTATATTTTAGGAGGGCCATGGAGGAGGTGGCGGCAGCCCCAGTCCCTACACCAACACCAACACCAACACCAACACCAGCACCAGCACCAGCACCAAAATCAAGTGCTGCTCTTATCGATACAACAAACTAACAGTTTCTTAATCCAGCGATGAAATGTGTTCATCAGCTTTTACAAAAGATTATAAAATTATGTCGATACTTTCGAATATTATAGGTAACACACAGAGAAATTTTTTTTTATTTTTTTTTTGGGAGAATCTTTAGAACCATTACTATTTAGTTTTCAATTTCTCGTTACTACCGAATGAAATGTTAATAATAACTCTCTTTATTTCTCTCTGAAAGAGGGATACTTCTGGTTTTATCAGTTACACAAAGAGAATTTTGTATAATGCATATGTACATGTAATTTTAAAATGAATTTAATTTCTTTTTTTATTTTTTGGAGGTTTATTGAGGACCAATGTAGGAAGCAATGATAAAGAAAGCAAATGAGAAGGAAACTGCCTAGTAGCAAATGTAAGCTTACAGATTTTAAAAGTAACAATAGAAGCTTTTTGATTTCTAGCTGGTGATGCTAAAATCATTTGAACCAAATTTTGATGAAACATTGGAATGATTAGTAGCTGAACCCAATTTTGATTTCTTAGTTAATTTCAACATTAATGATTTTCCTAACAAGTAAGAACAAGTTTATTCTGCTATTTTGTATTAACAAATTTGTTTCAATTTTTAATAATTTTTGTGCGATTTAATTTCTAAATTTTTTGGGATTAATTTTGCTAAATGTGGTGAATAATCGTTCAATAATATAAATTATGTTTTTAATTAAAAACAAAATAGAAATGAAATAATATAGTAAAAAAAGACCAAGTTTATTTGAAAATATTTACATTCAGAAAATTTATGATGCAAGCTTCTCTAACCTTCACCTTATGCTCCACTAACTGTTCTTTTTCTTTCTCCAATTGAGCAGGCTGGTATAAGTAAAAATACCAAGAACAGCTTTCACTTAAATTTCATTCTTTAACACAAATTTAAGACTAAATTTTTATTTTTTTCTTTGAATAAATGAATTATCAAACTAAAAACTAACCTGCATGTTCTAACTAAAAACTAATCTGGGGTTAATTCAACTGATTAATGTCCAATTTTAAGGGTACTGCAATGCCACAAACCAAACCATTGATTGTGAATTGAAATCATACTAAACCAACCACTAGGGCCAAATTGTAATTTTATTTTCCCGAAATCCATATTTATAGATCAATAAATGTAAGTAGTTCCCGAATACAAGCTATGGAAAGCATCAAATTGTAATTTTAACCTTATTGAAATCCATCTTTATAAATCTATAAATGCAAAATAGTTTCCATACACAAGGTATAGAAAAAGAGCATCTGTACAATGCAAATAACACTACTTATGCAGGCACGGCAAAGCTCTTCTGAGACCACTGGGGAGGATCTACTACTAGACATGGATCAGATTTCTCAAAATCAGCAACCTGAATCAAAACCAGCATACCACAATTAGACTTCCACGATAAGGAAGACAAACAACTAAACCCTTTAGCTACCTCGGAAAGGTCCAAAATGAATAGGCTGGAATAGGATGGTATAGTTAACATGTATACATTTACAAAACACACAGAAGTACTCACCTTTTGTGCGCAGCTTGGGCAATAATGATACTTGTGCCAAAGACAGTCCATTGAAGGGCAAAGAAAGCATATCCCAAGCATCATAGGCATCATACATCCAACAACAGCAGCTATACTTGGCTTTGATCTGGGTTACTCATCAGAAGTCATTATCCAGTGAAAAAGAAGAAAATGATTTTGAGAACTCAAAAAAAAGCTATACAGTCCATTGAAGGGCAAAGAAAGCATATCCCAAGCATCATAGGCATCATACATCCAACAACAGCAGCTATACTTGCCTTGATCTGGGTTACTCATCAAAAGTCATTATCCAGGGAAAAAGAATAAAATGATTTTGAGAACTCAAAAAAAAAAAAAAAAAAGTTGAGCACCGCTATTTCTGTGCCCTAAGACTATCTCGGAACAAATCTAGAAATTTGTAAAATTCATTTTGAAATCCACACATACTTCAACTTGAATATATGGAAAGTCCTTCCTAAGCTTATGTTCAAAATTTAGATATTAAGGAACTGAATTCATTTTTGTGTTATTTTTCAACTCTTAAACAGGCTAAACTGGGAGTCTTAATCATTGTCTTCATATCATCATATACGATATAACCTTTATCCTACATGGACGATGAATTTGATTCAAAACTCAATTCTATGACATACTTATGAAACTGTAATACACATGACATAAAGTTTGAATCAAATAACATTCCGATACTAAGTTCATTTCTTGTCCAATTCAAGTTAGGTGCTTTTGTAAGTCCTTGCTTGATAAATGCGAATACAAACACATTACTGTTAAATTAAACTTACGAGTTGCGTCAGTTTAATGATGCATCAAAGATATAAATTATAACTAAGTTCTATATATCAAATAATTAAAATGAATACGTCGAATGAGGATAAAATAGAGTTGAACAAAAAGCAATTCAGGTCTCGGATACAAATCTGATACACACATCAGCATTGTGCTGTATCCGACACTGGCATGACACTAAAAATGAAAGAGCCGGAGCAAAATAGCTTTTAAGTATTGACTACAGACTGAAAAGATGCCACCACCTTCAAGTTTCACAAGTATTATCTGAACAAGCATGTGTTCCTAGAAAAAAATCATAATTCTTTCACGCAGGAAAAATTATTAACCGATATCTGAAGAGAAGACAGAGAACCACAAGCACAGGAGTAGTTTACAATGACAATGGACTACAAGAATTTTGGCTTTCTCATTACTTCAACCTGCTAGAGCGATCATTGTAGGCAACGTTAGGTATCAGTGCGAATAATATAATTCTCCTCATGTAAGTTCTCAATTACATCCCATGAAATTTTGGCACTGTAGTTACTTGAAACCAGGTCAATATGGATTTTAATATAGGTTATGGGTACAAGATACAATAGAAATCAAATTAAATTTAGGTCTCGAGGGGAGACAGTTGGTGAGCTACTTCGATTCCAAGTTCTATTTAACAACTTATTACATTAAGTTCAGTAACATGTTTATGCTCTATTAGTTCTTCACTTTCTATCTGAAGAGATCTAGGATTGAAGCCTTTCCATGGCAAGAATGAAATACCAATACAAGCTTTAGTTTTGAACTAAAAGGTAAGACAAACTACCAAATGGCATTTTGGAAAATTATATTATAATTTCTGGGATAACAAAGAAATAATATATTACAAGTTCTTTCTTAGAAAATAATTAATGTATAAGTTCCAACGGAGAACATATTGTTTATTGGCTACTACTCCTTACTTTGAGATCTGACTCTTAAACCATCTCATTTTTTTTGAAGTACTTAAACTACCTCAATTTTGAATGAAGTTTGTAAAGAAATAAATTTTTCAGTATCTCCATCCTATTTTCTCTCCCAATCTCTGAAATCCCACTCTATCCTAATTCTCCTTAAATCTGATTTCCTAATTTTAAGGATCCCATCCGAGAACCAAAATGGATTATACCATGAGCAAGTTTGAAAATTCCAATGCATATTGGGGAATGGGATTGAGCAACCTAGAATAACTATAATGACATAGAAAACTTCCCCAATGCATAGAGTAAATATATAGGCACAATGAAACATAGGTACTAAGGTCGAAACCAGTTAGAACCACTAACAAATGAAAGCAAATGTGGGAACTTCACTTAGGCATTTCAATGCTTCCACAATCAACATTTATGATGCACGGTTTAAAATGGAATCCTTAGGTGCTAAGGCACCAGGCGTTTTTTACATAATCAAGAATTTTGCAGTTCAATTCTCATTTCGATTTTTAGCTTATTCTTCGCTTAATTATAGTACTACTTTTAAAAGGTAGAACGGAATCACAAATTTTATGTTTAAATGATATCTGCTTTTATCTTGAAAATGAATTACCAACTGCTCCAAACAGAAACAGACTTCTACCCAAAAATTTTAGTTGAGAATATATTTAATTAACTAAAAAAACTATGATGCAGATAACAGAGCACTTTTTTATAGTCATATAATAGAGACCCCTGATTTTTACCAAAGCACTTTTACCAAGACTTTCTAGCAAGTCAAGGTTCCCTCAAAATGAAGGTTTTCGTGTGGACTGCAATTTTAAACACGCTAAACACCAGCTATAAATTCGTAGGCCTAACCGAGCTTTGTCCCCTTACATGTATATTATGTGCCACAAGGAAGGGAAAGCACATACTCGTCTCTTTTTACATTGAGAAATGATGTCGAAGCTACAGATCAAGCTCATTGACACTTTTATCCTAGTATGTGTTACCCCGCCCTTTTTTTGGATTGTTTCATCAACAACGATATTGGTGATTCCGGGGTCAAGACAAAGGCCAGACAACTGTGGCAGGAACTCTGTTTGCTAGTCTCTGGACTATCTGGATAGAAAGGAATTGGCAGATTTTCGACAACCGATCGTTACAGGTCAATTTATTTGGGAGAAAATGCCCTTTCTGGTTCCCTTTGGGCCAAGGCTCATCGGCAATGTTCTGACATCTTTCTCACTATCCTAGTGTAAGTTTCATGATTTACAGTAATATAAGTGTTATCTTCTCCTAGTTAGATTTGACATCCTCAAGCCGTTGACTCTTCTTTCATTTAAAGAAAGTCTTGGACCTATTACTTGATTACCCAATCATGTGAATATTAGTACAGTCCTCACTATTTCAGATTAGTGTCCTAATCAGAGGCAGCTTTGGGCCTACTGATTTTCTATCAATGACTTGGAAAATACTTGGCTTCAATGCTCTAAGGTACCTATTACTGTCAACAGGCACTGTTGGAGATATTTTGGTTAATGAATACATTATTCTACCGACAAGGCCTCCATATACTCCTTTTGAAGTGGAAAGATCA
The DNA here is from genome assembly GCF_054855325.1 of Carica papaya. Lineage (NCBI taxonomy): Eukaryota > Viridiplantae > Streptophyta > Magnoliopsida > Brassicales > Caricaceae > Carica > Carica papaya. Next base: position 10,437,618 of record NC_142309.1, on the reverse strand, counting down.
TTGGCACTTGAAAAGAAATTCCTTACGGATCCACATTTACTTGATGACTATTATTTGTGATTCCTGGTCAAAGTAAGATTCTTTTGGGTAGGTGAAAATGATGCTGAACCATCAGTCATTTTCACTAATATAGGATTATTACTGTAACTATTATATGTTAGCAAGAGTGTTATAGTTATTATATTTTCTATGGTTTTCTTTTTTATTTAATTAGTAACTTATTTTATTATTATTTTCTTATTTTAGCATTCTAGTCATATTAGTAGACACCCTATAAATATGTGGGCTGTTCATCATTGTTAAACAAAATGGCTTATGGCTTACGATACTCTCATTGACATGAGTGCATAACATTCTTGTGATTGTCTTTGTTATAACCTTGTGATTATTATTGTCATCAATTAATCCAACCCCATTTTGGTATTAAATTCTACAGGAACAGAGTTTCTAGCTTCATTTCTGAAGATAATGAACATAATCCTCCCAGAAAACAATCGAAATCCTCACCCGGATTTAGACTACTAATTTCCATTCAAAATTTTATTTCAATTGTATTCCAATTTATATTCTGGAAAAATGCAATCTAAAGACATGACTAATTATTCGATTCCTTGGCGAAGGAAAAGAATATATTCCAAAAACCAATGAACAAAAGCAAACATATGCAAATGCTCACTTGGTTATCAGTTTAATAGTAGTAGTGCATACAGTTGTCACATGTCAACTCTTATCCAAACAACAAATAATAATAATAACAATAATAATAATGATAATACCTTATAATTCGCTAACGAATAAACTTTAAAGAACAAATTAAAAACCATTAACCGAGTTTAAGCGCTGAATCAAACTAGAAAATTCGGCCATCCAAACGTATAATCCGAATAACCCAGATATGAATCATCATAATCAAGAATATCACAATCATCAGCAACATAACCTAACAGCATGAAAATCACATACAAAGCGAATAGAAATCCAAGACTTGAATGATTGAAAATACCTGACAGTGGTAAGACCGGAGTTACCGCAGTAAGGGCAGGAAAAGGGAGCAGGAGTGTCGCGAAAGATCGTTTGTTGGATAGGAATGGTCATGGGATCGCCATAGATGGCGTTGGGTGGGATCATTCCGGCTTGATATGGATTCTGGCCGACATAGTAGGGAACTCCGATCACTGTTTGTCCCGGTTTAGACATCGTTGACGTCTCTCCAGTTGAGTTCGAGCACGGATTCTGAGATGCAACCGCGTGTAGATTGCTTGGACAGAAGATGAGGGGATGAAAAGGGCGACGATGTGGTGAGTTTTGAAGGAGGTGTATGCGCGTAAAATTAAGTATAATAGGAAAAGAAATTAATAAAACGAGTTAAGAATAAAAGGAAATGAAGAAGAAAATTGGATTTGGATTTTCTTCATCTGTACGCAGTCGGAACGACGAAGATGGAGTTGGTGTTGCCGGTAGCCGGTAGCCTGTAACACGAAGACACAGTAATTTCCTTCTTTTTTTTTTTCTAACACATGCCGGTAGCCGGTAGCCGGTAGGCATAGTGTATATTCTTTATAATATGTTACGAATAAACTCATACCATATGTCAAACATACATAAAGGTATGATCATCCCAAGGGTATATTCTAACTATTAGTTAATATAATTGTATTGATCATTTATACACATAACTAGTGATCGATAATATAACAATCCAATCTATCTTTTTTAATTATTGAAAATTTTATTATTAAATAGTATTATATAATATATATATTAATTATTACAAGTCCGAAAAAAGTATTTTTTATAAAAATAAATAAATAATGTTACATACATTAAAAGATAACAAATTACAAAATTATACTATCATTGATATTAAGAACAATAACATAGCTCGTTACGACGATCTTACTAGACTCGAATCCAACTCAAAACTATAAAGAGTAAGCTTAAATATGTCCCAAATTCAAGGCATGTTCTAATTTTTTTTAATTATTTTCAACCATGTTAGATTTATGAATTATTCAACTCAAGTCTCACATAATTTTTTACTATATTAATATAAATTTAATAATATTATATTAAGAAAAAAATTTAATATAAATATAAATATATTTATTATAATAATAATAATTAAATATATATATATATATATACGCTAGTAGATCAAACTCAAATGAGTGTTTAAACTAAAATTAAAATCAGACTGATCACACATCTTTTCTACCAACTCGAACTCAACTCAGTTCAGATCCACACTTTAAAAAAAAAAAAAAAAAATTGTATCAAATTAAGTCCAAACTGTCAAATTAATCAAGTTTCATTGCAAAATTTCATATTTAATTAACATTTAAGAATAAAGTGTAATATTGCTTATTTTGTGTATTGAAACAAAATAAATATGAAGTACTTAGTGAAAGGGAGATACATCTTGAATGCTTTCTACTAAGTATATGTGTTTTAAAAATTTAGTTTTGTCATTCATAAAAAAAAGGGGTAAGGTTGTTGTACTTGGATAATTGATCCGGATAAATGACTTAAACTTATTTTTTGTGTGCTAATAATACCAATTAAAATCTTAAACTAAAAAGCATTGTTTGACTCAAGAAAGCAGAATAACTTATGAAAGACCGTAAGAACATCAACATGATGAGAAACAAATTGTAGATCAAGAGTAAATTTTATTTTAAATTTATTTAATTTCTATATAAATTAGATAACTCATATTTGATTACTCACCTTTTAATTTTTTCACTAATAAAAGTTCTTCTACCTTTTTTGAAAATACTTTATCATTATTTTTCAAAGAAAAAAATTTATTAAAAATATTTTTTGTTAATTTATTTTGCCTATGTGTTAAAATGAAAATCTTATGTGGAAGGAATTTCAAAGTAAAATATTAAAAAATAATAATAATAATAATTGGTGTGTTAATTAAGTTGATTTATAGAAATACATATTTAAACAAATAAAATATTGCCTTAAGTGACGGGTGTGTAATGAGATATAATTCAATGAATCACTTCCTAGTTGACACATAAATGAGACTTCAATGTTTGACGTGTCTTAATATATGTTTCCATAAATCACGTTATAGAACACCCAATTTAAGATAGATGATGACCTTTATTAACATTGGATGTGTCAAAGAATATAATTTTCGTAAATCTATGTCATAAATCATATTGTTTTATATGAGACAACTTTTATTGATGTTGGATACTTTAGAAGGTGTTATTCTCATGAATCTAATCAAAGATTGCACATAAACTAAAATATATTGATTCTTAAAGTAAATATTATATGTAGGATCAGACTATACAAGAAAATCTTACATTCTTAAATTATGTAATTTTAATCTTCTAAATGATAGATTTAATTTCTAAAAAGCCTGAAGTGATTATCTTTTGCTTCTATGCATTTGAATATTTCATTCTTATAAATTTTATAACCTTCATAAAAATTAATTTTGAAAATAAAAAAGAAAATTGTTTTATTCTATTGATCATCCATTGAGTCCTAAGTATGTTTTTTACTTGTAAATCAACTACATGAGAGAATAAAGTTGTAATATTCTGCTATATATTTTTTAATATAATAAAAAATATTTGAGAAAAAAGTTTAGAGAATTCTTATGTTGAGAATCACAAGTTTATGGTGAAGTAAACACCTAGAATAACTAGTGTGTTGTAAGAAAGATTTGAAAAAAATTTTAAAAAGTTCTTGTGTTGAGGATATACAAGTGTATGGTGACCTAGACACTAAGAGCAACTACTTTATTGTAGGAAAGGTTTGAAGAAACTTTAGAAAATTCTTATGCTGAAGATATATAAATATTTAATGAGTTAGATATCAACAACAACTAGCGTAATGTAGGAGGTCGACAAAAGTAGTGAAATTTCAAGTTTTTGACTTGTGAATGAGAACATTAGCACAAGTGGTGCATTGAACATCTATTAACTGAGTTTGCAGTCTCTTCTCTTCTCTATTTAAACCTATTATTTATACGTTGCTCAATATTGCTTAATATTTCGTTCTAGTTTATATTCTACATATATATTTGAGAATTTGTTCACAGAGCTATGTTTTTTATTATTATTCATTCATATCATTGTTATTATCTTTAAGAACGTGATTGTACTATTATTCATGCATTTCATGTGTATTAATTAGTAAAAATATTTACATAACAATTTCTTTTACTTTAGGATAAATGTTATAGAAAGAAAGTTACGTAATTACTTGAAAAATTGAAATTTTCAGAACCCAATTCACTCATCGTCTTGGTTTGTCCTAGAATATAGCCCTATATTTATAATAATAAAGAACTGAAATATATATATATATATAGAGAGAGAGAGAGAGAGAGCAAGTTAGATTAAAACACATTTTAGAAAATCAAATATGAAACTGACTTTAATTTATGCATCTTTTTCCACCAACTCGAACTAAACCTAACCCAAATATGTACTTTGACAAAAAAAAAATAGTGCTAAGTCGAATTTAGACGAGTCACATTTATCAAGTTAAGGTATAAAATATTATCCCTATGTATGATCTAGATTCCAAAAAACAAGTGACTCGGTACCATTATAAGAATATGTGGTAAAAAAGCATAAGATATATGCAATGAGATTAACAAATGTTTCATATCTCACATAAATGTACGAATATTTCATGACATCACTCAATTGATATAAAATTAAAAAACTCTAGGTATATTATATTAATGTGCCTAGACATATTGTAACGACCCCGAAAAATTTAAAAGGAAATGTATATAAATAATATGAGTGTGGAAGCGAAATAAAAGGTTCTGATTAATATCCCTTATACAATGACTTAAACGTACTAACAATATTAAAAAAATAAGTTCTCTAAAGGAAATAGTAGAAATGAAAGACTATAAGAAAACTAATAAACATCTCGGCATCTACTCGCCGTCTTCTTACGGATCGAGCTTGGGAACCAAGTCTTCCTGATCTGAAATGGTTAAGTAAAGAATGAGCTACACTACCCTAGTAAAGACATCACACTATATCACCGTCACAAAAGTAAAGATTGGTAAAAAAACTAAAAATAACCAATGGAGCACAAATTTTGAATAGATTTATTTATCAGTAATCAAACCATTTACCGTCCACTTACTTCAGTGGAATTTATAAAAATAACCCATGGAAACAACAACATCATAGATATCATGAATTCATACATAATCTGTAACATAGTACATGCCATACTTTTATATTTCAATCATCAAACAACAGTTGCCCCCTTTTTATCAGCCTAATAATATCCATGGGGATCCATAGGAGTCCCCGCTACACGTAAACCCTTCTCTTAACAAACTTAATTTCCAGGGCCGTCCCCATACCCCGTCCGTTATGGGCGCCAAATAATAAACCTCAATACCTCGTCCAGTATGAGGGAGAAGTGGGCCGTCCCCATACCCCATCCGGTATGAGCGCCAAAATATTTAAAGTCTCCATACCCCGTCTAGTATGAGACAACGTTCCCGGTAGGGTTCCCTATGGACCCGGTCCGTCCACCATCTCCCAGGATATCTAGTGTGACTGTCATCTTATCCAATTATCAATTCACACCCCTTTTCTATTTTTTTCTCAGTCTCTGTTACTCATTCAAAGATGAATGCTTAAACAAGTAACGTGCATCCAACAAGGCAAGCATATTTTAGATTCACAAAATCAAGCAGTAGTGAAGTAAACAGTGATTCATGCATTCAAAACCATAGAATAAATAAACCAGATACTATAATGCATTTAAACTATAAAATAAATCAAATAAGAACTGACACAGAAATATGTCCGGTTCGGGCTCCATTAGCAACCGTAATAAATTATACATATCTATTTAATTTATACAGATACAGTTTTATCATTGATTAGACTTTAATCCTGTGATAGGAAATAGAGTGAGAGGTCCTTACTTGATTCGACGTCAAAAATCGAATTTTCACTATGCCTACGGGCAGTCTCTGGATTCCCTGAATTTTTTTTCGAGAATTGAAACGTACTTACGGTACCTACACATGTCCCAAACAACTCAAAAATCAGACCAAGGGCTTACTCGGCCAATTTCAGAATTCCGGCACAGCAGCTCTGCCGTGCTCCGGCGATCTACCTCGGGTTGGCTGTTTCCGGCCGAATTCAGCCAAACTTGTATTAGTTCCTGTGAGAAAACACCCCTAGGGCCCTCAGTGGGCTGAAAAACTACCGAAAACCAAAACTTACCGGCGGCGGGACTCTCCGATGCGGCGGCTCCTCCGACTCGAGTCGCGATTTGGTGTTTTGCTCCGGTCAACCTGTAGATGAGGGAACGGTAGTCACAATGGTGAAAAAATTATATCGAACGGGAATCAGGAAGGACCTCATTGGAGGTAAAAATTAAGAAAACCCATGGCGGCACCGCTGGACTTTGGTGGCGTTTTCTGGCCAATTGGCTGGTGTTTTTGCTCTAATTTGACTATAGGTGTGATTAGCATCGAATTTTGAGCCAATGGAAGAATTTTTACTTTGTTTGGCGGCCGAAAATTACTCCGGTGTGGCGGCGGGTGGCGGCTGGGCTGTCTTCTCCGGTGAGGGGCTCTAGCGACTAGGGTTAAGGTTTTGGTGCGGATGAGATTATTTATAACCATCCGCTTTTAATATGAGCTGTCCATCGCGATTCAATCTGAGTCATCCGTGCGCATGCAATATGGGCTGTCCGTGTGCGTTTTTTATCTGAGCTGTCCGTGCGCGAGGGAACGGATCTCAGCCGTTCGATCGCGCGCACGCGGATAGCCCACGTGGCTCCTTTCCGTGTGGCCTCCCGCGTTAGCGTCTCTACCACGCGGCGTGTCCTGGTTAGCCGGGACTGCTGACCGGGATGCTGACGTGGCGTAATTTTTCTAAATTGCATTTTGCCGGTTTTCAATTTTCTTTTCAAAAATACCCCCATAACCCAAATTTTCACATTTTTTTTCCAAAATTGTTTTCAATTAAATCCCTAAATAATTTTTACCCATTATTATTATTATTATTATTATTTCTATTTAAATAAATAAGATTAAATTAAAACCATATATTATTACATAATAAATCATTATATCAATATAATAATTATAAAAATTAAAATAAAATAATAATAATAATAAAGAAAAGGGTTGGGGTGTTACACATATAATATCATATTAACATAATTTTCCTTTTTAACATATTAAAAGATTCATATTGACATGTTTCAATATTAATGATGGAATATTAAAAACTAAAACTTTAACAATACATACTTGGCTATGAGTTTCACTAGGATGTATTATCTCGGTTTCTAATTATTTTTTTTCCTTACTTCTTGGTTAGATTTTAGAAGTTCTTTGAGGATGTGTTGAAAAGCAAAAACTTATTCAAAAGATTAATGACTAATCTTTTTGAATTATCTCACACAATTTAACAAGATTTATAACTCGAATTTTAAAAGTTCTTTTGTTTGAAAATAATATTAATAAAAATCTTAATACTCTATTTATAGGCAGTCAAGGAGGGTATAGAGTGAAGAGCAAATGAGAAACTCTTTTAACATATGAGAATAAAGGATGATTATTTAAGGCAAAAAAAAAGAAAAATCTTGTCAAACCTAGTGATGGATACAACAAGAATGTGAAACTTTCTCTTTATAGAATGAACGTATTTTCTGATTCCACTTCTCGTTTTATTATAGTCTGTTTATACTCATTCTGGTTTCTTCATAAATGGCTCTAGATTAAGTGATTGATCAAAATTTCAAAAAATTAATTTTATGGAGTTCTTGATAACTTCATTGACTTCAAAATTAATTAAAATGCATAATTTTATTTTAAAAATTGATAAAGGTAGAAAAATAAAGGAAGGAATTATGTTATTTTAAAATATTTAGGGTGGGAAATTGGAGAATAAACCAATTTATGACACGTGGTACCCACATGAAGGGTAATAAAGGAAATTCACTATTTTTATTTATTTATTTATTTGTTTGATGATGAGAAAAGAAGTGGGTAGCGTCCCGCCAATCCACCAACTTTTTCAAAAAACCAGAAACAGTTAAAAGAAAGTTCCGGCATTCTTTTTGGTAATTGCGTTTTTTGATATATTCGCTTTTTTATTATTATTATTATTATTTTTACAACATCGATAATTTTTATTTTTTAAAATTATTTCGCTAAAATTAAAAATACAATAATATTTTCAAATTTTTACACTTACTTTTATTGTAATTTAGTCAATTAAATTATATAATTTATGTATCTGGGTTAATATTGGTCTTCCCTTTTATTAAGTTATATATAAAATTAATCTAAATATATATCTATATATAGATTTTGACTAAAATTAAACCACTCATCCACAAATTTTATATTAAAAATATTTGTTTTGTTTAAAAATAGAAGTCTTTTAAATAATAGACATTTTAGTAATTAAATCCAAATACAAGTACCTTTTTGTAATTTAACGAAATAAAATCACTCCGCTAAAAGAAGAATAGTTTCGTCACGCGCCTTGGTTGCGTGTGTGGTCTGAGGGTCCAACAAACGGGTGCGAGATAAAATGTCTCCCACAGTGGTTCCCTGGCGCTGACAGCTTTGGGCCCACGCAAGGGTTCCGTTGCGAATCTCAGTCGCAGATCTAAAGCGCGTGATTTTTCCACTTTCTACCCACTAATAATCTTCTTCTTCATCTTCCTCTTCCTCCTCCTCGTCCTCCTCCTCCTCCCTTCTCCCCAAAAATCACCCATCTGATCTCTTTTCTCCCTCTCTCTCTCCTCTCTTCCTCATTTCTTGACTTATTCTGTTGGTTTTTAAGTGATGACAGCACCCAACATGGCGGCCATTACTGCATCTTTAGAGAGGTCTTTACAGAACTTTTCTCTCAATACCAACAACAACGCTAATGATGAGCAAGAAGAAGAAGAAGAAGAAGATGATGATCGAAGTAGCGGAGTTGCAGGCGGTGGTGGAGGGATATTAGGGAGGTCGTCAACATCAGATGATGCCGCAACACAACAAATTCTTCACCATCGAAACTCTGATACCACCTTGGAGCTTAACTCTCATCTCTCTCTTCCTTATCATTGGGAGCAATGCCTAGATTTAAAGGTTCTTATTTATTTTCTCTCTTTAATATTTTCTTTTTCCTGTTTGGTGAATGAGAAAACAAGCTGTTGGCTGTTCTAGTCCCTTTCATCGTTTGCAGATGTAATAAATGCAAAAAAACATAGCAGATCTTGTGCTTTTCTTTGTTATTATGTGAAAATATATTAAGGGGATCTTTTATTTAATGCTTCCCTTTGTCTCTTCTGTTCATCTCTCCTTTTGCCATGCTAAGAGTTGCGCATAACCCAAAGAAAAAAAAAAAAAAACCCTAAAAGGTATTCAACTTTGAGGAAAAAAAATTCCTCTCTCTTTCCCTTTTTGATTATATATAGACCCATTTGATTAATCTCCTTTCTTACCCCTTTTCCCTTTCAAAGTGATTAGCTTTCTAGGTTTTAGACGGTAAAAAGAAAAAGAATCCATATTTGTAATTGGCATAGAAATAAGAAAGGAAAGATTTTTCTTTTCTGTTTCTGTTATGCATAGTAATTTTGGTTTGATGGATTTTTGCAGACAGGGGAAATTTACTACATAAACTGGAGAAATGGGATGAAAGCTAAAGAAGATCCAAGAATAAATGGAGGCGTTTTTAATGGAGAATTCTTCTATTCAGAGGATGATAGTTCATATGACAGCGCAGAAGAATCATCTTCAGAGTCTTCACCGTGTTCATCAAGAGACCATCTGCAACAACAACAGCATTACCGAGTCGAGAGAGAAGACAGCGTGTTGGTTGTGGCTGGCTGCAAAGGCTGCCTCATGTATTTCATGGTTCCTAAACAGGTTGAAGATTGCCCTAAATGTAATGCTCAGCTTCTCCATTTCGATCGATCTGAAAACTAATTAATCTTTTGTTTTCTTCTTCTTCAAATTTGGATTTTTGTTTTTTCCATTTTCTTTTCCGTGATTTTGAAAGATTTCAGTGTGGAATGATGAAATGTGAGGCAAATGAATCATTATATTGACTACCTCCTTCTGTTCCTCTTCAATTTCTTTTTTCTTTTTTTCTTTCTGGACGCCATTTTTAGTCGCAGGAAGCAGCAGCGAGGTCAATGATACAATAGAGAATAATATTTGGTAATGATTGAGACGTGTAGCTCATCTTCTTAAAAAAATATACCCCTTAATTATATATATATATTTATATTCTCTAACTTTGTATTTATTTATTTATTTTTATCTTAGTCCTTAATCTTTGAAATATTAAAATTAAAGAACTCAACCTCTAGTCTTATTTCCAATGAAGTCCTTCAGTAAACAAAATAATGTTAAACATAGTGGATATGCCATGTGTCTTCCACATAATTTCCATGTTAACAAACATGATGACATGATAATTATACCAATCAAATGGGTTTGATATATTACTTTTGATAGCTCGCTAATTCATTCAAATAAAATTTAGCAAATCAATTAACCCTCTCTTTTTGTCTCTTCAGGTTATTTTATTTTGGGTAGTAGTTTCTCCTCTTCTCGAGCTTTCATTCACTTCCTTGCATATATATTCTTCTAATTGAACTTTTTTTTTTTAATCGAAGCTCTAGCTTTTTTTTCAACAAACATCAACATCAAGAAAAAGCATGTATGGTGTTGGTGGACATGGCAAGGGAGAAAGAGTAGAATCTTAGTTTCTTACTCATTTGTACTCCTTTGGTAAAGTTACCAAGTTTTTGAAACATGATGGCCTAGATAAATTTGGCGAACATCATTGTGAAAATTGAATTTTGAAGAGTTAAGCCATTCGAGGGGACGTTAAAGGAAAGTTTAGAGATGATGATAATTTTAATGCAAGATAGATTGCGCACCATGGATGTAGGATTGACATAATTGGTGTCATTGAAGAAAAACAAACCTCCATCCTAGGCTTTTAGACTTTGAATTTATATATCAATTTAGATACTATGATATTATGCTTTGCAAGTTATTATATTTTTATAAATTTTTATTAGTTCATTAACCATTCATTTACCTATCAAAAAATTTCAATATATAGTTTTTTTATTTAAAATCAAGTATATATCAGATAATGGATCTTAAAAGAAAGATTCATTATTAGTATTCTTATATTCAAACCACATATCAAGATAGTTAACCAAATATGAGAGAATAATATAAGGTTTACATTTTAAAAAAGACCTGTATTCTTTTATTAATGCTAGTAAGTGGTGTGAGCTTGTGTCCACGTCTCGCTCAAGCTTCACTGGGGAGGTTATAGGTGCGTGATATAGAGAAAAAAAACATGTATTTTTTCACTAATGCTAGCAAGTGATAAGAGCTTGTGTCCCCACATCTCACTCAAGCTTCACTGGGAGGTTACTTGCTATAAAGCTTTCATACTTACTAAAAAGACCTTAATTATAGATGATAATGCAATCTTGATATCTTAGATGATGAGATAGAAGGAAAAAACCAACAAAGAGATGGAAATAACTAAAAAGGATTTTTAAAAAATGAGCAAAGAGAATGAGAAATCTTATAATTTCATGAGTGTGAAACAGTGGAAGGATGAGACTAACATGAAGAAGTTAGAGGAAGTTATAAAAATTATTGAGATGCTTAGTTCTTGACTTTCAACACTCAACTTCATTATTATAATGGTTAAGGTGAAGCCATAAGGCTTCATTCTTGATAAGTTTAATTTTTAAGTATGGGTATTCATGCTAGTTGTTACTTTAGTTTTGAGTTTTATTAGAGTTTACAAATTTGCTCTCTACTTCTTCAGTCTCCTTCTTAGTGCTTTTTAGATATTTAGAAATTGACATAGTGTATCTATCTCATGAACTAAAGGAGAAGTTATTTGTCTAAATTACTCTGATCTTCATTGAATTCGTCCTGTATTTGGTTGTTCATCCTTGCATTAAAGTCTAACTAATGTTTCTTAATGAGGGTTATAATTATTGCATAATGAGAGGTTGTAGTTGATATTCTAAAGAGTTGATGTTTCAATTCCTTTTCCTCTGCCATTTGAGAAAGATCATGATACTATTATTAGGAATAAATTTATAGGGAGTTTAGTTCTTCCCTCTTATAGTATAGAAATTCACTTCATATGTTGTATTGTACTTCTCTTAATACCATGATTTCTCATTACTTGCTAAAAAAGACGTAATTCATGATAAAAATAATGCTAAAAGCTTGAAGGGGCTAAAGCAGTTCGTCAATAATTGGCTTAGTCTTAACTTAGACTTGGATAGGGTTAGGCTTTTAATGTGTTAGGCTCATGATAAGTTAGTCCCATGAGTCCTATATATAAGCTTAACTAAGACTAGACTTGATAAGTGCTAAACTTAGGTTGGATTAGTGCCATGAGTTTTGATAGATTGACTATGTTAAAACTAGCATGATAAGTGTTAAGCTTATTCTAGGTTGATCCTACGAGTCTTACCTAGGCTTGATTAGGTCCAAGGTTAAAAGATAAGCTTAAGCTTGGTTAGCCCATGAATCTTCTTTCAAGCTTGAGTAATTAGGGTTAATAACAAAATAGATTATGTGCTTGAAACCTACTAATATGAAAAATGATGACCTTAAAGTTTCATCATATGGTAACACTTTAACGATCAAATTTATTAAAAAAGAAAAAAGAAAAAAGAAAAAATAGAAGCTCAATAAGTTCTATTGAAAAGGGAAAGTGAAGTATATGTAAATAAATGGTTAAAGAGTCTTATTTGTCATTTACATTAACATATTTTTATATGACATGACCTTATAATTTTCATAGGTAAAACTTGAGTAAATGCCCTTACATTGAATAATAAGTGCTAGGGTATTGGAGCAACATCCAAGGGTTTAATGACCAAGCTTTATGGTTGGTTACCATTATAGGAGGCTTATCAAATTTACTTTCCAAGAAAGGATTAAGTTCGGAGTAGGTTTTTTAAACTTACACTGAAATTTATTAAAAAATTGCTTAACATATATAAAAGAATTGAAATTAATGAATAGAAATTAAAAAAAAATGAGAAAGGTGATCTATTTGAATATGAGTTTCTCTTTCCGTTAGCTTTTTAAAGTATTATATTTCGTTTTTGAAATATCTTATTGTTAAAAACATCAAACATTCGATGAAAATTATAGTTAAAGATGAGTTTGGGAGTTGATGACAGCACTGGATGAGACACAATGACAAAAACAGGCAACGAGAGCAAGATGACGAGGAAAAATAACTTGACAAGAATAAGTAACATGGCTAGGGAAAGATGTGTGATAAAAACAATTGAAGGAGGCATTGAGTGGGTGCGGAAAAAAATAAAAAATAAATGTAATATGTTATAGTATTGGCATGTTAGAATATACTATTTTTTTTCACCCCCAACTTGAACATGTTTTTACTCAATTAAATGCACTCTCCAAATCCATCAAATTTCAAAGAAAAAAATTGCATTATATAACTTGAACTTGATCCCATTTAAATATTTTAAACTCGAATAGGCCCCAATTTTAGGGTAGGTTTATTTATTTTAGCGTGACCGAATTTTCAATAAAACTCAATATGACCTGATATAAGATATACATATAATATATTATATATGTGCAAAACTGAAAAAAAATATTACATAACTAATTGAACTTAAAAATTATGTTATATATATAACCAAGTTGAGTTTAGACATTTTTTTTTTTTTGACATAAATCAATTCGACCTGAATTTAGTTTAAAAAAATTAAAACTCGATTTAAAAGCCTTTCATTGAAGTAAGAAGAATTGTTTATATACGCATATTCAATTTATCTTTTTCATTTATCATCTCTATTTTAATAATGTGAAAATTTCATTAAAAGGCACATGACATATCCTTCTATGTTTAACCGAAAATATCAATCGAAGGGCTTGTTTGAAAATAAAACTAAAAATTGTGGGCCAAATCTGTAATTAAGTCCTTAATATATACACACATACATTAAGTAATCTCAATCTAGTTGCATTTATTTTATTAATTAGGCCATCTGTACTAATGATGTATCTCGGCCATTATCGTTGAATCCCTGCACTAATACACATTCTTTAATCATTCTGGTTTTACAATAATTAATGAGTTCTGGTCACAGTCTTAAGATAAAATTCTTACTACTAAATTAGCTATAATACGTGGAGAGAGACAATGCCATTATCTAAACTTTACTTTAATTAGTTTATTTTAAAATAAAATTATGATCTTAATATATATTAAACGAAATAAATACATTCGTAGATATTAATATATGTAAGAGTACTTATTTCTCAATATTTTTGTCAAATATTATTAAAAAAATTAATAAATGTGAAATCTAATTTACATTATTGGTGTAAGACCCGGACTCGAAATTTGGTCTGTGATTAATTTTAAAATTAAAATATATATATAATTTCTAAATTTATAAATTTTTATTTAATGTAAAATTTAAAAAAATAAGTGGAGATTGAAATTGAAAATAATTTTGAAAAAAAAAACGTGAAAATTTGGCTTCGAAATATATTTTTGAAAAGAAAAATTAGAAAATTAGAGTCAAAATGCAATTAATAAAAAACGTCCTACGTAGGACCGCTCAGCTAGTAGCTCCAATGAACCGGAGCGCGCTGCGTGGTTAGGTACGCTGACTCAGCACCATGCAAGAGACCACGGTAGCAATCTGCGTGCTCGCAATCAGACGGCCCAGATGTGTTCCCGCGTGCGTAGACGATCCGGATCCGCTCCCTCCTCAGGCGCGATCAGACGGTCACGATTAAATGCGATGAACGATTCAGATTCATTCCCTCTTTAAATGCAATCGTACGATCAAGATCAAATCGCGATGAATGGTCCATATTCATTTTCTCTTTAAACGCGATCAGACGGTCGAGATCAAATGCGATGAATAGTCCAGATTTAAGGAATGCGGGTATAAATATCTCACTTTACACCGAACCTAAACCCTAACCGCTAGCCCTCAACCGAAGAATAACAGCCAATCGCCGGAGAAAGGAGCCGACCGCCGCCCCCCGTCGCGTCAGAGCCACTTCTGACTGCCAAAAAAGGTAAAAATTCTCCAATTCGCTCGAAATTTGATTTTGAACACCTCCATGGCCAAATAAGAGCAAAAACAACGGCGGATGAGCAAAAAAATGTGGGTAAAGCCCGGCAACGCCGCCGAGAGTAAAACTAAAAATTACCTCCGATGAGCCCACTCCCGGTTCTCATTTCGTACGATTTTTTTACCATTGTGTTCACCATTCTATTTTCTATAGGTTGACCGAAGAAAAACACTCAACCCCGATGTGAGCCGGTGGAGCCACCGTACCAAAAAATTCTACTGTTGGTAAGTTTTTATTTTTTAATTATTTTCGGTCAACCGAGGCCCCCTAACATATTCTCTCGCAGGGATGGGTATAAAACTGATCAAAACTTGCCAAAACTGGCAGAAAATAACAAGGTCGAGGCAAACTGCCCCTAGGGCGACAGTGCCGTCGCCGAGCATGGCGGTGCTAGAATTCTGAAATTAGCTGAAAAATATTTTTAACACTAATTTTAGGTTTTTTGGGGTATTTTTATGTACATAAAGCGTGTTTTAATTTCAGTAAAAAAATTCAAGAAACTCCAGGATCGTCAGTAGTCACAACTGAAAGTTTAGTATTTCGAACACCGATCCAGATAAGAATTTCTCACCTTATTCTCTATTATGGAATTGAAGTTTAATTATCAATAATACAGTATTTTGTATAATTTAGAAAGTTTCGAGAATTCATTACAGGTTACTAATCGAGTCAGAACTGGATATTTATTATTTTTATCCTGTTTAACCGATTGTCTGATTTTATAACTTTAAATGCATGATAATATATTAGAATTAGTAAAATGATTCTGTTGTGGTTCCTTGATGCAAGTATTGTTGTCTTGCGTTGATTTACGGTTAATTTATGAAGCTGAAAATTAAATGTAAATAGAAAATTGATTGATTAAGTGAATGAATGAATGTTAGCGTTATTATATATCTTGGGAGATGGTGGACGGATCAGATACATAGGAGACCCTACCATGAACATCACCTCATACCGGACGGGATATCAAGGATTGGTATTTTTGGCGTTCATACCGAACGGGGTATGGGGACAACCCATTTCACTCTCATACCCGATGGGATATTGAGAGATAATATTTTTGACGCTCGTATCAGACGTGGTATGGAGACGGCCGGTTGTTGATAAGGTTGGATGTTGGCTCACGCGTAATGGGACATCCCTATGGACCCCCATGGATACTAATAAGCAAATAAAAAAAGAAAGCTATTATTTTTGCTACTTGAATATGAGATTATGATGTTGTTGAGCTATTATCTCTATAAGTCAGTTTTGAAAATCTTGCAACGGTAAGTATGCAATAAATGGTTTTACTTATGATAAATGAATTTACTTAAATTAAGAGCTTCATTGGTTGTTTTTATGATTTTTACCAACCTTCATTTTCTGTATCGATGAGTAGTGTAATATTCTTACTAGACTAGTGTAGTTCATTCCTTCATTAACTATTTCAGATCAAGAAGACCAAGATCCAGATTCCGATCAACAAGAGGGTTGTGAATAGTTCACCATCCGAACTCCTTTAAAAGCTAGTGAAGGTCGTCATCAGATGCTCAGTTGTTTACTTTTTATTTATTTCTTTAACTTTCGTTTGTTCTTTTAGAAGTGACATTTTCATATTCCTATTGGGCATTCTAAATTATTGTGTAAGGAATGTAAACTCTAAACTCTATTATTTCACTTCCGGATTCAATTTATGTCTTAATCTCCTTTTAAGTTTTCGGGTCGTTACAGTTGGTATCAAAGCTATGTTCCTCAGAACATTTTCTTATACAAAGACTTAAAAACACCAAATACGAACTATCACCTAACTCTTCTTTACGAAAAAATAAGTACAAGGACACAAGGAGATGAGGTCCCTTACTGAACAGGACAGCCCAAGACGGGTCGCTTTAAGAGGATGTGATCGGCTCTTTGAGATTTTAGAGAGATTCATCTCTGCCTAGTAGACCAGGGAAGAGAGGAGGGAACTATCTGACCCTCCACAACTCCCACAATACGAGTCACCCCTACAACGAGAGGATCTAACGCCAACTCGATGCAACCCTGCTCCTCCATCGTATCATTCGACACCGTCACAATATAATTCGGAGCCCCCACCATATCATCCGACACTGTTACAGGGCCACCTAGTCCCTCCCCAGTAACATCTAGCCCCTCTTTCACAGGACTCGGTTTCACCCATGATGGACCTGGTAGAGATTGACACGGGAGACCCTGATGTATTTTCAAGAATGAACTGGTTAACGGCAAATTACGCCACCGTGAATTATTTTCACGAGAAAATTTATATTTAAGCCTCCTAACGAATAGTCATTTACAAACTAATAAAAGTTTTGAACATTATTCCCTCATAGTAATTTCTTTATTACTTAACGCTTTAACTCGGTTGTTTTCTCTAATTAGACAAACATAAGAAAGAAATTTACATTTAAGAGATCCCGGTAGTCCGAGATTTTCCGAATGTGTTTCATGATGAACTTTTTACACTACCAGTAGACAAGAAAGTTGAGTTCACCATACACCTTCAACTTGACACGCAACCTACCTTAGTTTTTCCTTACTGCATGAGTCATGTTAAGATAGAATAGTTGAGAAGATAGATCAAGAAATTACAAGACAGTGGGTTCATCTGACACAGTATTTCTCTTTGGGGTGTTGGAGTCATATTTGTAAAGAAAGGAGATGAGACGTTAAAGTTATGCATTGACTATAGGAGATAAAATAGGGTCACGACCAATAACAAATACCCCCTCCTCAGGATCGATGACCTTTTTGTTCAGTTGCAGAGTGCCCAAGTCTTCTCCAAAATAGACTTGCGTTTAGGTTACCATCAGATAAAGATCTAAGCACAAGACATTCTCAAAACGGCTTTCCGAACCAGGTACAGACACTATGAGTTCTTGGTCATGCCGTTTGGACTAACTAACGCACCAACAATCTTCATGGATATGATGAACAGGGTTTTCAGACAATTTCTGGATCAGTTCGTTATTGTATTTATCAATGATATCCTGCTCTATTCAAAAAGCAGAGAGGAACACACTCACTATCTGACTCAAGTTTTGCAGGTTCTCAAAGAAAAAAAGTTGTATGCAAAGTTGAGTAAGTGTGAGTTCTGTCTCGAGCAGACTACCTTCTTATGACACATTATATCAAAGGATAGAGTATTAGTGAATCCTGAAAAAGATGTCTCCTACCTGGGGTTGGGTTGTGTTCTGATGCAGCATGAGAAGTTCATATCCTATGGGTACAGGTAGTTGAAGAGTAATGAGAAAAACTATCTCACCCATAACTTAGAACTTGTCGCGATTATCCATGTTTTGAAGACTTAATACTAATACCCGTATGGGGAGACTTTTCAAATCTATACCGACTATAAGAGTTTGAAATACATATTCACTCAAAAGCATCTCAGCACGCGTCAGAGACGATGGATAAAACTCCTCAAGGGCTATGATTGCAACATCTTGTATCATCCGAGCAAGGGCAATGTGGTAATCGACGCACTCAGCAGAAAAAGTGCAGCTATATTAGCTCACTTAATGGTTTCATAATGCAAGGTAATAAGGGCCGCACAACATGTACAACTTCAGAACCTGAAGATAGTTACATGTTTGGCCCACCTGGCTGTTCAACCTGAGTTGATCCAGAGAATAAATGAAGCCCAATCCGTCGATTTCACCCTAGCAGCCCTCAAGAAAGATGCAGAACAATGAGTAAATATAGAATTTTGAGTCTCTACCAATGGGTTGCTTAGATTTCAGGATATGATGTATGTTCCATGTGACAGTGAGCTGAAAGGGGACATCATGACAAATGCTCATAACTCAAAGTTTGCCATGCATCCTGAAGCACTAAAATGCATCAAAGTATGCGACCTCAATTTTGGTAGAACATGATGAAAAGAGAGGTGACCGACTTTGTTTTCAAGTGTTGGTATGTCAGTAAATTAAAGCAGAGCATCAATGCTCAGGCGGGTTACTTCAGCCATTACCAATTTCGGAGTGGAAGTGGGAACACATCATAATGGATTTCATGACAGGATTGCCTAGGGCACGCTCGGGACATGATATCATTTAGTTAATTATTGATCGATTCACTAAGTCTTCCAACTTCTTGGCCATCAAGATGACCGACCCATTGGACAAGTTAGCAATAATATATATCCATGAGATAGTCAGGTTACATGGAGTGTTAGCGACAATAGTATCCGATAGAGACCCCAAGTTTACTTTTCAGTTCTGGTCTAGTTTTTAGCAAGCCATGGGAACGAAACTGTCTCTTAGTACCGCATTCCACCCTCAAACTGATGGACAATCAGAAAAAACGATCTGCACACTGAAAGATATGCTCTGAGATTGTGTTCTTGATTTTGGGGGTCATTAAGATGATCATTTACCCTTAATAGAGTTTGCCTACAATAACAACTACCAAACAAGTATTGGCATGGCTCCGTACGAGACATTGTATGGCCGCTCATGCAGATCGCTAATCTGTTGGGAAGAGGTGGGTGATAAAAAATCGTTCAGTCCAGATCTTATAGAGGAGATTACAGCCAAAATAGTTAAGATTAAGAAGAACATCTAGATGGCTCAAAGCAGGCAAAAGAGTTATGCGGATACTCGGAGGAGGAATTTAGAATTTGAGAAAAGTGATCGGGTGTTCCTTAAGGCCACTCATTTCAAAGAAATCAGTAGATTTGGCAAGAGGGAAAAACTAAATCCTCGATTTATTGGGTCATTTAAAATTTAAGACAGAATTGGCACTGCTGCCTACAGACTGGCACTACCTCTATAACTATCTATAGTGCATAATGTGTTTCATGTGTCCATGTTACGCAAGTACAACCCGAACCCCTTTCACCACGAGCCCCTTTCACTCCAGTAGGATCTGTTTTACGAAGAGATATTTGTGGGTATTGTCGACCGAAAGAGCATAGTACTCCCCAACCGAAAAATTCCTTTCGTTAAGGTCCAATGACAGAATCACACACACAGAGAGGCCACATGGGAGCTAGAATCATACTTCAGAGCCCGGTATCCTCACCTGTTTAATTGAGTAAGAGAGGAACAAATTTAAAGAACCAAATTTCTTTTAAGGGGGGGAAGAATTGTAACCGAAAATTTAGCCCGGGATTAATTTTAAAATTAAAAAATATATATAAAAATATAATTTTTAAATTTATAAATTTTTATTTAATGTAAAATTAAAAAAAAGTGATGATGAAATTGAAAATAATTTTAGGAAAAAATGTAAAAATTTAGGTTCGGGGAGTATTTTTGAAAGAAAAATAAAAAATTTAGGGTCAAAACACAATTAAAAAAAATATGCCATGTAGGACCATCCAGTCTGCAGTCCCGACGAACTGGAACACGCTGCGTGGTATGATACGCTGACTCAGTGCCACGTGGGAGGCCACGCTGGCAATCCGCGTGCCAGCGATCGGACAACCTAGATGCATTTCTGTGCGCGTGAATAGTCTGGATCCATTCCCTCCTCAGGCACGATCAGACGGTCGCGATTAACTGCGATGAACAATCTAAATTTGTTCCTTCTTTAAATACGATCGTATGGTTCGGATCAAATCGTGATGAACGGTTCATATTTATTTCCTCTTTAAACGTATCGGACAATCAAGATTAAATGCGATGAACGATCCAGATTTAAGGGAGACAGGTATAAATATCTCACTTCACACCGAACCTAAATCCTAGCCACCAGCCCCCAGTCCCCAGCCAAAGAAGAAGAACTAGTCGCTGGAGAAAGAAGCCAACCGCCGCTCGCCGCTGCGCCATAGCCACCTCCGACCGTCAAAAAAGATAAAAATTCTTTTATTCGCTCGAAATTTAATTTTAAACACCCCATGGCCAAATCGAAACAAACAAAATTACGGATGAGCCAAAAACTGTGGGTAAAGCCCGGCAGTGCTGCCACAAAAAAAAAAAACTAAAAATTGCCTCCGATGAGCCCATTCCCAATTCTGTTTCATTCTATTTTTCTACCATTGTGTTCACCATTCTGTTTTCTACAGGTTGACCGAAGAAAAATGTCTGGCCGTGAAGGTGAGCTGGCGAAGCCGCCACACCGGAAAATCCTATCGTCGGTAAGTTTTTGTTTTTTGATTTTTTTCGGCCAACCGAGACCCCCTAACGTGTTTTTTCACAAGGATAGATATAAAACCAACCAAAACCGGCCAAAACTGGCAAAAAATGGCAAGGTTGAGACAAACCGCCACTACGAGCGGTATTGCCGCTGTGCTGAAATTTCGAGATTGGTCGAAAAAGGTTTTAACACAAATTTATGATTTTTTGAGATATTTTTAAGTACGTAAAGCATGTTTTAATCTCCGCATGAAAATTTAGAAAACCCATGGATCGCCAGTATGCGCAGCTAAAGTTCGTTGTTTCAAACACCGATTCAGGTAAGAATCCATCACCTTTTTCTTTATTATGGAATTGAAGTTTAATTATCAATAATACGGTATTTTGCGTAATTTAAAAAATTTCATAAATTAATTACAGGTTACAAATGGAGCCAGAACCGATTATTTATTATTGTTGTCTTATTTAACTAATTGTTTTATTTTACAGCTTTAAATGCATGATAATATACTGAAATTAATAAAATGATTCAGTTGTATTTCTTTGATGCATGTATTGTTTGTCTTGGGTTGATTTACGGTTAAATTATGAAACTGAAAATTAAATGTAAACAGAAAATTGATTAGTTAAGTGAATGAATGAATGGTAGCCTTACTGAATATCTTGGGAGATGATGGACGGATCGAATACATAGGGAACCCTATTGTGAATGTCGCCTCATATCGGACAGGGTATCGAGGATTGATATTTTTGTTGCTCATACTGAACGGGGTATGGGGACGGCTCGTTTCACCCTCATACCGGACGAGGTATTGAGGGATGATATGTTTGGTGCTCATACCGAACAGGGTATAGGGACGGCTGGTTAGTTGCCAAGGTTGGATGTTGGTTCACGTATAGTGGGACATCTTTATGAATCCCCTATGGATACCAGTAGGCAAATAAAAAGGAAAAGTTTTTATTCTTACTTAATTGAATATGAGATTTTAATGTTATTGAGCT
This sequence comes from Carica papaya, assembly GCF_054855325.1. Taxonomy (NCBI): domain Eukaryota; kingdom Viridiplantae; phylum Streptophyta; class Magnoliopsida; order Brassicales; family Caricaceae; genus Carica; species Carica papaya. The sequence goes on along the minus strand of NC_142309.1, from coordinate 10,415,370 downwards.
ATTGTCTCTATAGGTCGGTTTTGAAAATCTCGCAACGGTAAGTATGCAATAAATTATTTTACTTATAATAAATGAATTTACTTAAATTAAGAGGTCTATTGGTTGTTTTTATAATTTTTACCAACTTTCATTTTCTGTATCGGTGAGTAGTATGATATTCTTATTGGGCTAGTGTATCTCACCCCTTCATTAATTATTTCAAATCAAGAAGACCAAGTCCCAGATTTCGATTAACAAGAGGGTTGTAAATTCACTACTCAGACTTCTTCAAAAGTTAGTGAAAGTCATCATAAGATGCTCAATTGTTTACTTTTTTTTTCGTTTGTTCTTTTAGAATAGATATTATCGTAACCTTATTGAGCATTCTAAATTATTGTGTAAAGAATGTAAAACTTAAAGTCTATTATTTCGCTTTTGCATTTAATTTATGTTTTTATCTCCTTTTAAGTTTCTGGATCATTACAATTGGTTCTATAATTATATTTTTCAGTATTAATTTATGTTTAAATATTCCATATTGGAATTACATATGTTTATAATATACAATTTTAACATAAACTGTAAAGTTATCTTTTGTCAAATATCAGAGCAAATTATATTAATAATTTCTAAATAAACTATAAAATTTATTTTACTGTTAAAGTTGAACATTATAGAAATTTGTTATATGGGAGTTATAATTTTAAAAATTAATTGTACAATATATCAGTTAAGTTAATTATAAGTTAATTTTTTAATACTTAAAATTTTTAAATAAATATATTTAGTTGACTAAAATTTGAATTATTCTTTGTATTTGGAAATTTTAAATAAATAAATATTATATATATTATCAAAATAATTTTTATATTTAAGAATTATCCAGTCTGTAAATTTGTAATTAATTAAAAATTAAATTCTAGTTATATATTTTAAAATTTTAAATAGATAATATGTACATTATCATATTTAAAACTTTATCTCTATAATATATATAATAATTATCAGATTGGTTTTACTTTTATATTTTAAAATTTAAGTGGATAATATCAAAATTTTATCTTTACATAATACATATATCATAATTTTTTTTTAATTTCAAAAAATAATAAACCATCATCTGATATTTTTCATCATCGCATATACATAAATATATACATATATATATATATATGCTAATACTACTAAGTTGAAAATTTTAAATTAACAATAGAAAACTACATAATTTGAAAAAATTGAGACATATAGGATTGCAAAGTATAGAAAAAATTAGAATATGAAGACATAAAACGACACCGGATATGTCGTAAAACGTGGGGACCCACCCAATCCACTGCAGTTATCATCTTGGAGATGAAAAACCAACTTATTATTCTCTGACACTCCATTCTTGTATTTCATTGTCTTTTGATTCCCCAATAAATAGTCACCTTCATTTACTTTGACCAACTCCCACAATATATATATATATATATATGTATTAAAAAAAAATCTAAATCATATGTAAAAATACTTCCATGATCTTCAGAATTTGGTGGTGATCTTATAATTTAATAATATATTTTTGCATATTAAGAATGTGCCTGAAATAATTAAAAGTCAATTTCATACAATTAATATAACTGAATTAAATTATAGTTATTCTAAATTTACTGAAATCGATTATTATGTCCAAAAAAGAATTTTTACTCAGTTAAAAATTATTTGAGTAAATAGTTAAAATACGTGAAATTGTTTTTACCTCATTCTCCACGTCAGCACCTGATATTCCCCTTGCTCCTACAATCCAACGGTGCAGATCATCTCTACCTTTCACAGATCTACAAATCTCCTCCGTTCAATCTTCTTTCTTATGTTCCTTACCGCCTCACAATCTTCTTTACTCACTGGGTAGCTGAGAAGAAACAGGCCAACGAAGGAAAACTTCAGATTAATGTCGTAAAGAGTGGAGAATCGTGAGTTGAGAAACTCGCCGTGAGTCAACTGGGACGATCTCTTTCTCTGCTCCTCAAGCTTCTCTCGCATCGAGATCTGCCTTTTACACCTTTTTATTTGATTCACGAAGAAACTTCAAAATGGAACGTTGGAAACTCTGCTAGAGAGGCGAGGAGTAGAGAGAGAGAGAGAGAGAGAGAGTCGAGCTGCGCAGAGAGGCTTTCGGGCGCGCGCGAATCTCAGTAAAATTGCAGGGCTTTTTTGCTTTTTTTTTTATGGTTTTGTTTGACGGCTTAGAAGAGATGATTGCGGATCTTATGTGGTATTTCTCCATTCCCCTCAGTTGCTCTGCTATATTCTTCCTCTCTGGTCTCTTCTCTCTCTCCTTTATACTGGTGATGTATCTCTCCTCAATCTATTATAGTGATCTGGACGATCTGGGGAAAAATAGTAGGGTTTATTTAAAAATAATTTAATAGTTTAGAATTAAAAGATATATATATATATATATAAAGAGTTTTAAACATAAAATTTTGAATTGTATAGTAACTATTTAAACCTATTTAAATATATTTATGTACAGTATATAAAACATAATATTTATTAAGTCATGTTAAATATTAAAAAGTTAATTAATTTTTGACACATATTATGCATGCATTTGATTAATAATGAAAATAATTAATATTTTTATATGCCTTGTGTGTGTGTGTGTGTGAGTATACATATAATATTCAAATCAAACTTATTTGAATTGGTCAAGTTTGGTATGGCTCCAAAGTGACTTTTTTTTTTTTTCTTTTTAATTGAAAATAAATAATGAGGTTAATAAAATTTAAAGGGAATAATAAATTCAAAAGGCATTTAAAGAAAAGCATGAAAAAGATATTACAACCGTAGCTCTTCCAATCACTAGATTTTAAGTTAAAAAATTAAAACATACATTTGAAAACTTTGTACAAAAATAAATACAACAAGAACTTAGCACATGTGAACTATTTGAAGAATCAAAGAAAACAAAGAAGATCATTAATTTCCTTCAAATATGTGGGCAAAATTTAGAATGAATGTTTAGAACCATTTTGGTTATTTCTTAAATAATTAAATTATATTAATATTTCTCTAGGTAATTTAATATTATGTTTCTCTATATTATTTATTATTATGTTTCACTATGTCATTTAATACTATATTTTTTTTAAGTCATTTAATATCATATTCCTATAGATCATTTAATATTATGTTTTCTTATGTCATTTAATACCATATTTTTTTTTAAGACATTTAAATTTATGTTCATATTTTTTTAGATCATCTAATTATGATCATTTTGCAAAATTTAAGTGTTTTATCCTATAAATATCTCATTTACAATATAATATGACACATTTCGATTATTGAATGAATTTCATTGCTTTTGGTAGAATTTTAAAAAGTGAGAATTCTTATTCTTCTTGTTACATCTAGAATTGAATTAACTTATCAAGTTATCTTACGTCGTTTATTCATTTTTGCTTCTTTCATCCTAATCACTCAAGTTTTCAATTACAAGTTAGTTGTGGGTTTGGTAGGGAGAATCTGTTTAGGGTTCTAAGTTATCTGTACTAAATATATATGCGGGGTTCTGAATGTAATCTTTGATCCTCGGGTTCCGCATCAAATGGTTAATAAAATTAATAAAATAAAAAATGATATATCAACATTAATCCATAATTAAAATTTCTTTTAATATTTTTATGAAATTTCGTTCAAATCAAACACTAACTAAATTGAAATTTTTGGTCTTTTCTCATATTTAGATCTAAAACTAAGCTAAATATAACTTAATTTGATTGACCTAGTATATTCAGTTCAATTCGATTCGATATTTCAATTTGGATGAGATTATGAATATTCTAAAACCTAAGCAAGAAAAAACTTGAAAAACAAATGCCAAACTAACAAATGGAATCATATTACAAAGACCCTTGAAGAAGAGTTGAAACAGGAAAATTTTGACAAATGAGCTTTGTTAATAACTCAGGCACTACTATGTAGTGTTTATGGCAAAACTTTTACAATAACAAAAAAGACAAATCAACCAAAAACTTATAAACTAAAGACAAAAAGCCGAGCTTCTTAAAAATAAAAAGGATGAGACTCGTCTCATTATATATAGTTCTCCATGCTCAAAGAATATTATAGAAAACAACAAAATTCTAGTTAATAAAGAAAATCAAAATAAACACCACTTCTTGAAGCCAAAGAAGGCAATATAGTAATCCAAGAAAAAATAGGATACCATGCATCACGAAAGCCCTCCCAAAATAAACCAAGAAGCTAAAACAATCAACAACTAATACATAACTTCTAGAAATTTAAGACTTTGAAACATTAAATAAAAAATATTTTATATAAACTATACTCTTACTTGTTTGAGAGATAATCACTTATCCTTACATCAATATACAATTCTAAACTAGGACAATGAAGTCATTATCTGGTGAACTGACACACAAAAGAAATCAATATACTTCATTAAAAAACTCAACCAATCATCCAACTATTCATGAGAATGATTCAACTCTAGCAACTTAACCCAATCAATCAACACCTTCATGAGTTAATGTGCTAGATGGTCGTTAGAGTAAAAGTATCTTTCTATGGAGTAGAGTTCAACAAGAATGTCAATAAGAAAGGTGATAGCACTCAAGATCCAATTTCAGTAAAATATTAAAACTAGGTTTTAAGCTAAATTCTTTAATGCTTTTATCGAATTTTTTTCTTTTTTTAAAAAACTAAAATAGAAAAACACAATAAGAAGCAACTACAAAGCAGACTCAAGCAATATTATAGGAGTCAATACGAAGGTAAATGTAGAAATCAGTAGTAGTTTAAAAAAAGTAGAGTTGTCAATTGGGATATGATGGGCACAACAGGCCAACAGATCAACACAGTCATTGCCTTCACAGTGACCATAGAACAACTAGATCTCGCAATCTACATTAAACATCTATCTAGTATATTTAGTGATCTTATATTAAAAAAAGTCATATAGGCTAACTATAGGAGGAGGAATTTAACATGAAGTTAGTCCACCTTGACAATGAACTTCTTAATACCAATATGCTAGGTAACCTTACTGTATGGAAAAGATCTTGGGTATCTAAACCCATTTAGCTCCCAAGTTGATATCATATTCGATATCAGTAAATTATATAATCTTTGTAAGCTTAAGATATTTACATGCTATTAAATTTTTGTTATTAAGCAATGTGCAATAAAAAGTTATGGAACTCACATTGAGCTGCACAAATAGAAGGGGAAAAAAAATAATATTCTTATTGATCAACATTAATCCATTTACTCAATGTTTTAAATCTTATTCATAAATTGAATTTCTTGCATTTGTTTCCTTTTCTATTATATATGGTTTAATATGAGTTCATGATTTTCTATCACAGATGACTTGATAAGATACTTAAAATTAAAGCAAATTACAAAAATTTGTCTGGAATTTGATACTTGTTAAAATTGATCTTTAATATATTTAGTCACAATAATTTAATTTCTAATATTTTCTATTTATTTTAAATACTTAATTTTATTTCGTACTTGTTAAAATCGATCTTTAATATATTTGGTCACAACAATTTAATTTCTAATATTTTCTATTTATTTTAAATGCTTAACTTTATTTCGTTTCTTGATAGAGAAAATTAAAATAGTTACATTATGTTTCAATACTTAAAAAATAACTACTCTAATTAATATAAAAGAGCATTTCAAAAAGTCAAGTTGGATATGTTGTCTTAATAGTCCCTTATTGTATAAAATCTAAAGATGTAGTGTTATATATATATATATATGTATGTATATGCCTTGCCTTATGTATTATTTGAATTCCTGACATAACTAAAAATTGTAAAGACTCGTTACCTTAGATAAAATAAAATCATAATTTAAATGTGAAAGTGTATAATAACGTTAGCATTTATATTCCTTACACATAAATTAGCATGCCCAATAAGGATACAGAAATGTCAATTTTACAGCGGTTCATAAAATAAAAAACGTAATAACATATGAAAATAGTAAATAAATATTGTGGAGAGATTAACCTCCACTAACTCTTGATAGGATTCGGAGGGACACCTACTCGCAATCCTGCTACTGATCAGGATAGAGTGAGCTACACTAACCCAATAAGAATATCACCTTACTCAGTGATATAGGAACCAAATATTGGTAAAAATTATAAAAACAACCAATTGAGCTCTTAATTTAAGTAAATTTATTTATCATAAGAAAAACTATTTATTACATATTTACTGTTGTGAGATTTTCAAAATCGACCTATAAAGATAATAACTTAAATAATATTGTAATCTCATATTCAAATGAGCAAGAACAACAACTTTTTTTTTTTTTTACTTACTGGTATCTCTAATGGTTCATAGGGGTGTCTCACTATACGTGAACTTCTTATCTAAACTTGTCAACTAACCGGCCATCCTCATACCCCATCTGGTATGAGCACCAAAAATAAGGGTAAATGGGGTCGTCCTCATACACCGTCTGGTATCAACGCAAAAAATATCATCCCTTGATATCTCGTCCGGTATGAGGTAACGTTTATGGTAGGGTTCCCTATGTACCCGGTCCGTCCATCATCTCTTAGGATATCCAGTAAGACAATCATTCATTAATTCAAATAACTACGCATATTCCCATTTGCATATTAATTTTAAATTTCACAAATCAACTGTAAATCATGCAAGACAAAACGATATATGCATTAAGGAAGCAAAACTGAATCATTTAACCATTTCAATATATTATCATGTATTTAAAACTGTAAAATTAAATAATCAGTTAAATATGACAAACAAATAACTAATCAGTTCCGCCTCCATTAGTGACCTGTAATTATTCTCAATTTTTTTTTAAATTTCACAAAATATCATATTATTGATTTTTAAGCTTCAATTCTATAATAGGGAATAGGGTGAGGGATTCTTACCCGAATCGATGTCCAAAACACTGAATTTTCTATTACGCCTACTAACGATTCTTGAGTTTCTAAATTTTCTTACGGAGATTAAAACATATTTCATGTATCTAAAAATACCCCAAAAATCTAAAATTGGCATCAATGCTCGCAGCAGCGATTTACCTCGACCTAGCCGTTTTTGGCCCATTTTGGCCGGTTTCGGTCGACTTTATACACATCCTTGTAGAAAAATACGTTAGAGGGTGGTCAAAAAAATCAGAAAATAAAAATCTATCGGTGGTGGAGTTTTTCGAGCGCGACGGTTTCGCCAACTCACCTTCGCGGCTGAGGTTTTTCCTTCAATCAACATGTAAAAAACTGAACGGTGGAAAAATTGCATGAAATGAAAACCAGGAAGGGGCTCATTGGAGAAGGTTGCGAGTTTTGCCCACGATTTTCAGCTCACTTACCATTTGTTTTGCTCCGATATGGCCACAGGAGTGCTCGGAATCGAATTCCGAGTAGGTAAGAGAATTTTTACATTTTTTGGTGATCAGAGGTGGGTCCGGTGCGGTGGTGGTCGGCGGTCGGTTTCCTTCTCCGGCGACTGGTTTGGTTGGAGGCTGGTGTTTAGGGTTCGGGTTCAATGTGATGCAAAATATTTATACCCATTTCGCATTAATCTCGACCGTTCATCGCGTTTGATTTTCGACCGTTCAGGAGAAAATGTATTTGGACTATTCATCACGTTTGATCTTGATTATTCGATCGCGCCTAAGGAGAAAATAGATCTAGACCGTCCACGCGTGCGGGATCGCTTATGGGTCGTCCGATCGTGAGGCACGCGGATCGTCAGCGTAACCTCCTGGGTGGCACCAAATCAACATGTCTTACCACGCGGCGTGCTCTGATTCGTTGAGATTGCTGACTGTGGCCAAATTTTTCTTATTTGCATTTTGACATTCAGTTTTCGATTTTTATTTCAAAAATACTATTTGAATATAAATTTTTATCACTTTTTTTCAAAATTATTTTTAATTTCATCAATAACCTATTTTTTTTTATAATTTCACATTAAATTAAAATTTATTAATTTCAAAAATAAATTTTTTTATATATTTTAGAATGTTAAAATTAATTCTGAATTAAATTTTGAGTTCGGTTATTACAAAAACTAACCAAAAGGTGGCGGGAAAAGCTAAAAGAAACAACCCAAACTAATTATTAAAATGTATACTACAACTCAAGTTAAAAAAAAAAAAAAAGAAAGAGCATATGGGTGAAGAATATTTACTTTGCATGGTTCTTCTGGCTTTGATATTCAAAAAGCATATATATATATATGTATGTATATAGTTGAGAGAAGGGAGTATGTATAACTGAAAAATGGGGAATTAAAAAGTCAAGGAATTCCATTATATATTATATATATGTATACGTGATGGGAATAAATAATGGTAACATATATGTATGTATGTATGTAGTGGAATAAGAGCAAGAGCAGCGGGAATATTTTTAGCAGCCTTTTCAGTGCTTTAGCTCTGGCAAGGACATGTTTGGTGTGTGGTCACCAACTATACCATTTAACTCTCACTATTTACCTACATTTGGTAATAATATATATATAAATTATTGTTATCCGTATACACACACACACACATATATATATATAGGTAGATTACATTAACCACACTGTAATTTTTGCCTACTTTACACTCTTTTCTACTTTAATATATATATATATATATATATAATTTAATTTCCATATTCTCAACGTTAGAAAATCTTATAATTACTACCCCCTTAACCAATGATTGATAATTTTTAAAAACTCTTTTTTATTATTAAAAAAATACATATATTTTATATTTCCGTACTGTCCCTCTATTTATGATGTTTTATTATCTTTACAATCTAAACTTACTTTTCTTTAATTTATAAAACATTTCAAAATAAAAAATTGAAAAATATATTTTCCTTAATTTATTATTCTATCATTAATATATACTTGGTGAAAGATACAAAAATTCATTTTATGTTAATTAATCTCATTTGCAAAATTCAATATATATTTAACTTGTAAAAATTTTAATAGTTAATAAAAATAAAAAGGGTATATTTTTAGAATAAAAATAAATATGAAATAGATTAACAATTAGTTTTCTTCTAAATTGGAATATTAATTTATACTCCGATGACATACAAGTTTTTCAAATATTAACATACATAAAAAAAAAAAAAAAAAAAAAAAAGAAAAGAAAAGCACAACTTGGGAATCAACATTCTACTTACTTTTATCTCATATATATATATATATATACATACACACACACACACACAAATACACACTGTTTAAAAGGTGAAAAGGGTATATATATATATATATATACATATAAATATATAATTATTGGTTTACGAGTAGTTCCAAAAGAATAAAAATGTGAATATGGAGGAGCTCGAACTACAATACTCAGAAAAGTGTGCATGCAAAAAGGTATGACACGAGGGCAGTCGCTCGCTTCCAGTTCTATAAAAGATTCGATTCTCATACATACGCGCCACCACACACCTGTATATTTTCTCTACTGTGTTTTTTTTTTGTTTTTGTGCATATATGTTATGTATGTATATATTTATGTATATCTATATGTGGGCATACGTATAAATGGGTGGTTTCAGAGATATTAGGTAGGGGATGGTCCCGTATCCTACAGAGTCAGTGTAGGCATTGAGGAAACAAATACGTAGGGTATTTCATTCTCGTATAATTTTTTTTTTTCTTCTTCAAATAAAATCTTAAGTTTTCAAAATTTATTCAAATAAACCCCTCATTTAGCATAAATAATACAAATTTTTGTTAGTCAATATGCCATTTTTATTAACTTATAAACACGTCAATAATCTATTCTCTTTTCTCTATGAGCTCGTAGCTAATCTCTTGCCCCAACAACTAGATCCTCGATGCTCGGCTCCTCTCCTAAAGCCAGACCCTCTGCTTCTTTTCCACGTGGTTGCTTATTAACATGTCTATCTCTCTTTTATTAATCAATATAATTATTCTTAATATCTTAAAATAAGTTAAATTTAATTTAAGAGTAATTATCGTTTTGAACTGAATAAAAATAATTTTTATTGTGTTCGACGTGTTTATCATTCATTTAATTTAACGATTTGATACAATTTAGATCAAATTTAAGATAAAAATATTTTTTAAAAAAATGTCTCTATGTTAGTCGATATAATAACAAAGAGAGAGTGCTAACTAATGATATCTTGGTCTTAAGAACAAATATAGTGACAAACTGAGATAATGGAGAAAATGAAAGAGGTGGAGGATTCGACTTAGGAGAGGAGTTAGTGTTGAGGATTTGGTTATTGGGGGAAGAGATGAATGAAGCTAAGAGCTACTAAAGATTGTTGACATGTTTATATGGTGCTATAATATGGCATGTTACATATTTTTATGTATTTCTTTTTTTATTTATTAATCTTACGCAATAGTTAACTAAAGAAAGAAAGTTAGTACTTATATTAAATGAGGTTTATTTGGATGAAATTTCAAGTTCAAATTCTAATTGAATAAAAGAATCTATAGTTGCAAATTTGAATTAAATAAAATAGTATATAGGTGGTAAATTATGTATTTAAACATGTAAGTAAATATAAAAATATATAAATTTTAATTTTAATTAATAACACTGCTTAGATGCATACCATGCTTGTTTAAATTATTAGATATGATATTTATTTAGATTAAAAATAATAATTTATAAATGTTAATAAAAACACAAAAAAAAAAAATCATGTCTTATTATTATTATTATTTCGTGAAAGATCTCATGATAAATGAGGTGTGCAAAATTAATAAATGATTGAGAATTTATATAATATTATACAATTATATATGTATAAAAAAAGTAGTATCAATCTTAATTTAGATGCACACAAGTTTTATAAAAGTAAAAGATTGTAATAACTTACTTTTTGATAAATAATGTGTAACGAATAAAAAATTTATTGTGCGTATAATATTAGAGTTTGTAATAAATTATTATATGTACTTACAGTTAATTTAAATGTTTAAATAAATAACTCTGTTGGATGTAATTATTTTATCTTATTATATATATGGGCTTGGACCCAATAAACAAAAGGAAACAGGTTTGGACTAAATATTATTTAACATTTTTGTACAAAATTAGAATTTATTTATTTATTTTTCTATTATAAAACAATGAGATAGAATTGTGAATATTGAAGAGTTATAAAAATAGGAAAAAAAAAAAAAAAAAAGGTATTATTGCCTAACACGTGTCATCTTACCCGTGAGTTGTGATGTGATGGTATACTACTTCTCCACAACAAACCAGTTATTGTTTTAAATTATTATATATATTATACATATATTTATTAGGCTATTAATTGTAGTAAAATGGAGCTCCATTTTCTTTAACACAAAAAAAAAAAACACGTTTTAAATGAAGTGATTCTCTAACCTCTCCTCTCTTCTGTTACCTCTTTACTTACTTACATCCATCTGCTCATTACTCCATAAAATCATTTTAACAGTAAAAGCTCAAAAAATATCTCCTCTCTCTATTGTTTCTTCTTCGCAATTTTAGGGTTTCTGGGGAAAAAAAAATGTCGTGGCTTAAATCTGATGTCAAACGGACCGTGCCTTGTGATTACTGCAATCAACACTCTCCGGTGCTCTACTGTCGAGCTGATTCCGCCAAGCTCTGCTTGTTCTGCGACCAACATGTGCACTCCGCCAACCTGCTCTCGCGCAAGCACCTTCGTTCGCAGATCTGCGATAACTGCGGCACCGAGCCGGTTTCCGTACGGTGTGCCACCGACAACTTAGTTCTCTGTCAAGAGTGCGACTGGGACGCACATGGTACCTGCTCTGTCTCGGCTACGCATCATCGCACCCAAATTGAAGGTTTCTCGGGCTGTCCTTCCGCACTTGAGCTCGCGTCTCTCTGGGGGCTCGATCTCGGAAGCAAGAAACCCCATGAATTGCCCCCGTTGATTGACAACTGGACTGGGTGCCAGGATTCGGTTATGCCGATCGACTGGTGGGGATACAAATCTGACGGTGGAGGAGATGGACTGAGTTTTCAAGAGTTGGTGGTGCCTAATGAGAGGGGCATGGTTTGTCAGGGTGTGAAATCTGGATTGGTGGAGTATACAGTGTCGAAGAAACAGAGCCCGAATTGTGGGAAACATAAGCAGGTGATACACAAGCAGCTGATGGAGCTGCTAAAGAGGGAATTGATGGGCCATGACGGAGGTGGCGGTGCTGATGATGGTGGTGGTGGAGGAGGAGGAGAAAGTACGGTGCCATCCACCCCTAAGAGGAGTAATTGGGCGACGAACGCGGAGGACATTGGTGTGGAAAATGCAGGTGGTGATGCCGGTGTTGGCGGTCAACAGCAACAATCAATGGAGCATCAGACAACGCCGATTATGCCCTTGATTACATTACCGACGCAGGTTGGTTTGAGGGAGGATGAACTTCTTGTCGGCGGGGATATGGTGTGGAATACTAATGTTAGCGGACAGAACACTCAGGTAGTTTTTTCTTTTTGAACTGCTCTTGACTGCTTTAGGAATTTTCTTTAAGAAAATTGTCTAATAATGCTTTGAATTGAATGAATTTTGCGAATAAAGTCATTCCTTTGATGATGAAAGAATGCCAAACACCAATCTCTATCTTAACGAGTGTCTGGTATTGTGTGTGAAGAAAAGTGACTGCCGCTAAACTGAGTGATTGACTATAGAATCTTTTAATGGATTTTATCGTGTGAATGTGGAAGTTGACAAAGTTTTCCCATCCCCTATTGATGAACTAAACTTTTTTTCTCAGTGCTATTTTTCCTTTGTAATTCCTGGAAGGTATACATGATTTCTCTGCAATCTCACGACATTTTCATTTCCTATTTTCTAAATTATCTTTGGAACAACCATGAGAAATTGCTTCAGTGGTAACTTCACCTAGTCCTTGTAAACGGTTGACATACCGATCCTGGGTTCTCACCCAGTTTACTACCTCCCTAGGGACCTAGAAATACACCCAAAAAGAATAAAGAAAATATCTATCTAGTAGTGCAGAAAGCCTAGTTTGAAGTGTAGTATCTGAAAATAGGAAGTGTAGATTAGGGATACATGATCACATGTTGTAATTTCTCCAAGGTTAACAGTATTTCGTTTATCAAGGCCCTTTAACCTTGTAGGTGACTACTGTCTTTAATTTGGATTTCAGTTAGCTTTGCTATTCAAAGCATAAATCAGGAATTTCAAAATGATAACCAATGCATTTTATGGCTGTGTTTATCTATCTAATGCTAAAATGCTTCAGACAATTGATGTAATGTAGCTTTGGTAATTAAAACTTCCTCCTGCAGATATGGGATTTCCATTTGGGGCAATCAAGAGATCACAATTCTAACCAATTAGAAGATGCATATGGAACAACTGATGCAGGATTTATGATCAAGAACTTCAGTGAACTTTTGACACAAACGTCTTTAACAAGTGCAAAAATGTTGGGAGATATCTACCAGATGAACTGCTCTATCACACATGAAGACATGGCATCATTTAGTGTAAGTTGTCATTATTGGTTAGTTATAATTATCATTATTATGTATTAAAGAAAATTTCATCTGAAATGAAAAGGTTATGAATTTTATGGTAACACTGAGTGAAGATAGTTTTAGTGCTTATTGATCTCATTTATTTGATGTGATACATTTCTTTTTTTAAGTGTAATGTTTACTTCGTGACAGATGCATCTATTTATCATTTATTTCTGCCTGTGCCTTTTTTTTTTTTTTTTTTGTGGGGGTGGGGAAGGGTTGTTGGGGTTGAGGGAAGTTCAAGGATTGCTTCTGTTTTACTTTGTTGATTCAAGTTTTCAGTAATGTGAAATCACTTCCTGATCTAGATGTGTTGAAAGAGATGTAGTCTACTATTTAGATGCAGGAGCTGCTGGATCCAAACCATTCATTGATTGTAGAAACAAAATAACATTTTGAGCTACAAGATGATGTGGTAAACTTGTATCTGAATGTTCTCATACTTTGGGACTGTGTTTTAGTCTGTAACTGAAATAGTTAATTAATATGTTTTATATAAACCGTAACATGTGGAGTATGTTTGGCCTTTTCTTCATAAGCCTTGATACCAGAGGGCTTACTGAATGATTGATCAGTTTAGTTTGGGCATGCAGAATAAGACAACTCAGCAAACTACCAGTCAGGGGCCAGCAACATCTGAGAGCAATAACCTTCCAGTGGCAAATGGTTCAGCTATTGGTAAAAATAAAACCCCTAGTTGCTCTAAAGAAATCCACTTTGCAGAAGGATCTAGTTTTGTGAAAGGTAACGGAACTAGAGTTTCAGCAACCATGGCTGATCTAGAGTTGCTTGCACAAAACAGAGGCAACGCAATGCAACGATACAAGGAGAAGAAGAAAACACGAAGGTCTTCAGTTTACTATCAATGTATCTGCAAGCTTGGTCTTTCGTAAAATAATGTTACTTATTACGTTTTTATGAAATGGTGGTGTGAACAGATATGATAAACACATCAGATATGAGTCGAGGAAGGCGAGGGCTGAGACCAGGAAACGAGTGAAGGGTCGATTTGTGAAGGCTAGTGAAGCTGCTCCCAATGATTAAGGTAGTTTGTCATTTTCTCGGGGAGATTGTTTCTTGTGTTGTAAATATTTCTTCCGGTGATTAATTTAGATTTTACTAGTAGGCTCTTTCTCTTGCCTTCCCTAAACCTTATTATTTTTCGGTGCGGTAGAGAAAGCTTGAAGGAGAGAAGGATGATCTAGGCGTGTTTAAAATAATTATATACGGGTTGTGAAGAAACCAACATTTAAACGGTTTTACATCACGAGTAGAGTTTTTGGTTATGAATTGAATTAAAGCATGAGAAATGTGAGATGAAAATTATAAAAGAGAGGGGGGGGGGGGGGGGGGGGGGGGTTGTCAAAGAACCAACATATTTTAAAAAAATTATTTAAATCTGAAATGCCTTTTATAACTTTTTATTCGAGCCATTCATAATTGTGATGTGTTGAAAATATGTAAATTTAAAATTGAAAAGTTTGAGTAATTATCAAATTATTAATTATTAGTTTAATAAAATATTCAAGATGCTACCCTCTGCATTTGGAATTCTTTCAAGATGTTGACGACTTGGGGGATGGACCGACCCACCAATAATTACAACTAAAAGTGGGGTTCCTATTCATACTTGAAACCTTTTCTTTAAAATTAAAATCAAAAGCATCGTTAGGATTATCGTTGGTCAATTTCAATTTCAATTTATTCAAAACTGAAAACGACTTTTTGACTTTTTTATTTTTTAATTTTAAAAAATAAAAATAAAATTTCACTACTCAAAACACACCTTTTGTTTTATTATCGTGATAAAAGCATTGTCATTTCATTGAACATCTTTATTTATTTATTTATTTATTTTCCATCTTCTAACATTACTGTACTGTACATTTTATATAAGTTATGGTTAAAGATTCATTACTCTCACCATGAGAGATGGATTTAATCTAACATTTATTATGAAAAATATCACTGATTTATAATGTCTCATATTTTTTTTCCTATGGATTTTTCTTCTAGGCTGAGAGATTAAGAGCTGTGTGTGTTGTGTTTGGTGTAATCTTAAAGTCTAATTAAAATGATTAATTAAATTTAAAATGTGTCTATCTGATTAAAGATGAAGTTCGGCTAGGTTAGATCAGAATTCAAATTAATGTTAAAATATTGCTTAAATTTAATTATTTAATACTCGGATGAATGGTTAACATTATTTACATTATGTAAATTGATGCTAATTTGATCCCATACTAATGAAAATATATATATCTTAATTAGTGGGTCAAAACAATATGAATTTTTGTCACCTTATATATATATAATTAATTAATTAATTAATTAAAACTTAGATTCTAATATTTATCGTAAAAATTTATTATTTTATACTTTTAATTATTATTTTTACAGAATATGCTTAAAATTATAAAAAAAAAAAAAAAAAAAAAAAATCCTTGGTATTGGTGTTTGTCATCGTGCAGTGGATGAAGGGAATAATATTGGCATGGACCACAATAAGAAAATGGAAGACAGTAAAAATAAAATAAAATAAATGAACGAGGGTATATTTGGAAATTCACTTCTTCCATTGAAAACAACTAAACCATTCACTCCACCTGCCCCGTCCCCCCTCCCCCCTCATGCTTTTATAATATATATATATATATATATATTGCGTTTATGGGCTCTATAAATTCCCGCACCAAAAAATTTGATTCCTTCACCACACCTTCCTTCTTCTCCCTCAAGGGCTCTATAATCGACATGATCCATCCTTCTCGAGGGCTTGGGTTAGTAATCAACATGATCCATCCTCCTCCTCTTCTTCTTCTTCTTCTTCTCGCTCTTCTTCTTTCAACTGATTTATTACCTCCTTCATATGCTAATACCGAAGGTACAGATTTTGATTCATGTCCTATTCAATCTACTTTTCGTTTCGTATAAGCGTTGTTTTTGTGACTGGCGGCGAATGAACAGGAGCTGCTTTGTATGCACTGAGAAGAGCCATGAAGGACCCGGAGAATGTGCTGGTGAGCTGGGATCCGACCTTGGTGGATCCTTGCACTTGGTTTCACGTTACATGCGACAATGATAATCGCGTTACTAGATTGTAAGTCTTCCTCCTCTTCCTTTCTGGATCCGGATCCTTTTCCTTGGAATCCCTCTTGTTTCTTGTTTGATGAAAATCCATTTTCTGTAAAACGAAATCCACTCTCGCTCTTAAAATTTTATTTTACTTGACCCGAACAACAATAAACGAATTCGCGGGTGTCGGCTTCATTATGCGCTTTCTTTCCAGCAAAAAATTAATTGCAACTTTTTTAATTCCTCCACTGTTGTGCGCTTTGCATCTCTCGAATCCTTCGATCCGAATACAACAAACCGAAATGATGCTTGCTTCTATATTGGGAACAATCTCTGTTTTCCATTTTTTAAATTTGCAATATCGAATTCTAACTTCACTCTTTAAGTGAATATTCGTCCTAGAAAGAGTTAGCTAGTTTGGAATGATGGATGGAGTTTGAGCGCACTGTTTCAATTTTTTTACTTATTTCCTGAGCTCAAATTTAATTTTTCTTATTTCAGATCAAATTTTCAATATTTTGAATTGAAATGAGCGGATTTTTGAATTAATTCCATAGAAATTATAAGGTGAAGGGGAATGAGGAATTTGTTTCTCCTTGATCTTCGAAATGTTCGTTTAACCTTTTCTTTCGCTCAACTTTCTCTTTGAACATCAAGTAATAAATAACCAGACGAATTATGTTTTCGAAATTGAAATTGGGAAAATCTTGATTATTTTTTGTTTTTATTTTGGGGAAATTAACAGCTATTTTATTGAAGGAATTGATAATTACTGAGGTTTATACGTACAGAGACCTTGGAAACGCAAATCTGTCGGGCAGTTTGGTTCCCGAGTTGGGGAAGCTTGAGCGTCTTCAGTATATGTAAGTTTTGATTTATTTAAATTAATTTATTGCCATTTTCCTTCTTCTAATACTTAAGATAAGGGTAGAGACTCCTTGGAACATGTATATTTGAAAAACAAAATTTCCACTTTTCAAAAATTAAAAAAAAAAAAAAATCAATCATTTTTGAATTACTTATGGTACTATTAAAAATAATATGAACATAAATGTATGCATATGTATATCTGTATCTACTATTGACATGAAGTAACTCATATGGTATATTTTTTATGCTATAATAGCAAGCAAAAACAAATTTAGACCGTTTATGAACATAAGAACGTTAATTTTTTTTAATTAAATTTATTGTTTGACATTAATTTTTATAAATTATAAAGATCTAAATAGAACTTAATAAATAAAATTAAATTTTATGTTTCTTTACTAAGTTTTATCAATTAGCTCAATAACATTAAGTTAAAAAAATAAACAGCATATCTGGATTATAAAAGTAGTAATAATACAAGTATAAATAAGGAGAATAAATGAGATTTTTTAAAATAGCATTGAAGATATTTTTTATTTTTTAATAAATTTTTACATTTGATATTATATATACATCAATAGTAACATAAGGAAAGTACATCAAAACAAGAATATAGTCCAATATGAATTCCCAAGTTCTTGTAAAAGAAAGTACCTACCAATCATTGAACTAAGCAGTGATTATATATAATAGATGGGCAGGGAAAAAGTCAAGTATTAGTCAATGGTTCAATTGGCACGGTCAAGAACAGTTTGTTTATAAAATTGACTTTCATATATGTTAGACTTTAACTCAAGATATATAATGTTTGGAGAAATTGTTTAATAAGTATATAAACTACTATAGATATTTCACTATTTGTTCACTGTAAAATTTCATTCTTTGATATTTCATTCCTTAATATAAGCATTGACTAACAAAGGGAATAACTACAAGGTTTTTTATAATTTGAAGGAGATAGATGATTGAGGAAATAATCTTTCTTGTCCTAAAATAAGTAGTACAAAGAAAAAGGTAGCAGCACTGTAAATTGCATAGGGAATACCAGCATCGCTCGTCAACAAAATTTGAAATTACCATATACTACATGCAGTCATTAAAATTCAGTGGGCATCTACCTTACCAGTCAAGCCATGACATTGTGGAGTACGTTGGTCTTGGTGTAAAAGATGTGTATGATTTGATGAGACATAAGCATTTGTTTTTATCTTTTTCGTGGGATAAGACATAAACATTTAACTAGTCAGTGTTTACTGTGATTGCAGGGAACTCTACATGAACAACTTGGTGGGTGGCATACCAGAGGAACTTGGAGGACTGAAAAGTCTTGTGAGCTTGGATCTTTATCATAATAACCTAACTGGTCCTATACCTTCCTCACTCGCCAGACTCTCCAACCTAAAATTCCTGTGAGCATGTTGTTTTAAGCATTTTGGATTCTGCAAAACCACTCTGTCAATTATGTCATCTTACGTGAGGAAGCAAATTGAAGTTGACAAGTTTGTTTTACTTGGTTGCTCACTTTACTTTGTATGCAGAAGGCTGAATGGTAACAAGCTGACAGGAAGAATACCAAGAGAACTTACCAAACTTGAGAATCTCAAGATCCTGTAAGTACGATTTCCCTATATTAAACCATCCTTCCTCCTTCTATAATTATATTTTGGATGGGGTTACAATAAACTGGAACTAACACCAAATAAGCCCTAGTGTCAGAAAGTGTTGGGTTATAATTTGAAGTAAAAAATTAGTACTTAAAAATTCTTTTTAACCTCTAAGTTGGTACTTATAACTAATAATATAGATTTTGTCATTGTAATATTTTATTTTTCTTCATATTTTTTAATGTGAATATCTGGGTATGTACAGTGATGTGTCGAACAACGATTTGTGTGGCACAATTCCCACCTCGGGTGCTCTGTCTAAGTTTACAGAAGAAAGGTGAGAGGCTGAGTAAAAAAGGCTCTATGCAACAAGAAAGCGTTTAAGTTGGTTTTTCATTTTGTTTTGTTTGCTGGTTGTGTTTGGTACAGTTTCATGAATAACCTGAGACTGGAAGGACCGGAGCTGATGGGATTTGTGAGGTACGACATAGGAGGAGACTGTAAATGAAACAAAGCACGAACAGATGCCAAAAGAATCCATATATCGACTCTTTATGTGGAGGGGGAAAGATAAGGGTTACGGGATAAGGGGTAAGGGCTAAGGGATAAGGGATAGAGGGGTTTACAACTAAAGTTTACTAATATTGTTATAGAAGTGCTTAGCAACTAGAACGAATGTTCCCATTTGAGTGGACAAATTATTATCACAATGTTGTATAATTCAGCCATCTGAATCTTTTTTTTTTTTTTTTAATGTAACATACAGCTAATAAATCTCTTCTGCTTCATGCTTTCATGGCGGTAGTAAAAATGGATAGGTAACATTTCCGATGTACATATGAAAACCATCGGAAGTTCAGGATGTCCACTGTTGCGCTGATATCTGGAAGGAGAAAAGCTTTTCATGGGTTCACGTGCTCGTTGCCTGATGACGAATTTCACTGAAAGTTAATATATCAAATTCCAGAGGCTCCTCTTCAATCTCTTTGCATGGAATGTAGAAATACGTAAGTTTAAATCTATAGAACAAAAATATAAATGCATGAAATTTTGAATGAACATATTATTTTAATTCTAAGTTAGTTTCACATTTATTTAAAGTAATTTTACAATTTTTTTTTTTTTTATTGTCAAATAGAAATTCAAATATAACACAAATTTATTAGATTATACATCAAATAAATTGATTCAATTATACATCAAAAGTGAAAAGATAATTACAACACCGATTTATGGCTGTTGGCTTTAGATAATTTTGAACCAGAAGCAGAATCATTTGCTTCATTCAATTCCTATCCACAGTAGGGATGGTTGTACTTACATCCGTAAGAAGCAAATATTGAAGAAAAGTACTTATTTACAGGGACACCATGTCAGATAATGGAATATTTCTCTTTTCCCTCATAGTTTCTATACATAACTCCCCTATTCTTGTCGTAGGATAAGACGTCTACTCTTTTGACGTAGTAATAACAACAGCAATAGTATAATTTAGAGCTTGTTACTAAATGAATGTCAGGACCAAAAATGTCGTAAATCTCAGAAAAGCAAAAACTAGTCCTTCCACAGAAGTAACGAATCTTACAACTCGTCACTCAAGGAGAGTAAAGACTAGTCCTACAAAAATTGGGAGAGAATAAAGACTCGGTTGCTGATGCTCAATTAAAAGGAGACTGAAATATCAAGTAATGGTGATTTACCAAATAATGATGAACCTGGCAGTTTGGGAACTGAAGGTGATTAATACTGAACCTAGAGAGGAAAGACAGTCAGATTGAAGGAAAGATAACCACCTCTCTGGAAGTGGCCGAACCTTCTAATAACAGACCGAAATACTCTTCAGACGACACGGTTAAAGCATGTATTGATTCCTTAGCTCTTAGCTTCTAAGTTGCCTCCTGATGGAAAAAGTTAATTCCCAGATATACACAAGGTACGTGCCCAAATCATGGATCTTGAACCAAACTGCATGGTCACTAAAATTAAAGCACTAAGCCGATAATTCCTTGGCTTATTGCCTATATTACAAACACCACAATCCAGAGAAGAAACGTTGACAGAAACCATTGAACAAATTGAGCTCAATATGTATTGGGTTTCCATTCTGGACCATTTTGCTTACGCTCACTAATTTTAGTGTCATTCTTGCATTAGATGCGACATAATATTGGTGTACGTGGTATCTGTGTCCAACACATGACATGCATGTTTGACACTTGATGGTCTAGAACTAAAAGGTAGCATCTATTATAACATGAAGACAATTATATAGTTAAGGAGTTAAAAAGAATTTTTTTTTTTTTTAAAGAACTGGTTTTTAAATGTCTAAATTTCATTTTTTTAATAGTGAATACTCAAAACACATATTTCATTTTCACTGCAATGTGAATCCATGTCTTCCAGACCGTACTTTGTTATATCCTCTTTATTTCCTGTGGGCTTATATTAGTCGTGTTATTTCTTTTTCAAATATACATTAAGTATCCAAAACCAATTTGGACTCTTATTGACCCAATCCTCGTATCTTTAACGATAAATATTTCTCGAGTTAGAGACATCTAATTCTACCAACCATAATGGATACTTGCACCTAATATCAAGCAACAAGGGTCTTGAATCCTAATAGATCTCTGCCAATGTTGCTCAGCACAGTATTACAGCCACACATCTCTTACCAATTACCGTTGGTGTTCATTAGAGAACTTTTAGAAATGATTCTCTTTCCTACAACTAAAATTATTTGATGGGAACTTAAGATTTTAGGATCCAGTTTAAAAGGTAAGTTCTATCCAACATGGTAACAACTTGTACTTCAGTTGATAACATCAAATTTGAAATATGATCTTCATTTGTACCGAGATCAGATGGTTAAGAAAAGATAGGATTAAAAATCTATTGAAAACTCAAACCAAAAATCCAAACCAGAGCACAAGGTTATGTGATTTCCACTGGCCGCTGCTCACAGGTCATTCGAGCACCTAATACATGACGCAGACTTGTATCTGCATTTGGGAGCCGCAAGATAAATCAAACTAATATATTGTAAGTAAAACAGTAAGTTTCCTTTTGATTCAATTCTTAAAAATTCCCATGTAATTCCTACCTCTAACCCCTACATTAGTTTGGACATGTAGATGGAGATTCAATACCTATGAATTAAAGTAGGAACTACAGTCCCACCTTTGAGGATTCAAGGGGGGCTAATGGATGAAACTGAGGCCACCAGACATATAACATGTTCCAATTCAACATGTTACGGATCTCTCCTTTAATTTAATTTCATTCCCACCTAATTTTACTTCTACTCTTCATATTAGTTTTGACATATAAGAATGATGCAAATTTAACTAGAACAAAATGCAAATTGAACCAGAAGCAGTTCAACAGTTGGTATTATTCAAATCCTATTCTATTCTCGTTCTAATCCTTGACTTCAATCACTTAATATGCAGGAATAGATCATCATTTATCATAAACTCACAATTCTTCTCATTATATTAAATTCTGCGATGATGGATTTTTTTCTTAACAAATCAAATTATGAATTGAATGATGGACTAGAATACTATTATAAATCACAACTATTATCTTAATTCTATCAATTCTCGTTCCTACTTGGGTTTGCATTTTGAATTAAATGTATAAATATACTAACGATAAATTAATCCTAATACACCTACTTCTGGAAGAGAAAGCATTTCTCATGAGGAAATATGGAACTGGCTATTAATTTCTTGCATAACAAACAAAACTCCCCAAATAAATGAAGCACATGTACAAATCACTATTTGATTTACCTTGAGTGCCCCATCAGAACAACGAGTTGATTAACACAGACACTCATAAACAAAAATAAACAGGATATTTACACATGCACCTGTCAGAAATGTTGAGAGATTCAACCCACGAGCTTTGATGGCTAAGTTAGAAAAGAATTATCATGACAAAGAAAAAATTTAGTCCACACCTGTGTTCATCAAATGCATCATTAATTAGAAACAGAAGAATACGATATCGCCAAAATGAAATCATAACTACCATAGATGAGAGGAACTATGAGTTTCTTATGTTTTTTACATGTATATTGAACCTAACAAAAAAACTAAGCATTTATTAAGGTGTAATACTGCATTTACTTAAGATATGATAGTGACTATATATGCCTTGGGTATAATAAGCAACAGTAACACATTCAATTTTCAAGAGAAAACAACTCAAAATTTAGTCAGTCATCTTGCCTGAATTACCTTTCATTTCAACAGCCTGAATAGGATCAGGGCCAGTTGATGATGATTGGTTAGATAAAGAAATTGGTGTTAGAGGAGGTGAGGCTACATCTTCAGCAATCTCTGAGTTCCGACAAGAGTCAACTGGCTTGGTCACGGTTATCGCTGTTACTTTATGACTGCTTGAGGGTATGGAGAAGCTACGAGTAATTGCCTGAGGAGGTTTTGGCAGTGGGGAGGCTGAGTTTGAAACTACTGATTTACTAGTAGCAGAAATCACTTTACTTCTGGACAGAAGGGGCCCTGAATGACCCATCAAACCTAAAACCCTCGAAGATTTATAGACAGAACTGGCTGGTGGTCTAGGAAGTTCATGAAGTTCACTTATTTTCGGTGAGGACAAAAATGTAGGGGAGGCACTTGGAGATACTTTTGGAGACGATAAGAGTTTTGGAGATGATGATAGTTTCAGAGATGATGATATCATTTGAGGCATCGGACTTCTCAAAATAGGTCCAGAGTACAGCAATGGAGGTTCCAATGAAACAGGTTTGTTAGACCATTGATTACTCAATGGACCAGAGAAGGATTGTCTTTTGATCTTCTTGGAATCAGAAGCAGCAAGTGGATCAACCTGTGAATATAAAAGCCCATCAGCCAAAGGAGGAGGGAATTGAGCAGAAGCAGCATTATTGTTACTCTCTCTCAGCACCGACAGTGTATTTATCCCACCAGATCTTGATATCTTTTCATCTCCCAGTGTCTGTTCATATTTCTTTGGTGTCAATGGCAATGAATGCCACAAATTGTGTGTAACCCCACCTAACCCTAAACTTGTCTTTGTAGCATTAGGCTCCATGCTACTGGATACTGTAGCATTTGAACTCTTTGTATCAACAGGTGTTGGCAATACATAGGTGTTGAACCTTCGTGTCAATGATGACCGTGTCTGCATAAGTTTTCCAGCAGGATCATCTTTGCTTTCAACAAAAAGAGGAGCTGATTGGCTGCTTGCCCTAATTTCCCCCTTACATGAAAAGGATTTCCTGCATCTTCTATCTAGAATTTCCTGCAAACATGTGAAAATAAAGCTCAAAAACAAACAAAAGATCATTGAATATTTTCATTACCTCAAGAATTAAACTACGCAGGAAATAACTGGTGTTCAAATAACCTTTAAAAGAAGAAAAGAATACTGTAAAGCCTTCAAGTTTGAAAACTGCATTCAGGTACATATATCATGTTCTATATATGGGGAGATGAATGCCTTTCCAAAGGAATTCAATCCAATAACCAATTGGGAACAAAAAACATCCTGTATTTGAGTTCAGTCAGGCATTTAATAGGGGATTCAATGCATATTGTACCATTAAAATCCATGAATAAACAATATATTTGAATCTGATTCTGAAAAACCTGATTAACCTGTATCATAATTTTGAAACTATTTTGCTGGTTATTACATCAAGCATATGGGGATTGTTAATGAAATGTACTGTAACTTATCCAGAAACATGGAAAAATGGAGCTGATCAGGTTAATAGTCTAAAACATTAAATCCATTTGTGTGTGCACGCCCATGTATACATGTGTGCATATTAGAAAAATTTGTAATCTGTAGATTATAACTGTCAAAAAATAAATTGTTGAGAAGGCAGGTTATTCACCTTCGGAGCCTCTGCTTTTGCAATTACTGGGAATGTAAGGTCTGATTGATCCAACTGCATCAACATCATGTCACATACGATACTTGAATAAGTTAAATATGAACAACAATATGCTCACTATGTCATGGCAGACAAAATAATATTCTGCAAGAAATATTCAGCAGTCAGTATCTGCTTCTTTCAGTATCTGATCCCTTGCACATCTAACAGAGAAATTACACTATGTTTGGAATGACCCGAGAAATTCTGTGGAACTCATTTACAAATCCTAACTTAGTTTAACTAGAACAAAATGTAAATTTAATTAGAAGATGATAAAAATTGACTTCATGTAGAATTCCATAAGATATTAATTTTTATTATTATTATCTTTTTTTGAAATAAAAAGTTTAAATTGTATATTCATAAGGTATTAAAGAGGTACCACTCATTTACAAAAAAATTTAAAATTGTGTCATTATATCAATGATGTTCTCAAAATCCTCCACCCTATAATTGTCATGATCTAACATTAATGAGTCAAAATAATGAAACCATCTATTCCTAATCTTAAACATCTTATCCTCAATACCCTAAAAAAACCCCACTATTCCTTCTTTCCATAAAACCCAAAAAATAGTTAGCAGAATAAGCTTTACAAATTTCCTCTTTTTACATAATCCTTCCCAAGCCCAAATCTCATCTTCCACCGTTCCCGCTATAATCCAATTAATCCCTAACAGGCTGTAGATCATTGACCACAGTTCATATGCTATTAGGCACCAAAGAAGAACATGATTATAAGATTCTGCAGCTTTTTTGCTCAAGTAACACACATTCACCATAATTTTGCCTCTCGTTATCAGCTTGTCAATCGCCAATATGCGTTCTCGACCTGCCTCCCAGGCAAAGAAAGCAACAATTGGAGGCGTATTCCCTTTCCAAATCTGATAAGCCGAGAAATTGGCAACCCTGTTTGACTCTCTTCCCACCATATAATAATAATAAGACTTAACAATGAACTCCCTATTTTGTTTCAGCTTCCACACAATCTGGTCCCTGTTTTAATTAACATGCATTGTAGATAATAGCAGTAGAAGTGCTTCATATTCTTCAATTTTCCAGTCATTCAGATTCCTATTCACATTCACAATCCACTCCCTCTTACCATTACCTTCTCTGTATGCGTTCTCAATAACGATACTTTTCAATTGTGCAATGTCAAAGATCCTCAGGAACTGCCTCTTAAGACTTTCCCCATCCACCCACTCATCCAATCCCTACCTAACTTCCAGCTAACGCAATCCAGAAATTTTGGCCGATCCATCTGAATTTTCCTCCATAATCCTCATGCAACGTGGTCTTTCCTAGCCCCTCCATCATCAATCCTCCGCCAACGGGTTCAATAACACTCTTTCATAATCTGTTCTCCTCCTTCATATACCTCTATATCCATTTACCTTGCAAAGCCACGTTCATCTCAACAAGAGATTTTAAGCCCAAACCCCCTTGTTCAACTGGTAACTTTACATCCTCCCACTTTGCTAGGTGATATCATTAATTTTTATTATTTTAAGGAGGATTTCGATTGTATTCTAGTTTAACTAAATGTAAATCTGGAAATACTACAAAAAGCCTAGATTTGTTCCAAGCATTTAGTCAGATAATTAGAAATTGATCAACAAAAAAGAGTTGTTTCTCAATGAGGTTCCATATCCAACTTGCATTCAGCTATTCTTCATTTGCTGTTAGATTTCTAATTCTTCTTTACCAAAAATTTTTTGTTGATAGACTTCTTCCTTGTAAGCTATTGGAGATGAGAGTTAAGTAGCAAAGAAGTTGCAGATGGAAGTGGATAGGTGGAACAGGACCAAAGTTATACTGTGTGACAAAGTAAAGTGTCCAAGGGAATAAAAGTTGCTCCATTCTAGAAGCAAATTATACAGTTCAGTTCTAGAAATAGGTTAACTTAAGAAAATTAAAGAATTTTGTTTTGTCCAGTTCTGCTTATCCAATGCTTCCTTAAGCAAAATTTACTCCAAACAAAAAAGATAACAAAAGAGCATCTTAACATCAAAGAATTACAAGGAAAAGAATCAGTAATCAACTTTTTGTAAACCAAAAGTGAAATTCTCTAAATCATCACCTCCATAGAATTCCGTGCTGTAGAAAAACCATCTTGTTCATGGTCATTCTGCCCATAGTCAAAACTTAGTTCCCCATCATCAAATACATCAGATAATTCATCATCATCATCATCATTTTCATTGCCATCATCCCCATCCTCATCCTCAAGTCCACTGAATTGGTAATCTATATGCTGCTGTTCAGTGACGAACTTCACATGCGGCTCTATTGCTTCAAGAGATTTAAGAGCCTTCTTGAAGAAGCACAACTGCTTATACATGTGAAGAAGGTAAACTAAAAATTATACAACAGGAAGGAAAATCATAAAAGTAAGCGCAACGATAAAGAACCTGAGCTGCATGGTGCCGAGCTGCCTGTGTCAGAAGACTTCGGGACTGTCCTTGCTTCAGAGATTTCAGACGAAAAACAAATAAAGTTGCCTCTTCATCATACTCATTATGAGCTTCTTGTAACTGCTGGATAGAAAAGCTCTCTCCTTTCCCGTCTTTTGACCTCCCTTTTTCTCTCTGTCTCATTACCATGTACTCGTACACATCTCTGTATTATGTACAAAAATGAGAAAAACTATATCTAGTAATTTTCTTCTTCAAGAAACACGAAAAGTTAAATTTTGCAATTATTTTTTATTCTTTGAGGTTTGGAGGTAGGAGGGGATTGCACAAAAGAAAATAAAAACTGAACCTTTTCTCATCACATTGTCGCTTCATCTCCTGCATCAACAATTAAATGCAATAAGACAGTCACTTGGGAGAATTGCTGAAATCACAGTTTTACTACTTGAAAACTTAAAACGCTAATAGGGACATCACAGGAAAAATAAACTGTCCAGGACGCTCATCTATCATGCAGAGAAAAAATCATTGATGAATTATGCTTGCAAAGATCAGAACAATGATAAAGAATCTACAGTTTGAGAGGAATAGAGTAACTATTTTAATTATTACGAACAATAGCTTATTTAACATTATCCTAAGGAATCCTTAGACCTAGAAATTTGGGTGCATCATCTTTTGAGCAGAACACCACTAAAATAAATTTAATCCAAGGACAAAATGAAAATCCATGAAATATTTTTTTGGATAATAGGAGAAGATTAATTAGAAAGAAAGATAAATAATACACTGCAAAACAGGAGGATAAGGGATCATCCTCAAATAATCATGAAATCCAAAATAAAAATCAATACAAATTGATTCCAACATATGAGATATTTAAAATAGCTTCCCAATTTTGAAGTGAAGAGATACTAGTGCTCCAAAAGTTTCCGTGCGGTTACTACAGCTCCTGAAATGATGTGCCCTTTACCACAGCTCCTGAAATGATGTGCAGTATTCATTAAAAATCCAGTGGTTCCTAGATATCCATAAAAACCCATAAGCCAGCAAATAGAGCCCCTTGCTAGAGAGGCTTTGCATCCTTCCACATGTTATCACGCCAAACAGAATAACAGAGGAGACAGTCCACATTTGGTGGAGTAGCCCGTTGCAGACCGAATAAATTGACCAATTTAGTCCAAAACTTCCAAGCTGTGTCACAATATACGAGCAGATGAGACTGTGTATAAAGAGATGGAATTCTCAGTACCTAATCCCCTTAACTCTTGGATTTACCTCCCAACTAACAAGATGGTCACTGTTTTCCTCACTCACCAACTGTAAAAATCTACACATATGACCCTTTAAGCTGTTAGCAACCCACAAGGGATTCTGGACAAAAACAAAATGGTAAATGAAATGCTAAATAAACAAGCATGAATGAAAGTAATCCTCCCACCTAATGAGAAACAATCCTTCTTTTCAACTTTCCATTCATCTAGTCACCTTTCCTCCACCCCTTCCCAAAAGGCTTCTCCTCCTCTTGGGTTTCCCCATGAAGCCACACCGAAGTAGACAGTATGCCACGCTAACTTAGAGTATCCTATTGACATTAACACCAATAAGCCCACTCTTATACAAATTTACTCGTGCCTGAAAATGTTTTCAAACACTTGGAAGAGTATGAGCTCATTTCCAAGGGACTTGTTATCAAGTCATAGGAGCAAGATTGTATTATTAGCAAATTGTAAATGTGAAACGTCTACCCTTTCTTTCCTTGCCCCTATGCCTCTCACCATGTCCCTATCCGCCACCTTAAACAATATCCTGCTCAATACATCGAGAATTTGTCAGACCATGACTCATGAGGTGGCTAAAAGAGGCCCTCTGTAGCTATTGTTTAGCAGAAAGTAGAAGGTAGGGTGAAAAGAAGAGAGAATAGAAGAATAGAGGGGAAAAAAATAAAGTTTTCTAGATTTTTCTGATATACTCATTCCATCATTGGGTACAATATTTATACTAGTACCAGCATGGTACGGTCAGGAGTATATTGACAGCTGGTATTCTAGTCTGTCCTATCTAATAATTTCAAAAACAGTTATTTCTAACCGAAACTAGCAAAAGGGAAAAAATTACATAATGCATATAATGGTAAACATTACAATTTCACCTGTGCAAGGCTCGGTTCTTGACAACTCTCCCTTCCCAATAACCTTGTCCTCTAAGTTCAAATGTGGAAACTGACCTTTCAGAAATTCCCAGTCCTTGCATGTTGTCTCTTCTGGTCCCATATTCTTCCACTGGGCTAAGGCTTGTTCAACAGTCTTATCTATGCAAATTATGCTTCTCTTATATAATATTTGCTCAGGCTCAAATTATAATATGACCTTGAGAATCCCTAGTAGGTAATTTGATATTTTTTTTTTGAAATAAAAGCACAGAATCGTATTGATGTAAGAGTGCTAAGGGGACACAACCCATTTAAAATGTATTTACAAATAGATTAAACTATTGATAACAAACCCAAGATCATCGAAACAATCGATATTATATCCCAAAATAATGGAACCAAAATAGTGAAACCAACAATCAATGATTTTGTTAAAATCTTGTTCTATTTCTTCAAAAGCACAATTGTTTTTTCCCTTCCAAAGGACCCACATAATGGTGAGTGGGATTAATCTTAACATTTTCTTCTTGCTGCTGATGCCTTCCCATGCTAGGAGTTCTGCATAAATGTTGTTGTTCATGACCCAAGATAGTCCCATAAGATAATAATAGTGTTCCATAGGTGCTGTGAAACCGAACAGCCTAAAAGCAGGTGATTGCAGGTTTCAAAATTGTTTTTACAAAGGAAACATCTATTTGCAATCATAAAACCTCTTTTCATTAAGTTATCAAGGGTACGAATGCGACTTTTTACGGCTTCCCAAGTAAAAAACGAAATTCTTGGAGTTGCACCCAATTTCCATATTAATTTGGAGGGAAAGCTAATGTTCTAATTAAGATTCCCCGCCAAAAGGTTGTAGAGAGATCTGATAGTAACAGTACCATTTTTAGAGAGTAGCCATTTTAGATTGTCCTCCTTGTCATAAACTTGAGTAGAAGACAAAGTTTGTGACAAAGATAAATATTTCTCTTGTGACAAAGATAAATATTTCTCTAACTCCCAATCTTGTAAGTTTCTGGAAACAGATGCCTGCCAAAGGCCCGGACTGTCAAGAACCATAACATCCTTAACCAAAATGTTTTTGTCCTTGACAATAGCATAAATAAGAGGGAATCTTATTTGGAAAGCAGCATCGTCGTGCCATACATCTGACCAAAATCTGATTTTGTTGCCCTTCCCAATAATCCAAATAGAATTATGTAGAATGATATTGTTTAGCTTTCAAATATTCTTCCAACATGAGCCAAATGTGCTGTTTTTAATTCTACATTGATCGTGATAGTCATCATTGAACCATTTGCAAAATATGATTGATTTCTAGAGGCTGCTACTTTCGTTCCAAAATCACCAAATCTATTTCCCAAGAAGGGTCTTGTTGAGTGTAGTTATAGATCTCAAACCCAAACCATCCTCTTTAATAGGTTTCTTTATTTCTTTCCAATTAATAAGGTGGATTTTCCTATTGTTATTATCATCAACTCCCCAGAGAAAGTTGTACTGAATGGATTCTAGAATGTTAGCAATGCTAGTTGGAATGTTGAACACCGAAAAGAGATATATAGGGAGATAAGATAGGGTGGGTGCTTTTAATGAGAATTAGATGTCCTCCCTTCAATGAGAATTTCCTCTTCCAGTTGACAAGTCGACTTTGAAACATATCTATGATCGAATCCCCGTATTTTTTGTCCTTATATTTGGCCCCAAGTAGAGTGCCTAGATACGTGATGGGTAATTGAGAAACTTTACAACTTACAACCTATTCCAGGGATTCACCAGATTGCGATCTCATCGCCACCAATTTAGATTCGTGAAGATTGATTTTGAGACCTAAAATCGTTTGAAAACATAATAAAGTGAATTTCAAGAAAATCAGGGAGCAGATGTCAGATGTCGAGTTGACAGAAAATAAGAGCGTCATCCGCAAAAAATAGATGTGTTAATTCTGTGTTATTACCCCTGTGTCCCATAGAGATCCTTTGTAGTAGTTTAAGCTCTTTGGCCCTTTCCAGTAATTTGTTCAAAGTCTCCATAACAATAATGAAAAGGAGAGGAGATAGAGCGTCATCTTGTCTTAGACCTCTCGAGGCAGTGAAGAAATTTGAAGGGCCCCAATTCACAATGATTGCAAAGCTAGTGGTGGTAATACATGTTCTAATCCAACCTTTCCATTTTGTACCGAAACCACATCTTTCAAACATATAATCAATGAAGTCCCAACTTACATGATCAAAAGCTTTCTCAATATCAAGTTTACACAAAGTACCTTGTTTGTTGTTCCTGATGACATCATCCACCGTTTCATTGACGATAAGAATAACATATGTAATTTGTCAACCATAAACAAAGGCATTCTGTGAGTCACCAACTATCTTATGAATGACTGTAGATAATCTTTTGGCCAGAACCTTTGAGAGTAATTTGTAAATGCACCCAATGAGGTTAATAAGTCGAAAGTCTCTAATGTTCTTTGGATGGCTCTTTATGAGGCTAGTAGGTAACTTGATATTGATGGTGATTGAGTTCCCTTCATATTTCTTGAGCTTACATACATGGAAAACTGGATGTACCCTTGAATCTGGGGGTAACTTCAATAGGTAGGCTACCGCCTCCACCTTCTTTTCCACCTTAAAGGGACCGTAGTACTTGGGTGCCAATTTTAAGGCACCTATGGAAGATTGATGGTAGGGCTGTAGTTTTAATAACACCCTATCTATTTCTGCAAATATCCTCTCTGTTCTTTTAGCATCTGCAAATTGCCACATTCTATTTTGAGACTCAAGTAATTGCTCCCTTAGGATTCTATTCATACATTTTTTTCTCCTTTAGCCAGTCTTCCATACTTGAAAAGGGGTGCAGTTCAATCCCTTTTCTCCATAAACAGTGGATGTGGGTACCCATGAAGGGCTATGAAGGGTGGCATCTGAGACTTGAATGATAGGTGTTATACCACCATTCTGCAAGAGACATCCATTTTGACTTAAGTGCTTGGCTTCTTAGAAGTCATGCACCGCAAGTAGTTCTCTATACACTTATTCAACCTTATTTGTTTGACGATCACATTTGTTAAAGATCCCTTTCCCAAATACTAGCTAACATTCTGGGTTTGCCTATGGGGATGAAGTATAAGGATGTCATAATTTGGGATTCCATAGTTGCAGGGTTGAATCTTAACTGCCTATAGATGGAAGACTAATTTGCTCTCCAAAGGTGGAAGTCTAATTCTTATTAAAAGCAGCACGGTCAACATCTTAATTTACCATATGCCTTTGATGACAACGTATGTGAGCATGTCCAAAAAGCTAAAAACAATCCAATGCAGGTTCTTATGGGGCGACTCTAAAGTGAGAATGAGATACCATCTTGTGGCTTCGAATGTGGTTAAACATCCAATTCAATATGATGGCCTAGGGTTGAGGTATTTGGTTTATGCTAACGAGGCTCTTCAAAAGAAATGGCTGTAGATATTTATAAAAGAGCAAGACAGCTTTTGGACGAGAACGGTAAGAGCTAATTTTGGCACAGAGGGGAAAGGCTGGTCAAGGTCTCCTATTTGGCCTCTTGGTATAGGATTGTGGAAGAAAATTTGTTTGATGAGGAGTTCTAAAACTGTATTACGTGGCTTAGATGGCTCAAGTGGTTTAGTAAGAGAGTGACTTTGTGGCATGATATGTGGTTAGATGGTGGAATGCTCAAGTTAAAATTTCCCCAAGTACATTGCTATAGGTCGTCACAAAGTGGCCATGGTCCAAGAGTCCTTTAATGATTTGCCAAGTAACGGATTGTCGCTGGTGGAGATCACAAAAACCTTCATAATTCGGAGATCAACGAGTATGAGGCTCTTCTTTTTGCACTCTCCAAGTGAATTTCCTAGGGGCCAAGGATTACCCTAGTTGGAGACTCAATGCTAGTGGGATATTCTCTGTTAAAATCCTTCTATTACACTAGGCCAAGAGAGATGAGATGTGCATGCATTTTCCCTTGAAACAAACCTGGAAGGTTAAAGCTCTGCCTATAGTGGCTTTCTTTGCCTGGGACACAGCAAGAGAATGCATTTTAACTTTGGATGAATTAGTTAGGAGGGCATAATTCTAATTAATGGTTGTTATTTTGTGCAAAAGGGATGTAGAATAATGCTGCCACATCCTTTTGTGGTGTCCGTTTGCTTACAGATTGTGGACTCTAGCTTACAATCGTTTGCGAATATATTGGATGATGGCTGGATCTCTGAGGGATGAGATATGGGCATGGAGGGAGATTCATAGTGACAAGAACTTCGTAAGCCTTATTCCTTTTGGCAAACTTCTGAGTAATTTTGAAGGAAAGAAATATGAGAATTTTTGAGAATTTAGAAATTAATTTCGATAGACTCAAGAAACTTGGTTCCAGACTTTAGGACTTTTTTATTAGGTCATCTTCATTATTCTTTTGAGGATCTTGGGGACCTTATCAATATTTTGTTTGACATGTAAAGATTTTGTACATGGGTTTGCACTCTCCTGGTGCCTGTGAATTGATATTATTTTTAGTTCAAGAACAAAAAAACAAAAAATGCCAATGTCCAAAATTTGGATGTTCCTCTAGATGGTTGTCATATTCAATGACAAAACTATGGATGAGAATGGAGACAACAAACATGAAAAACAGCAGTAATATAGCCATTAATCTAGTGGATTTTTCTTCTCTTTTTCTGGAGAAGAAAGACTAGAATATTATAAATAAGGCACCAAGCATGTGCCACCTGCATACAAAAGATTTTTCTTCCTTTTTTATTAAATGAAAAAGATTTTTCTTCTTTTAGAAGACCCATATATTAAAAAAGTGGGTTATATGATAGTCAAAATATCCGTAAGGCCCCTAAAGTTATAAAAAGAAGGTATCCCTTAAATAAAAAAATAAGAGGCTTTGGAATTAATGATCTCTAATCTTATAGAAAGGGGAGCAAACTCCCCCAAAGCCACTTGAAAGCCAATTGATCTACTGAATTCCTCTCTCAAATGAAAAGTTGATTGCTCAGTAAAAAGGAACGATCATTTCTAGTGGAAAAGAACATTTCCTTTTTGAAGAAGAGAAATTCGTAGATCACATCATTCATGAGAAAATATTTGAGCTGTTTTTTAATTTCTACAATGGGCTACTATGTAAATATATTTGGGGCTCGGGGGCGAAGGAGGGGAAGGGGAAGAAATGTAGAAACTAGTATTAAAGCATGTATATGTAACCTTTAAGAGATTTTATTCTCATAGATCTATAATTTTCTCGAAGAAGTCACCCTAGCGTGAAAGTCTGAATCATACTGACATGATCCATGTTTATTCCACTTAGATCTTGGTGCTAAGTATTATTTTACATAGGATCTTGGAGATAAGATCCTACATTGCAGATCAATAAGATGTCTGCGGGAGACTTGAAAATGCAGGAGGCTTCAAAATGCAATGAAAGGTTACAAATTCCTCTTGTGTTTTATCATTGGTCTAGTGAAGAAATCTCCACAATTTCCTTGACTAGTAAAACCTAAGATACCTGAAACCACTACAAACTGCTTCTGTTATGGATTCAAATAACCTCATGTATGATCTAGTGAATAAATTTCTAGAAGGATCATTGAATATTTTATAAATATTACCTCATACTATGAATCACTTGTATCATGCTATCTCTATTTCTTATCTTCTGTATTTCAATTCCTCGATAATTCTTCTTTTATTCTGCATGCCTATTCTTGCAGAAAGCACAAGCTATCTTTCCCGTCATTACTGTTTAAGCTCAAGTGTCACTAAGGCATTTTGCAATAGTAAAATGCACAATTACGACCCCTATCTAGTAAACAGCAAAAAGGTGCATAACAGTTTGGTTCAAACAAACAAATTGAATTGCAGCACGTTTGTACGATTAACCAAAGCAAGCATAAACAAATAATAATCTGAAAGGCACAAGTGTTCTAAATAATCAATGAAGCAATAGCAATTGCTAAAAGCTAAATAGCTAATTAATAAAGAGCTGACATGAACAGACCTCAACTGTTCGAAGTTCATTAAGAAGAGACTCTGAGGGACTTGTGATTGTCTGGAATATGTGAGAGCGCTGAAAAATTTATAACCATGTATTACTAAAGCAAAACAAAAACATGATACAAAATCCCATTTCCATTTGCACAATAGAATAGTAACTCACGTAGCTGTCAACAAATTTCTGGAGTTCAAACTGTGCTTTTCCCAACATTAGTAAAACTTTACCTGCAAAGCAATAAAATTATTGGACCATTCCTGAAACTTATCATGGAATAGAATAACGTAAAAGTGTAACATATTCCTACAGAATGTACGCATGGATCAACTAACTCTTTTAGAATTGGTGCATGCCGATGATCCTTGTATCCATTAGAATATAGTTACATAGCACTTTAAAGACTACTGGCTAAAAGTGTGAACTGGCAGTTTGTATCACCATCAGTAATGGATAAAGGGATCTTTCCAGAACCATCTAAACTATATGCTAAATAAACGAGTCAAAAGATGGCTGAAATATAGGAGTCCTGTGGAACAGCTTAAGTGCATGCGGAAAAGGCCAAAAATGGAAACATAAAAAAGTCAATTCTTTAGTTGGTAGACTCAAATAGTTGTTAAAGATTGAACAAGTTGACAAAAAATAACTTTTAATTGAAATCCGTAAAGAATGCTGTATTGAAATCAATACACAACTTACATGGCAAGAGAAAAATTTATTGACAAGACACGTAGAGACAGAAACATAATTTCATCCACAATTTGATAACAGAATCTCATTTTTGTAATATTTCAAAAAAGAAATCTCATTCCTATAAGCTCCAAAAAAAAAAACTTACCTGCTACTCAAGCTTGGTGGTGATTTTAGAGAGCTTGAGAATACTTATTTGGTGTTTTTCTTTTCGGAAGTAACAAGTTACTTGATAAACAGACTGCTTATTAGGTTTTTATTTTTTTAATGTAACTAATTTACTAAATTACTTTCTCTATTTCATTTTAAAATTAACAGTATATATCTATACATATATTTGTGATAAATATTTATTTTTATTAGTTATCATAAAAAATAATTACTAACTTTTGGCGATGAACATTTTATGAAACAAGTACCTTTTCTTAAATAAGAATTTACTTGCTTTAAGTAACTTAAAATTTTATACTGCTTTAAGCATGTTTCTTTCAGCAATTACAAATACTCTCTAAAAGCATCATAAAAATTCTCATGTACTCACCACTTTCCTCATCATCATTCAATGCAGTTTTCTCAAGAAGACAAGCACCCATTTCCCGCAATGACTCTGAGAATTCTGCAGGTAAATATGTACTTTTGTAGTAAAAGACACGAGACAAACAGGCTTCATTTCTAGACATTAATAAGGGAAATTGACAAAATAACCATGCTCTTCAAATCATGGCTTAAGAATCCAATTCAGTCATTTTCCTCTGCAAGTATTGTTTAGAGATTATAAAAACTGAATCTAAAAGGAAACTTTAGGAAAAAAAAAAAAACAAGTCTACCATAGGCACTGTTTGCAGTAGCTGCGGCTGCAGAAAGTAGACTATCATAACAGTCCCTCATATCCTGCATATCCTGCGAAACGAAAAAGACAAGTATGGTATCAAAGCATGCATATAAGTGTGTAGTAAGCTCTGGTTAATGTCACTATAATCTCTAGAAAGAATACACAAAGCATGGATGCCAAGTTGTTAACACGAACTAGAATCAATGCCAAATAATTCTGAATGGAAATGACTCAAATCAAGGCATCATTTAAACTATTTCTCTACTGATATATATAACTAATTAAAAATATTGCCAAATAAGCTTTATTCTATATAACCCAAAAAAGGCATCCAATTTAACAAGTTAATAAATAATCGAGCATTCGTCCGAAAAAGTTTAAGTAATCAAATAAGTAATTATCACAAACGGCATAAGTTCCAGATCCACAACAAACTCCAAAAAAGTTTCAGCATCTAAAGTTAAAGTTCTTTTAAGTATAAAAAGAATTTTTTTTTCCCCGGAGTTAAAATCCAAAAATTCACAAATAATTCACCATTGACGCCTCGTAAGGAAATGAAAATCATCAGAAAATGTTTACTCGACAAAAATAACAGGAAATGGAAAGAAGTAAAAAAAAAAATTCCCTTTTATTTGAGATAGAAATAAAGAGAAGTACCTGAGAGGCCTTAGCAAGCTCGTCTAATTGAGCGAGAGGTCGAAGATCCCTTCGGCTTTTAGCATCACCACCACCATGCCTGTGAATTGCACCTCGCAATCTTCTCAGAGAAGTCTTCATGGTTATGTACTCTTGCTTTCTCGTAGGTTTGGAACAAAGGAGAAGGAGAGATATAAAAAGAGTGAAATAAATCAAAGAAAACCGCCTGTATTCATGCGAGTTGGAACCGTGCCGATTCAAT
Source organism: Carica papaya (assembly GCF_054855325.1). NCBI lineage: Eukaryota > Viridiplantae > Streptophyta > Magnoliopsida > Brassicales > Caricaceae > Carica > Carica papaya. The sequence continues at coordinate 10,377,367 of NC_142309.1, read as the reverse complement.
TGAATTCGAATAATAAGGGAGAAAGCTGAAACTAATCAACGAAATAATGATCTGTTTATCGTCATGGTCGTCGTCGTCTTCTTCTTCTTCTTCTTCTTCTTCTGCAACAATAAATCTGTGCTGTTACGTGAGGAGAGGAGAGGAGAGGCGAGAGACAGCAGCAAAGAGAAATTAACCATTTAGGGAGAGAATAAGAAAATTGTTAAAATGTCTCTTCTTGGGTTCCTGGGCTCTGCCCTTCTCTTCTTCCCATTACTATTTAATACTTTATTCACTATCAAATTGTATCTATAATGTTTATATTCTACTCATTTAAAAGTTATTTCATATTATTATAATTAATGTTTATATAACAACATAAAACTACAATTTCAATCATCCATTAACGAAAAATAAATCAGATTGTATGGATGAACTAAGAAACCAGTGGCTTCCCTGTATCTTTTGTAAATAGATTTGTGTGTGCCTATATAATATTATTCTTTGTAATGATAAAAATAAAAAATTAAATATAATTTAATTAATTGCTAGTACATGAATATTAAAACTGAAAATATATATACATATATATATATATAAATAAATACAATTACCAAACTGTACTTATCATAATTTTTTGTATTTCCGTACAATTATTAATCCAAAATAAGTCTTAAAAATTTATAATTTTAATATTTAAAAAAAATAGAAAAAGTATATGTAAGCAAATGAATTCTCGTTGAATGGGTACAAACCTTTTAATAATTTGTTCGTTAACAACATAATTGACTGTTGACTTTTTTAGGCAAGTGTTGACTAATTAAAACCAAAGTGAATAATTTATTCCAAAATAAAAATGAAAGTTGTTATGCATTTTATTATAATTATAAACTACATCAAGTTAGATCTTTACAAGAATTAGATTAAAATATTAAAATACTCCGTGAATTATATTAAAAAAAATTCAATTTTTTTAAAATGTATATATATTTTTTTCACAAAAATTTTAAAATTTTTTGTATATATTAACTTTCTCTAAAAATATTTGAATTGGTTAACTCAACAAAAAATATGGATAAATTATATTATATTCGTTCAAATTTACTGACATAGCGTCCACATCGATGCCCATGTGGACTCCATCTCAACAAACCTATTAACTTTTTTTTACATCACCCAACTCAATTCGTAATTCTTTTATCTATTCTTCTTCCATCTCATGTATGTCATAAACAACGTAGGCTTCTTTATCCCTCCACTCTCTCCCTTCGCTTTCCTTCCTCCATCATAATGCATCTTCATCTCATCTTATCCTAAACTCATAATCTATTATCTCTGAGTTTTTTCCTACCAAATACCCTTACAAATCTCTTTCACCAAAATCAAGGTCATTCCTCTCTCTTAAAATAACTTCAGTAGACTTATTACCGATATAATACAATGGAGTTTATCAAATTTGAAATGATACTCGGTTTTAACACTGTTTCTATTGTTGTATTTTTTCGTTGACAAGATCAATAGTTTTTTTCTTTATGTTAGGTATCTTTATTTTGATATACACTAAGAAACACACTCGCACTCTCATAATCCCTTTTTTTGTCCTTGATAAACATCCGCATGTTGACCTCGCAATTGATGGCGCCAACAAGGTGATCCTTTCTTGACCCTATCAAGGTTCATGTCGGCATTTTTCTACAAAAGAAGATGGTGGAGGTTGCCATCAATAAGTTTATATTAGTTGTGGATGAGACTAGACTGGTTTCTAGGTTTGACAATAGTAGACTCATCATGTCGATGAAGTTCGTTCAATAGATCAATTCCATTGAAAGTACAATATGGTGAGGCTACAGGAGTAGTTCAAGGAAAATGGATCTGAGGCAAAGTTGAGAATGGATGCTGATAGGAAACCATACATCATGGATAATATTAATTACATTGTGGATTGTATTTCAAGAATATATTCGCCCATCAAATGCATATCAGAAACATTAACAAAACAAACTAAAACTTCAATCAACATCAATTTACAATTAATGTAATTTAATAAAACAAACTAAAAACACATTCAACACCAAACTACAACTGATATTTTTTATATTTTCTATAAAATTTCAATTTATTTAGTCCTTACTGAAACTAAACCAGATTAAAGGTTAAAACTTTCAATATTCTCATATGAAACCGAACACAAACCCAAACATAACTTGATCCTCTACAATTTCTTCTATTCAGTGGGACCTAATTCAACCCAATTTTCAGTTCAATTCAGATTCTAAACGCCCATAACTGATAAGTAAAGAGTGAGAGAATATATATGCGTTGTTGTGTAGCCTAGTTGGTTGTAGCAAATAGGAGTTTCTCATCCCAACAATTTCATAAACAAAGACAAGTACTTGCATCTCACTATCTTGGGCAATTGACATTAACACAATCAATGATTATCTTGCGGGAAGAAATCTTTCGACATAAAAATGTGTTTGATCCAAATTTCATTTAAACGTGTGGATGACTGACTTAAACAGAAAGAGTAGCGACTGCAGCACACCCATTCCTGCCTTATCCATGGTACATTATTCATGTCATGCCTTTTAGAAGAAAAATTCTTGAGGCAATAGCACATTATTATAAATATATAATAGATCCAAAAAAACTTTTCAGTTGAGCAGGCAATTGCTTGCTTGATCGCCAAATTCACGTAACGAAATGCAGCCACAAAAAAGATTCCGCCATTGCCATATCTCAATTATTTAGTCAGTGGCTCCTCTTGCAAATTGCCCAAACATGTTGAAAGGGGAAAAGAATTGTACAGTGAGTCTATGACACCTGAAAGTTTCATTATTTTTTTTCACATAGAAGATAACATAAGTCAAAATTGACAGTGCAAACCAAAAAAAGAATCAGCAAAAGATAAACAGTCAGAAATCATAGCAACCTGGATGATCAGTACAATTATGCAGCTGCAGCCATTGGCATAGATCTGTAACATGCTCTCTTTGCCGCTCGGACAATATCTTCAATCTGGGAAACCAGTTAACCAAGAAGCAAGTAATAAGTGTACAATTATTGGGTTTTGGCTTCCTGCCAAAACTAGGCAACTGCATACAGCAACAATTTCAAACCTCAACTAGCACAACCCCAGATGGATTAGATGCACTCTTCATCCACATAGCGGATTAGCATGCATGTAAATTAACTTCGGTAGATAACACACCTGAGGGACAGCCATTCTCTCAAGATTGGCTGCATATGGCATTGGAACATCAGCTCCAGCAATCCTCTCAACAGGCGCATCGAGATACCCAAAGCTATCCTCAACAACAGATGCACTATTCGCAGAAAGAAGCAAAACATACAGGTAAAGAAGGTTTCTAGAATAAACACACAGAACTTAATTAATATCTTGCAGGACAGAAGATATACCAGATTTCAGCACCAACACCATGCTGCGGAAAGCCCTCTTCAACTGTTACCAGTCTGTTAGTTTTCCTGACCGAGGCATTGATAGTGGCCCTATCAAGTGGCCTTATTGAGCGCAAATTTATAACCTATATTTATAAAATCAATTATTGAAATTGTAACCAAAAGATGAACTTGAGGACCAGCACCTCTGCTTGTAAGTTTACCTCAGCACTGATTCCTTCTTTTGCAAGTATTTCAGCTGCCTGTAAAAAATAATGAAATCATAGATTGAGAGACTGATATTTTATGTAGAATAGAAATTTTCTGGAGTGGATGTATTTTACTACTATGGGATATTCATGTAAATAGACACGTAACAGCCATGTAATTGTAGTTTCTGTCAATTCCTTTGATAGTGGATTCAATTTATCCTTTTTTTTTTAATCTTTCAAACCCCTATTCCGCATACCTATCAAGTTGGCCTCAGAGCTACCTTTAATGTTCCTCATAACAAACTTTCTGTTCTCCCCAATTTACATACCATAAAATCCCAATAAACGTTCTGAGAAGAAAAACCCTAGCAAAATCGTACTAGAGAGGAAAGTCACAAAAACCTAGCCAACGTCATTGAACTTTTTCCTAAATCCAGCTGCAGCCAAGAGGTGGATGATATTGCCACTATCATCTCCACTAAAGACGGTTAGCCAATGCCCCAATGAGCTGCAGCTTCAAATATTGCCAAAATCAGCCACACGCAACCCCCAAACTCTCGAATCATCATTAACTTATAAAAACTTGCCTTCTCATGACACATCCACAACATTCAATACCCATACCAAAACCAGCATGACCAAACAAATTGTTAGATGGAATCCCAACATTTGACGGTCATCACAAGACAACCCATGGATCTTATGTGCACGTAAACCTTCTGAAGTTGACCAATCCAAACTGACTTGACCACATCGAGTTTGCTTAACCCAGTTCAGTTGACTCCAAACCAGTTCTTGACCATTTCAGACCAGTTTGTCAGGCTCTAGGCTTATTAGGGTTTAGCTGTGGGCCAGAAGAAAGCTAGAGGGAAGAGAAGGGAGGTCGGGAGAAGAGAGAAAAGGGGAAGAATAATAAAGTATGAGGAAATAACTAGATTTTTCCTTGATTCTTCCTGAATTCCTGCTTGCATATCTGTAGTGCCAATCATTGGCAGCAGGACAGACCACTGTTCATGACAGCATTACTCTTGCGGGTAATGACCCGTTTTTGCAGAGTTTTTTTGGCTCTATCTTAACTTGTCCATCTGAATCCATGAATGGCAGGAAGCTGTATTCAAGGTTGTCGTCTCCTTCATATTTCTTTAATTGGGACACGTGGAGTGCATTGTGGATCCTAGCATTTTGAGGCAGCTTCAGCTTGTAAGGTACTGTCCCGATTTTCTGTATCACCTGAAAAGGCCCATAAAATTTAGGTGCCAGTTTCAAACATTTTCAGATTGCGATACCGGACTGGAGATAGGACTGCAATTTTAATAGCACGCAATCCCTTTCTCAAATTGTCTCTCGGTCCTCTTTTTATCCTTAAAGAACTTCATGCGGTTCTGCAAGTCCATGAGTTGTTCCCTAACCATTCGATTCATTACTTGCCTTTCTTCTAGCCATTCCTCAAGCTTAGCCATCCTGGTGCCTCTACTTTTGCTCTCAATGACTAGTGGAGGGGGGTACCCATATAAGGCCATGAAAGGTGGCATTTTTAAGCTCAATTAATAGGAGTTGTTATACCACTACTCTAAAAACCCTAGCCATTTGACCATGCCTTCGGCTTCTTGGAAGTCATCCATCATAGATAACCTTCAATATATTGGTTGGCCCTCTCCATTTGCCCATCAGTTTCCAGGTGGTACGCTAAGCTGTAGTGGAGTCTAGTTCCCATCATCTTCATCAATTCTTGCCAGACCTGACTTGTAAAGACCTTATCTCTGTCAACGATAATGCACCTTGACATCTTGTGGAGCTTATAGACCTGATCCAGAAAAATTCATGTGATGTTTTGAGCAGTGAAGGGATGTGACAAAGCCAGTAAGTGGCCATACTTGGTAAATCAATATACCATAACTAGAATGGTATCCTTGCCTTCTGACTTTAGTAAGCGCTATATGAAATCCATTGATATATCAGTGCAAGCCTGGCTAGGAATATTGAGAGGTTGAAGCAATCCTACGTAAGCTATATTTCCCCTTTGCACCTTTAACATAGTTCGCACTTTCTTATCCATTCTTCTACCTGGTGCTTCATCTTAGGCCAGTAGAATCTTTGTTTTAACTTTTTGCATGTGCTCCTTACTCCCGAATCCCCTCCTAAGGGCGAGTAGTGGTGGTGTTTAAGTAGCTCCTCTCCCAGTTGTGTTCTCTCCTCTACAAACAGGCGCCCCTTATCCCTCAGTACTCCTTGCTAGCATTTGAAAGGAACTTTGCGAGGAGGATCCATCATCAGGTCAGCATAGGATGTTCTGAGCCATTTCATCCCCTTGGTAGGATTGTTGAATTTCCTGGATCCAAATAGGAACAACTGCTGAGACAGACATGCACAATTCCCTTCCATGCAGATTTCTTCTGGACAAGGCAACTGCGACTTCATTTTCCATTTCCTTTTTGTATGCAATCTTGTAATTGAGCCCCAATCAATTTTACAATGCCCTTGACCTACATAAATGCTTGGACTTCTTGCTTAAGAGGTATTTAATGCTTTGTTGGTTGGTTTTGATGATGAACTCACTCCCTGCTTTATCTTGATGATGAACTCACTCCCTGCAAGATAATGCCTCCACTTTATGATTGCCATGAGGATTGCAAGTAATTCCGAATGGTCCAGGAACACGCGAGAATGTGTGGATAGTGGAGGAGCTATCTTTGTCATTTCATTTCTTGGAAAAGAATTCAGTTATTTAATAAACTACTTGGAATGTTTCCAGATTTTCTTGATTTTCCGGTTGTGTGCTACAATCAAACTCCTCTTAAATATAATGTATAAGAAACCTTATCTGTAATATCTAGATTGTTATTCCCAAATCCCTAAGTAGACAAATCAACCCCAAGACACACTATAAAGATATGGGTTATTATTTCAGGAATTTTATTTCTTATATGATTAGAAGTCTTATCTTGTTATTATTTCCTATTCAAGTATTCTAGTTATATTAGGTTGCATAAGACACTATAAAATTGGGTAGTTCATTATTATTAACAGACCACTTATTAATAAAAATCAATCGGTACACTCATTGAATATAATAATCATATGATTTCAGTTGTGGCAATCTGTATTTGTGACTGCCGCCAATCCCTATGATTGTGGATTTGATGATCTTTTCATTTGTCTCTTCCAAAACTCAGTTCCACTATGCTACATCAATTTTACTGTTACATAAAAGACTAAAAAGAACTACTATGAAGATACAGACCTTCAAAGAAAGGCCCACCATTTTTGAGAAAGCAGTTATTGTCACATCTTTTCCTTCTTTCTCAATCTGTTCAAAGTACATACCCAAAACGCAAACTTGTATGTTATGCAAATGCTAAATAGTTGAATAAAAATAAAAGAAAAAAACAGGACGGCAGAAATATCAGCACAAACAATCACCATTCGTGTCAACACTAATCTTGCAAGAATTCAGGGTCATTACCTTAGCTTTCCCTATTGGAAGGCAAAAACTAGAATCAAGAGCCTCAGCAGAAACAGGGAATGATTCACCATATCTGAAGCAGAAAAGTTAACGTTAGAACTACAGCATAAAAGATCGTGCAAAATATTTTACTACATTGCATTCTCCCAGACTAGACTACTTACATTAACTCATTTTCAAGAAAAACAACAGGATCAGGGTCCCTTATAGCAGCTTTTAGCAGTCCACGAGCATCTTCAGAAGAGTATGGGGCCAGTACTTTCAGCCCAGGGCAAGAGCCATACCATGCTGCATAACACTATATCGGAGCCAGAGAATTTCACTAAATATCTGTATTTTCACTTACTAAGGTCTGACTATGCCTCTAGATACTATAAAAAACAGAAGTAACTCAAATAGACACAAGGTTTCTCCAAGATGAATCCAGGATCAAACTAATTTCAGGAGGTTACTGCACAATGATATCAGAAACACATATCATGGTTCATGAGAACCATACCTGAGAGTGCTGGGCACCAACTCCAGCAGCAGCACCATTAGGTCCTCTGAAAACAATAGGCACCGAAATTTGCCCAGCAGACATATAGTTTGATTTTGCAGCAGAGTTTATAATATGATCAATTGCCTGCATAAAATGCCAGAATTGATACATATGAGATATATCTTCAAACCTAAATTGTATTAACACGTATTAATTGTATCAATCGCTGCAGAATTCTGAGAGGATCCAATTCCCAAAGAGATGTTTCACTTTGTAAGAGCCTCTACTCTGCTCAGTGTGGGAGATGTTATGACTCCTTTCTATCTCGAGATAACTGCTAGTTGGGGGAACTTAAGAGACCAATGTCCTCCCCATGCAGTGGTATATGAGGTGACCATCAACGGTCATGATTTACATTTAGTCGGTGAGTTGATAGTATTGAGTTTTGGCCAGTTCTAAGGTATTATCCTCAGCAGGTTTTATCTATGAAAAAGTATGTTCACTAGGGATGAGGAGGAGTCCTAATAAGGAAAGGAACTCCCTCAATTTTGATACACCATGGCCCTGCAGTTGCACCACCATAGCCCACTAGTCGAAGGAATCTATGAGATTAATGCAATCTGCTTGTTTGCTAACCTATAAAACCGGCCACATGATCTTGAAACTCCCTCCTATCGCAGGAGACTATATCAGCCTTGTAAACTCCCTTCATCTATAGAAGACTATACTGGTCTTGCAAGCTCTAACTGTAAGAGAATAGACCCATCCTCTAAACTCCCTCCTAACTGTTTGCATGCAAAAGGTTACTCTATATACATCAGCTAGATAATACCGATGTACTCCACATATTTATTCCAAATAAGATGCTTTTAGAAAACAAAAAATCTCATTACGATAATACATTAATTTTACTCAACATAAACTCTATAATACTTAACAAGAAATTCAATTAATTAGTGACGACTATGAATACAAGCATTCTTTGTTAGAAGAACTCAACATCTATGGAAATTCACATCGGCCTCAGAAGCATTATAAGGCATTTACAAATCTTCCCAACCATTTTCTAAATCAAAAATTTTTTTTCAGCAAAAATTTCAAGGGAATTGATCTCCTATTAGTAATTGTTTTTGGCAGCAATGAAGAGTTAATCCAAAAGGACACATTATTTATATAAAGCTGATGTAAAGTTGTCTACTCGTTCAACAAATTCATTATCAACAAATTAGAGGCTGACTAAATGAATTAATTATCCCAACTCAGCATCTTGGGCCATATGCTGATACATTCACTACGATTTAAATACCAACTTCACAATCATCACAACAACATCAGCAGAAAATTAGATTCCAAATCATTTAGATTTAGTCTTTGAATTAGAACAAGACACATCCAGTAAAGTATTATCTACCTGCATAGAGAAGTTAAAAGTCATAAACTCTACAACAGGCTTGAGGCCATGATAAGCAGCGCCAACTCCAATGCCAGTAAAACCAGCCTGTGAAAAAATAAAAAGCATATGGCAGTGAAACAAAAATAATCACCATAAAAAAGCCAAAGAATAATTATATAATTCTGGTCAGATTTCAGCTTTACACGTGCTAACGAGAGTAAATGGTGGGTGCAAAGAATCATTAGTAACTTGCGCAAGTCAATTACCCATGAAAATTATCACAAAAAAAGAAAGAAAGAAAGAGAGAGAAAAATAGACAAGTCAAATATTGACCTCAGTAATAGGCGTGTCAAGAACTCTTTCAGGACCATATTTCTCCAAGAGCCCTTTGGATATCTGCACAAAATAAACCAATTTTTAAGACAAATGTGAAAAAGTAGCTTCAAATATAGAGCTGAGAAAATTGTGTCCCAGCACAACCAAAAAAGAAATCTGACCTTGTATGCACCTTGATATTCCCCAACCTGCAATTAGAAAGACATGAAACACACATAAGAGAAATACCAAAGAACTAGGTTACAAGGAGAATTATCATTCAACTTCCATCACCTCTTCGCCCATCAAAAATACTTTAGGATCAGCAGACATTTCTTCATCAAGTGCAGAGTTCAATGCCTCTCTCACAGTCATCTATGCAAAAACAGATCAAAATTCAAAGTTAATGCTTCTAAAAAATAAGGCATCTCTCTAAGCAGGTATGAGAAACAGAAATGCATAGTAAAATACTCATATAACAAAGAAATGGTATAGCTTAAACCTTAAATGGTACCTATCCTTCTTACAATGATATAAAGAGATAAAAATACAGTGTTAGCAAACTTACAGACAGTTTGGTTGAAGGAAATTCTTCTCCTTTTTGGAGAAGTAAAAAAAATATATTCAGTTTGTATGCAAGAATTGACTGTTCCCAAGTAGTTCGCATTACAGTACAGTACTTTTCGGCTTATGGCCGTTCTTTATTATAGCATTCTCATAAAATTGGATTTTTTCCTTCCACTCTCTAAATTGAAAAATATTAGTTGTAAAAGGCAGCTCATCAACAGTGAAAAATTTTGTGAATGGTCTAGGTAGATTGTTGAAACAGGTTTCTTTTAAAAGAAAAAGTAGTATTATATATATAAAATACCAAGGGCATAACCCGTATGCAGGTCTTTATAAATCTATCAAAATATCTATCAAGTTTCCCAAATTCCCAAAAGAATAAAAAGGATAACCCTTTATCAGAAAACCTAGAGTCTGGAGTCAAACATCATTGATCCTATCAAAAGAAAACTCTACACCCTCAAAAGTTTTTCTATTTCTTTCCATCAAAATAACTCATAAAGTAGAAAAAAGAGATAAGACTTTAGGTTCTTCTTGAAGCACTTATCCCCATGGATACCTCTTCAAGCCCAAATCTTCTCTCTAATAGAACCAGCCATTACCCAATTAACCCCCATGAGACTATATGCTATAAACTAAAGACAAGAAGCAAAAGAGCACCATAGAAGAAGATGGTTTCCAGTCTACTCATCATTCTTATATAAATAGCAAATCTTCCAAATTATTCCTCTTCTGATGAGATTATCCAAATTTAACATGCAACCTCTTGTTGCTCCCAATGCAAAAAAAAGCCACTCTAGATGAAGGATTTATTTTCTAAATCAGTTTCCATGGGAAATTCTCCTTCATTATTTTGTTCTTCACCAGGTACAGAGTAGGATTTTACTGTAAAAGCCCCTTTCGAATTGAGTTTTCAAAATGGCTCATCCAACGCTTCCTTTGGCATTTCCTGCTCGGACAGATACTGGAATAAGTTAATGTATTTATTTACTTCTCAATCATTAAGGTTTCTGATCAATTCCACGTCCCAAGCACCATTACCCATTTGAGAAAGATTCTGCCACTGTTGCCTCTTTATCCCTTGCTAGGGAGAAATTTATGGGAAAATGTTGTTCAAGAATTCCATCCTCACACAATTCCTCTGACAAAAAACTAACTCTTCAGCCTGAACCAATCATCCAACTTACTCCTGAAAATCCTCCCTGCCCATGATATTTTCTTTCACAAACACACCCCAAACAGGTATCTTGGTCTTTTAGAATATCAATCTTTACTTTCTGTTCAAATTTATCATTCATCATCCTTGTAATGCTTTTTTCAACTCATCAAATGAATTGATCTCGAGACCTCCCATGCTACCAGTGGAATCTTTTTTCCTCACCCGATGCCCCCACAGAAAGCTTTCTCAATAGGACCCAATCGCTTCACTACACTCACTAGAATCGGTAAAAGTGACAAGTAATAAATTGTTAGATTCACAGTGGTTCTTTTTGTAAGTGTAAGTCTTCCACCTTTTGAAAGGTAACTCCTCCTCCAGCCCACAAGGCTAGATTCAAATCTGTTCATAATTAGATTCCAAACTGAGACATCTTTGGATTTTTCACCAAGAAGTAGACCCAATAGTTTTATGGGTATAGAAGCCATTTTACACCCCAAAATATCAGCAAGGAGGTCTGCATTTCTCCCTTCTCCAATCGAGTACCAATTCAAGCCTTGCAAATATTGATTTTGAGTCCAGATACAGCTTGAAAACACACACACACACAAAAAAATTCTTACGTATAATCTGTTAAATTATGTGTTATTTCTTTCTCTAAAATTGCTACTTTAATCTGTGTGTACAGTGCGGGCAGTTTCACCGCACTGTTTGATAAAAAGGAAAAACAGTTTTTTTCTCAGAAATTCTTTTCTAGACCTTCCATTACGGGATCGTCTAAAAAGAGGTCTTCCCATTTTCTCATAAAATCAAAACAGAAAATAAAAATTTTAAATTTAAAATAATTTCAATTTTCCAACTAGAAAAATGCTTAAAAACAAATTTCTAAAGATAAACTCAGCATATGTCACGAAAAGCAAACAGAAAAGGAGAAAGCAAATTACGACCAACCAGGAACTAATGACATTGCAGGCCTTCAAAGAATTCCAAGTATCCACACAATGGAGAAAAGAAAGAGTACAAAACTAGAGATGAAATAATAACTGATGCGAGCAGTTTTTGACAGGTATTGACATCAGCAAGTTAAAGCAATAAGTAACAGAAGTCACCTGTTTAGCAGCAGATGAGTAACTTCTTAGTGCAGATACTGCAGGACGAATCTTCGCTACGGACTGCCCCAACATCTGAAGAATAGATAATACTTTTTCAGATAATAAATCCCAAAAATCATCAAAGCAGACGACGTAATCGACCAGATTTACAAGAACATGTAACAGAAAAGGAATAACACAAGAGGAAAGACTCCAAGACCTACTTTTTGCTTTACAATTCCCAACATCGTTCCCTTTCTTCTTCACTCGAGAAACTGATAAAATTCACCACAAAAGAGCCACGATGATTAAGAATATCACGAAACATATAGAACATGAAATGAATATATGCAAACAAATTAAGCATACGAATATTCAGTTAACTCAGTAATCATAACAGATTTATACCTTCTATCGTAAAACCAAACACTCTAAAACACTGCAGAAATTGGGAATTAGGTACGGGTTACATGACGCTAAACTTGACGAAATGAGATAAAAAAAAAAAAAAAAAATCTTAAGGCTTCGATAAATACAATATCGAATGAAGCGTGAAATAGATCCAGCTGAAGAAAACCACAAACCTTTCTTCGTCGAAATTAACAGAAGCTTTTTAAGCCGGAATCTGATCGACGACGGTAGGCGGAGAATTTGGGCGACGAGGAACGGAACGGTCCGACAACTCTTCAATTATAAAAAGCTCTTTTCGATTCTTCTTCAATCTTTTCTCCTTTTTTAATAATTTTTATTATTTTCTTCAAGAATTTTGAACGGTTAAAAGGACACCTTAATTATTATGCATAATACCACGTCACCCAAATCATCAGTAATTTAATTCTTTACCATAAAGTTTATTGGGTGTGATTTTATAGGGATTGAGATTTTAAATAAAACAAATTAAAATTATAAAATAATAAGATTAAATTTTGTAAAAACAAATTTATTAAAATAAAATGGTTTTATTGAAAAACAATTAAAATATTTTTAAATAGATTAAATTAAACTGAAATATCCATTTCCAAGAAAAAAAAAAAATTACATCCCACAATTAGCTTTTCACTTTCATCAAGTATAAAACTTCTGATTATGCTTTTTACCTTCCTTTTTTTTTTTTTAACTTATGTAATAAATTAAAATAATTAAAATGATTTGCGATGGCATTGGGAGGGGGGGGGGGGGGTATGATGGTCATTTCAACAGAGACTTGGGCCAAAGAAGGGGAAAAGTGAAAGATGCCACTTTGAGACGGTCCAAGAGTCGCTCAAAATTGCTGCAATTAAACAAAGTTAGCAACTTTCTTGGAACATAATGTGTGTGTGTATATATATATATACGTTATTTAATTAAGTCAAAATGGAAAGAGATGTAAAATGATAAAAATTAAAAAGAAAATAATAGTAATGTTGGTAAAATATTTTTATAATATTAGTAGTAAAAGTATAAATACTACTGCTGGTATGGTAATACAAAAATAATATTTTTATAATAGTCAATTTAACTTTTTATTTTAAATAAAAATTATGTCCGACAATTTATTATTGCAAATTTCAACTTTTATACATGCGCGTTTTTTCAACAGGAAAATATTAACTAGAAAACAAAGAAGAAAGTAGCTTATGGGCTAAGCTCTTGAAATTTTAAGCATAATAAGTCTAAATTTGTTTATTCTTTTAAAAATAATAAAACAGTTATACTTTAAACTACCATATATTTATAAGATGATAACTGCACAATTACAATATATTAATTTTCATTAGTCCTCTAAAAATAAACAACAATATAAATAAAATTAATACTATATTATTTAGTCAAAAAAAATTATTATTGAATGATATAGATGATAACAAAGTCAAATTCTAAGTGTATTTTATACAAATTGAATTATAATTTAAATATAAATTAAAAAAATTTAATTTTATCATGGATCTAAGAAGGATGTGTAAAAATATTATTTTATTAACGTGGTGAGAGTTTTGATTGAACTTATTTTCATCATAATTATTTACCGTTATACATCATTTAAATAGTTCACAATAATTTATCATTAAGTGAAATCATGATAATAAAAAAAGTTAAAATTGATTAAATTATGTTTAAACATTTCAAAAAAGTTAAAAGAATGAACATTTATTATTATTATTTATTTATTTATTAAAATTATTATTTTTTAAATTGTTTGTAAATTATGTAAATATTGCTTAATTAATTTTATTTTATTTTTAAGAAATGAAAAATTATAGAACTTAAATTATAACCAAAAAAATTACAAAATAAATTGTAACGGAAAAAATTGGTGTGACTGCAGAAACGGTCTTATTATGTAATGGGTTTAGGCCTGCACTTAAAGCTCAAGCCATCTGAAAATCAGTATCACGCTCTGTTCGACTGATTACAGGGAAAGAACACAACTTTGAGAGAGACGGAAACCGGAGATGGCAGGAGTAGGAGCGTTTTGGGGCTCGCGCGTGATGGAGATAGTGAAGAAGCATGACTCCGGTGGTCTTGTTTGGAAGAGAATAAAGCTAACCTCAACCCGTAAAGCCAATGCCAAGAAGCGTCTCCTCCGCGTTTGGCAGGTCCTTATTGTCTCCCTAGGGTTTCTCCTAATTTTCGCCGTTTCTTTTTCTCTCTTACAAGCATTCCTCGGTTAATTTCTAGTTTCCTTCTTGTATGCAGCTATTCTTTGGCTGTTGTGTTTAACTATAATGCTTGCTTAGTGTTACTTCGATACTCTAACTGTACAATTTATTATTGTTTTCAGTTAAGTTGTCTTTATAGTTTCCATGTTTCGCTTCTTGACTTCTTATTACTATATATAAATTGCATGCTAATGTTCTGGTCGTGATTATGTGAAATGCTTGCTGAATATATCTGCCCGTATGAACTATGCTGTGCAATATCCCGTGTTGATATGTATAATTTGTTGATGATTTTTATTTTAGCCAACTTAGTGGTAGGTATTATAAATAAGGTAGAGGTTTCAAGTCTCATTTTCTGTTCCTTTTTAGAGGTTTAGTTAAGAATGTGAAGCCAGTTGTTATATGCCCAAAAACAATATTGAAAATTTGTTTCAGATAAGTTCATATTGAATGAAACGTCATACATAGTTTCAATCAGACTGGCTTGAAGAAAAAATCATCTCTCTGAGATGGAAAGATTATTACCTTATTTTAACGAGTCGTTATTTCATCTAATTCTCTGTTTATAGAACATCTGCTTAAGTAATACTGTACTCTCAGTTAACATGTGAAAAAATAGTGGTATGCATCAACTGGTTGTCTGCTGGATTTAGTTATCAGCATATTCTATTCCCTCTTTTTCCAGATATTCTGTTGTTGTTGGTGTTTTTTTTTTTCTTTTTCTCTTCTGGTAGTAATCCAAAACACATAGATTCAGCTCTGCTACATTTTGATTGGCAAGGTTTCTTGTTTTTCTTCATTTTAGCTTCAAATGAATTGACCTGTTTAGTGTATTTTTTTTTTGGTTGGAATAAGAATTGACCAGTTTAATATTGATTCTAGCTTTGCTTGGGCAATGTTGTTGAAACTTCAGAATTGAGATGTTTTTGATAAACAATTGCAAGGTTTTGGAGAACCTGGAAATTTGTTGTATCTGGAATCTATCCATAAATTTAGCAAAATCTATTTGAGGATCTAAACATGGCTTAAACCAAGCACTTCATGTAATGGCTTTGCTGTCATCAAGAGCAGGCATTCATGCTTACAACCTTACTATAATTTGTTTGCCTTCGTTTTTAAGAATTAAGAGTCAGCAATTAAGAAGAAACTATTTATGGAAGAAATTATAGGACAATTTATTCCCAGCTTCTCTCTGCTATGCCCCTTAGTGGCGAAATTATCCTTTGTCCTCCTCAGTCAGATTTGGAGGACTGCGCCCCTGGAATGTTTTCCCATGTGCCAGTCTTTCTCAAATATAAGAACTCTATTAGTTAGCAGGCGTTGATATTAATAGTGTAATGGACAATGAAATCATCTCTTCCAATGTACGATTGTTAAAGTTTCTATCCCGTTTGAGTCTCTTCAAATCTGGATCGTAGAGTTTTGTCTTTGGAGTCTTCTAATCTATTCTCTTGCAACCCTCTTTCTTCTCATCTTACACTTACTCCCTCCACGCTCAATGAAACTCCCTCTAACGTTTTTCCGAAGGCCATTTCTGTGCAGAAATTTGGGAATAATGGTTTTTTTTTCTCTGTCCAGTCATACAACTAATTTCTGTGCGGAAAGAATGGCGAGGTTAGGGTTAATTTCCCGGCGAAACAAATCTGGAAAACAGAAGCTCCCACCCCCCCGGGTATTGCTTTCTTTGCTTGGGAAACTTGCTGGGAGCGAATTTTGACACTTGATAAACTGAAAATTAGAGGAATGATCCTGGTAAATGGCTGCATATGTTGTCTTCAAGCTGGTCATCTCCTTTTGTGGTGTCCGACTGCTCGCAGGATCTGGTGTAGGATTTATGGTTGGGGATTGAGTGGGTAATTGTTGGATCTGTTAGAGAGGAAATTTGGGCATGGATGGTTTATTTGTAAAAAATAAAATTTCTAACTTGATTCCATTAACTGTTTTTTGGGTCATATGGAAGGTGAGAAATGGCAGAGTTTTTGACAGTGCTGAGAGTAGTATGAATAGATTAAAAGATAGGTGGATACGTTATTTTGGGTAATACTATTAAATCATGACATTATTAGTTATGTGAATTTTGGAAATGTCATTGATATACTAACATGTTTGTAAATTTTTTTGTAAGTGGGTGGTACCTCCTCCTTTGGTACCTGGTTTATATATGTATATACCTTACATTTTTATTTTAAAAAAATGTTTTTCTGAAGGAAAAAGTTCCTTCTAAGATTAAGGCTTTCATGTGGACGGTTGTTTTGAATAGGCCCAACACTAATTCTCTATTGCAAATATGCAACCTATCCATGCCCTTTCTCCAGATGTAAGTGATGTGCTTTAAGGTGGCAAAAATCCTAATGCTCGTCTCTTTTGCATTTTGACGTGGCTTGGCTTTTCTCTATCCTTTTGTATACTTTTGGTTATTCTTGGGTGCTCCCCCTTCCATTGAGTATTTCTTTTCTACTCCTCTTTAAGGAAGGCGGGAAGAAGAAGGAAGCTTCTTATGGGGAGGGGCTATTTTTGCTAGTCTATGGATGTTGTTCTGGAGTAGCATGCTAAGATTTTCAAGGATTGAATTGGCCAACTATGTTGTTGTTGGAGTAGCATGTGAGGATTTTCAAGGACCGAATTGACCAACCATCTTTTCTGTGGCATAGATTGGCCTTCTTTGTTGCCCTGTCACTAAGGCTCATGGTTTTAAAGGATGTTTCCTACTTACCTGCAATGGGATTCTAATTCTTTGCTTCTTTTCTCCTCTAGCTGTCTCTAATTTCTTTATTCATAAAAAAAGTCTTAATAGTGTGATTAGTGCATGTTATGAGTCTCAACAGCAAAATGTTATGAGTTGGAAACAGTCAACGTGGTAAAATGTATTGGTCAATTCTACAAATTTTGTTGGAAGAAGTATATATAGTTCCTTGTTTTAGACTAGTAGCTATTTTCTTTTTTTCCTATTAGTTTGGGACTAATTCTTTTCAGTTTATATAGTTATTTCCAGTAGTGAAATAAATACACAAATTTATCAATCAAAAGTAATAGTTCCTTTTGGGACTTTAATATCTTGGGGTTTCTCCGTCATGGGCCCGTAACCTACCATCAAAATAGGTAGGAAGAAAAGCCTCCAAACTATCTAACCACCTCCTAGATTATCCAATATCTAGACCCGTGACTCGATAATCTTTGTGGTGCCTTAACAAATTGGTACCATAGGTAGATATTATGGGTGATTTCCACACTTTTCAGCAACTTTTTGAGGCTTTCCCTTGGTTATGATGCGTAACCCAAGATCAATAGTGTAATCAAGAACTCACACAATACTCATAAAGCATCAAAGACTTAAATTCTAATAAAACCTCCTTACTCAACCCACTTTCAATTAAAAGACAGGAATTAAGGTAAAGGAAAAAATAAAAGAATTAGAAAAATACCATAAAAATACCTTGATAAGTTGATCCAATTCTTTGTTCAACGAGAAAATTGAAGTTATCTTAGTAGTTGAAAATAAATTTTGTAATTTTATTGATTGAAACTTGAATGATTACAACCACGAATTAAAAATCTACTTATAATTGTAAACCATGTGAATTATAAGAAAAAGAATCTCCTAATTAATAGTAAAAATTACATAAGAAATTAAATGTAAAGTAGAATAAGAAAATAATAAGATTAAGATAATTACAACCCAAATAAGTTAAATATAATCTCCTGTTGTAGCAAATCTTTTAGAATAAGGAAGATCTTAATTAATTGTGGAAGATTTATGGGATGAGATTCTGGCAATATATTTTCCTCTTTCTCAAGTGTTTTCTTTTCGGTAGGATTTAACTTTTAAGGAGTTTTTCTCTTCAAGATAGGTTGTAGTTTATGAGCAATTTTCTCTCTTGGTCGATTCTCCCTATTAAGGGGAAAGATTTCTTGCGAGATTAGGAAAGAAAATCCCATTGGAATTTTCCCTTTTTACGTCTTAGAGAAAATTTTCTTTATGGAAAAATTCATTTCCCTTTCTTGCTTATTTCTCTCTTCTACTTGGATTGAGATGTAAGTACCATTACGTCCTTGGATTATTGGGCTTTCTTTTCTTTTCCTTTTATGGGCTTCCACCTTTGGCGCAAGCTTCTCTTCTTCATGGATTCATCCTTTAACATAGACTTGAAAGTTTTCCTTGAATTTATTGGCCCATGATTTAGTGATACTCCGTCCATAAATCCCAAGTGCACCTTGAAGTGGACTCTTCGTAAACTTGTCTCTATATGGACTTTGTTTGGCTTGAATTGGATCTTTTATCTCATTTAAATAGATCAAACTGTGACCTCCTAGGCTTGATTAGTTTCTTGCATAATCCAAGCCCTTAGTGTTTACATCAGGTTATATTAGGAGGATAAGCCAACTTCAGATTGAGGCAAGGAGTTATGGCAAGAGCAGTTGAAGGAACTTACCAAGAATATATTTGGCCGAGAGTTGAAGAACATGAACTTGCTAAGGGTAGTGTGACTCGTGAGCATCGGGGATACAAGAATGTCAACAGTATTGGGACTGATGAAAACATGCCAAACTGGTACGTTCCAAGATTCTCCAAAATCGATTTTCCTTTGTTTGATGGATTTGATGATTCTTCGGGTGCATTAGTAGTTGTAATCGCTTCTTTCCCCACCAACAAACTCTAAAGGAGTAAAAGAGGCCTTTCGGTTCGTTTTGGAGGGCATTGCCCAATTATGGTATCGGAAACTTGAAAGAGACCAATCTATTTTAACTTGTGAGGATTTCAAGCACTATAATAACCTTCGCTTTGATCGGCTTGTTCAAAGCAGCCAATTTTGGTAGTTATCAAGCTGCACCATATTGGCATAGTTGAAGAACACCCATGTGAATTTAAACAACCTTTTACCCCCTCTAGGGTTCACCACCAAAGTACTCATAACTTGTTGTAAAGAGGATTAATTGGTGCTACTTCGATAGACCATGCTGGGCTACAAATTCTAGTGATTGGAAGCCAATGGTGAGCCTCATGCGCGCGTGGCAGGGAGTGAGATTTAATTAAATCAACCTTGTTTGACTTGTTCCACTAAAATTTTGGGTTTAAACTCTTCACCTTTTCCCAAACTGATTTTTGACAGATTAGAATGATTCCTAAGTATTGTGGACCTGCTTTTCTTATCTGTGTATTCTTTTCACCAAATTCACACTTATAAGCCTCTGATGGAAAAAGTTTTAAATATGTGGAATATTGAAGAGAATGAGTTCTTGTTCATAGATGATAGGTTCCACAATTTTTTTCTTGGCATTAGTTAAACACAACCGAACAATTAAAGTGGAGGAAGGTTGGGAGCATTTTTTAATCTTTTTAACCTTAGTCCGTGTAGAAATAAAAGTAAGGAGCTTGTCACTCATGAGGATTGTTGCAAGGATTTTGTTTCAATCTTTTGGTGCTATGACATGTGAGGTATCCTGCTTATTATTTGTATTGCCTCCGAACTGTAAGTTGCAGCAAGTTTTTCATGTTTCCTTCTGAAGAAGTTTGTGGCTCATCCTACCAACTCTCCTACTGTTTATCCTTATTCTTTGGCAGCATTGGGCTTATAAATTTCAGGTAGAAGTCCTAGTGCACTTTGAAGGACTCATAAATTCAGGTGAAGTTCTTGAGCATTGTGAAGGGCTATCACCTGCAATGCTTCTTGGGAGCCTATCTTATTAATGGCAGCTTGCTTTCCATCTTTTGCACTTGAAACAAGTGCTTTTGTTTTGGGAAGGGGGATTGGTGATGTTATGTCTCATATAGCAAAATGGTTCTCAAAATGATAAGTTAGAAACAGTCAGAAATGTTCTCATTTACTGATCAAATATACAAATCCTACTCTCATGGGAAGAAGTTGATTGGACCAAAAGAGATCGATATCAAATCTGTTTATTTCAGTTTTATTTTGGTTCTCTGGTTGTCCTTAGCTTATATTAGTAGTTAATTTCTCTGTTTAGTGTGTAATTTTGGTGCTAGTCCTTTTCAGTTTATTTAAAGGTTGGGTCCGCACTTTGACAAGTCATTTTCAGGTTGTAACTGTTGATATACAAACTATTAAGGAAGTAAATGAAGCAAGCAGAAATTTTTTCTATCCAAAGTTAAGAGTTTCTTTCTAAACTCTGAGGTTTTAGGTTTCTCTACTAGCCTTTAGCCTCTTGTCAAAATAGGTATGACCGGAAAAAGCTCCTGGACTATCTAATCCCTTCCTAGATTATCTAGTCTCTAGACCAATAACTAGATCAGTTACCCGGATTGCAACCGTCCCCTAGAATGGGCTGTACACTAGACCGGAGCATAACATGATTCTAAAGAGTCCTGTTTCCTTGTTTGGAGGAACAAATAGTTGGAAGAATCTTTTATTTTTCTCATCATTTACCGCTGATCTATAGACTTTGTCTACATCATAATGCCCCATATTTTACTTAATTAATTATATATTTCTTGGTTTGTGTTTTTCTTGGGAACCTAATTGACAGAGTAGCCTTAGATCTGGTTTCTTTGCCTAATCTCCTTGGTTCTCTTCATATGTTGTTTCTAGACTGGATTGTCGCATGTGAACCATAGGTTCCTTAGATGTCTATGGTTGTAAGTTCTGCTGAGAATTTTTTACTTGTAACCCTATGAATTTGAGATATGGCATATTCTGTTCCTTGAGAAAAAAGAAAGAGATACAGCCTCCACTAGTTCTTTCTCAAAGGTGAGGACTCCTTTAATGTAGTGTACATTTGGAATTCTGTTTGGAATACTTTTATTTGTAACCCCGAATGTGTTCGGTGGAATAGTTTCTTAGATGTGTTACCACATCCCCAGAGTTAGGCCCACTTTTTATATGTCCACGGAATCCTTATGCTCACTAGTCAGGGCATGGCCTTCTCTGTTCCTTGTAAAAAAAAAATGATATACGGTCTCCACTAGTTCTTTTAGACGGCAAAGCTCCCCCTATAAGTGAGATTGTAATTTTGACTGCTGTCCTTAACTGAATTAACCTAAATAATTTGCTAGAAGCTCTAAAAAAAAAGAAATGAAAAGCTACAAACATGCAGATGCCAACCTAATTGAGCTTTATCTCCAAATGTTTTTATGATGCGTAAGAATGCTTGCGAAGCTAAAGTTCCATGAAGCCCTCGTTAATCCATTTCTCAGATATATGCTTCCTTTGATCCTTTACTTTGCCCAAAGGTGAGCGATGGGTCCTGTTTTCTTTTTGGAGGAAGAATTTGTTGGGAGAATCTTTTTCTTCCCCCCTCATCACTTACCTCACATCTATAAGCTTGTTCTATGTCATAATGCCCCTATATTTTCATCTGTGAATTAGTTAGAGAGCTAAATTGCTTGAAATATGTTCTTTTTTTTCTTATTTTCAGGAACATTAATGGCCGAAAAGCTTGGATTTGGTTTCTTTCTTAATCTCCTTGATTTCTTCATATGTTGTTGCCAGATTTCTTCAGGTGTCTATACCAAATCATGTTTAGAATTTTTTACTTGTAACACCAAGGGGAGGTATGTCCTCTACTGTTCCTCAGAAAGAGAAAGAGTTATGGACTCTGTTAGTACCCTTTGGAGGAGGAAGCTCCTCTAAAGTCAGAATGTTCAACTGGATTGTTGTCCTTGACTGAAATAACCTTAATAATTTCCTATAAGAATGCAAACGGCATACCTAATGGAGTTTCTGTCTCCAAATGCTTTATTTGGTGTATTACTCGAGTTCTCAGACTAATTGTCTCCTGTTTCATTTCTAAGGTGTGGCATAAAGCTACCAATGGAACTCTTTTGGTATTCTTGGTGTATGTTGGATTTGTTCCCGAACATCTTGACATAGCTGTTTATACCAATTCACATGTTTTTAGAAGGATCAAGGAGCATAAAGTGTTATGCAGGAGGGCTGTTTTCTGGGTTACAGGTTGGAGCGTACTGCTAGAATTTTCAAGGATCATTTTCAACCAACCCAGCTTTTTGCCGCAGAATACTGTTTTTTGCTTCATTTTGAGCCAAAACTTGTATTGTTCTTATTTTTACCTTGTTGGGTGGGGGTGGGAATGGGGTCGAGGGGTAGCAGTGTGTCGATCCTTATCTTCTTCACAAACAGATGAGTTGCTTTTTTAATTGAAGGATCTTTGATTCTGTGTTCTATTTTGCATATGTAGGAGACTAATGTCATTGTGTCCTCCCTTTTTGTACTACTCCTCTCCAAGAATATTTTTTTCTTTTAGAAAAAGAAATACAGTTTAACAAGTGCCTCATTCATAAGATTTGGACATGCTCGCGCACTTTTTTTTGAATATATGCATTAGTAGCAATGCATATAACATTGGCTTTCAGCTTTTGATAGGAATTCATAATGAAAATTTTGAATTAATTTTTCCATTTGACAGCTATAATTTTTATGATACAATTTTTCTCGTGTAATTTGGGGTCCTTTTATGAATTTCTGCTTCTTTCAGCACCATTATCCTTGTACAAACTCTTAACTCTGTTCTTGATGTGTTATTTTCCAATTTTCCATGTGAATAATAATATCTTTAGTCTTATGGTTCTACTGATTGTATTCTGAAACAATAGCCTTTACATGCATCTATTTTTTTTTTCATGAAATATGAGATTAGCTATGATTCTCTGTCAAATTCTTTTTTATGCTTTTCTTCTGAAAACAGTTTTTGTTTATTTTCCTACACCTTCCATGTTTCAATATCAATGCTTACCCTGCCTACAACACAGGAAGAACAGGGAAAGAGTTTGTCCAAAATGAAAGTTGGCAGCACTGTGAATAATGAAAGATGCTTCTGTTGCTTTGCCTCATTGCTAATGTCTATTAGATTTACATGGTCAATTTCTACTTGACCATTAGTGTTCGTTTGTGTGATTGCTAGAGTTTGCATTAGTTCTTGTGCCATAATACTTGTAGAGTGTGGATAGTAGAGTGTGGATGTTCATGTGCCAGTAGGCTTCTACAGGGTTTGTGTCTTTGATTTGCTAACTGTCTTAAAATTATCTCCTAATTTGCAAATATTTCGAGTTATGGACTTGGGCTCTTTCCTGCAGAATGAGGCTGTCCTAAGGGCATGTGCGGAACCACCACCTTCAAAAACATCAAGAGCTGGGCCTGGTGGAGTTGGTGATGGAGAAAGTACGAGTAGCCAAGCTACGCAACAAAATTAGTAAGGATATATTAGACAAGCCTGAAAGGAGTATTTTGATGAATCTGGCTAAATATTGCCAAGACAAATTTTGTTGCAACCTTATATTAGAATTATGTTGGCTGTGATAAATGGCTATCGCATTGATGCTCATAATTAAGATTGTTAGTGTCTCTCATTTTTGGCATGGTTGGGCCTCTGAACTCCATAGTAAATTCACGTCATCAAATGAACTGTAATTATTGTATTCTTTAAGTTCAGTTCTTTTGATAGGAATTTTAGCTTGTGGATGAGACTCTTCTAATAGTTTTTCTTCCAATTACGTGATTCTTGAACCATTCTTAAAACTTGGGTTTATTTATCTGTGTATCTTTCTATTTCTTATTAAGCATCCAGAATTGTCTCCAAACAAGCATGTTGCTAATTTCTAATGTTAGCCTTACCAGAACTTCCTGTAAGGGATAAAGGTAAAAAAAAAGAGAGAAAAAAGTTGAAAGTACTTATTTTTGGGAAATCTAGATTTAAGTGGGAAAGAGTCATACGGGATATACTGCTCGGTGCCTATATATATATATATATATATTATTATAATCTTTCTTTCAAAAAGAACAGGGAAAGAAGCACTATGTTATTCTGGCTACATAAGTTTTAGTTTTTATTTGTTCTGGGAAAGAGTTGTACGGGTTAAACCCCTTGGTGCCTATATGTATGTATATGTTATTATTATAATTTTTCTTTAAAAAAGAACAGGGAATAAGGCACTATGTTATTCTGGCTACATAAGTTTTAGTTCTTATTTGTTCTGAGAGTTGGGGGTAAATCCATGAACTTCCACAATAACGGAAAGTTTGTTTTCAGATATTTGATTGATTGATTTATTTTTCTTCAATGCTTTCATGCGTTTGATTGAACAAAGGTTTTGATGTCTGGCTGGGAGTTTTAGTTTATGTATATTGGAAGATTTTCACTGTTAGGGTCTCTTTTAAGATTGATGGAATCTTATGGTTTTTCTTGGAAGGAGAAATCACTTTCAGATGGTCCCTATGGAGAAAGATAACATTGAATCTTGTTGTAAGTTGAAGTGGTCCAGATTTATTCGGAAGAGAAAGAAAAGGGAGGGGGATTGGATTGAGTTGTGGGCACAAAAGCAATTAAAATCAATGTAGAGAACTGTTTCCTGCTACCTTCCAATTGGCTAGAAGACAGGTTTTGACAATGAAGAAACTTCTTCATGACGGAGGAGGAGCAGCTGCTGCTGCTGCCTTGTGGTGTCTTTTGCCTGTAACTAAGGTAAATCTTCACCACCCTATCATAATTATGCTTTTTATTCATATATAACTAGCTGGCTCTGGAAAAAGCATTGACCCCCCTTAGTTGGAAATGTACTTACATGTTGTTGAAGATGAGAGTTTGTGTATTAAACTTGTGAAATTGTTGGAGGGAATTTTGGTGGGTTGTCGAGGATGGGGAGTGGTCCCATAAGCATAAATATTTGGTAGGGTAGATTGAGAAAATACAAATATAAGGAGGTTAGAGAGTTATTATTGGAGATGTCTTTGTTGCAGAGATACTAAGCAATCTTTAAAATTAAATTTGTGGAAGCAAGTAGGGATATTGAAAGACTGAAAGTGGTTAGCTTTTCTTTTGTTTGTGTGGAAGTAGTCAACACTATTTGATTAAATAAATTGTCGATTTCCTGTCAGCGAGGTCCTTACTTTCTGAAATGACAATATTGCACCTGGCGGTGTCGGACAAACTGATTGACCTTGATAATAAGTAGAAAAGTTGTGGTCTCCCATGACGGGCTGCCCACGTGATTGACAATTTGAAGCCCGAGTCAGCAAACCACAACTCAATCTTTAACCCTTCTCCTTCCTTTTTTATGTCAGAGAGAGGGTGGTGACGTGAAGAACTCAAACAGCCTTTTTAGCCGATTCTAAACCACTTCCACAAGTAACTCTGGTCTGGTCGGCATATATGTATGTATATTGTTTTAAATCAAATGTTAAAATATTAGCTACTGATGGAATGGATTAGACATACTAAATTGCGTGCCGTCGTCTATTGTGAGAGGCTGACATCCACTCTTTAAAAACCACATCACCAAATTATGTGATGAGACAATGCCTGAATAACTTGCAAGTTTTGTTTTACTATTTTCTACTAATAAGTAATTTAGTCCTAACAAATCATCACCATTTATCATTTTTAATAACTTTGTTTCTTATTTAATTTCTTGTTGGGTTAGTCAACTACAAATGGGTCCTGTCTCTTGCATGACCCCCACGTCTACTGTTCGTGCAGTGAGATGCTAATTTCTTTGCTTAACAACTCATTAGCTGCTAATCTCTTACCCGTTATAAATATATAATTTCTTCTTGTTTTCGAAAAAGGAGAGACTAGTAATACACAGGCACTTTTACAAGTCTACATATAAAAATTAAAACATATGGTTAAATTTGTGTTGTATGGATATGGTATAAGATGCTTTGGATAATCTAACCAAATATCACGAAAATTCCCCCCTTGGACATAACTAATAGATTTTAAATACAATTAAAATTTAATTTGATCATTATGTATTACTTCCAGAAAAAGTAAAAGCTGGGTGTGTTTGGGGAGAAATGTGAGAGAGACTAATAAATAATTAGAAGGAATTAAAATTACTTTTGCTACTTTCTTCATGATCATCTGATTCATTACAAGAGACTTGTGTGATTCCACTTGAGCCTGAGGAAGACGAAGAATCACTCCTCAAGAAATCATAGAAAACAGGATTTTGATTTTTGGTACCTCGCTTCTTCAAAAATATGCGGCAAACCACCCACTTCTCCTTTCTCATCTGCAAACTCCCCAAAAGAGAAAATTTTAATTCAAGTTGATTATGATTTGTTTGATTTTAATTTAGGGTTTTTCCGTACCTGGTTGGAAACAGAGGAATGAAGGCGATACTCGTGCATGATCCAATCAGTTCTGGAGCCATGAGGGGGTTTCCCTCTGTAAAAAACTAGGGTTTTCTTCAATCCCACAACGTGCTTTCCCGAAGCACTCACAATCTGTTTGTCAATTCCCGTTGCCTTCCAATAACCAGACCCCGTTGCTCTGTTCGATCTCTTCCCATTTGGGTATTTGGCCTCTCGTCTGCTGAAGAAGTACCTCTCTTCTTCCCAATCACCTGATTGATTAAACCAATTTTCAATTTTGAAATTCAAAATTTCAAAAATTCAAAAATTCAAAAAATAGAAAAGTTGAAGAACCTGGTAAATCCCAGGGATCAGCCTTGCAAACATCAAGCTCAGGAATGATGGAGGCAGGTAAAGGGCAGGAAAACACCTTGCGCTTCAAGTAGTCAAGAAGAAGCTCTTGGTCAGTTGGATGGAAGCGGAAACCAGGAGGGAGTCTCACCACTCCATTCTTAACAAAATTAAGCTTCTCCATCTCAATACAGACCTTCCATGAAACTGAATTCCAACATGGAGAATTGGGATTTGGGTGGGTTGTTCCAGAGGAGAAAGTCTGCCTTCTTTATAGTAATGGGTACATGTGGACGACGACCATTTTGGCGTAAACCACACTCAACCTCCTTTTCCTTCCACACTTTTTTACCACTTTACTTACGCACACACATATACACACAGTCTATGTATAATATATATATATTATAATGGGTCTATGCAAAAGGGCATTTTTTTTTTTTGTTTTTTTTTGGAAAAAGAAAAAAATAAAGCCTTTGTTCTCTTCCGCCTTTCTCCATGGGAATAACCTCAGATGCCGTTCCCAAGGGGCTTTTCCCCAACTATAAGAAAATAGTTAGCTTGTAAGTAAAAACTGATTTATAAATAATTACATATAATATTGTATTAAAAATTGATTTATAAATTAAATTGATATTGTAGAAATGTCATTTTCGTTGTAGTTGCAGGAACCGGGGGTTAAATTTGTAATTTAAGAGTTTTGCGGCCTGGTTTCGTTTGGGTGAAGTCACCTTGTGTCATGCTGCCTACAGCTGGAGCTCACGAGCGGCTTTAATAGACACGCTGTCAAATTACTAAAATACCCCTTCCCACTAAACCAAAATCCACTTTTGATGAGTTTTTTTTTCTCATAAAATATTTTCTTCCTACTATTCACTAATTATTTAAACCCAAAAAAAGGAAATTTTCATCTCCAAAATTATTACAAACAATGAATGTTTTAGATATCTATTTTCATAATCTTTTGTATTTAATATTTTTCTGTCGTTTATCATATAAATTTAAAATTTTTAAGTTTTGATTATTCAGTTAACTCTAAAATTTAATGAATTCGTATTTAACTATATATATATATATTATATAATTTGATCTTATCAAAGATAGAGTAGGTTTTAATATTTAATGGAAATCTTTACACATCAAACTAATGTGATAAGTTTAGGATCATGTTATTTACCTTGTTCTTTAGCTTGGCCAAATCCTAACTTAGAGAAAAACGCTTTTACTTTAAACCTTTCTTTTTTATTAGCTCACATATTATGGGGGGGAAAAAAAAAAGGCAATGGATTCCTTCATTTTTTAATCTAAGTCCTTACCAAATTCCTTATTTTGTTGTTTCATTGGATAAGGAGATATGAGATTAAATCTCTTTAATTTTATTTATACAATCTTTAGATTTTAGTCATAGTTTTAAAAATTATTGTTATTATTATTATTTTTTTGATAATGAATAAGTGTATTAACATAATATAATGTTTGCTCTATTTATAAACACTTCATGAAAAGTTTCAATTTCAAATTGTTAAAAGGTAAATGATGAGAGAATTTTTGAAAGACCAATTGTATAGAGGCCCGAAACCTTAAAGGAAATGAATTTATAATTTAAATGTTGAAGTGAACAATAATGTTATGGTTAATATTCCTTACACATTAAATTAAATTGTCTAATAGAGTTACAAAAATATTCATTCTACGTGATTCGTAAAAGACAAACGATAATTAAAGAAAACGAATAAATAATTATCATATGACAACCTTCACTATCCCTTGAAAAGAGTCTGAGATGTGAATTACTCACAACTTTCTTACTGATCGGGATTTGAATCTTGATCTTTTTGATCTGAAATGGTTAATGAAATGGTGAGCTACAATAGCCTAGTAAGAATATCACACTAATTAATGATACGGAAAATCGAAGATTGGTAAAAATCAGATACAATTAATGGAACCCTTACTACAAGTAAATACATTTAACTTTAAGACTTTTTATTCGATACTTACTGTACAATTTTTTTCAAAATTAACCTATGAAGATAATTAACCAAATTACATTTTAATTTCATGCATAAGATTAGCAATCCTTCCTTTTTACCCTACTTATTAGGACCCCTAAAAGTCCATAGAGATATTTCTTTACTTGTGAACCCAGTACCAAGATTTGACAATTAACTCGATCATTCCCATATCCCGTTTGATAATGAGCACTAAAAACACTATCATCTCGATACTCGTCCGATATGAAAGTGAACCATATCTTCTAAAACTCATCCGATATGGGACTTCTCAGTCTCGTTCGACTGAGATAATATCCACGGTAGGATTGCTCATGTACTAGGTCCGTCCACCATTTCTGAGGATGCCCAATGAGCTTTTATTTATTTAGATTCTCATCATCCAAACAACTACTAAAGTATACCAACATCTCATTTTATATTCACAGATTAATTCAAAGCACTTAAACAAGCGATACAGTTTAGTATAGCCAAATAATCAAATAATCAGAATATCAAATAAACAATGCAGGAGGAACCAAATAACCAAATAATCTAAGAGATAATAAAAACTATCAATTCAGTTATGCACAGTATAATAGTAAGCAAATATGCAGTATAAGAAAATAAACAGGAAATCAGAATATGTGAACTAATCGGTTCCCTCTCCCCTAGTGATATGTAATATTTTTAGGATTTTTCTAATTTTTTACAAAACACATTATTATCGATTATTAATCCTCAATTTACCGTAAATGAGAAAAGAGCAAGGGATCTTTATCCGGATCGATTTTTTGAAATGTCATGCTATCTATTACGTCTCTTAACAGATCTTGAGTTTCTTGAATTTTTCTTGCAGGAATTCAAAATACTCGCCATGTTCCTAAAAATACCTTAAAAATCTAAAATCGATGTTGAAAATCTTTTCTGGCCAGTTTTAGGGTTCTAGCACGGCGGCGCGGCGCTGGCTTTGCCGCCCACAGCGGCGGTTCACCTCGATCTGGCTGATTTTAGCCGATTTTGATCGATTTTACACGTATTACTATGAAAAACATGTTAGGGGGCTTCGATTGGCCAGAAAATCACAAAAAACTGAACCTACTGGCGGAGGGGTCTCCTAGTGCGGCGACTCCATCGGTTCATCTTCGCGACTAGGACTTCTTCTTCGGCTAACTTGGACAGAAAAGGATGATGAACACAATGGTCAGAAAATTGCATGAAACAGGAAACAAGAAGGGGCTCATTGGAGGGTTTTTAGAGTTTCGACTGCGACGGCTCTGTCAGACTTTACCTGTGTTTTTTGGCTCACCCGCTGTCGCTTTTGCTTCGATATGGCCACGTGGAGACTAATAATCGAGTTTCGAGTTGGTAAGGGAGAATTTCACCTTTTTTGATAGTCGGTGGTGGCTCTGGTGCAGCGGCGGCCGGGGGTCGATCTCCTTCTCTAGTGGTTGGTCCTTCTTCTGTGGCGAGGGCAGGTGCGGTTAGGGTTAGGGTTCCCCTGCAACGCGATGTTTATATATTTATCCTACGTCGATTTAGGCCGTCCATTCACGTCGACGTGGAGCGAGGAGAGTCGTCTGATCATTGCCTGTTTAGGTCGATTGCATGGGCAAATCTGGACCATTCATCGCAATTAATCTCATCCGTTCAATTGCACCTAAGGAGGGAATGCATCTGAGTCGTTCACGCGCGCGAGATTGAATTTGGGCTATCAGATTATTGGGCATGCGGATCACTTGCGTGGCCTCCCGCGTGGCACCGATGTCAACATGTTTTGCCACGTAGTGTGCTTTAGTTCACCGTGACTACTGACTGGGTCGTCTTACGTGGCCGAATTTCTCTTTTTTATATTTTGACCCCCTGCTTCTAATTTTTCTTTTAAAAATATCCCCCAAACTCAAAATTTCACCACTATTTCCCAAAATTACTTTCAAGTTTTTTCATAACCTATTTTTTTCAAATAATTTAATAAAAAATAATTAAAATAATATTTTTAATTATTTTTATAAATATAAAAATTGATCTCGGGCTAAATTTAAGCCCCGAGCATTACAACTCTCTCCCCCTTAAGAAAAAATTTGGTCACTCATATTTATCACCCTCTCACTTAGTCAAATAGTTTGGTGTATTGAGCCCTGAAGTCTTATTCTAACTATCATGTGATCTCTTTCTGTGTGTGATTCTGTCATAGGATCTTGATAAAGAAAATTTCTCTGTTGCGGGATACTCTGCTCTTTCAGTCTACAATGTCCACTGGTACCTCATAATAGGATAGATCTTCATTGAGTGAAAGGGGCTCGTGGGACAGGATGTGTAAGGGGTTCGTGTTGTACTTGCGTAACATGAACACATGAAACACATTATGGACTCTAGATAGCTCTGGAGGTAGTGCCAGTCTGTAGGCGGTCGTACCAATCCTGTCTAAGATCTCAAATAGTCTAATGAACCGTAGATTTAATTTTTCCATCTTACCAAACCTACTAATTCCTTTGAAATGTGTGATCTTAATAAATACTCGATCACCTTTCTCAAATTCTAAATCGCTCATCTAGGTGTTCGCATAACTCTTCTGCCTACTCTGAGCTATCTGAATGTTCTTCCTAATCTTAACTATTTTGGTTGTAGTCTCCTCTACAAGATCTGGGTCAAATAATTTTTTATCACCTACCTCTTCCTAATAAATCGGTGACCTACAGGGGTGGCCTTACAATGCTTCATACGGGGTCATGCCGATACTTGCTTGGTAGCTATTATTATAAGCGAACTCTATTAAAGGTAGGTGATCATCCCAATGTCTCCAAAGTTTAGAACACAAGCTTAGAATATATCCTCTAATCTGGAATCATTCTCTTTGATTATCCATCGGTTTGAGGGTGGAATGCAGTGCTAAAGGACACCAAAATCGAGAAGTGAACTTAAAGTCTCTGTCGGATACCATTGTCACTAAAATTCCATATAACTTGGCTATCTCCCGGATATATATTCTTGCTAGTTTGTCCAATAGGTTCATCATCTTAATAGCTAAGAAGTGAGCAGACTTGGTGAGCCAGTCGACAATTACTTAAATAGAATCATGTCTCGAGCGTGTCTTAGGCAACTCCGTCACGAAATCCATTGTGATATGTTCCCACTTCTACTTCGGGATCAGTAATGACTGAAGTAACCCGTCTAGGCGTTGATGCTCTATCTTAACTTGTTGACATACTAGACACTTGAAGATAAAATTGGTTATCTCTTTTTTTATCCGACTTCACCAAAATCGAAATCGCATACTTTGATATATTTTAGTACTTTCGGCACGTATGGTGAACTTTGAGTTAGGAGCCTCTATCATGATATCCATTTTCAGTTCACTGTTATCTGGAACACACACTTTGTCCTGAAACCTGAGCAACCCATCAACAGAGACTCGAAATTTTAGATTTATTCCCTATCCTTTTTGAGAGCTACTATGGTGAAATTGGTTAGTTGGATTTCCTTAATTCTCTGGATCAATTTGGGTTGGACAGTCAAGTGGGCCAAATATATAACTCTCTTCAAGTCCTAGAGTCGTATATGTTGTGCGGCCCCTATTACCCTGCATTCAAAAACTATTAGGTGAGCTAACATACCTACACCTTTTCTTTGAGCGCATTGACTACCATATTGCCCTTACCCAGGTGATATCAAATATTATAATCATAATCCTTGATGAGCTCTATCCAAATGCCTTTGACGCATGTTGAGATCTTTCTAAGTGACTATGTGCTTCAAGCTCTTATGGTCAGTATAAATCTCAAACGTCTCTCCATACAAGTAGTGGTGCTAGGTCTTCAAGGCGTGGATAATGACAGCAAGTTCTAAGTTGTGGGTGGGGTAATTTTTATCATGATTCTTCAACTGCATAAACCCATAGGTTATGACTTCTCATGCTGCATCAGAACACAACTTAACCCCAAGTAAGAGACATCACTATACACTGTATATCTATCTGTCCCATTCGATAAAGCCAATATGAGTGCAGTAGTCAACCATTTCTTAAGTTTTGTAAAGTTCCTTTTGCAATCCTCGTTCCATTCAAACTTAACGTTCTTCTTTATGAGGCGGGTTAATGGAGCGGTTAGGTTAGAAAATTCTTTTACAAACCTGCAGTAATAACATACTATTCCCAGAAAGCTACGAATCTTCTTAACCAATGTCAATTTCTTCTAACCAAGTACTGCCTCAATTTTTTTGGGGTCACTGATACTTCATCCCTTGATATGATGTGCATAGGAAGGTAGTCTGCTCAAGACAAAATTCACACTTGTTCAATTTTGCATACAGTTTTTTCTGTCTGAGAACCTACAAAACATGAGTCAGATGGTGAGCGTGTTCCTATCTACTCTTTAAATATAATAGAATATCATCGATAAATACAATGACGAACTGATCCAAGAATTTTCTGAAAACCTTGTTCACCAAGTCCATAAAAATGACTGGTGCATTGCTTGGTCCAAATGGTATGACCAGGAACTTATAGTGTTCGTACCTAATTTTGAAAGTTGTATCGGGAATGTCCTCTATCTTGATCTTTACCTTATGGTAACCCGAATGTAAGTCTATTTTAGAGAAGATTTGCGTACCCTGCAACTAGTAAAAAAAGTCATCAATATTGGGGATGGGGTACTTGTTCTTAGTCATGACCCTGTTCAATCCCTTGTAGTCAATACATAATCTTAATGTCTCATCTCTTTTTCTTGTAAATGTGACTCCAGCACCCTAAGGAGACATATTATGTCGAATGAACCCACTCTCCTGCAATTCATTGATCTGTTTCCTCATATATTCCACTTTAACATGACTCATGCTGTAAGGGGAAATCGAGATAGGCTTTGTGTCAAGCTGGAGGTTTATGGTAAACTCAACTTCTCTGTCTACTGCCAGTTTGGGTAGTTCATCAAAAAATAAATCCGGAAAGTCTCAGACTACTAGATCTCGTAAATGCAAACTTCTTTCTTAAGTCTGTCTAATTAGAGAAAACAACCGAGTTAAAGCATTATGTAATAAGAAAATTGCCATGAGGGAATAATATTTTTAAATTTTTCATTAACTTGTAAATGACTATACGTTAGGAGGGTTGAATATAAGTTTTTATGGAAATAATCTACGGTGGCATGATACACTACAAACTAGTTCATTTCTACAATTACATTAAAGTCTTCCGTGTCAATCTTTATCAGGTTCACACTCAATTTTTTATTTGCTATGTCCATAATGTAAGCTTTGTATATAACCTCTCCTAGTAGTTTTTTACTTCCAGGAGTAGATATAAACAACACAAAATCAAGTTTTCAGCTAATACATTCAAGTTTGGTATAAAAGCATATAAGACAAACGAATGTAAGCACCAATATCAATCAAAATATGTGCAAGGTGATTACAGATAATTCACGTACCTTGTATCACGTCCGGGTTGGCTTCAGCATCCTATTGAGTGAAGTTGTATACTTTGTCCTGAATAGGAGGTTTGGCCTAGTTCTGATTTTGCAGACACTCTCTCGTGTAGTGTTGGGCACTCCCACATATGCGGCAGGTATTATTAAGATAATAGCAGGGTCGATCCCATGATCCTTATTACAGTGCTGGCAAGTCCTACTGCGTCCTGTTATTGGAGCTTGAGGAGGAGCCTGAGTCACTGGTCTAGGCCTCTTGTTCTGCTGAACCGGTGCAGTAGGTTCTGGTATGCGATATGAAATCAAGGGTCTGGGATTCCCTACTGTTGGAGGAAAGATATGAAGGTTCCTCTCAACTAGTTGTATCTTGGCCAAAACGGTTGAATAGATATTGAACTCAAATACATATAGCTGCTGTTTGATTTCAGAACGGAGGTCCCACTCGAATTTTCTTGTCTTCCTGCCTTTATTCATCATCCTCTCAGGGGAATACTGGCCTAATTCTAAGAATTTTTGGGCATACTCCGACACAGTCATATTATTCTTGACTAGGTGTATAAACTCTATTTCTTTTAAATGTCGGATGTACTCTATATTGAAGGATATCAAGAACTGTTTCCAAGTGACTAAAACGAGTAAGGTGGTCTGCTTGAGCTGCCACCAGTGACATGTCTCTCCCATAAGCATATAGGTGGTAAGTACGACCTTCTGTTCATGAATCACACTAAAAGTCACGAAGGCCTTCTCTATCTCAGTTAACTAATACTCGATCTATTCGAAAGAGGATGTCCTTGTAAAGGTAGATGAGTTTAATCTTTTATACATTTCAATGTAGTCTAGGTCCATCATGGGTGCAAATGGGTCCCGTGGAAGAGGGATTGGCTTGTGCTTTGGAGGGGCTGAGTGGCCTTGTGGCAGTGCTAGATGATACGGTGGAGCAACCAAATTATACTTGGCGGTGCTGGATGATATGGTGGAGGAGCAGGGTTGTATCAGGGTGGCTCCAGCTCTTTCCATTATAAGGGTGGCTCAAATTGTGGCAGCAAATGAGGGTTAGGCAACTCCTTCATTTCCTCCCGGGTTTGTTGGGCAAAGATGAGTCTCTCCAACATCTCAAAGAGTTTATCAACATCCTCTTAAAGCAAACAATCCTGGGCTGCTCGGTTTAGTCGGGGCCTTCATCTTCTCATATCTTTGTATTTGCATTTCACAAGGAAGGGTTTAGCAGTAGCTTGTATTTGTATTTTTAAGTCTTTGTGAAAGGAATAGTTTCGAGGAACGTAGCTCTGATACCAATTGTGAAGGCCCGGAACCTTAAGGAAAATAAATTTATAATTTAAATATAGAAGCGAATAATAATATTAGGGTTTATATTCCTTACAAAATAAATTGAATTGCCCAATAGGGTTACAGAAATATTTCTTTTACATGATTCATAAAAGATAAACGACAATTAAAGAAAATGAATAAATTAGTACTCTAGGACAACTTTCACTAGCACTTGAAATGAGTTCGAGAGGTAAATTACTCACAACCCTCTTGCTACGCGGGATCTGGATCTTGGTTTTCTTAATCTAAAATGGTTAATGAAAGGGTGAGCTACACTAGCTCAGTAAGAATATCACATTAATCACTGATATAGAAAATCGAAGGTTGGTAAAAATTAGAAAATAACTAATGGAGCTCTTGTTTCAAGTAAATATATTTGACTTTAAAACTTTTTATTCAATACTTATCATATGGTTTTTTCTAAAATCAATCTATGAATACAATTAACCAAATGAAATTTCAATTTCATGCATAGGATCAACAATCCTTTCCTTTTACCCTCGTTACTGGAACCCCTAAGGGTCCATAGGGATATCTTTCTACTCGTGAACCCAATATCAAGATTTGATAATTAACTCGGTCGTTCCCATACCCCGTCTAGTAATGAGCGCCAAAAACACCATCGTCTCAATACCCCGTCTGGTATATGGGTGAACTATATCTTTCAAAACTTATATGGTATGAAACTTCTCAACCTCGTCTAATTGAAGTAATGTTCATAGTAAGGTTCCCTATGTACCGAGTCCATCCACCATTTCTCATGATGCCTAATAAGCTTTCATTTATTTATATTCTCATCATCCAAACAACTACAAAAACATATCAACATCTCATTTCATATTCATAGATTAATTCAAATGACACTTAAACAAGCGATACAGTTTAACATAACCAATAATCAGAATACTAAATAAACAATGCAGGAAGAACCAAATAATCAAATAATCGAGAAGATTATAAAAGTCATCAATTCAATTATGCACAATATAATAGTAAGCAAATATGGGCAGTATAGGAAAATAAACAAGAAATCAGGACAATGTGAAATAACTGATTCCGACTCTATTAATGACTTATAATATTTTTATGACTTTTTTAATTTTTTACAAAATACACAATTATTGATTATTAATCATCAATTTACCGTAACCAAGAATAGGGTGAGAGATCCTTACCCTAATCAATTTTTTAAAATACTGTGCTATCTATTATGCCTCCTAACGGGTCCTGGGTTTCCTGAATTTTTTCTATGAAAATTTAAAATACTCTTCACGTTCCTAAAAATATCATAAAAAATCAAAATCGATGTTGAAAATTTTTTCTGACCAATTTTAAGGTTTTGGCACCATGGCGTTGTCGTGCTCTGATGCCGGCTCCGCTGCCCACGATAGTGGTTCACCTCGGTCTGGCTGGGTTGGCCGGATTTACATATATTCATAAGAAAAAATACGTTAGGGGGCTTTGGTTGACAAAAAATTATAAAAAACTGAACCTACCAACGTAGGGATCTTTGGGTGCGATGGCTCTACCGGTTCTTTTTTGTGGCTGAAATTTTTTCTTCGTCTAATTTGCACAGAAAAGGATAGTGAACACAATGGTCAAAAAATTGCGTGAAACGAGAAATAGGAAGGAGCTCATCGGAGAATTTTTAGGGTTTCGGTCGCGCAGGCTTCGCTCGGTTTTGCCCACAATTTTCAACTCACCCACTATCCTTTTTGCTTCGATAATACCACGGAGAGAGTCGAAATCGAGTTCCGAGTAGGTAGGGGAGAATTTTACCTTTTTTTGGCGATTGGAGGTAGCTCCGGTGCAGCGGCGGCTGGGGGTCGGTCTCCTTCTCCAGCAAGGGTAGGTGCAGTTAGGGTTAGGGTTCTCCTGCAACGTGATGTTCATATACTTATCATGTGTCAATCTGGGTTGTCTATTCGTGTTAACATGAAGCGAGGATAGTTGTTCGATCATTACCTATTTAGGCCAATTGTGTGGGCGAATCTGAGCCATTTATTGTGATTGATATCATCCGTCCAATCGCGTCTAAGGAGGAAATGCATCTGAGTCGTTCACATGTGCGATATTGAATCTAGATCGTCGGATCGTTGGGCATACGGATTGCCCGCATGACATCGATGTCAGCGTGTTTTGCCACGCGGCGTGCTCTGATTCGCTGTGGCTGCTGACTAAGCCGTCCTACATGGCCGAAGTTCTCATTTTTACATTTTGACCAATTGTTTCAAATTTTTCTTTCAAAAATATCTTCGGAACTCAAAATTTCACCATCTTCTCCAAAATTGCTTTCAATTTTGTCCATAACCTATTTTTCTCAAATAATTTAATAAAATTAAATTAAAATAATATTTTTAATTATTTTTAAGAATACGAAAATTGATCCCGTGCCAAATTTCATGCTCGAGTATTACAAATTGGGTTTCAACATTTCTCCATAAACCTATTTTAGTATTTAAGTATTTCAACCCTCTTGAGGATTTTTTGTCCATGCTCATTTTAACTCTCTTCTGCGCTTGTTTATTTCCTAATTCCATAAGTTTATGAATGTTCATAGGTAGACACAACATTATTTAAATTTTGTACATAATCATGTCTTAATTAAATATATTAATATTTAATCATAGAGCGCATATATTAACAATTGACTAAAACTTAAATATGCCATACTACTATATGGTCATACTTCTATAGTCATGTATTAAACTTTAATAGGTTAAAAAAAATAGCGATCAAGTTATTTATCTTATGAATATGTAATCGAAATGTTACTTCGAGAAAACCTTTAAGAATGTTCTTCTAAATATTTTTTTTCCCTTTAAGCACATGAGCTCTAGGGCAAAACTAGAGAAAACTTTCTTCTTCTTATTTAAGTATTAGTTGAATCCTCAAAAGTTCATATTATCCTCTTATCTTAGTTTTTTTTTAAAAATTTTTTTTTGAGTGAATAGTCGTATAGCGATCAAATAACTTAACAAATGATAGTTTATAATCTGTTTATTTGCACTACACGAAGAGTTTGGATCATATTCAAAAGCATTAGAAGAAGGAAGAAATATGGAAAACCAATCTCTTATCTCCTTTGAACAAATCAATTTTGGTTGCCCAACTTTGATACTTTTAATTCCTCCATAAAACCATTTAATATGTCTCACAATGAGTTTTGGCTCAATTTACATTAGTTTTTAAACTCTAAAGTTGTAATAATTTAAGATATTGAGAAATAGTTAAACTTGTACTGTTACTTTAGTTAAAAATTTCAATACTAATTGATCTTAATTAACTATCTATATAAGGTCGCTAGAGTATATAAGCAAACACGCCTTTTGTAGTTGTCTCTTAAGGCAGATTAGCAAAATAACCTTTGTTTACTTAGGCTCTTTGTAGCGCCCGGAAAGGGGCCGAAAAAAAAAAAAAAGCCACATCGGCAGCCACATCAGCAGACCCGGTCAGCAGTCCCGGCCAACCGGGACCTGCCACGTGGCAAGACCACGTCGTTCTGGAACGGGCCACGTTGGCGATCCGCGTAGGCGCGATCGGACGGCCCAGATGCAATCGCACGGACGGCCCAGATTCAATCAAAAACGGACGGTCCAGATTAAAACAAAATGGACGGCTGAGATCAAAAGGCAAAGGGTTATAAATAGAACCCCACACCAGACCACAAACCATAGCCACCTGCCGCTCGCCAGAGAAGACGAACCAGAAGCCGGCCGCCGCCACCCGCCGCCGCACTGGGGAAATTTCCGACTGTCGATCGAGGTAAATTTAGTACCCCCGACTCGTTTTTCCACGCTGATTCCTCCTGTGGCCAAATCGGAGCCAAAATCTCGGCCAAAGCCCAGCGGCGCCGCCGCGCCCCTTCTCGGTTTTTGCCTCCGATGAGGCCGTTCCCGGCCTCCGTATGATGCAATTTTTATATCACCGTGATCACCATTCTTTTCTCTACAGGTTGACCGGAGCCGAATCACCAAAACACGAACCTCGCCGGAGAGCCGCCGCACCCGAGAGCGCCGCCGCCGGTAAGCTCTGTTTTTCCGTGATTTTTTGGCCCCCCGAGGGCCCTAGGGTTGTTTTCTCGCAGGGACCGATGCGAGTGTGGTCGAATTCGGCCGGAAACGGCCGAAAACAGCCAACTCGAGGCGAATCACCGCCGCCAGCGGCGGTGCCGTCACCGGAGCACGGCGGAGCCGCCGTGCCGGAGTTGCGATATTGGCTAAAAGGGGCCCTGGGCCTAATTTGGGATTTTTTGGAACACGTGCAGGTACCAGTAGTGCGTTTCAGTTCCCCGAGAAAAATTCAGAAAAAATTAGGGACAGCCTGTAGGCGCACTGTGAAGCCGTGTTCGGACCCCGAAACGTGTAAGGACCCCTCACCTTATTTCCTATCACGGTTTTAAAGTTCAATAAATGATAAAACGGTATTTCATGAATCAACGAATGTGTGAAATTGCTTAAGGTCGCTAATGGAGCCCAAGTCTAGTGTATTTGTCGGTTAACTGTTATTTGACCTGTTTTACAGTTTTAAATGCAGCATGAGGTTCGGTGTTTTCATTTTATAGTTTCGTGTGCATATTTTACTGTTTTATTGATTATGGATTAAATGACCGGGATATTGATGCTGTATGTTGTCTGTTTAGCATAAATTACTGTTTGTTTGCTTGTATGTGGATTAATGATGCTGACTGAGGAAAAAGAGAATGAAAAATTATGTAAATGGATAATGGTATAATGTTGTCAGCCTGACTAGATATCCTGGGAGATGGTGGACGGACTGGGTCCGTAGGAAACCCTACCGGGATTGTGGTCTCCCATACCGGACGGGGTATGGAGATCTTATGTGTTTTGGCGCCCATACCGGACGGAGTATGGGGACGGCCCGTTTCACCCTCATACCGGACGGGGTAATGAGGTCTATGTTTTGGCGCCCATACCGGACGGGGTATGGGGACGGCCCGTTTCACCCTAATACCGGACGGGGTAATGAGGTCTATAGTTTGGCGCCCATACCGGACGGGGTATGGGGACGGCCCTGGAATGGATTTCAAGTGTTAAGGATTAACGGGTAGCGGGACCCCTATGGATCCCCATGGATACTAGTGAGCTGGTGAATTAGGAAAATATGTTGTGTAACGATTGAATTACGAAAAGTTTGATAGGTATTATGTTATACAGTTCATATATATGTTTTCATGATGATGATGATGTTATTGCTTTCGTATATTGTTTTATGAATTTCACCGAGGTAAGTGAATGGTAAATGTTTTATTATTAATAAAAGAATTTGTTGTAAATTATGCTCCATTGGTCTTTTTGTGTTTTCTACCCACCTTTACCTCCGTGACGGTGAGATATCGTGATGTCTTTACTGGGCTAGTGTAGCTCATTCCTTATTTAATCATTTCAGATCAAGAGGACATCGTTCCCGAGCCGGTTCCGCAGGAGGACGACGAAGGGGACGCCTAAAGACTCTCTAGTCACATTTGTAGTTTTTTTTTACTTTCAAGTTTCTCCTTTAGCTAGTTTAATTTTTTATGTTTTGTGAGCACGTTTTTGACTTTTAGTGTAAGGGATGTTATTCAAATTTTGACTTCGCTTCCGCATTTGATATTTTTAATATACATTTCATTATAAATTTCCGGGGCTGCTACACTCTTAACTGTATTTGGTCTTTAGGCTATATGTAGATCATTTTGAGCTAATAATTAAAAAAAAAAATCAATTAGCATTTGAACTTAAATTAGATTTCACTCAAACACTTCAAATAATCTTAATCGTCCAACCATAATAAAAGAATAACTCTTAATTATACATCTCAAATTCAAAATAAATAATAAAATACTTTAGTTAGTCAGTTTTAATTATTTAGTTATTTAAGTCCAAACGTATGAACCGAGACTGAATCAGAATTTTGGTCCTTAAACTTTAGGAGTAAAAATCAAACGATACGTACTCTAAATTTTAGTCTGATCTAAATTTAATTTACACTTTTGGTTCTTTAGAGATAACAGAAGAAGGAGACAACTTTATTTTTGGACTACGGTTTGAACTAAGTGAAATAAAGAATTGATTTTAGGGAGAAATTGAAGAGAGAGAGAGAGAGATTAATTTCTTTTCGAAATCTACAAAATAGTTGGATAGAAAAAGTTAAGGAAGAAGGAAGTGAAAAAAAAGGGCAAGGAAAACAAAAACAGTTGATTTAGGCGGATGCATTAGCCATCGTGTAGCTTTCTTTAGAAGCATTTTGATTTAATTCTTATAAAGTGGAAGTTTGAGTTTAAATAGATATGATGAGTACTTATTGTTTTCTTTTTAAATAGAAAAAAAGTAACAGTCAATTATAATTATCTTAAGATTAAATTTGGTACAAATTATACTTTCACATTATGCAAAGACAAACCATAATATAAATGTAATAAACTTTTTAAATAAATTTAACGTTCAATTCAATAAGATAAATTTGAGTATAAAATATATGATTGTTAAACTAAAAACATGAATAAAAAATTATGTATTAAATGTATAAGTTGTGGTTGATCTTTAGGCATATAAAATAAATAAGAATAAAATAAGTTCGAATCAAACACA
This sequence comes from Carica papaya, assembly GCF_054855325.1. Classification (NCBI taxonomy): domain Eukaryota; kingdom Viridiplantae; phylum Streptophyta; class Magnoliopsida; order Brassicales; family Caricaceae; genus Carica; species Carica papaya. The sequence goes on along the minus strand of NC_142309.1, from coordinate 10,334,950 downwards.
ACACAAAATATTATTATGATTCCGTTTGGCTTTTTTCTTGTTGTTTTGATTATGTTTATTGAATGGTAATTTGTTAAAAGAGTGGTATGAAATGTATTAATGTGGTGGTTGATAGTTATATATATATATATATATTATTGAAAAGTTAATTATAAGAAAATGATGAATTAAAAAATAATCACTTTTTGTTATTTTCGAAGATTTTAGAAAATAATAATAAAATTAAAAAAGAAAAGAGAAAATGTGGGTTTTTTTATATTAAAAAAAACCATAAATAAAAATACACCAAAGTGGTTGAAGTCGACATGTATGCATGTGTGTGTGTGTATATATATACATACAGAGGAAGCATCCCCTTTTTAAGTGCTTTTTTTTTTTATATAAAATAAATAAATAGGTGATGTAATCGATTCTTATCTCTCTCTTTTTTGTTTTTTTTTTTTAACAAAAAAAAATGAGAATTGAGTTGATGATGGAAAAGAATATTTTTGGTTGGTTTAGGGTTGAGGGGTATTTATGGAATTTCACAGGGGGTCCTACTTGCCTCCAAAACGACGGGCACCCAAGTCGGATTTAAGGAAAGTGACAAAAAATGCCATCTTCAACCCAAGATTTCCTCAAATCTTCTTGTCTCACTATTTTGGATCAGACATATGAAATGACATTTCTACCCCTCATTTTCTCTTCCTTTCACGCAACTCTCTCTCTCTCTCTCTTACCCTATTAACATCAAATTTTAAGAATATAAATTAATAAGGCAATGGCATTATTGACATAAAAGGAAATAAAAAATACATGTGAAGAAAACTCAAAGTCCATTCCGTAGGGAGAAGGGAAAAACCCATTTTCCACAATTTTAAAATATCACACACACACACATATGTACTTGCCATATATACATGACGCTAGAAACTAAGAAGACACTCCACTTATTATGATTCTTATTATTATTTTATCAATTGTTAAGAGAGTTGATTAGAAACTTTTTAAGTCTGAAGTTTGGAAATAATGAAATTTTTTTCTTGAGAATTAGGTCTAAAGTCGGAAGATACGAAAATTTTTCTTGTTAATTTTTAATATTTTTTTTTTTTTTAATCCTCAGCAAATTGCTAGTTTTTGGGTCCACCAAAGCTAATTGGATGATACCCTCATTGTTAAATAATTAAATTTAAAAAGTTTCTAAAAAAATTAACTCGTCAATTATAAAATAAAAAAGTGGTATTAGTAAAAAAAGAAAAATTTCAAAAGTCATATAATTGAATTATGAAAGAAGCAAATTGCGGCTGTAGTTTTTAATTGTTGTTTGAGAGTCAAAGGAGTTTGCGTGTGGGTGTTGAAGAGAAACGTCAAAGCCTGCAATTATGTTTGCTTAAATCTATTTAATTTAATTTTTTTTTTTTTTTACAACTATTATTATTATTATTAATACGAAACCAAAGCTGCCTCCTTGGGTTTTGCAGTTTTCAATTTTCATTTCTGTTACGTGTTCGAGTGGTTGATTTTTCAAAATTAATTCTCGCAAAAATTTACAACCCCCAAAAGTTTTACTTAAAATCAAAATTACATTTTAAAGGTAAAAAATTCTCTTCTCCACAATCTAATAAATTATTTAATCAAAGTTAGATTATTCTTTCCAAACCAAACACGACGGTGATTGTACGTACTCCTTTCTAACGACAGACAAATTTTGTGCATGTATTCTGTCCAATAAGGCTGATACTTTGAGATTCAATAATTTATAGCCTCCTCTGTGTAGTTTAACTTTAAGAGGGTTAGAGCATGTGGCTACAAACCACTGTCTTCTAGAGTTCAAATCGGCGTAACACCACAACATGAGGTTCTTCCAAGCAAGAATTATTGTGTGGTAATATTATTTTGTTTAATATTATTCTTAAAAGGAAAAAAAATAAAAATAAAAAGTAAAATATATTAAACATAATAGAATATTTTTAAAGAGTAAAATATGGAACCAAGTAATAGAATATTTTTCAAGCAGATTGAGGCCCATGATGACAAAACTTTTAAAAAACATATTGTTATACAATGGGCTGCCCAATTTGTTTTAAGTGAGCTACGAGAGTGAGTGAGTGAGTGAGTGAGTGACAGTATTCAATCAAAAATCTAATGCTGTACAAGCAATAGAAAATGCAAATAAACTGCTACAATTTTCTGGACATGTCTAAAAACTTTCAACGTGATGTAATGTCATTACAAATATATAGATAACTAGCTGAAATTCAACAGCAGACATCTACCTGGAATACTTCACTATCATATATAGATATCATATTTATTACTAGCTCAGCCCATCAAATTGTAGAACAGACATCTACCTGAAACACTTCATAGTTTGGCAAAAACTGGTTTTCTTTTGCGTATTTGTGCAGCTACAGCTTCCGTTAGATCTTCAGATAAAAGCATGGCAGAGTTCCAAGTCGCAACATAGTCCAGTCCTTGATCTACGCTAACCTCCCGGCTTCTTAGCAGCACTGCCTTTGTCCCCCTCACAGCAAGAGGAGACTTGGCACCAATTCCTGTCAATATTAAATAATTAAATAACAAAAATGTTAGCCTTTTGCTTCCATTACCATTTTGTTCTTTAACTAATTTCTTGATTCTTATATATAGTTTCTTTACTAGCCATGGAACCGAGGGTCGTAATTTACCAGATCAAACCTACAAAAGACAAGGACACATCCAAAGATTTTAAGCCCAACAAAGTCATGTTACAACCACATTCCAAAACTATACAAACTAAATATAAATATTAAGTAAGAATGAAAAAGATAAAAAGTAAACCAAACGAGTGATTAGAATATTTGAGAAAAGGTTCATAATGTCTATCCTCACTACTTGATATGTTTGTGGATTAAGTTATTTAAAATATATAAATTGTAAAGATTGAAACAAGGTTCACACAGAAGTCCCCGTGAATAAAACAAGCTTCTTATTTTTATTTCCATTACGAACTAAGTTTTGAAAAGTCAGAGAACACTTCCAATCTTATTTCACTTAAACTATTCAATTCTAGTTACAATACTTGTTTGAGGCCGAGATCGTGGGCAGGGAGAGTCACCTCCTAACGTTTGTTGGTGATCTAAACGGCTTATGTTATTAGGTCTTCATTGTGAGAGTCACCCCCTAGCATTTTTCTTAGCGTGAATGATTTAGGGTCTATTCGTTCATATCAATTTGGGGAATTTGAATGTATAAATTCTAGACTCCCATCATCAACTAATGTAGGAAAATTAAAAATTAATTTATCCTACAAAAAATGGGGTAAACTTAGAAACTATCTAAACTTTCTAAGAATTAAGACGAAATAACAGAATATTAACTATTCAGACCTAGTATCTCTCAAGCATCACAAATAACACATCAACGACATTCTCAGAACAGTTTTTATCCAATAATGACTTATGTAACAGAAGAATTAGAAAGTTTTAATGTGCATTAAGAATTGATTGCATCACGCAACCAACGTATAATCAGATGGCATTCTGAAAACAAGTTACATTCAACAAGCATTTGTAATGCAGTAATTTAACCCTAATCTAGCTGTAATTTTGATATAGGATACTGACAAGTAATTTTAACCACTTAATTCCAATTAACCCTTTTCGTAACATAATAAGCAAGATGGCTTCAAGAAAAAAGAAAACCATATTCCAAACCTTTTGGAACTGCTTAACTTTTGTTCCTACCAAATCACTTCTTTTTGTATTTTCTGTATAATTGTTAATTTTTTAAATAAATACCTTATTTTTTTTAAATGTTGGAAAAAATGGATCTATCAATGTTGGTTAACCAAGATGTTCATGGTGTCCCCTAAATCTTCTGCCCAAACTAAGCAAATGTCAGCTAAACAAACTAAGCAAATGCCCGTGGTGCCTGCTAAATTTTTAACCGTTTCAATGTTGCAGTGTTGGTTAAACAAACTTGGAGATTAGTGTCAAATCCCGAGTCTCTGTTATATAAAATCTTAAAAGCTAGGCAGTTTCAAAATGGAAATTTCAGGTTACCGCTTATGCGATACGTAACTAGCTATGCATGGAAAAACTTACTTGAAAGTGGGAATTTGTTGGAGGAAGACCTTAAATGGAGAGTTGGGAATGGTCAAAACATCCCAATCTGGACTGCAAAGTGGTTGCTGAATCAAATTGGCGGCAGAGTGTGCACTGCAAGATCCCTGATTTCCCTGTTGCTCTAGTTGCAGATTTGATATACCCACAGGACCCGAAATGGAGGACAGACATTATTAATAATTGGTTCTTGCCACAGGATGCTACTTTGACTAATAGAATACAGCTAAAAAGAAGACTACCTGTGGACAAGCTTGTATGGGTACATGATGCTTCGGGTGAATACGCGGTGAAATGTGGATACTATCAAGCATGGTATAAATGCTGCAATGGAAGTAGTGGAACTTTTATGAGTGCTGATATAGTCCCCTGGAAACAACTGCGGGCTGCCCCTGTCCTATCGAGAGTGAAACACTTGGTATGGAGATTATCAAGAGAAATATTATCTGTGCGGTATAGATAAGGCTAAAAAGGCATGCAGATAGACCCTATTTGCCCTATGTGTGGGGAGCCAGATGAAACTACTGACCCCTTGTTTTGATCCTGTGATTATGCAAAAAGATGTCGGAGATTCAGCCCCTGCGAGGTGGTCTCCTACAACCACAAGGATTCTATATCTGGTTCAAGGATGGCACCACAAGGATTCTATACCTGGCTCAAGAATGGCATCACTTCCCCCTCAGGGGAAGTGTGGTTCAGGGTCCTCCTTTGAGGCACACAATGGGTAAGAAACCAATGGCTTCATCCTGATAAATGATATAATCCTCTTGCTTTAATTCAGAAAGTACAAGGTATATTACCGAGCTAGAGTATGTACATGATGAGAGTCGCTCAGCAAGATCAATCCCAGACTAAAATAATGCACAAAGGTGAGAGGAGATAAGGTCGTCACCATTACTGAATGAGTTAGGAAAAATCAATGCTGAACCCTCTATTAGAAACGATGAGTAGACAGTGGACAGGTCTTCGGTTCATTTGTAGAGGATCAACAGAGAAATACTTTTCTCAGGTATACGTAGAATACCAACACCTACTTCCGTTGAACTTGAAGACCTTCCTCCTACATCCCTACCCAATTCTTATGTTTGTGTCTTAAGACAATCTTTTATTTACTTTTCATCTTTTTGGTTTTCTAGATATACTGAGAGATTCATAGATGGAATTATTCGCATAACATGATTACCCAAACATAGTACATCAACAAAGCAAGAACATTCGTAAATTAATATACTCACTACAATTCTATCAAAATGAATTACCGTAAGAAAGGCCAAAAAACCAACTTACCCTCCGCGACAATCCTCAAGCCCTCCTCCAATTCCTCCTTGGACCCGAAAACCCGAGACACAAGTCCCATTTCTTTCGCCTCTGTACCCGAGAAACTCCGACCAGTCAACGCCAACTCAACGGCGTTACCATGCCCAACAATAAACGGAAGCCTCTGGAGCGTGCCCAGATCTGCCGTGATCGCCAGGTCGACCTCCTTCACCGAGAAGAACGCGTCCCTTGTGCAGAATCTTATGTCACAAGCGGTCACGATATCAACTCCTCCACCAATACACGCTCCATGGATACCTGCGATCACAGGCTTGCGACAAATCTCGATAGCGGTGATTGCAGCCTGCATATATTTGATCTCCCGCCGAAGCTTTTCATTTGAGCGGCCGCGGTCTCCTGAAAGGGACTCATCGAAGATGGAGGATAAGGTCTTGAGGTCGATTCCGGCGCAAAAGTGGCCACCGGCTCCGATAAGAACGATGACGTTGACATCAGGGTTTTGGTCGAGGGCCGAGAGTGCTGTAGGGAATTCGGTAAAGAATTCACGTGACAGCGCGTTGCGAAAAGATGGTCTGTTTAGGTATATGTAAAATACTGGAGAGTTGGGGGTTTTTTGAACAATTTGTAACGTTTTGTATTTCTCCATGGGAGGACTGGTGCGAAGAAACGAAACGGCAAAAAGTGAGAGAGAAAAGTGGAAATGAGGTGGATAAATTGAGGAAAAAGATAAACAGGTCCTACCGGGAGTCGAACCCAGGTCGCTGGATTCAAAGTCCAGAGTGCTAACCACTACACCATAGAACCGGATGATATCAGATTTTCTGATAATAAAAATAGTAAAAAATATACAGGTTTGAGCTTCCTTTTCATTTGGTTGCTAAATGACAAAAACATACAAGGAAGAGAGAGGGACAGAGAGAGGTGTGATTAGAGAGGGTGAAAGAGACAATAAATCAGAGCTCAAATTTGAGATGAAAGATATGAAAAATTGAAGATAATTGTGAGTTGTAGTAGAGAGAAAATTTTCGTAAAAAAAAAAAAATACATTAAAGTAAAAGATGAGAGTTTTCTAATAAAATAAGAGAAAGTTTGTCAAGAACGAAGAGAGCCAAAAATGGTGTTTTTGATGGAGAAATAGAAAGTGGTTTTACTTATAAAGTTCATTAGGGTTTAAAATATAAGGTAGATTTCAAGTAAAAAAAAATATTTAATTAAAATCTATATCTGATCAGATTAAAAATAAGTGTCATGAAAGATGGTGACGATATTTCCTAAGAGGAATAACTTAGTTCGTTAATTTAAAGATTGAATAATAAATACTAAATATATGTTGATCCTTAAATAATTGTTGATAATATACTTCAAGTATAATAGTAAGTCAATCTAGTTGGATCTAGTAATTATGTATTCTGTGGTATACCCACTAGCTTTGAAATAGAGAAGATGGAAATGATAAAAAAAGATATAATATTTAGAGGAGAAAGATCAAACTATTATAAGGGGTGAATGTTGAGGGGAGGGTTCTTAGATTATTTTTATTTATTTTTGGTATCTAACTCGAATTTTCTAAGATATTCAAGATGTCAACTATTACTAAGTATGATGGGACAACGTGTTCGGAAGTATATTTAAAAATGTGACAAATGAAAATGATAAGATATATTTTTAATTCTAAAATAATCATTTATTATTTTTAAAATAATTTTACAATTACACTTACGAAAGAATGTAATAATATTACATGTGAGGTATCTCATCTTATACATAAGGAATCTTGTTAAATATATTTATTTTAAATTAAAAAAAAAAGATGAATTTTTAACATACTTTAAATTAAAAAGAAAAGAAAGATAAAAAAAAAATTATTATGTGAACTATCACATTAATCTTTTGATCGGAGAACTTTATAAAATTTGTTTAAGTCCTATTATTGCAATCTCATTGTAAGATAAAAACATGATATAACTACGATTATCTTTTTACGAGTTAAGGAGTCAATTATTATGTTGTAATTATTTTAAAATTATCAAAATTGAGAAAACAATTCATCAAGTACCTTTCTTATTTTTTAAATCTACAAACCAAAGTTTAAAGATCATGCATACTTATACCCTATCAAATTGCTTAGTACCTGTAATATTCTCATTTGGGTACTAATATGTTCACAGTAATGTATCTAGGATTTTAGAAGATATAATTCCTGTTTATGATTGCAATGATTGCCTTTTTTTTTTTTTGTTTTTAATTTTTATAATTTAAGCAGTAGAAAGGCTGTATTTGAGGTGGTTGAGAGGGATAAGAAGAATTCTCCTTTCAAAAAATACACCCCTTTATAATTTCTTGTCTTAAAACCAAACAAAGAGAGATAGAGAGAGAGAAAAGATAGGCTGAAGTAAATAGCATATTCAAATGAAACCAATTATACATGTTTAGAAATCAATAATAATATGTAACAAAACGACCTATTGAGGAGTACTATAAAAGGGGAGGTGGGTGTCCCAGATATACAGGACTGGATGTATGTATATCTTACAGGGAAACAAGTGTATTGTGTATATAAAGGGCCAGAGAGTAAGAAGAAAACAAGGTATTGATTTGGTGTCTAACAAGAGAGCAATTTTACAAAAAGTTGATGATCATAAATCAAACATCATTATGATCTGAATTAGCTTCTTTGCTTTTCTTGATCTCCAAACTCACAGCTAATTGCTCTATTTTTTCTTGGTCATTAACAGACTCCTCATGAAGTTGGATTTGAACAGGATGAACTTCGGAGTTACCCAAAACGACAATGCTTTTCAAAGGTTCCGGCAGCTTCTTGTTGTCGTTTTGTCTGTAAATTGCATACAACACCATCTGTATCATCCCCAACATAAACCCCAACACATTCGGAATCTGCATGCCAGACAAATACGGTGTCGTTTAGGTAAATTAATAATTGCTTAATTCAATATAATTCAATGTCTGTTTATATATATATATATATATATATCTATATATTCATTCTCTTACAGCCACGCAGATGTCTTTCTGTAGCAGACCGTATGAGAACCACATAATTGCACTCAATGTCAGAAAGAAGGATAGTGTAAAGGGCATGAATTCTACACTTTTTGTACGGACAACTTGAGCCTGAAAAAAATACCAAAAGTAATAAATTTTTAATCCCCTTTAATTTTTATCTTTTATAATTAATTATTTTATTAGCCACCCAGTAACTCCATGGTTAATTATTCATAATTAATTTAGTGAGAAGTCACGTGTTAAAATCGATTCATTTACAAAACTTATTATTTTTCTACAGTATTATGCAGTGAAGGTGGGCTCCAGGAAGGAAATTATATGGAACCCAACTTTATGTGAGTGAATAATAATAACAAAGTTGTCTTCTCCACTTATTAATCTTTTCTAATTTTTCTTCAAGGAAATGAGTGATAAGATTTTAACTCAGAATTCCAACATGTATAAACTTACCACAATGCTTAAGGGGGCTGCGAAGACGGCAACGGAAATGGCGACGCAAATCCAACCGAGAACTGGAATTCGGTGAGAAGGGTTGAGTAGGAATTGTGCCAAGAGAAGAATTGAAGAGAAAAGTAGGACATTGAGGGCAGCAAAAAGTTTCATGGCGGAGACCTGCAAAGTTTGTGTTAAGAATTTATTTAAGTTATAAAAAAAGAAAGAATTTATTAACATATATATAAATATGTGTGTGTATAAATATTTACATACCCTTTGGTGGTTGGGGGCATAGGTGATATACATAGTGATGTAAAAGGTTTCAATGACACATCCAAAGGAGTTAATGGTGATGAGAAGGAAGGTGTCATCGGGTTTTTGCAATGCATAGTAAAGCCACAGCATGGAGCTGAAAAGTGCTACTTGATAAGGTACTGATTGGAAGCTTTCCGTTGATTTTTTCTTGTAAATCCGATAAAAAGTCGGCCTGCACAATCAAATATCAAATCAAGTCAAGCTAATGGAATTCAATACAACATGTATAACACCATACACAATAGTATATATATATATGTGTGTGTATGTATATATATATATATATATATATATGTGTGTATAAACTCACACTGGAGCCAGGTAGACGCAGAAGGAGATCATGTTGCCTGCACATGCATCATAAACAAATATTCATATGAACCTTGCTTGCGCTAACTTAACAAAATTAGAACTAACTGCATGAACGCCCCTAATGCAATTCACACAAAATAATGATGATAATGACAATTGATGGGGAAGGTGAATCATCATTAATTTACTTCTGGACCACCCTCGATAGACATATATATATATATATATATTAAAGTAAAAAAATTAGTAAATTTCATTAAATAAATAGTAGAAAAAATCAATAAAACAACATAACCTTTTAACAAATAACATCATGTAATGTATACGTTGATGGGTAAACTTTATTATTGTAGAAAGATATGTAGATATACCTAAGATTCCGAATGCAATAGCGGATGGGTGATGGGAGGAGAGAATTGCCATGAGGGATGTTGATTGGAGAAAGAAGGAAGAAGAAGAAGAAGAAGAGTTTATAAGAGAAGGAAGAAAATTCCAGAGAAGTCTGAAACCTGAGTCTGCTGGTAATGACAGACATGTATTTATAGTAACAAAATTTAGAAGAGATGAATGTGCGTCTTGGAGTCATTCTACTTGCATGACAAGTGGAGCATTGGTAGGTGGCCTTTCCAAAATATCATTCACCTCAATTTCCTCCACGCGCCAGCATTTTTCTTTTAAAAATAATTTATAATAAACCAATATATATATATATATATGTATATATGTAATTACAATATTACTTTCCATTTTAAATAATGTTATACTTCTTACATGAATTTAAGTACCTTTTTTTTTTTTTTTGTACTATTTCATTTTATTTCTTTTTAGTTGTTATTTTACTATTTTATTTTTTTAATCATTTTACTTTCAAAAATTGTGCTCATTAGTTTCTTTCTATTATATTCTTAACATATTTAGTATGTGTCACCAAACTCTTAACAAATGGTTTCATTTGATTTTCTACTTTTCATACATTTTATGTTTAATATGTAATAAATAATTTAATTTTTAATTAAAAAATTTAAAAATTAAATTTTTAATTATTACATTTTTCATGACATAGCTCCATGCTTTTATAAAGTCATCATTTATATCTATAACAATAAATTGCTACATTTTTTAGCTCAAAACTGTAAAATTCATGTATCAAGATCTTTGATATGGTTGTCATGCGGAGTGCAAAATTTGATTTTACGGATAATACATAAAATCAATCTATCTACTATTTTTTCTTCACATACAACTCATACTTTTAAATTTGATCTAATAAACTTTTATCATTAATACCGTGTCTAACACCATTAGACAAATGTTCGCATATAAGGATATGTGTTCATGTAGCTATTAAACTTAAAAAATATTTCTAGCATGACAACCATATGATTGTTTTTGTCATTTTTAATATGCTCTTTTGCAATCTATGTTTCTAAGTCTCACTAAGCTAGGTGATGGTGCTTAAATATGGCCAAATAACATTGGAGTCACATCGGTGCTGGAATTTTTTTTTCTAATTTTATATCTTCTTATTATCTTTTTATAAAATTTATGTCTAACTTATGACTTTTTGGAGATAGAAAAAATGAGAGCAAGAGAAAGTGTAACACCCAAGTGTTATTATTTTTATTTGTAATTATTTGAATTTTTTTTTATTTTTAATTAATTTAATTTGATTTAATTTAATTTAATTTTATGAAAATAAAAATAATAAAAATGATAAAATTGGGTAAAAATATTATTTGGATTTAATTGAAATTGATTTTGGGAAAAATGGGTGAAAATTTAGATTCTGGGGGTGTTTTTGAAAAGAAAATCGAAAACTGAGGGTCAAAACGTAATTTAAAAAAAATGTGCCACGTCAGCACCCACCTCAGCAGCCACGTCAGCGGCCCGGTCAGCAGCCCCGATCAACCAGGACCTGCCGCGTGGCAAGGCAACGCTGACCAGGGAACGGGCCACGTGGGCGATCCGCGTGCGCGCGATCGGACGGTCCAGATCAAACGTGCTCACTGACAGCCCAGATTCACGCACACGGACGGCCCATATTCAATCAGACACGGACGGCCCAGATTGCATCGCGATGAACGGCCCAGATTTAATCCCAATTAAATTGCGATCGAACGGTCCAGATTTAATCTTGATGGATGGTTGAGATTAAAAGGCAAAGAGTATAAATAACCCCACTCCAAGTTGTCAAAACTTGGAGTGGGTAAAACAAATAAAAATTTAAGTTATCTTCATCTAAAAAACTCCAAAAAGTAGTATCAAAGCTTTTTTGGTTATGAGTTTGTAAGAAAAAAAAATATAGAGAGAAAATAAGTGAGTTTCATACATCAAATATGATCTCAAACACTCTTATATTGGCTTCATCTTCCATTTTTACTAGAGAAAACAATCAATTATAAGCTATAAAAATGTAAATATATATACAATATTTTGAAAAATGCATCAATAATTGAAGAGAAGTGCTTTAAAATATGAACAGTAAACATGATATATTAGAGAGAGGTGATTCAACAAGATAAATTTAGTAATTATAATTTTTACATTAAGAGAGAGTGTTCAAGATTAATCTAGAAATTATAATTTATTTTATTTATTAGTTTAAATTGAAATAGAATTTATCTTTAATTAGATTTAGAACATGTTTATTTTTTAAATATCATGTTATTAGTGAGAATTTATTTTTTTAGGAGATTTAGTTAATGTGTATCTTTTAGATTATGTTAGATTATTTTTAGAAAATTTAGAATTAAGCCTATTTAGATGCACTTTTAGTTGTTAATTTTGGAGTTAGTGAAGTCAATGAAAATTTAAATTTTCTTCAAATAGAAAAAACTCAACATTTTGGAGATATTTTACAAAATTGTTAAGCTTGCAAGAATTTCACTCATATTTGACAAATTTTATAAACATTATATTTCATACGTCAGTTTGTTAAAATATGTGTAAAATAAAAATGAAGATGCAAAATTTTTTAATTAAAATGAGCAAGTAGAATTCTAGACGAATTCGATGTCTTGACTGCTTGATACTTTGAATTGTAAAAACGTCCTGACACTTTAAATTATAAAGCGTCTCGACTGTTTAGCACTTTGAATTGTACGAGTAATCTCTTAACACAAATTTATACTTGTTGGACTCTTCATTCAAATATGCTTTAAACTCTTTATCTTGTACTAGTTTTCCATTTTTATTGGACTTGTAGTCCACTAACATGTACGTACACCCCTATGCCACAACCCGGACTAAGATTTTCCACTACAACATGTTGAATCTCTCATACGTTGAGTGATGTCATAATATTAGCAACTAATCAAGTGTGGAGAGGCGCGTGAGAATAATGAAATTCCATTAAAAAAAAAAAAAAAAAAAGGTTTGTATCAGTGTGTAAATAAATAGATTAAATTACCTAAAAGCCCCTCATTTCACGCGTATATACAATCCTACCTTTTCATTTGTTTGCAATTATTATATATACATATATATATATATATATATATGTATGTATAAAGTTGTGCGTGGTTTTTCTTTTTCTTCTGTTTTTTTCTTTGTTTTTGTTTTTAGTGTATGATGCAGGTACTTTGATTTTGTTTGGGTCCGGGAACGTGAAGTAAAGATAGTTAGAACTTATGAGATTTATGGTTCTCCTGATCGTACAATTATATATATATATATATATATATATATTACATATATGAAATGGGATAAGAAAAGATTAGCATGAATTGGTAAATTTTTGAGATAATATAAAATATATTGTGGATGATTAATATAGAAAGAGTTTTAAAGGTACGTCTGCGTATATGTATATATATATATATATATATGTATATAATATTAAATTCATATTTGATGGGTGCGTGATAAATATGTATATATACATACATAGATATATTTATTTTCTCACCCACTAAAATCAACATGATTGGGAGTTTCAGCCATGGCATCTCATGCATGCATGGGACACCAATAATATGTCTAATTATGACCCACAATATCATCTTCTAACCCCCTGCGTTTTCTAGAAACCACAAAGCACCACCTCTTTCTTTCTTTCTTTCTTTCTTGAGAGAGAATTTAATTGTCAAAAGAAAAAAAATATTTATTAATTAAAATGAGATAATAAATATTTCAATTTCTGATGTTAAAACAGTATTTTACGTACCGATATATCGTAATAAATTTTAATGAACTGTTTTAGGTTTATTACTATTTTACATTGTATATAATATTATATATATATATATGTAAGAATAAAGTTACCTATTTATAAAGATTAAAAGCCTATTGAATATAAATATATATATTGACTTTATATAAAGCTGACAATAATTATCTTATAATAATCACGAGTAGTAAAATAATTTTGTTATATTTTTAATTGAAAATGATAGTGTAAGTTTATATATTTTTATTTAAAAATATATATATTTATAAATTAAGTAATACATATAAATCAATAATAAAATAATATAAATAACTTTCAAACAGTGACACATTCAGAAATATAATCTGATTTTGATATACAATTTCTTATATATATATATATATATCAACCATTTAATTAAATAATAATTAATGATAGCATTAAGTTATTATGGATGAATAATTTTGACCTCAATACTTATATTTTTTTTTTTGTTATGAATCATGGATCATAGATTATTAGATATTAATTTTCTTTAGTAATTTTTTAGGTTTTGTCTATATAGGGAGGTTTTTTTTTTTTTTTTTTTTACTTTCCATATAAATGAAAGAAACAATTTAAAGTAGTAAAGTATTTTAAGTTATTCAAAGTAATTAAATTTTTTCCTTTTACAAATAATTAAAAATAATGTGTTTGAAAAAAAAAATAATTACTTACAAAATAAAAGAATAAAAAGTTTAAGATCATAAGATTTAATTCATTTTTAAGAACCAAATGATTATTGTATTTTAAATAAAATTGCTCATAATTAAACACCCAAAAAAATAATAATAATGTAAATTAAATCATACAATATTTTGTGATGGCGTTAATTTGAGTCCAAATGATATAAAAATATATTCTATGGTTGAAAAATATTGGAAATGACGAGCCAAAAAGGAAGCAATTAATACAAGAGGATGTTTGGGTGAAACGTGAATTAATAAATAAAAATAAGTTTATAAAATTAAAAATAATAAATAAATAAATAAATAATGGTATGCATCATTATCACAACATATAAAAAAAATAATTTTGTCATCAATAATTATGACTCTAATAATTTAATGAATAATAAAGAAATTTCATGCAAAACACATATAACCATATATATATATTACAAAATTACAATTCTAAAAAGTGAAAAAAACATACGTACCATATTAAATAATTAAATGCCATATTGCAATCATGGGAACAATTATTATATAGGTAGATGATGAATTTCATGGTGGACATTGACTCAAAAACTCTGTACCTACAAGAAGATTCATTTGTTTTTGTAAGTATTCATTTGTGGGGTATAATGACGCCATGTGATATGGGATGTATCATTTGCCCTCATATTCTTATAATTGAGTGCACAAAAAAGTTATTAATTCATCAATAAGTATTATACTGCTTGCTGTCCTCCCACACCGTAGGGATTATTACTTATAATAAGCTATTTCAAAAACAAAATTTTCTCCTTATACATTTATCTATTATGACTTCTCTCTGCACCAACACATGTTTAATTTGATTTAAAGTGTTTTAATACTTTTTTTTTTTTTTATTGTTAGATTGAGTGAAACTTAAAAGACGAATCTAAGCAATCAATCGTGTCATTACTAATTATAAATTTATCTTTGTCCGCTATGGTTTGGAATATGTAAAAGAAAAGGAAAAAAAAAAGATTTCATCGTTGAGAATGGAGATTGTAATGAAACCACTTTAAAATTTTCATCCTTTAATGTTAAGAGTACAAGATATGTTATAAAAAAATATACGGATCCAGCTAGATTCGTGCAAGTAGGAGGAATGTTTATATTTTTGCATGGTGGTTCAAGCTCAATACTAATAGTCTCCCTCAAGATCATCATAGGAACATAACTACCTATAGGCTTATTAGGGACAATTAAAGTCATTCAGTTGTTGGCTTTACGTGTAACCTTATATGTCTGTCGTTGATTGAAGTTCACGGAGATTCTTAAAGGTCTAAAACTTGTTCGGAGAGAATGTATTAGAAAACTTATTATTGAAGTTAACTATTTGTATATCGAGTAGTTTATAAAAAATAATATTTGCACACAGATCGCTTTATTCATTTGATCATACTTCAATATGATATATAAGGATTCAGAAGGTACTTGAGGACCTCCATGTTTCTCTTTATCTTGATCATTATGATATAAGTTGAGCATGTTTAACTAATTGTTGTTAGCTTGCAGCTTGTTTATATATTTTTTTTATATTTTTAACCAAAAAAAAGAAACAAATACATGCTCAATGATTTTGTTGTTCAAATGAAATCTATGCTTTTAAAATTTATTCAAATCAATAATGTTGTTGAATCACTACTATAATTTATGCCCATGTGGCTACAGTAGCAACCGTTTTGACATTTCTATTTAATATTTTATTAAAGTGATGTTAACGTAAATGCATGTTGGTAAAACCCTACGTATCCCAAAGAATGGAACCCTGAGCTTAATTTAAAAGAATGAAATTCTCTTAACTCCAAGTTTCAGGATTAGTTCCATATCAGTTAATGTGCATTCAAGAACTTTGTACAGAAATTCATTGAGCAATGTAATGTCCAAAAGAAGCTTTGTTTCATCATAATTCCAGAAAAGATAAAGAAACCACCATCCATTCAAATGAATCAAACACCAAATTCTTTACCCTTCTCTTAAAAACAAATATTTTCTCCTCCTTTTTTTGGTCTGAGATTTTTGCTTTTTTTTGTTAGTGGCAATTTAATGTCCCAAGTAGACACTCTATGCAGTGATAGTTTGGTAAAAAAAAAAAAAAAAAAAAAAAAGAAAATTCAAAGTCATATATACATACATGATTTCAACAATAATGTATGAAATTAATGGGCATCCAAAATTAACAAAACGAATCACAAACAGGATTCCAACAAATTCCAGAATATCAGTTAACCACAATAATCAGTGTTAATTCAAACATGCCCATAAAAGATAAATTACCTACTGGAATCAACTGTTGATTTACAGGAGGATGGAAGAAAGGAAGATTCTCCTCTCCAAAAGGTCGCGTCTCTCTTCTTCGACTTTTCTCTTTTTATACGCCCCAGTGGGAAGGGAAGCTTCTTTAGCACGCCTCTCCTTCACCTGCGCAGTCTTCTGATTTTGGCATCTTAAGTGTCAACTCCAAGCCGCAATTTCTTCCAACCCCCACTTAATTTACTTGGTTTTTAATATGGCTTGACAACTTTGACCAACATAATATTGCTGCTAATTTTATTTGTTCTGAATATCCATCAAGTCATGGAATTACTATTTGTTTTATTATAAAACGGGAGAACCGAACTCTACTACACCAAACCAAATCAAATCTATTTTCAGATTTCTCAACTTTGTACAGAAAATCTGATTGAAGGTCTTGTTAGAGATTACTTTGAAACAAAGTATATATATATATATACCTAACATGAGTTTATCAAGAAGAATGAAAGTACATGTTGGGTCGTATTTAAAATGGCTCAAAGGTTATTATTCTTTTTTCTGAAAAAAATAACAGGGTACAAAAATCAAGATTTGGTATATAACGGTTCAAATAATTTGAAGCCTTTGCTATATTAATAGATGATACTTGCGCCAATCCTAAGGTAACTGAGTATATTAACAGATAACTTTGGTGAATCAATTCTAGAATAACTTATTACATTGGATTTAGTAAAATCCTCAGGCAGAATATGAATCGTGTTTGTCTAATTTAATGCAAACTAATTGATCAACAACATTATGTGAATTAGATGGTAAGAATGTTTGATGAAGAAACTAATCCAACAGTGACTTTTTGTTCGTGTACTACAAGAGCAAGAAGAAGTCAGATGATGCACAGACATGTTTACCTCAAAATCTTATAAATAGGCCTTCTGCTCTTTTACCTTCCTATCAGTTAATGTACAATCATTATTCTGGTTTTTCAACATTATGATTTTCTTCTTCATCTTCATCTTCATCTTCATCTTCTCTGAAACAAACTATGGTTATATACCAACAAAAAAGGAACACCTTGGCACTAATTCCACTGCGATGAACCTGTCCGTTTGAAAAAAGAGACATAATAACATTTTGGTCAGGCAAAAGAATATTTGCTTCGAATCTAGTGTTTGCACACCCTATCAGGTGACAGACAGGAAGAAAGCCAACGCAGGATATAGTGCAATATGTAGCCATCAAATTTGCTACTCTGTATTGCCATCAAAACTGCCCTGTGCATTCTGTCGCCTTTTCTCTCGCAAATTTTCCCCCCACATTCTGGCTTCTTCAACAGCTCGTTTTCTATCTAAGTCCCTATTCAGCATCCTAGCAGTTTCCCTTGGAGAGTCCTCCTTCTCCGATCCTTCCAAGTCCCATCGGCGGCCAGATCCTGTCCCTTCCTCATTCTTTGATATTCTTCCACCTTTTTCATCCCTGGTTCTTCTATCATCTTTATCCCCAGAACCTCTGTAACCATAACCTGCCGCATTAGGATCATATGCCTGATTTGCCAAATAAGAAAGAGCAGTGACCACATCTCCTATCAGAGGACGAGTAGCAGCCTGTTCTTGAATGCACATGGATGCCACAGCTAAAGCTTGGTAGAGACCCCGCATGGGATACCGTCCCTGCAGTTTTGGGTCTGCCAATTTTGAGAATTTCCGGCGATCATTAAACAATGGCCGTGCCTGTGCATATGCATAAAACAGTCATGTCCATTCTATTATCTTAATATTGAGAGTAAAATGGGGTGCGTGTGTGTGAAACATGTCCAGGTCAGATCACAATCACCCGAAACACATGCCATCACAAGAAGAACATGAGTGTCGGAAGCGAGAATGAAAAAAAAATACGTAGATGGTCTTACCCATGTCACAAGATTCTGTTCCCCATGGGGGAGGGTGCTGTCAATGGCTTTGCGTCCGGTGATCAGCTCTAAGAACACTACCCCAAAACTGTAGACATCTGATTTCACTGTCAATTGTCCAGTCATAGCATATTCAGGAGCACAATAACCATAGGTTCCCATGACCCTGGTTGAAACATGTGATTTGTCTCCAACTGGACCAAGCTTTGCTAGTCCAAAATCAGAAAGCTTTGGGTGAAATCCTTCATCCAACAGTATGTTTGATGACTTGAAGTCCCTATAGATAACAGGAGGGTTGGCTTTATCATGCAAGTATTCCAACCCCCTTGCTGCCCCAGCAGCAATCTTCATTCTTGTGTTCCAATCTAATGGCTCCTTATCAGGTGGCAGATCTGCACAGTAACATTAAACTCATTTACAAAATAGTTAATGGAACCTCATCTCTCAGGGCTTGATGGCACTATCCACCCATCTTTCCATATCTGTAAAACCTTTATCTCTCAAACATCGCATAGGGTTGGTCAAATGGTACGTACTGCCCTTGCTTACCCTACCCATCGTGCTAAATGTAGCATAAGGAATTCAATAGAGAGGTGTGAGTGACATCAAACGTAAAACAAGTTCTAATTCTATATTTTAACGTTATTATAAAAATTAGGGGGAGAAAGTGGAAACTAAGTGGATATGGAATGAGAGTCAAATAAAACATAATCATATTGGGAGTAGAAGAATTTGTGTTCTAGTAGTAGTAGCACAACGAGGCATGAAAGTACTGCACACCAGAACCTTATCTCTTTGTAAACACTGGCTTAACTGAGAATTCTTAAATCAATCACTTGTAAAAGGCCAAGGAGGAAATATATTTAGACATATTCTAACCCTACTCCTAATTGTATTTAGTTTATTTTCTACTCAATTCTTAGTTTTAATTGTCATGTTAATTTTAATGCATAATTAGAACATTATTTATTATGTTTGAAATACCATTATCCCACTTTGAATTCATTGAAAATGAGAATTTAATTACTACCTTGTAAGCTTAGTGTTGAATTCTTATCATTAAAAATTCAAGGTAAAGAGATAACAACTTACAATAAATTATGTTATAATTGTATATTTTAAGATTAACAAAAAAAATTGAAACTCAGAATTGAAGATCAGGTTCAGATACTTAATAATCTATGTCGAGATTTCCTCCCTTCCAGTCAAATATCTAGAGCTACCTTTGGGAGCCAAATTTATAGATAAGACCATTTGAAATTCAGAGATCTCTAGATCTGAAAGAAGACTGGCTGGATGGAGAAGAAGCTTTCCTTTAAAGGATGCAGTCTTGTTCTTATTAAAAGTACTTTGACCAATCAACCTATATACCTTCTGTAATAGGCTCCCATTCTGGCAAGTGTAGCTAAGAGATAAGAGATCATTCAGTGTCGGTTTATGTGGAATAAGTCAGATGAGAGTAGAAAATTCCCTTTGGTGGTCTGTGACGTCGTCAAAATGCCATTAAATTTGGGGGTCTTGGTATAAGATCCTTACAAACTTTAACATGGCACTGCTAGGCAAGAGGCTTTGGAGATTATGATTGGATCAAGGCTGCTTTTGGCAGAAGCTAAATAGTGGTAAATATGGGTTGGAGGAGATAGTAAGGGTTGTATGAATTTGGGGACTGTATTCATTTCAAGGTGGCCAATTTCTAATTGTTATTCATTGGCAAGGAGAAAAGATGCTCCAATGGATGGTGATACAGCTCTATTCTATTACCTAGCCAAGTCCTCTTCTATTATTTTTTTTAAATATCAATTCCTCTTCTATTATGCATAAGCAATCTAATCGATAATGATGAATCAACCATGTATTTGTAGGATGTC
Organism: Carica papaya; assembly: GCF_054855325.1. Classification (NCBI taxonomy): domain Eukaryota; kingdom Viridiplantae; phylum Streptophyta; class Magnoliopsida; order Brassicales; family Caricaceae; genus Carica; species Carica papaya. The sequence goes on along the minus strand of NC_142309.1, from coordinate 10,314,593 downwards.
TAGGATGTGATAATAGTTGTAATAATATGTGGTTGTGGTTTACCAATTCCTATAATTGGATTTTTCTTTTATGTTTTCTAATGTTCTAAACCCTATTTCATTTGGTTACATCAATATGATTACTAGAAGATAAATAGATATGCATACTACAAATACATAATGGACCTACTCCAGAAATATTTTGTCTCTATTGACGCTAGGATGTTTGGATCCCTAAACTTAATGCCCCAAGTTACATCCTTTCTCCCTACATCCCTTTGAAATCTGCTTTCATCAATATCAGGGTTTAACACAATTTAATGGGACTATATTCACCCAAATGTATCAATTAAAAGCTGGTTAGAGTTTTCCAATCAGAAGAACTAAAGGGAAAGGAAAGGTACCATGGAGATGATCTTCTAATGATCCAAAGGGCATAAATTCATAGACAAGGAGCCGTTGATCTCCATCAGCACAGTAACCAATCAGGTTCACAAGGTTGGGGTGATGAAGAAGGCTGAGCATAAGAACCTCCACAAGAAATTCCCTGTTACCCTGCAGACCATTCCTGTCTAATTGTTTAATAGCAACAACCTGCAAAAGCAAAAAAGGCAAAGAAAAATGAGATTTGAAAGAAATTAAAAGTGCCTTGATCATTTCCAATATTCTATTACATTATAAGGCAATTTATAATTCTTCAAAAGAAAAGCACAAGACAAGTGCAAATCTTCTGATAAAGATGTCCAATACTGCAGAGACAGAAGAATATTTTCCCTGTTATTAAATACATTGCTTTAGATACAGGTATACTGCAAGACTTTTCAGATTATCTAGGTTTTCTATTTCTGTTATACAAAGTGTTCCTTTATTGACATACTTTTAATTATTATCATGAACTGGGCTTCTATGACAGAAAGAAACTCTGTAAGATGTATAAATATTAATGGAAATGGTTCATGCATATCAGCTCCAATAGTGGTATTCACCCCACCAATTAACTACCGTATTTTTTGCTTTTGCTCTGGGCTTTTATCGTGGATGTTTTTCTTTCATCGAGATCTAAACCAAATAATGATGAATTTGCTCGTTCTAAAATGGTTTTCTACGATTGTTTTTTTCCAAATTTCTAGGTTTACCCCGATTAAACTAATCGATACATGCATGTCAAAATTTCAGAAAGTCGAGATTAACTTAAAAATGGAAGCACTAAAAACAAGATGAATTTAAAAAGAATAAAGTTCAGAATTTTAATTCCAGAAGAACTTTTTCATCAATTTGGACTTGCATGGCTTACGACTATAGACAGAGTCACCAAAAATATATGCTGGAAAATAAAAACAAGCTCTCTGAACTTATTAATTTTTCATGATAATACTAGAAGAGATGAGAATCGCTACTCCTAACAGATTTACCACATGAGAACTGTTAAGTAGTTGAGAACTGTTCTAAGTTTTTCGTTGAATATCTGTTCATTAATTTCTTAATACGGTCAGTATCTCCTCATTTATTTTACAGCTAGGAAATCGTATACAGCCCTAATTTCTCAAATTAGCATTTATATTAATTGATTTCTAATGTTAGAAATTCTCAGATTTTAGGAGTTGATTGTAGGGTCAACTTTCCTACATGGGCACATTTTTTGCGTATAAATATTTAATTATGTATTACTTATTTGAAATATAAGAAAGACTTTATTCTTTTCCACATGTTACCAGAGTAGTCTGCTCCCAGTTTTTCTTTTTAACAACCTTCATTGCTAAACCTTCTTTTCCGACAGCTTTCATTGCTGAACCTTCTTTTCCGACAGCTTTCATTGCTGAACCTTCTTTTTCTACATTACTGCTTAACTATAAAAGTGAATCAGCAATCCTTGCTGAGTATTGGCCTTCATAGCCAAAACCTTATTCCACTTTCTTTTGTTTTCAGAAAAATGTCAGATCTCTCTTGAAATTCATCAAATCCCACAATTGTATCTCTATCATATCAGTCAATAGCGGAACTGCAATATCAACTGAAGGAAAAAAAGATCTTCAATGCTCATAGATTGTGAGAACATTTCCCGAGGGAAGACGAAAGATAAGTACTCCAACTGGAACCAGTCCGAAACTAGAAGAACCAAAGTTTAACGCATTAGACAAGGACGATTCAATGATTATAGGTCCAATGGAACCAGAAATCATTGGCAATTATACGTTTTTACAACTGCTCTAGAGATCCGGGAAGCCACCTGCCAGACATACTATAAGATGCGAGGTGCTGCTTTAACTATGAAATCAAGACTAAAATATGATCTCTGAGCAAGATACACTCTCAGTCAAACAATACTATCATCTTATGAAAAGTTTGTTGCCAGAAAAGGATTATTACCATAATATTAAAATGAAATGTAGTGACGACGTTTGCAATCCTCAAAATTTTTGTCCAAAGAGAAAGAATCTTCAAATTTCTTGTAGGTCTTAATGCATAATTCCATCAAATTAGCGTTCAGGTGCTGTCAAAGAAGACTTTGCCCTCCCTATATTAGACTTTTGTGATAATCCACGCTGAGAAGGCCAAAGGACAGTCACGCTCGATTCGCATACAGTTTCAGCCATGTTATCCGAAAATTCACAGATGGACTCAAAGGTAATCCAGCAGAATAGTAATTTTGAGTATAGAAAATTAAATACTCTAAGCCACTAAACCAATTTGGTGCACATATTGTAAAAGCCATGCCACAAATGGGAGAATTTTTTTAAATGCCATGGGAAAGCTCAAGGTCTTAGCAAAAAAGTGGGTTTAAAGGGCAATCACAAAGTCAAGCACACCTCATAAATGGAGAAGAATCTTGTTAGGAACAATTCATCCCCACCAGCAACATATTTTGAGAACTCAAGAAAAAGGAAGTTGAAACCCAATTCCCTTGCTAAACTCGTGTGCTTATTGACTCAATCAGGTAAGTGCTCTATCTCTTATACTTCTAGTGCCTCAGATTCACCTTGTTCTAGTTCCTAGATTGAGGACCGGGAACTAGGGACCGCATAACATGTAGCCCAACCATTTATTTTTTTTGGTGAAATAAGACGCATAGCCCAACCATATCCATAACATACTTTCCATGCCTGGAAATAGAAAAATTACTTTTTCAGATGGCCAACCTGTGACTATTTCTCGCAATGGACAGCAACTCTAACACCCACTCTTTCTTTAAAGAATGGATTGCAAGTCCCAAAGTTACCATCTAATCTGGTACCACTCACCAATTAGCCAAGGACTTAAACTGCATAGTAATTTTTTCCCCTAAATATTGCATTTTCTGGATCAAGTCACATTAAGGATGATAGGAATCATTAGAGAAAGAAATGGTCTCTACTACCTTGAGGAAATGAGTATGGAAAAACAAAACCAGCTAGCCCTCTCCTGCTCATCAAAAAATTCTTCAACAAAACTAGGATTTCGTTTCACCATTTCTGGCTTGGACATCCACCTTTTGATCTTCTCAAGGACTTGTTTCCTCCATTTTCTAAAACTGTCGATGTTAGCATTTGCATCGTGATACTCTTGAACTTGCCAAACATCACCATGTATCATTTCCACCAAGTAATACAAAGCACGTTGTACTCTTCTCTCCGATGCATAACAATATATTAGGCCCATCTATAATCCCTAACATTTCAGGCTCGATGGTCTATATCTTTTAGTAATGATTGCACTAGAACAACTTGGTTATCTTCAATGAAGGAAAAATTAGAACAACTTGGTTATCTTCAATGCGATTCGAGATTCTATTAAAAGGATTAGGTCTGACAATGCAATGGACTATTTTAATCAAATTCTCTCATCTTCCATGAGTCTTGTGTTGATACAACCCAATAAAATGAGGTTGTTGAAAACACACTTCCCTGATATAAAATGAGTACTATCACTCAGAGCGAAATTTGTCTTAACAACAACGTACCCAACAAGCAGAGTGTCATGTAGAGTATTATTAAACAGAAGCCCTATGACTATGCTTTCTAAATTTCACCCTAACTTCAATGATTCCTGCAAATTACCACCAAAATCTTTGTTTGTCTCATTTGTGCACATTCGTGCTGACAATAGGGGAAGCCTGATTCAAGAGCTTTGATATGTGCTTTTGCAGAATATTCAACCACCAAAGAGGGGCATAAGCATTACCACAGAAATTTTTCACCACCATGGAAGTCATCTTTCTTGAAATGAGCCCTCCTTTCAAGATTAAACTCCTTGTCTTCAGGGGAGAGAGTTTCTAGGGAAAATAAAGAAGAGTGGCAGTTTCTTCTGACTTATTTCTTCCAAGAACTCGGTCTTCATTAAAACAAAGTTGTTCTCCTTCCAACAACTAAATCTGAAAAGGAAACTACCAACAATGAAAATGAACCTAAATTTACTTCGAAACTATGCAGGAAAGACAGCAACCTGGTTTAAATACCATTATGCCACTTCAGGTCTACAGAAGCGAGGGCCTGTTTTTAATCCATGGAGATCCAAGGACCCCAACCAGGTATTGAATCCATCTCTTTCCCATCTATTGTTGACAATGATTCTGTTTCTCATGATTTTCCTTATACGATTTGCCTATTGTTATTAGAAAATGAACTAGAAAATGTACCAAATATCCAATCCTTCAACTTGCCTTCTTTCATAGATTATATCCCGAATACTAGTAAGTTTCTTGGCCACATTAGATTCTGCTGACATTCCCTAAACTCTTCACGAGACACTAAGGAAAAGAATTAGGTACAAGCCACAAGGGAGGAAATAAATGGACTGGAGAAAATAACACATGGAAAATACTTCAGCTTTTTTCAGTAAAAACCCTAGTAACAGGCATTTCCCATCCCACCTTTTTCTTCATTTTACTGTCTCTGCAACTAGAGTGACATGGCCAGTGTAGTTCCTTTCCATCTCTCTCTATCTCTCTCTTTTCAATTCAACTTACCTCACTACTTTCTGTCTCTATTTCTTTCATTTTGCTTGTTTTCAACCTTTGTCAGCAATATCCACTAACATCATCTTCCTCTCTCTACTCTGGCAATAAATCAGTGTCAATATGATATAACTCTTCCTTCTCACCGAACAGTGTCGTTTCGAAGATGAACATCAAGCATCAGACATATATTTCATACCAAAACCAAGATCTTCTGGTGGCAACACAGAATGCCACCAAAAATGCCAAGAAACAGACAAATATCTTCTAGTTTATTTTTACCTAAAGAAAATCGTGTGCGAACCAAATTTTTCTCTAATTGTTTTTGGATTAATTAATTCTAAAAATGGTTTAATTAATTGATTGTAAGGATTTTACATATAGAATCCCTAGATTCTAAAAATTTATTGCAGAGTCAAACTTGTCTAATTAGATACATTTGTGTGTGTATATACTGATCATGTACTAATAAAAGATATAACAAAGATATTATTCCTTTCCACTTCTTCATTTTCTAACATATTTATAGACATGTAATTTTTTGAAAATTAAACCAAAATTGAAAAATGATAATGAAAATATGGCAGAAAAAGATTAAAAAATGAAATGGATACATATTTTCACAATTTTGCAAATTTTTTTGACAACTATATAATCTGTTTGTGTATAAAAAAATAAGAATCTCAGAATAAAAACTCAAAATAGTTTTCTATAATCAAACAGAGCCATGATATTTGATATCCTACCCCTTAGGTCCATATCCTTTCCCCTTGATACTAATTGTTTATAAAGTTAACACGGTTATCATTAGTTCACTTTTGTGTTTTCCTTACCGGATAACAATGGATAAGTTCAGGAAGAACAAGGAAGTGAAGGCCTACGTTGTGTAAAACCAGGTAAGAATCAAACTAACTCCTAATGATTATTCCAGGTCATTTATTATCTTGTATTTTAGAAAAAGAAAAAGAAAAGGAAAAACAGCAAAGAATTTACCTGGCCCGTGCTGTCGAGATTTCCTTTATAAACCCGACCAAATCCACCTTCTCCTAAGAAAGACTCTGGCCTAAAATTCTTTGTTGCAGCTGCAAGTTCTCGGAAGGTAAATGTTTGAGCAGCTATATTGACACCAAGCCCATCCCTGGGACCTGGTAATTCCCTCTTGGACCCCCCATTGCTTCTTGATCGGAGCCTCTCCCCTCCTACAAAAGTTCCATCAAGTACAGATCCATGATCATCATGTCACTCGCAATCATAACCAATACAAAAAGATATATTCAACTACAAATGGCTAAAAGAAAAATCTCCATCAAGCATTCACTTCTATCATACATACGTCAACAACTAAATAGTGTGAAGAAAAGATGAATTTGAGTGTTGCAAGCTAATTTAATAAAATGGATTTCAGATGGAAAAGTAGTTAGTCTAGGCATTGGATCATTCAGCAAATTATCAATCCACAAATTGAAAATCAATTATAAGATCCCACTGTACCTTTCTAAACCGCATCGAAGTTAGTTGAACACGCCAAAAAATAGTCAGAGCAGATCAAATTGAAAAAAAAAAAATATCATCATCATAATAAGGAGTAAAGGATCAAATAAATAAATGACAAGTACCCGAAGACAATTTTGAAATGTTGTTGGGTACTGTTGCTTGGCTTTCCTTCCGATCCTCGGTTTCTTTCTGAGTATTCAACTTCTCTTCTTCTTTCGAATCGAAGCAAGAAAAACAACCCATCTCCTTCAAAATCAAACAATCGAAATAAATTCCCTAAAATCTTTCTTTACGTAAAGACGCGGTTTACTCAAAACCCAATCAACGATTCGTAATTCAATTCCAATGCTCTTTCAAGCTAAAATCCCGTGTATCAACTCAACATCCGACAATCTCTATTATCTGATCATAAGCAACAAAGTAATGAACCCCAGTTGAAGCATAACAATAACAACCACAAAAGGAGAACTACCGATAGATAGATTGATACATATATATATATATATATATAAACAAGAAAAGAAAAAGAAAAAAAAACAGGAGAGAGACAGAGGGAAAATCAATTGACTTGTAGGTGGGAAAGAAAGAAGATCAGAAGAAGATGAAAGTGAAACATGGGTGGATGGAAGAAGGGAGTGTCTACTGCTCTTTACTCATTGACCCTCAAAATAACAAAACGCTGCTCGCTAGATATTCTCTTGTGTCCTGAATTCCAGTATAAAACCAAACCATTCAATATTTACTGCGCTCTGATATTTTTCGTTTTATTCTTTATTTCTTACAGACTGAGAAATTATATTAAAACTAAATTAAATAAATAGATTGAATATAGATAAACCGTGTCCATGTCACGTGCCGGAACTGGCGGCACACACAGTGGGTCCGGGGAGTGAAGTACTTTTCCATACGGTTATTCCTGTCCGCAGAAATATACCGTAGCCGGTCCCAGACGGTTAATTTCAAGTGTTAATATGTGTAAATTTTTTATATATTATATTGTATTTAAAAAATTATTAAGTTAAATAAATAAATTATTGATGAAAAAAATAATTTGATTGACTGAAAAAAATGTCTTTTAAAAAATTAAAATTAAAAAGTTTTTGTATGTTCAAGACTCGTAATAATATTATCATATCACCTCTCTCATAAATAATTCAATCTATTCCGATAAATTTATAAATATATTGACAATAAAATTAATATATTTTGCTCTTTCTAATTGGTACCATGCACTCTATAAAGATAATTTTTGATTTAATATATAACTACTGACAGTGTTACTTTAATAAACGATTTATAATAGTTAGTAATTATTAAATTACTATTTGTAAACAACGATATTATCTTTTAGTGTTTTGAGACTCTAATTAAGTTACTCAAAATTTAAGACTTCATATTGATTCGATAAAGTAATGTAATATTATAGTAGTCATTATAATAGAAATGTGATTATACGAATGTCAAATCATATTGATTAACATATTTAAAGAAAGATTTTGTTCTTCAACTAATATTCTTAAATTTGCTAGTTCTAAATTTTTTTAACAATAAATTAAAATTAACAAAATCTGCTATAACTTGTAGTGTATTTCCATATAAATATAAAGGGGGATTAAAGTTGACCAACAAGGTTCAAGTATCAACATCTAAATCATCTTTGTTTACCATTATTATTATCAATTTTTTTAAAATAAATAAAAAATAGTTTATTACTATGATCTCCTATTTATTATTGAATTAATCATATCCCTATTTCTAAGAAAATATTATATATAGACACACACAACATACTAGTAGTCTCCTAACACGCACGTCGTGTATGTTATTTTCTATTTATTTTAAAAAAAATTATATCAATTAATATAATTATATTAAAATATATTTAATTTAATTTGATAGTGTATTTTTAAATACGATTATGAAATTAAATTTAAACTATTTATTATTTTATATAAATTATTTTATTAAACCAATTATTAATTAAAATTTAATAATTTGCCATATTCGTTATTTATAATATAATTAAATAGTGTCTTTATATTAATTAAATAAATGACTTTTGCCATTATTACAATAAAACAACAAAACATGTGGGTCAAAATAAAAAGGAATAATTATTATTGTTTATCTTAATGCACACTTATATAATGTGCAATATGTATATAAATATGTATATACACGTAAATGTTAAAAATATTTAATTAAAATAACAAAATATTTAAAATTTGATAATTATAATTCATACTAAAATTTGTTAATAAATATTTACAACTTCTCAACCTCATTGTCTCTCTCTCTTGATGTCTCCTTTCAAAACTAGAAATTTCAAAATGTTACACATTTTTTCTCAATTTTTCTCGATTCTTAAAACCTAAATCATCCATTTTCAAAAATCTTTAACACCTTCAAGTCTATTTTTGTTTTGACTTAGACTTTCCTTTAAGTTAAGGTATGTTCTTGTGTCTTCTACTTCATGTCTCCGTTTATCATCTTTTCCTATTTCAATAAATATCAATCATGTAAATGTTTTTTTTTCTCTTTCTCTCTCTTGTCTTCTCTTTGTTTGCTATTTTATGCTTCAATTGTCTTCTTTGCATTGTCTCTATCCTATGCACTCTTTCTTCTTGCTATTGTTTTGGTTTTTGGCTTCTCTCTTCATAATTCAATCAATAGAATATGAATCAGAAAGATAAAAAGAAGCAACACCATTTGATGAGAGGAAATAGTGGCCCTTACCTAATTGGAATAAATAAATAGGTCGATCACACCACTACTAAAGTGCCCTTCAATTTGCTCTCCAATAAGGCCATCTCACTCGTTCGCCGATAGTGAAGAGAGAGAAAGTAGTAAAAAGGGAAAGAGAAAAAAAAAAGAGAAGTGAGATGGAGATGGGTAAATTTGAAATATTTTTATGTGGAGTAGAGTTTAATTTGTTCAAGCCAGTCTAAATTTTAAATTTTTATTACATCAAATGTTATGTAAAATATTATATGATATCTAACTTAAAAAAGTAACCAATCAAATAATATAATATATCTAAACTAGTGATATATGACATTTTTATTAACTGTGTTAGTAGCCATTAACGAAATATGTCTAATTTAAATATTTTTAAAAATATATAGACGAATTTAATGCAAAATTAAGATAATAATTAAATCAAACAAAAAATAATATATTGATCGAAAAGATATTTAAGCCACTATTTATGTAATAATTTATACTTTAAAATTATAGTAATAAAATATACACATTAGATTAAGTAGTGTATAGTTAATGATGACCTAAATACCTTTTTCATCTTATACTAATTTATTCATTCAATTTGGTCCTTGTATCATTATTATTATTATTTTGGTCTTTACTCATTCAAAAATTGTTCATATTATTTTCATTAGTTTCTATTAACACTATTAATATATTTATCATTTGCCACGAGATTTGAAATGCGATATCATTTGATTATACACTTTTTCATATTAGATATCGTGCAACGTTTGATGTGCAAAAATACTCAATCAAATAATATCACATTCTCAAAATGATGTCGCGTAACAAATATATTAATGGTATTAACAGTAAGTAATGGAAAGAAACTAATATAAATAATTTTAAAAACTACAAGGATCAAAAGAACAAAAGAATTTAGATGATGCTTCAGCTCCAAAAAAAGAAAGCCCAATCCAATACCATATTTGATAGTTAAACGTCCTAATGAAAACCCAAAAAAATACTCCCCAGCATTTTTCGGCCCATTAAACTAAACGATGTCGTTTATGGTAACGCCAAAAAACAAAGTCTTAACCTGCATTATAAAGCCATAGATATAAAAAAAAAAAAAATAAAAAATTTGCACCAGAAAACTAAATGTGCTATATATCTTATTAATTTATAATTACAAGTCAATTTCGGCTTCTCCACCATCCCCCAGATTCTAAATCTACAGCAGGCGCTGGACCATTCACGATTCATGTCATTGTAGAAACTTATTAATTAATTATTGTGATGACAAATAAAAATTCCTCTGCTATCGTTGACAATTGCTTATCTTTATAAACATATACATACATATAATATAATGTAGATGTAGACAAGATGCTCTCATGTCCATGTGGGCTTTATTTTATAAATACCAAGAGCTGCGTAAAGATTGCCCATCAAAGACGCAAGTGAGAGAGAAGGGCTTTCTTCTGCTACACCTTTCTGTTTTATATCTTTCTCCTCTCTATCTTCAGATTCTAGGTTTCTGAAACCTAAAATCTCCATTATTGATGGCTATGTATCTTGAATATTCCTTACTCTGATTTCTCTTCCAATCTCTTGTTCATATAACCTCTGAATCTTTCGATTCTGGGTCGATCTCTTCTTCTTAATCAATTGAATGATCTACATATCATTTCTGTTTGGGAAGATATGAGCAACACCATGAGACCACGAGTAAAGGTGATGGTCTATTTGGTGTACGACAGAGGTTGATCATTAACCAAATCAAAATTATATACTACTTCTTTTTCTCTCTCATGAACGTTATATATATGTACACACACACACACATATATATATATTGGTATAGCCTTATATAGTTTCTTAAATCCAGAGGTGTTTCGTGGTGATTTTTAAGCCCAGACATCCATTTTATCTGTTACTGTTAACCTGAATCTTCTAGCGATCTGTTTTTACTTTTCGAACATTAAAATGGACGCTAAGAAACAAGAAAAGAAGAAAGGCGTGAATCATCTGATGAAGAAGACATGGGAGAGATGCAAATCGCTTGGACGTGGAGAGAAGAAGATGACGTCATCATTAAGTCTTATAAGTATGAGGAAGAAGATGAAATCTTGGCCGTCGATGGGTCAGATTTTGCCGGAGGGATGCATGTCGGTGTACGTGGGGGAGGAGAAGGAAAGGTTTGTGATAAAAACGGAGTGGGTGAATCATCGGCTGTTCAAGATATTGCTGGAAGAAGCTGAGTGGGAGTACGGTTACAGGAGTGAAGGTCCTCTGTTACTGCCATGCAAGGTCGAGGTTTTCTACCAGGTTTTAATGGCGATTAAAAATGCATGATTATGGTCCATGCCCACCAACATCTACATACTTATTCCAACTCCAATCAGTTATAGATGACAAGCATATATGTCATCATGCATGTATAGTACCAACCACCAATAAAGCTATATTATATATATGTATGTACGTATGTGAGTGCGTGATAGGGATGGTTTGTATATGTGGACAATCTATATATATAAATGGCATCTTTGTATATGTAATATCAGTGTTTGTTGTCTATCTTTTGATTTTTCAATGTCCGTTTCTAAACACTCAATTTAGTAACATAATACTAATAATTTAATTCTAAATATTTTTATGAATTTTTAATTTTGATTAGTTTGAATTAGGGAAATTAAAAATTAAAGACTATGAAATTTGATTGAAGAATTAACACAAAAATGAAATTGGAAACAGAGGATATACATTAGGTATTTTAAGAATTAAAGAGTTAGGGACCAAAGTGAAAAAAGAAGTACAAATAACCCTTATTATTATTATTATTATTATTCACATCCATATTCTAAAAATTTAAGCATAACTATAGTTTTAGTTTATGAATCTTTCATTACGAGTACATTATTTCATAATTAACTATAGTTTATTTTAAACTTTAAACAAGATATTTATCATTTGAATTTCATCTCAACTTGGTAACTCTTGGTGCTCAGGAAAAAGGAAGGTATATTTTTAACCAACAACTTTTTTTTAATTATTTAATTTCATTATATGAAGATCCTCACTGTGTTGGGAACAAAAGGCTTCCAAAGATTTATCCAAAAAAATATATGATACTGTAAATTATTAGTGTTATTATTTGAATTTATATTAATTATTTTTTATTAAGAAGAAAGATAGTAATGAAATAGTTCCAAATCAAGAAGAAGTTTACTGACTGAGTACAATAGAACTTGAAAAGATGAGGGGTTTTACAAAATTGAAGGCAGCTGAATACGTTGTAACTACTTGTTACTTTGTATATTTTGTTTGTACTAATTCTTAAACTAATATTTTTACATAATTATGAAGCATAAAGGAAAATAAAAGCACATCCTAGAGATGTAGGAACTTTAGAGAACATACGAGCTCTATTTTTCAAAAATTATGTATTCTCAAAAGTTAAAGGTGATGATAGGAGAGGGCATGTGCACTGCAGGGGGCTCATTGCACAAGAGGATCCTTTTCTTTTCTTTTTTTTTTTAGTTTTTTGTTCGAAATATGATTAGCCAGATGACCCTTTAAAAAAAGAATGAAGATACACGTAGGATAACTATATTAGTGTGCACAATGATCGAAAAAGGAATTACAAAGGGAGGATGTAATATCCATCTAAAGAGAAAAAAAAATGTAAATTAAAAAAATAAAATTAAATTAAAGTTAGGATGTAAATGAAAGGGAAGTGTAAGGGGACAAAGGAAATCAGGAAAATGAACGGTCCAGATCGGACTGCTTGAGGAGATTGGATAAAGGAGATTTAAAAGAAAATGAACGGTCTAGATCGAGTCATGAATATTCAAAGGCTGAGGGAACGAGTATAAAAGGGGAAGAGATTAAGGTTTTTCTTCATTTTGAGAGGAAAAGCCGAAAAGATGAAGGAAGAAAGAGAGAGAGAGAGAGGTAATCGGGGAGAAGAGGAAGAAGACGGTCGCGCGAAGAAGCTATCAGAGAAAGGGAGAGGAAAGAAGAGAGAGGCCGGAAGGGAAGAGGGAAGAAGAGAAAATGGAAGAGAAAGGGAGTGGTCGAGTGGGAGGAAGGGAAGCTGAGAATGGTCGCGCAAGGTGAGAGAAGAGAATGGGGAAAGCCAACCCATTCAGGAAGCCGAAGGGTCTTCCCCGAACATGAGAACCTAATCCACCATTTTGGGATTCTGATTTGCCGTTTGGGAAGCTGAAAAGTCTTCCTCGAAAAATAAAAATCCGATTTGCCGTATAAGAAGCTAAAAAGTCTTTATCAAAAAACGGAAATTTAATTCGCCGAACAGGAAGTCGAAAGATTTTTCGGGTAGGAATCCCGATAATTTCAGGTATTCCGTTGGGTAGTCGTTGGAACTCGTAATTTGATTAAATTAATTTATAGTATTTTGAAGTATTTTAATTAAATTATATCGTGTGTATATGAAAATTTAGACATTCAGTCAAATCCGAGAAAATGCATAAGAGAGTAAGTATTTCTAAATCTCAACCAAGTTTGAATTTCGAAAAGTGCATTTATTTTATAAAAATTATGAATTTTGAAATTTGAATGGATATTGACCCAATTTTTAATGAAAAAACAGAACCCAAATTATGATTGGTAAACTTAAGCAATTGGAACCCTATGAGGAGATGAAACTAGAAAATAAACCCAATAGACTGAGAGTTATTTAGACTGATGAAATATGAAATTGAAAAGAAAAATTTTCAATTAAGAAAAAATTGAAAAAAAAAATAAAATAAAAAAGTAAAAATAGAAAGAAAAAAATAATTGAGATTATAAAATGATCATTTAAACAAATTAAAAATTTTAGAATGAGAGGGTAGGAATGAATAAAGTAGAGACCCTGAATACCTTCTCGTTTATTTTGAATCGAGTAAGGGAGTGTGTGTGTATGTGGCTGAAGTTTAACGAGTATGGTGAACGTAACATAGATAGAGTCTGAAACCTAATCCAGACGTGGATAAATATTTGTGTGAGTGTGGGTCACCTAACAAATGTACCTGTTGTGGCCATTGTGTAATTTTTGTGTGTGTGCTATCCACGCGATGAGAGAATTTATTTCTCATTTTCTCGATGATGATATAAACGGCATCGCATGATGAAACCTTATAAATGATCTTTCGAGTGTATCTGTGATCTTTTGTGTGTGTGATTATATTTTGAAATGACGATTGATATTCGAGTGCATTTATGAGTTTCGAGAGTATGGAAATATACATTTGAGGTTTGTATATGATATTTGAAAGAATTAAAAAGATCGATAAGAAACATGTGAAATAATGCAAATAAGAAAATAAATTTTACACTTGAACATTTTTATTTCTCTTGTTTTTACCATATGTTTTGCATGAAATTTTATTTGAGTTGAGAGAATGAGAATATTTATTGAGTTGGTAAAGCTCATTAAATTTCACTATGATATTTTTCAGATGAGAATGAAAAGACAGAACCGCTGCTAGACGAGTAGAACCTATAAAAAAGATTCATATCTTCGTATATTTTGTGCATATTCAAAAAGTTTTATTTTATTCTATTAGACTCTAAATTCCAACATCATATTTTGTATATATAGTTACTGTAATTTTATACACATGCATGTATGAATTAAGCGAAGTTAAAAGAAAAAAATGGCGTAATGTAGTAACACCAATACAAAATATTATATATATGTATGTACATATAATATGAAGAGTTCACACTTCTAATTAATACTTTGAATTACTCATCATTAGTTTAACTACTTGATTTTAATAAAGGAGTACTATGTTATCTTTCAAAACAAATTTCATTAAACTTTTAAAGTGGTGGCATGTAAATCAGGAGATAATTACTTTTGTACACATATATACAACATGATATTATTGCATGTATTAAATTAATTTCTTTTCTAATGTGGGTTGACCAAATTATATACATAATAAAATTATAATAATTTATGTCCCATCATTGCAATTTGAATATGTAGATGTGATATTCAAATTCTTAATAGAAACTTAAACAATCCACCTGTGCACCGACCATAATTAAGCATTTCTACATGTCATTAGCAGGCATGACGTGACGCGATCATCACATATGATCTTGACTTTGTTATTTTTAAAAGCTGTTTACCTCATATATATATATATATGTTTATTTAATTTTGTTTTAATTACCAAACAAGTATTCTATTTTAAACACTATATATATATATATATGACTTTCATATTGCCCCACTTGGGCAGGATTAATTCATCATCAATTTTGTCTTATTAATACCAGTAAATTAAACTTGTCTATCTCAATTATGTATACGTACAATTAAGGCAATTTTGTAAGATTAATTATCTTTTGAACACATTCGCCTCCCACGTAAATTATATTAATTAAAAAAAAAATGAAATTGATGCAATTTATTATTATTTTATATGGTTGTGGATGTAGGGACTGTCCTTTAATCAACCTCCTCATTAGAAGTTTATATGTTAATATTAATGTAACAAAATAATAAAAATTAGCTGTTATATTTATATTTAATTTATTCAATTAGATATGTAAATCTTATTGTTCAAGATTTATTTTTCTTAAATTAATATTAATGTATATTTCATTAACAAAATTATATCAATTAATTAAGAATGAAGAGAGAATGATGATAAAACTAAAAATTTTAAAATATTGCTTTTTCTTGTTTTCCTTTCATTATTTGCACTTTCATTAATGGCCACATTCATAAACGGATGAACTTAGAAAATAAAATTATAAAAACATAATTTCATATAACAAAGGAAGCCTCAATTTCTTTTTGTTATAAGCTCATCAAAGTTTCCATCTCTCCCAACCTCTTTCTTTTACTTCACTTATTTTAATCTCGAAAAAGAAAATTGTATTTTCTCTTTAAATTAATCCATCCTAAAGAGGTAAGTTGCAACACCCAAATTTATTTTAATATAATTTGAATTAAATTGTAGATATAATGTTGTAGTTTTTTTTTTAATTTTAATTTAATAAAAAATAGAGTAAAAGGGATGGATGATTAAATTGAAAACAATTTTAGGAAAAAGAGATGAAAATTTCGGTTTTAGAGATATTTTTGAAAGAAAAATCGAAAAACAGATGTCAAAATGTAATTTTGAAAAGTTTTGCCACGTCAGACACCGGATCAGCAGCCCGGACCAACCAAGACGCACCAAGTGGCAGAGACGCTGACGCAGGAGGCCACATAGGAGATCTGAGTGCCCGTAATCGAACGACTGAGATCCGTTCCCACGCGCACGGACGGCCTGGATGCACTCCCTCCCAAACACGATTGAACGGCCAGATTCAAACACGATCAAACAGCCTAGAATGAATCGCGATCAACGGTCCAGATTAGATCGCGATGAACGGTCCAGATCAAAAGCGGATTGATATAAATAACCCCTATCCGCACCAGACCCTAACCCTAGTCGCCAGAACCCTTTGCCGAAGAAGACGACCCAACCGCCAGGGAGCCACCTGCCGCCGCAGCGGAACCATTTCTGACTGCCCAAAATGGTAAAAACTTTTTCTTTTGCACGAAATTCAATTTTAAGCTTACCCATGACCAAATCGGAATGAAAAGACTGACCAATTGGCCGGAAAACACCGGTGAAGACCGACGACACCGCCGCAGGAAATTTCACAAAATGCCTCCGATGAAGCCCTTCCTAATTCCCATTTCACGTAATTTTTTCACTACTGTGATCACTGTTTTCTTCTTTATAGGTTGATCGAAGCGAAATACCTAATTGGAACGTGAGCCGGAGGAGGCACCGCACTAGAGAGCCCCACCACTGGTGAGTTTCGATTTTTTGTATTTTCTCGGCCAACCGAAGCCCTTTAACGTGGTTACTCGCAGAAATCGATGCAAAATCTACCGAATTTGGCCAAAAACAGCCATTTCGAGGCGGACCGTTGTCACAGGCTGCAACGCCGTCCTTGAAGCACGGCGGAGCTGCCGTGCTGGATTTCTAAAATTGGCCAAGTGGGCCCTGGGACTAATTTTGGATTTATTTAGAATTTTTGTAGGTACTATAAGCGCGTTTCAGTTCCCGGAGAGAAAATTCAGGGAATCCAGGGTCCGACCGTAGGCATAGTAAACTATTTAGCTCTTTAGCATTAAATCGAGTAAGGATCTCTTACCCTATTTCCTATCATATAATTGAAGTATAAATAAATAATAATGTGGTATTTTGTGCGATTTTAGTAAACATGCATAATTAATTACTGATTGCTAATGGAGCCTGAACCGAAAATTATTCTATATTAATCTCTATTGATGTATTTTACAATCTAAAAGCATGATATTATCTTATCAATTTATTTTATGGTTTGAATGCATGAATTGTTGCTTTATGTGACTACTATTTGATTTAGGATTTGAGACATGATTGCATTACCTTATGCATGTTTATTTGCTTATGTGATTATATTTAATTTAAAAATGGAGACTAAAGGAAAATGGAAGAGTGGTGTGATTAAATAAACAGATAGAATGACAGTCTTACCAGATATCCTGAGAGATGGTGAACGGACCAGGTACATAGGGAACCCTACCGTGAATATTGTCTCATACCAGATTGGGTATGGAGACTGAATAATTTGGCGCTCATACTGGACGGGGTATGAGGACGACCCACTTTACTCTCATACCGGACGGGGTATTGAGGTTTAATGATTTGGCACTCATATCGGACGGGGTATGGGGACGGCATTGTAATTGAGATTGTTAAAAGAAATGGTTCACGTATAGCGGAGACATCCCTATAAACCCCCATGGATACTAGTAGGCTAGTGAAAAGAGAAACAGTTATAATTTGGTTTATTGTTAATAGATATGGATTTATAATATGTTCTATATTGTTGATTGTTTATGAAGTTATGATCTGTAGGGTATTATTATTTTTATAGGTTATTGTTATAAATTCTACTATAGTAAGTGAACGGTAAATGGTTTTATTTTTAATAAATGTATTAGTTTAAATTTAATGCTCAATTAGTAATTTTTGATTTTATACCAACTTTTATTTTTATACCGTTGATATAATGTGATATCCTTACTGGGTTAATGTGGCTCATCCTTTATTTAACTATTTCATATCAAGAGGACCAGGTTCCAGGGCCCGATTTGCAATAAGATTGCGAGTAGATGCTAGATATTTTCTATTTTTTATTTGTTTCCTTATTTCTTGTGTTTCTTTCAAAGAATTAATTCCGTAATACTATTCAGTACTTTTAAGTTATTGTGTAAGGAATGTAAATTTTAACTTTTTATTTTTCTTCCACACTTAAGTTATTATATATTTCTTTTTGGATTTCTGGGGTCGTTACGTAAGCATTTTCTTATATTACATTATTACTTATATTACTTATACAATCTCTCTGGGAAGAGAAAAAAAAAGCTTTTTCTTATATTGGGAGGCTATAGCTCTCTCTCTTTCTTACAAAGAAGAAGATATGTCCTTGAATATGGGTATAAAGAACAAAGAAAATATATTAAAAGAGAAAATATTTACATTCTTAAGTTTTAAATAACTATTTTTATATGCTATGTGAATGCCCATATGTAAATAATACCAAATAACTAAGCTTTAAATAACTTAAATCCCTAACTTACATTCCTCACCTACGTTCCCCACTTACATTCCTAAGTTTCTAATAACACCAAATATTTGGTTTTTTTAGGGTATGTGAATGCTCATATATTAGTAATATCGAAGCATGGTAGGAAACTCATAAAATGACATAAACTAGTCTTTGCAATTCCATAATGGATATCATGTAGTAATATACTGATGATTTAGCAAACTCGCTTTTGAATGAATATTTGCACACTTGCGCATATATTAACCATGTGAGTTATTAGTGGAATAGATACTTGTAATATATAAAAGCCCAAAATATGGGTAATAAAATAATACTAAAATTTATTAATTTGTAGAATTAGTTTAAAATTTAGGGTTACATTCATTATACAATTTGATTAAAATAAGAATACCTTTAAAGAACATAAATAAAAAAGTGTAATACGGAAAACCTATGAGAAGAACCTCCGCTGTGCAACTGGAAAAACGAGAGGCAACCTTCTACCTAGTTTTTTTATTGCTCAGGATCCGAGTCTTGATCGTCCTGCTCTAAAATAGTTAATAATAAAAGAATGACCTACAATAGCTCAGTAAGAATATCAATGTCTTACTACTGATATGAAAAATCAAGGGTTTGTAGAAATCGTAAAACAACCAATGGAGCTCATTTTTCTTTCTTAAGTAAATTCATTTAACTGAAAATGTTAATTCTTCACTCATCCGTAAGTTTCTAAATGCCATTTATAAAGATAAGAATCAGAATCGTAATTCGCACTATGCATTCTAAAAGACCAATAGTAATTAATATTTACCATTTTTATTTACTTACCGATGCTGCTAGGGGTCCATAGAGGTCTCCACTACACGTGGACCAAACATCCATTCAATTAATCAAATGGTCGTCCCTATATCCTGTCTGGTAATGGGCGCTAAACATACCGCCACCTCAACCCCATCAAGTAATGAGCGTGATCAAACTAATTCCCAACTCCATCTGATATAGGCCTTCTCAGTCCCGTTTGACTGAGGATAACGTTCACAATAGGGTTTACCCTATGTACCAGGTTCGTACATACTTTCCCATAACACCTACTAAGCTCTTTAATTTAACAATGTTGCTTACATGTACAAGTTTCTATTACTATCTAATCATCAAATACGTTCAAAACTCATATTTCATAATTACAAGAAAATGAAACAATCAATTAATGAAGCGATATAAATTAAAACCCAACAGCTCAAGAAACATAATTAAGACATTAGTTGCAACTGATATAACGGAATAAAAATGAAAACAATTTGAGTAAACTTAATAGACAAAAAACATAAAAAATAAATTAAAATACACTAAGATAAAACGAAGTAACGATAAGCAATTGAGGATATAACAATAAATAGACAACACGGATAAGCTAGAAACAATTATAAACTGACCAGTTACTGATTTCATCGGTGACTTGTATTTAATTAATCAAGGGGTCGTCAACCATTTATAATTTTCTATTTATTATTAATTTTACTTTTATTTAACTGTAATAGGAGAAAGGGTTAGAGATTCTTACTCTGGATCGATGTCCAAAACACCATATTTTCTACTAAGCTTTTCGGTGGTTCCCATTTTCTGAATTTCTTAGATTTTTCTATTAAAACCAAAACATACGTCAAATAATGTGAAAATACCCAAAAACGGCCTAAAAGGGAAAAAAAAAACTCACTGGGGGTCGGTTTAGGGTTCTGACACAATGGTGCCGTCGTGCTCCGCAATTGGTTCTACTTCTATGGCAATTCCTCCTCTTGGTTAGGCCGGTTTCGACTGGTTCTGGGCAAAAACCTATTCACTTCGGGGTTAGGCAGTGTCTATTAGTGAAAAAAAGAAGAAAATCAAAACTTATCGGTGGTTCTGGCTTTCCGGTGCAGTGGCTCTACTAACCTCCGCCACTTCTTCCTAGTGGTTGCAGCTTTTCTTTGGGTACCCTACACCAAAAACATGTTAGATGGTCTAGGGTCGAAAAACAGAAGGAAATGGGAAAAGGTTCAAGCTCATAGGAGTGTTTTCTGGTTTCCAGTGCGGCGGCTCAACCGATCTCCACCCTTCGTTTTTAGCTTCCCCTCGGGTTTTCCTGCAACAAGAAAGGGTCTTGGGTAGCTTGGAATAGAAAAATAGGACGAACAGAAGAAAATTGCACTTACCAGTGTCGATTTGGGTCTCCGTTGTAGTGGCGACGGTGGTCGGCTTCTCATATGATCGCCATTCTTCTTTTTTTTAGTTAACTAGTGTGCGGGTCGGGTTAGGATTTTGGTGGAAAATGAGTTTAAATACTCCTCTTCTCTCGATCTAGGTTGACTGTTCAGGTCCCCGTGGATCAATCTTAGCTGTCGGATCCCATTTATTTGGGAAACAAATTCGGACCATCTGATTGAAGGTACGCGGACCGTTCGATTGTGCCTAATGGGGGAATAGATCTGGACCATTCGTGCATGTGCGAGTGAATACAGGACATTAGATCATTTGGCATGCCGATTGCCTATGTGGCCTCCCGCGTGGAACGCATGCTGACATGTTTGCCACGCAGTACACGACGACTAGTCATGCTACTGACGTGATCGTCCTATGTGACCACTTTTTCTATTTTGCACTTTGGCCCCAATTTTTAATTTTTCATTTCAAATGGGTCATTCCTTATTTCTAATTTGGGCCATTCCTTTTAAAATTATTTTCAAATATATCCAAAATGCATATTTCTCAAAAAATTTTAAAAAATTAAATTTAAAAATTTATTATTCTTATTGAAATTAATTTATGCCATCTCGAGCCTAAATTCCAGGTTCGAGATGTTATAACTCTCCCCCCTTAAGAAAATTTGTTCCGTCAAATTACTGTCCCTAACCAAATATTTGAGGATATCAAGCCCTGAAGTCTGATTCTAACTCCCAAGCGACCTCGTCCTACTAGTGATTTTGCTCTAGTACTTTAATAAAATGGATTTTCTCTATTGTGAAGTACTCTGGTCTTTCAGTCTAAAATACTAACCGGTAACTCCTCTTAAGATAAATCCTCCTAAAGTAGAAGTGGTTTGTAGGACAAAATATGTGAGAGATCGGGATTATACTTAAGTAGCATTAACATATAGAAGACGTTATCGACTCTGGATAGTTCTGGAGGCAGTGTTAGTCTGTAGGCAGATATCCCAATTCTGTCCAAAATCTCAATTGGTCCAATGAACTAGGGGTTCAACTTTTCCCTTTTTTCAAACCTGGTGATACTCTTAAAGGGAGTGATCTTAAGAAAAACTCGATAGCATTTTTCAAATTCCAAATCTCTTATTCGAGTTTTCGCATTACCTTTTTGTCTACTCTGAGCCGTCTAAATATTTTTTCTGATCTTTACAATCTTCATTGTAGTCTCATCTACAAGATCTGTACTAATCAAATTTTTATCGCCCACCACTTCCCAACAGATCGATGATTTATAAATTCAGCCATACAATACCTCATTTGGAGCCATACCAATAATCGCCTTATAACTGTTATTATTGATGAACTCTACCAGGGGTACGTGGTCATCCTAATGCCCTCCGAAATCTAGAACAAGAGCCATGAGCATATCCTCCAGTGGGCGAATAGTTCACTCTGATTGTTTATCTGTCTGGGGTGGAATGTTGTACTAAGAGATAATTTTGTCCCCATTGCTTGTTGAAAACTTATCTAAAACCGAAATGTAAACCTGGGGTCCCTGTCCGATATCACTATCACTAGAACTCTATGTAGTCTGACTATCTTCTGAATATAGATTCTAGCTAGTTTGTCAAAGGGATCAATCATTCTGATGGCTAGAAAATTAGAGGACATAGTGAGTCAGTCAATAATCACCCAAATTGCATCGTGTCTCGAGCGTACCTTAGGCAATCTTGTTATAAAGTCCATGGTGATATATTTCCATTTTCACTCCAGAATTGGTAACGGCTGAAGTAGCCCACCTGGGCGTTGATGCTCTGTTTTGTCATGTTGGCATATAAGGCACTTAGAGACAAGACC
The DNA here is from genome assembly GCF_054855325.1 of Carica papaya. NCBI lineage: Eukaryota > Viridiplantae > Streptophyta > Magnoliopsida > Brassicales > Caricaceae > Carica > Carica papaya. Next base: position 10,291,826 of record NC_142309.1, on the reverse strand, counting down.
AACAGTTTTTTTTTTATCCCGCTCCACCAGAATTGAGGTCGCATGTTTTGGTACATCTAAATACTTCCTGGATGCATGGTGAACTTCGAACTGTGAGCATATATCATGATATCCTCTTTCAACTCCCTATTACTAGAAATGCATAACCTATCATGGAACCTGAACAACTCATCGGCAAAGACTCAGAATTTTGGATTCAAACCCTGTTCTGTATCCTTTTTAGAGCCACTAGAGTGGGATCAGTCAGTTGAGTCTCTCCTATTTTCTGGATTAATTCGGGTTGCACTACTAAATGGGCTAGACATGTGACCCTTTTCAAGTCTTGACACTGTATCTGTTGTGTAGTCTTTATTATCCTGTACTCAAAAATCATTATGTGAGCTAACATATTTGTATTCTTCCTACTGAGGGTGTTGGTTATCACATTACCCTTACCTAGATGGTACAAGATCTTACAATCATAATCTTTGAGGAGTTGTATCCAACGCCTCTAATGCATGTTGAGATCCTTCTATGTGAATATATATTTTAAGCTCTTATGGTCTGTGTAGATTTTAAATGTTTTCTCATATAAGTAATGATATTAGGTTTTTAAGGTGTGGATAATGGCGGTAAGCTTCAAGTCCTGGGTAGGGTAATTCTTTTCATAAGTTTTTAACTGTATGGACCCATAAGTTATGACCTTTCTGTGATGCATCAGAACGCAACCCAATCTTTGGTAGGACGCGTAACTACATATTGTATATCCACCTATTCTATTCAGCATATCCAAGATTGGTACAGTAGTAAGTCTTTCATTAAGTTCTGTAAAGCTCTTTTCACATTTCTCATTCCACTCAAACTTGACATTTTTCTTCGTAAGTCATGTTAGGAGGGCGACTATACTTAAAAATCCTTCTATAAACCTGTGGTAATAAACTGTCATACCCAAGAAGCTTCGAAGTTCCTTAACTGAAGACAATTGTTTCCAACCCATCACTGCATCAATATTGTTGGGATTCCCTGACACTCCATTTTTTGATATTATGTGTAATTGGAAGGAAGTCTGCTCAAGCCAATGCCCATACTCATTTTTGCATATAGTTTTTTTTCCTGAGAACCTGTAAGACCTGAGTCATATGCTGAGCGTGTTCCACTCTGCTTTTAGAATAGAATAGGATATCATCAATGAATATTATGAAAAACTGAACTAAGAACAGACTGAAGACCCTATTCATCAATTCCATAAAGATCACATATGCATTAGTTAATCTGAATGACATGACAAAGAACTCATAGTGCCCATACCGGGTCCTGAAAGCCATTTTAGGGATGTCTTCTGCCTTGATCTTCACTTGATGGTATCTTGAATGCAGGTCGATCTTGGAAAAAATCTGTGCATCTTGTAATTGGTCGAAAAGATCATCAATCTTGGAGAGTGGGTACTTGTTCTTAATTGTAACTATATTCAGTTTTCTGTAGTCAATACAAAACCTCAAGGACTGATCACTTTTTCTTACGAACGTGACTCCGGCACCACAAGGGGATATGCTATGTTGAATGAACCCATTATCTTGTAGATTCTTGATCTGTTTTCTCAATTCTTCCATCTCGATATGACTCATTCAGTATGTGACAATCGAGATAGGTTGAGTGTCATGCTAAAGATCTATGGTCAATTTGATGTCTCGATCTACTAGCAGTCCTGGTAGCTCATTAGTGAATACGTTTGAAGAATCACAGACAATAGGAATATCTTCAATGCAAATCTATTTCTAGGGTTTGCTTAACATGGAAAAGAATAGTTGGGTCAAGGACATTTAATAAACAATGGAGTTACCTCATTTGAACAATATCTAAAATTTTTATTAATTTGTGAAAGACTCTTCGTTAGGAATGTTGAATATAAGTTTATTATAAAAACAGTCTACAGTAGCGTGATACACTGCTAACTAGTTCATTTCCAGAATTATATCAAAATCCTCTATGTCTAATGCTATTAGATTTATGCTCAATTTCCTACCTGCTATTTCTATGATATAAGCTTTGTATATAACATTATCCAGTAATGTCTTGCTCCCAAATGTTGACACAAACTAAACAGAATTAAGGCTTTCAGGTAACACATTTAAATTTTAAGTAAAAGCATGTGAAACAAAAGAATGTGAAGTACCAGTATCAATCAAAACATGTGCAAGGTGGTTGTAAATAATATACGTACCCTGTATCACATCCGAGTTGGCTTCAACATCCTTTTGGGTGAGTATATAGACTTTACCCTGAATTGTGGGTCTAGTTTGATTCTAATTCTGCGAACACTCTCTCACGTAGTGCTGGGTACTCCCGTATATGCAGTAAGTGTTGTTGAAGAGATAGTAAGCTTCATGATCCTTGCCACAGTACTGGTAAATCTTGTCGCGTCCTATTACTGAGGCCTGAAAAAGAGCTTGAGTTGCGGGCTTTGGTCTCTTGTTTTGCTGGTTCAGTGTAATAGGTGTTGGCCTGCGATGTGAGACTGGGGGCTTGGAGTTGCACACTACCAAAAAAAAAATGCAGAGGTTCATTTCTATCAATTATGTCTTGCCCAAGACTACTGAATAAGTGCTAAGCTTGAAGATATACAATTGTTGTTTGATCTCAGGATGGAGACCCCACTCAAACCTTCTTACCTTATTGCCTTCTTTAGTCATGCTCTAAAGAGAGTATCAGCCTAACTCTAGGAATTTCTGAGCATATTCTGTTACTGACAAATCTCCTTAGACTAGGTGGACAAACTCCATCTCCTTCAGATGTCGGAGGTGTTTTGGAAGGTACTCAGCATTGAAGGCTATTAGAAACTATTCCCAAGCGATTGGAGTGGGTAGAGTAGTCTGCTTCAGTTGCCACAAACGCCCTGCCTCACCTATAAGCATGTAAGTGGCAAGAATAACCTTCTGTTCGAGAACTACTCTAAAGGTCGCGAATGCCTTCTCTATCTCTACTAACCAATATTCAGCTTCTTCAAAAGTGGATGCCCCTATAAACATAGATAGATTAAATCTCTTGTACTTCTCTATGTAGCTGGATCCATCATAGATGGAACTAGATCCTGCTGAAGGGGAACTGGATTATGCTAGGGAGGAACTAGATGGCTCTGTGGCAGCACCTGATTGTATGGTAGGGACACCGGATTATTTTGTGGTGGTGCTACATGATACGGTGGAGGAATAGAGTTATACCATGGTGATACTAGATCATCTTGGTGTGGAGGTGGCTCATACTGTGGCAGTGGTGGAGGGGGATCAGACAACTCCTTTCTCTCCTCCCTAGTCTGCTAGGCAGAGATGAGTCTTTTAAGCATCTCGAAGAATCAATCAACATTCCCCCGAAGTGATCCTTCCCGAGCTGCTCTATTTGGTGGGGACCTTCCTCTCCTTATGTTCTTGTACCTACATTTCACAATAAAGGTTTGAGATTCGGGTTGCATCGAATTACACTAATTCTATGTGTAAAGAATGGTTATGAGGAACTTGGCTCTAACACAAACTATAAAAGCCCAGAATATGGGTGATAAAATAGTACTGAAATTTATCAATTTGTGAAATCAATTTAGAATTTAAGGTTATATTCCTTACATAATTTGATTAAAATGCCTAATAGGACTATGGGAATGCCCTTAAAGAACATAAATAAAAAAATATAATACAAAAAACCTATGTGATCAACCTCCACTACACAACTGGGGAAACGAGAGGCAACCTTCTACCTAGTTTTCTTGTTGTTCAGGATCCAAATCTTAATCATTCTGATATGAAATGATTAATAATAAAAGGGTGAACTACACTAACTCAGTAAGAATATCAACGCCTTACCACTGATATGAAAAATTAAAAGTTCGTAAAAATCATTTAACTGAAAATGTTAATTCCTCACTACTTTAAGTTCTCAAATATAATTTATGAAGATAAGAATCAGAATAGTAATTCGTATTATTAATTTGACTTTAGTTTAACTGTAATAGGAGAAAGGATGAGAGATTCTTACCTTTTGTCGGTGTCCGAAACATCGCATTTTTTATTATGCTTCCTGACAGTTTTCGGTTCCTAAATTTCTTGAATTTTTCTACTAAAACTAAAATGTATGTCAAATAACATAGAAATAGGCAAAAAAAAATGCCCAAAAAAACCTCACCAAGAGCTAGTTAAGGGTTTTGGCATGGCGACGCCGTCGTGCTTCGCCACTAGTTCCACCTTCTGTAGTGGTTCCTCCTCTCGTTCAGGCAAGTTTTGGTCGGTTCTAGGCAAAAATCTGTTCATTTCGGGGTTAGGCAGTGTTTGTTGGCAGAAAAAAAAGAAAACTAAAACTTACTAGTAGTTTTGGCTTTTTGGTGCGGTGGCTTCGCTGCTTTTTCCTCGCGGTCGCGGCTTTACTTCAGCTACCCTACAATGAAAGCATGTTAGATGGTCTAGGGTCGATAAACGGAAGAAAATGAAAAAGGGTTTGGACTCATCAGAGTGTTTTTCAGTTTCGGGTGCGGCTGCTCAACCAAGCTTCGCCCTCTATTTTTGGTTTTCCTGCAACAAGAAGGGTTTTTGGTAGCTTTGAATGGACAACGGGATGAAGAGAGTAAATTGCACTTACGACATCGATTTGGATCTTTAGTGTGGCGGCACGGTGGCCGGTTTTTCCTCTGGCTGCCTTTTTTCTTTTTCTCTAACGAACTAATGTGCAGCTAGGTTAGGATTTCGGTAAAAGATGAATTTAAATACTCCTCTTCTCTCGATCTGGGTCGTCCGTTTGGGCCTGCGTGGACTGATCTCAGCTGTCGGATCCCATTTATTCAAAAAATAAATTTGAGCTGTCCAATTGAAGGCATGCAGACCATTCGATTATGCTTAATGGAGGAATGGATCCGGGCCGTTCGTACGCACGAGATTAAATTTGGGTCCTTGGATCACTTGGCATGCAGATTCCCCACGTGGCCTCCCACATGGAATACGTGTTGGCATGTCTGCTAGTGACGCACGACGACTGATCGTGTTGGTGACGTGACATCCTACGTGGCTATTTTTCCTATTTTTGCACTTTGGCCCCAGTTTTAATTTTTTATTTCAAATGGGTTCTTCCTTATTTCCAGTTTTGTTCATTCCTTTTAAAATTATTTTCAAATATATCCAAAATTCATGTTTCTCAAAAATTCTAAAAAAATTAAACTTAAATATTTATTATTATTATTGAAACTAATTTATGCCATACCAAGCCAAAATTTCAGGCTCGGGATGTTACATAATAACTAAAAATTTCACCAATCTGAACTATATTACAAAAATTATGTGTTTGTATTTCTACAATTAGATATTTTGAAGGACTAGATGCTTGATTGTCCATTCTTGTGATCTTTGCCACAATCCAAAATTTTTTCCACGAGTCATTATGACTTTTTCATATTATAACGAATTAAAGAAATAATAATTCATTGCACAAAATGAGCAGAATATGATACAATAAAATTGTCTTCAGTAATCATAATATTTAACAAATGAATAAAAATATTAGATAATTATATGTTATTACATCCCTATGTGATTGACTTACATATGGTAAATTACTAACAACAATTCTAAGCTTTTCATCTTGAAACTATGTGACAAAGTTTGATAATTTTCAAGCTAGAAAATTAAATCCAAGGTTGTCTTTCATCGCTATGGATCTCCCATAAGCACAATCATACATACTACTTATATGTAGATCTTATCTAGGTGCTGAGAATCATTTAGCATATGACATTCATCTTCTATTTGTTAATAATATTTTATCATGCAAGTCAATCCCATACGAGATGTAGTGGGTCCATTGTAGCTCTAATTCAAATATAAAAGATATTTAAAACTAAATATTTGTAGGCAATATAAGCATTGCTATTTGGAACAAATATTACTTAAATTGAAAAAAAAAACTCTTAATAATAATATATCAAAAAGCTTTATTATTTGACAAATGCTCAATTAGAATGAGTTAGAAAGTCTAAAGATTCAAAAGTAAGTAAAACTAGGGTGACAACTTAATAAATGGTTAGAAGCACCTAATTTCAAGGTTAGAGGGGCTTGAAGCAGTAAAAAAATAGAGTTTGGTATCATGTGACGCGTCTAATATACCGATAGTATATTAAGGCAGTGTCATGTAAGTAGACGTGGTAAAGAAGACCCAGAGCATGTGGAACAAAATTCAAAATTTTTCATATTGAATATTCAACATATGAACACTTTATCACAAGTATTTAGTCAATAATTAAAATCATACCACATTTATATATGCAAAAGTATCTATAGAGAATTAGGTATCTAATATCATGTAAGAATATGTGTAATGACCCGGAACTTAAAAAAAATAAATTTGGGTTTTTAAATGCAGAAGTAAGTAATAATATTAGGGTTTATATTCTTTACACAGTAAATTATAATGTCTAATAGGGGTACGAGAATATTCCTATTACACAGCTCGTAAAGAGAAGCAAACATATGATTTAAAACAAACAGATAAATGTTCTAGGGGTTTAACCTCCAATAGCTCTTGAAGAATTTTAGAATGTAAACTACTTACAACTTTCTTACTTATTGGAATATGGATCTTGGTTCTCTTGATATGAAATAATTAATAGAAGAGTGAGCTACACTATCCCAGTAAGAATATTACACTAATCACTAATACGAAAAAATGAATGTTGGCCAAAATCACAAAACAACTAATAGAGTCCTTAATTTGAGTAAATTAATTTAACATTAAAACATTTACTCCATATTTACCTAAAAATCAACTTTTGAAAACCAATATCCATACAACATTTCAATTTCATGCACAAGTGAACAAAATTAGTAATTCTTCTTTTTAACCTGCTTACTGAAACCCTAGGGGGTCCATAAGGATATATCCCCAAACTCGTGAACCCAATCTCTAGATTTATCAATTAACTCGGTCATCCCTATAGCTCGTCTGGTAATGAGCACCAAACACACCATCACCTCAATATCCCGTTCGGTATGAGGGTGAACAATATCTCTCAAACACTTTCGGTATGGGACTTCTCAACCCCGTCTGACTGAAGTAATAATGTCCACAGTAGGGATTCACTATGTATCGGACCTATCTGCCTTTCTCCAGAATACCTAATAAGCATTTCATATAAAGATCTCCATCAACAAAACAACTATTAATCGCATAACAATATTTTATTTCATATTCACAGATAAATTAAACGACATTTAAGCAAACAATACAATTTCATACCTTAATAATTAAGAAACGTACTCAGAGCCTTTATTTCCAATCAGTCAATCAGATCAAGAAAATAACGATTAGATAATCAATAAACGAAAAAATAATTAAAAGTAAAAATTAAAGTACACGGCAGAACAATAAGCAATTTAGGCAGCATAGGAAAATGAATAGGCAACACAGACAAACTAGGGCAAATATGAACTCATCGGTTCCCCCTCCACTTGACCTATAATTATTTTTAAGATTATCACAAAATAAAATATATTCTATTATTAAGCTTCAATTCACTGTAATAGAGAATTGGGTGAGGGATTCATACTCAGATCAGTGTTTTGACATGTTATGCTACCCATTACGCCTCCTGACGGATCCCAAATTTCTTGAATTTTTTCTGTTGAAATTAAAATATTCGTTGTGTACCTAAAAATACTCTAAAAACCCAAAATTGGTGTTAAAAAATATTTTCGGCCAATTTTAGGGTTCCCGCTTCAGCGGCGACTCTATCACCCACGGCAGCGGTTCGCCTTGACCTTGCCGATTTTGGTCAATTTTAGTCGGTTTTACACGTATCCCTGTGGAAAACTATGATAGGAAGTCTCAGTTTGCAAGAAAAATAAAAAACCGAACCTACCGGCGGGGAGTGTCTTCGGGTGCAACGGCTCTGCCAGTTCTCCTTCACGGCTGGGGTTTCTTCTTTGGCTAACCTGCACAAAAAGGGATGATGAACACAATGGTCAAAGAATCGTGTGAAACAGAAAACAGGAAAGGGGTCATCAGAGAGGGTTTAATGTTTTGGCCGTTACGGCTAAGCTATGTTTTGCCTGCGGTTTTGCCTCACCCGCCGTCTATTTTGCTTTACTATGGCCATAAGGAGGCACATAATTGAATTCCAAGCAATGAGGGAAAAATTTTACTTTTTCTATGGTCGGTGGTGGCTCCGTTGGCGTGGTGGCTAGTGATGGGTCTCCTTCTCCGACATTTGGTTCTTCTTCTTCAGTGAGGGCAGATGCAGCTATGGTTAGGGTTCTCTAGAACACGATATTTAAATATTCATAATGTGTTGATCTGGACCGTCCATTCGGAGATACGTGGATTTCTCTCGTCCGTTGGATTTATCTTATTTGAAAAATAAATCTGGGTCGCACGATCATATTGAATTTGACCATTCGATTGCGCCTAAAGAGAGAACACATTTGGGTCGTTCACATGCGTGGGATGAGATTTAGACCGTCATATCGTCGTGCATGTGGATTGCTCGCGTGATTGCCCGCGTGGTGCCGATGTCAGCAAGGTTACCACGTGGCGTGCTCTGGTTCGCTGGGGCTGCTGAATGGGTCGTCACACGTGGCTAAACTTTTTTTTTTTGTATTTTAACCCCTGTTTTCAAATTTTCTTCCAAAATCACCTCCCGAATTCAAATTTTCACCAATTTTCTCTAAAATTATTTTTAATTTCGAGCTTAATTTATTTTTTTCTCAAAAATTCAACAAAATTAAATTAAAATAATTATTTTTATAATTTTTTATAAATAAATAAAATAAAATAAAATCATCACAGGCCGATTTTCGAGCCTGGGCATTACTACTCTCCCTCCTTGAGAAAAATTTGGTCTCTTAAATTTGTTACTCTCTCATTTAGTTAAACAATTGAGGGTACTGTACTTTGAAGTTCGATTCTATTTCCTAAGTGGTCTCTTTCTGTGTGTAATTCTACTAGTATGAACTAAGATAAATATGAACTAATCGATTCTGACTCCACAAGTGACCTGTAATTATTTTTAGAATTTTTTTAATTTTTCACAAAATTCAAGATATTCGATTATTAAGCCTCAATTTACCGTAACAGGAAATAGGGTGAGAAATTCTTACCTAGATCGATGTTTCGACATGATGTGCTACCCACTATGCCTCCTGACAGGCCCCAGGTTTTTTGAATTTTTTTCACAAAAATTAAAATACTCGTCACTTACTCAAAAATACCACAGAAACTCAAAATCGGTATTAAAAACTATTTTCGGCCAATTTTAGGGTTCTGGCGTCGGTTCCAGCACTGGTTCACCTCGGTCTGACAAGTTTTGGCTGGTTTTACACGCATCCCTTCGAAAAAAACATGTTAAAAAGCCTCAGTTGACCAGAAAAATTAAAAAATCAAACCTACCGGCAACGAGGGGGGGTCTCCGAGTGTGACGGCTCTGCCAGTTCTCCTTCGCGGCTGGGGTTTCTTTTTTGGCTAACTTGCACAAAAAGAGACGATCAACATAATAGTCAAAATATTGTGTGAAATGGGAAACGGGTTGGGAGTCATTGGAAAGGGTTTAGGGTTTTGGCCGCAGCTGTTCCACTGGGCTTTACCCGCAGTTTTCAGCTCATCCACCATCCCTTTTGCTCCGATATGGCCACAGGGAGGCTCTGAATTGAATTTCGAGCAAGGAGGGGAAAACTTTACTTTGTTTGGCAGTCGGTGGTGGCTCTAGTGCAGCAACAGCCGGTAGTCGGTCTCCTTCTCTAGCGTTTGGTTCTTTTTCTCCGGCGAGGGTATGTGCGGCTAGGGTTAGGGTTCCTTGGAACACCATGTTTAAATACTCATCACGTGTTGATCTGCACCATCTGTTCGAGGATACATGGCCCTCTCTCGTCTGTTGAATCTATCTTATTCGATGAATGAATTTAGACCACATGATCGAATTGAATCTCACCGTTCGATTGCGCCTAAAAAGAAAATGCATTTGGGTCGTTCACGCGCGTGGGATGAGATCTGGATCGTCGAATTGTCGAGCACGCGGTCACTCATGTGGCTTCTCTTGTGGTGCCGATGTTAGTAAGGTTGTCACGCGGCGTATTCTGGTTCACTGAGGTTGCTGACCGGACCGTTGCACGTGGTCAAACTTTTCTTTTTATGTTTTAACCCTGTGTTTTCAATTTTTTTTTTCAAAAACAACCCCGAATTTAAATTTTTACCCATTTTCTCTAAAATTATTTTCAATTTCGTTTTTAATTCATTTTTTCTCAAAAATTTAAAAAAATTAAATTAAAACAACTTAAATTAATAATTTTTATAAATAAAATAATAAAATAAAATCATCCCAGACCGATTTTCGGGCCTACATATTACAATATAACGCATAATTTAGTTGATTATATTGAATAAATCATACAATTTGTTTGTATATCATGCATAAACACTAAAATAAAGAACTTGAGCTCAATATGTATTGGCTAAAATCTTTCCAAGGTTTTTGTCCTTCTTTAGTTCTTTTAGATTGATTCTTGGATGAGCTTTGTGCATTCTTTTAAAGTAATTCTAGTTTTTTTAAAAAAAAAAATTCAAAAGAAAAATAGTGTATTTTTCTCTAATATGTCTCAAATGATTTAGAAGATCCTAACCATTGTTGAGGAATTCTTCCTCTAAAGAACAATTTTTACCTTAAATACCAAAAACAATGGTAGAAGTCTTCAAGTGTAACTATCATCCTCCATCAAGCATGACTTGAGTATATAAATCGTGATTCATATTACATCATTCTATTAAAATTTAAAATAGTTTGGAAATGTTATCACATTCCTTTATACATACAAAATACGAGACTCTACGAGTTTGAATATTTTTATATTGCTAATCCAAAATAATCTTCTAATTTTTCTTTAGCTCCTAGCATTCAAAACATCTTTTGTAACCTTATTGGTTTTCTTATGAAATGATAATAATTCAAGTGAGATTCCACAATTTCAGTAAACCATAACCTAATAGCAACTTAAGTTTAAGACAAGTAAATATATCACCCACGTTTTCATGAATTAAGGCATATTAATATACGCACTTGAAAGTTAAAACTCAAAAACACTTGACACTTTGAAATCATCACAACCTTAAATATTTAACAATTAATCTTTAAATCATAATTTGGAGTATGCTTAAAAAATATGATACTTAAAAACATTTAAAGAGGTTCAATCAAATATTTTCCCACCTTTTGCCCCGGCTTTGAAAATACGTTTCCACACCAGTTGATTTTAACACGTTCATTTCCACTGAGGATACAACAAGCCTCATCTATATGAATAGGTACGACGAACTTCATGGATACCAACACACCCTGCTCATGAATAGATACACAAACTCCATAGATATACAAACCATAATCATATCTTAGATGAGTACAAACAAACTCCTCAAGCAAGTGGTGAACAAAATCCAATCACTTTTTGATTTTGCATGGTTTGGAATCTCATTGTATCAAACTTACACTTGGCATAATCAATTTCAAACCATAACATTGAAACTTTCCCAAGTAACTTCCAAATTTAACCACTTGGCTAAAAACATTCTCAATTTATCAAAATACATTTAGGCATAAGTAATCACATTAGCTTTATTCTTTTGATACACAAATCCACCAAAATCATGAAAATTTTAACTGAAAAATTCCCATAATTCAGAAGCAAAATATTGAGTGAGGACTTCCCCAAAAACAGCACACTTGTTAAGGACAAAAAATCAAAGAAGCACAGGAAACATGGAAAACCGATAAGAGCAGAGAAGGGGAAGAAAGTAGTTCGGCATGTCAGAAATGAGGGAAAGCACCTAAAGCAGAAATAAGATCATTCAAACGCATCCACATCCATTATTTGCCATCTATAATGATAGGTCCACAGACAGGGAAGGTGATGGGAAATGAAGGCAAAACAACGTAGTTTTTTGAAAGCTAATTCAAGAAAGGAGGGCCTGTGCATTTGACCCAAGTGAATTGGGGAAATCAAACGACAACGTTTTAGGCAAGAGGGTTCCGGAAGATAATTACTTCGGACACATCTCGATAAGAGAAGTGGCCACGTGTCCGGGTGTCAGGCACGCACACATTTAAAATATAATATTTTTTGTTCTAATTTAATTACACTTTATAATAATTTAATAAAAGTTTTTGTTATAGAGAACAAATTTTGTTTATATACTGTTTAGGTGACACAAAAAAAGACTTAATATATATATACACTTGCTTGCAACGTAAATTACAAAATATTAAAAAACAAATTAGTGGTTATTGCAAATATTTTCTCCTTCTTCAATATTTATTATTATAACGTGCAATAGTAAGTTAGCATTTCTGTCAAAATTTTCACAGTTTAAAAAATAACAAATAAAAAAAATTTGTAATTGTTATGATCAAAATTATAAAGTTCAAAGAAAATTTTAAGACACAATTGTAGCATAACCCAAAAATTTGTTAATTGAAGACACTTAAATGTAAGTCTAAGTAAACATATAAGTTCTCGTTTACAATAGCAATAAGTTTTTTTTTTTTTTTATTGTGTAAGTGTATAACTTTGGTCTTTGAATTTTAAAAAAAAGATCTTCTGAATGGACCCAGATGAGGTTACAAATCACCATTTTAAAATTATCTATATGCTTCCACATACAGAATACACTTAAAAGTTAAGTGCTAAGGAATCCACTTGCCTTGGAAGAGTTGCATCACTGTTCCACTCAGGATCCACTCCAACTCAGAGTTTGATAAATTTGCTTGATTGGCAATTATAGACACAGCTTCTTTACCTCCCTTGTAGCCGCATTCAGGAACCACAAATGGAAAGTCACTGCCACAGTAGATTAAGATTTCTAATTATCAATGTTCTAATTTCTACGTAGATGTTGTTTTTCTTCTTCGATTTCACAAATTACCTGCCCCACATGACACGGTTGGCGCCAAAGCAAGAGACCACTTCAGATAGAATAGGAGATAAATCCTCATACGGGAATGGTTTTCGGGACAGCCGAAACAATGCACTGAACTTCACATATACCTGTCAACTTTAAAGTTTCTTATCAGAAATTAAGAAGCCTTGATACTAATTGGATTCTTCAAAATCTAACTGATTAACTTAAGAAAGGCTCGTGATGAGCTTACTCGCTAGACAAACTACACGTAAACAAGGGCCTAAATAAAGGCTTTAAGTTACTAAAGTAAAAAATATGCTAGCAACAATAAAAATGCAAACGTGTTTCTTTTAATCTCATGATTTCATGGAAAAATAATGATTTCCACAAGTCATAGGTCCAAAATTCTAAAGATGTTTGGCTTTCAGGAGGGCAGCAAATGTCAAAGAAACATATAAACATGCACTGTGAAGCACTGGCATCATGTGCCTGCTAGAACATGTACCTGTTGGAATCTGGAAAGCTTTAAAAGCCGAGATAAGGCAAGCTTTTCATCATCATCTCTGCAAAACGAAAGCTGATAAGGTCTTCCAGTATTTACTGTTTCATCTAACAGGAAAATATAACAGGGCTCACATTGGTGGTTTGCAGAAACCCAAATGATCAAGCAATACAACTGTTGAAGGAAATTCTGTGCATAATTCCTCAATTTCTGATATATGCAGATTAAGACCCTAGAAAGTTAAATCATATTAATACATAAACATCCTAGTAGCACACAAGCTAGTGTCTTTTTTTTTCTTTTACATAGAAATAAAGTGTGAAAATAAAATTTTTATTATCGAGTTAAATAAAAGTTCAGATATATCTGTTTTGGGTTGACTGGCTACAGGAAGAACCATAATACCTTCATACACATGAAACCTACTGGTACTCCAAGTTCTCCTGCTCTAGAAAACATTGCCTTTCCAACTTCATTTGTCATCTGCACATATCAATAATCATTATCCTGCTACAGTCTCAATGATGGAGGGAGAGAGAGAGATAGAGAAAGAGAGAGAGAGAGAGAGAGAGTTTCTACTTCACCACTTGAACAGTAAACCTTGCACCCTCTTAATGTCAACTAAAGATTAGAATCAGTACTCATCATTTGACAGGGTTTCAGTGAAAAAACTTTACATCATCTTATCTTACTTTTTAATAAGGTATCTGAAGTTTTTAGAAAAAATAAACTTCTAATTTTTATTACATGTTTTGTTTACATTTAAAATATATATATAAACTGGTTATACTAATTTTATTTGAACTCTAATTATAAAAAATAATTATATTATTAAAATTTTAAATAATATAATATTCTACTTAATATGAAATCCTTATCAACACTCCCCCTCAAGTTGGCACAAAAATATCACATATACCCAAATTGCAAATTAGGTTCTGAAGAGATTTGTTACATAATCCTCTAGTAAAAATATCAGTCACCTGATCGCCAGAAAATACATGATATAAGCATAGAGAGCCACCAACCACCTTCTCTTTTATGAAGTGTCGATCAATCTCAATGTGTTTTTTCCTCTTATGTTGAACTAAATTATGAGCAATATTAATTGTTACTTTATTGTCACAAAACAGGAATAGTTTCTCATCTTTAAGCAGTTTTAACTCCCTCATTACCTTTTGCAGCCATAGTACTTCACATACTCTTTAGGCCATTATTCTATATTCTGCTTCAGCATTAGAGCGAGCAACTACACTTTATTTCTTACTTTTCCATATGACTAAGTTGCTTCCTACAAGTGCGCAATAACGTGTAGTTGATCTTCTATCATTTAAGAACCCAGCTCAATCGGCATATATAAATACTTCTATTTTAAAGTGACCATACTTAGAAAAGAGTAGACATTTTCCTAGTGCAAACTTTAGGTATCGTAATATGCAGAAAACAACATATAAATGAGTCTCATGAGGATCATCCATGTACTGGCCCACAAGACTAACTACACATGCTATATTAGGTCTGGTATGTGAGAGATAAATAAATCTTCCAACTAGTCTCTGGTATCTTCCCAAGTCAACTAATGTACCACTACCTGCTTGCAATCTGTGGTTACTCTCAATAGGTGATTCTGCCGGCTTGCAACCCATCATACCAGTCTCTTATAATAAGTATAAGATATACTTTCTTTGAGAAATGAAGATCCCTTTATTGGATCTGACAACTTCAATCCCCAATAAATATTACAATTTTTCTAAAACTTTTATTTCAAACTCTTGAACAAGAAGTTCCTTAAACCGAATCATCTCCTTTGTATCATCTTCAGTCGCCACAATATCATCCACATAAACAATGAGAAGAGTGACCTTACCCCCACGATGTTTAATAAATAAAGTATGATCCGCATTGCTTTATATCCAAAAGAGATCAAAACTGTTCTAAACCGTTCAAACCATACTTTTAGAGACTGCTTCAATCCATATAAGGCTTTTTTTAATTGGCAAACTTTTTCTTGCATCCTCTCAACTTCAAATTCATGTAGAATTTTCATGTACACCTCTTCCTCTAAGTCTCCATGGAGGAATATGTTTTTTACATCAAAATGCTGTAAATCCCAATCAAAGTTAGTTGCGCAAGACAAAAGCATCCTAATTGTATTCATTTTCGCAACAGGTGCAAATGTCTCCTGATGATCAATTCCATAGGTCTGAATAAATCCTTTAACCACCAATCTACCTTTGTACCTTTCGATCGATCCGTCTGCTTTATGTTTTACGGTAAACACCCATTTGTAACCAACTATCTTCTTTCCCTGTGGAGGTAAAACAGGTTTTCATGTTTCATTCTTTATCAATGCTCTCATTTGTTCGGTCATAACTTTCTTCCACTTTGGATCTCCTAAAGTTTCTCTCCGATCTTGTGGAACAGACACAGAAGAAACAGATAAGACAAAGTCTCTACAGGAGGGAAATAGAGAGTCATAGGAAACAAAGTTAGATATAGAGTGTTTAGTGCAAGTTCTCGTTCACTTTCTAATAGCAATAGATTTATCTGATAAATCACAAGAGAAAAATAACTCATCAATGTCTTCTGAAACCAAAGAAGATACTTGACCTGAAACAGACTGCATGATAGCTTTTTCACACTTCTCTCTTCTTGAATACCTTTTCAAGTCTAATTTATCTATACATCCAACATTATTTTCTTGATTAAGGCTTTTTGTAATATAATTCTCCCCCTGAATATGATTCTCAATCGTTACCCAATTAGGTATCACTTCTTTTTTCTCACTCTCCCCCTGAAGAGGTGTTGGGTCTGAGTTGAAGTAAGACTCATTCTCCCTAAAGGTAACATCCATAGGTACAAAATATTTTCTAAATGGTGGATGATAACACTTATATACTTTTTGGGTAGAAGAATATCCAACAAATATACACTAAAGAGCTCTAGGTTCTAGTTTACCCACATTTCTAACGTAAACAAAGCACACATATCCAAACACTTTTGGAGAAACAATGTAGAAATTTTTTCTTTGCAAAACCTCCATAAAACTTTTAAAATTCAGGATCCGCAAAGGCATTTTATTGATAAAATAGATAGTTGAGAGAACTGCATCTCTCCAGTAACTCTTTAGTAGATTCATGGTGCATATAGTGACCAAACTACCTCTAGTATATGTCTATTTTTTCTTTCCGCAATCCTATTTTGTTTACTGGTGTAGGTATAACTTGTCTGATGAATTATCCCATTTGACTCCAAGTAGTCAGGGAACCCACTTTCCACATATTCTATACTATTATCAGTTCGCAGAATCTTAATTTTAGCACCAAACTATATGCATATCATTTTGTGAAAAGATTGAAAATATGAAAATACATCATCTTATGCTTTTAATAGATAAATTCATGTTAATCTAGTACAACAGTCAATAAAATTAACGAACCATTTATGACCAAAAAGAGAGGTATTTTGAGTAGGTCCCCACACATCAGAGTAAATAGTCATAAAAGGATCAGTACTTCTATTGTTACTTAAATGATAAGAGCTCCTCATATGTTTAGCAAGTTTGCATGCATCACAAAACAAAGACTCCATAAAAGTTCTTTTAAATAATTTAGAATATAATTTTTCTAAAATAAAAAAGGAAGGATGTCCCAATCGTCGGTGCCATTGTAGTATTTCTATATTGACTTCTTTATTCCCAATGGTTGTTTTATTTAAGTTAAAATGTCTATCCAACATATATAAGTCATCTTGCAGTCTACCAGTGTCAATCTTCTTCCCGATTTGAAGATCCTAAAATATGCAATTATCAAGAAAAAATTTAATTTTACAGTTGAGATCTTTAATTATGGCACTAATAGATAAAAGATTATCAGAAAAACTACACACACGTAAAATTGAAGACAATGTAATAGTAGAAGTACAATTATGGAACATGTTTCCGACACGGACGTGTATGACCCATCTGTTATATGAACATTATCCTCTTCAGTACAAGAAAAATAGGTTAAAAATTTTTTAGAAGAGTCTGTCATGTGTCTGTTAGCTCCAAAATCTATGATCCAATTATCAAAAATGGAAATAGAATGAATAATATCTTATTTTACCATATTTGATGTGCCAACAGTTAATAGAGAGTTAAGTTGACTCAGAAGGCGCTTCAGATTTTGAATTTCTTTTGTGAAAAAGGCTCTAACGGATGGTGAACCAGGTGTTTCCCTAACTTCAATAAAATTTGTTTGAGCTTTTGTGGTTCCACCTCTTCTTCCTCCTTGACCTCTAATTAGTTTTTCATGCAACTTCCAACAAGTTTCCCTAGTGTGTCTTGGTTTGCCACAATAATCACACTTCCACGTATCTCTGAATTAATCAGACTGAGCAACTAATCCAGCCTTTTCAACTAGTGTAATGTGAAGCATGACATTTCTTTTGCTCTCTTCTTACTGAACATAAACATAAGTTTGTTCTAATGAAAGCAAATGATCCTTACCAAGCACTTGGACCCGTATTTGATCATATTCGGTGTTCAGTTCAGCTAAAAAATTATAAATTCGCTCTTTTTCTATCAATTTTTGAAATTTGACTACATCTGTAGGACACTCTACTTGAAAATCTTGATAGTAATTTAACTATTGTCATAATCCATTTAGTTCAGAAAAATATTAAAAAATAGTCATCTCTCTTTACTTTGTGTCATGAATTTTATTCCGGAGTTGATAAATTTGGACGTCATTTCCCATCTGTGAATATGTAAGACATGTTACATTCCAAAGTTTTTCGGTAGTGTTAAGCAACAGATATGTTCTGACAATATAGACTTGCATGAAATTTATAAGTCATGACATTACTAATGAGCTCTCAGAGTCCCATCTATTATATTCTAAACTACCAACATTTAGTTTTTTCACAGCACTAGTAATGTAACCTTGCAATACTCTACATTTGATAAACAATAAATAAAATTTTGACTAAGCAAGATAATTAATTTCATCAAGTTTTATGGAATTGATTTGTAATGAAGGATTATTAAATCTAATAACACTCACTTTTTTTACTTCTATCATTTTAGAATGCTAAAAATAAGAAGAAAAAATACCCAATAATGAAAAACGGACCTCCTATCTGCACCAAGCAGCAAAAAAAAAGGGAATCAGATCTAGTTCGGCTCTAAACGGCTCAAGTTTAGTACTAAAACAGCTCACACTCGGCTCTAAAACAGCTCAAAGTCGGCTTGGCTTATCTTCTCCGGACAAATCTCTGAACGTGCGCAGAAAAAGATAATGGTGTGGTCTTTTTTACCGGTATCTGCTGATGTGCGGCTGTAATTTTTTACCAGTGCTTGTGGATGTGCGCCTTTAACTTTTTACCAGCGTTTTCGGATGTGCGGCTGCACCTTTTTACTGGTGCTTGGGATGTACAGCACTTTTTCCGAGCGTGAGGATATGCGACTGCAACTTTTTATCAGCATTTACGGTTGTGCGGTTGTATATTTTTACCAACGCTTTCGAAGGTATGGCTGCACTTTTTACCAATGCCTGTAAATGTGCGGCTTCAGTTTTTACCAGTGTTTGCGAATGTATAACTTCAGTTTTTACCAGCGCTTATGTATGTGCGGCTGCAGTTTTTAACAGCACTCTGATATCATGAAGTTTTTAGAGAAAATAAATTTCTAATTTTTATTACATGTTTTTTTACATTTAGAATATATATATAGATTAATTATTCTTATTCTATTTGAACTCTAATTATAGAATATAATTATATTATTAGAACTTTAAATAATATACTATTCTACTTAGTATGAAATCCTTATCAACAGTATCTTATTGATAAGACACACGGGTATGCGTCTTTTGGGATATCTTATAGATTAGCCACATATGACACATGAGAGGTATTGAGCCACCCTCTTTTGAGCAATTTAGGAAAAATCTTTCAATCTTAGAAGCCAACAATTAATTTATTATTGTGTTTGATAAACAAGTCAGTCACTACAGGTTGTTTATAAGCTACTTCGCCTAAGTAGAAGTCGACGCATTTATTAAATGTAAAGAAGTAAATCTAGAAGATATAACAAGAAATGACAGGTTAACATAGCTAGCAATTATTGTTCTTGCACTAAGATCAGTACCTTTTGACCAGACGGCCACAAATAGGGATTAAATCGAATAGCATGGTAGCCATCCTAACACCAAGAAAATGGTTTGCTTAGAACGATATATGTAACATTATTTTAGGGGTGTCAAATAACACAAAGCAGGCCAAAGACCTCCATAATAAGATTTTCAAGTTGCTTAACCCCACTTCCATCTTCCGCAGGATTTGCTAGGCAACAGCCAACGAACTTGGTTAGGTACTTCTTCAGGACGCTGTCATGATACAGTTTGAATCAAATCATACCTTTTGGAATTATATTATGAAAAGATATAAAGGAAAAGGCAATGTAACAAGGATTAACAAAAGAAGAAATTTTTCTTTTGAGGCAAAAAAATGTATGGTTAGATAATCATTAAACATACACATTCTCAAGGGAAAGTAGATAATGCTCTTTTTACAATCTAACCTACAACAAGTTTGAATCTAATGCTCTTTTTACAATCTAACCTACAACAAGTTTGAAACTGGAAGAGATAAATAAAATTCCAACCGGGCAATGTTTCCTCCAAAGACACTTTGCTCTCCAGACTTTGTTTTTACATCTAGCAGATAAAAGGGTCTTAAGTTTGAGCAACAGTAATGATTATCTCCTCCATGTGGTCAAAAATTGAGTTATCACTCCAAATGACATTGTTTTGTCACATGCTATGATCTACTAACGGACAGCTTACCTTCTCCCCTCTCTGTTTTATCCATATCAACTACGATCTTCTTGTAAAGTTTTGGTCCTCCAAACAACAGTGCAGCATATACTAGAAAAGGAGTAACGGAATTTTTCTGTCAACATAGAAATACATTTGTTACCTTGTTACTAAAGAATGGTCGAACATGTGATTAATGGGCTGCACAATCAGTGCACCATCTACACTAGCTTCTTCCATGCACTGCCAAGTTGGGATGGAAAAGAAGGGGCACAGAAAAAGTTGTTTCAGATTATGATTACAATCATATCGTGGAGAAGATAAAACCCTAATAAAATCCATTGTAACTATCTTTTCTTTGTTCCCAAAAATCAAGACTATTTATATAAAATATTTGAGAATGATAATAGATTGACTGGACAGATGTCATTTATAGCATAAAAAATACACGGAGAAATCACTCAACAATCGCTAGTATACTTTAATTTTGGATATAACAAATCATGTGTTCTTAACCTAACAACAATTTCACATAACATGGACTAGAATTAAGTAGTTCTTGAATATGAAATTGGCAATGTGTGCATTAGATAAGTTAATATTCAAAGATTTTAAGTATACTAGTAATTGGAGAATGGAAAGAACTTCTGAGAAGGGCAACTTTCCCAATTTTAGATCACACAGTTTTTCTTAGGAAACCACTTTCGAAAGCTATGTTTAGAACAAACAAAGTTTCTTTGTGAAAGATATTTGAAAGATTCCAGTTCGTTTAACTAAAAAATAGTAAAAAATGCCAAATAAACATTTGGATTTGAACTGATTGTTTTAGTTATACTAGAAATACTGTACCAAGTCAATTTTTGTTGCCTTCTAGCACAATTTTGATTCTTTGCTAGTCAATGTAAACCTTCAAATAAATTCTGAAGAATAGTTCATGAGTTCCAGTCTTCCAGACCTTAAGTCTAAAAGAGATCATCATGTCTTTAAGGAGATGATTTCCTTGCCTACTTAAGCAAATATACTTATGGCAATATTACCAGCCCATTACAACCATAACTTACATGTCCTAACATTAAATTATTGATCCCTCCTAAAAAAACATTAGATATTTATAACTAACTGCAACGAAAAAAGAACTTATATACCTAAATCACAAAGCAGTACTTTCCACATATAGAATCCGTAATATGCGAACAAATTTCCAGTATATATATACACACACACACACATAAGCAACGATAAACACAATACACATGGAATGAACTTACCTGGAGCAGGAAATCAACATTTCCAGGCAAAGTGGGTTCTTTCCCAGGAAAGTACGGATAATCTTTAGCCTAAAACATGACCAAAATAAATTATCGGCATAAATTTGTTATCTTATTTTTAAACATTCTCTTAATTTGAAATCCAATAGCAATTATTTCCATTCAAGAAACGGGAAGCGGCCATGTGTGCGCACTGTAAGTGCTTACCTCTTCAGGGGACGCCCATATGTGGAGATGCGAATCAATTACTTTGTTTCTAGAAGTCACTGTTTCAGTTCCGGATGCGGTGGTGGCAGCCATTTTTGTGGTCGCTGATACTCTCCTTCTGCTTGGTGTTTTGCAAGAAAATGATACAGGTAATGTTGACCAAGAACAGTGACAGTGGACGAGCGCCAAATCAAAAATCTGAGACTTCACAAACCGCATTGCCATCCGGCTTTTTAATTCTGAAATAGCCATATTTTTCTGCCTGAAAAACATTTTTAGCACAGGAATCTTATTTCTTTTTTATATTTGATCCCTGAACTTTAACATAATTAATTCGGGACCAGAATTTCTTTGTTTTTCTATTAATCTTAAATGTTTTCCAAATTATATTAGCATCAAATGACATTCCCCAAAATCAAAAAACATCTTTAATTTTCTTCTAATTTCTATTTTCTTCCTCTCTTAATCTACTTTCATCATCATTAGAGAAATTCTTATTTCTCTATTTCCCTTTCACGTCTCTATTAGTTTCTCCTCATTGTTTACTTTCTACTATTGAACAAAATTATAATTAATTTTTTAAGGATAACTATTATAATAATATCATCTATAGATATATTAATAAGGAATAAAACATTAAAATGAATCAATTAATCTTGAAAATATTATTGACCATGATGGTATATAAATATATCGATTAAATTATAAACATGAATAAAATTATTTACTGAAATAAAAAAATAACTATTAAGTAGCATTATAAAATACAAAAAAATATTCATTTCTAGTTCATGCTTATTATACTCTTGCATTGTTTGATATAACTTATGACTCCATTAGCATACCTACGTATATTTAATAATAATTATACATTATATACTATCATGAAGGTTGTATATAATTAAAGTGACTAAATAAGTTCAAGAAATAAGTTTAATAACATCTTATAGTGTGAAATTTATTTATGTGTAAATATCAAATATCTAACTTCCAATTCTATGATTAGCCAAGTTAGAAATTAGAAAACTAGGCTAGTTAAATTAAATTATGATTCCCAAACGATAGGTAGAGGTGCTACTTCTAAAATTTCATCGATTAGAAAGAGGGGTAGAGAGAAAAGTTAGGGAGAAAAAATCTTTCTTGTTCTTTGGTGAAAATTTCTATATATCAATTTGGAAAATTAAAACCACAAAACCTATATATCAAAGACAATTTCTCTCTAAAATCAAAACCTATATATCAAACTTCGTGTTCTTGCTAAAAAAATAGAAAATTTATTTTCCCTAAATCATGAATTATACGGATTCTAGCTTATACCTACTTTAATTTGCACACCTAAAATTTTTTTTTCTTGTTTATAATATTAAATATAAAACAAGTAACCATACAATATGATAAGCAACAGTTACCCGTTGATTAAGATAAAATGATAGCAACAGTTACCCGTTGATTAAGATCATTCATATGATCCATTAGCCTTTATTGGCCCATGATCTGAAACGGTCATGAAATTCATAATTATGGACTTCGCATTGTGAGCTTTGGAGCATTCTAGTGAAAGACTTGTGCTAATCAAATTCTTCAAGTCTTCTTACATTTTCTTTCTTCTTGAACTTGTCATTGGACCAACAATGTTGATCAAATTATCATCTTCACAAACTTGAACTTCCTAATTAGCAATATTTGAGCTTTTGTGCATTTGATCACTATCACAATCTCATATTTAAAGCACTTATTACATCAAACATCAATAGTGAATATCTTCATGTTAACCTTTTAATCAACAATACAATTGTAAACTAGTCATTCGCTGCATTGATTTATGTAGTTTTTAAGAGTAATGTACTTAGGAAGATAATCATATTAACTGTAATATAGTATTATTATCATAAACTATTTCAAATATGTATTTACTAAATATCTCATGATAACATTAGATAAAAATATTTATCAGAAATTACTTACAAATAGTGAATGCTCAATAAACCATGCAATGCAAATATGATTGTAATGAGATTGTAATTATAGGATAAATATAATAATTATAGAAACAATGCAAACATGTCAGTTCAAGCATGCATACTCCTGTGTTTTTTCATTATGGATATATATATATATATATATATTTACTTAATTGATCTATATATATATATATATTTACTTAATTGATCTGTAAAGGATCAAAACTTTAAAGAAAATGAATTTATAATTTAAATGTGGAAGCGATAATAATGTTAGGATTTACAATCCTTACACAGTAAATTATATTGCCCAACAGGGTTATGAGAATTTTTCTTCTAAAAGACAAACGATAATTAAAGAAAATGCGAATAAATAAGCATGCTAAAATAATCTTCAACTAACACTTGAAAGGAGTTTGGAAGGTGAATTACTCATAACCCTCTTGCTGATCGGGATCTGGATCTTGGTTTTCTTCATCTGAAATGGTTAATAGAATTCTGAACTTCATTAGTCCAGTAAGAATATCACACTAATCACTGATACGGAAAGCAAAAGTTGGTAAAAATTACAAAATAACTAATGAAACCCTTAATTTAAGTAAATTTATTTATCATGAAAAAAACTGTTTGTTCCATATTTACCGTTATGAGTTTTTCAAAAGTCAAAATATGAAAACCAATATCCATACAACTTTTTAATTTCATACAAAAGTAAACAAAAAATAACAATTTTCCTTTCTTACTTGCTTATTGATATTCCTAAGGATCCATAAGGATGTCCCCTTATTAGTAAACAAAATATCCAAATTTATTAATTAACTGGTCGTCCTCATATCTCATCTAGTAATAGGCACCAAATCTTTCATGTCTCGATACTTTGTCCGGTATCAGAGTGAATTATATTTTCTAAACCCGTCCGGTATGGGACTTATCAGTCTCGTTCGACTGAGATAACATTCATGGTAAAGTTCTCTATGTACCGGGGCCATCTGCCATTTCCTAGGATACCCAATAAGTCTTTCACATAAAGATCTTCATTAATAAAACAAACACCAAGCGCATACCAACTTCTCATATCATATTCACAGATTAATTAAACGACATTTATGCAAACAACACAATTTCATACCTTAATAACCGAGAAACGTACTTAGGACCTTTATTTTCAACTCAGTCAATCAGATAAGAATAATAATCAGACAATCAATAACGAGAAAGCAATTAAATATAAGAATTTAAATCATACGGTGGACCAACAAACAATTTAGGCATTATAAAAAAGTAAAGAGGTAACACATACGAGCTTAGGGCGAATATACACTAACCAGTTTCTAACTCCACTAGTGACCTGTAATTATTGTTAAGATTTTTTTAGTTTTTACAAAAAATACACAATTATTAATTATTAAGCCTCCATTTACCGTAACAGGGAAGAGAGAGAGAGATCTTTATCCGGATCGGTATTTCAAGACGTCATGCTATCTACTACGCCTCATAACGGATCCCGAATTTTTTGAATTTTTCCTACAGGAACCCAAAATACTTGTCACATATCTAAAAATACCTCAAAAAATCAAAAATTGGTGTTAAAAATCTTTTCTGGCCAATTTTAAAGTTCCGGCATAGCGCCACCGTCGTGCTTTGGCACCAACTTTGCTGCCCATAGTGGTGGTTCGTCTTGGCTTGATCGGTTTTTGCCAGTTTTTACACATATCCCTACAAAAAAATACGTTAGGGGATCTTGGTTTGTCGGAAATCATAGAAAAACTGAACCTACCGGTTGTGTGGAAGGGGGAGAGGGGGGTGGTCTCCAAGTACAGCAGCTCCGTCGGTTCTCCTTCGTGGCTGGAGTTTCTTCTTCGGCTAACCTGCATAAAAAAAATAGTAAACACAATAGTCAAAAAATCGCGTGAAATAGAAAATAGGAAGAAGCTCATCGAAGGGGATTTTGAGTTTTGGCCATGGCTGCTCCACCTGGATTTATCCGTGATTTTCGGCTCACCCGCTGTCCCTCTTACTCCAAGAGGCTTGAAATCGAATTTCAAGCTGGTAGGAAATTTTTTTACCTTTTTTGGCGATCGGCGGTGGCTCCGGTGCTGCGGCGGTCGACGGTCGACCTTCTTCTCCAGCAGCTGGTCCTTCTTCTTCGACGAGGGCTGGGCAGCTAAGGTTAGGATTCCTGTGCGACACGATATTTTTATACTTATTCCGCGTCGATCTAGGCTATCCATTCACCTCAATGTAGAGCGAGGAGAGTCGTCCGATCATTACTTGTTTAGGCCAATTGTGTGGGCAAATCTGGACTGTTCATCGCAATTGATCTCGTTTGTCCGGTCGCGCTTAAAATGGAATGAATTTGAGCCGTTTAAGTGCGCGGGATCGAATATAAATTGTCGGATCACAAAGCACGCGGATTGCCTGCGTAACGCCAACGTCAGTGTGTTTTTCACGCGACATGCTCTAATTCATCGTGGCTGCTGACTGGATCGTTTCACATGGCTGAATTTTTTCTTTTTGCATTTTAATTTCATATTTCTAATTTTTCTTTCAAAAACACCCATTAAACTCAAATTTTCACCATTTTTCTTCAAAATTACTTTCAATTACCTTCATAACCTATTTTTTTTCAAATAATTTAATAAAATTAAATTAAAGATAATTTTTTTATTATTTTTATAATTACAAAAATTGATCCCTAACCAAATTTCAAATTCGAGTATTACATAATCAATATACAAATTTTTATTTTGAAAACATAAAAATATAACAACATAATTTTTCGTAAAACATAATAACAAAAAGTTAGATTGATTCAATCAATAACCAAAAATAAGTTTTCCATTCATTTCTACTTCATTCGTTCTCTCAAATTTAGAGAATCTTGGTCTTTTGAGAAGGAACGCATGTAACTTATTCCTTCTTATCTTCTTTCCCTAGTATTAATGAGAGAAAAATATTTCTCTATTTCCATGTTCTAAACGTCTTTTGGCAATCTCTTTATGGTTAATTTTATATGACCTTTTCCTTTTCCAAAGAAAAACTTTTCATAATCTTCCAAGGACCAAACTGTTGTTTTTCACTTTTTACATTTTCATAACCTCAAGTTCAAGCATCTTGTATAGATGTGCAAAAGGTAAAGGAACCAACCTCATATCAAATTTCCCTGACATAGGAACTGAGCTTCTGATATCTGACACCACAAAATTTGTGAAGAGAAAACAATCTTGTATAGATGTGCAGAAGGGAAAGCATTACACTTAGAAAGATGCTTTCACAAAGATAATACCTACCTAAAATTGGCACAAGGTTCCTCAAGATTTACACCCAAAAAAAAAAAAGAATAAACGAATAAAATCCTATCCATTTCCGAGCAAACTAACAAAGTCATTCCTATCAAGGAACGGAGTCTAGCATACCATACAACACTATTCCAGCTTGAGTGAAATAGCACCTCCACTAGACAACACAATCACCCTCGAAAAAGAAAAAAAAAAAACTCAACAACAACAGCAGCCGGCCAAAACCATTAAAAATACTACAGAGTTGCTCATGTGCAGGCAAAAAA
Organism: Carica papaya; assembly: GCF_054855325.1. Lineage (NCBI taxonomy): Eukaryota > Viridiplantae > Streptophyta > Magnoliopsida > Brassicales > Caricaceae > Carica > Carica papaya. The sequence goes on along the minus strand of NC_142309.1, from coordinate 10,264,641 downwards.
ACCTGCAAGTTAAAAGAGTCATGGGTACGGGATGCTAAATAATGTTAATCAGAAGAAAAAATGAACGATATGCAATGAAATTCTGCTTGCCACCCCAGAAAGAATCAAGAGAACTAGATTGCATGCCAAACATTGGAGGGAAAAGCTCAAACTCCTACTCAAATTGTAAGGCACAAAATTGTATGGGTGATGCTGTCAGAGCACCAGTGCAACCTTCTCTTGTGAAACAAGTGAGGAAGGATGCGCAATCAATGGTTCATAGTGGTCAGCACCAGCACCACACCAGCCTGCAAGTAAAAGGAGAGAATGTATAATAACCAACTAAAGAGTTTACCAATAAATGAATAAACTGCAGCTAATATGATAGAATAAATTAAAGCCCAAAACCATGCACATAACCAATAACTTAATAAACCATACTATCTTGTTACCTGTTCCTTTCATGAACAAAAAGAAGGGGGGTTCACAAATTTCACTTCTTGGACGATGTGGAAGGAAAAAAACACAATTGTCTTCATCTACCATTGCATCTGATCCATGTGCTTGCACCTATAAATAATGAGCACGTGTTTAGTAAAAAGCAATATTATTTTCTGTATGGTGTGTTGGGTAGAAAAGGAAGGTGTGACTTAAGCAAAAAAGGAGAAGACCAACCGCCGTAACATGATGAAAATAACAGAAAACCCATCAAATAGTCAAAAGAAACAGTATTCCAACACGAAATATTTACAATTAGATAGATGTTTTTCCTCTTCATTAATCTAAAGAGAATCAGACAAAAATGTGCGCTTAATACAGAGCATTTAAGGACACAAGGCCTCCAAAACCTTAGAGAAGAACCTTCTGAAACTTAATTTGCGGAGGAACAAAAGGCTATTCACATAGATCAACACCCATAAGTGTAAGAGATATCAACCTTGAATACATCTATTAAACAAAGGTAGTGAACGAACCAACATGAGTGATGGAATACCAATCTTTAGGATTATCAGTACATTCAGAAAAAAGATGTTTAGGATTATCAGATTTGGTAAGACCATTAGCAAGCAAATCAAAACATTGTTTATTCTAAGAACATTATTAAATTACTTCACAAGAATTATTATAAACATCAAAACACAATGTTCATGGAAAAACATGCATATGAGATCAAATAGCATAACGAACACCAGAAAAACATAACTAAAATTGCTAAGGCATTTGAGATTGCTAATTTGTTACTTATAAACAGCTAAACCTTGTTTTTATCTATTCATTTGATAACATAAGAACAAGGTGATTAATACGTAACAGTTAGAAGCTTTTAGCATGAAAATAATTAGCAACCATCTCCTTACTTTGCATCTTTGCATGTATTGACTAAAAAATAATAATAATTTTCATAGATGTCAATTCTTATAAATAAATACAATATTATTATTTTTTATGGAAAAAAAAAATTTCATCTAAAACATGATTGCTTGTTTCTAAATCAGAAAATACTTGCTTCCAGTAATTAAAACACAAACACACTAATACCAAACAGCCTCCAAACATGTAATAATCTCAAGTAAATTGTAGCAAAATGTGCATAAATACAATGTTTCAGCCAACTTAATGGAAAGATAGTTTCAATTTCAAACCATAACAACCAAACATAATCCATACCACATATATCTCTCGCTTGAACTCTGTTGCAAGACACTCTATTGCTATATCATCTCCAAAAGCTGCAGCATGACCTTCTCTGTTTTCATCTACAGATAACAAACCCTCCTCAGTATATTGCAAAGTGATGATATCATATTCATCATCAGGAGAACCACAGATCGACATGTACTTGGCCCAACTTGAGCCATCATTCACCGGAATACATCTCTCTTTGTAAATAGACTCAGCAGCCATTTCTCTTCAATCAGAAAAAAATAAATAATAAAAAAACAGATAAAACTAGATGCTTCTTTAATTGCAATAAAACACAAAAGTGTCTCAAACTAAATAATAAATGATACATTGTACTTTTAGATTGAACCTGACCTTAGCATGAAAGGAATCTTACAGCGAAAAGATAGATAAAAAATTTGCAATAGTATAGAAGCATGTATCGAGAACAGAATGCTTGTAGATTTGTATCAAGTCGTGAATCAAAATCAAAGAAAACAAAGAAAAAGATATCACACTTGTCAAAAACCCTGATTACCAATACGAGAACTCTCTTTCTTTGGCCATAGCAGAGTTAATAAACAAAAACCCTAACAGGAAGGAAATTATGGACTTCAACTCTTTTCAATTCAAATTTTATTATTTGAATTCCAATTTGAAAGGCTAAAATATGTGCCCAACGGCTAAGCAATGATTTTTCTTTCCTGTGCTCTTTTCTTAAGCAGTGAACGGGGAAAATAGTCATTAAATGTCATTTTCTTTATATCTTATACATCAAATTCGTTTTACATGAATATCTTGCCTTTGATCTTATACATCAAATATTCCTCTCTTACCTCTGCGCACGACGAAAATTAATGACTCGAAAGATTTGAAAATTTTCATTTGCTCCATTTCCTCACAAACCAAACGGGCTATTTGGAGCTCCAACATTCTTTAGGAACTTTTTGGAGACCTAAACGAACAAAGGGAAGAGCGACTCATCGTAACAAGAAAAAGCGCAAAAAATACCTTTGCATCCCCAGCTGAATAAGCTCGTCAATAGCTGAATCTAATACCACCCGATCTTCCTTCTTGGCAAGCAACTTGACCTCTTGAACCACGTGAATGCCCCACCCGTTCTTCAGATCCGGCGAGTACATGTGACGAATCGCGTCGTTGATTACCTCTCTCTCCTCCTGGCACACCGATCCAAGATCCTCCAAGAACCGCCGCACCGTCCGCCTCCGCAAATCCCGCGCGTCAACCTCACGCGCCATGGCCTTCTGCGAGGCAGTGAAAAGGCAGTTTCCATCTGCAGAGACCTCGCCTCCATGGGAGAGGCGAAAGACCACAGAGGCAGAGTCATCCCCTGGGTGCTTCCACAGAACTCCCTTGGATTGCAGCCTCTCTAGATGCCGTCTCTGCTGATCCTCCAGACCTACGACGTCGTCCCAAGTGGCAGTCACCGTGTTGGTTGACTGGTCAACAAGATCCACAGCTTCCAGAGACGCCGTCTTCGGTTCCCTCCAAGATACGGTGGGGGATGAGGTCTGAAATGTCTCGGCAACAGTGGTTGTATCGCATAGAAGTTTTCCCATCTTCCTCCAATTTTCTTGTTTTTCTTGTTTGTCTTATATATGGATCTTTGTGTTCGCGTTCTCTTCTCCTCTTCTGGGGCAGAAGAGTTGCAGAGAGGAGGAAGAGAGAGAAGAGAGAGCGAGAAAGAGCGATTAGGGTTAACGGATAGATGTATGACGCGGGAGAGGAAATGGGGACACGTGGCAAAATCGAGGAGCTTTGTAGTCTCAAGGTACTTGGCTGACCGAGTGACGAAGATGCCAAGGGACAACCTGAGACTGATATATAATTTATAATTTTTATTTATTTTTTTAATTTAGAAGTTTTTTTGTGTTAGTTGGTATATGACGAGTAGGTGAGCTCCAATTTGCGATTGGCGCAATAAAATCATGACAAATGAGCAAAGGTGGGACCCACGTTCTTTTAGGTCCAATTGTGTGAGAGTTGAAGCGGTGGGTCCCTGATTCTCGACAGGATTTAGTTGTGGCCGTGTGGATATTTTGGACGGCGTAAACTCAAAAACTCAATGCAATTCGTTTTCTTTCATTTTCTTATCGCTTGTAAGGGCTATAAAACTAAAACTCCGTTTATAAATTACTTACTCATTCCCATAAAAAAAAAATTAAAGATAAATTATTAAAGAAGTATATAATATTCATATTTATTTGTAATAATATTACAAAATATTCTTGCATCTTTTTTTTGTCTTAAATTTCAGTTTTGTGTTCTTAATTCTTACAAGGTAGATAATCTAATGGTACTTTATTAAAAAATTATTCATCAAACTTTAAAAGAATTATAAAAAATAATTTACTTTATTTTGTATAAGATTTAAATCAAAATTACTTCGTAAAACTTAATGGAAGAGTACCTGACAACATGCATAAAATCAACGTAAAATGATCTCACTTTTTCTACACCATCTATCTTTAAACCTCTTATGAAGATCACATTATAAGAGCTTATTTTTCTTTTGAAAAAATTGGTTAATTATTTTTTTAATGACAGAGTTAGTTGTTCATTATTCATATTTTCATCTTTATATTTAGCATCTAAAACATTATGTCATGTCAAACACTTATATTCTATAATACATACATCTTTTCAACCAAGCCTTTGGGTTTAGTAGAATATTATTTTTTTTTTTATAAAGCATAAGGTGAGAAGTTTGATTTTCATTACAAATCTTCCGAGACCCATAGAAAATATACATATTATCTTATTTTTTATATCAACATAACATTTCAAAGTAAATTACGCAGAAGCTAATAATACGAATGAAGATAAATACGTTAGTAACTGCAATGAACCAAATAGATTTCTCTAAATGTAGAAAAATATTGTAAAGATCCAGAATTTAAAAGAAAATAAAGTTATAAATTATATACAGAAACGAAATAATAGAATTTATATTCCTTACACAATAATTTAAAATGTACAATAGAACTATGAAAATGTCACATTTTAAAAAACAAACGAAAATAATAAAAAATAAAAAAAAAAAGACAATATACTGAGCATTTTATGACGACTTTCACTAATTTTTGAAGGGAATTCGGATGGTGAACTATTCACAACTTTCTTGTTAATTTGGATCTGGATCATGATTCTTTTGATCTAAAATAGTTAATGAAATGATGAGTTACACTACTCCAGTAAGAATATCACACTACTCACTGATACAGAAACTAAAGGTTGGTAAAAATCATAAAGACAACCAGCGAAGCTCTTGATTTAAGTAAATTTATTTACTATGAAGAAAAATCATTTATTGCATATATTTACAGTTGCAATATTTTTAAAATCGACTTATAGAGATAATAACTCAAATAACATTCTAATATCATATTCAAGTGAGTAAGAACAACAACTTTTCCTTTTTATTTGCCTACTGATATCCCTAACGGCCCATAGGGATGTCTCATTACGTGTGAACCAATATTCAATATTATCAACTAATCGGCAGTCCCCATACTTCATCTTATATGAGTGCCAAAAATATCATCTCTCAATACCTCGTCTGATATGAGGGTGAATCGAGCCGTCCCCATACCTCGTCCAATATGAGCGTTAAAAATATCATTCCTCGATACCCCATCTGGTATGAGGCAATATTTATGGTAAGGTTTCCTATGTACCCAGCCTATCTACCATCTTTCAAGATATCCAGTAAGGCTACCATTCATTAATTCACATGACCAAATAATTTTTCATTTGCATATTAATTTTTAATTTCATAAATTAATCGTAAATCACGCAAGACAAGCAATATATATATCAAGAAAGCACAAATGAATCATTTAACCATTCCAGTATATCATCATGTATTTAAAGCTATAAATTCAACAATCAGTTAAACAGGACAAGTAAAGAACTAACCAGTTTCGACTCCATTAGTAACCATAATTATTCTTTAAAATTATTAAATTAGACAAAATACCATATTATCGATTATTAAGCTTCAATTCTATAACAGAGAATAAGGTGAGAGATTCTGACCCGAATCGGTGTTCGAAACACCGAACCTTCTACTGCGCCTACTAGTGGTACTCAGATTTTTTAAATTTTTCTGTGGAGATTAAAACATATTTTACATATCTAAAAATACCCCAAAAATCTAAAATCGATGTTAAAAATCTTTTTTTATCCAATTTTAGGATTCCGGCACGACGGTAGTTTGCCTCAACTTGACCGTTTTTTGTCAGTTTTGGCCAGTTTCAGTCTGTTTTATACTCATCCTTACGAGAAAACACGTTAGGAGACCTTAGTTAGCCGAAAAAAAGTCAAAAAACAAAAACCTACCGGTGGTGAGATTTTTTAGTGTAGTGGCTCTACTGGTTCACCTTCGCGGCTAAGTGTTTTTCTTTGGTCAACCTGTAAAAAACAGAACAGTGAACACAATGGTGAAAAAATCGCACAAAAAGAAAAATAAGAAGGGGCTCATTAGAGAAGGTTGAGAATTTTGCTCGTGGTTTCTGGCTCACCCGCCGTTTCTTTTGCTTCGATGTGGCCATGGGGGTGCTCTAAATTAAATTTCGAGCGGATAAGAGAATTTTTATCTTTTTAACGATCAAAGGTGGCTTCGGTGCGGAGGCAGATGGCGGTCGGCTCCCTTCTCCAACGACTGACTCTTCTTCTCCGGTAGGAGACTGACGACTAGGGTTTGGATTCAGTATGATGCAAAATATTTATACCTGTCTCGCGTTAATATAGACCGTTCATCACATTGGGTCTCGACCGTTTGATCTAGTTTAAAGAGAAAATAAATTTGAACCGTTTATCACAATTTGATCTTGATCGTCCGATCACGTTTAAAGAGGAAATGAATATGGACCGTTCATCGCATTTAATCGCGACTGTCCAATCGCTCCTAAGGAGAGAACGGATCTGGACTGTCCGCGTGCGCGGGAATACTTTTGGATCATCTAATCGCGAGGTACGCGGATCGCCAGCGTGGCCTCCCGCATGGCACCGAGTTAGTGAGCCTTGCTATACAGCGCGCTCTGGTTCATCGAAGCTACTAACTGGGAAACCCTACGCGGTAAATTTTTTTTTTAATTGTGTTCTGACCCCTAGTTTCCAAATTTTCTTTCAAAAACATCATCCGAACCTAAATTTTCACCCATTTCCCAAAATTATTTTCAATTTCATCCTCAACCTATTTTTTTTTATAATTCCGCATTAAATTAAAATTTATTAATTTTAAAAGTAGGTTTTTATACATTTTTTGATATTAAAATTAATTCCGAGTCAAATTCCGAACCTGGGTATTACAAGTCTTTTCCTTTAAAAAAAATTGGTCCCTCAAATTTGTTTCTCTCTCACTCAATCAAACAGTTGAGGATACTGGGCTCTGAAGTCTAATTCTATCTCCCATATGGACTCTCTCTGTGTATGAGTCTGTCGTAGAATCTTAACAAAGAATTTTTTCGGTTACAGAGTACTCTGTTTTTTCGGTCTACAATGTCCACTGATACCTCTTCATAGGACAGATCATCCTAGAGTGAAAAGGGTTCGAGGGCCAAGATGTAATAGGGGTCCGAGTTGTACTTGCATAACATGAACACATGAAACATATTATGGACTCTAGATAATTCTAGAGGTAGTGTTAGTCTGTAGACGGCGACGATACTAATTCTATCTAAGATTTCAAATAGCTAAATTAGGGATTTAGTTTTTTCCTCTTGCCAAACCTACTGATTTTCTTAAAATGAATGAGTTTAAGGAACACTTGATTTCTTTTCTCAAATTTTAAATTACTTATCCGGCTATCCGCACAACTCTTCTGTCTGTTCTAAGTTGTCTGAATGTTCTTCCTGATCTTAACTATTTTGGCTATAATCTTCTCTATAAGATCTGAGCCGAACAATTTTGTATCACCCATATCTTCCCAACAGATTGGCGATCTGCATGGGTAGTCATATAACACCTCGTATGGAGTCATGTCGATACTTACTTGGTAGCTGTTATTGTAGGCGAACTCTGTTAAGGGTAAATTGATGCAAACAATGCTAAAAACACTCATGATACTCAAAGAGCATTAGAATGTGACTTGGAGCAAATTTCAAATGATGTAAACACAAATACAGTTCCAAACCTGAAAAGTTTCAGCGGACCAGTAATAAGATCAAAGGCAAAGAAGCTTAAAGAGTTGCTCCAAGTTTTTACTTAAAAACATGTGGATGATAGGCTGACCAATTGTGGAATGTTCAAATATGAGCTTTTTGAACAGCCCAAATTCGTAACTTTAATTAGATTTAAGTGATTTGGGATAATTTGGGCTTGTTTGAGTCTTATTGATAATGGATGAATAAACCTTGTGTATGGGCTGGATTAGTTGAGTTATTTTAAGTATTTTGGATTGTTTTATTTTAGTTTGAGTTAATTAAGCCCATATAGTTAAGTATAACTCATTTTGGGCTTAAGTCTTGTCTTAGTGTAATTACAATAATGAACCCATAACTATATAGTACCACAAACAATTAGTGGTGTTGGTTAAGAAGATTGAAGTTACATAACAATTACATGCCTATAATTAGCTTAGTTATTGTTGGAGCTACAATTGTAATTACCACATAATTAACTTAATTATTGTGGGAGTTACAATTGTAGTTATTGTATTGTAACTTATCATTGATTTCTTTAGCTATAAATACTAAAGGAACTCTTCTTTGTGGACATCAAGAGTTGTGATCAAACATTTCATAATTGAGTTGGGAGCGTTTTGGCTATCTTTTCACTTTATGCACAAGGTGTTGATTTGGAATACAATTGTTATCACTTATATTTCAATTTTGATTTCCTATTTCAATTGTTCTTGGTGCTTGTTTGGATTGGGTTCAAGGGATATCATTTATCTTCTTTGGATTCTCTTTAACTTCTACCATTTGGGTGATTGCACAAATTTGATTCCTTTTTTACTTGTGATCTAAATTTCGTTCTAAATCGATTGAAGAGTTCTAAGGTTCAAGCAAGGGTCTTGGGGTTCCGCATCATAAATGATCATCCTAATGGCCCCCAAAGTCAAAAACACAAGCTTATAACATATCCTCTAGTGTGCGGATCGTCCTTTCTAATTGTCCTTCAGTCTGAGAGTAGAATGCGGTACTAAGAGGCAATTTCGTTCCCATAACTTGCTGAAAACTAGACCAGAACCGAGAAATGAACCTGGGATCCCTGTCGGATACTACTGTCACTAGCACTCTATATAACATGACTATCTTCCGGATATACATTATTTCTAGCTATTCCAATAGGGCGATCATCTTGATGGTCAAGAAGTGAGAAGACTTAGTGAACCAGTCAACAATTAGCCAATTGACATCATGTCACGAGCGTGCCCTAAGCAATCCCGTCACGAAATCCATTGTGATGTGTTCCCACTTCTACTTTGAAATAGATAATGGTTGAAATAGTCTGTCTGAGTGTTGATGCCCTGTCTTGACTTGCCGACACACCAGACACTTGAAAACAAAGTTGGTCACCTCTTTTTTTATCATGTTCCACCAAAACTGAGATCGTATACTTTGATACATCTTAGTGCTTCCGGGATACTAGGCAAATTTTAAGCTATGAGCCTCAGTAATAATGTCTATCTTTAGCTCACTGTCACATGGAACGCACACCCTGTCCTACAATCTGAGCAACCTTTCAGCAAAGACTCTAAATTCTGAATTTATTCTCTGTTCTGCATCTTTCCTGAGGGCTACTAGGGTAGAGTCGACAGATTGAGCTTCTTTTATTCTCTGAATCAACTTAGGTTGAACAATTAGGTAGGCCAAGCATGTAACTTTCTTCAGGTTCTGAATTCTTACCTATTGTGTGGCCCATATTACCCTATATTCTGAAACCATTAGGTTAGCTAACATGCCTGCACTTTTTTTACTGAGTGCATCGACTACTACGTTGTTCTTACTCGGGTGATACAAAAATGTTGCGATCGTAGTCTTTGAGGAATTCAATCCATCATCTTTGATGCATGTTGAGATCCTTTTGAGTGAATATGTATTTCAAGCTCTTATGGTCGGTATAGATCTAAAAAATCACCCCATACAAATAATGACGCAAAGTCTTCAAGGCATGGATAATCGCAGCAAGTTCTAAGTCATGGGTGATGTAGTTTTTTTTATGACTTTTCAATTGCCCGAACCCATAGACTATGACCTTCCCACATTCCATCATAATATAACCCAACCCCAAGTAAGAGGCATTACTATAAATTGTATATCCACCTGTCTCACTCGGCAAAGCTAATACAAGTGCAGTAGTCAACTGCTTCTTTAGTTCTAAAAAGTTCATTTCATAGTTCTCGTTCCACTCAAACTTTACGTTCTTATTTGTGAGCCGAGTCAAAAGAGCAGTTAGGTTAGAAAATCATTCTACAAACCTCCGGTAATAACCTGTCATCCCTAGAAAGATACGAATCTCCTAGACCGTGGTCAATTTCTCCCAACCAAGCACTGCCTCAATTTTTTTAGGATTCATTGACACTCCATCCATTGATATGATATGCCCTAAGAAGGTAGTCTTCTCGAGGCAGAACCCGCACTTACTCAACTTTACAAACAACTTTTTTTCTCTAAGAACTTGCAAAACTTGAGTCAGATAGTGAGCGTGTTCCTCTCTGCTTTTTGAATATATCAGGATATTATCGATAAACACAATGACAAACTGATCTAGAAATTATCTGAAAATCATGTTCATCAAATCCATGAAGATGGCTGGTGCTGGTAATCCAAATGGCATGACCAGGAACTCATGGTGTCCATACCTGATTCGGAAAGCTGTTTTGAAAATGTCTTCTGCCTTGATCTTTATCTGATGGTAACCTGAACATAAGTCTATTTTGGAGAAGATCTGAGTACCCTACAACTGATCAAAAAGGTCATCGATCCTGGGGAGGGGTTACTTGTTCTTGATTGTGACTCTATTCAATCTCTTGTAGTCAATACATAATCTTAACGTCTCATCCCCCTTCCTTATAAATGTGACTTCAACACCCCAAGGGAACACACTATGTTAGATGAACCCACTATCCTACAATTCATTGATATGTTTTCTCAGCTTTTCTATCTCAACATGACTCATGCGATAAGGGGCAATCGAAATAGGCTGGGTGTCTGGCTGAAGATCTATGATGAATTCAACTTCTCTGTCCACTGGCAATCCTGGTAGTTCCTCAAGAAACATATTTGGGAAGTCTCGAACTACTGGGATCTCTTGAATGCAAATTTCTTTATTAGGTTTGTCTAGTTAGAGAAAATAACCGAGTTAAAGTACTATGTAATATGAAAATTTCTATGAGTGAATAATATTCAAAACTTTTATTAGTTTGTAAATGACTCTTCATTATGAGGCTTAAATACAATTTTTTTCGTAGAGATAATCTACGATAGTGTAATACGTCGATAACCAGTTCATCCTTGAAAATACATAAGGGTCTCCCATGTCAATCTCTATCAGGTCCATCATGGGTAAAACCGAGTCTTATGGAAGAGGGACCAGATGTTGCTGGGGAGGGACCGAGTGGCCTTGTAACGGTGCCGGATGATACGGTGGGGGCTCCGAATTATATTGTGACGGTGTCGGATGATACGACAGAGGAGCAAGGTTGCATCGAGGTGGTGTTAGATCTTCTCATTGTAAGGGTGGCTCAAAGTGTGGAAATGGTGGAGGGTCAGACAGTTCCCTTATCTCTTTCCTGGCCTACTAGACATAGATGAGTCTCTCTAGAATCTCAAAGAGTTGATCGACATCCTCTTGAAGCAACCTGTCTTGGGTTGCCCTGTTCAGTAAGGGACCTCATCTCCTCGTGTCTTTGTACTTATTTTTCATAAGGAATGGTTGGATGATATTTCGTATTTGATGTTTTTAAGTCTTTATATAAGGAATAGTTTCGAGAAACGCGACTCTAATACAAAATGCAAAGGCATGGAACTTAAGGAAATAAAGTCATAAATTAAATGCGAAAGGAAAATAATAGAGTTTAGGATTTATATTCCTTACGCAATAATTTAAAATGCCCAATAGGGTTACGAGAATGTCCATATAAAAGAACAAATGAAAATAAAAAAAAATAAACAAAAGACAATGTACTAAGCATTCTAAGACAACATTCACTAGCTTTTGAAGGGAGTTCGGGTGGTAAACTATTCACAACCCTCTTGTTGATCGGGATCTGAGTATTAGTCCTCTTAATCTGAAATAATTAATGAAAAGATGAGCTATACTACCCCACTAAGAATATCACATTACTCACCGATACAGAAACTAAAGATTGGTAAAATTCATAAAAATAACCAATGGAGCTATTGGTTTAAGTAAATTCATTTACTATGAAGAAAATTTATTTATTGCATATATTTACTATTGCGAGATTTTCAAAATCGACCTATAGAGACAATAACTCAAATAACATTCTAATCTCATATTCAAGTGAGTAAGAACAACAACTTTTCCTTTTTATTTGCCTACTGGTATCCTTGGGGACTCATAGGGATGTCCCACTATGCGTGAACTAATATCCAACATTATCAACTAATTGGCCGTCCCATACCCTATCCGGTATGAGCGCCAAAAATACTATTTCTCGATACTCTATCTGTAATGAGGCAATGTTTACAGTAAGGATCCTTATGTACCCGGTCCGTCCACCATCTCCAATGATATCTAGTAAGGCTACCATTCATTAATTCACATGACCAAACAATTTTTCGTTTGATATTAATTTTTAATTTCACAAATCAACCGTAAATCACGCAAGACAAGCAATATATATATATATATATATATATATATATCAAGGAAGCACAACTGAGTCATTTAACCATTCCAGTATACCATCATGTATTTAAAATTATAAATTCAACGATAAGTTAAATAGGACAAATAAAGAATTAACTAGTTCCGGCTCCATTAGTAACTTGTAATTATTTTTAAAATTTTTTAAATTATATAAAATATCATATTATCGATTATTAAGTTTCAATTTCATAACAGAGAATAAGATGAGAGATTCTTACTCGAGTTGGTGTCCCAAACACCGAACTTTCTACTGCACCTACTGGCAGTCTACGAATTTCTTGAATTTTTCTGCGGAGGTTAAAACATGTTTTACGTACCTAAAAATACCCCAAAAATCTAAAATCGGTATTGAAAATTTTTTTCTAGCCAATTTCAGGATTCCGGCACTGCGACACCGTCATGCTCCAGCAACAACACCATCGTTCGCAGTGGCAATTTGCTTCAACCTGGCCATTTTCGACCCGTTTTGGTCAATTTCGGCCGATTTTATACCCATCAATACGAGAAAACACGTTAGGGAGCCTTGGTTGGCCAAAAAAAGTCAAAAAATTAGAAACCTACTGGTGGTGAAATTTTTCGGTGCGACGGATCCATCAGCTCACCTTCGCGGCTGGACATTTTTTTTTGTCAACCTATAGAAAACTGAACGATGAACACAATGGTGAAAAAATCGCACGAAAAACGGGAAGGGGCTCATCCGAGTAAGTTACAGGTTTTGCCCGCAGTTTTTGGCTCACACACCGTTCCTTGTACTCTGATTTGGCCATGGGGATGCTCAAAATCAAATTCGAAGCGGATAAGAGAATTTTTACATTTTTTGACGGTCGAAGGTGGCTCCGGCGTGGCGGCGGTCAGCTGCCTTCTCTGGCGACTGGTTCTTCTTCTCCAGTGGGAGGTTTTGGGTTCAGTGCAATGCAAAATATTTATAAATGTCTCGCGTTAATCTAAATCATTCATTGTGTTTGATCTCGATCGTTTAATCGCGTTTAAAGAGAAAATAAATATAGACCGTTCATTGCGATTTGATCTCGACCGTCTGATCGCACCTGAGGAGGCAACGGATCCGGACTGTCCACGCGCGCAGGAATGCTTCCAAGTCGTCTGATCGCGAGGCACGCGGATTGCCAGCATGGTCTCCTACGTGGCACCAAGTCAACATGCCTTACCACGTGGTACGCTCCAGTTCGTAGAAGCTGCTGACTGAGCGGTTCTACGTGGCAAAATTTTTTTTATTACGTTCTGACCCTCAATTTTTTATTTTTCTTTCAAAAACATCATTCAAACCCAAATTTTCATCCATTTTTTCTAAAATTATTTTTAATTTCATACCCAACCTATTTTGTTTCCATAATTTCACATTAAATTAAAATTTACTAATTTTAAAAATTAGTTTTTATACATTTTTTAATGTTAAAATTAATCCCTGACTAAATTTCGGGCAAGATATTACAAATATTGCACATGAATTTATTTCATTCAATTTTTAATGATTTAATATAATTTTCTTGATCCTCTTATTTACACTCTCTATTTAATAGCTTTTTAATTTTAGACTCCAAACAGTTTTTATTTATTATTTGTTTCATTTGGTTTCTTACATAAACATTTTGAAAGTCCATAATTAGTTAATTATCATATTAATTAAAAATATAAGTGAAAATCTAAGTTTTATTTTATTGGAATTTTCTGTTTTTTATAAATTTAAACTAAATTATTTTTTATATGAGAAACAAAATTATTTTAATAAAGAAAAAGGTACATTGTAATTTTAATGTGCTGCAATGCGTATAAAATATATCATATATATTAATTAATATTTTTCAAACTAATGAGTAGGATGATATAAAAATAAGGTATGGGCTTTCTTTGTCATTTTATATCTACTAAATAGATTTTCAAATACTATTTTACTGTCTATAATATTGTGGTTTATGTTATATTAAGTGAAAAATAATTAATTTACAATTATATATGGGCAATATAGTAAATTAAAGTATATAGGTGAGTGTAAATTTTTTCAAAAGTATAATAGTAAATATAGTTGAACTTGAGGATGGTGAATCAAATTTCCCAATTGATACTTATGCTAGCAATGTTTAAAGAGAATTTAAAAAGTGTGTAGAAAATCCATATTAGAAACTTCATTTAAATATTAACTCATAGAGAGAGAGCATAAAAATTCATTCCCAATTTCATTTGGAGCTTGTAAAAAAAATTAGAGTATGCCTTTTCAATACCTCTCTAGCTAAAAGTGTACTATATAGAAAGTCAATTATTTTGTCAACTAACCATTCTAAGAAAAACTTATACAGCGAAATTGAGTTTGCAATATCTCTTTCCAATATATGCAATAATTTAGCTACATTACTACATCTGAGCTTGTTTAAGTAATTTATTAAACTTTTAATTCCATTGATTATATTAATATGAATAAACTAACTTCTTATATTTTCCATGACTTAAGCTCCCATTAGGCTTGCAATAATATCTTTCAAATTAGTTCAGCCATAACCAAAAAACTCTCCCTATATTTTTGCATAAACCAAGCTTACTTTCACAACTTTTGCTCGCTACAACTTTACCATCAATTTTCTCTGTCATTTCATTTCCGTAGCTTTACATGCAGGTGCTTAGACTGTACGCATATATATATATCTTACACACTAGCAGGATTTCATGGGACAAAAAGTTGTGAACTACCATCAAAACTAGTCTGTTACCATGTTAAAAATAAGAATTTAAGACTGGAACATGAATGGTAATAAGATAAAAGAAACAAATAAAACTAGGGAAGATCAATTTTCGTCTTCCTTGGTCGATTCTCTTTGTTTATCTAACCAGGATACTCCTAGTTGCCCATGGAGTTGATACAACCCCGAGCCACGAAAATAATACAACTTCGTGTACCTTATCAAAATGTAAATACCTCTAGGGCTTTTGCTTTCTCTCATTCTGATAGCACTTTCAAGAATCATAGGATTGTTGCTCTAGACTGACATCTCCCCACTTAACATTGTATCTTGCAGCCAGATAGTGAGCACCAACAGGGCCCCGGCTACCATAAGGATAATATTCAGGGGCAGTCTTTTTCTTTTCTAACTCTTTCAAAACAGGAGTGAATAGGGCCCAAGCAGCATCCAGCTCATCACTTCTTATAAACAGTCGCCTTTCCCCTTCAATAGCATCAAGCAGAAGCCTCTCGTATGCATCTGGAATCTCCTTCGAATATCTATGACCATGGTGCCAGACCATTTAGACATTTATACCATGTCTGGAATAAATAAATTCCCCAGAAAAAGTGAAATTTATTTGCAAATCCCCATATTTTATATAACCATAATATATGGAACCAAATAAGTCTTTCAAATTCAATTGAGTTTAACTGAATTTAAGAATGGGCTTAACAGTTTGGAGAAAGAAAAGGCTTGTTTATGGTTTGCATGTGTTTTTGTGTTTGCCTAAAATTAGTGATTTAGTTGAATTTACCAAAATATTTCAAATAGTAGAATTTATTTAAATCATCAAAACGCATTTGCAAATGGATTTTATATTTAATTAATTTACAAATGACATGAAACTTCAATTTTTGTTAGTTCCCCGCATAGCCTTATGGTAAAAATCCCAGCTTAGGTAATCTTTATGGGGTATAATTTTTAGAAATGGATTATCATTAAAGACCAACTAAATGTGGTATTTCTTTCATGTAAGCAGGATTAGTGTTTCAGGTCAAGAGGAGAGAAGACTGTTTCAGGAGCACAATAAAATCGGAAACTGATTTATAACTTTTACCTTGCAGCATAGTGTAGATTTAGATTGCTATGGTCCAATCTCATTCCCAAACCAGGGACCTTGTTATTAATCTTCAAGTATATAGCTTCATCAGGTTGTACTCGGATAACAAGTTCGTTTGTCGATTTGTCAACATCTGTACCAAAGCTTCGGCTATACAAATTGCCAGGGACATGTCTAAACTGCACTCTTATCTCTGCCCTGTGAAAAGATTTGCGTCAGCGACATATGGATCAATGCAATTCAAGTTGAGAAATATGCAAACGAGGGTGTCTTCTTCTATTCTGCACACCTCTTAGTATGTAATGCCTTGCCAGCCTTCATCAGAAAAGGCACTCCATCCCATCTTGCATTGTCAATAAAGAGAGCAGCTGCAGCAAAAGTTGGAGTCAAGCTGCCTTTTGGCACAGTTTTGTCATCAGTATAGGCTGGGTAAGTAACTCCACCTTTAGTGTGGCCCCTGTATTGCCCTACAACTATGTCACTGAGTCGTAAAGGCCTCATTGAACGTAGAACTTTGACCTGGAATCCGGCAGACAGTTCAACTCATCAATTTAGTCAGAATGTATCCAGTAAGGAATCTGGAAATTACTGGTATTTATGTAAAAAGGAAAAAACCTTCTCATTCCTGATATCCTCAGCATCTAAGCTGACAGGTGTTTCCATGGCAAAGAGAGCTAATATCTGAAGCAGATGGTTCTGCATTATATCTCTTATTATTCCATAATTGTCAAAATACCCTCCCCGTCCTTCAGTGCCAAAATCTTCAGAAAATATAAACTGTACATTCCTTATATACTGCCTTGACCACAATGGTTCAAAAATAAGGTTCGAGAAGCGAAGGACAGATAGGTTTTCCACTAGCTCCTTTCCCAGATAATGATCTATCCTGTAGAGAGCATATCCATCTAATCAGCTATGTTGACTATATTTTTTTAGCATAAAAATAAGAGCATCCTAGGAAACTCCACCTGAATATCTGATCTTCTGCTAGATACTGCTTCAGGGATTTTGTTAATGCAGCTGAGGATTCTGAATCTCGACCAAAGGGTTTTTCAACAATTACCCTAGTCCAGCCACTACCAGATGAAGCCGATGTGCTTGCACATTTTACAGCATCTATAAATATATTTGGAGGGATTGATAGATAAAACAGACGATGACAAACCCTTCCATCCTACACAAGTAAATACAGTCATTAAGAGAAAAAAACAGTGGAAAAAACAATTGATAACACATAAAATTCACAAATCAGAGTCAATCTTTGACAAAAAAAAAACATGCACAACTTAAAAATAATCTCCAATTACTTCAAAAGGTCAGAAAAAAAAAAAAAAGATAAGGGATATTTAACTAATGACTAATTGTAGACAACATGTTTGTTCCATCATTTTATAGGAGAAAAATTGTTCCACCTATTAACACTTTTCGCATTTTAAGGTTTTTATGTTGTGGTTAACAAACACAAAACTATATTTTATTCAGTCCTATTATTCTTATGGCACCAGCCACTACCCAAGATTCACTTTGCCACACTCCTTTATAAGTAAATCCAATTCAAGCTACACCTAGATTCATGTGCTTGCAGAAGCCAAATTTACTTCAGTAAATTACACACTCATCTTCAATCGTGAATGACAAAAAGACATATCAGACCATCTCGAGAAATTGATAACTTAACATATAAAAACATATATTTGCATAGGAAAAGGCACAAGTACGATATCCTTCAAGCATATATTGAAAAACTAGGTATCTGATTCCATCACAATGCTTAGCCCAATATCAATACCTCATGTTCCTTGAGCTTCTTGTCCAGTGTTGCAAAATCTTCTGGAGAGTCATACTGACCAGAATGGTAGAAACATCTACTGAGAAATTGCTCTATCTTTTCACCACAGTTCTCTCTGAAATCCCACATGAAAAACGTATATTATATCCTAATCAACCCGAATCTTCCATAACAAACAAAAAACCAGGATACAATGCAGCTAAAAAAAAGTAAATTTAAACATCAAGGCAACCATTGACATTGACATTTTCCTCTAGAAAGACTTGAAGCTATGACAAAAGAAAAGCATTCGATTCACCTCTTATCAATTCTGCATGTAAGGGTTTTGCTGACCATGTTTCTAAGCTCCGCATCAGTCATCTTACTCCGAGCATAACCATAAACCGTGAAGTGCTACAACCAAATAAATTGATATTTCCCGAACAAATTACATTCTGATAAAGAAACCTATATCAATTTGTGTAGTAAGAAATAAAAATTCGAAAAAGAAAAGAAGAATACATTGGGAAGGCAGTCCTCATAGTACAATGCAAAAAGTGCAGGAAATATCTTCTTCTTCGCAAGGTCACCAGAAGCCCCAACAACAGTAATACTGACAGTGGACTCGCCTCTACTGATATCAAAACCCCCTCCATCCTTACACTCCTCAGGAGGTGTAACTGGTAACAGCCCGTTAGTTGATTTTTTAAGAGGATTTTCATTTGCAATGGGGATTACCGTCGTGGACACCGATCCTAAACATAATTAACATTCATTTGGGAGCAAAAAGTGAGAATATCACAAAAAGATTATCATCAAGGAGAAGTAGTTTAGCTCTAGATTGATTGCAGGGAACAGTAAGTAGACGACACTGAATGAAAATTGAATAACTGACTTGTTGAATGAATCCAAATTACACGAAAAGAAAATTACGAATCTATAGGCATGCACAATCGGAGCAATACAAATCGACCATTACAGTAAAAAAAAAATATAATAAAAGAGAGATCACGATTAATAGAATTGAAAAATGAGGGGAAAAACAAACCATCCTGCATGACGACGACATCTTGCTTGGCATTTCTTTTGGATTGAACAAAGAGCTTGGGTAACAGACATTGGCGAGTAAAAGTTGAAGGCGGCGAAGAAGAGAATGATAAGTGGTGATATTGAGAACCGTTTTTCGACGAGGATGAGGCAAAAGAATATAGATACGAGCAGCTATGTGCTGAAGATGAGAGGGAAGCCATTGTTGCTCTACAGAATCGATCAATTAAGCGTGGAAAGCGAGAGAGGAAGAGAGGATTTGAGGTTGAAGTCTGCTAATGAGCTGGTGCTTGGAGAGGAGAGGTTAAGAACATGGGAAACATCGAGCGTGGGGGTTTAGACCGCCCTTGAGATCTCCGAAAGGCTGCTTGTTTTACCTACCTACCTGTTGTATGTTAAGAATGGCCAATGAACAGGGAAAGTACAACGTAGAGTTTTGACATTTCTTTATTGAATATTTAATTTAAATCTTTATTTTAAGAATTCTTTTCTTTATTAATTTAAGGTATTTAATATATTACAATGAAAATTTTATTTTGTTGGTTATTCATCATTTTAAATCTTATTGTAATATTCCAACCCGAAAAATAACATGAGATAAATTTTTTTATTCTTTAGTTATTAATTTAAAATAATTAATTATTTTATTTCATTTTTTTAAGTGAAATTTTGAGAAAAAATGAATTAGGAACGAGATTAAAAATAATTTTAAAAAAATGAGTGAAAATTTGGGTTCTCAAAGTATTTTTGAAAGAAAAATTAAAAATAGGAAGTCCAAGTACAAATAGAAAAAGTTCGGCCACGTAGAACCGCCTAATCAGTAGGTTCGACGAACCGGAGCGCGCCGCGTGACAAGGCGCGTTGACGTTGGTGCCACATGGGAGGCCGCGCTGGCGATCCGCGTGCCCCGTGATCGGACAACCCAGGATCGATCTCGCACGCGTGGACGACCTAGATCCGTTTCTCTCTTAGGCGTGATTGGACGGTTGAGATTAATTGCGATGAACAGTTCAGATTCGTTTCTTCCTTAGGTGTGATCGGACGGATAAGATCGATCGCGATGGATGATGTAGATCAACGCGAGATGATTATAAATACTTTGCATCACATGGGAACCTAAGCCGTAGCCAACAACCCCTGTTAGAGAAGAAGAACCAGACGCCAAAGAAGGAGGTCGACCACCTACTACCGTCATGCCGGAGCCACTGCTGACCGCCAAAAAAGGTAAACATTCCCCCTACTCGCTTAGAATTCGATTTCAAGTACCTATGTGGCCAAATTGGAACAAGAGGAATGGTGGGTGAGCCGAAAATTACGGACAAAGTTCGACGAAGCTGCCACGGCTAAAATCCTAAAACTCCTATAATGAACCCCTTTTCGAGTCCCGTTTCACGTGATTTTTCGATCATTGTATTCACCATCCTTTTCTATATAGAGTAGCCGAAGAAAAAACCTTAGTCGCGAAGGAGGATTAGCAGAGCTGTCGCACCTAGAGGTCCCACCGCCGATAAGTTCGATTTTTTTTGTGATTTTTCGGCCAATCGAGGCCCCTAATCCATTTTTTGTAGGGATACAGCTAAAATCGGTCAAAATCAGCCAAAACCGGCCAAAACTGGCTAGGTTGAGGTGAACCGTCGTCGTGGGCGACGGAGTCAGTGCTGGAGCACGGCGTCGCCACCATCCCGAAACCCCAAAATTTGCCAAAATGAGTTTTGAACACCGATTTTGTATATTTGAGTATTTTTAGGTATGTGACGAGTGTTTTGAATTTCACAAGAAAAATTTAGGGAACTCTATACCTGTTAAGGGGTATAGTAGATAGCTCGACATCTCGAAATACTAATCTAGGCCAGAATCCCTCTCTCTATTCTCTGTTACGGTAAATTACGGCTTAACGTTGTATAATTTTATATTTTTGGAAAAATTAGAAAATTTTAAAAATAATTACACGTTACTAATAGAGGCAAAACCGATTAGTTCACAATTGCCTTGTTTTCTGTCTATTTTTCTGTATCGTCATACTTGCTTAATTTTTGTATAGCACATGTTCTTAATTTATAGTTCAATACTCTTATCAACTTATCTGGTTATTTTGTTTATATAACGTCAACTTGAATATAGTTTAATTGATATGTGAATATGATATAAAATATTAGTATGAGTTGTTGGTTGTTTGCTATGAGAATCTTCATGTGAAAGACTTACTGAGCACACAAGGAAAGGGCGGACGGGTCCGGTATATAAGAAATCCTACCGTGAACGTTATCTTAGTCAGACAGGGCTGAGAAGTCTCTTACCTGAAAGGTTTGGGAGATATAGTTCATACTCATACAGGACGGGGTACCAAGGCGATGGAATATTTGACACTCATTACCAAACGAGGTATGGGAACGACTGGTTTGTAATATCCGGGCCTGAAATTTAGTCCGGGATTAATTTTAAAATTTAAAAAATATATAAAAAATCTAATTAAAAAATTAATGAATTTTTATTTAATGTGAAATTAAGGAAAAAAATAGGTTGATGATGAAATTGAAAATGATTTTGAGAAAAATGGGTAAAAATTTGGGTTCGAATAGTTTTTTTCAAAAGAAAAATCAGAAACTGTAGGCCAAAACACAACTAAGGAAAATTGCGGCATGTAGGACTGCCCAGTTAGCTGCTCCGATGAACCGGAGCACGCTGCGTTACAAGGAACGCTGACACGGTGCCATGCGGGAGGCCACACTGGCGATCCACATGCCCCGCGATCAAATGGCCCGGAAGCATTCCCCCACGCGTGGACGGTCTGGATTTGTTTCCTCATTTAGCGCGATTGGACGGACGCAATTAAACGTGATGAACGATCTAGATTCGTTCCGTCTTTAAATGCAATCGTACAATTGAGATCAAATCGTGATAAACAATTCATATTTATTTTCTTTTTAAACGCAATCGAATGATCGAGATCAAACACAATGAATGGCCCAAACTAACGCGAGATAGGTATAAATATCTCACATCACACCGAAAACAAACCCTAAACGCCAACCTCCCATCGGAGAAGCAAAACCAGTCGCCAGAGAAGGGAGCCGACCGTCGCCCCCCCTCCCCCGCGCTGAAGCCACTTCTGATGCCCAAAAAAGATAAAAATTCTCTTATCTGCTCGGAATTTAATTTTGAGAACCCCCATGGCCAAATAGAAGCAAAATAAACAGCGGGTGAGCCGAAACCCGCAGGCAAAGTCCAACGGTACCGCCGCAGGCAAACTACGAAATCGCCTCGGATGAGCCCCTTCCCGTTTCCTGTTTCGTGCATTACCGTTGTGTTCACCATTTTGTTTTCTAC
The DNA here is from genome assembly GCF_054855325.1 of Carica papaya. NCBI lineage: Eukaryota > Viridiplantae > Streptophyta > Magnoliopsida > Brassicales > Caricaceae > Carica > Carica papaya. The sequence goes on along the minus strand of NC_142309.1, from coordinate 10,242,203 downwards.
AGGTTGACCGAAAAAAAATACCCAACCGCGAAAGAGAGTCAGCAGAGCCGTTGCACATAAAAATTCTACCACGATAGGTTTCTATTTTTTTATTTTTTTGACCAACCGAGACCTTCTAACGTATTTTATCGCAGGGATGGGTATAAAATTGGCCAAAACTGGTCAAACAGGCTGAAAACGGTCAGGCCGAGGTAAACCATTTTCGCGGGCGGCGGTTCCACCGTGCTGGAATTCTGAAATTGGTAGAAAAATATTTTTAACCCTAATTTTAGATTTTTTGGGGTATTTTTAGGTACGTGAAACGTGTTTTAATCTCCGCGAAAAAAAATCATAAAACTCAAATACCGCCAGTAGGCGCAGTAGAAAGTTCAGTATTTCATACACCGATTCAGGTAAAAATCTCTCACCTTATTCTTTGTTACGAAATTGAAGCTTAATAGTCGATAGTATGAAATTTTGTATAATTTAAAAAACTTTGAGAATAATTACAGGTTACCAATGGAGTCGAAACTGGTTAGTTATTTATTTGTCGTGTTTAACTGATTGTTGAACTTTAAATACATGATGATATATTAGAATAGTTAAATGATTCAATGGTGTTTCATTGATATATATGTTGTTTGTCTTGCGTGCTTTACGGTTGATTTGTGAAATTAAAAATTAATATAAATTATTTGGTCATATGAATCAATGAATGGTAGTCTTACTAAATATGCTGAAAGATGGTGGATGGACCAGGTACATTGGAAATCCTACCGTGAACGTTGTCTCATACCGGACGAGGTATCAAGGGATGATATTTTTGGCGCTCATACCAGATAGGTTATGAGGACGACCCAATTCACCCTCATTACCGGACAGGGTAGTGAGGAATGATATTTTTAGCTTCCATACCAGACAGGGTATGCGGACGGTCGGTTAGTTGACAATGTTGAATATTGGTTCACGCGTAATGAGACATTCTTATGGACCCCTAGGGAGTAGGCAAATAAAAATAAAAAGTGGTTGTTATTGCTCACTTGAAAATGAGATTAGAATGTTATTTGAATTATTGCCTCTATAGGTCGATTTTGAAGATCTCACAACAGTAAATCAATAAATAGTTTTTTTTTATGATGAATGAATTTACTTAAATAAAGAGCTCTATTCGTTGTTTTTATGATTTTTACCAACCTTCAGTTTCTATATCGGTAAGTAGTGTGATATTCTTACTGGTCTAATATACCTGACCCTTTCATTAACTATTTCAGATCAAGAAGACTAAGATCCAGATCCCGATCAATAAGAGGATTGTGAATAGTTCACCACCCGAACTCCCTTCAAAAGCTAGTGAAAGTCGTCCTAGAATGCTCAGTTATTTGCATTTTTTTATTTTTTTTTATTTTTTTTTATTTTTGTTTGTTCTTTTAGAAGAAATATTCTCGTAACTTTCTTGGACATTCTAAATTATTGTGTAAGGAACGTAAATTCTAAACTCTATTATTTAATTTATGCATTTAATTCATGACTTTATTTCCTTTTAAGTTCCGGTCCTTTACACGGTTAATTATTAAAATTAGATATTGGGTTCACGAGTAAGGGGGACACTCTTATGGACCCCCAGGGATACTAGTAAGAAGGTAAGAATGAAAATTATTACTTCTCGTTCTCTTATGTATAAAAAGTGATATGGATATGAATCTTTATTGTTTATTTTTAAAAAATTCGTTACGGTAAGTACGGAATAAACATGAATTTACTCAAATTAAGTATTCAATTAGTAGTTTTATGATTTTTATCAATCTTTAATTTTTTGTATCTGTGATTAGTGTGATATTCTTACTAAACTAGTGTAGCTCATTTTTTCATTAACTATTTCAAATCAAGAGGACTAAGATCCAGATCCCGATCAGTAAGAGGGTTGTGATTAGTTCACTATGCAGACTCCCTTCAAGTAGTAGTGAAGGTTGTCTTAAAATGTTCAGTTATTCATCTTTTGTTTCATTTCTTTAATTTCCGTTTGTCTTTTAGAAGTAACATTCCCGTAATCCTATTAGGCATTCAAAATTATTGTGTAAGCAACGTAAACTCTAATTCTATTAATCGCTTTCGCATTAAATTTATGAATTTATTTTCTTTTAAGTTCCGGATCTTTACACTTATCATCTAAAAAAGTATTTAATATTATTTAAAAATATAATTGTTAATTAAAAATTTTATTTATTTTATTTTATTTTATATAGATATGAGAGTAATTCGGATCTTTTAACTTATTTAACTATTTAGTTTTACATAATTGATTTTACTTTATGCAAATAAGATAAGAAAAAGTTATACTTTATATTGATCTAAAGAAATATTTAAATATTATATTTAATATGATTTGTTCTAACTTATCCCATATATTATAAATAAATGATAAAAATATTATAATAATATATTATATGAAAATAAATATGTATATGCATATTAAAATATCTGGTCCTTTAAAAACTTTTTTTACATACCTTTTCTAAAAATTGTTTAGTTCTAAAGATTGTTTATAAAGATATGCTTTATAAAACTTTATTGTTTCTATATTAAATTAAATAAGTTTTATACATGTTTCAATTATCTGAATATTGAAATTTAAGAAAGACATCCACATTTTAATTTTAAGAAATTAGTATATGGAAAGTTATGTTTTGATATTTTCTATCACTTGATGTTTTGATATATTACATTATATATAGAATTAAGTTGTTTATATAAAAATTCATAAATTTTCCATTCTTTAATTTTATTTGATCATTAAATTATTTTTATTTTTATAATTATTTCTTAATTAACATATTTCGGAAATAAAATTTTTAAAAAATTCTTACAGAAATTTGATGTTTTCTGGAAACTTGTATAAAGGTATAAGCTAGGATACATAACACTATTCTTACACCACACTTAGTTTTTGAACCCTTATTAGATCCCTTATAAGAAATCCAATTTTGCTAAGATTAATCATATACTACTTAGAGGTTTGAGTTCAAGGGTTCTAGAACCAAAGTAAATATCTATACCCACTATGAGATTTAGAGTTTTCAAAGAATGTTGAAGTATTTTAACTTAATTATTAGATTAAGGGTTAACTTTATTTAAAGTTGTCTAATTAAATATATGTAAATTGATCTTTATTTATAATGTTGTACAAGTAAACATTTAGTGTTACCGCTAATTGTTAATATGAAAATTTACAAGTATTTTGACTTTATTTAAACTTTGTTAGGATTACCACTAGGAACTTATATGCATTTTTAAATATTTACGCGCTCATGGTGGTAAAGTAATCTTTTTTATAAAGGGAGCAAATGTTTAAGGGTATTAAGCCCTCATAACATATGTATTATCAGCTCTTCTAGCATTTTACACATCCCTTATAAGATTATAAGATAGAGGAGCAATGCAAATATACAATAGAAACATGAAGAAGAAATATTAGCGATTGCATGACAAAATAGAAGAGCGACGCAAATAAAGAAAAGTCATTGATTAGAGAATGAGTTAGGTGATAAACCGGACTATAAAGTAGAACCGGGACCAAGAGAAAAAGAAGGAGAAAAAACAGTTCTTTTTAAAGAAAAAAAATAGAGGATGAAAGGAATGACTTCTAGTGGTGAGGCTCCATTTAATTTCTTTACATTGTGTTAAAAATTAAATGAAAAAGAAAGAGAGGGGAGATTGTTTGCCTGAAAAAAAAAAAGAAAGGTGAGAAGGGGATTAGAAAAAAGAGAGAAAAGAGAGGGAAACTGGGAGTGAGGATGAGTTTTTAGTGTTGAGTGAAGTATAAGAGGAAGAGCTCGTAACTGTAGGCACTCCATCTTTATTTAATAAGTTTTTTTTTTTTTTTTTTTTGTGTTCTTTCATTTCAATTTATAACATTGGAATGTTGTTTCTAAGATTAGTTCTAGACTTAAAATGATCAAGCTATGATGGATTTAATTTTGTTGTATTTAAACGATGTTTGACTTTCTTATTTTATCTAAAAGATTAAATTGTAATTTGACTTTTAGATAAAAAAAAAATTTAAAAAAAAAAACTAAATAGGGAGGCACCCTTCTAGTTATGAACAACTAGATGAATTTTTTTTTTTCTTTTGATCAAAATACAAAATACAAAGACAATTTGTATGGACTAACATTAAACTATAATACTTTTGATATTCTTTTCTTCTTGTTAACAAAGAGATCTTCATTTTAATTGAATTAATTATTAATAATTAATATATTCATTAATTTCGTTTTTCTTTATACTTGTCTTTGTAAAAATATTTATTATTATTATATTTGTAACACCAACTTATTATTATATAAGATAATATCATTTTATATATTTTTATTATTACCCTGATATTGTTATTACTACATCTTGTGTTTTCTCTTTCATCCTCCTCTTATATTATTATTATTATTTATAAAAATAAAATAAAGTCGTTATTCACTTTATAATTATTATTGCAAATGTTACTATGAATCTTGGTCCAAAAGTCTAAATATATACGACAATATTATTTATTATTTAAAAATACAACTTAATTGATCAAAAAAAGTCTGTCACTAAAATCGAGAATAATGTTTACAATTCGTGAGCATAAAACATACTATTGGATGAAAGAAAAAGAATTCCTCAACCATATCTACCAAATAGTCTCATACTAATACTCCACCCACACAACTCAACAACAACCAAAAAGTCTACAGAGTTAGAAAACAATGAGAGTGCTTTTTTTCTCTAAATATTACCATACTTTGAATATTATAAATACCTCTAAAAGCTCAGAAATGAATGGTGGAATTATTAGTATTAATTTAAATAAAATTATTCTCAATAACCATCAATTTGTCGTATACCCTACTTGAAGGTCAAATAGGTAACCAATTGTCTAGAAGACTTAGATAAAATTCATTGACAAATGGTTCAAATCATGCTCAGTTCCAGAAGAAAAACTTAGAGGCCAGTAGTCAAGCATCCCAACAGATGAGTGTTAATTTGTATCCTTTGTTTGTTGAGCATGCACACTATTGACATCTAAAATCCTAGTTAAGTCTATCTCAGGTCCTAATAAATTGATTGTGTTGTTTATTAGCCCAATTTTGGATAACCCACGGTCTGTAAGTTAGTAACATTAGAAATTAGTAATATGAAGTTGCTACCATAACAAAACGATGATATGGATCTAATATTCCAAACTGCAACTTTAGATGTACACACAAATGTATGTAAGACGAAGCACAATAAATTGAGGTTATATGTCAAGAAAAAGAAAAAAATCATCTAGTAGTTGGTTCCAAGCAAATAAACACATTCATTCACACTTAAAAGAAAAACTTATTGACACTATCATTTTAGCCAATGAAATAAAATAACAAAACATATGTCCAAAGTCTCTATATGGTAAAAAAAGAAAAAGATTTGGATAGTTCAAATTAAGATATAAAAATACCTATATTCGATACTATATTTCAAGAACTTTTTAACTTTCAAAAGCATCTTTGCAGGCTCCTAAAAATTATTCTTAAATTTACTCTATATGGTATCATATGCTCGTAATTTGCATACTCAACATACAAAGGATATAAATTGACACTCAACTGTTGGGATGTCTGACTTCCTAGCCCCTGAGATTCTTCTTGGAACTTAGCATGGTTTGAAAACTTATTCATGAGGTTTATCTAAGTCTTCTAGGCAGCTTAATTACTTCCTTAACCTTCATGGAGGGTATGCAGCAGATTGGTACTCAGTGAGAATAATTTTATTTGAATTAACACTTAAATTTTAACAATTCACTGTTAAACGTTGAAAAGTATTTATAATATCTAAAATATGGTAACATTTTTGTATATATTATAAAAAACTTCCATTATTCTCTAACTTTAAAGAATTTTTTTTGTTTAATTGTGTAAGTCTGAGTTTCAGTCTAAAAATATTTAGTAAATATAGTTAAAAAAAAAACCTTTACCTTCATCCAATAATATGCTTCATGCTTATGAATTGCAAATATTTATGTCAATCTTAGTGTCATGCTCTATCAATTAAGTTTTATTTGACTTTTAAGCATTAAATAGTTTATGGTATATCTTTAGAATTTTGAACCAAGATATATGGTAGTATTTGGAATAATTATTATAGAGCCAATAAGAACATCACTTTTTTTATAATAAGAATAATAAAGGGAGGAGGAGGATGGGAGAGAAACAAAAGACGCAGTAATAATATAATAAAACACATACTTATTAAATCAATCAATTCAAGTAAAACGAAGATTTGTAATATTAAAATCTCTGTCAACAATCAGCTTAATCAAGAAGAAAAGAGTATCAAAATATTTTAGCTCATCTCAAGTTCCTTAATTAAGAGCTTGACCTGGTTTAATTCTAGTTTAATGTTACCAACAAGACTAGTCCATACAAATATAACAGTACTCGTTCTTCCATAAAACCAGAGAAGCAAACATCATTCAAATACAATATCATGATCATCTTGAATTAAATCCAGAATCGCATGATCATCTTGAGTCCACAACCAATCCTAGGAAGAACATTCAAACATTGCGAATAGAAAATGAAAGAAGACAGAAAAGAAGAAAAGAACTTACTGAACAAAGATGGAGTACTTCACTCAACACTGAAAACTCAGCCTCACTTTTGGGTTCCATCTCTTTTCTGTAATCCCTCTCTCATCTTTCTTTTTTCATGCAAACAATCTCACCTCTTTTTTTTTCTCTCTTTCTTTCTTTCTAATCTCTCTCTTACTTTTTTCATACAAAAGAAATTAAATGGACCATCACCAGTAGAAGCCGCTTCTCTCCTCCTCTATTTCTTTCTTGAAAAAGAACTATTTTCTTCCCCTTATTTTTTTTCTCTTGGTCTCAGTTCAATGTTATAGTTGAGTTCATCACCTAACCCATTCCCCAATTCAATGGCTTTCCTCGATTTTGCACTGCTGCTCTATCTTCTCATGCAATCAGTAGTATTTCTTCTTTTTTTACCGCGTCTCTCTCCCATGTCTTTTCAACTCTCCATCAACTCGCTTGTTCTTGCTATCATCACGCTGGGGAGGGCGGAACTTGCAGAAAGAAAAAAGAAAAGAAAAGAAAAGAAGAGAAAACAAAACAAAACAAAACGTAGGCTCAAAGTAAAAGGGGAAGAAGAGAATTTAATGGTGGTTTAGAGCCTCCGAGGTGTGGGCTGAGAATAGAGCTGACCCAAGGAAAGAGGAAAAGGAGAAAAGAAAAGAAAAGAAAAGAAAGGAGGGAATTAAGAGGAAAGAAAAAGGAGATGCGCTGGAATTAAAAAATAGAAATTTAATTTCCTCTTTTGTTTAGACTTGGATTTTAGGCTAATTGGGTTTGTTTTCATTTTCTTTTCTCTTCTTTCATTTATGCCCCTATCCTTTTCTTATTTAATTTTCACTTGTTTTTCCTCAATTTCTATCATTTTTCATTTATACCCTTGGGCTCCCTTTTTCTTTCTTTGGTTTTTTTTTTTTTTTAATTTTATTTTATTTTCTTCTCTTTTTTAATGAATATAAATTAAAAATTAAAAAATAAGCAACAAAAATTGCATAAAAAATTAAGGGCAAAATTCTTTTTTAGAATTGTCATTGAATTTGAATTATACCCAAATAAAATTAAAAGATGATAATAAAATTAAAAGCTTCGTCAATTATTCTATAAATTATAACTCATTCAATCTGGAACCGGTTCATTGTGGAAAAACAATAAATTCATTACTGAAAAAAAATTTATATAGCGAAACAAGCGCTTGTGACAAAAAACCCAGAAAAACAATAAAGAAAAAGTTACAGAGCGGGCGGGAAACAAAATCAATCAGCTTTCTTATCTGATTCCTGAGGCTTGGCACCACGTCTATCCTCCGCCATCTTGGAGTCAACTTCATTGTTTTCCATGAAATACCTCTCGAAAGCTCGAGGAAGAAATCGAGGAATCAAGAAGCATAATAGATTGATGGAGAAATACACAATGTTTGCAACCGCCAGACTCCTCCCAAACCAAAACCACGCAGTGTCCTGCACCCACCACATATACATGTATACAGTTTAATCTGAAACAACGGGTAAGTAAATTAGTCAACTATAAATTACTACCTGAATGGATGCATTTGCGGGCAACGCTTTGTTAACCCACACATCTCGGATCCAATCAATAATCACGAACACCCTTCTAACAGTGTAAAGAAGAGGCACTAAGGCTCTCACCGGCTGCGAGAACAGGGACAACCCGCTTATAACATTCTCTGTTAGAATCTGGAAAGAGAGTAAGAACAAATGGGGTGTTGCTGATCGGACTGCGTGATCATCGCCTCTCGCAAAACCACCCAGCACGTATGCAAGCGGCAAGAACAAGCCGATTGAGGTGCCCAAGATCACGTAAAATCGAAACAGTTTGGAACCTTGCAGAATCTCGCGGTGGGCTGAGGGTCGTCGGGAAGGGAAGACGAAGCGCGAGAGGGTTAAAAAGTAGGCGGTTGCAAACGCAGGGAAAAGTAAATCGAGAAGCGAGACGAGACCGCTTGCTGAGAAAACGATTATGAAAGCTACGAGTTGGAGTTCTATGAGACGGAGAGATCCCATTACTCCCCCATTTGGGGTTTGTTGTGAGCGCTGCGTGAGGGGTTGCTCCGCTGTGCCGGGCTCGGTGCGTGGAGCCATAGCCAGAGTTACACCTGACATGTCTCTGTTTCAGATTCAGATTCAGCTTCGGGTTCAATGATGAATTAGATTTTCTGGTACACCCAGAAAAGATAAGGTGGAAGAAGACGAAAATGGAGGATCCAAAGGATTGCAACACGGGAGAGAGAGAGAGAGAACACCGACTGTAAAGGACGGTCTGTCAAGATGCAGTGAAGACGTGGTAGAGTTGAAACGATGACACGTTTGTAAACCTCCACGAGACATTCTCTGTGTCTTACACGTCCCTAATGTATTCTCTACGTTCAACAGCAATAGCCTATTTATTGTTCCTGAATGATAACAAAAACTTCTTATATATATATATATATATATATATATATATATTATTTTTGTGGAATCACATGCTATTTTTTTTCATTATTTTATGCTTTTTAGTTTTAGAAATATACAGTCTTACTAGTTAAATACCATTTATACTGGAGAATTTGACATAATATAGGGAATTAGATAAATAATTATTTTTAGTTGCATAAATTTTTAGATTAGATGTTATGTAATGTATGATATGTAAAAAAATATTTTAATTTTTAATTATTATTTGATTTTTACACATCAGGTAAACTAATAAACGTACTTTCTGAAAATAAAGGAGCAAAAAAAAAATAAATAAATAATCCATCATATAATATTAATATTATTAATTGAAATAAATTAAAAAAAAAATATTTTTGACACATAATTTTCGAATAAAAAATATAAGTATCCATTTCAAGAAAAACCGAGAACGTAATAGTGAAAAAGGTTGTTAATAATGCATTTGGTTTTTAACATTTAAAAGAATAATAAATTAGTAACATTGAGAAGTGGTGTTTGGTATAATTTCATCAATTTGATATTACATACGTGTTTATATGTTTTATTATTTTATTTAATTTGATTGAATTTTTTAGTAACTTTTTATTTGTAAAATTATCTATTTTATGGGTAAGATTTGTTAATAGAGAGGATTGTAATCTCATTGATTTCACAATAAAATCAAATTAATTATACATATAGTAGATATGTGTGTGTGTGTTTCAGTTAAAGTTAGTAGAATATAGAATCATAAACAACTAAAACAGGAACAAAGAAGAAGGTGAAAATGATTCTTTTGGATAGGTTAGCAATTAATTAAATTTACGTTAGTAATTAAAATTTGGGTTATATTACTATGAATTGAAGATTGTTTGTGTATAAGAATTTATTAGAAACTATTATTATTTAATAGGTGATGAGTATTTAAACACCACCATCTTCAAAAACTCAAAAACCCAGTTGAGCCAAAGTTCCAAAAACAATGGGGAAGGTATTTGAGTTCTAATCATATTATTATATATATGTGTTACTATTTGGTTTTATTTTATTCAATTTTTTATTGTATTTTTTACACTATTCTCATTTTTATGTTATAAAATTATACATGATCGAAAAGAACGAAGGGTGTGCCAATGAGGAGATAGTTCTCAAAGTTTACATCCATTGCCCAGGGTGTGCCAAGAAAATTTGTAATTGCTTGAAGGGTGTTGAAGGTAATACAATTTCATTTATTTTTATTACGTTTTTTTTTTAAAAAAAATATATATATATTTGAAATAATAAGAAAATATAAATAATATGTAATATATAATATTTTTGTAATTAATAAATAGGGGTGGAAGAGGTTAAACCAGATATGGACAACCACAAAATCATTGTGGTGGGAAAAAAAGCTGATCCCATCAAAATTTTGCAAATAATTCAAAACAAATACAGCCAAAATGCCCAACTTATTTCACCAAAACCTAAACCTAAACCAAACCCAAATCCAAAACCCTCCAACGACAACAAGAGCCAAAATCAAGTGAAGTCAATTGTGCTTAGAATGTACATGCACTGTGAAGCTTGTGGAAGAGATATTAAGAAATTTATAGAGAGAATGACTGGTAAAATTTTTCTTCATTTATATATGAATAGCAAAATTTATTTAATGAAAATAAGTAAAACAATTAATTAACAATTATCAATGTAATTATAGGAGTTTTGACCGCAGAAGTCGACATGGAGAAATCAACGGTAACTGTGCGAGGAACATTAGAGCCACAAAAACTTATTGAAGACATTATAAAGCGATTGGGTAAGCATGTAGAGATGTTGAAGCAAGAAGTAGAGACCGAAAAAGGCAAGAGCAACGACAATAGTAATGGCAAAGAATTAGAGGCAACAAATATGTATCACTATCCTCCCCAGTATTCTCTGCAACATGTTTATCCCTCTCAAATCTTTAGCGATGAAAATGTATTTTCTTGTTCTACAATGTAAACTCGCTAAAAAAAATTGATGATGTATAGATTGAATGGAAGGATCTTAATTATAAGAAGAGGCCATAATTATTTTTTAAAATCTTTAAGATATGAGCAAATTTTAGAGGAATAAAGATCCAAAAGTGGGAAGGGTTCACCACCATGTAAGAACTTAAAAAATTATAACAATCAATTGTGTAGTGATGAAACTATCATTGTTATTTTGGTGTTTAAACTATCTTTCTCATAATTATTGATAAGTGTGTGAAGATAAAATTTAGAAATAAGGTGTCGGCAAAATGAAGTTTAAAATTAACATGAGCTTTTGAGAGTATCTTTTATCATTTATAAATGTTTTGAGTAATTAAGTTCAAAATTGGGGAGTGAATGATCCTCTGACCCTTAGCAAACTACCTTTTTTGTATATTATGTTGAGAGTTCTATTAATTTGCATGTTAATTTTTTTTATAATCTTGATAGAAAAAGATAATATTAATAAGCTTGAAACATATACAAAATCATGTTGTCATCGAGAATAATTTTATTCAAAAATATAACACATTATCATTTAGGATTTAACATATACTTATAATATTTTCTATGCATTCAGAAACTAACGCCCTGTTTGGATGAATTTTAGTGATAGGTAATTAATGTATGATAATATCAATAATTAGATGACAATAACATATACAAAAGCGCAACCTTTATGGAAAGGAATATATATTAAAATAGCAAAAGCAAATAAGAATTAGGATTTACATTCCTTACACAGTAAATTGGATGCCTAAATAGGGTTATAGAAATGTCCCTTTAAGAAAGCTAAAATAATAGAAACAGAAATGAAACTAAAATCCTATGAGGTTAACATCCATTGACAACTTTGATGGGGTCCGTGAGTAACCTTTACTCGCGATTCTCTTACTGTTCAGGATCTGCATCTTAGTTTTCTTGATATCAAATGGTTAAATATGGGGATAAGTTACACTAACCCAGTAAGAACATCACATTAATCACTGATATGGAAAATTGAAGGTTGATAAAAATTATAAAATAACTAATTGAGTCATTACTTTAGGTAAATTCATTTAACATAAAATCTTCCATTCCATAGTTACCGTTATAAATTTTTAAAATTGACCTATATAGATAATAACTCAAATGACATTGTGATTTCATATCCCATGAGCAAGAATAACAACTTACATTTTTACCTACTTACCGGGACCCTGATCTATAGAGATGTCCCCCTACGCGTGAATCCAATAACAAATTTATCATTTAACCGGTCGTTCTCGTACCTCCTCCGGTAATGGGCGTCAAACATATCATCGCCTCGATACCCCGTCTGGTATAAGAGTGAACTGTAAAGACTCGAAACTTAAAGTAAATGAATTGGTATTTTTAAATGCGAAAGCAAACAATAATATTATGGTTTATATTCCTTACATAATAAATTAGAATGCCCATAAGACTACGAGAATGTCCCTACTACAACGGATTGTAAAGAGAAGCAAATAAATATTTTAAAATAATTAGATAGATATATCAGGGGTTATCCTCCACTAGCTCTTGAAGAGGTCCGAGAGATAAACTACTCACAACCTTTTTGCTGATCGGGATCTGGATGTTGCTCCTCTTGATATGAAATGTTTAATAGAAGAATGAGTTACACTAACCCAATAAAAATATCATACTAATCACTAAGATGAAAAATTGAAGTTGGTAAAAATTATAAAAATAACTAATGAAACCCTTAATTTAAATACATTAATTTATCATGAAGAAAACTATTTATTCCAAACTTACTGTTACGAGTTTTTCAAAAATCAACATATGAATACCAATATCCATACAACTTTTCAATTTCATGCACAAGTGAACAAGAAATGATAATTTTCTTTTTTTTTTTTACAAACTTACTAGTATCCATGGCGGTCCATAGGGATGTTCCCCCACATGTGAACCTAATATCTATATTTATCAATTAACTATATATTTCCATACTTGTCCGATAATGGACGCCAAACATTCCATCGCCTCGATAACCCGTCTGGTATGAGGGTGAACCATATCTCCCAAACTCTTTTGGTATGGGACTTTTCAGCCCTGCCTGACTAAGATAACGTTCACGGTAGGGTTCCCTATGTACCGAGTTCATCCGCCTTTTCCTAGGATACCCGGTAAACCTTTTATATAAAGATCTCCATTAAGAAAACAACTACCAAGCGCATACCAATATTGCATCTCATATTCACATATTAATTAAACAGCATTTATGCAAATAATTCAATTTCATGCCTTAATAACCAAGAAACGTACTCAGGGCCTGTATTTCTAATTAGTCAATCGGATCAAGAAAGTAATAATTAGGTAGTCAATAAATGAGAAAATATTTAAAATCAATAATTAAGGCATATGGCAGAATAATAATTAATTTAGGCAGCATAGGAAAATAAATAGGCAACACAGACAAATTAGGGCAAATATAAACTAACTGGTTCTACCTCCACTAGTGACTTGTAATTATTTTTAGGGTTTTTTTTTAATTTTTCACAAAACACAACATTATTGATATTTAAGTCTCAATTTATCATAACGGAGAATAGAGTGAGGAATTTTTACCCGAATTAGTGTTTCAAAATGGGAAATGGGAAGGGGGTCATTAGAGAGGGTTTAGGGTTTAGGCTGCGACAGCTCCGCAGGGCTTTGCCTGCCGTTTTTAGCTTACCTGTCATCCTTTTTGCTCTAATATGGCCATAGGGAGGCTCAAAATTGAATTTCGAGTACGGAGGATAAACTTTTACCTTTTTTAAAGGTCGGCGGTGGCTCTAGTGCAGCGGCGGGGGGAGGGGATCGATCTCCTTATTTGGCGTCTGGTTCTTCTTCTCCAGCGAGAGTTAGGCGGCTAGGGTTAGGTTCTCCTGTGATATGATGTTTAAATACCCATCTTGTGTCGATCTGGGCTGTCCATTTGGGGACACGTGAAGCGACGAAGGTTGTTTGATGACTTTTCGTTTAGGCTGATTGTGTAGATGAATCTGAACCGTCCATCGTGATCAATCTCGTATGTCCAATTGCGTCTAAAGAGGGAATGCATCTGCGTCGTTCGCGTGCGTGGGATGCAATCTAAGTCGCCGGATAGCCTAGGGATGTAGATCGTTTGGGTGGCCTCCCACGTGGAGCCGATGTTAGCCTGTCTGCCACGCAGTGTGATCTGGTTCGCTTGTGTTACTGATTGGGTCGTCTCACGTGGTCAGACTTTCCTTTTTTACGACTTAAGCCCCCTGTTTTCATTTTTGCTCTCAAAAATACCTCGTAGGTTCAAAATTTCGCCCTTTTTTTTTCAAAATTCTTTTTAATTCCATCTCTAATTCATTTTTTTCTCAAAATTTAACAAAATTATATTGAAATAAAATTACATTAATTATTTATATAATTTTTACAAATAAAAAAGATTATCCCGAACCAATTTTTATGTCCGGGTATTACATAAACTATATCTCCCAAACTCTTTCGGTATAGGACTTCTCAACCCCGTTCGACTGAGATAATATTCACAGTAGAATTTTTCCTATATATCATGTCCGTCCACCCTTTCCTAAGGTACCCAGTAAGCCTCTCATACGTAGACTCACACCATTAATCAATCACCAAATTACATATCAACATTTCATATCTGCAAATCAGCAGTAATGATGCAAAGAGACGATATATAAATCAAAATAACATAATTGAGACATTTATTGTAAAACGAACCAACAAATTGGGACTATGCAGTTATGTAAATTAAATAACCGAGAAGGCAGTTAAAACTAGCATTAATGCACACAACGTAATAGTAAGCATTTTAGGTAGTATAAGAGAAAATAGACTGTAACTTGAGCAAATATGCAATGACCTATTACGGCTCCATTAGTGACCTGTAATTAATTTTAAAATTTTTTAATTTTCACAAAATACAGTATTATTGATTATTAAACTTTAATTTAACGTAACCGAAAAAAGGGTGAAAGATTCTTACCCTAGATCAGTGTACGAAATACCGTGCTCTCCACTATGCCTCCTGACGACTCCTGCATTTTTTGAATTTTTTTTTTTTTACGAAAATTAAAACACCTATCACATATCCAAAAATACCCCAAAAGGCCAAAATAGGCATTAGAAAACCTTTTCACAATTTCAGAGTTCCGGCACAACAGTGCCTGCTCCGCCGCCCACGGCGGCGTTTCGCCTCAACCTGGCCGGTTTCAGCCGGTTTAGGCCAGTTTAGGTCGATTTTACCCGTAAACCTGCAAAACAACGAGTTATGAGGCCTTGGTTGGCCGAAAAAGACAAAAAACTAAAGCATACCGACGAGGACTGGGGCAGCCAGGATTAGGGTTCCCTAGAACGCGACATTTAAATACTTTCTCCGAGTCGATCTAGGTCGTCCGTGCGGAGACACGTAGCTTTTTCCTGTCTGTTGGATCCTTCTTATTCGGAAATGAATCTAAGCTGCACGATCAGATTAAATCTGATCATTGGATTATGCTTGGAGGGAAAATGTATAAGTCGTCCATGCACGCGAGATATGATCTGGACCGTCAGATCACCTAAGCACGCGTATCACCCGCATGGCCTCTTGCTGGAGCCGATGTCAGCATCGCTACCACGCGGCATGTTTTGGTTTGCTGTGGCTGCTGACGTGGTCGTCCCACGTAACCATTTTTTTTTTAATGATTTCACCCCTTGTTTTCAAATTTTCTTTTAAAAAACATCCCCCTTATTCATAATTTCACTACTTTTTTTCAGAATTACTTTTTAATTTCGTTTATATTTTATTTTTTATCAAAAATTTAATAAGAATTAAATTAAAATAAATTTAATTATGTAACGGCCCCGAAAATTTTAAAATGAAATGTGTATTAAAAATATCAAATGCGGAAGCGAAGTCAAAAATTCGATTAACATCCCTTACACAATATAAAAGATCAAACTAGCTAAAAGAGAAACTTGAAAGTAAAAGCTACGAATATGACTATGGAGTCTTTAGGCGTCCCCTTTGTCGTCCTCATACGGAACAGGTTCGGGAACAATGTCTTTCTGATCTGAAATGATTAAATAAGGAATGAGCTTCACTAGCCCAGTAAGGACATCACGATATCTCACCGTCACGGAGGTAAAGGTGGGTAGAAAACACAAAAAGACCAATGGAGCATAATTTACAAGAAATTCTTTTATCAATAATAAATCCTTCGCCATTCACTTACCTCGATGAAATTCATAAAACAGTATACGAAAACAATAACATTATCATCATCATGAAATCATTATAAACTGTATAACATAATACTTATCACGCCTTTTGTAATTCTGTAACGGCCCCGGAAATGTTAAAATGGAATGAGTATTTAAACACATATAATGCGGAAGCGAGATCAAAATTTCAGTTAACATCCCTTACATGAAAACCAAAAACGTACTTAAAATATAAAAGATTAAGCTAACTAAAAGAGAAACTCGAAAATAAAACTATGAGTATGACTACAGAGTCTCTAGGCATCCCCTTCGTCGTCCTCCTGCGGAACGGGCTCGGGAACCATGTCTTCCTAATCTGAAATTGTTAAATAAGGAGTGAGCTACACTAGCCCAGTAAGAACATCACGATATCTCGCCGTCACGGAGGTAAAGGTGGGTAGAAAAACACAAAAGACCAATGGAGCATGATTTACAACAAATCCTTTTATTTATGATAAAACCTTTACCATCCACTTACCTCGGTGGAATTCATGAAACAATATAAGAAAAATAATAACATTATCACAATCAAGAAATAATATAAGTTGTAAAACATAGCACTTATCACGCCTTTTGTAATTCAATCATTATACAACATATCCTTTTCTCATTTACCAGCCTACTAGTATCCATGGGGGTCCATAGGGGTCCCGCTACCCGTTAACCTTTAACATTCATAATCAGTTTCCAGGGCCGTCCCCATACCCCGTCCGGTATGGGCGCCAAAACCATAAACCTTAATACCCCGTCTGGTATGAGGGTGAAACGGGCCGTCCCCATACCCCGTCCGGTATGGGCGCCAAAACCATAAACCTCAATACCCCGTTCGGTATGAGGGTGAAACAGGCCGTCCCCATACCCCGTCCGGTATGGGCGCCAA
Organism: Carica papaya; assembly: GCF_054855325.1. Taxonomy (NCBI): domain Eukaryota; kingdom Viridiplantae; phylum Streptophyta; class Magnoliopsida; order Brassicales; family Caricaceae; genus Carica; species Carica papaya. The sequence continues at coordinate 10,225,064 of NC_142309.1, read as the reverse complement.
AACACATAAGATCTCCATACCCCGTCCGGCATGTGAGACCACAATCCCGGTAGGGTTCCCTACGGACCCGGTCCGTCCACCATCTCCCAAGATATCTAGTCAGGCTGACCCCATCATACAGTTATCAGTCTACACAATCTTTCATTTTCCTCTTCCTCAGTAAGTATTATCAATTCACATTTTAAACAAGCAAATCGTAATTCATGCCAAACAGACAACATGCGGTATCAGTTTTTCAATCATTCAACCCATAACCAATAAAAACGTAATATCTGCACACGAAACTATAAAATAAACACATCAAACCTCATACTGCATTTAAAGTTGTAAAACAGGCCAAATAACAGTAAATCATCAATCACACTAGACTCGGGCTCCATTAGCAACCTTAAGCAATTTCACACATTCGTTAATTCAAGAAATACCGTTTTATTATTTTGAACTTTAATACCGTGATAGGAAATAGGGTGAGGGCTCCTACTTGTTTTCGGGATCCGAATACGATTCACAGTGCGCCTACAGGCCGTCCCTAATTTTCCCTGATTTTTTTCCGGGGAACTGAAACACACTAACGGTACCTGCACGTGTTCCAAAAAATCTCAAATTAGGCTCAGGGCCCCTTTTTGGCCAATATCGCAACTCCGGCATGGCGGCTCCGCCGTGCTCCGGCGACGGCGCCGCCGCAAGCGGCGGCGATTCGCCTCGGGTTGGCTGTTTTCGGCCGAATTCGGCCACACTCGCATCGGTCCCTGCAAGAAAACAACCCTAGGGCCCTCGGGGGGCCAAAAAAATCACGGAGAAGCGGAGCTTACCGGCGGCGGCGCTCTCGGGTGCGGCGGCTCTCCGGCGAGGTTCGGGGTTTGGTGATTCGGCTCCGGTCAACCTGTAGAGAAAAGAATGATGATCACGGTGATATAAAAATTGCATCAAACGGAGGCCAGGAAGGGCCTCGTCGGAGGCAAAAACTGAGAGGGGGCGCGGTGGCGCCGCTGGTCTTCGGCCTCGTATTCCGGCCGTTTGGCCAGGATTTTGGCTTTGATTTGGCCACAGGAGGAATCAGCGTGGAAAAATGAGTCGGTGGTATGAAATTTACCTCGATCGGCGGTCGAAAATTTCCCCGGTGCGGCGGCGGGTGGCGGCGGTCGGCCTCTGGTTCGTCTTCTCCGGCGAGCGGCAGGCGGCTAGGGTTTGTGGTCTGGTGTGGGGGTTCTATTTATAACCCCTTGCCTTTTGATCTCAGCCGTCCATTTCGTTTTAATCTGGGCCGTTCGTTTTTGATTGAATCTGGGCCGTCCGTGCGATTGTATCTGGGCCGTCCGATCGCGCGATTGATCTGGGCCGTCGGATCGCACCCACGCGGATCGCAAACGTGGCCCCTTTTTGGAGCGACGTGGTCTTGCCACGTGGCAGGCCCTGGTTGGCCGGGACTGCTGACCGGGCCTGCTAACGTGGCTGCCGACGTGGCTTTTTTTTTTTTTTCCTTCTCCTTCTTGGACCGGGCGCTACAAATTCAATCATTACACAATATATTTTCCTCATTTACCAGCCCACTAGTATCCATGGGGATCCATAGGTGTCCCGCTACCCGTTAACCCTTAACACTTGAAAAACAGATTCCAGGGCCGTCCCCATACCCCGTCCGGTATGGGCGCCAAAACACATAAGATCTCCATACCCCGTCCGGTATGGGAGACCACAATCCCGGTAGGGTTCCCTACGGACCCGATCCGTCCACCATCTCCCAGGATATCTAGTCAGGCTGACCACATTATACAATTACCCATTTACATAATCTTTCATTCTCTTTTTTCTCAATCAGCATCGTTAATCCACATACAAACAAGCAAAACAGTAATTTATGCCAAACAAACAACATACAGCATCAATATCCTAGTCATTCAATCCATAATCAATAAAACAGTAAAATATGCACACGAAACTATAAAATGAAAACATCAAACCTCATACTGCATTTAAAACTGTAAAATAGGCCAAATAACAGTTAACTGACAAACACACTAAACTCGGGCTCCATTAGCGACCTTAAACAATTTCACACATCTATTGATTCATGAAATACCGTTTTATCATTTATTGAACTTTAATACCGTGATAGGAAATAGGGTGAGGGGTCCTTACTCGTTTCGGAGTCCGAACACGGCTTCACAGTGTGCCTACAGGCTGTCCCTAATTTTTCCTGAATTTTTTCTGGGGAACTGAAACGCACTACTGGTACCTGCACGTGTTCCAAAAAATCCCAAATTAGGCCCAGGGCCCCTTTTTGGCCAATATCGCAATTCCGGCACGGCGGCTCCGCCGTGCTCCGGCAACGGCGCCGCCGCAAGCGGCGGTGATTCGCCTCGGTTTGGCCATTTTCGGCCGTTTCCGGCCGAATTCGGCCACACTTGCATCGATCCTTGTGATAAAACAACCTTAGGGCCCTCGGGGGGCCAAAAAATTACGAAAAACCGAAGCTTACCGGCGACGGTGCTCCCGGGTGCGGCGGCTCTCCAGTGAAGTTCGTGTTTTGGTGATTCGGCTCCGATCAACCTGTAGAGAAAAGAATGGTGATTACGGTGATATAAAAATTGCATCAAACGGAGGTTGGGAAGGGCCTCATCGGAGGCAAAAACCGAGAAGGGGCGCGGCGGCGCCGCTGGGTTTCGGCCGTTTGGTCGGGATTTTGGCTCCGATTTGGCCACAGGGGAAATCAGCGTGGAAAAATGAGTCGGGGTATGAAATTTACCTCGATCGGCGGTCGGAAATCTCCCCGGTGCGGCGGCGGGTGGCGGCGGCCAGCGTCTCCGGCGTCTGGTTCGTCTTCTCCGGCGAGGGCAGGCGGCTAGGGTTTTTGTGGTTTGGTGTGGGGGTTCTATTTATACCCTTTTCCCTTTTGATCCCAGCCGTCCATTTTGTTTTAATCTGGGTCGTCCGTTTTTTTTTATTAAATCTGTGCCGTCCGTGTGATTTTAATCTGGGCCGTCTGTATGTACGCTTGATTTGGACCGTCCAATCGCGCGTATGTGGATCGCCAACGTGATCCGTCCCTGGTCGACGTGGTTTTGCCACGTGGCAGGTCCTGGTTGAGCGGGACTGCTGACTGGGTCTGCTGACGTGGGCCCCCCCCCTTTTTTTTTTTTTTTCTCTTCCAATTCCCGGGCGTTACAAATTATATTTATATATTATATAAGTTGAAAAAATTTATCTCGGTCCCGGGTGTTATAACATAGGATGGGAATGACAAAATATTTTTATGATTTGATGATTATATATTAATATATGTTAATGACAACTATTTTATTTGAATGATAAGATGTTATGGTTGTATTTTCAGTTAAATTACTATTTCACCCATGTCTTAGTATATGTAATAGTAAATAGTATATAACAAGTATATAATGACAAAAAATAAATTATAAAAAAATATAATTAACTTTGTATTTAAATAAATAAATTATACATAATCGAATTAAATTTTTATATTTGATAATATAAATAATTATTATTTATATCATCACGTTAATTAAATTTTAATACAAATAAAATTATTTATATATTATAAATAAATGGTTATAATTATATATTATTATATTAAATCTAAAATTATTTTAAGAAATAAAAAATTAAAATGTGTTTGAAATAATCATTTTTTATGAGTTAATTTATTAATTAATTTTGTTTAAAAAATTAATCATCATTGGAATTTCATGTATGCAATCATATTTTTTTTATTAGTTTTAAATTTTTAAATTTATTTTTTTACAAAAATGTACAGTATATATATATATATATATATATATATACATATGTAGATATCTCATATTCATATTCAATTATGAAAAAATATTTATATTCTATTATCAAATTACTTTAGAATTAAATAAATACTACATTAAACTAAAACCATTTAAAAAATATAAATAATAAAAATATTGTGCACAAACAAGTAAAGAAAGAAAAAATTATAGATTTAACATAAATTAATCACTCCAAAACAACAAATTAGACCATCAGAATAATAAGATTCATCCATTTTTTTATTTATGTATCAAACATCCAACATAGTTTGACAAAGGTTCCTAAATCCATAATAGTTTTGCATTTTGGCAATAACAACCTCCATTTTCAATTATTTGAAAATTCGAAGAAAGTAAAGAATAAAAACCAGTAAACTAACAAATAAAAAATATTCAAACTTGATATTTAATATTAGTCATTGTCTAGTAAATAAAGCAAATTGGTCATTAAAAAACTACACCAATCAGGAGGACAAGTCATTAAAGTTTTAGCCATGTTTGGTTTATCCATAAGTAGCATAAAAGATTTTGTTTCTAGAAGAGGATTTAAATTCATGTGAGAAACATCTTGATATAGCTCTTCTACTGAAACAGACGTTTTTGGAATTATTAATATTTCCTTCACTGAATTTGAAATAGTTCAGACTTCAGCTAGATATTCTTCTTTATATACCGTTGTCAAAAGTCTCGCTTACTTTAGCTTGGAAGACTCTTACACCTCAGGTTCGAGTTGGAAGTAGGAGTTTCGGACGTTAGAGTCTCACATGAAGTATCCCGACCATGAAAATTAAAATTACCACTTAAATATTAGGTAAGTGATGTCTCACTTATAGCATCCAGATCATGTTCATCCTAACTCCTCGTCCTTTATTCTTAGGGGTTTAGGGGTGTCTCACTTGTAGACTAACTAGCTCTATTGCTTCCATACATTTCTAACATTTTCTCATAATTTCGCACACGGTTGTTTTTCAATTCCGATGTTTGGAGTTGAGCCTAGGATGAATAAATATATTAATATTTGAACAGTATAAAATATGGCAACATATGGTAAACTAAGAGATTTACCTTTATTAGTTGCACCTAAACTTTGTCTTCTGCTTCGAAGCTTTCAGTTGCTGGATTCCAAGCAAAATCATCATTCCATGTTTGAAAACATCATAACATTTTGATAATTGCCTTTTTAAATTTTTTATACGATTGTGTATCCAGTCTTTATCAATATCCATATATGGAAATGCATTCCTCAATTTTGTAAGTACACAATCAATGGCGTGTGTTGTGAATATCCCACTTGATCTACGACCACACAAATGTTACTTGTAAAAGGAGTTTACTAGGACTTCATCCATAAAATCTGTCCACTAGATAGCCTTACTTCCTCTATCTGCATGTCTGTTCCTCCTAGGCATTTTTTAAAACATATATGAAAACACCAATTATAATCATATGCAAAAAAATATAATATAATTACAACAAAATAAATTACAAATTGTAGCATTCAATTAAAATATTAAAGTTACATAAATGTCATAAGCCATATAAATGTCATACACCATACAAATATCATAAACTATATAAATGTCATAAACTGCACAAAATGTCATCACTCTACATATCAACTACTATTGCATCTCTAATTGCTTCACATTTTCTCATTTCCTCAGTACTGTCCCTAAAGTTACATGTACTTTGTTCGTCTGGAGAAACATTTCGAAGTTCTTTATCAATCTCTAGAAGAAGTTCATCAGTTTGATCCTCTCCCCATAAATCATTATATAAAATGCAACAAACAAATATAATGGTATTAACAATCTTAATCCGATAATGAGATTCAGTCGAGTTTTAGATAATTGAAAAATATTTCTTTAGAACTTTAAAGACACGTTCAATTGCATTACGCAAAGAAAAAAATTATAGATTAAATAGCTCACGAGTATTACGTGATGGAGTCTTAGAGTATTCACTCAAATTGTAACATTCTCCTCTATATGGTGTAATTAATCCACCCCGCAATATGAACCCAATATCCACAAGGTAAAACTATAAGCAATGAATAAATTAAATTATAACATTTTTTTCAAAGGTACACATTACATATTAAAGTTAAATATATTTTAATTCCTTTCGAAAATTATTAGAGGATCATCAACTCTGTTTAACACATTTTTTATTACTTTTGAATTTGATATGGCTCCCTCCCACCTAGCTAAGACGTATGAAAATTTTAAATCAAATATATAAAGCTGCCAACAGGTTTTGGGTGGGGAAATCTTTTCTTCTACGAAGCCGTGAAGCATTTTTTTTAGATACTTTAACACGTATGTATGTTTTGTCAATTGCACCAACACAATCCTAAAATTAATTATTTACTAATTAGTTAAACATACACATATGTTAAAAGAATTAATTAAACGTATATAACTTATATATAAACCTTAAAAAATGGAAAGAATTTAGGATTATTGGCTATTTTTAGAGGCACTCGTGATCTATTTAGCTGACTAATAAATTTATCGGCCATATATACTATACATCATAGCATATTATAAAAATAACGACTTGTTATCTCTCCGGATCGTCGAAAAATTCAAGATATGACTTTATTTCTCTCATTATGTCATAATACGTAAAGTGTCTTAAGTATTTGTTTCTTTACAGTTATACGAATGGTAGGCCTAAGTCCACCATCTATAACTAGTAAATAACATAAATTCATAAAAGATAGAGCTTTCATCCTAATTATATATTGACAAAACTCACTTGATAACAAATTTTGTATAAGTTTATCTTGAGCTTTCTCTCCATCTAATCTTAATTCATGAGAAAGCCTAGAACTTATTTCGCGCCTTCTATAAACTACTAGTCCATAAAGTATGATAAACTGACATATTAAAATAATTATACCTATCAAAATATCTATCTTTCTTACCTTATGTGTGAACATAAACGATACAAAATGTCTGAAACAAAACCAAACAATGAGTCGAATATTATACAGCAAAAACATGTAATCCTTTTATATGAAAACAATTCATCAATAAAATGTATCAATATGTAGAAATTATACAGCAAAAACATGAAAAAAAAATCTAAAAGGCTAAGAATCAGCGACATAAACATCAAAGCCACAGCTTTCTACACCTAGTTAGCTTTCTAGAAATGACACAGGCAAATATAATTAAACTAAGATTTCAAAAGGCACCAAACTGGTACATGTTACCTAACGTCAATATATAAAGAAATTGTAAAAGACTATTATCTATAAGCCTACGAAGCCTTAAACCCTGCCATTACTTTAATCTTCACAAATACTATAATCAGCTTAAAGAATCCACCATCCTCCCAATAAAACAAAACAAGGTAAAATAACAGAGTCATTGCTCCACTATTAAACCTAGATTTTACAATGGCGCCAAAATCATAAGTCGTTTCAATCTATAAGTTATGACACCTCAAATCTTATCATTACCTTACCTTTATGGATACACCTAGCAGTTTAAAGAAATCATCATCCTCCCAACAAAACATGGTAAAAGAACTGAGTGGAAACAGAGAAAGTATAAGATGATAAACAAAAAATTCAGAGCTTCCAGAACAGAATCTATATCATATTCTACAAGATATAAAAGCAAACACATATAAGAAATCAATGAAAAAGGTGAACAAGTGATGCCAACGAAGTAAACTTAACTCAAAAAGATTAAATAACAAAATTAGATAATACTAGCTACTCCCCTTTCAAACACCCTTCATGGATTCAAAGAAAGATTCAACTACCAATATGTTTATCTTAACGATTTAAACCTTAATATTTCTCCTAACGATTTACATACAGAATATTGATAACAAAACAAATCACAAAATATTGATAGCAATATAGGATAAAATCAAAGAAAAAAAGATAAAATATTTACTGATCTAGAAGGTGAAGAATGAAAATTAGAAGTAGAAGCAAAGACCCAATGTTTGGAAGCAATTGAAGAAGAAGAACAAGCAGAGATCGAAGAAGAAAGAGAAGAACAAGCAGGGATCGAAGAAGAAAAAGAAGAAGAACAAGTAGGGATCGAAAAAAAAGAAGGGCAAGCAGGGATCGAAGAAGCAGAAAAAGAAGAAGTAGAGCGGTCGTTCTCCCTTTGGCATGAGGCATGAATGAAGAAAGGAGAAGAGAAATAGGGTTTTTGTTTAGGAGGGTATAATGAAAACTAAGTATATTTTATGAGGGTATAACATGAAAAAAATTATCAGCCCGTCAAATACTACCGATTCGATGGTTTTTAAAATACATCTCAAATTTACCATTTGAATATCGTCTACTACCATCCCATCATGTTAGAAGTGAAAACAAATAAAATTTTATCACGCCATTTATTGCACACAACGTGGTTTATATTGATTACGCCAAGAATTTTTGGAAAGACTTACGTGATAGATTCATTTGAAGTATCTTAGTTCGGATTAACGAATTATAGGATGAAATCTACTCTATGAAATAAGACACTTATTCTGTGACTAAGTATTTTACTCATATTAAAATCATATGGGATGAACTAGTCAATTTGCAACCGAGATCTGCCTATGAATGTCTTGATGTGAAAAATGCATATAGGTGCTATAGTGATAAGATAAGATGATAAGATTTCTAAAAGAATTCAATGAACATTTTAGTGTAGTCAGATCACAAATTGTCATGATGAAATCTTTGACAAATAAACAAAGTGTTTGTTATGGTTTACAAAATGAAAGAAGTCTCAATGTTAGAAATTTTGCATCACAGTATGAGTCTAGTCTTTTTTTACACCAACTCTAATTCATAATAGAGGAATAGTAGCGAACAAAATAAGAAATGTCATGGAGGATCTAATACTAACAGTAAAAGACCAACCTATACTTATTGTGGTTTTGTTGAACATACAATAGAGAAATGTTATAAGAAATATGGCTATCCTCTGGGTTACAAACCTAAGATAAGAAATATATTATCTGTTAATCAAACAAGTAGTCAGTTGATAGATAACAATCATGAATAAAAGAACTTTCAGGTTAAATTCAATTCTCAGGCCAACATTATAAAAGATTTGTATTTTCTAATTAGTAAAGACTTATATCACAAAATTCTAGCTTTGATTCAACCTTTTATGTCTACAACTACATATGCACCTACACCTGCATCAAACAAAAATGTCATCTCGCAAGTAAATACTCTGCCACTTTTCAACCTACACACACACAAGGTATTAATTCTTCCTTACCCTTTCATATTTCATCGAATGAATAGATTATTGATTCATGTGCTTCATACCATATAATTTGCTCGATTAAAATGTTTACTATGTGTAGACCTGTTGCAAACATGTATGTTAAATTGCCTAACTCACAATTAGTTCTTGTCAGTTACATCAGTGGTGTTTGTCTTTCACATATGTTAATTCTCCATAATGCCTTATATACACCTTGTTTTTCTATCAACTTAATATCTGTAAGTAAATTGTTAAAAAATTTTCCTTTTTGTTTGACTTTCCACAATGCTTACTGTATTATCCACAATACTCACACCAAGAAGGAGATTGGTTTAGCTGAAGAGAGGCAAGGGTTATATTACCTTGTGGCTAGAAAGATTAACACTGTAAATGTTATTGAATCAAAACCCATTATGTTACAAATTTTAAATTTTCTCACTCTCATAATCTAGTTAATAACCATGTTTTATGGCAGTTGCGTCTTGATCATCCTTCTACGCAAATACTACATATAATTCATCAAATAGACAAATTTATTCCTTACTATAATTTATTTGTTTATGATGTGTGTCACTTTGTAAAACAAAAACAATTATCATTTTCTATGAGTACTTCAATAAGTAAATTATGTTTTGATACTATACACATTGATATTTTGGGAGTCTTTTATTCGTTTTTTCCATTAATGATCTTTATTTCTTTCTTATTATTGTTGATGACAAAAGTCGGTATACATAGATATATCCAATAAAAACAAAATGAGAGGTAAGAAATATAGTGATTAACTTCTTTATATATATGGAAACATAATACAATACAAAGACAGTGTGTCTGCATCGATAATAGTAAAAAATTCAATATGACTAATTTTTTTGCTAAGAAAGGAGTGATATATCAGTGTTCTTGTCCATACACACCACAACAACATGGTGTGGCGGAGCAAAAACACCAACACATTTTAAATATGGCGAGATCCTTGGCGTTCCAAGCTAGCTTGCCCAAAAAATTATGGGTAGATAGTGTGATGCATGCAGTTTATTTGATAAATCTATGGCCTTCTCCAATGATCAACAATAATACTCCATTTAAAATGTTGTTTCATTCAACTCCTTCATATAGGCATCTAAAAGTTTTCGGGTGCTTGTGCTATGTATCTTTATGGGTGATTCTTTTATATCTTTGAAGGCTAAGAAATAACAAACTATTATTCGGTCTTCTTTTAAAGCAGAGTATCGAGCTGCGACCATGGTTACGTGTGAATTGCAGTGGTTACATTTTTTGCTCGTTGCTTTACATGTTAATTCTCTTATTGCATGATTGTAGCGTGATAATTTGTCTGCCATAAGAATTGTAGAGATTCCTATTTTTCATGAGCATACAAAGTACATCGAAATTAATTGCCACATTATTCGCTAAAAGGTTTATGATGGTCTCATTTGTTTGTTTCTTGTGTCTTCCTCTCACTAGCTTGCCGATTATTTTACAAAAAAATACTTCATCTTTCTCAGTTTCAGCAGGGTATTGTCAAGTTTGGTGTCTAGGATCTATATACTCCAACTTGAGGGGGAAGACTTTTAGAATATATGATACTTGATATAAATTTAAGAAATACAAGGGTCAAGTTATAAATAGCCATAAGTTTATTTCTTGTATAAGTACCTTTTTCATAAATTAATGAAAGTACGAAAGTCATTCTTTTTTCCTCATTCTCAAGTTTCTTTCTCTTAAACTCTCTCAATAATCACTCATTCTGCTCGGACTTGTATTAGATTTCTTATACATTTCAATTAAGCTCTAGAAAAATAAAATAATTATAAACAGTATATTTATACAAACTCATTTGAATCTCAAACATACACAAGAATCCCATTTCTAAAGTTTTGAGCTAAGCTTCAATGTGCCGTATCTATTATTTTTTAGATTAAATTTTTCTTCTAAATAAATGTTTAATTAAATTTATATTATTATCAATACAGCTGTTGTCAATATTATTATTATATTGTTTGAAAAAAAAAAGAAAAAAATGAAAGAAAGAGAAAATAAGAAGAAAAAAAATCCAATGAATTACCATTTTGAGTAAATCTAATAACATCCTTTTAACTCAAATAAATTTTTTTATTGGTGAGCTTGTCATTTAGTTGATATCTACCCGAAGAAAATAAGAAAAGTAGTTTAATAGTATTAAGTATGTATTAAAAATTTAAAATTCTTTAAAGCAATGAATAGTAATAAATAAAAGCTTTATATAATGATTGTATGAGATAGAATGAATGTTTCATTTGTTGCTTTAACCTCTTTCAGCACTATTTTCTCAATCCTTTTCATCACTATTTTGCTATTTTTTGGAGTTTATAATTTTTTTCTCCATTTTTTTTTGAAAAAAAGAAGTTAAACTATTTAAATGATGAAAATTTATTTAGAATTGTAACACTATTTTTCAAAATCTAAAAAAATTGGTGGGATTTATAATATATTGATTCAATTTTATATATAATTACACACAAACTTAATTTTCATAATTTTAAGTAAGAATCTCATAATTTTTAATTAAATAAGTACAAGTTTGAACATAAATTATTCTAATTATAATCTATATGATTGTTGGAATATTTTATATATTTTAGTTTCTCTAAATGAAATGAGTTGATTAGTTATAAGCAAATAATTAATAAAATATTTTGATTAATATAGTGATGAATTTTTAATATAATAATTTTTTCTCATTTCATTTATCACCAACTTCCTCCATTTTAATGAAATTGTAAATGTCACATCTATCTATTTATATATTTATGCTTGGATAGAGAGAAATATAAATAATTGAAAGAAAATGATGTAATGTTGACAACTATTTATTTTCTTTGTATAAAAATTGAAAATTAGTAAATAAAATAGAGAAAAATAAGTGTTTTTTTTTTCTTCATAATTTTAAAAGTAATAAAAAAATTAAAATTATAAAAAACGAATTTTCTATTTTATTATTAACCATATAGCTTATATTATATTCTTAAACTCTTTTTTTATAATTTTTATTTTTTAAATGAGATATTATTTCTAAATATTTTTTTTTTAATTTTCAAATTTAGTTAACAAATGACATAAAAACCTTTCCTTTTATTTCAAAAATTACTTTTATTTTATTCTATTAATTTTATTTTCATTCATTTATTAATTTTAACTAATTAAAATATAACTAGCTTTTTGCACATATCTATGCCTTTAGGTAGCTTCTTCTGTTTATTAAAATATATACATAATATTTATTTAGTTTTATTCTGAAATATATTTTCTGAATATAAATAATGTAAGAACTGTCTGTATTTATTTGTTATTTTTAATTTGTAAATTAAAATAATATTAATTACATTACATAATAAATGAAAATATCACATGCAATATGTATTAATATTTATAAGTCGGAATGCATATTTTTTTTATAGGCGTAAAAAATTAAAATATCATTTATTAAAATAATTTATTCTAATAATTATTGAAATTTGATAATTAAATATATTAATTATCTTACATATATATATATATATATATATATAAGATTAATGGTTGTTTTTCATCTAAGTGAAAAGAGTGTGAATAAATAATTTAATTTATTTTTTCCACTTTTCCCAATCCAAACTTAGTGCTACTTGTTTGTTTGTTTTTTTTTTTTTCTTGCACCGATAATTTATTTATTCCTGTACTTCAAAGTTACAATTCCCCTAATGTTTTTGGTATCTTCCCCTTCATTCTCTACCAGAAAGAGTAGCTTCTCCTTGTCTCTCTTCATTCCTTTCATCAACCAAGGCTAATTCCAAATTCTCACCTCTTTCCGTCCTCGTTTCATCCCTCCATTCCCCTTTTATTTACATTTCTACCAGCTTCGTCTCTTTTCTCAGCGATTTCTTTCTATCTTCTTTCTTAATTCTAGGGTTTCCGTTTGATTTAGCTGTCTTTTGATCGGATACTGTGTTCCAGTAAGGGAAACGGCTAAATGGAGTCTGAGGATGATTTTGACATGCAAGATGCCAATAATAACGACGTCGAATCCGCCGATGATGATTTCTACAGCGGCGCTGATGACGATGCTGCCTATGCTTTTGACAGTGACGATGCTGATGTTGCTGATTATGAGTTCATTGATCACGATACCGATGATTCAGATGATATTAACTCTCATCGCCACCAGGTGCTGCCCGTACCCTCTCGAGTTCACTTGCAATTATACACCTGTATATATTTATTCTTTTCAGTTTTTAGGTCTAGTTTATATTGGTTATTATTTTGCTAAAATGGATGCTGCTAGTTAGTGCTTCTGTGAATGGGTGGTGTCCCTTGTTTGCTAGCTGAGCACTCCTTATTTGTTACCAGCGAATCCCTTGTTAAATTCTTTAATTCTGTGTTTTTCTATTGTTGTTCCCCAGAAGAAAACATAAACAACATGTTTGATCTTTTTTATTGTCTTTGATAATGAAATATGGTTCTCGGAAATACATGCAATATTGGGATATTATCAGGGTTGCATGATTAGAAGCTTATCCAATTACAATATGTTGCTATAATTATGCCGGGTTACCTGTGATGCATGACAATGTAAAATTACTAGACCGCTCTGTTATTATTACTCATTCCTATATCTTATACACGTTGATAATAATATCGTGTTAGCTTTGTCGTAATCTTTGTTTGTTTCTTTCGTTTCTTAGTTTCTTGCCATGCTATTTGTAAGTTATTGTTTTGTTTTGTCTTGTAATAAGAAGTTCTAGAAGACTTTTGCATAAAAGTGGCAACACTTTGGTGCATAATTTATAACTGTCTATTGGAAATTTACTCCTAAATGCTTAACTAAATTTAAATCACATTAGGTACATGACACATGGCATTTCTGCTAATTTGTATTCCATATGTATTAAATGCGGTGCACGTGTATTTCTTACGTTAGTCTAGTAGAAATATCTTTTTTTTTTCTTCGTGGAAGGTTGGGGGCGGAGGCTGTTGGGCTTGGCTTTCTACGATCTCAATGCAGAATTACGTCCTATGTAAATGTTTTTCTAACGGTGTTACGAATAGAACTAAATTCCTAGGCTCCATTATGTCAAATATTTTTCTTCGGAAACTGAATAATAAGTAAATCTTTGCGGTTATAGAAAGTTTCTCTATTTCTCTGTATATGCCTTAGCTTAAACTGGGAGAGTGATTTTACATTCGTACAATTGCCAGTTTCCGTTATATGACTTGTCATTTATGTTGTTCTCCTGCCATTGGTTTTCTCTTCTTGCTGTTATCTCATTGCTTACCGCAAGTGCATTGCTCCCGATGAATTCAAAAGCTGAGTTCTTTAGTCCCAATTTTTTTGTCTTAGTTTTATAATTCCTCATGCTAAAGGTTCTTTTTTTCTTTGGGTAGCAAAACTATACTATCCTGAGTGAAGCAGATATCCATCAGCGTCAGGAGGATGATATTATGAGGATATCGGCTGTGCTTTCAATCTCAAAGGTTTCAGCTGGCATCCTGCTCCGCTACTATAATTGGTAAAGTAGTATGGCTGACATTTCATCTTCTCTTATCCTTGACTGTTATGTCCAAACATATAGATTATGTGGCACCAAATTAACTTATTTGTCAACTTTTTTCTTATGGCCATTTTGTGATTTGCTTTGATGTTTTTCCCTGATTAGCTCCTTATTATAATGCACTTTATATCTCTAGATGCAATGTAAAGTTATTTTGTTGACCAACAAATTAAATTCCACTATAGTTTTTATGTCTCCTGATCATGGTCAAGCCAGTGAGGTTTTTGTAAGTTTACATTTTGATCCAATAACGTTTCAAAAAATTTATATTTTTGTTCTATTTGTAGGAGCGTCAGCAAAGTTCATGATGAATGGTTTGCAGATGAAGAAAAGGTTCGAAGGGCTGTTGGGTTATTGGAGAAACCAGTTGTTGAGTTTCCAGAGGCTAGAGAAGTAAGCTTTCAAATATTAATTAATGCTGTTTCTTGTAAGTACAATCATAAGAAAGATAGAGCTATCGGAGACTGCCTGGAATTCAATTCCCTATGCTGTCTATTTATTTGGATTTCTTCTAACTTGTTTCTAATTTTGAATAGTTGACTTGCGGGATATGCTTCGAAACCTATCCTTGTGATAAATTGCATGCTGCTGCTTGTGGTCATCCCTTCTGTAATTCATGTTGGGCAGGTTTGTATTATGATCATCACCTTTGGTTTTTGTCATCTTTGAATGTCAAAGCTAAGTTTCTGCTTATGATTTTTGATGTACATGCCTTTCTTTTGACTGAATGACACTGCTAGAAATATGAGCACCTGAAAGATAATCTTGTGGATGATGTCACAGTTTTAAATTAAAAAAAAAATTGCATGATACTTGCTTATCCAATGGTCTTACATGATCTCGTTGTAATGTTTAAGGACATGTTTTAATAATTGTGTTCTTAATTTTCTTTGCAAAAACAATAGTGGTCTCTATGTCTTTCTATCTCTCTCCCTCAATAGCTTGGTTCATGGCCAAAATAACAAGGTTCAGCATGAGCCACAAATATTATCAGATTAGAGAATAAACTAATATGCAGTTTAAATTAGGACCATATTGCCTTGAGGATCTAATTAAAACTAGTTAAATTTGGAAATGTCGATTGTTTAGAACTTAATTTTGTGAAGAAATATACTAATTTGTTTCCATGCCTCCCATAGAGCTTTTTAATGGATTTTCTCTCTTCCCTCTCTCTCTATAGAAATTTTGTCTCTTAACTTTTCCAAATGAGGCTCTTCTAGTTTGTCTTTCCTCTGATGGGTTATAATTAAAACTACTTGCTAAATTTGGAAATGGAGATGACTATCAGGAACCTGTCCTGATTTGGGAAGAATTGAAGTATAATTTGGAAGTATATGAAGGAAGGAGAAAGGGTTTGAAGAGAATAGGAGAGAAGAACAGAAGAGATCAGAAAATGAAGATGAGAGTAAGAAATATTAGAGGAGATAGAGTGTAGTTTCTCTTTCAGTTAAGAAGGATTTATGTTTACAAAAATTCTCCCATAATCTGTAGTTCCTTCTCTTTTCTTTTAGTTTCTCTAAAAACAGAAATTACAACTAACCTCTAATCAGTCACACTAATCCAGGCAACCCAACTAATTATCTCTAACAGACCTCCGTTTTTTTGAAATAAATTATCTCTAACAAACCTAACCAATATTAGATTTGGTTCCTGCTAGTGCCCTCCATATTAAAGCATCCTTGTCCTCAAGGATGAATTCAGTAACTCATGGATTACCCAAGTCTTCATTGCCACCATAATGAATGCTGCCTTTTAAACAAATATGACACCATAGGCAGGAGTTGCGTATTCTAATGCCTTATAATCAGTTTTCATGAAGGGTTTTGGGGTGCAAAACAGCTAATCTACCTATCAAATATCTTGGGGTACCCTAGGTGCAAAGTTTAAAGATAAGAAAACATTAGAACCGGTGATTGATTTGTTTGAGAGTAGACTTACAGGATAAAAGAGGAATTTCTTATCTAAAGGTTGTAGACACACTTTAATAAAAAGCACCATTGCTAATCTCCCTATATACTACCTTGCTACCTTGACTATCTTGGTTAGTATTGCAAAAAAATTGGAATGCATTCAATTTCATTTCCATTGGGGGGGTTGGAGAGGAGAAAAAGAGGTATCACTTGGTTAAATGATCCGAAATAAAGAATCCTCTCAAAATGGGTGGCTTTGTTAGGTTGCTGGTGGAATTGAATATGGCTTTTCAAGGTAAATGGCTTTGGAGATTCATGAAGGAAGATGGAAGAATGTGGAGAAGGGTCATTGTGGCCAGATGGAATTGGTTGGAGGTGACTGGGGCAGGGGGACTGGATAGAAGAGGCCACAGTTTAGGCCTGTGGAAGAATGTCAAGAAGGGATGGCATAGATTCAGGGAATGCATTAGTTGGAAGCTGGGTAGAGGTAACATTATTAGATTCTGTCATGACGAGTGGCTGGCGGGGGGCTGCCTCAAGAATAATTTTCCAAGAATCTTTGCCATTGCACAATCAAAAGACATGGTGGAGGAGGCTTATGTGGTGGAAAGTAGCTTATGCATCTGGTCTGTAAATGTCACTAGAAACTTGAATGATTGGGAAATCAGAAAGTATGAAGAGCTGCTGTGTAAGATTTCACAATTTCAGATTAATAGTGAACCTGATCAATTAATGTGGAAGATTAATAAGAAAGGAGATTTCTCTGTGAGTTCCTTTTATAGGCACATTGTTGGGAATGCACCGGCCAGCACCGCCAGTTTCCCTTTCAACCAGATCTGGAAAACAAAGGTGCCGCCCAAGGATTGCTTTTTTCGCGTGGGAGGCATGCAGAGAGAGCATTCTGACCTTAGATAAATTGAAGACTAGGGGGCAGATTTTGGTTAATGGCTGTTTCATGTGCAAAGAGGCGGAGGTAACCTGCTGTCATCTTCTCCTTTGGTGTCCTGCTGTTTATGAGCTTTGGTGCACGGTCTATGGGCTTTTAGGCCTTAATTGGGTAATAAGGGGTTCGGTTCTAGATGAGATTTGGGGTGAAGTGGTGCTGGGTTGAAAAAAAGATATTGTAAAACTAATTCCATTGACCATTTTTTGGGTCATTTAGAAAGAAAGGAATATGAGAGCGTTTGAGGATTTAGAGAAAGATAAAGGAAGATCGGGAGATAGATTATTTAATTATTTTGGGTCTCTTGGGTTAGGATATGACATCATTGGGGATGCTATTGATATCCTAAGAAACTTGTAAATTCTTTTGTAAATGGGTGGTAACCCCTGTTGGTACCTTGTTAATACATATTTATGCTTTTTATTTAAAAAAAATATCGGTTTTCGCGAAAGAATTGAACTGGATATGGTCTTGTGTGGAAGAATCTTCAAGTTAATGTAGCTAAACCAATTTGATAGGGATGAAATTTAGTATATACCCAAATATCAATTGATTTGAGTCCATCTTTGTCATATGCAAACATAATGAATTTTCCTTTATTTGCAATTAGTAGCCAAAAAACCTATTGTTTGGGTAAAGGATTTTTTCAAACACCTAGTGTGGATGGTCATGTAGAATCTTCTCAATATTCTTGTATAACTCTTTAGAAACAAATTCAAGTTTTTTCTTGACCGATCTTTCAATTACTACCCTATAATTTACGTAGATTTCATCTACACCAATAGAAACTTCCATGTCTCCAATAACACCAAGCCAGAGATTCTCTTAGAATAAAGACTATGGGAAGAGAAACAAGTGATTGTGAGCAGGTGAATCAAAGAGCAAATCATGAATCTCCAAGTTAGTTGAACACACACATGAAAGGTATAGGTGAATTCAATAGAAACAAATGCGGAAGTAGACTTGTCGTTGATCGTTTCATGAAGTCCTCTATTCTTGCTATCCTTTTGTTTGCTCGTTGTTGGTTCTCGAGAACAACTCCTTCTTCCTCTTTAAAACTCTAGCCCTTAGTAACTCAATTAGACTTATAGAAAATAGAGGAAGATTCCAAATTGTTGATTGCATGGTATGTACATCCATTTGCTTTTCTTTCTTTGCTAAACAACAATGACATTGAAGAAAAAATAGGAGGACAATTAAGTCTTTTTAGTATTTTATATTTTTTTAAAAATAAGTCCTTTTATCATTTTGGCAATCTGAGAAGCATTTACCAATTCTGTTCTCGTACTGTCTTTGTGATCTATAAAATTTTGTCCTGAAATCTTTCAGCCTCTAGTCAATTTCTTTCACCTTATCGTTGAGCTATTGTGGTCACTGTTGATAAGAGAGTACATTTTGGTCATGAGCCATCATCGCAATCTCCGCAAATGTCTCGTTGTAATCTTAATGCTCGGATACCGTTGTCAGGAACCTCTCTTGATGTGGAAATAATTAAAGAAGAATTTGGAAGTATATCATGGAAGAAGAAGAAAGGAGTTGAAGAGATAAGAAAGAAGAACAGAAGATTCAGAGATAAAAAAAATGAGAGAATACAAAATATTAGAGTAGATAGAGTGTAGTTTCTGATTCAATTCAAAAGGATTTGTGTTTACAGAAATTGGCTCCTAAAATCTTGATTTCCTTCTCTTTTATTTTAGTTTCTCTAATAACAGTAAGACATAAATTACAACTAATCTCTAACTAATCTCCACTTATCCAGGCAACCCAATTAATTGTTTCTTGCAAACCTAACCAATATTAGATTTGGGTATTGACAGTCATTTAGAACACAATTTCTTGCGGGAAGATATTAGTTTGATTTGATGTCTTTCCTAGAGGAGTTTACTTAGATTTCTCTATCTCTCTAAAGAAATTCTAGATTAAGCTCTTTTGGTCTGTCTTCCTCCCACTGCTCATTCTGGTCTCTCATCCTTGGTGATTTCTAGTAATTGAGCATAAGTCTTTCATTACATTCTTGAAGGTTGAGGATTGGCTCTATTAAAGTGTTTGAGAATAATAAACACTTGATGCTCCATCTTTTGTTTGGGGGGGGGGAGGAGGGGGGAGGGGAGGGGGGGGGGTAGAGCTGGGATGCCAACTTTTTAGGGGACTTTAATGGAAGAAAGGGGAAGGTTCTTGCATTAAAAGCAGAAAGGGCGGGCACTAAATGCTTCGGTTGGCATTTGGGTTGAACATAGAACTAAGTTGGGGAGCCGCGCAGGAGAATCTTCATCCCTGAAGTCTCCAAGGCTGACGGCTGGTGGCAGTTCTTGAAAGCTCTAAAGTCCCGGGTCTAGATGTTCCTGTGATGTTTTTACAAAAGATTTGGGCAGTTTTGGGAGGTGATTTCAGTATGATGTCTTGTATAGGGGATAAAGCCTCAAGTATTGATGGATTCTCTATGCCTTTTCTACGAGAAAATTGGAAACTTATAAGAATGATCTTATGGTAATGTTATTTGATATATATATATATTTTCAGATGGGATCCTTTTCCTCGAGCCTCAATTAGACTTTTTTGGTTGTAATCCTCAAAATTTAAGGTGCTTTTAGAATCCTGGAATCTAGGCATATTAGTTTGGTTGGGTCTACAAACTCATTGCCAAAGTTCTGACGAAAGGATTAGGTTGGGTAGTGGGCAGGATGGTGAATGTTTCTCAACACGCTTTCATGGAGGGAAAGGAAATTTTGGATGCTATACTGGTCACTAATGAAGTAGATGACTTGGTACACAAGAATGTTATGAAGGGGTTACAAACTAGATATGGAGAAGTCTTATGATACATGTGTTGTGGGTTTTCCTGTGCTATATTTTGAGGAGACTTGTGTTTGTTGATAGATGGTGTTTGTGGATGAGGACTTTCATTTTTTCTTCCTTTTTTGGCTATTTTGATTGGATGCTTTAAGGTTTTCTCAAGGCCTCTTCCTCCTCTTTCTCATTATAATCATGGAAGCTCTAAATAGAATGCTTGTCATAACCAAGGATCAACAGTTTTCTGGAGGTTGGTTGTGGGAGATGGAGAAGATGCAGTGGAGGTGATCCATTTACTTCTTTTTTATCCAATCTTCAAAAATACTTTTTCTTTTACCCAAAAAAGGGGAAAGAATAAGATATTTAGCAACGAGAAATAATGATTGTGAAAATACTTAGATCTCATGCTTCGAATGTCTAGTTTTTGTTGAACATTTATTGACTTTGTAGATTTATTTTAGTTTAGTATTCTATGTACTATAATCCACAGGAAATTCCAACAAATTTTATCCCTATTTTGTACATTGTGAGTCCTGCTTTTGCTTCCTTAATTAAAATTTTCCAGAAGCAAAGTTTATACAACTTATTCTTCATTCCTCTGAGCATTTACATACACATCTTTATCTTTGTGATTTTCTTAACGTTGGTATTTTGTTGCTTCAGTTCATTTTTTTTTTGCATCTACTTCATTCTCACTATTGATCGCCTTTGCTTCTATTCCTCATCTCTTCAGGTTATATTAGTACAGCTATCAATGACGGTCCTGGATGTTTGACATTGCGGTGTCCTGACCCGCCTTGTGGGGCTGCTATTGGGAAAGATATGATCGATGCATTAGCTTCTGCTGAAGACAAGCAGAAGTATGCTCGTTATTTTGTTAGATCTTATGTTGAGGATAACAGAAAGGTAGTCATCAATTTAGAAGTTTTGTTGTATCAATAACACATTCCTATCCTGTCTTTGCAACTCATGTGATCATGCCATTTTTTCCTATATAAAATATCACTTGATCCAGCTGGCCAGCTCTATTTGCATGCAAACATTTAAAATAAAGGACCTGGAAAAACAATCAAAACGGTGATACTGATTTTCTCACTAGGCTTTTTAAAATTCTTGGCCCTCACATTGCCTTTGCATTTTATTTTAAATTAACAATAATGTTTTCAATGGAAGATTATTCAATATAATCAGTTATCTCCCTTATCTCAAAAAAAGAAGTTCTAATTGAGCAAAAATTACTTCGAGATGCTAATTTGTTGGCCTTGGTTATTTACTTCATCCCTTCAGAATATGTCCTTTGTGCTGAAGATTTGCAAATTTGAAGTTTTCTCTTCGCCAATTAACACATAACGATTGCTCATATTTCTACTTCTAGTCATGAATGGATGCCTATTTATCTTTTTCCCAAGGATCATTGTGGCCATTGTTTTTCTTGGGTGATGCATTAATGAACTTCACCTATAAAATGTTGGAATATTCTATTATCTTTACCTTCTCAGTACTTCGGCAAATAATATATGGATATTTTGCAGACCAAATGGTGTCCAGCACCAGGCTGTGAGTATGCTGTGGATTTTATTGTTGGTAGTGGGAGCTATGATGTTACCTGTCGATGTTCTTACAGCTTTTGCTGGAATGTGAGTCTCATTGAAGTTTTTATAAATCTCTATTCCAGTTTTTGTTCATTTCCTAGCTTTAGCAGTTTTCATGGATATACCGAAATTTTATATTTTTTTTCCTTGAACTCTTAATTATGCAACTATTGACTGTCCAGTGTACTGAGGAGGCTCATCGTCCTGTTGACTGTGGCACAGTTGCAAAGTGGATATTGAAGAACAGTGCAGAATCTGAGAATATGAATTGGTATGCAACAAATTGCCGGTTGTACACGGGTAGCATCTCTTTGGAGCCTGTTAATATATTTCATTTTTCTTTCAGACTAAGTTATTTTAACCTGTCACTAATTTGGTTTACAGATATTCTTACCAGAAAAATGAGTGTATAATTAGCTACTTTGTACTATCGGAGCTTTACCTTTGTTTCCTTATCTTTTGATGGATAGCTTGTTTGCACCCTCTCTGTTCAAATATTCTTTCTCCTTCCATAAAGAAAAAAATGACTGTAATACACGAGCCAGTTAGCTGGTGGAAGATTGATAGCTCCTGTACATACCAAGCATGAAACCCCGTCATTGTTTAATGCAGGCCTGATGAACTAGGAACTATCAGTGGCATCTTATTGTGTAGTGATCTCAACCTTGTTTGACCACTAGTCATTGCTTTGAAGGGGAATCCTGGGGCCATAAAAATTATTTGGGCCCTATCTGCATGTTTGGTCACAAGATTGAAAAATCTTAATCTACACCCTTGTCAGCCCTCCTACCGAAATCCATAAAAAGCAAAAAGAGACCCTATCTCTTGCACTTTAAATTTAACATTTGTGTATATTCCTGTCTTGACTTTCAGGATATTGGCTAATTCCAAACCTTGCCCAAAGTGTAAGCGGCCTATTGAGAAAAACCAGGGCTGTATGCATATTA
The DNA here is from genome assembly GCF_054855325.1 of Carica papaya. Classification (NCBI taxonomy): domain Eukaryota; kingdom Viridiplantae; phylum Streptophyta; class Magnoliopsida; order Brassicales; family Caricaceae; genus Carica; species Carica papaya. The sequence goes on along the minus strand of NC_142309.1, from coordinate 10,202,281 downwards.
CGTGCACGCCACCATGTAAATTTGAGTTTTGCTGGTAAGCTTATATCCTTTTGGTAAATCTTTTACTTGGTTTACTCCTTTGTTTTATTCCATTGTAAAAGAGTATCAATTGTATCATGTTTCATGAATATTGCATTTATATTTTCTTAAGTTAGTTAGACAAGTAGTTTTTTTTTTCTTTTTAAATATTCTCCTCACCAGGGAATTCTATGTTTTTGTTTTGCATCTTAAAATTATTTAATCTCTGATTATAGAAATGACATGTTTGGTTTGCTCTGCAAAATAAAATGTTAGGGCTGCTAGACTATCTTCTTATGGATTTGTTGTGGAAGAGGTAAGGGCTGCTTAAGAGAGAATAATTTTTATTTCCTGACATTAAGGGCTTGTTAAGAGAGAATTCTTCTGTCTCCTAGTGTCAAGAATTTTGTTTGAAATTTTCTTTTCAATTCTTTCATAGTCTTAACTGGTGCATGTGTTGGGTTGGGGGGGTTGGAATGTTTGCATGTTGAGCTTTTCTAACTTTTGTCTCCTTCAGGCAGCCTTAAAGTGAAAATTATATAAAAACTGTGATCTTTGAGCTTTAGTATAAAAGCATAGCAAACTTTATGCTCAATTATTATCTTCAGAACTAAAAGTATTGGAAACATACAAATTGTTTTGGAGTGTGAAATCTTGGCAGTATGATGAAATCAATATATTGATCAATTTGTTCTTCAACTTCTTCATTGAGTTAGAACATACGCAGCAGAGATTATAAAAAGTTCTCAACTAAAAAATCTTCCCTTTCCTCTCTCAATTTTCTCTTCTCCTTCCTCTGAGGAAGGCATCCATAAATCACTTTAAGCCATTACTCTTTGTCTCTTCCTTCTCTTCTTGTCCACCTCTCTTTCACTCCCTTGAGTAAATGACTTGTAGAGTAGCGAAGGGAACGAAAAGGTTACTTGCCAACCTACGCTAAGCTGTTTGGAAATGTCAAATGGTTCTAACAAAAAATTTGTCCTTATTGATCGAAATCTTTTGACGTTATTTGCAAAGGAAGAAAGTTTGAATGCTTGAGAATATGCGAGAACAGAAAGGGCTTCAGAATGTCCATCGGCTTTAACAAAAGTGAAGTTAAGTGGGTTGTTGAGGCCTTTAGCGACTTTTTCTGGCTCAAAGGGGGCACTACATGGGGGAAGAAACTATTAGGCGGCACCCGGCATCTTTTTGTGGTGCGAGGATGGAATAAAAGGGGTCGTTATTTGGTAATGATGGAAGAAAGAGGCAAATCTCTCAAAAGAATCTTTAACCCAGAAGGGGAGAGAGCGGGTGGATGGTGGTGTATGATGAAATCCATTTTTGAACTTGCAGAAGTCCCTCTGGTGAACTTGTTCAAAAAAATTGTGGAGAGTTTGTCAGGTTCTAACGCTCTAAGTCTCCTCGAACAAAAGGAGTCTCACTATGTTTGGTGCTTCTCCAATGGCCCCACTGTAGTCACAACATCAACATGACAGTGAAAGTAATCGACGATAAATCCTTTGCCAAGTTTTAAAGTTGGGTTACAGTCACCTTGTTCGGGTGGAGAAGAAGAACCCCGACCCGGCTTCCAAAAATTCAAATTTTGAATTTAAAAAATTTGACCCATTCCCCTCGTCCTGGGAAAAAGATTTGGCAGGCCCATCCAATACAAACCCAATACTTACAAAGACATAATCTGTTAGGCCCAAATATACCTGGGAGAAGAAGGGTAAATAGATTGAGCATATTGGGCCAACCAATGAGGCCCGAAAGTTTAAAAGCACTAAGTTGAAGAGCCTAAAAGTCAAATGGATGCGGAGGGCTAAAAGAAAACTAGCCCAAGGCAGCCCCTCTAAACAGCTGAAACTGGCTCATTCAGGGGAACAAGTTGCCGAAGCTGAAAACTCTCTCAAAGCTTTGGAAAACCGTAGTAATCTCTACAACGATGACATGATTGCTATCTACACAGAAAAAGGGTATGTAGACTCTTTCTCTCTGTGTAGCAATGCTCTAAATATTGAGTTGTTGGAAGAAAACTTCTGGCCTTTGAATCCTGGCTCACGATTAGAGCTCATGTTGGTCCAAAATTATGAAAAGGATGCCGCCCTTCCTCTTTTTTCTCCAATAAAAGATTCCAGCAAGATAGCGAGCTTAAGTCACCCTAGTCCTGTTGTGGTTGGGGATTTCACCTCCACATGGGTCTCTCAAAACATCAGCAATATCAGCAAGTTGTTGGGTGTGACCTTCAGGTTTGAGGCTCAAGCATTTGCTTTGTTCGTAGAATTGGAAAAAAAGGAATGGAAATATGCCAAGGTGTTACTGATCAGGCCAAAAGGGTAAAGAAAAAGCAGTATGAAGGGGGATGGGCGAGGGAACTGAAACGCCTTCAATGCTCAGTTAATTATGCAGGTAGGAAGCAGAAGAGCAAGAGTACCGGGGTGGAAACTAGTTCTCATGAATGATTGAAAAAAATCATTTCTTGGAATGTTAGGAGTCTTAACGATGCTAAGAAAAAGAATATCATCACAGAGTGTTTGGATCAGTGGAAACCAATTATTGTTTGTTTTCAAGAAACTAAGATAAAAATCATTTATGTGAAAACAATTAGAAGCATTTGGCGCTCGGGAGAAGTAGGGTGGCCTTTCATTCCTACAAAGGGCTCGGCTGGTGACATCTTGGTCCCGTGGAATAAGGATAAGGTGGATTGCATTGATTCCATGATTGGTGAGACCACAGTTTCTTACTTTTTTTCCGATAATGTTAATGAGGCAGAGTGGTACTACTCCGATGTTTACTGTAGGGGTGATGAGATTGAAAGAGTGACTCTTTGGGAGGAACTATCAACCTGTCAGACCAAATAGGGGGCGAGGAGGGGTGATTGGTGTGGATTTCAACATGGTGCTTAAGCGTTGGGAGAGGTCTAGCGATCAATTTTCTGCCTCATGCACCAGCGAGTTTCAATCCCATATTGACAAGCTGGACTTTGTTGATCTCCACTTGAAGGGTGGTAGCTGGACCTGGAGCAATAAGAGAGAAACTCCCTCTTTCTTTAGGATTGATCGGTTCTTAGTCTTCAACGATTTTTTCCTAGAAATCCTAGCTCTCATCCAAAAGGTACTTACTAGACCTATCTCTGATCATTTTCCTATCTGTTTAGATCCTGTTGGGTCCAATGGAAGCCCTCCCCCCGTTAGACTTTTTTTTTTTTGAAATAAAAGTAAAAGTAACATTAATATAAAAAAGGCGCTAAGGGAGCACCTCCCAAGTACAAAATTTACATCTCGATTAGCATATTTACAATAATACCTAAATCGTCAAAACAAATTAATGTTATGCTCTAAAATAAAAGAGCCAAAATAATTAAACCAATTATCCTTGATGATATTAAAATCAGATTCGACACTACCGAAAGCCTGCTTGTTTCTTTCCTTCCAGATGACCAAGAATATAGTAAGAGGAATGAGTTTGATGAATTTATTGTTGCTGCCAATTCCCTCCCAAGCCATCAATTCCGAGTTTACATTCCCAGAGAATACCGAAGAGATCCCTAACAATCGTAGGATCATGTTCCAGAGATTCCTTGTAGTGAGGCAGTTTAAAAGCATGTGATTAGAAGTTTCCAAGTCTTCCTTACATAAAAAACATCTATTGACAATTGTGTGACTTTTTTTCATCAAATTATCAAGAGTGAGAATCTTCCCATTTGCAGCCTCCCAAGCAAAAAATGATATCCTTGGAGGAGCACTAGATTTCCAAATAATCTTGGAAGGAAAAGTTCTTTGAATATTCTGTTTTTGGCCGTCCAGGAAGCGATACAACGAATTGACAGAAAATAGTCCATTCTTATTGAGGTTCCAAGTTAATCTGTCATCCCTATTAGTGAGATTAATGCCGGCCATAGTAAGAAGCATAGATTCGTAGTCCTCCAGCTCCCAATTGTTAAGGTTTCTCACGGTCGGGACATTCCAAGAAACATGACAGGTCGATCCAGCAGCTTCCCAAACAGATGCAGCTTGTTCTTAGTGATAGCGAGGGTATGGGGAAATCTATTTTTGAATTTTTTAGTTCCGCACCAAATATCATCCCAAAAACGGATCCTTTGACCATTCCCGATAGACCACTTAGAACTGAGGAAATAAGCATCATTCAAATTAATTATGTTCTTCCACATGCTAATACCATAGTTGCTGTTATGAATGTGAGAAAGATCACGAGGATTGCCTTTGAACCATTTACAATTGATAACTAATTTCCATAAACTGTCGTTGTCGTTCCAAAATTTCCAAATCCGTTTCCCAAGCAAGGCATTGTTTAATTTAGTCCTTGATCTCAGCCCCAAACCACCTTCTTTCAAGGGTTTTTTAACTTCCGACCACTTAACCAGATGATATTTTTTGTTGTTTTCACTGTCCCCCCATAGGAAATTGCATTGTATGGCTTCCAATTTTTTTGGGAACATTTGTTGGAATATTGATAATAGATGGGTAATAGATAGGCAGATTAGAGAAAGTGCTCTTTAGGAGAGTTAATATGCCTTCTTTAGATAAAAATTTCCTCTTCCAAGTGGCTAATCTGTTGTTGAACGTTTCAATCACCGGTTACCAGCATCTTTTGTCATTTGTCTTGGTTCCCAAAGGTACACCCAGGTAGGTGATGGGGAATGCCGATTTTTTGCAGCCAAGGATATCACAGAATGTATTTCCATTATTGCAACAGCCCAGATCAACTAATTTTGATTTGTAGAGATTTTTAGACCTGACACAGCAAGGAAGTAAATTGGAATGCATTTGAGAAATATTAAATGACTTGTGTTAGGTTAACAGAATATGAGAGTGTCATCTGCGAAGAAAAGGTGGGAAATTTCAATGTGTCTTGAGTTGTTTCCCACCGATATCCTCTTAATAAGTTCAATGTTTTTAGCTCTCTCAATTAGTTGATTAAAAACCTCCATAACAAAAATAAATAAAAGCGGTAACAGTGGGTCCCCTTGTCTCAAACCTCTAGAAGCCGTGAAAAAAAAGGAAGGCCCACCATTCACTAATATAGCAAGACTGGTTGTAGTGACACAAGATTTGATCCATTTTCTTCATTTATCGCCAAAACCCATTCTTTGTAGCAAATAATCTAGGAAATTCCAGTTAACATGATCGAAAGCCTTTTCCATGTCCAGTTTGCCTAAGATGCCCTTTTTTTTATGTTGAAAGGTCTCATCCACAACCGTGTCAGCAAAAAAGATGACATCAGTAATCTGTCTCCCATTAACAAACGCGTGTTTACTTATATAATTCAGCACACTTGTAAGTCTATTAGCCAACACCTTCGATAACAGTTTGTAAATGCAACCAATAAGGCTAATAGGGCAATAATCATTGAAGTTTTTGGGTTGAGCTTTTTTGGGATCATAACAAGAAAGGTTAAATTGAGAGAGCGAACAAATTTACCATGAGTGTGAAAATCCTTAAAGTAATCAAGAATGTCCAGCTTAATGACCTCCCAAAAAATTTGTAAAAATTTGAGGTCGAATCCATCTGGACTCTGGGCTTTATCCCCATCACAGCTTCTCAAACAAGACAAGATCTCTTCCTTGGAAAATTCCTCCTCCAGTAGATTTTTTTGAGCCTCATCAAGACTGTTGAAAAAGAGGTTGTCAAGTTTGGGCCTGTAATTGTTGCTCTCTTTATACAATTTTTGAAAATGCTCCTTTGCCCCCTCTCTAAGAGCCTCATTACCCTTGATGCATTTGTCATCCATATTGAGTTTTTCAATGAGTTCACTTTTCTTCTGTGATTAGCTAGCATATGAAAGTATTTGGAGTTTTTATCTCCATCTTTGATCCACTTTTCTCTAGATTTTTGTTTCTAGGAGGTAGCTTTCATTTGTAGTTTCTTGGCTAAATAAGCTTTTAGATGACATTTCCTCCCTTTCTAGGAAGTTCAGAATACCATTTTCTTCTTTCCTATCCAGGGTGTTGATTTCAGACATAAGATCAGTTACGCTTTCTTCCTCTTTTCTGCCCATGTCACTGGCCCATATTTTAATTTCCTGCTTTAGGGATTTTAGCTTGACAGCAATTCTGTAACTGATGGAACCCTGAACATGAGTGTTTTTCCATGTTTTAGTGACTAAAACTTTAAAGCTTTCAAGACCCAGTCATTTGTTGTCAAGCCTAAACGGAACAAGACCCCATTTGATGCCATCCATGGTCAGAGAGATCGGAAAATGATCAGAAGTGGGTCTTGAGAGAACATTTTGATTGACACCAATTAATTCCAGAAGTAGCTCAGATGATATAAGGAATCTCTCTATTCTATAGAAAGATGGTTGACTTTTTTGATTACTCTTAGTCCATCTTCCACCCTTAAGAGGCAAATCGTTTAAATCAAGTTTGTCAAGTACTGCTCTGAAATCATCCATATCATTATTGGAATAGTTGTTGCCTCATCTTTCAGAGTTTCTCAAAATCATGTTGAAATCACTGCAAACAATACCCTTGACCCCCCAGGTATTTTTGACATTAATTAATTCCTCTTCAAGTAGAAGTTGTTCCAAAGAGTTGCCTCTGCAATACACCTCAGAGAAATACCAAGAAATGATATTGTTGTTATAAAATAGATAGGAAAGAGTTACTTCACTTGTGAGAACATTCTGACAATGAATTCTGTCCGTTCTCCACATAATTAAGATACCACCAGCGGAGCCTTTAGCAGGGAGAAAATGCCAGCCAATGTCGGACATTTTCCACAAACTGTGAATAGTTTTTTCAAAAATTACCTCCATTTTTGTTTCCTGAAGGCAGATGATGGTAGACTTCCATCTATTTGGACAACTTCTGATTATAACCCTCTTTTTATGGTCATTAGGACCTCTAATGTTCTAGGAAATAATTTTGTCCATCCGTTGGGTAGAAAGAGAATGGCCTCTGTTTTCTTGGATTTTTTGTTGTGACCCTCATAATTGATTGACGTCTGTAACTGTTTTAGTTCTCTGGATTCACTCTCCGTTTGTTTCTTTTTACTGGATTGCAAGAGTATAGGCATGCTTTTGCAAATTTCTAACTTTTTCTCCAACTCAATGAGTAAGCTTTTAGCCTCCATTTCATAGCCCAAAAAAGAAGCCCCGAGATATTTGCTGATGCAAAAAATATTCTGAGTAATCCAATCAGAGAATAGTTGGGGGTCATATCTGCACTTATCTTTCAGAAGAGCATCGATGGACTCGATAACTTCAGACAGAACTCTGTCATTACCTGAATCTTTGAGTCCGCTCGTTAGGCATTCCATATCGGACCGATGCACCACCATTTTGTAGCTCGTACCAGAGAGTAGTTCTTCTTTGAGACTCATAGTTGGGATGGATGAGATTTGCTGAGCACCAGACCAGGAGTTTGAGCAAAGGACATTAGCTGCCATGTCTCGACAGGGAATTTTAGGGCTTTGTTTTTGCATGACCTAAGTCTCATTTTCTGTTTGGTGTTTTGGTAAAATGATCAAAATTGGTTTCGGATTTCAGTGTAGATCCTTTTTCTCATCTCTCCAAGTCCACTTAATTTTTTGATGCATTTTGGTCGGCCTAGCTTTCGGTTTGTTCATGTTACTTGGGCCCGCTTCATTTGTTCATTTTGCCTTTTCAGCCCAAGTGAAACTGAGCTTCTTAAGATGGTGAGTCCTCTTCTGTGTTGGGGAGACCCTATTTTGTTTTTTCCTGCTTTTGCTTTTCAGTTTTTGAATTTCAAAAACCGGATTTTTGGGGATTCTGTTCGGGTTGGGTACAATCGTCACCACCCACTTAGGGTTGCCGTTGTGGGGTTTCAGTGCTTCTGCGTATGATTTCTTCTCTTCCATCGGGAATATGAAGCGATAGTGTGCTTGCAGTTTGGGCAACATAATGATATGTGAGAGGATACGAATTGTACCTGATGAGAATAGGAGACAGAAGGGATATGATCTGAATGTTTCAAAAACGGGTTTTTCAGAGGCGTTTCAATAAGTTAAAAAATGGCTTTCATGGTGGGCCACCATCCCCCGACCTCAAAACCATCAGGGATAAAGATTCTTTTTACAGAACCTTCTCTTTCTTTCGATAGAACAAGATTTCTGCCCCATTTGTTCCAGACCAAAGCCAGGAAGAGATGACGATGCTATCCTTTAATGTTCCTGCCCCATGAATCTTTGCCTCTGTTCCAATAGAAGTCCTTTAGGTTTTCAATCAGCCATTCAACTTTAATTTGTTGAGAGGGATAGAAATTCTGTTTCTTCTTCCGTTTTTGTAGATTCTCAGCCTGTTCAGCTTCTTTCCAGAAAGATTCTCCTGATAAAGACGAAGTGTTTACTTTTTACGGGTAGTATTGAGGAGAAAAAAGGAAAACGGTCGGCCTCTTGGCCGACCCACAACGGTTGGGGTCGACAAGATCGAGTTTAAGAAGGGTTTGGAAGATAGCGAGAGAGGAGATGGTAGAGAGTGGGAGGAAGAGAAAGATTGAAAAAGTAGAGAGAATTTTAGAGAGAGAAAGTTTTAGGGAGAGCTCTTGGTTGACATGTTTCAAGGTCACACTCACAGACCAATGCACAATTGATAGTAAATGGCTTAAACTGACAGTTTTAAATCCTTGGTTGAAAAGGTATGGAAATCCACAAAATCTAGTGGCACTCCTAGCTCAAAAATTGCTAGGAATTTTATATGTCTGAAGAATGAAATTAAAACATGGTCTAAGGAAGTGGGCAGGGCTGCCGAAAACAAGATAAATGAACTAATGGCCGAGTTAAACACCCTGGACATGAATGAGGGTATCTCAGGTCTGTCCAATTCTGATAAGGAGAGGAAGAATATTTTGAAACTTGATTTGGCCAACAAACTCCATTTTGAAGCTATCTCTTGGAAACAAAAAACAAGAGAAAAATGGCTTATGGATGGAGATACAAGCACAAAGTACTTTTATGGTGTTGCTAACCACCACAGAAGAAATAATTATGTGGATGAGCTCCATATCAATGATAGTAGGATGGAGGGGAATGATGCAATGAGAGAAGGTGCTCTCTCCTATTTTCAGAATCTGTTCTCTGAAGAGTTTACACTAAGGCCAACAATGGATAACCTCCAATTCAATAAGCTATCAAGTTAAAAGTTAATGGATTTCAGAATCTGTTCTGTTTGCACATGGGGCATCTATTGGCAAGGCTCCACCCCTTTTTCATTAGACTATCAAGAGTGGGGATCCAACCCTTAGCAGCTTCCCAAGCGAGAAAAGAAGCTCCGTGGGGGGCTTTAGATTTCCAGAGAATTTTGCTAGGGAATTCGGTCAAACCAGCAGGAGGATTGATAAGGGGGGGCGCTTAACAACCCTATGATTGTTTTTTTTTTTAATATAAACAACCTTATGATTGTTACTATGACAACATTGTTATTGCTGTTGTTACTAATTGCTGAGATTCTGGATTAACCTCTTTTTTAAAAATATATTTATAGGCTCTACTCTTCAAGTTTAGTGGTATTAACTTTTGTGGATTTTGTCATGCCTAATTGGTTCACTACTCTTTTGGAATCCTTGTTCTTGGGAGATTTTTATCTTCTCACATTTTTGTGGGTGTCAATTATTTGGAAAATATTTCCAAGTTTACATCGATAATTTGGATCGATTTTTTTTATCTTTTCTTTATATGCTAAGTGGGGGAGAACGATGCAAAATATGATATCCTAGGATGGACATATCTCAATATCATGAGATATTTATGTTATTATAATCTTTATGTATTATTAAGGCTATTTTGCTTATTTAGGAACTGTTAGTAATAAGTTTGTTGTTAGTTGAGAATTTTACTTGTATTTAGTTGCATTTCTTATTTTGTTGTTGTTTTCTTATTTAAATATTCTAGTCGTATTAGATTACTAGCACCTGTGAATACATGGGTGTTTCGTTATCTTAGTAGAATACTTGTAAATAAAACCTACCGATAGTCATTAATTGAGTGTTTAACAGCCCTGTCATTGTGGTTGTTGACAATCCTCCTAGATTGGAGATTCAATTATTTTATTCTTTTTCTTTCTTTCTAAATCCTATTTTACCGTGCTACTTCATAATAGTTCCTAAATAAGTTAAGTTTCAATTAATAATAGATTCAAAGATTATGATTACGTAAATTTCTTTTAATATTGAAATTTGTCTATTCTAGATCTTCCTGTTCTGTATGATTCTCCTCTATTTAGTAAAAATTCAATCTTGAGTTTTGAGGTATTAAACTAGCAAGAAAGTGACTTAGAAAATACCTTTCAAGGAGCTGAAGTACAAATGCTTTTAGCTCTGGTAACAACTGATGTTGGACAAATTAGAGTTACTTTGTCAACTGAGAGATTTTGGAAGATTAGCTAGATATGACACCTAAGTTTCTTATACATTAGAACTAAGAATCTTTAAGCATCATATTTTAAGTGTTTGATTGCCTTACAGAATCAGTAAACATTATAAGATTCTCAAAGAATTTTCATTGAATGATTAAACTATATTATGAAATGTGAGATTATGAAGGTAACTATACTGCTTTTAAGTAATTTTTCCCAAATAAGATTAAACTAAAAAATACTAACATTAACAAGAGTAGAAAAATTAAATACTTAAAAGAATAAAATCTTAAAGCTACTAAATTATAATAATAGGCCACTGATAGTAAAATAGTTTTAGTATCTAAGAGAATTATAATTTTTTTTTATTTACTTATGAGATCGAAACCAATCTGTTCTGTATCATTAACTATCAGTGAACTTATGAAAAGGGGGAAAAATTATAGTTAGTTGTTTCTTGTGTCAGCATGATGGGGAGTCTCCAAGCTGTGTTCTTCTCTAGCATCCTGGAACTACAAGGCTGTGGGATTCAACCCTTCTTCTTAATCCTTGGTGGGTGGTAATTCTATGAAGGATGAGTAGTGTGTGTGTAATGTGATTCCCACAATGAATGAAGTTTAGGATGGAGTTTTTGTTCCTGATTCCTCATGCAATCTTCTGGGGCTTTTGGAGAGAAAGGAGCTAAAGCTTATAAATTTGGTACTCCCATTTTGCATCAGTCCAAGCCATTGCCTTATTTCCCCAAAAAAAAAAAAATTCAAGCCATTGCCTTAAGACCCTTGATATGTTGTTTAAGGGCCACACCACCTGTAAGGGTTTTGTTGATCTTAAAATCCTTTTCTTTGGGAGATAGGTAAATACTTCTGCACATGGGTGACTTCCCCTTGCTGCCTTTTTTTTCCCGGAAATACCCCTCGCTTCATTTTAGTAGCATTTTTTTTCTAGAAAAAGAATATTTTGGAATTACTTGAATTCTCTTTGTATCTACTTTGATAAAAAACTTCCTATGAATCATCTGGTATTTCATCCTTTAAAATTTAACCATACACATGTCAAAATGTGTAACTAAGAGTACTCAAATGTAGGTATGAAGCCTGGATTTGGCAAAATGAATCTTAAAATTAGCAAGAATGCATAAAAGAAGCTGAGGAATTGGTTAAACTGGTTAAAAACTAGTTTCTAGGAGACTAAATTGGTTAGTGAAGTTGTAATTATACCAAACTGATCTATTTGAGTGAAGCATTCAAATGTTGGCAGCTTCTTGATGAAGTACATGTGCATGTGAGCATGTGCTGTCAATATTCCACTTATTTGTGATTGGAATGATTGGGCTTTTGGCTATGGCTTCCTAGGGTAGAGATAGAGTGGTTCCCAAATTGAGGTCAATGAGCTTTTGATGTGACAGGCAGGGCACCAACGAAGGAGTTGGTGGTTTAGACTTGGGGGAATGATTTATATTGTCCTTCGCTTTTAATGGTGAGGTAGTGTTGCCCCATCCTGGTAGTAGCTAGGAAACTTGTAATCGATTTTTCTTGAGTTTTATTGTTCTGCTGGTATTTTGGCAACTTTAGGCTTTTGAGCTTGGGTGTCAGTAATAATAGTAGTGTGATGCACCAAAGTTAGGTTTTGACATGAACGTATATAGGACAAAGAAAGCTTGACACGAAACACAGGAAAATAAATGAGCAACCAGTAATAGAGATTTCTTATCTCAATAATAAAAACAAATTTAAATATTCAAATCAATATCTCATTGATGTTGAGTAGTAGCGTAATTGTTTGGAAATTAAGTTAACTAGGTGATGTAGGATAAATAGTATTGATTTGTCCACTTATGGATTTAGGGATAAAAGCTTCAACATTACACCTAGAGTTTCTTAGATATCACGTTTAAGAAGTCTTAAGGATCACACTAATGATTGCTCATATTACACGACCAGAAAATTGATAACTCTCAAAGTATTTCTATCAAAATAACTGAAATCTTTATTAAGAAGTGAAATTATAAAGATACTTATGGTGCTTCCTAATTAACCTTTACTGGATAGATTAAACTAAGAAATACAAGAACTAATAAGATTGGGAATGCTAATCTTAGTAAGAGGAAACTAATACTAAAAATATTAGGATTACTAATCCTGATATAAATAGGAAATATTAAAACATCTAAGAAAATTATATACTAATATGACCAAAACCCTGAAGTTACTAAACTTTAGTAATACTGTAGTAGTTTTACATTTTACAGAATTATAATTTCTAATCTATTTTAGTAATCTATCACTACTCTATTATGCATCGCTAGGGTACCGTATATATACAAGCACCGAGATATTAAAAAAAGACTACTGAAGTCTACCTAGGAAATCTAGTAACAGGAAATATTCTAATTAATTGAAAACAATGTGCAATGCAAATGAATCCAGTAAGATCTTAACTAAATAAGGTAAGTACCTTTAGTAATACTTGAGGATTATAATTAGAAAATATCTCTTCATACGGAAATGTCCATCCTAGAATGTTGCTGTTCTGCATTAATGATCTAAATTAAAACTTCCATTCTATCCATTTGCTGACCTGCCTTATTTATTCAGACCTGCTGAAGTTTTATTAAAGTACTAATGAAAGTATTAAAGACAATATTAAATACCCTAGTTTTTAATTGACGCCCTCAACATAAGCATGTCAATCATATTTTTTTTTTCTTCTTGTCCTTTTTTTTTATTCACATGTATTCTTCTTACTTTCAAAGCTTATTTTCATACCCAAGACAGGATGGTTTTTCTTGTTTTCAAGTTTCCCATTTCCTTTTCTCCTTGTAATGCTTCTCATTTGACCATGCATTGATTCCTTTTCTTGTCTTTAATTCCCCTTATCTTTACACCCATGACAAAATGTTTTGTATATCCTTTAATTCATTGTCTTCAAAATTTTGCTAATTTCTTTCTCTCCTTGTAATGCTTGTTATTTAACCATGCATGTATGCAGGCTTTGCCTTGGTGCATGGGCGGAGCATGGTGAGAGGACAGGTGGTTTTTATGCATGTAACCGTTATGAGACAGCAAAGCAAGAAGGAGTGGTATTACAAAAACATTTTGATTCTGTATTCTGAAAGGTGTTAGTTAGTAGTATTTGTATATTTCTATTGCATCCAGCTGATTAATATTCTTAAAACTATTACTGCCAGTATGATGAAGCAGAGAAGCGTAGAGAGATGGCTAAAAATTCTCTGGAGAGATATACTCACTACTATGAGCGGTGGGCAACAAACCAGTCGGTATGTAGAATTTACTAATACGCTTGATTGGTTGCAAACAATTAAATTACTACTTTGTTTTCTTCTCCAGAAAATAATTTTTAATTGAAGCACTTGGGAAATATTAGTGAATTAGTCATGTTTGTACTCGATATCTGATTAACGTTGATTTTAAACCCCTCTTGTCTTTCTTCTTGTTATCGTTGCTTTTGCAGACTCTATTCTTGACATTTTTTCTATTTTGTAATCAATGATATAGGGACTTGGTCAATAAGAGCCCACAAATTGGGTATTTGTACTTGTATTTGTTTGACATAAATCAATATAAAATTAATAGAAACATATAGGAAGCTAAGATGATGGCATATACATAATTAAAGAAAACATAGCCTTTAGCACAAAATGAAACATAGCATGTTCATATTTTTAGGAAAGATGAAAAAAAAGGATTTGTTTGTAATTAATAAAGTAAATGCTTGATGCTTGTGGCCCCCTCCACTTTAGGAATAAGTACCAAAAGGATAGAATTTAAGTATCCAATAAAAGACTCAGACTCATGGAAATCATTAAAAAGCTCAATAATATCCTCTTTAATCACATACCAAATTTTCTGAAGAAAACCTATATTTAAATCATCGGATCCTATAGCTTTAACTTTTCTACATTGCGTGAGACTCTCCAAAATCTCTTCCTAAGAAAACTTCCTTTCGAGTGATTTACATCTTTGGTCATCCACATACGTAAAGTCCAGGCCATTCAACGTAGGTCTTAACGAAAATCTTCATAATATAACCTACTAAAGAAATCTGTGACCCATTCTCTCAACTGCTCATTACTCTTCACCAAGCTGCTATCGATATCTAACTCCTCCACATAATTGATTCTCCTATGATACAATAGGAAAAGATGGTGTTTTTATCCCCCTCTTCTATCTATTTAGCTTTTGATTTTTGCCTCTAGGGGATCTCTTCCATTTTGCGTTTTGTTTGCAACTCAAATATTTTGTATTTTTTGCAAGCCAAATTTTCAGTAGCAAACCACCCTTCCCCTCCAATCAATCATTTGTCTTTAGGTCCTGTAATAAAGACTAAGTATAACGTCCCTCCACTCCTCTTTAAACCACTTCTTAGTTTCAATATTTACCACCCCCAACTTTCTAACCACTCTGTAACTGGCATTCCTATTCACTCTCACATCTCTCTGCTATTTCCTTGTCATAAAATCCATTAACTTTTAACTATTTATCCTCAAACTTGAAAGGGCAGGGACCCTATTTAATCCTCTATGAGTCCAAGTAAATGAGGAAAGTGATCATAGATAATGCGTTATAGAAGTTTTTGATTTATTCCTGATATATGAAATTGTTGTAAAACTGACACAAAAACCTGTCAATTCCGGAGCAAACCGGATTTGATCTTTGATTGGACCATGTCCATTTACCTACCATGAGAGGCCAATCCAGTAAATGTACTCTATCTAAAGTCTTTTAGAACTTATTAGGATAAATTCTGGATAAATGTTCTCCTGAACTTTCATGCTTATGTAGAACCATGTCAAAGTGCCCTCCCGCAATCCATGGGAGATTCCATTTTTTGTTTATAGTCATCCAAGTCTTCCCATAACTTTCTCCTCTTTCTTTCCTCACTGCCAATAAACACCCATCCCCATCCATTTCTTCAATCTTCAAATATACATAAGATAGAGCCGTCCCTGGTCAAAACCACCATTCAGTGAAGAAGACTATTGTTACATACAGTAGAATCTCACCAGAAGTCCCATTAGCAGAAAGCTCCTTGCAACCAATCTCCATATTCTTCCAAAGGCTACAAGACATGTCAGTCAACGCACAATTCACCTTAATTTCTTGGAGGCAAATAACCTTAGATTTCATCTATTCATACACTCCTTTACTACATGTCTCTTCTTGTGATTATTGATTCCCTTGATATTTTACAAGATGATTCGTCCTAACATTGAGATGCATTCACAATCACCCCCTCTTTCTTTTTCTCTCCCTTCCTCAAGTTGTCGCAATTGATGGAGAACTGCAATCACCTCAGTTTTCTAGATCCGTCAACTCCTTGTCCATTCTTGCCCTTAGTTTTTAACAATTCTCCTTCTTCCTTTTTTGTATCTCTTTGAAGAGAATCATGACCTACTCCTCAAGTCCATCAGAACCGACCCTAAGCATTCTATTAATACGCTGTATGTTTAAAGGACCCATTTAAAATTATCTTCTTTATTCGACACTCCCTCAGTTCCCCTGTTCCCATTCTCAATGGTCACCTTGGCCTCCTGCTTCACAATCATCTCACCACCCCCAGGCTCTCTATTATCCCCATCACACTACAAGAACCACCACTAGGGGCAGAACAAAAGCTTCATTGCCTTCTCAACAATTTCACGTACGACCACCCTCTCTTCGGCTTCTAACACCACTTCCTTTGCCATTTGTTCTTTCTCCTCCAATTCATTGTACTCCCCTTTCTCTGTTATCTTCCCCGTTGTTGGGATCCCTCTAAGGCTTTGCTATTGCAACCCCCACCTCTCATTCTTTAGGGTTTGGTTGCTTCTCCTTAATGCACTAGTCGAATCTCTTCTTCTCCTTGCGAGTCATGGGCGGCCTCAATTATCGCAGCGGCCTGGACCTGTTGTCTTTGGTTTATTTCTCGTCTCGGCCCAACAAAATCTTAGCCCATTACTATTCTTCATCTCCTCGTCGGGCTCCTCAAGCCGAGCTCCATCTAGGACCTCGACTCCCCCAAAACAATGCCCTTGTTCTGCACTACATTGGATTTTAAGTTTCACCCGATCCATCTTGAAGTCGGGTTTTTGTCTCTACCTAATTCTCACCTCTCTTATCCTCCTTCACCACAGTAGTGAAGTTCCTTCGTCCTTCACTTCCACCCTCAGGATTAGCTTCACCTTGCAACTTTGGGTAGCTGAACATACTCGGAGTGGTGTCATGGACCTCCGATGGGTAATGCTTATCCTTCTGGTTGCTCCGGCACTTTTGGTTGTCCAAACGCCTCAAACTTCCTCCCCACCATTTCAAACAGCACCACGATCCTCCTCAACTATCCTCAGGCCTGTTGGACCTTTCGGGATAAAAATGCGCCTTAATTCCTCCCCTTTCTTCTCAATGACAACTGGAAACTTGCCTCAATTGTTGCCCCTCCATGACCACCCAGAGATTATGGTTTCTACCTGCCATATTCCACCCCTAGAATTCTCCTTCTCGTCCAGTAAAACTCCTGTAGGACACCTAACAGCCATTCAATTTAATCCTCACAAAATTGTCAATTGCCTAGACCTGATTGAGGAGTTTAGATTGTTGAGCTTTTTGGTGTATACACCTAAATCTTTCTATTTTTTGGCTTCCACATCTGTCACCCGATTTATATTATCTTCTATTCCACCTTTTCTTGATGGTGAAAGTTTTCTTTAAGGTGAGAGTTCTCTATAGATATGCTCTGAATAGGATTATGACTCGTAATATTCTCTTGGCTTGGTGCCCTCATGGAGCTTTATCATCTGAAATCTGTTTGATGTGCTCTCAGAGTTCAGAGAGGTATAGCCATTTGTTTCTTCAGTGCCATGCAGCATTGAAGATTTGGTCTAGATTGTTTCTTTTTTTTGGGTGTAGGTATGTCCGATGAATGTTCTCTACTAATTTGCATGGTCTTGGGAAGACTTAAGGTGCCTTTCTTTACTGTCATGTGGCATGGAAGATTTGGTCTAGATTTCTTTAGGCCATTGGGCGTATGTCCCCGGAATATGGAGATTTTGATCTTTATTAGCATGGTCTTGCGAAAGGCGTGTAAGATGCCATGTAGATGTGCTAATCTTTTGGATTGTGGATCTTTATTTGGAGCAAATGCTAGATTTTGAAGCAGTGGTTTCACGTTATCTGGAATAGATGGTTTTTCACTTTCAGAGCCTCAAACCTAGAAATTTTTCAATCTCTGTTACTCTGCAAGCTTGTGATTATTACTCAAGTCACCTTAGGCAATCACGTTTATTGGGGGCAGAAGTTCCATGGACTGATAGGAACCTTTATGTTTTCTTGTCTTCCAGATTCAGGCAAGATTGCCTTCTTGTCTCAAATGAGGAAGGGAAAAGAAGCAGTAGGAACTTTTTTCTTCTGCAATTTGACTTTTTCTAGTTTTACTTTTAGGCCGTTTCTCATGTTAGCTGCTTAAGAAGCACAACAGCTTCCTTGATGTGTAGCTAAGATGGGCTTGAGACATGTTTTGTAGACGGCATTATTAGGTAGATTTAGATGCAGATAGAAAATGGCTTTTATGCAGCTATGTGGCTTTTCTCAGCATAGTTTATACATGTACGTCAGCCTCTTTTTCTCTTTTATTTGATTGTGCTGTTTTGCTTATTTCAAGAACTTGGATTCTTTAAATATCCTGAAAATTATAAGTTTTATGTGAAACTGAACATTGATGAAGTATGTCTAAGTTTTCCTTTTCTTACTGCAGTCCAGGCAGAAGGCAATTGCAGATCTACAACAAATGCAAACGGTGCATGTAAGCAAGCCTTTTTGCAACCCATTTTTCTTTTTTATTTTTAAATAGAAATATATGATAATATGTTGATGAGCACTAAAAGAGTATAAATCTCTATATAGAAATATTTACAGATCAACCAAACTATCAGTTAGATCTCTCAAATCCTTGCTAGTATAAAGCAGGTGACCCCTTAATAAAAAACTCAGGATCTAGAATAAAAATCTTCAAATCTATCAAAAGTTAGATTCTGTCCCTTTAAAAGCTCTTCTATTTTTCTCTTTCCAAATGATCCAAAAGGTAGTGAAAGGAAGAAGCTTTGGCTTTTTCTCACCTTTGATGCTACTCCAAGCCCATAACTCCACCCTAACTGAACCAGCTATCAGTTAGTCCACCCTCAATCCATTTTTTCTTATTGATGTTCTGTCGGCTGCTTCTTGTCATGATACAATGGAGACTACTCTTTCTTCTTTTGGTTCTATAAGCTTACCATGCATATCCGCAGAGAACAATGTTCTTTTGTCTGAACATTTTTAAAATGCTGGTTTGGTAGTAAATTTTTTTCTTCCAGACATTGTACTAGAAAAATTAAATAATTAAATCAGTCAATAAAGAAAGAAACGTTATGATAATCTTTAAAGCCTTTCTTAAGTGAGACTGGATTTTCTCCTCTGAAATTCTGGCGATAAGATTCATCAGTATATAAGCCTGACAGAATGCATTTTGGCTTATGAATATGTGTTATTATCCATTAAGTTGCGTAATTTATTTAACTTGACTTTTTACTGGATGAACCTTGATTTATCATAAGATTTATGTATAGTTATATACATAACTATACATATAAAACAATGCTTTCTATTAAATAACAAGCTGCAATCAATGTCCTAAAAAGATTAAGCTATTAGGAAATTACTATATTGTAATATGCTCCTTCTTGGAAAAGTGCATTGTGTGAGTGAGTAGATCAAATACAAACTCTCCTTCACTTGTGCGGGGTTTACTTAATTCAGCTATTCTTTTAGTTCCAAGTTAAATATGCAGAATCAGACCTTAATTCTACAGCTAACATATTTATTATTTTGCATAATGATACTTTGAAAGTTCTGCTATTACAATGCTAAAAATATGTTTAGTTTTTAATGAATTAAGTTGATGTAGAACAAATGGAGTGAAACAAAACTAAACTGAAATCGAAGCTCTCGTTTCTTAATGATCAACTGAATTTTTCTGAATTAACTTCACCTCAAATTCTGTTCCAGTACCTTTTCTATCACCAAAGCTGTTTTGACCTACTTGGGGAAACAACTAGAGACGCGAAGATCAAGTAGGTATTGAAGAAAATCCATAATGGAAAATTTACCAAAGAAAATTAAGATTGAGAATAAGAACTAGTATTTTTCTAAGAATAAATTTTACCATAAATCTTCTTTTCCTTCATTGATTCTTCTGCCCTTCCAAAAAAATAATTGACTGAGAATTGGCTGTTAGATTGGAGAAGCCAGTTAAAGAAATCATGAATATGAGCATAGAATTTGTCTTAAGAAAATTTTGGATAAAACCCATAAATGGGAAATCAACTAAAAAACAAATTAAGCATGAAGATCGGCCTTCGTATTCCTCTTAGGATAAGATTTCCCTGAAAATTTCTTTCCTTTATTGATTCTTTGTCATTCTGTCCCATGAAAATAGTTGAGTTGCCTGAGTTAGATTTTGGATGTCACTTAAAGAAATATGAGCATGGGTGCAGAATTTTTTTTAAAAAAATCCAAGAGTATTACTAGATACTCATGAACACGGTCGATAGGAGTAACAAATCTGTTATCTGTGGTGCCTAATTCCTTCTTGTGGTTGTAATAATGATAGCATCTTAGGCAACTGTTTCCTTATAAGGACACTTGACATAGAAAATGGCTCAAAAGTGCTTCCTTAAAGTGTTAAGTCCTCCATGTCAAAAAGTTGGTCAATTTCAGATAACTAGCTGGTTGTCTGAAGCTTTGATTATTTGACTATTACAAGCCAAAAAAAAAAAATGTAAACTTGTTCCAACATATTTTCCAAGATATAGTCCAATAGTAACTGACAAAAGTGATATTCCTGTCAAAGTAAACCATGTAAGCTGACAACTTCATGAAAAGGACAATTTAGTAAATGGGAATGGAATGTGCCTTTTTTCCTTTGAAATCAATCAACCAAACTAGAATAAGATCATGTTGGATTCTTCCCTAGCTTGATCTAGTTATGGGTTTAGCAGTAGGAAAATCTAGGGGAAACTTAGAAGAATACTAAGTAAGAGCTTTTGCCTTTAGGACATTTTGGATATAAGGCTCATTGGAAGAACGTGGTTAGAACGGAAATAGGGTGCTTAGAACTTGGTTTAGACTGGAAAACCAGAGTGGACCAGAAACATATTGTTTTATCTTTTGTCCAGCACCCTGTTGACTAGAAGAACTGCTCTATGCCGGTTTAGTTCTAGACTGTTGCATAAACAAATCAAACAATGTCATTGACAAATCGAGCATTTCACATTGAAGTAATAAGTGAGAACCTCTATCCCTACTCTGTTGACATATAAGATTGAGATTTGGAGACGAAGATTGATTTTGCCCTACGAACCTGTAGTAATCATTAGTGTTAAGTTTGTTAAGAAGAGCAATCTATGCAAATACTAAATTTGAAGGAATTTGAACTTTCCAAAATTCTTTGGTAAAAGAAGTGCGATAACAATTTTCATTGAGTTGTATGGTCAAAAAGGGATTTGCAAGTTATAGTCTTGAGGGTTCAATGTCCAAATCTGAATATCAGGTTGTGCATCAATTGAAAAAGGTCCAGCAAATGTAACAGGGTCACGTGTTAGTAGTCTCCCTATTGGATAAGTTCCTGAAGAGGTAAAAATTCCAGGTAGCAATTCCATTTGTACAGTAAGCAAAAAGCAAGAGAGGAACATTATGTATATAAAGGAGAAATTGTATGTAATAAAGAAGCATCTATTTCGAGTATGGGAAGAACTAAAAATATGCAACTAAAAGAAATATATTTTAGTTTATGGGAGGAGTAAAATTTTTAAAATAATGAATCTAATTATAAATATAACCAGACCCTATGTTATTTACTCTAAAATAAAACTTAACCACCTACAAAATGTGAAAGCTGTCATGAAACTAGAAATAAAACGTGGAAAACTAAAAAGAAAATGATAACCTTTCTTGAAATTGGTTGATTTGTTAATTTTTTTTAAAAAAATGAGATTGAGTAATTAATTAAATTAATAATAAAAAATATACTTAATATTATTATTAATTTAATTGATTAATGAAATTCATTCTTTTGATTTGTTTTTAAAGTATCCAAATATAATCTAATCATTTTAATTTTTTCTGTTAAGAAATGGTAAGAAACTGGATATTTGAAATAAATGAATAATGTTTAGGACTAAATTATAATGAAAAAAAAATTAAGGACCAAATTGTAAGAAGTGCCAGACTTCAAGGATTAATTTGTTAGTTTCCCTAATTTTTTTATTCAAAAGATTTCTTAATTATGTCTATAAGAGTCCGAAAATTTGGTAAATGTTCTTGTTTTTTGATATGAATATAATAGAACTAATATAGCTTTATGGGAAATTTATTAAGCTTTGTATGCATAGGGTTTAGATGAAAATTGTTACAAGAAACAAGGAGTTTCAGAAGTGCATAGCTTGGAATAGTTGAGGCATAGGGTAAGGTTCTGGTTGGACAGATGGATGGATGGTAGTACTCAGAGTGTCGTTTATCCATGATTCCCAGGCTCAGAACAATGAGATAGCAGTGGCAGAACATTCTCAGTCTCAGTGGGTAATGGAGTTTGGGTGGTGGGCTTAGTGAGGAATCTCAATGTTTCGGAGGGTGGATGAATATGTTAACTTAATTCAACCTCTGGCACAAGCAGAAGGTCCTTTTGAAGCTTTGGATGAACTGACTTGGGAAATTCATTTCTAAAGGGACGTTTACTGTAAAATATTTTTACTTTTATTTGGTTAGAAGTGGAAGAACCAACAAAAATTTCCAATGGAAGTTGATATTGAAAGTCAACGCATCTACTAAAGTAGCCTTTGTTGCTAGGAAGCGGTGAGACGTCGTACCTGAGTTATCGATAATTTGACCAAGAGAGGAAAGTGTGTATGGATGAATCAGTTTAGAAATTCATTATTAAAGGAACATTTACTTTACAATATCTTCACTCCTGTTTGGTTAGAAGCGGAATAACCAACAAAGATTTTCTGTGGAAGTTGATTTGGAAAGTCAAAGCATCTCCTTTAGTAGCCTTTTTTCCCCGGGAAGCAGTGAGTTTGTATCCTAACTATTGATAACTTGACCAAGAGAGGAAAGATCATCGTGAATGGATGCTACTTGTGCAAGAGAGATGCAAAGTTGGTTAACCACCTTCTCCTGTGGTATCCTTTTTCATGCCTTGTATGGTAGTAGACTTATGGTTTCATGAAGGCAAAGTGGTGTGTGGCTGGTTGAGTCAAAGAAGGAAATTGGGGTGTGGATAGGCATCCATAGGGATAAATGAAACGACAAGAAGTTAGGAGGCCTCCATTTTGCCACCATATGGTTGTTTGGAAGAAAATGAATATAAGAGCTTTTAAGGGCATAGAATTGTCCTTTGATTGGATCAAGGTAGACCCTAGTATTTTTGATAAAGGGTCATCCTCTTTTGTACTTGCATGAACTTACGAGGTTCTGATTGATATGTTGATGGACTTATAAAAGATTTATAGATAGGTTGCACCTTTTTGTGTTTTTTAATATTTTACTGTTTTGAAAAAAAAGGAAATTATAAGCCTGTGAGATGCTAAGACAATGTCATATATATATATAAAAAAACGTAGTCTTCAGCGAAAAGAGAAAAATGTATAGGTTTATTATTTGTAATGCAAATAAAAAAGAAAATGCGAGAAGCTTTTGAAGGTATTGAGACTAACTTTACAAATATTAGAGATAAATGAATTCACACTTTTGGTTTCATTTTGTTCGATCATGACATCAAAGATTGGGATGATTTTAGGTGTGTCATAAGCCACTTAATTGATTTGTAACTATGTTTCGTACCTGAGTGGTACCTTCTTAGTACATTTGTGCATAATAATATTTCTCTTATATTTCAAAAAAATAAAAATAAAAAAGAAAATTATAATTAGTAATACTCTGTTAGTGATTGAGCACTTATTACACAAAAGTGTTTAGAATTTAGACATTTAAGAATCACACTTATTACACAAAAGTGTTTAGAATTTTAGACATTTAAGAACCAAACTTTTCAGTTGTGTTCTTTTTCAACTCCTAACCTAGAAATCTTCATCATTGTCATGATATTATCGTATATTTTAGTTTCTAGTCTTGGATCATCAAGTGTCTGACATGCACATCAATTGTCGACTACACGTTCCACAACCATGGTAATGTCATGTTATGGCTAACACGGGTATGGCATAAAAATTCGTCCAGGAAACATGAATAAACAACTAATCAAAAAGTGGTTGCACAAAAATCCTAAGTCTGTGAATCCCTGACTCCTAACAAAATTCTATAAATATGTACTAGAGGCGGAATAAACCTTGCAAACATACTAATGTCTGTGATAAATAGAGTGGCTAATTGATGAAGTTGGAAATCTTGATCACCCTGTTGTGAGTATAGTAGGTGGGACCTGATAAAATTTACGCTTGCAAAAGAATGGTACCAGTAATTAAGAGAACACAAGGGAAAGGGGTCAACCAGACCTGCCAAATTAGTAAATCAAGTTCAGAATACTTGGGAATAAAAGGGCCCTTGGGTTTTTCTGCTTGCAAAAGAATGGTCCCAGTAATTAACATAACACAGGGGAAAGGGGTCAACCATACCTGCCAAATTAGCAAATCAAGTTCAGGATACTTGGGAATAAAAGGGCCAGTATCGACATGATCATGGACCAAAAGAGCACCTGACCACCAGTCAAGTCTTCCCTATTATATTCCCCTTATTCCATCCTGGATGTCCAAACAGTTGCTTGAAATTTCCCTGGTCAGGTTTACATTGCATTTCTTTTCAAAAAGACAATGAGTTTTAGTAATCTTATCCTTTATCTTTAAAAGCTCTTGTCATTATATGAGCAAATTGAAAGTAAAGCTAACTCCTTTATGAAATCTCTTATAAAATCTGGAGAAACCATGAAAACGACACATTTCATAAACAATCATGGGGTTAAGGCCAATTTCTAATGGCTTTAATTATCAGGTTAGTTGTCGCTCATTGTACAAAATAATAAAACGACACATTTCATAGACAATCATGGGGTTAAGGCCAATTTCTAATGGCTTTAATTATCAGATTAGTTGTTGCTCATTGTACAAAAATAATAAAGCCTATGAAGACTGGTAGAAGTATTTTTAGAGAGTCTGTTCTAGGCCTTTGCTTTGGTATTTGTGCCTTACTGTTCTTGGTTGGTCAAACATAAACATTGTTTCTATAACCATGGAAGTAGTAGGTGATGGAAAGGGAGTCCTTCAATGTGGTAATTGAGGAGTCAAAAGGATATCTTATATCGTAGTGAATGGAGTCTAGACACAGTTATCTATTCAGCCTGGAAAATAGATGAATTTGTAGAGCTGCTTTTTTTTTTCCTGGATTATGGGTAAGATAAAGGGTTTAGAATTTGTACGATTGTATTGAGTGCATATTAGGGTTTTTTCAATGTGTTTGAGTCGGGATTATATAGGGTGTTCTCTGAAGTTGAAGGAGAGGTATGCTACACAATGAGGTTGGGATTATCTATTCAAGGGATTGATCTTGATGGCTGGTGGAGATTATTCTTTGATATTGGATAGGTGTGTGATTTTGGACCATGATGAGGGGAAAGGAGGTCTTAGACCTGATTCTCTAGGAACCATGGACTTGAGGCTTGGTGAGTTGAAAGAAGAGGTACTTGTGCTATTGGTTGTGCATGCATAGGTGATCCAGATACTAACTTTTCTTAGTCTCTCAGGAGGAAGCTAAGGCATTGAGGCTAAGAAATCTTATGTATCTATCTTGTAGAGGCCAATTCTATGATTGAATTCCAAGGTGAAAGTCAAGGGTCCATTCCATCAAAATGCAATTTATAGAGGACAATTTTTTTCTTAATAAAAAGTATAAAAATATATTAACAGGCACCAAGGGGGCATCAACCTGTATTAGTCCAAATTTCTTCTACATAGAATTATCTTAAGTGATACCTATCATGTATCTGGGTATCCCCTTGGGCTCCAAATAAAGATTCTTGTACGTGGAAACTAGTTATTAACTCCATTGAGAGCCGACTTGCTGGATGGAAAAGAAAATTTCTATCGAAACGGGGTAGGCTCACTCTTATTAAGAGCACACTCACCAACCTACCCATTTATTATCCATCCACTTTTCCTATGCTGGTGAAGGTTGCAAAAAGAATAGAATCCATTCAGTGCCACTTTCTTTGGGGGGGATGATAATGAGAAGAGAAGATTTCACTAAGTCAAATGGGAAGAGGTTAAGAAACCGATATATAATGGACTGGGTATTAAAGTCTTTTGTTGAGATGAATGTGGGTCTTCAAGGGAAATGGTTGTGGCGATATCTTAAAGAAGATGATGGGCTTTGGAGGAAAATAATTGTCGCTAGGTGGGGGATATGCTAATGGTGAGCTCATTTTTGGTATAAAACTTCGACCACATGGATATGGTTTATGAAGAAGAATTATGATGGGTTGGGCCAGATTCAAAGATTGTATTCAGTGGCGTGTTGGCAAAGGTGACTGCATTAAATTTTGGGAGGATGTGTGGGTGGAGAATACCAGCCTTATGAGCTTCCAAGCATTTATGCGATTGCCCGTCCAAAAAATATCAAGATAGAAAGGCCTTCAAGATAATTAATGTGAAAGTGACTTGGATGGACAATGTTAGCAGAAATTTAATGATTGGGAGGTGAATGAATATGAATCTCTGCTGAAAACCTTGGAGGCACTGCAGATTAATACGTGTACTGACAGAATTGTGTGGAATCTGGGCGAGAGGCTAGAGTTTTCTGTCAAGACATTATTTTCATGTTTCAGGGGCTGACCAGTGCAGAGCTGATCTCTTCCCGGCTTCCCAAATCTGGAAAAATGTTGCTCCTAGAATGACTTTCTTTGCTTGGGAAGCTTGCAGAGAGAGCATATTGACTATTGACAATTTGACGAAAAGGGGTACTTATGCATGGATGATGCGAAATCATGTAATCACATTTTGCTTTGGTTTCCTGTTGTTATGGTCCCAGTCAGAACCGTAAGTAATTAGATGATAATTTCTCTTTTAGGCGAGAATAACCTTGATTTTGGAAATAAGAACACACATATCATTTTCATTGAGTTGCGAGAGTTTAAATAGAAGATTACAAGGACGGTTTACATACTTCAGGATAACTATTACACAAGTTAAAATAACTACTTACATAGGTGGAAGACATGCAGAGTGGTGGTTGACAAATGGTATTGTAACTGCTGGCGTTTTTGATAATTGATGCAGTTTCTTCAATTGTCTGAATATCTGATATTCTTCTTGGGTTGTCTCTTAGATCTTCATAGCATAACACCTGTTGCTCATAGTCTTTGGTGTATGATCTACAAATTATTGGGCATTAATTGGGTTAGGGCTGGTTCGGTAAGGGATGAGGTTTGGGCTTGAAATGGTTTATGTATAAAAAAAGGGTTTGATAAAGATTATTCCTTTGACTGTTTTTTGGATTTTATGGAAGAAAAAAAAAATAGTAGTCTTTGATAGTATAGAGGTGGAGAATAGTAAGCTTAAAGATAGATGATTACATTATTTTGGATTTATTTTGTTAAGACATGACATTGTTAGGATGGAAGATTTTGGGCATGTCATTGACACCCTAACTCAGCTGTAAATGTTTTTCTTCGGGTGGTGTCGCTTTTGGCACTTTGTAAATAATAATTTTCTTACCTTTTTATTTTTTTTAAAAAAATTATCTTAAGGGAGAAAGTCCTGGAGAATGCCTATGAAATGGCCAAGGCCGAGAGAGAATTATCTTAAGGGAGAAAGTTCGTGGATTTGATGTATCAAAGGGGTCTCTTTCTTTTGATGGTGCACCTTGGTTTTGTTTGGGGGAGGCAAGTTATCACTTACAAGTGAAGGATGGAGAAGCTTGGTTAAGAGATTGGGTCAGTACTTTCAATAGGCTGAAAAATGATTGGAACCAGAGTTGACTGGTTGTTTTCCATATTGACTGGTTGTTAGTGTCGATGGAATTTGTAAAGTTGATGCTTGATGTGAGTCAGAAACTATTGCAAGCATTTCTGATCCCTATCCTTTGTGCCTATACTTAGGAGGGCATTGGATGGGGTTCAATTGTGTTCCCATTTGAGAATAATCGAGAATTAAGGATGGGAGCTTGTCTCTGATAAGAGGAAACGGTAAGGAATCATCTAGGTAGACTGGCCTAGAGGTGAGGCAGTGGTGGTTTGGAACCATGTGGAGGAGGTGAAGATAGAGGAGAAAATCGGCCAAATTGGAGTTAGCTAGTTGGATGTTGGCGGAGAAGATGACAAAGTAAAATATTGAGGTTTTAGGGAATTAGCTGGGATTGTAGTGCCAAGTCTTTTATAGGAAGTCCACCTTGCACGTAGGAAGATATTCATGTATAGAATCATGCTTTAGGGGCTGAATTCAAGGTAGAGCATAGTTTCTAAACAGGGTGAAAGGATTATTTTATAGGCTTTACACAGGGTCTGGAGGCTGGAGGTCAAAATAGAACAGTATTGCCTCTGGCATTTGATAATCTGTGCACAGTTTGGTGTTGGCAACATTTATAAAGAGGAGGTTCAGGATATCATGAGGCTCTGTAATGGGGACAAAGCCCCAAGTCTGGATGGATTCTCCATGGCCTTCTTGCAATATTACTGGGAAGTGATTGGAGTTTATCTTCATATTGATGGAGTCCAAGGTTAGTATACAATGGGGGGATTCTGGAAGGATTGGTGTTATGAAGAGAGACCTTTTTTGAGCATGTGTTTACCTATTTGCTAGATCAAAAAACGGAAATACCTTTGCTTTTGTGTGGTGGTATGTGTGTATATGTGCTATGCCACATATATAAATAAATATATTATGCATATTGTTATACATGTAAAAACTTGAAAATACTTCTACGCAAAGTGCAACCTAGCCTTGCTATTTCTTCTAGGAGTAAACTCTACCTTAAAGTTTCCATTTTTTTCAGTTGGTTATAAAACCAATATGATTATAATTCTTTGAAGGGGTAAAAGTTTTAATAAACAATCGTATATGTTGCTCAATAATGATGAATGCTCTTCCCTTGCCCCCAGTTCTCAGCTTTCCTTGCTAGTAGTTGTTCCTCTACTTCATGCTTTTAAAGCCTGATCTATTTATAATGCTAAAAGATTATGTGAAGCTCTCATTAGATGAGTTTACATGTTGTGAGATGATGTTTATCTTTCCAAGACCCATCTATTTTTATTTATAATATGGAGGGTTGATGGGGATGTATCATTCACTTTGTAGCTTGAGAAGCTGAGTGACGTACAGTGCCAACCTGAGTCACAGCTAAAGTTTATTACAGAGGCATGGCTACAGGTAACTTCAAAATTTTGCACTGTGGACAAAAATTTCTTCTTCTGCTTATCCTTCTCTATGTTTGTAGATAGTAGAGTGCAGGCGAGTTCTAAAATGGACATATGCCTATGGTTATTATTTGCCTGAGCATGAGCATGCAAAAAGACAGTTTTTTGAGTATTTGCAAGGTCATTCCTCCATCCACTACCTTTCATTTCATATCTACATCCCTTGGATTGCTATTCACTATCAGTCTTGCAGGTGAAGCTGAATCTGGGCTGGAACGGCTACATCAATGTGCAGAGAAGGAATTGCAAGTTTACCTCACCGCTGATGGTCCTTTAAAAGATTTCAATGAGTTCCGCACAAAACTTGCTGGGTTAACAAGGTGATTTTTTTTATTTTTTTTTAAAAAGATTTTGACGAGTCCCGCACAAAACTTGCAGGGTCAGCAAGGTGATTTTTAATTGATATATTTATTGAAATAAAAAAAAAGAAATTTTTATGGATAATTTGGCCCAGATGGGATCAGATGCATCGATTTATGTCTGTCGAGAGGCAAAATTGCAAAATTGCAATTTTTACATCATAAGTTGCATGTGCTTTTGAAGGTTTTGTCGGGCTAAAATAGAATTCAAGGTTTCTTTCATCATCCTGGTAAAGTCTATTAAACTTTCAGTAAATTTTCTTCTTGGTAATTTATCACCTAAAATTCTTTTTTTTTTTTGTTCTTTTTCTTCTTTTTCTACTGTACATTTGTTTTATCCTGTAAAAATTTCAAATACCTTGAATGTCATGGGTCTACTGTGTGAGGAAAACAGATACTTAAATGCAAGGATTTATTGAAGCTTGTTCAAAGTGATTTTATTGATTTCAAGAATTATTCTTTTGTTGCTGATTAATGTATGCCAACAGTGTGACTCGGAACTACTTTGAGAATTTAGTACGAGCTCTAGAAAATGGTCTATCAGATGTGGACTCCCATGGTGCCTGCAGCGGAGCAGGAAGTTCAAGGAGCTTTGGGGGTGGGAGCAATAGAGGGAGAAGTGGAAAAGGGAAAGGTTCAACCTCTAGAGCCGGTGGCCCCAGTAGAAGTGGTGATGATTCCGGGCATTGGTCTTGTGAATATTGCACCTATGCTAATATCAGGTCAGCCACTGTTTGCCAAATGTGCCAGCAGCGTCGATAAATCATTGGGAATGCTGTGTAGTGCGCACTTGGCCTCAAATTGAAGAGACATTGGCTTTGCCCGGTACTCTGACATTGTCTCAGGTTGCTTGGGAAGGATCAGTAAATTAGTGCAAGGAGAAGAAAAACATCAGCTTGTTTCTTCTCATTTTTGGAAAAAAATGGAATTATATGTTGATGAAGCAAAATGGATTGTCTAAAGATAAGAACAAAGTGGGAAGGGAGCTGTATATAGTTTCTTTTCTTTACACCTCTCTCATCTTATTTGAACGCTGGTTATATTAAGATCTAGTATCTGGATCTTTGCCCAACATACTCGATCTGTAACATTTTAATGGTAATTTATTGAGGTAGTAATAGCTTTAGCACATTTGAGTGCTTGAAGTGGATTGTAAAATGGAAAACTACTCGGGACCTTATGCTGCATTAGCCCTTGGAAGAATAGAATAAGCTTCATAGGCTGCGACTTTTTAATTTTACACCAACGGCTGCTGTACGTTGCAAGGACGACCCAGTGTGATGGTCAGTTTCTGTTTCTATATTTATATTAAGTAATCTCTTTTAGCCATTTTGGTTGGCTTTTTTCCTTTTTTTCCTTTCAAATGTTAAAATCATAGATATGCTACAGTAAATGTTAAAAAGTTTTGGAATATCAGTTCCAAAATGATATCGTACATGATTTTTACTAAATGTGATTTCTTCCGTTATGTTTGTTTCATCCTTCATTTACGTGCAGTATTATCTCTCTATTCTAACAGATCGCAGATAACATTAGTTATTGCAATTCCAATAATAGTTTTAACCAGTAGAAAGTGTTTGCTGCATTATCCCAAGTTAGAGAAGTGGGTTTCTTCTCTGTTGGACAAATCTATTTCTTTGGTTGATCATATCAGCATATAGTGATTCGTAACGTTGTAGGCGGAGACAATTTTATGTTAGATTAATGCTGGAAAGTTGACGATGGCGATATGAATGCTTACCGGCTATCAGATCCATCCTTATTATCGTACGAAACAGAATGGTTTACAAGTTTTGTTTGGTTTTGGCTTTTCCCTTTGTTCACAGCTTTTAGTCAAAAGTTGATTAGAAGTTCATAAGTTAATTTTTAATGAACATAAATTTCTTTATATTATTCACCGTAATATTTTAGGACATTGTTTTATGTAAATAAAAATGTCAGCATTTTGTTTTTGTAACCAGCGTTGTCTTTCTAAAATTTTACACTTTTATTATTTATTTAATTATGCAATTCGGGTATAACAGTTTAGCCTTGAGTATGGATCCTGCTGGAAGCATACACAAAGGATGAGATGAAATAAGGGCGGCTTCAAACATCTCACATAAGTTACAGGCCCTGACGAAACAGTAGTTATTTTCTAGAATTTGATATTCATCACCTTGTTCTTGATGAGTTGAACAGGAATGAGAGTCTTAGAATCATCAAATATCACGAGGAAGACAACCCTAAACTATGCATGGAAAACACTTAGAAACCTATTAAACAATGCAATTTGATGTAGAAGGTGATCGCAAAGTGTTCCATTAATAGGCTAACATTGTATTTCTGCAATATTATTTTTGGAAATAAATATGTTCTTGTATTAAACTGCCATACTATTGACAATGTGCTTATTGATTTTGAAATTCTTCATCATAGTAAACACAAGATAAAAAGAAAAAATAAGTTTCTTTCTCAAAGTTTGAAATAAGTAAGGTCTATCGTCAAATGATTTTGAAATTCTTCATCATAGTAAACACAAGATAAAAAGAAAAAATAAGTTTCTTTCTCAAAGTTTGAAATAAGTAAGGTCTATCGTCAAATAAAGAGAACATTCTTTTAGAACATGTGTTGTTTTAAAATTCTAAGTGATTGATTGAACTTATGATAATAATGATGACAATAATAATAAATGATGGACATGGCTCTATACATACATAATTATAAAATGAAATTATCGACGATTTTACAAAAACTATAAGAATTTAATACCAATAATATAATTTTAATACATTGCAGTTTGAATTAATTCAGTTCCATTACAGATTTGATTGTGCAAGTCCATAATGTTAATCTAACCTCCAGGATTTGGATATGTAAGCCTAAGCATTCACATGAAAATGTATGTTGCATGCACAAACAATAGAACGAAATAAAGGAGAACGTTGGGAAAATAGCTTCTCTTTTAAAACCCTAGAGAAAATTTAAGGGAAAAAAACCTGAATTTCACTAGAGTTTTAGTACTAGTGGTTTCTTCTATTCTTCACAATGCAGAATATAAAAGAGTTAATATTCTAAATACCAGGGGATCAATTTTTCCACGTATATCATGCTTCAAATTTAGTTACATTTATGGTTGATTTGGTTCAATTCAATCTCTATTGGTAAACTCTATTGCTTTACCATTCTTATTGTGCATATATACATATACATGTATTCAAATTTACCATTCCCACGCATATCATGCTTCAAATTTAGTTACATTTATGGTTGATTTGGTTCAATTCAATCTCTATTGGTAAACTCTATTGCTTTACCATTCTTATTGTGCATATATACATATACATGTATATGTATGAAATATAGGTAAAACCCTAGTGTTGGAATGATAAAGAAGACAAAATGAATTGAATCAAACACGTAAGTACAGTTATAGTGAACAAGACCTATTTATTTTGTTCATGGTTCACCCAAGCAGTTGATATACACATGATCTACGCTGAACCCTTTCTACCGGAACAGAACACGGAATCAGTTCTCCAGGTTCTAATAAGTTTAAGGTGAGTACTAAATCTGCCACCTGAAATTGTATTGACGGAGACGTGCTTAAAAAATAGTACAGAATTCTCAGCGACAGGTGATACTTACCATTATTGGTCCTTCGCTAGACCCCCTTCGTTTTGAAGATGACATAAACCAATAGTAAAGGAATTGTTAGGCTATATCCTGGAAAATGCAGTGGGTTCATCTCATAAGCTCTGATAAGGGATCTGCAATTCTGTAAGAAATCAATTCAAAAGACCAACATAAGTAAAATCACGATAAAGCCAATTATAATCAACTAATCCAAAAAAATGAAGCAAATTATCTATTGTCAAGAATTTTTCGAGTTGTTGCAATAGAGCTTCTGAGGTAGTCTTCTAAAAATAATTTATAGAACTTTTTTGCCCATCATTTGAAAAGGAAATACAGTGATTATGAAGCAGGTTAGATACACATATTATGGAGGCAAAAAGGTCCAATCAATAAATTCATTGCGATAGTCATGACATGCCTACTATTCTCATGCCAAGTCTGTCTGACCGTAACTTGAACGTGAAAGTGATGGAGGTGGGCCTATGAAATATTAACAAATGACTATAAGCCTAATATAAGGGATTCTTAAACACTCCAAGAAATATACACTTATTTCATTTAAGAGCTATCACGTAATTTAATATGGGATGCACATGAATGTAAGGGGAAAAGAGAGTATTGAATAAGGCTTCACCTTTATATGCTTCCAAAAAATTGGCATGCAAAGCAGCAAGAGGATTTTTCTTATAAATCTCCTGACAAACCAGAACTTCGATGTTAGGGAAATCTTTTTTTCTTGGTCCATGTAACCTTCTTTCTTCCCTGAAAGTAATAAAATGTGTTCTCTGTAGACACCTCTTTCAGCAGCCAAAGCCCCCATAACCAAAATAGCAGGTAAAACCACAAAAAAGAGATGGGGAAGAGTCACCACCATTATATCCGGGGAACCAATGTATTCATGTTTTTGGCTACCATCAGAAATTTTTATTACCCACCCCATATAGGTCATGTATGCTCTTTTTTCGTTGTCTGTGAAAACTTTCCCAAAAAGCCAAGGAAACAAGATTAGATACAATAAGTAACCCAACAGACCAAACCATGCTATTGGAAGCCTGCAGAGATCCTGCAGAATCCATGCTATACCATTTATGAAGGTTTTCTTGGAAACAAACGTTTTATACATGTAGTGCTTCTTTGAGAAAATAAGAAGACCTTTTGGAACAAGAAGAATCAAGAGTAGAGAAAATAAAGCAGACCAAAAAATTGGATAATATAATGCTGCCCACTGACAACCCATAACAAAAAACTCCTTCCATGTCCATGAGATTTTAGCACTCTGACCACTAACAGAAAATGGTCTCAGTTCTGTCAATGTCAATCTGCCCATGATATCAGTTGCTTCTATTTGCAGCCAGTATCTATCAGGCGATGGATCCTCAAAAGCTCTATAATTCCATCGAGCAGTATAAAGATCTCCCCTAGAGGCAGCATCCGCATGTTTTCTCATCGGTGCTTCCAAGACGAGATTGAGAAATCCAGGTCTGCTATCATATATCCTAGCCACAACTGAGACTATTGGAGAGATGGAAAACACCAAAGCTCTGACTGTCTCATAAGATGATAAGACCGTATGCTGGCACTCATACTTGTATTTCGATGAAGATGATGACATGAAACATGAGTCTAGTGGGAAGGTTGGCAATATGATAGTCCTTTTGGTTCCTGACTTCAAGTCAATATCAACATATGAAACATGACCTCTATCAACGGCCAAAATTCGCATGGCTCTACTCTTCCTCCAGTCACCCATTTCCCACTCCCAAAATTCTTTAAGTGGTGGGGCCCCAACTGAACAATTTTTAGTACTCTGAGAAGCTATTTGTTGCATGTTAAGCTGGAACAACTCTTGTGAAGATGGAAAATAAGGAGCAGATTGATGGTGCCGCTTCAAATTCTTGCCAAATCTTGTATGTAGATGTCCGCATAAATATGATGATAAAGAATGCTTGAGAAAAACATCTTTCAGGCTCTTTCCAGATTCTGAGAATGCCGAGAATGAAAGCGGGAAATGTCCAAAGGCAATTTTGGTCACGAGTTTTGTTTGCTGAGTATCCCATTGTGATAACTCTGCCTCTAGTTCATTGAGGAGTTGGTTGGTTGGATGGCCAAAAAGATTGGTTGGGCCTCGTACACCAACATGCATTGTGCTGTCCAGGCTGACAAATAGATTTTTACTCTCACCTGTCTGGATAATAGAAACACACAAACCTAACTTTTTATCGGATAGAAAGAAGATGTTAATAATAGGTGAAAAGAACATAGAGCAGACTAAGGATCCTCCAACTAGACACATAAGTAATGAAAAGCATTCATCTGTTAGTTGCCTCAGTAATCTACTATTCAAATTCAGGGAATTACTATTTACTTTTCCAAGGGATATTGCTATACCAACTATTAATGTTTGTTGTATAAGAAGCCAAAAATTTTTCAATGAGAGCAACCTCAAGTATTTGATAGCTTGGAAACGGGCATCTAGATCGTTATAGTGAAAAAGAGAAAAAGATCTATATTACTCGTTACTGATGTAAAGTTAAAATCAATGAAAATTTGTAACCTTACAACGATATAAAGCTTGATCAGAATTAGCCCAAAAAAAGAACACAGAGAGAAAGGGCATCTGTAAAACAGAAAGTGCATGGAATAATCTGAATGATACATTATTCTATAATTTTAAAAGTTAGCACTATAAAGTAGCTGAAAAGGAAAAACATGGAAAACATTTGCCATATAAAGCCAGAGTAAAGATTAAAGACCTAAACTAATGGTGAAGAACTCACAAACAGACTATTTTAATGTTTGAAAAAACAAAACAGAAACACAGAGAGAAATGGCATCTGTAAAACAGGAAGTGCATGGAATGATCTGAATGATGCATTATTCTAGAACTTGAAGTTAGCACTATAAAATAGCTGAAAAAGAAAATTATGGAGAATATTTGCCATACAAACAGACGAAAGACTGAAGACCTATGATACATCCACTACTATTCATCTAAATTTAATGGTGAGAGAAATCACAAACAAACTATTTTCTCATAAACACAATGTTTGAAATTGGAAGAGGACTGACCTGAATGGTGACACTATTGACATTCTCTCTCCTTCTCAATTGCCCATTGATGCTGTACTTCGAGAAAAAGTCAAACAGGCCGCCAACAAGTGGTACCCCAAAGTTATCATGATTCCCTCTAAGATCATAGAATATGCTCTTATTAAGCCCACTCATTTTCATAACATCTTCCATTACATTCTTGTATTCCACCCACTCATCCTCATTTTGCTTCATTGTTAGCAAGTCCGTGCTTTTCCCATCTGGTTAAGAAAGGAAGAAAATAACTTTGGAAGAACCATCACGCTTGATCAAGGATGGTCAGAATTCAATAAAGTTGATGCATGCATAACAAGGCAGAATAATTCACAAATATAGGTGCAAAAAGGTGTGCAGAAACAAAGCCAATACCATACTGTTGGACACTTCTTGGAGAATCTACAAAGTACCTAAATGAGGCAGCATCCTTGGTTTACATACATGATTAATATACTACACAAATTTTTAAGTTATCAAAAAGTTCTCACCTCAATAAGTTCATGTATCAACTAGATACCCAGATTTTGTCCCATATTGTTTAAACTGTACTGCTCGATTTGTCCTCAACCAAAAGTTCTTTAATGCACTAAGAATTGAACATCGATAAAATTAATAGAAGATAGTGAGAGGGAGGGAAGGCATTCCAAGAAGCAAGGAACCAATAAAGCAATGCTCACAACTTCTGAACCAATAAGGCAATGGCTCACAACTTCTTTAGAATAATTAATCCTCACTAAGGAGAAAAATGCTCAAGTCGAAACTTTTGTGGGACAAATAATCCTCACTTCCCCTAACAAAAACTCCAGGGTTCACAAACAAACTTTTTATAAAACAACTTATCCTCACTCTCCAAGCTCTAATGGCTCAAAACTCTTTTGGAATAATTAATCCTTGCTTCCCCAAGGAAAATGCTCTGAGTCAAAACTTATATGGGACAAATAATACTTGCTTCCCCTAACGAAAATTCCAAGGAACAACTAGTCCTCATTCTCCTTTAGCAAAGCTTCTCAACATCAGCAATTTCCGTTGAACTCTTTACCCTCACTTCCACTAGCAAAAAGCTTTAGGATTCTCAATAAAATTTTTCCAAATACCAGTTCTCATCTTTCACTTGCCTAAAGTTCACAAGCTCCAGGTTTCACATCAGCTTCTTACAAACTTTCCTTAACGATCTTTTAACAACCTCCATTAAGGGCTTCTTTGGACACAAGCAACAAATACAGTAGATTTATTCAATTAGAGATTTGGGGATAAAAAACATAAACATCATATCTAGGACTTCTTAGCCATCACATTTAAGAAGTCTTCAACATCACACTTCAGGGTTTGATTGCATCACACAAGCAAAAGATTGAGAAATCCTCAAAATATTATTGAATAACTGAATGCTCCGATAAGTATCAAGTTATTTATAATGATTTTAAGTAGTCTTTTCTAAATAGAATTAAATTAAGAAAATAGTAAGTAGCAAAATTAGGAATGCTAATCCAAATAGGAAATATACCCATAAGAATAACATCATAAAGTTACTAAAACTACAATGACTCCTATATGATATAGTAATAGACTCCTTAATAATATAATTGTTTTACATTTAATATAGTTACAATTTCTAATTTATTTAGGAAATCTAGTGCTAGTGCATTCTTCATCAGACAGGGACTCACTGAAAATCGTAGGGATACTTGGCTTTCACAATAACATTGAACTCCCAACTCAAACTCCATACTTCCTAGCTTTCCCCTTTCTGATTCAAGTGCACTTTTTGAGGACCAAAAACATACAACCAAGCAGCAAAACACCAGAACTAGAGACAAGCAATGGCAGCATTCAATACCCTGCTTGCAAAAATCATACTTGGCAAGTTGTTACTTGTTCCTCCACTACTGATAGTCAATATTGTGGCTTCTAGATGGCTTTACAAAGACTTGTAGCTTCTAGATGTGCTTATGAACGTCAAACAAATGTGTGATGGCACTTTAGAATGTTTTAGAGCAAGATTAATAACAATGGGATACCATCAACTACTGGAGATCTATTCAATGAGATATATAGTGAAGCAGTTAAATGTTCTACAATTCATACAGGTCCTTCCATAGCCATTTCAAAACAATGGCCTGACTATACACCAATCGGATGTTGAAAATGTTTTTTCATCCTAACCCATCATTTGCTGTAAAACAAGTTTGCTAATATGTGCATGAAGCCAGATATTATAATTATCAAGCTATGAATATCTGATATATCAAGGAGCATTACCGATGGACTAAAGATATATCATGATTCCGTAATGCACCTAATAGGATATTTTGATGTTGATATTAGCTGGCTGCCCTAACACAAGAAGATAAAGTGCGGGTTATTGCTTCTTTCTCAGCACAAATCTGGTTTGTTGGAGTGCCAAGAAACAAACAGTCGTATCCTAGTCAAGTGCAGAAGCCAAATATTGCATAATTTCAACTACGAAATCAGATACTACTAGGTTCCAGAATGTGTTATCACAATTGCATTGTAATACAACAGATACTACTATCACATGCTGCAGAAATATTAGCACAGTGTACATACAATCCAAAATTATTGAGTTTAATATGCATCTTTTCTTACATTTTGTTGGAAAGTTTATGTTGAGGCATAAAAAAGAGTAAAGTAAGGCAGATTACTTATGAAACTCCATTTGTAGGTTCTTAAAGAAAGATAGGTGATCAAATTAAAAAAAGGCTTCTTAAAACCTCTAGAATGTCCATTTATTCAACAATCGGAGATTGGGAGGGAGTATAAAAATTTTCTTTTTTATACTTTTTCAATTAAATTATCTTAATATCCCACCTTATGTAACATAACAACTATATTTACTAAATAAGGCCATTTTTATCATCTTAGTAATTCTATCTCCCAAGCAAACAAACTGATAGTTCAACTCTTTATTATAATTGAGTCTCAAGCGAAATCTCATTAAAAACTCTCAAACACACAGTTGCACAAGCCCAAGGAGGACTTAGAGTTTAGATATGTTCCAAGACAAGATTAGTTGGTTGATATTTTCTCTGAAGTGACTACGTTCCAATCGCGTCAACATTTAGAGTCCAACAAATCTAATACACTGAGAAAATCTATTCAGATATTGCATTGTATCTGTTCTGATCCTGCAAGTGTGATTAAAACTACCGGCACAGGTTAGATAAAAACATGGCTCTGGTGCCTTGTTAGCAGAAGCTAGTAAAGACAGCCATGGTTAATGACACGACGTGCAGGAAGAAGAAGCTCAAACAAGGAATTCATACATCCTGATCAATCTAATATGATGAAATTACAGATAGATGATGAAAGATTCGACTAACCTGTGAGATCGCCGGTGATGAGGACAAGGCAAGGGTTGATGAGGGAGAGAGAAGGGGCGACCAGGCGCTTGAAATCAAGGGCTCGATCAGGGTGGTGGACGCTGAAATGGAGATCAGAAAGCTGCACCACCCATATAACAGATTCTGGTCCACTTTCCAAATCTATCACTTTCCTCGAAGCGTGGCAAATAGGTGCCAACACACACAAGAGCGTCAGAATAACAATCCCCACTCTCCCCGTCTCTGGGATTCTTTCTCCTTCCATTTCTCTCTACTGACTGAACCAGAAACCAAGGCTACAGGTATCTTTGAATGTAAAAGCAGAAGATTTGATCGGCTGATACGGTGTCGTTTTATTGCGGCTAGCTAGGCTAGTCTATCAGCTTCATCACTAAAAAGAATATAAATAAATATAAAGAAATAATTTTTTCCTGGAAGGAGAAAGGGAATTGCATTTATGACAATAGTTGCTTGCTTCTGTCTCCGGTCCCGGCTCCGTCTTCGTCTCCGTCTCCGGTTTCCATTTCTTGCGAGGAATATTTAGCTACGCAAAGCCTCAAACTTCACAGTTTTTGCTCGACGGTTAGGTTTCCCTAACTTTTCATGCTGGTCTTGAATATTTTATCAGGAAAATTAATGGGTTTCTTCTAGTTTTCCATATTTGTGGGCAACTTCTCATTTTTGTAACTTATTGTGATTGGAAATGGTGAAATTTGGAACATAGCTTTCTTAGAACATGAAAAAACGAATAACCGCGCTTGTTGTTTCATTCTCTTCCACTACTCTTTTTTCACCATAGGAGATGGATTAGCCTTTTTCTCATACTTTTGGAACTCATTTTTGTTATCACTAACAACTCACCTTCGAAGCAGGAATGCTCTTCTTTCATTCTGATTGATGGCTGCAATTATGCCTAGCTATGCATAATATAGTTTTCTCACATCACGTTCTTAAGATTTTATTTACTTTCCTCATAGTAGAAGCTGTCTTTTGTTTTGGGTCCTTGGGGAGGTGTTAAATTTAGTGATTTTTTCTGATTGAGTTTAAATTCAAAAAAAAGGAAATCCACCGTGAAGTTGTTTCACGGAAGGATACATAAAATTTCATGCGATATGTATGCATGATTTTCGGTCGATTTGATTTGATCCGTTGGTTGATATAATCTGTTTAAATTTGTATTTCTATATATATGCTGAAATAAAAAGAAGAGATTACTTCTTCTCTCCAAAGAAAGTGCACGCCTCTTAAGAAACAGTAAAACAGAGGCAGTTGCATTAGCTTGCTCTGTTTTGCTGCCCTCTCTCTCCTCAACTTTCTCTCTCTAAATTTTTTCATTCATAGAGTCTCATTTGAAGCTTATTTGCTTCCAATCAACAAGTGGTATCAGAGCCGTTATACCCTCAAAAAATCCAATGATATCCACTGGAACAACACCCGTCCACACTTCAATGGAGAAAATTACCATGTATGGGCAATCAAAATGAGAGCCCATCTGAAAGCCTTAAATCTGTGGGATGTTATTCTGGATGACAGTGATCCTCCTCCACCAGGGGACAGTGCCACTATAAACCAAATCAGAAAGCACGAGGAAGATAAAGCCAAGAAACCAAAGGCAATTGCTTGCCTTTTCTCGGCCGTTTCGGATAGGGTATTTTCAAGGATTATGAACTTCGAATCACCAAAGGCTGTTTGGGAGAAACTTAAGGAAGAGTTCGATGGGGGAGTCAGAAGCAGGAAGGTAAAAATCTTGAGACTGAAGAGTGAGTTTGCATTACTCAGAATGCAGGAAAATGAATCAGTGAAAGACTATGCATCCAAACTCTCGGATGTGGTAAACAAAATGAGACTGCTTGGGGAGGATTTTCCAAAATCAAGGGTAGTAGAGCAGATTCTTATCAGCTTGCCCCCCAAATTCGAGTCTAAAATCTCAGCCTTGGAGGAGTTAGCAAACATAGAGTCTATCTCATCGGCTGAGCTAATAAACAAGCTTCAATCCAGTGAGCAACGTGTAAATATGCATGTTCGACAACATATTGAGGGAGCCTTAATTTCAACTCAGATCAAAGGCAGCTCTTCAACACAGAATCAAGGAAGAAGGAGTGGATGGAATCAAACTAGAAACCAGAATTCCAGTAAACAAAGAAAATATTCTCAATGTAGTATCTGTTCCTTAACAAATCATTCTGAGAATGAGTGCTGGTACAAGGGAAAGAAAACCGTTCGGTGCAATTTTTGCAAAAGGCTTGGCCACAAGGAGAAATTCTGTAGACAGAAACAGAAGCTGGAAGAATCATAGCCAAAGCAGGAACAACAACAAGCCAATGTCACTAAGGTGTCCTGTGAACAAAATGACACAATTCTCGTTGCACTAAGTAAGCTGCCAGTGGAGGATGATACTCTTTGGGTGGTGGACAGTGGATGCACCTCCCATATGTGCAAGGATGAGGACTTATTCGTATCACTTGACAGAACAATCACAGGCCAGGTCTGACTTGGGAATGGTATGCTGGAAACCATCAAGGGCAAAGGCAACATAGCCATTGAAACCAAGGAAGGCAGGAAGCTTATCACTGATGTAAATTTTGTTCCTACCCTCTCACAGAATCTACTGAGTGTGAATCAGATGACTAATTGAGGCTACTCGGTCGGATTCAAGGATAACTGCTGCAGGATATATGATACTGAGGATCGCTTGATTACTTTCATTCAAAAGAAGAATCAAGTCTACTCCTTGAAACTCAGAGAAGTAGTTGAGAGGGTCAGTGTTGCCTTTGTAATTGAAGGTGAGATTTGGCATAGGTACCTTGGGCATTTTCATACGGCTGGGCTACAACAACTGCAGAAGGGAGGCCTAACCAAGGACTTCCCAAATATTGCAGTCACTGGGACAGTATGTGGTGCATGTCAGATGGGGAAATTGGCAAGAAATTCATTTTCTTCGCAAGCAGATTGGAGAGCAAAAGAGAAGCTAGCACTTATCCATTCTGACATTTGTGGTCCAATGATAGAAAACTCCATGAGTGGTTGCAGGTATTTTGGTTTGTTCATAGATGATTTTTCCAAGATGATTTGGGTTTGTTTCCTGCAGAATAAAACTCAAATTTTTAGTGAATTCAAGAAGTTTAAAACTATTGTAGAGAAGGAAAGTGGTAGTGTAATGAGGTGCCTAAGGACGGATAATGGGCTTGAATTCAATTCCAGCCAATTCAATTATTTCTGTTATGAGAATGGGATCAAAAGGCAGCTCACGGCACCATATTCTCCTCAACAGAATGGTGTCTCAGAACCATTGTGGAAATGGCAAGAAGCATGCTTGCTGACAAGCACCTGCCTAAAGCCTTGTGGGCTGAGGCAGTGAACACTACTGTGTTCCTGCTCAACATGCTGCCTACAAAGTCTGTAAAGCAGATGACACCGGCGGAGGCCTGGAGTGGCATCAAACCATCAACTAAGTATCTAAAAGTGTTTGGATCCGTGTGCTACTGCCATGCCTCGGATGACAGGAGATCCAAACTAGAAATGAAGGCTGAATTGGGAGTATTTTTGGGTTACAGTACTGAAGCAAAAGCATATCAAATTCTAAACCTGAAAACCAACAAGCTTATGATTCGAAGAAATGTAACAGTGGACGAAAACAGCTACTGGAATTGGGAAAAGCAGAAAGTCGAACGAGACTGTGTCACAGTTGAAGAAGGA
Organism: Carica papaya; assembly: GCF_054855325.1. Classification (NCBI taxonomy): domain Eukaryota; kingdom Viridiplantae; phylum Streptophyta; class Magnoliopsida; order Brassicales; family Caricaceae; genus Carica; species Carica papaya. The sequence goes on along the minus strand of NC_142309.1, from coordinate 10,159,410 downwards.
AAGAAATCAATGACAGTATCAAACCCAACTCAGAGTGATGAACAAGATGAAAAAGATGAAGAAAATGAAGAAGATGAAGAAGGTGAAGCAGAAGAGAGAATAAAAATGAAAAGTCTAACTGACATCTATGAGAGGTGCAGCTTTGCCTCAAAAGAACCTTCCTCTGTTGAGGAAGCACTTCAGCAGCAAGAGTGGAGACTTGCCATGGAAGAGGAAATCAGGATGATCGACAAAAACAATTCTTGGTCTCTGGTAAAATCAAGTACAAAAAAAAAACCTATTGGAGTAAAGCGGGTGTTCAAAGTGAAACTCAATCCGGACGGGACAACAAACAAGCACAAGGCACGGCTTGTGGAAAAAGGGTACTCCCAGCTTCCAGGAATCGACTACACAGAGACCTTTGCTCCTGTGGCCAGATATGAAACAATTAGACTCATTCTGGTCATGACAGCTCAGTTTAGTTGGAGTGTGATGCATTTGGATGTGAAATCGGCCTTCTTGAATGGCAAGCTGAATGAAGAAATTTATATTGAGCAGCTACTGGGGTTCATTCAACCTAGAAAGGAGAGACACGTCTATCTTCTTTACAAGGCCCTATACGGCCTCAAACAGGCTCCACGAGCCTGGTATGATAAGTTAAATACATACTTACTCCACTGTGGGTTTGAGAGGAGCATGACAGAAAATACACTGTATGTGAATAGAGATGAAGACAGTCTTATCACTGTAGTATATGTTGATGATATACTGGTGACAGGCAGCAACAAAAGGAAAATGATAGAGTTCAAGCTGAAATTGGAAAAGGAATTTGAGATGTCTGATCTTGGGGAGGCTACCTACTTCCTGGGAATGGAGATTCATCAAAGCAACCTGGGTATTTTTCTTTCACAAGGCAAGTATGCCAAAAAAATTCTAAATAAATTCAACATGAATCACTGTAAATCAGTATCTACATCACTGGTGTCCAACCTGAAATTGTCAAAGGATGAGAAAGGTAGCAAAATTGAAGAGGGGAATTACAGAAGTCTGATTGGGAGCCTTCTATATCTCACAGCTACCAAACCAGACATTTTGTTTGCAGTAAGTTTGCTTTCAAGGTACATGGCTTCACCGAGGGAATCACACTTACAAGCTGCCAAACATGTGCTGAGGTACTTGAAAGGAATCTGGAATTTTGGTGTTCAATTTAAAGCAAGAGCTGAGGGTAGATTAGTCGGCTACAGTGACAGTGATTGGGCAGGAAGCGTAGAAGATGCACGTAGCACAATTGGGTACTTGTTCAAACTAGGCTCCGGTGTTTTTTCATGAGCATCTAAGAAACAGGATACTGTGGCTCAGTTCACAGCTGAAGCTGAGTATGTAGCCGCAGCTACAGCAACTAACCAAGCAATTTGGTTGAGGAAGGTGTTCAATGATGTAAAGCTGGACAAACAAACACCTACAGTGTTGTATGTGGACAATAAGTTTGCAATTGCCATTGCGAAAAATCCTGTAATGCACGGGAGAACTAAACACATCAACGTTAAGTATCATACTATACGTGAGGCTGAGAGGAATCAAGAAATAAAGCTGATACATTGCTCCACTGATGATCAGCTTGTAAACATTCTAACCAAGGTCCTGTTTAAAGCTAAATTTGAGGAATTGCGGGAAAAGGTGGGGATTGGTGAAAAAAGTCATTAAGGGGGAGTGTTAAATTTAATAATTTTGTCCGATTGAGTTTAAATTCAAAAAAAAGGAAATCCACCGTGAAGTTGTTTCACGGAAGTATACGTAAAATTCCATGCGATGTGTATGCATGATTTTCGGTCGATCTGATTTGATTGGTTGGTTGATATAATCTGTTTAAATTTGTATTTCTATATATATGCTGAAATAAAAAGAAGAAATTACTTCTTCTTTCCAAAGAAAGTGCACGCCTCTTCAAAAACAGCAAAACAGAGGCAGTTGCATTAGCTTGCTCTGTTTTGCTGCCCTCTCTCTCCTCAATTTTCTCTCTAAATTTTTTTATTCACAGAGCCTCATTTGAAGCTTATTCGCTTCCGATCAACAGGAGGTTTGAAGTTGGGAGAATTTTGAACTATGTTATCAAAGCTTTGACCATTTTACCAACAAAAGGGTGGTAGGAGGGAGAGGTTGGTGTTGAATCCATTCCCTGCAGGTAAAGTCTCTAGAAAAAGGAAGATATTTGAACTTTGGGGAATGAGTTGTGCTTCATAATGATGAGAACCAGTGGCTAGTCGCTTGTATCTTGCATTAGATTGTTCCCTGTGAAAAACAGTAATGTTGTTGCATTCTGTTTTGGTAATGAGGTTTGGAGAAGTATTCAAAATTTGGTACAATGTTTAGTTGATAATCAATTGGATGCACTACTCTAGACCAGGAAAATTATTTAGTTTGATTCCTGGTGCCAATCTTGTAGTTCACTGGAATTTCTCCCAATAATTTGGCATTCTGTGTCCGCATTTGGGATTTAGCAATTGATTGAGAACTTGCAAGCTAAAGATTTTACATCATCTTCTAGTTTGATGTTTTACACTTTAATTCATTCATTTTGAAACTTGAAAGTTTGTAGGTTATGGCCTGCCAGAGGGGACTACTACTGCTACAGTCAGGTTTATATATATTGGACAATGAATTCTGTGAAAGTGCATATGTAACTCCTGCAACTCGTGGAATCGCAAAGAGGAGCAATGAACAAAGTGAACAAATTTCAATGGTTGGCATAAAATCTAGATTCTTTCGTAAAAAGAGGTAATTTTAAAAAGATTTCTGGCATTCAAGTTGTCTATTGCAGCCTATCTTGTTATAGGGACAAGACCGTAGAAAAACATTATCATATACTACTCATCGACATTCCTTGTGATATCACTAACTAAATGGAGACTGAAGTGTGTTGTCTGTATGACAGCAGTTTCCAAAGATCTACCAAATGTTTACTAATAAAATTCATGTTGCAAGTGTTATTTGTGTGATTTGGGAATTTTCATGATGAACTTAAATATTATGACATCTTCGAAGCTGACATAGACTGTTTTTCTTCTCTCCTATGATTCTATGACTATCCTTGGGTTTTATGTGTACTGCCCAACAGCTTTACATTTCAAAATATGACCATGTGCTTGAAAACAATCTCAGTTTCTGTAAATCCATGGATATTCTGAGCCCTGTAGATTGTGAACTAATTATATCTCTTAGCCCCTTGTACATTTTCACATGCTTTTCTCACATAGTCGGTTTCATTTTTCATTTAGCATTTAAAAAACAGAACAATATTAAAATCTAATCTTTGTTATGGTTACTTGTTGGGCCCATGCATATGAATATGCCTATTAGAAGATAACCTTTCTGATTCTGAATTCATTTGAACTAAAAGTGCTCTTAAATTGACTTAAGTACTGTAGGTTGTATGAATAGTCGTTTCTTGTATTTCTCACAAACAGTTCCCAGAGGACAAGACTTGGATGGAAAATGCCCTTTGCATTAAACACAGGTGGAATTCCTGGAGACGGCGGACAAGAGAACATCAGTAGTGACAGCTCTGATATCGGGGGCACTCGGTTAGGGAGGATAGTAAGTGCAAGTGGTAGACAGCTGCTGGAGAAGCTTAATTCAGCAAGAAGAAACTTCCCCATGAAGGTATTTCTGTTGCTATTGGGTTTCTATACGGCAAATGCTTTGGCTACAATTCTTGGACAGACAGGTGACTGGGATGTGCTGGTCGCTGGTGTCGTGGTTGCAGCCATTGAAGGGATTGGAATGCTTATGTACAGGAAGCCGCCTCCTTTATCTAGTCGAAGGATACAATCCTTTGTGGTGATGATGAATTATTTGAAAGCCGGTGTTTGCTTGGGTCTCTTTGTGGATGCTTTTAAGTTAGGGAGTTGAGTTATTGTCTATACTTCTCTTTCTTATCTCTTTGCATTTGTTGTAGTTTGTTTCTTTACAAGCTTTAGATGTTTCATAATCCTTATCGTGATTTAAGTTGCTCCAAAGATTTATTTTTGCCTCGCTTATTCTTCACTTTTTTTGTTTCGTTATTTATTCGTTATTTGTTATTTCAGTAATAAGATTAAGCTTCATTTTGTTCGCCTTAATTTTTATTAAATTCAAATTTTCATTTCAGCTTAATTCCCACAAAATTTTGTTGTTTGGTTCAAAATACTCGATTCCAATTCCGAAAAGATAGTAATTGATAATCCTATTTTTGGAAGGGGGGAATCTCTGATTCTACTTCGTGGAATTAAAAATTATGTACTTTTAGATGAAAAATTGTAATTAAGTTGCTTAATTATTAAAATATCCTGCTTATAAAGCAAAGTTCCCAACTTATCAAATTGTTTCTCTCCATCATTGCAGTTGCAGGTGATTTGATTTTGATATTTGTGGTTTGCTAGCATGTTTATGTAGTATATATCTGTGTGTGTGTGTGTGTGTATAAAGGTACTGTAGATAAGATAAACTAAATTTTAAAATATACTGGTTAAGGTAGTCTTCCATCTACTTAATAAAATAAGATATATTTTATTATTATATTTTATTTGTTCAACCAAAGACAAGAATTAAATTATCATTATATTCCTAATTTATTGGATTGTAATTCAACCATTATTTTATTCCCACTAAATAAATCTAACACAATCTAAGTGATTTACTTTAAAAAAGAAAATCTAAGGGATTTACCATTTGTTTATCTATGAAGTTAGCTTGTTGATTTTTTTTTTTTTTTTGCTTGTGTTACTCACTTTTGGTTATCTATTGATTTAGGTAAAAAGTTGATTTCTTTTTTTTTTTTATATATAAAAAAATTAAATATTATTACAAATAAAAAAAAAGTATAAACAAATGTAAATAAACTATCCTTAAAAAAAAAAAAAAACAAAGTAAATAACTATTGAGCTAAAAGAAACAAAGCTTGAAGTTTAGATTTGTAGGTTAGACATCATTTGGGTTCTACTCATGGTCATCATATATCATAGTTTATTTATTCTTTAAAGTTTATGTAGAGAATAAATACATGCGTCCATGATAGAATTTGGTTGACTTCTTATCAATAGTCTAACAAGCTACAAAGTATAATGAGTGAATATGAATATTCAAGTGGAAACAGGTTCCATGAATGAAACACATATGGATTCAAGACCCATACAACCTATCACATGAAACATCACCTAATAGTTTTATCAAGCTGAGCATTGGCGCCTTAGCAAAAGAATAGAGGACGGATAAGGCTAGAAGTGGTGGCTAGGTACTCTATAATTTGAATTGTCTTTTTGGTTATGTAAAGAATTTGTTTTCCTTGTTCAATGGAGATTAAAGAAGCTCATGCCTTAATTTAGTCCTTAGATTTAGCATTTAACATAATAAAGGAGGATAAGAAGAATCTCTATTGAAGTGGACTCTTAAATTAATTTTAAAATGTTGAAAGTAATACGAAGATTTCATAAGTAACTTTAATTTTAGATGACATTTTGTACTTGTTGGATACTTTTATTACTTCTTTATCTTTTGAGTTTTTAAACAATATAATTACGTGAGACCTGTCTTACCTACTAAGTACTTAATAGCCAAAAAGTATAAATGGGGTTGCTCCCTTTAGAAAAGGGAGGTAGAACTTTAGAGAAAATTAAAAATAGTAGAACTCTTGTAAATACACTTGTGACTTGTATTTGATCTTAAAAAGGCAAAAACTTAGAGAGAGAATAAAACAAAGCTTTATTGCAACAAACACCTAATATAAGACTTAGACTATTATGAACCAACCATAAAGTTAGAAGTTAATTCTTTCTCTTCTTTATTGGACTCTGTGATAACCTTGAAGAATGCCAAGAAGCAAAACACTGCATGAGTGATAACTTACATGAGAAACAATTTTATTCATCTACTTGTAATATTCTTTATTCTACTCGCAAAATAACTATTTTAGAAAAGTTTTGTGAGAAGTAAAGTATGCCTACAAAAAAATGTATGTTAGCCACTTTGTTCATACTTGTCATCTCATATAGATATGGTTGTTTAGACTTAAGAGTCTCAACCAATATTAATGATTCCATAAGACTACTTTAAATAAGAAATATTTTTAATAGTTATAATTAGCTATAAAATATGCTTGCCCATAACTTTTGTGTTGTATATTTTTACCTTTGTTTAGGGTTTAATTTTGTTTATTACTTTATGTAAAAGCTTATATGAGTTCCAATAGATCACCTCTTTATTTCTCTTGGTTTATCTTCTTTATGCTTACATTATTTCCATTTTCATGCAAATTGTGCGTGAGCACTACAACTGTGTACTTGTATGTTTCTTTAAATTATTAATTTCATCAAATACATTATTATAAGAAGATTATTCTTTCTAGAAAAGAATTGTTTAGATAAACTTTATTTCAAATATAGGAAGTTGACCTTTAGGTCAAACAAGCTAAAATGCCTAACAACACCAATAAATTATACTTAATTTTTGGGTCTTTCATTAAAATGCTTAGCTGAGACCTCTGCAAGGGATCCAAAGTTGCATGACCTCAATAAATCTTAGTTTTTTTTTTCGATAGAAATTTATATTAATTCTTAAATTATTGCATGTGATACATGATTATAAGAAGATCATTCTCTCTAGAAAAGTTTGTCTACTTAAACTTGGCTTTTGTAGAATATTGACTTTTAAGTCGAGTGTGTTAAGGTTTTTAGCACACATCTTAAACTATACCCTTGTTTGAATTTTTCATTGTGATACTCAATTGATTCTCCTATAATTTTTATATATTTATATAGTTGATTTAATGGGAGTCTAAAAAACTCTTATATTATTAAACTTAACTAAATTAATTATTGGATAAATATACTTGATTAGATCTAACTAAACCTAACTAGATTTTGATCTTTTGTTAAAACCTAAATATACAAAAGAAATGTGATAATGCTTTTGTAAATCAATCAAACATTAAACTTGAATTCAAAACTAAGTTCTAGATTTAGGAACTTACTTTTAGGATGAAAAACCTTAGGGATATCAAATCTCCCTTTAGGTTTTTTTATTTTTATTTTTATTTTTGCCTAGGTTATGATTTAAGGAAATGTTCGGCGAGCAAAACTCTCTTTCTCTTCCCTCTAAGTATTGTCAAAAATCTTCATCTAAACAAAGTCCTGACTTTATTCCATTCTCTAATATGATATATAATATTGTAGCCTTAGATGTGGACTATTGAATTAAATTAAAATTGTTAACCTTCTAGTTAGACTCCTTTCTTTAGTTGGTGATTGATTTAGTTGGTCTAATCCAATTTTTGATAGTGAATACCAATCTTTACTTGTGATCTCCATTATCTACCTTATTAGCACTTTGTAGTATTATTTAGGTGGTGCACACACAACTAACTATATAAGAAAGATTATTGTAATTAAATAATTAATTATTTCCATTCTAATTTATATTTTCATATTTTCAATTTGAATAGTTCAATATTTTATGTTTACTTCTTTTATATATCAATAAAAATAATATACAAAGCAACAAAAAATCAAGACAATGAATTACTAGAGATCCTATGGTGGGGTGACAAGCTCTATTCTTGTTGTGGTAGAAGCTTAATACCAATGAATATATTCATAGAAAGCCAACTAGTTTATTTACAGGGAGCCTCATCTAACCATGTTAGGTGGATCTTTAGCCCTTTTTTTTGTAACATTGGTATAAATCTGACACTCCTTTTGTAACATCCAACCCCAATTAAAATAAAAAAGTAAGTAAATATATAACTAATTGTGATTGGGGTTTAAATTAAATGGATTTTAAAATTTTGGCCTTTTTATTTGATTTTAAAGACCTAAATGAAAACATGTAAGAAAAAATGAGGTAAAAGCATAAAAAAATGGAAGTGGAATGGGGCAAAAAAATAAAATAAAAATGGACAGTCCTGATCAAACCATCTGAGTAATCCAAAGGCTGAGGTTTTATTAAAGATAAACGGCCCAGATCAAGCTTTGTGAAATCCAATGGTTGGGGAAGACGGGTATAAAAAGGAAAAAATTAGGGTTTCTCTTCATTTGTAAGAGTAGTCAGAAAAAAGAGAGGGAGAATGAGAGAGGAGCCGATCAGGGATAAAGAATTAGAGGAGACTGTCATGCGGGAAAATTCGAGAGGAAGAAAGAAGGAGATGAAAGGAAGAGGGAGATCAGAGAAAGAGAAGAGGATGGAGAAAAAAGAGTGGTCGAGCGTGAAAGGGAAGGGGGAACCGAGAACGGCTGCCGCAAGGGAAGAAAAGGGAAGAAAAGAGAGGCGGAGGCGAGAGAGCGGTGGAAGCTAAGCCGAAAGAAAGAAGAAGGAAGAGAATCAGGCTGAGACACCGTGTGATGGCGGAGACCGAGGCAAGCGAGGTAAAAGATTCGTCCTTTTTGCTTTTCTTCCCTTATTTCTTTCAATCTTTTTTTATTTTTGTTCATTAATCAATTTGTAAGTTTTAAAATCACCATCTCAAGCAAGCTAGGGAGCCGCGAGGTGGCCAAGTGGAGACAACTAGGAGCCAAATCGAGGTCGAATTGCCCCACGCTAGAAAGTTAAAGCTTTTTTTCTTATTTTTGGTGGTCGTTGAGCGGTGGTGGAGCGGGCCTGGTGTCAAGCTGGTCGCGCGAACTCGGTTGAGTTACCCACGTGCATGGGAACTGAGGAGTTTTCCTTGAGAGTGAAGAAACCGACCCACCTGTAGAAGCTAAAGGGTCTACCTTGGGAATGGAAACCAGATTCAACCTTTTGGGATTCCGATTCATCATTCGGAAAGCTGAAAAGTCTTCCTCGAGCATAGGAATCTAATCCGCTGAATGAAAACCCGAAAGGTCTTTCCCCGATATGGATCTCGATGTTTTTAGAATTTTGTTTTCGTGTTGCCATTGAAACCCATGATTTCACTTAAATTAGTTTTGTTTAGTATTTAAAATTATATTAATTAAATTGTGTCGTGCACGTACAGAAAATTAGGGTGTGTAGACGGATTCGAAAAAATTGTTGTGTAGGAGTGTAAGTATTTCTGATTCTGAATTTGGATTTGAATTTTTAAAATTGCATATATTTTATTAATTTATGTGTATTTTAAAATTTTAACGGATACTGACCTGATTTTCGATGAAGAATAGAATCCAAACATATAAGTAGTGAACCTACGCTATTGAAAATTTATGAGGAGATGAAACCAGAAAATAAATCTAAAGACTGAGGAATACTTGAACTATAATGAGAAATAGATTTAAACCTAAAAAAAAAAATTACTAATTGGGTGCAAAGTTGAAAAAGAAAATAAAATAACATAAAGAAATTAATAAAAAATAAAAAGGATTAATTATGATAGTGAAATGATTAATTTAAATAAAATTTCAAAGATAGAATGAGAGTAAAGTAAATGAGAAATCAGAAATGAGAGGATGCGAGTGATTATGGTATGGACCCTAAATACCTTTTTTATTTAGTCTGAATCGAGGAGATGAGTGTATGTGTATGGTTGAAGTTCAAGGGGCATGGTGAACCTGTACATGGATAGAGTTTGAAATCTAGTTCATATATGAATAGGTATTTGTGAGTGTGGGTCACCTAATAAACATATCTACTATGACCATTATGAGATTCTCTGTGGGTGTGCTATCCATGCAATGGAGGATTCATTTCGCATTTCTTTGATAACGACATAAACGTCATTATGCAATGAAACCTTAGAAATAGTTTTTCGAGTGTATACGTGATCTTTAGTGTGTATGTAGTTATGTGGTCATGTTTTGAGATTATAATTGATATTCGAGTGTATATATGTATTTTTTCGAGAGTATGTTGATATACATTTGACGATTTTATATGATATTCGAGAGAATTCAGAAATCCGATCAAAAATAGGTGAAATGATGAAAATAATAAATGAATTTTGTATTGAAACATCATTATTGCATTTGTCTCATATTATGTGTTTTGTATTAAATCTTATATGAGTTGAGAGAACGGAAATATTTATTAAGTTGGTGAAACTCATTAAATTTCATCCTAATATTTTTCAAATAAAAAAGAAGAATTCAAATATCTGCCAGACGATTAGAACCTGTAAAAAAAGTTCATATTTTATATATTTTGTATATATTCAAAAAATTTACGTTTTATTTTGTTAAACTCTAAATTTTGACATCATATTCTGTATATATAATTACTATATATATCATATGAGATGTTAGGTTGTATGATAAATTTTAACTTGTATATATGTTTATTTTATGGGTTTACTGTATAAAAATGACATGAACAGAAGTTACATCTCATATCAAGTGTGGAGTGTTACACATTTCTTGGCAGAGTTTCACTAATCACAAAAGGTCTTAAGCTTGTCTAAGAGTCAGGAGATTAAAAAGATGATTGTGGAAGTTGATTATCACCGATTCATGCTTATCCTTCACCCTAAGTTCTAGCGTCATCGTCCCACTAGCATGGTTGAGAATCAGCCCAAGGATCTCATGAGAAGGGATTGAGATATTCAGGTTGCCCATAGGATCCAACGTATCCTTCTTGTGCTGACTTTCTAACTCGTTGGTTCACCATATTCTTGAAGGGACCCTGACTGGAGGGATTATTCTTCAGGATCTGAACATGTTGATATTCCTACACATTTGTGATCTAACTTGGTCCCGTCTTACCAGGAACTAGCGTTTGTCATCTGTTTCGTGCTTGTATTCCTCTTTAAGGGACCCTGACTGGAGGGATTATTCTTCAGGATCTGAACATGTTGATATTCCTACACATTTGTGATCTAACTTGGTCCCGTCTTACCAGGAACTAACGTTTGTCATCTGTTTCGTGCTTGTATTCCTCTTTTGTTGTAGCAAAAAAAAGGAAAAAAATGGACCAATATTCCGCCCATGGAAAGTTATTTTATTGATTAAGGTTAGAAAAGCTAGCAATGTACCTACTGATCTGGTCAATATAATTGTGAGAAAAGAAAAGCGAGGATCCAAAATATAATATATGCATATATGTCTATATATATATATGTATATAATGTGAAGCTCACAAATCTGTCCTACAGCAAGAGAAGGTAAGTCGTTCATTTGTATAAAATATTTTTTGAGCTTCAACATTCGTGTTAGACCCTTAAATTTTGCATGATCTCAAAATTAGAGTAAGAAAAAAAGATTCGCCCTAGCTTACCATGAATTATTACCAAGTAAATTTAGAGTAAATAAAAGAGATCCATTAATGAAAATCAAAATAAGTTGTATTCATCCATCAGATCCCTGCAGCAATTCACCCTGATGAGATATATATATTCTTCCTCTATCCACGAGTCTTAACAGGTTTCTCTATGTATCGTTCCAGACAGTAAACGTTGCAGGAGCTCCATGGCAGACTGCAGCCATGTTTGCAGACCTTGGTGCCACGGTAGGAACAGCTGTTGGCACCCAATTGTTACAGGCAGAATCTTGATGATCATCATACCCATCAACACATTTCACTGCACTTGCCGATGACTGTAATTGTGATGATGACGAAAAATAATATAAATTTCTTGCATGGTAATTAGGATCCGATGAAACCAGATGATGATCATAACCACCGATCACCTTCACGCCATCACTCTGTTGATCTTCTGTAAACCCATTTGGTTGACTTTGGCTGCCATCGTCAGCGACCATAAACCCTCCGTTAATGTTACTGTACCCAACTGATCCTCCTTGATAGACCACAGAATTAGTGGCGATGAGATTGTGGAGTAAATTAGGTTGAAAGAAATTGTGGGTGTTTCCCAGTTGCAGTAGCTGCTGCTGCTGATGATGATGATCCGAAAAGCTGTGATGATCAGAATCTGGCTCTGGCTTGCACCACAGCCGAGGTTGATGAAAAGCAATGGTAGACGGCCAAGTAGCTGCCGTGTTGCCTATTCCGTCAGGGAGGTGTGAAGTAGGGATTGTTTCTGGATGATTATGGAGGGTGGTGGCGGTGGTGATCATGTCGGCCGCCGTCTGTTCAACGTCTTTCAAACGTTTAGTGGCTCCGCCGATGGGCAAAGTTGTGCTCTGGAGAATGCTGTTAACATCGTAACGGCTCATGTCGAAGTTAGTCACGGCGTTTAGTCCTCGGAATTTGATGGCCGCGATGTCATAAGCCTCTGCTGCTTCCTCTTGGGTGCCTACACGTATATAAATGTATAATATTTATGATCTAATTGTTTATAACGACATTGAGGGATTAGTTTTTAAAATATACGTATTATATGAATGACAATTATCAGCTACTCAAGAATTTTAATCAACTTACTGAAAGTTCCCAAGTAAAGATCTTTGTTCCCTGCAACTCGTCCGATCCTAGCCTGCCATCGTCCATGCTGGTGATGTCTGTTGATTTTCGTCCAAGTTATACTACACTCTTATAACGATGACGACAATACATATTTACAGTATTTATATTTTGATAATATTTAAGCAGTAATGTGAATGTGTGTGTGTGTGTGTGTGTGTATATATACACAGATACTCCAAAGAAATTCCTCTCTTCAAATAAGATTATCAGTAGTATATACTGTTAATCTGGATTTATATGTTCCAGAGCACGGTTTCAAATGATCAAGCATTTATATAATTGTTAAGGACATATATATATATAATTTGCTCTTTAAAAGGACATACGTAATTTATCATAATACAAGTAACTTATTGATTAGAATTAATAAATATTAAAGTTTCTGGATGTGGATGCCAACCATTTATTTCTATATAAAATAGAATTTGTATTCACATATGTATAGGTTACCTTGTTACTCCTCGATAAATGGATGCACCTCGAGAAAACCCACTGCTTTTCCTGCACACATCACATAAAATATTAATAATGTAAGTGCATAAATTTACATAAACACTTGAGTGAATTTAATTCATGCGCTTTATTTTGGTTTTGTTTTCATTTTCTTTTTTGGTTCTCCTCAAGAAACTAACTATACATGTATACATATATATATTATATGTCTATGCATATATATTTATATGTATTTGTATGAGTTTGAGTACTACTACCTTCGCAGAGACGCCACATACTCCTGCCGAGTCATGTGCTTCATTTCTTCCAACTCCTTTTCATAGTTGCTAATCTGCAAAGTTTATTCAACATAGATTAAACAAAGATTTTATTTAGTTACTACTAGTACATAATTACATTTTTTTTAAAAAGATAATTCCTCCTCAACTTTTTAAAGATCTTTTTTGGCTTAATGGGTACTTTTGAAAGAAATCAAAAGGACGAATTTACATGCCTTTTTAAGTTAATTAATAACTTGAGTAGGTATATATGTATATATGTGTGTATACAAAAATTAAGTTAAATTAAGATAGTGAAGATTACTTACGGGAAAATTTGTAGTGGTAGTAGTTCCCCAGTATTTTAATGCTGCCAAATCGTAAGCTCTGGCTGCTTTTTCTTCTTTGTCATAACCCCCTACAAAATTACACATTACAACAATTTATTTCTTCAACATTCTTTTAAGTTCAAGGTGCTTTTAATTAAGTTTATGATTTAAACTATAAATCTATGAACAGGAATTCAAAAAAACGAAAAACAAAGAGAATCTAAAAGTGGAGTTCTCTACATTTTGTACTTACCCAAATAAACTGCAAGAATTTGAGGTTGCGCCACATCAGTGGTATACATTCCCAAGACATACCCAGAAAAATCAGCACAACCGAATTAGTAAAGAAATTAAATGGTGATAAAATTTAGGGATGTTTTCCCATCTTAGAAATGCAACAAGAAAAGAAAAAAGAATATATCGTGTATATATCTATGCACCTTGTCTTCCTTTTCGAGTTTGGCCTTCTCTTCTGCAACTATTATCCCATAGATGAGCTTCATACCTCCCTGTCCATCTATGCCTATTAGAAAAACCCTACTATTATTAATAATAATCCCAAATCAGTTAAGAAAAAAGATTTGACATTTAAAAACCTAACAACCTGGTTACACCGCGGTATATGGAAGTTCTTTGTCCAAAAGTATCAATAGATTTCCTTGGCGCCTCCTCAATCGAACCAGTTGCCGTCTTCTCCTGCACCTTATTTATATCATCACAAGTCTCTCCATTCGAGTGAGTCAACCGCGGTGGCGAGCAACCCTGTGAACCGGTGCTCATCGAGAGAGACAAAGTCTGTGGACCGCCGCCATTGTTGTGCTTCGGCACCGACTCAGGCGACTGAGTCGGTGGCGGCTGGTTTCTTAGCCAAGTTTTGATCATGGATAACCCGATGGTGTTGTTGATGCTACTACTGCAACTGCTATGATCTTCTTCTCCATTAATATTAATGCTGTAAACATGATCAAGTCTAGCCTGGTCTTGAACGGAGGAAGAGTGGCCTTGGCCGAGGAAGTTTTCAAGCTTTGGCTCTTCTTCACTTCGGACTAGGCCTTGGGTATTGCATGAACTACCCATTAGCATAGACAGGTCTGAAGATGGCTTGTAACTACTATGTGGGTTCATGCCTAAACCCTTCATATTCCAATCTGCAGAAAAAAATTCCAAACAAAACTTATATACATAAATATAATTAGCAACTACGAACTGCTTGAAGTTGGATTTTGGCATATCCCCAGCAAGGATCAGCAAGTGTATATATATATATATATTATTTATTTACAGATGATAGAGAAATTAATAGTAGTGTTGATTTGTTTTTCTCAAGAAAGCAAAAGGGGTAGAGTTGAGGTTTAGAGGAAGCAAACCTTGGGATGAATGGTTTGTGTTGAGGGCTTCAAGGATGGAGAAAGCTGGGGGAGTTGAATCATGGGGAGAGGTCATGAGATCAAAGCAGTCGCCGGAGATTCCATCGGAGTTGAAGCAAAGGCGAGGCAGAACGGCTTTTTGGGAGTGAGGATGATCAGGCTGTGATGGGAGTTGTTGTGGGGAGAGCGAGAACCCTAACCAGTTGTTCATGGAGACTTTGAGATTATTACTGAATATATATCAGAGTGCTAGAGAAGTAATAAGAGAAGAGATATGAAAGCCAGGAGAGTATAGATATACATATATGTATATGTATAAGCTCTCATGCATGAAGTACAGATACAGAGAGAAAGAGATTTAGAGGAAGCTGCCTTTGTTTTGAATAGGTTAGAAGTGAAGAAGAAGAGAAGAGGAAAGGTCAAAATGCAAATTCAGGAGAAAATAAGTTCACCTCTCTCCCGGTGCAAGTAATTGGTGTATATATATATATATATATATGCAAAAAATATCTATTTTCTCACCCTTCAACTCAAGGGCAGAGTTGGGATTTTCCCCTTCTTTAACTAGAACACATTCGTTCACATGAAAATGAGAAAATGATGGGGCACGGTAGAAGGTATTGGGAGGTCGAGGACGGGGATATTATTGTCATCTTCTTTATATATTGAAATTAAAGTGTGTGTGCGTGTATATGTATATATATATATATATATATATATATATGATTTGTTTGGTTATAATGGTGTGCCAATAGTAATTTTTTTAATCAGATTTTTATCTAAACGAGGTGAATTAATTGGGAGCCCGTAAATCAAAACTCGAGTTGTCAATTAAGGGGGAAAAGAAAAAAGAATGCCCCTAAATACCGCTACGCAAAAGAAGGTTAAGAGACTTTTCTCATGCAATTCTCCCTGTCTCCCCAAAAATTAATTTTATTTTTATTTAATTTTTTTTAGATAAATACAAGTTATTTAATATAAATAAAAAAGATAATTCTAATTTATATATTTACTATATAATCAAATTTGTTTTTTATATTTTAAGTTTTACAATCATAAATTTTAGATTATTATATGTTAAAAATAAATTATAAACATATTTAATTTAAATTAAACATAAAATTAGATTAAATAGAATTATACTTTTGTTTTGTTCAAATATTTTTAACTCTATTCCTATTTATATTTTATATAATTATCAAGTCGAAATAGTTAATTTCTCATAAAATTTATATTCTGTTAAACATTTCAAACCCCAACGTCGGTGAGTACAGATGTTAGCACAATATTTTCAACTAGTAGAACATATAAGTATTAAATATGCAGCGTATCTATACTTTAATACACATCCCTTTGTGACGATATAATTATTTATTTATATATAATTGAGACATCTAAATTAATTTTTAAATCTAAAATATAAACTAACAAGATTTTCTTCATCATCTTCTATTGATCTTGAACTTCCTTTGAGCTGAATCGGGGTGAATTGTGATGAGCTTCACGAGCTCAGTAAGAAAAATTATTTTATAATGGAGACTTACATATATAAACTCACGCAATATATAAAATATAATAATATTTATAATAATAAAAAATCAAACAAAACATCACAACCAAAATATACAATAAAACAGAATTCATCATACGAAACATATTTTAATCATCACTCTTATAACCTAATTCTTGTTCTTATTTCAAATCAAACTTACACTCGAAATATCATAATATACTCGAAATATCACATCTAAGGTTTTATCATGCGATGTCGTTTATATCATCATCGAGGAGAGGTGAAATAGATCCCCCCATTACATGGATAACACACACATAAATTTCATAATGACTATAGCAGTTACATTTGTTAGGTGACCCACACTCACAAATATCTATCAACATCTGGACTATGTTTCAAACTCTATTCATGTGCAGGTTCATCATACCTGCTGAACTTCAACCACACACGCACCCTCCCCTCCTCGATTCAAACTAAACGAGTAGGTATTCAAGATCCTTACACTCTACACTCTTTTTAAAATTTTCTCATTTTTAATTAACTTATTTCCTACCTAAGATCTTAATTTCTATATATAATTAAACACAAACACACACCTACGAATTTTTTTTTTTCTAAGACTACTATAACTTATAAATAAGAGGATTCTAGTTAGGTGTTGTTTGATTTTAATTCCTCGAATGACAATTCTATTTCTTCGAGTGAATATTGAGAGCATTTGTTTCCCTAAAGGGATACAATGAGAATTCTTAAAAAAATTTAAATCGTCATTTCGCTCTTATCAGGCTTAGAATTTATTAGGTGGAGTATATCTATTTGAGAGTTTCTCTCATTTTGATAATTTCTTTATTTTAAAAATTTTCTCAGTCGAGAAATTTTCTTTCCACCTATGGGATTTCTCTTATTTAAGGAATGTTGCTCTCATTTGGGAAACCTCCCTGCTAGGATTTTTTTTTTCTTTTTTATTGAATCCCAAATTTTCTTGGAGGTATCTTTGTGTAAGATGGTCTCCAAGATCGAACGATCAATAACTTAGAATAAGTAATTCTTTGCTTTGAGGTCCTTCAACTTCAATCCCTCAATTTTTGTTTTCTGCATATCAGACACAGCTGTTCCAATTGCTAGTTCTGGAACCCCTTCTAAATGACTTGTTAGTACTCTTTATATATGAGGAAATTTTTTATCAACATGCTCCAATAATCATAGTGACCATCGAAGCGAGAAATTGTAGGTTTGTATAAAATTGTCAGATGCCATTTACAATAATAATTTCACCAAAAGAAAAGCTACTGTTTTTCTTGTACGAACCAAAAACTTGTACCTCTAATACCACTATTGACTCAAATTTAATAGATTGCAGAAACAGGATTGATAAAATAAAAAAACAGAAACTAAACTTAAAAGTTTGTCTAAAAGTGATAATAAATTAGCCTATAAATAGACATTACAATAAGCAAATAACTTACTCATAATTCCTATAAAATATGAAGCAATAATTCCACTAACATAAACTGAAATGCTACAATTTAAGAACCATCAAAGCATTAAACATAAAAATCTATAAAAATAAAATGTCTTCAGTAAATAACTAAGTTATTGTTAACACGATCAACTAAAAATGTAAGGATAAGGAAGGAAGCCTCTGGTTTAGGAACGAATGACGATAAAGAGGCATAATCTGCAGATGATGAAGAAATGGATGAGGAAAAAGACATAAAGATTGTTGTTACCGAAGAAGAGGATTGTGTGGAAGCAGAAAGAGATGTAACGAAGGACAATGTTACCTGGAGTCATGAAAGAGTCTATGTAACAACCCCAGAAATTGCAAAGGAAATAAATTATAAATTAAGTGCGGAAGCGAAATAAATAGTTAGGATTTACATTCCTTACACCATGACTTAAAGTACCAAGTAAGGCTACGAGAATGATTATTTTGAGAGAAATAAAAGAGATTAAAGAAATAACCAGAAAATAAATAAAATTAACATCCTACTTGCAACCCTCTTGTGGATAGGACTCTGAATCCTAGTCCTCTTGATCTAAAATAATTAATAAGGAAATGATCTACACTAGCCCATCAAGAATATCAGGTTACTCACCGACACATAAATGAAGATCGGTAGAAATAATAAAAATAACTAATAGAGCTCTTAATTTAGCAAAATTATTTACCATAAATAAAATTACTTACCGTCTATTTACCGTAACGAGATTTACAAAACAACTTATAGAGACAATAATATAACACATCTCATAATTTCATATGCAATTGGTTGGAGCAATAATTTTTTCTTTTATCAACTTACTGGTATCCCCACAATGTGTGAATCTTTTTATTTAACATTTCGAATTAACAGGTCGTCCTCATACCCCGTTCGGTATGAGCACCAAATTACTAAAACTCGATACCCTGTCCGATATGAGGGTGAAACGGGTCGTCCCCATATCCCATCTGGTATGAGGCAACATTCACAGTAGGGTTCCTTATGTACCCGGTCCATCCACCATCTCTTAGGATATCCAGTAAGGCTGTTGTTTCGTCCATTCACTTAATCACATAATTTTTCATTTATCTTTAATTTTCAGTTTTTCAATTCCACAGTGGTCACATAAAACAAACAAAACATGCATCAAGGAATACAATCACATCCCAGTTTTCCAATTTAATCATAGTCACATAAGGCAAATAACAAATGCATTCAAAACTATAAAATCATTCAATAAGATATTATCATGCATTCAACCTGTAAAATAAATCAACAGAATAAATAGAGAATAATTTTCTAGTTTTCCAATTTAACCATAGTCACATAAGGCAAACAACACATCCATTCAAAATTATAAAATCGATCAATAAGATATTATCATACATTCAACCTGTAAAATAAATCAACAGAATCAACAGAGAATAATTTTCGATTTTGACTCCATTAGTAACCCGTAATTAATTATGAATATTTTTTAAATTGCACAAAATATAGTATTATTGTTAATTAGACTTCAATTCCATAACAGAGAATAAGGTGATGGATTCTTACTCAAATTAATGCCCGAAATACTAAACTTATTGACTGCGCCTACTGGCAGTTTTCGGGTTCCCTGAGTTATTCTTCGGGGCTTAAAACACGTTACAAGTACCTACAAATATCCAAAAAATTCAAAATCGGTGTCAAGACCTCCTTTTGCCCAATTCTAAAATTTTGGCACGGTGGCTCTGCCATGCTCCAATGACGGTGCCGCCCCCTGCAGCGGCGGTTTGCCTCAGGTCGGCCGTTTTCGGCCGAATTTGGCTGGTTTTGTATCAATTCTTGCAAGAAAATATGTTAAGAGGCCTCGGTTGGCCTAAAAAAAATAAATAACTGAAACTCATCGGCGGCGGAGTTCTTCGGTGTGACGGCTCTGCCAGCTCACCTTTGCAATTGAGTATTTTAATTCGATCAACCTATAAAGAAGGAAATGGTAATTACAATGGTGAAAGAATTATGCAGAACGGGAATCGAGAAAGGCCTCATTAGAGGCATCTTTTTCGAAATTTTTCACTATGGTGTTGTCGGGCTTTGCCCATGGTTTCTGACCAATCAATCGGTCTTTTTACTCCGATTCAACCATAGGGGTGTTTAAAATTGAATTCCGAGTAAAAAATTTTGTTTTTATCTCTTTTAGCGGTCGGAAGTGGCTTCGGCGTAGCGGCGGGTGGCGACGGCTTTCCTTCTTGGCGGCTGGGTCTTCTTCTCTTGCGAGAGTGTCTGGCGGTTAGAGTTAGGATTTAGTGTGAGGAGGATTATTTATATCTATCCCTTTTTAATCTAGACCGTCTATCATATTTGATTTAGATTGTCCAATCATGATTAAATAAGGAGTGAATCTGGGTCGTTCATCACGATCTGATCTAGACCGTCCGATCGAATTTAAATAAAAAATAGATATGGACCGTTGATCGTGTTTAAATCTGACTGTCCGATTGCGTCTGGGGAGGGAACACATCCGGCCCGTCCGTGCGCACTGAAGTAGATCTGGGCCGTCCGATCGCGAGTACGCGGATTGCTTGCGTGGCCTCTCACATGGTATCGCATCAGCGTCCCTTGCCACAGACGTGTTCTGGTTCGTCGGGACTGGTGACTGAGCATCCTACATGGCACAACTTCTTTAAATTGTATTTTGACCCCCAGTTTCTGATTTTTCTTTCAAAAATATTTTCACAACCCAAATTTTCATCATTTTTTTCTAAAATTGTTTTCAATTTCATCCTTCGCCTATTTTCATTTATTTTTACATTAAATTAAAATTCAAAAATTCAAAAATTATATTTATAAATTAATTTTAAATTACATTAGTTAATTTGGGTATTACAACTCTCCTCCTCTTAAAAAAAATTTAGTCCTTCAAAATTTTAACTCTCTCACTCAATAAAACAGTTAGGGATATTGAGCTCTGAAGCCTGACTCTAACTCCCATGTAGCCTTGTCCAGTGTGTGATTTTGCTATAGAACCTTAATAAAGAAAATTTCTCAATTGTGGAGTACTCTGCTTTTTTGGTCCACAATGTCGATCGGTAATTCCTCGTAGGATAGATCCTCTTAGAGGGGAAGAGGCTTGTGAGTCAAGACGTGAGTGAGATTCAGGTTGTACTTCTGTAGCATGGACACATAAAACACATTATAAACCCTGAAAAGTTCTGGAGGAAATGCCAATCTATAGGCAGTGGTGCCAATTCTATCTATGATTTGAAATGACCCAATAAACTATAAATTTAATTTCACCCTCTTGCCAAACCTACGGATTCTCTTGAAATGAGTGACCTTAAGGAATACCCGATCGCCTTTTTCAAATTCTAAAACTCTCATCCAGGTGTCCGCATAACTCCTTTGTCTGCTCTGAACCGTCTAAATGTTCTTCCTGATCTTAACTATTTTGGATGTAGTCTCCTCTACGAGATATAGACCGAACAGTTTCTTATCATCCACTTCTTCTCAACATATCGCGATCTGCATGGGTGGCCATACAATGCCTCGAACGGAGCCATGCCAATACTTGCTTGGTAGCTGTTGTTGTAGGCAAACTCTATCAGGGGTAGATGGTCATCCCAATGGCCCCCAAAGTTGATAACATAAGCTCGGAGTATATATTCGAGTGTGTGGATCGTCGTTTCTGACTGTCCATCGGTCTAAGGGTGGAATGCAGTACTAAAGAACAGTTTCATTCCCATGGCTTACTTAAAGCTAGACTAGAATCGAGAAGTGAACTTGGGTCCCTGTCGGACACTAATGTCACTAGCACTCCATGTAATCTGACTATCTCTCAGTTATACATTCTTGCTAACTTGTCCAAATGGTCGGTCAACCTGATGGCCAAGAAGTGGAAAGACTTGGTAAGTCGGTCAATAATTACCCAGATTGCATCATGTCCTGAGCGGCATAAGCAATCCTGTCATGAAATCTATGGTGATATGTTCCTACTTTAATTCCAGAATTGGTAATGATTGAAGTAGCCCACCTGGGTGTTGATGCTCTGCCTTGACCTGCTGACATACCAAACACTTAAAAACAAAGTCAGTCACATCTTTTTTCATCCCGTTCCACAAAAATTGGGGTCGCATACTTTGATACATCTTGGTGCATGCATGACAAACTTTGAGCTATGGGCCTCTGTCATGATGTGTCTTTTCAACTCACTGTCACCTGAAACACACACCCTATCCTAAAATCTAAGCAACCCATCAGTAGAGACTCGAAAGTCTGAATTAACTCCCTGTTCTGCATCTTTCTTGAGGACTAGTAAGGTAGAATCAGCGGACTGAGCTTCTTTTATTCTTTGGATCAACTCAGGTTGAATAGTCTGATGGACCAAACATATGACTCTCTTAAGGTCTTGAAGTCATAACTGTTATGTGGTTCCTATTACCCTGCATTCTGAAACCATCAAGTGAGCTAATATACCTACACGTTTCCTGTTGAGTGCGTCGGCTACCACGTTGTCCTTACCCGGGTGATATAAAATGTTGCAATAATATTCCTTTAGGAGTTCTATCCATATTTTTTAATGCATGTTGAGATTCTTTTGAGTGAATAGGTGTTTCAAGCTCTTATGATTATTATATATCTGAAAGGTCTCCCCATACAAGTAATGACGCCAAGTCTTCAAGGCGTGGATAATTGCGGCAATTTCTAAGTCATGGGTGGGGTATTTTTTCTCATGACTCTTCAACTACCTGGACCCATAGACTATTATATTCCCATGCTGCATCAAAAAATAACCCAACTCTAAGTAGGAGGCATCACTATAAACTGTATATCCACCCGATCCGTTCGGCAAGGCTAACACATGTATGGTAGTCAACTGTTTCTTTAGTTTTAAAAAATTTCTTTCACAGCTCGTTCCACTCAAACTTGACGTTCTTCTTTGTGAGCCGAGTCAGAGGAGCAGCTAGGCTAGAAAACCCTTTCACAAACATGCGGTAATAATCTGCCATCCCTAGAAAGCTACGAATCTTTTTAATTGAGGTCAATTTTTTCCAGCCGAGCACTACTTTAACTTTTTTGGAGTTCATTGACACTCCATCCCCTGATATAATGTGCCCTAGGAAGGTAGTCTGCTCAAGCCAGAGCCCACACTTAGTCAGCTTCGATACAGTTTCTTCTCTCTGTGACCCCTCCAAAACTTGAGTCAAATGGTGAGCATGTTCCTCTCGGCTTTTTGAATAGACCAAGATATCATCGATAAACACAATGACGAATTGATCCAGGAATTATCAGATAACCCTGTTCATCAAGTACATAAAGATGGCTGGTGCGTTAGTTAGTTCAAATGGCATGACCAAGAACTCATAGTGTCCGTACCTGTTTCGAAAGGCTGTTTTGGGAATGTCTTCTACCATGATCTTTATCTGATGGTAACTTGAATGCAGGTCTATATTGGAGAAGACCTGGGCACCTTGTAACTAATCAAAAAGGTCATCGATCCTGATGAGGGGGTACTTGTTCTTGATCGTGATCATGTTCAAACCTCTATAGTTAATATATAACCTCAACATTCCATCTCATTTTCTTACAAATGTGACTCCAGTACCCAAAGGTGATACACTATGTCGGATGAATCCACTGTCCTGCAATTCAGTGATTTGTTTTCTTAGTTCTTCCATCTTAACACAACTCATGCGGTAATGAACAACCAAAATAGGCTGGGTGTTTGGCTTAAGGTCTATGGTGAATTCGACTTTTCTGTCCATTGGCAATCCAGATAGTTCATCCGGGAACACATCTGGAAAGTCTCAGACTATCGAAATCTCTTGAATATAAATTTTTTTCTTGGGTTTGCCTAATTATAGAAAACAGCCGGGTTAAAGTACTTGATAATAAGAGAATTTTCTATGAGGGAAACAAATGTTAAAGAATTTTATTAATTTATAAATGACTCCTCATTAGGAGGGTTGAATATAACCTTCTTGCAAAAATAATCTACGATGGCGTGATACACCGCTAGCTAGTTCATTCTTAAAATTACATCAAAGTTCCCCGTGTCAATTTCTATTAGGTTCACACTCAATTTTCTATTTGCTATATGTATGACATATGCTTTGTATATGACCTCCCCCAGTAGTGTCCTACTCCTAGTAGTAGATACAAACAACACAGAATTAAGTTTTTCAAGTAATACATTTAATTTTGATGCAAAAACATGTGAAACAAATGAATGTGATGCACCTGTATCAATCAAAACATGAGCAAGATGGTTACAGATAGTGTACGTACCCTATACCACGTCTGGATTGGTTTCTGTATCCTGTTGAGTGAGGTTGTAAGCCCTACCCTGCATAGGAGGTCTGGCCGGGTTCTAGTTCCTCGGGCCCTCCCTTGCATAATGTTGGGCGCTACCACATGCGACAAGTATTGTTGAGGCAATAGCAGGGTCGGTCCCCATAATCCTTACCACAGTATTGATAGGTCCTACTGCATCATGTTGTTGGAACCTAAGGGGGAGCCTGAGTCATCGGCCTGAGTCTCTTGTTCTGTTGAACAGGTGTAGTAGGTGCTGGTCTACGGTGTAGAGCCGAGGGCCTGAGGTTCCCTACTGCTTGAGGAAAAATCTGGAGGTTTCTCTCCACTAACAGTGCCTTGGCCAGAACAGCCAAGTAAGTACTGAGTTCGAACACGTACAACTACTGTCTGATCTCAGGACATAGACCCTATTCGAACCTTCTCACATTTCTATCTTCATCCATCATGCTCTCGGGGGAAAACCTGCCCAACTCTAAGAACTTCTGAGCATATTCTGATACAATCATGTCACCTTGCACCAGATGTGCAAACTCCATTTTTTTCAGAGATGCTCTAGAAGATACTCGGCATTGAAGGCTATCAAAAATTATTCCCACCAGCATATAGGTGGCGAGTATGACCCTCTGTTTGGGAGACACCCCACGAGTCGTGAAGGCATTTTCTATCTCAACTAACCAGTACTCTACATCTTCAAAGGAAGATCCCCCTACAAAAGTAAATGGGTTCAGTCTTTTATACCTATCAATGTAGCCTAAGTTCATCATGAGAGGAACTGGGTCCCGTGGAAGAGGGACTAGACTATGTTGATGATGGACTACATGGCCCTGCAGTGGTGGTGGATGATACGATAGGGGCACCGGATTGTACTGTGGTGGTGCTGGGTGATGTGAATGGGGCACCGAGCCATACTGTGGTGGTGCCAGGTGGTACTATGGATAGGGCACTAGATCATAATATGGTGGTGCCAGGTGGTACTGTGGAGGAGTAGGGTCGTACCAGGGTGGCTCGGGATCCTCTTGCTGTAGGAGTGGCTTAACCTGTGGCAGCAGGGAAGGGTCAGGTAACTCCCTCCTTTCCTCCCGGCCCTACTGGGCAACAATGAGTCTTTCTAGTATATCAAATAACCGGTCAACATCCTCTCGAAGTGAACCCTCCCAGACTGCTCAGTTTAGTGGGGGTCTTCTTCTTCTCATCTATCTGCACCTGCATTTCACAAGAAATGGTTGAGTGATAATTCATTATTTGTAGTGTTTCCTAAGGACTTTGTGTAAGGAATGGTTCTGAGGAACGCGATTGTGATACCAACTGTAACGACTCCAGAAATTTCAAAAGAAATAAATTATAAATTAAGTGCCGAAGCGAAATAAATAGTTAGAGTTTACATTTCTTACACTATGACTTAAAGTACCAAGTAGGGCTACGGGAATGACCATTTTGAGAGAAATACGAGAAATTAAAGAAATAATTAGGAAATAAATAAAATTGGCATCCTACTCGTAACCCTCTTATGGATCGGGATCTGGATCCTGGTCTTCTTAAGCTAAAATAGTGAACAAAAGAATGAGCTACATTAGCCCAGCAAGAATATCACATTACTCACCGACACAGAAATGAAGATTGGTAGAAATAATAAAAACAACTGATTGAGCTCTTAATTTAGCAAAATTATTTACCATAAATAAAATTATTTACCATAAATAAAATTATTTACCATCTACTTACCGTAATGAGATTTATAAAATAACTTATAGAGACAATAACATAACACATCTCATGATTTCATATGCAATTGGTTAGAATAATAATTTTCTCTTTTATCAGCCTATTGGTATCCATGGAGGTTCGTAGGGATGTCCTCACAACGTGTGAACCCGATATGAGCGTCAAATTACTAAATCTCGATATCCCGTCCGGTATGAGGGTAAAACGGATTGTGTCCATACCCCGTCCAGTATGAGTCTCAAATAACCAAACTTCGATACTCTGTCCGGTATAAGACAACATTCACGGTAGGGTTCCCTATGTACCCGGTCCATCCACCAGCTCGTAGGATATCAAGTAATGCAGTTGTTTCGTCCATTCACTTAATCACACACTTTCTTGTTTATCTTTAATTTTCAGTTTTTCAATTCCACCGTGGTCACATAAAACAAATAAAACATGCATCAAGGAATACAATCACATCACAGTTTTCCAATTTAACCGTAGTCACATAAGGCAAACAACACATCCATTCAAAATTATAAAATAAATAGATAAGATATTATCATGCATTCAACCTGTAAAATAAATCAACAGAGAATAATTTCCTGGTTTGACTCTATTAGTAACCTGTAATTAATTATGGATATTTTTTAAATTGCACAAAATACCGTATTATTGTTAATTAGACTTCAATTTCATAACAGAGAACAAGGTGATGAATTCTTACTCAAATTGATGTTTGAAATACTAAACTTATTGACTGCGCCTACTGGCAGTTCTCGGGTTCCCTAAATTTTTCTTCGGGGATTAAAACACGCTACAAGTACCTACAAATATCCAAAAAATTCAAAATCGGTGTCAGGACCTCTTTTTGGCCAATTCTGAAATTCTAGCACGACGCTGCCACAGCTTGCATCAGCGATTGCCTTGTGTCAGCTGTTTTCAGCCATTTTCAGCTAAATTCGGTCGGTTTTGCATCAATTCCTGTGAGAAAATATGTTAAGGGTCCTCGGTTGGCCCAAAAAAAAATAAAAAACTGAAGCAGTTGGGTATTTTTCTTCGATCAACCTGTAGAGAAGGAAACGGTGATTATAATATCAGAAGAATTACGCAAAATGAGAATTGGAAAGGGCCTCATCAGATGCATTTTTTTAAAATTTCTCATGGCGGCGCCAACAGGCTTTGCCATTGGTTTTCAGCTAATCCACTAGTCTTTTTACTTCGATTCGGCCATGGGGGTGTTTCAAATTGAATTCGAAGCAAAGGAGAAATTTTTTACCTCTTTTGGCAGTTGGAAATGGCTCCGGCGTAGCGGCGGGTGGTGACGACTTTCTTTTCTGATGGCTGGGTCTTCTTCTCCGGCGAGTTGTATGGTAGCTAGGGTTAGGGTTTGGTGTGAGGAAGATTATTTATATCTATTCTCTTTTATTATGGACCGTTCATCGCGTTTGATCTGGACCGTCCGATCATGATTAAATAGGAAGTGAATTTGGACCGTTCATCGCGATCTTATCTGAACCGTCTGATCGCATTTAAATAGGAAGTAGATCTGAACTGTTGATCGAGTTTAAATCTGACTGTCCGATCGCATCGTGGGAGGGAACAAATCCCGACCGTCTGTGCGCGCGGGAATGGATCTGGATCATCCGATCGTGGGCATGCGGATCGCCCGCATGGTCTCCCGCGTGGCAGCGCGTCACTATCCCTTGCCACGCGGCTTGTTCTGGTTCATCGGGGCTGTTGAGTGGGCATCTTACGTAGCACAACTTTTTTAAATTGCATTTTGACCTCCAGTTTTTTATTTTTCTTTCAAAATATCCCTAGAACACAAATTTTCACCTTTTTTTTTCGAAATTATTTTTAATTTCATCATTCACCTATCTTTTTTCATTTTTACATTAAATTAAAATTTAAAAATTAAAAAATTATATTTATAAATTAATTTTAAATTACATAAAAATTAATTTGGGTATTATAGTCTCATTTTGAAATAAACTTACAAACACTAGGCATTTCGAAAAGAAAATAAAAGATCTTGAGATTAAGGATGAGGACGTGGTTATCAATTTGGAAAATGGTCTCCCTATAATTTCATTTCCTGACAGAGTTCATTACTACATTTCTCAATCCATGAAGAACCGTGTTATTATACGATTCTTGAGTAGAGCCATTGGCTACTGCGCCTTACTTGGCCGCCTCCATAATCTTTTTAGACTAATAGGAACCTTCCAACTCATTAGTATGAACAATGACTAAGCAAAATTCACTGACATCAATGATTTCATGCATACATTCACCAGGGGTCCATGAGTTATCTACGAACACTACCTAACAATGCAACCATGGACATTGACTTTTTCCATCAACAATGATACAATGACCATTGTGGTAGAATGGGTGAGATTCTTTGGGCTTCCATTTGGATGGGAATTTGTCTCCCATTTGGAACATCGGCTCTCAATGAGAAAGTGTTTCTCGCTCTTGGAAAATTTTCTCTCTGTTGCGAGATTTCTTTCCCCCTTAGGAACTACTTTCTTATCTTAAAGGAAATTAAATGTTTTTTCCTAAGAGTTTGGCTGCTATCATTTGATTCTATGAGGTCAATAGGTCAATAAAAGGTTAAGGCTCTGTTAATCTTCCTTGACACTTGTGAAGTTCGACAACGGTGGTTGGTTAAGTATCATCGTCTGTTAACTTCAGGTTGAACCCCTAGTATGTGGAGTTCTAAGTTTGCCAGAAAATAACCTATGTGGTTCCTATTGTTATTTTTGTGGAATATTGTTCTCCTATTTCCATTTGGAAAATATTTTAGAGAAAGTCCAAAGCATTTCTTAAGAGTTATTCTCCTAAATTATGCTGGTCCTACACCTCCTAAAGTTTTTATGCCTCATGTTACAAGGGTTGGTTATGAGGAACGTGTGCTCTGATTGTAGCGCCCAGGAAATTGAAGAAGAAGAGAGAAAAAAAAAAGGGGGGGCCACGTCAGCAGCCATGTCAGCAGACCCAGTCAACAGTCCCGGCCAACCGGGACTTGCCACGTGGCAAGACCACGTCGATCTGGGACGGGCCACGTTGGCGATCCGCGTGCGCACGATCAGACGGCCCAGATCAATCGCGCGCACGAAAGGCCCAGATTTAATCGCACGGACGGCCCAGATTAAATCAAAATGGACGGCTAAGATCAAAAGGCAAAAGGGTATAAATAGAACCCCCACACCAGACCACAAAACCCTAGCCGCCTGCCATCGCCGGAGAAGACGAACAAGAGCCGGCCGCCGCCACCCGCCGCCACACCGGGGAGATTTTCGACCGCCGATCGAGGTAAATTTCATACACCCGACTCGTTTTTCCACGCTGATTTCTCCAGTGGCCAAATCGGAGCCAAAATCCCGGCCAAACGGTTGGAAAACACGGCCGAAAGCCAGCAGCGCCGCCGCGCCCCTCCTCAGTTTTTGCCTCCGATGAGGCCCTTTCTGGCCTCCGTTTAATGCAATTTTTATATCACCGTGATCACCATTCTTTTCTCTACAGGTTGATCGGAGCCGAATCACCAAAACACGAACTTCACCGGAGAGCCGCCGCACCCGAGAGCACCGCCGCCGGTAAGCTTCGGTTTTTTGTAAATTTTCGGCCCCCCGAGGGCCGTAGGGTTGTTTTATCGCAGGAACCAATGCGAGTGTGGCCAAATTCGGCCGGAAACGGCCGAAAACGGCCAACCCGAGGTGAACCGCCGCCGCAAGCGGCGGCACCGTCGCCGGAGCACGGCGGAGCCGCCGTGCCGGAGTTGCGATATTGGCCGAAAGGGGCCCTGGGCCTAATTTGGGATTTTTTGGAACACGTGCAGGTACCAGTAGTGCGTTTCAGTTCCCCGGAAAAAATTCAGGGAAAATTAGGGACAGCCTGCAAGTGCACTGTGAAGCCGTGTTCGGACCCCGAAACGAGTAAGGACCCCTCACCCTATTTTCTATCAAGGTATTAAAGTTCAATAAATGATAAAACGGTATTTCATGAATCAATAGATGTGTGAAATTATTTAAGGTCGCTAATGGAGCCCGAGTCTAGTGTGTTTGTCGGTTAACTGTTATTTGGCATGTTTTACAGTTTTAAATGCAGTATGAGGTTTAATGTTTTCATTTTATAGTTTCGTGTGCATATTTTACTGTTTTATTGATTATGGATTAAATGACTGGGATATTGATGCTGTATGTTGTCTGTTTGGCACAAATTACCGTTTTGCTTGTTTGTATGTGGATTGATGATGCTGACTGAGGAAAAAGAGAATGAAAGATTATGTAAATGGGTAATTGTATAATGTGGTCAGCCTGACTAGATATCCTGGGAGATGGTGGACGGACCGGGTCCGTAGGGAACCCTACCGGGATTGTGATCTCCCATACCGGACGGGGTATGGAGATCTTATGTGTTTTGGCGCCCATACCGGACGGGGTATGGGGACGGCCCGTTTCACCCTCATATCGGACAGGGTAATGAGGTTTATAGTTTTGGCGCCCATACCGGACGAGGTATGGGGACGACCCTGGAATACGATTTCAAGTGTTAAGGGTTAACGGGTAGCGGGACCCCTATGGATCCCTATGGATACTAATGGGCTGGTAAATGAGGAAAATATATTGTGTAACGATTGAATTTCGAAAGGTTTGATAAGTATTACGTTATACAGTTTATATATGATTTCATGATGATAATGATGTTATTTTTTTCGTATATTGTCTTATGAATTTCACCGGGTAAGTGAATGGTAAAGGTTTTATTATTGATAAAAGGTTTTGTTGTAAATTATGCTCCATTGGTCTTTTTGTGTTTTCTACCCACCTTTACCTCCGTGACGGTGAGATATCGTGATGTCTTTACTGGGCTAGTGTAGCTCATTCCTTATTTAATCATTTCAGATCAGGAAGACCTTGTTCCCGAGCCAGTTCCGCAGGAGGACGACGAAGGGGACGCCTAAAGACTCCATAGCCATATTTGTAGCTTTTACTTTCAAGTTTCTCCTTTAGGTAGTTTGATCTTTTATATTGTGAGCACGTTTTTGGTTTTAGTATAAGGGATGTTAATCGAATTTTTGACTTCGCTTCTGCATTTGATATTTTTAATATACATTCCATTATGAATTTTCGGGGCTGTTACACTGATACCACTTGTAACATTCCGAACCCCAATGTTGGTGGGTATGGATGTTAGCATAACATTTCCAACTAGTGGAACAGATGAATATTAAATATGCAGTAGAACTACATTTTAATACATATATCTTATGACGGAATAATTATTCGTTTACACATAATTAAGATATCTAAATTAATTTATAAATCTAAAATAGAAACTAACAAGGTTTTCTTCATCATCTTCTATTGATCTTGGACTTCCTCTGACTTGGATGGAGGTGAATTGGGGTGAACTTCACGAGCTCAGTAAGAAAAATTATTTTATAACGGAGACTTACGTACATATACTCATGCAATATGTAACATATAATAATATTTAGAATAAAAAAATGTCAAATAAAGCATCACAATCAAAATATACAATAAAACAGAATTCATACAGGAAATATATTTTAATAATCACTCTTATAACCTAATTCTTGTTCTTATTTCAAATCAAACTTGTAATCGAAATATCACAATAAATTTGGAATATCACATCTAAGGTTTTATCGCGTGATGTCATTTATATCATTATTGAGGAGAGGCGAAATGGATCTACCCATCGTATGGATAACACACACATATAAATTTCATAATGGCCACAGCAGCTACGTTTACTAAGTGACCCACACTCACAAATACCTATCAACATCTAGATAAGGTTTCAAACGCTACTCATGCGCAGGTTCACTACACTTGTTGAACTTCAGCCACACACGCACCCTCCTCTCATCGATTTAGACTAAACAAGTAGATATTCAGGGTCCTTACATTCTACATTCTTTTTAAATTTCTTTCATTTACAATTCACTTATTTCTTATTTAAGATCTTAATTTTTATGCATAATTAAACACAAACACACACACAAAATACACAATATCATCACGCACATCAAAACTATACATTTCAAAGTACTTTTTGAATCATCATATACCAGATCACACAGCCAGCATAGGATACTCAGATTCTCGTGCAACTGAACTAGATCACACAATAAGTACAATGCACTGTACATCTGTGCTAGATCACATAGATAGTGCAGTGTACCCAAATTTCACACGTACACATACTGGTTATACATTTCACATGCATAACATATGTACACACATTTTAATACACACACATATTACAATACAAACATGTATATTCACTACATATCTTAAACAAAATATATATTTATATTCACATACACACAATCTCTACTGATATATACATACACGTTCATGCTTAAACACGTATACACTATCACACACAACATAGCATATATATATTTTTATTCACGCATTTGTTCTTATCAGTTCTATTCTTATCAATTATGTTCTTATCAATTCATATCACATTCGTATATT
The DNA here is from genome assembly GCF_054855325.1 of Carica papaya. Lineage (NCBI taxonomy): Eukaryota > Viridiplantae > Streptophyta > Magnoliopsida > Brassicales > Caricaceae > Carica > Carica papaya. The sequence goes on along the minus strand of NC_142309.1, from coordinate 10,127,173 downwards.
TTTATATATACACACACACATGCATAACAACATATATATATATATACACTACGTAAACACAAACAAATATAAATTAGACATACTAATTATATTCCTATTATTTTATACATATATTTAAACATTCACACACAATGCACTATATATATACATATTTACATAAATATATAATTTATGTCTCCGTACGAAATACGTATAATTCTTATCTATTGTGTGATCAGAAAAGCTTTGAAAATCTTTTTTACCTCGGTCTACATTCTTTTCAGAAATTCAAATACTGTTTGGATAACTTTTTCTATAATAGAAACACATATTTTAAATTATGAATAATTTTTGAAACTATATTACATGAAATTAGAAATAGATTTTACTTTCAGATACGCGGTCCCGGTCGCTAGTGCCACCACGCGTCATCATATGCGTGTCACCGAAAATGTCAAGCACTGATGATCAAATCAGCGCACCAACATCATATTTGGTCCCAACCCCTCCATTCTTCTTCCTTGATTAACTTTTTTTTCTTTTCTTCTTCCTTCCTCCCTATGGCCTTTCCTTTTTCTTTTTTTTTTCTTCTTCTTATTCTTTCCCTTTTTTTTTCATTTCTTCTTCTTCTTTCTTCTTCTTCTTCTTCTCTCTCTCTCTACCCTACATGGTTCTTCTCTCTCTTCTTCTCCTTCTTCTTTTTTGTCTTTTTTTTTCTTTTCTTTCTTCTTCTTCCCCGTGTCTGCTTCCTCTCTCCACCGCCCCATGCGCCATGGCCGTCGTGCCTCATTTCCTTTCTCCCTCGGCTGCTACGTCGAGCAATGCGGTGAGATCCTTCTCTCTCGGTCGTCGATGCCGCTCGACCCTCTCTCATCTCACAGTCGCATCTCTCCCTTCTCGATCTCTCATCTCTTTCTTTTTTTTGTTATTTAATTATATATATATACATATATATTTACCGCTTGAATATTACATATATATGTATATTTACCACCGCTTGGATATTACATTATGTATCAAATTCAATATAAATTATTTTCTAAATAAAAATTTTGCTAAAAAAAAATAAGTGATAAAAATAAATTAAAGTATAAATATTTGAAATAAGATTGTTTATAGGGCAGGTAGATATCAAATAGTAAATCTTATTTGTTCTATCTTTGGTTATAGCTAGATATCTAAATTTTATATATTTTAGTTTTCTAACACATTATGTATATACATGTGTGTGTGTGTATACATATATATATTAAAATATGAAACTAGAATACCTTAGGGTACATTTATAGACACATAAATTTATTGATTCGAACTCAATATTGTGTGTAATGTATTATAACTATAAGATGTAACACCCACAAATTTTTTTGTAGTGATTAAATAATTAATAAATCTAAATTTTATTTATTTATTTTATTTTAATGTATTTTGTTTTATTTAATTTATAATAAAAAAAGAAATAAAATTAAAGGTGGATTTAATTGAAAATAATTTTGAGAAAAATAGGTGAAAATTTGGGTTCTTGGGGTATTTTTGAAAGAAAAATCAGAAAACAGGGGCCAAAATGCAATTTTGAAAAGTTTCGCCATGTCAGACGCCAAGTCAGCAGTCCTGACCAACAAGGACATGCCAAGTGGCAGATACGCTGAAGCAGGAGGCCACGCGGGGGGGAGAGGGGGGGCACGAAGGCGATCCGTGTGCCCGCGATCGAACGGCTGAGGTCTATTCCCGCGCGAATGGAAGGCCTGGATGCATCTCGCTCCCAAACGCGATCGAACGACCAGATTCAAACACGATCGAATGGCTCAAAGTGGATCGCGATGGACGGCCCATATTGGATCGCAGTGAACGGTATAGATTCACTCCCTATTTAATCGCGATCGAATGGTCTATATCAAACGCGATGGACGGTTCAGATCAAAAGCAGATAGATATAAATAACCCCCATTTGCACCAAACCCTAACCCTAGCCGCCAGAACCCCTTACCAGAGAAGATGACCCAGCCGCCGCCACCCGTCGCTGCACTGAAACCCTTTCTGATCGCCAAAAAAGGTCAAAACTTCACCTTTTATACGAAATTCAATTGTAAGCTCACCCATGGCAAAATTAGAGTGAAAAGATCGGCCAATTGGCCAAAAAATACTGGTGCAGCCCGGCGCCGCCGCCGCAAGGAATTTCACAGCTTCCGATGAGGCCCTTCCCGATTCCCGTTTCGCGTAGTTTTTCCACTATTGTGATCATTGTTTTCTTCTCTACAGGTTGACCGAAGCAAAACATCTAATCGCAACGTGAGCCGGAGGAGCCGCCGCACCGGAGAGCTCCGCCGCTAGTGAGTTTCAGTTTTTCGTATTTTTTGGGCCAACAAAGGCCCTTTAACGTGTTTACTCACAGGAATTGATGCAAAATCAGCCAAATTCGGCCAAAAACTACCGAAAACAGCCGACCCGAGGTGGACCGTTACTGCGGGCAGCAGTGCTATTGTTGGAATTGGTCGAGTGGGCCCTGGGACTGAATTTGATTTTATTTGCAACAATTGTAGGTACTATTAATGTATTTCAGTTCCCGAAGAAAAATTAGGGAACCTAGGGACCACCCGTAGGTGCAGTAAACTGTTTACCTTTTCGGACGTCAAATCGAGTAAAGATCCCTAACTCTATTCTCTATCATTAAACTGAAGTTTAAATAAATGATAATGTGGTATTTTGTGCGATTTTAGCAAACATGCATAATTAATTACGGGGTGCTAATAGAGCCAGAATCAGAAATTATCTACTACTGTTATTGATTGTTTTTACAGTTTACCTACATGATGATATCTTATTTATTTATTTTATGGATTTGAATGCATGTATGGTTTATTTTACGTGTTTACTGCTGAATCGAAAAAAATAAAGTTTAAACGGTAAAGAAATTATGTGATTAAATGATTAGATGAAAAGACAGTCTTACTGGATATCCTGGGAGATGTTGGACGGACTAGGTACATAGAGAACTCTACTGTGAACGTTGTCTCATATCGGACGTGATATGGAGACTTGATAATTTGGTGCTCATACCGAACGGAGTATGGAGACGACCCGTTTCACCCTCATATCGGACGAGGTATTGAGGTTGGTAAATTAGCGCTCATACTGGATGGGGTATGAGGACGGCCCATAATTGAGAATGATAAATGAAATGGTTCATGTGTAGCGGGGGCATCCCTATGAACCCCCATGGATACCAGTAGGCTGGTGAAAAGAGTGGTAGTTATTGTTTGGTTTATTGATAATGGATATGAATTTATAATATGTACTATGATGGTTGATTATGCATGAGATATTGATCTGTATGATATTATTGTTCTTACAGATTTTTTTTCATAAATTTCACGATGGTAAGTAAATGAAAAATGATTTTGTGATTGATAAATGAATTTGTTAAATTTAATACTCTATTTGTGGTTTTCGATTTTATACAAATCTTCATTTCTGTGTCGGTGATATAGTGTGATATCCTTACTGGGCTAGTGTAACTCATCCTTTATTTAACCATTTCAGATCAAGAGGACCAGGTTCCAGAGCCCGATCCGTAAGAAGATTGCAAGTAGATGCTAGATATTTTCTATTTTATATTTATTTTCTTATTTCTCGTGTTTCTTTCAAAGAATGAATTTCATAATGCTGTTCAGTACTTTTAAGTTATTGCGTAAAGAATGTAAAATTTAATCTTTTATTTTGCTTTTACACTTAAGTTATTAAATGCTTCATTTGATTATCTTTGTGGCTATTACAGTTGGTATCAGAGCCGCATTCCTCGGACCAATTCCTTAGACAATAATCCTTAGAGAACACCAAAATAATGAATTATCACTCAACTCTTCCTTATGAAATGTAGGTACAAAGAGATGAAGAGAGAAAGACCCCCACTAAACCGAACAGCCCGGGATGGATATTTGAGATGCTGGAGAGACTCATTGCTGCCCAACAGGGTTGAGAAGAGAGGAGGGAGCTATCTGACCCTCCCCCGCTTCCACAGGTTGAGCCACCCCTGCAGTAAGAGGATCTTAAGCCACCCCGGTACGACCCTGCTCCTCCATAGTACCACCCGGCACCACCACAGTGTGATCCGATGCCCCAACCATAGTACCACCCGACACCGCCACAATATAATCTGGTGCCCCCACCATATTAGCAAGTACCACCGTAGGGCCCCCTAATCTATCCTCAGTATGGCCCAATCCCTCTTCCACGGGACCCAGCTCCTCCCGACCCAGGCTACATAGAGAGGTATAAGAGGTTAAACCCATCTACTTTTGTAGGGGGATCCTCTTTTGATGATGTCGAGCACTGGTTAGTAGAGACAAAGAAGGCCTTCAAGACCCTGGAGGTGACTTCCGAACAAAAAGTCACCCTTGCTACCTACATGCTAGTGGGAGAAGCAGACCGCTTGTGGAAATTCAAACAGACCACCCTGCCTGTTTCAATTACTTGGGAACAGTTCTTTGCGACTTTTCGTGCAGAATACCTTCTAGAGCATCTCCAATATCTGAAGGAGATGGAGTTTGTACAGTTGGTCTAGGGAAACATGACTGCATCAGAATATATTCGTAAGTTTCTAGAGTTGGGCCAATATTTCCCTGAGACATTGTTAGATGAAGGCAGGAAAGTTAGAAGGTTTGAGTGGAGCCTCCACCCAGAGATCAAACAGCATTTGTTTGTGATGGAGTTTAGGACTTATTCGATTATTCTGGCCAAGGCACAGCTAGTGAAGAGAAGCTTCCGCACCCTCTCTCAGGCAGCAGAGAACCTCAAACCCTCAGCTCCACCCTGCAGACCAGCACCTACTATGCCTGTTCAACAGAACAAGAGGCCCAGGTCGATGATCCAAGCTCCCCCTCAGGCTCTAGTGGCAGGACGCGGTAAGATCTGTGAGTATTGTGGCAAAGATCATGGAGACCGACCCTGCTATTGCCTCAACAACACTTGTCGCATATGTGGTAGTGCCCAACATTATGTGAGGGAGTACCCAAGGAACCAGAATCAGGGCAGACCTCCTATTCAGGGAAGAGCTTACAATCTCACCCAATAGGATGCAAAAGCCAACCCGAACGTGGTACAGGGTATATATACTATCTGTAACTATCTTGCTCATATTTTGATTGATACTGGTGCATCACATTCATTTATTTCACCTGTTTTTGCATCAAAATTTAATGTATTACCTACTAAACTTGATTCTACGTTATTTGTGTCTACTGCTGGGAGTATGATACTATTGGGAAATGTTGTCTATAAGGCCTGTGTCATAGATGTAGTAGATAGAAAATTGAGTGTGTACCTAATAGAATTAGACACATGGGATTTTGATGTAATTTTAGGAATGAATTGGCTAGCGGCGTATCATGCCACCGTAGATTATTTTAGCAAGAAGGTTGTATTCAATCCTCCTAATGAAGAGCCATTTACAAATTAATAAAATCGTTTAGTATTTATTCCTTCATGGCAAATTTTCTTATTTGTCGAGTACTTTAATCCTGCTCTTTTCTCTAACTAGACAAACCCAAGAAAGAGATTTGTATTCAAGAGATTCTGATAGTCCGAGATTTTTCAGATGTGTTTACGGATGAACTACCCAGACTGCTAGTGGACAGGGAAGTCGAATTCACCATAGACCTCCAGCCAGGCACCCAGCCTATTTCGGTTGCTCCTTACCGTATGAGCCGTGTTGAGATAGAGGAACTGAGGAAACAGATCACTAAATTGCAGGAAAATGGTTTTATGCGACATAATGTGTCCCCTTGGAGTGCCGGAGTCATATTTGCCATAAAGAGAGATGGGACGTTGAAGTTATGTGTTGATTACAGAGGATTGAATAGAGTCACAATCAAGAACAAGTATCCTCTCCCTAGGATTGATGACCTCTTCGATCAGTTACAAGGGCCAGGTCTTCTCCAAAATAGACCTACATTTAGGTTACCATCAGATAAAAATCAGGATAGAAGACATCCCCAAGACAGCCTTTCGAACCAGGTACAGACAATATAAGTTCCTAGTCATACAATTTGAACTAACCAACGCCCCAGCCATCTTCATGGACTTGATGAACAGGGTCTTCAGACAATTCTTGGATCAGTTTGTTATTGTGTTCATTGATGACATCCTGGTTCATTCAAAAAACAGAGAGGAACATGCTCACCACCTAGCTCAGGTTTTGCAAGTTCTTAAAGAAAAGAAACTGTATGCAAAGTTGAGTAAGTGTGAATTTTGGCTTGAGCAGATCACTTTCCTATGACACATCATATCAAAGGATGGAGTGTCAGTGAACCCTGAAAAGGTTGAAGTAGTGCTCAGCTGGGAAAATTGACATCAGTTAAAGAGATTCGTATCTTTCTAGGGATGGTGGGTTATTACCGCAAGTTTGTGAAAGAATTTTCTAGTCTAGTTGCTCCCCTGACTCGGCTCACAAAGAAGCAGCTGAGTACTGTACCTGTGTTGGCCTTACCGAGTGGATCGAGGGGATATACAGTTTACAGTGATGCCTCCTATGTAGGCCTGGGTTGTGTTTTAATGCAGCATGTAAAGGTCATAGCCTATGGGTCCAGACAGTTGAAGAGTCATGAGAAAAACTATCTCATCCATGATTTAGAGCTTGCTGCAATCATACACGCCGTGAAGACTATACACCATTATTTGTATGGAGAGACCTCTCAGATCTATACCGATCACAAGAGTTTGAAACACATATTCACTAAAAAGGATCTCAACATGCGTCAGAGAAGGTGGATAGAACTTCTTAAGAATTATGATTGTGACATCTTGTATCACCCGTGTAACGGTAACGTGGTATCCAATGCACTCAGTAGAAAAAATACAGGTACATTAGCCCATTTAATGATTTTAGAATGCAGGCAGATTGGGGTCACACAACAGGTACGGTTTCAGGACTTGAGAAGAGTCACATGTTTGGGTCACCTGACAATTTAGCCTGAGTTGATCCAGAGAATAAGAGAATCTCAGTATGCCGATTTCACCCTAGTAGCCCTCAAGAGAGATGCAGAACAGGGAGTTAGCTTATAATTTTAAATCTCCGCCGATGGGTTGCTGAGATCCCAAGACAGGGTGTGTGCTCCAGGTGATAGTAAGTTAAAGAGGAACATCATGACAAAGGCCCATAGCTCAAAGTTTGCCATGCATCCCGGAAGCACTAAAATGTACCAAAGTATGCGACCTCGATTTTGGTGGAACAGGATAAAAATAGATATAGTTGACTTTGTTTCTACGTGTTTGGTATGTCAGCAGGTTAAGGTAGAGCATCAACACCCATATGGGCTACTTCAGCCATTACCGATCCCGGTATGGAAGTGAGAACATATCACTATGGACTTCGTGATAGGATTACCTAAGGCACACTCAGGACATGATGCCATCTGGGTAATTGTTGACCGGCTTACCAAGTCTTTCCACTTCTTAGCAATCAAGATGATCGATCCCTTAGACAAGTTAGTAAGAATGTATATTCAAAAAATAGTGAGATTGCATGGAGTGCTAGTGACACTAGTGTCCGACATGGACCCTAGGTTCACTTCTTGGTTTTGGAATAGCTTTCAGCAAGGCATGAGAACGAAACTGTCCCTTAGTACTGCATTCCAACCTCAGACCGATGGACAGTCAGAAAGGACAATCCGTACACTTGAGGATATACTCTGAGCTTGTGTCCTTGACTCAGGGGGCCATTGGGATGACCATCTACCTCTAATAGAGTTTGCTTACAATAACAGCTACCAAGTGAGTATTGGCATGGTTCCGTATGAGGCGTTATATTGGCGCCCATGCAGATCGCTAAATTTTTGGAAAGAAATAGGCGATAGAAAACTATTCGGCTCAGATCTTGTAGAGGAGACTACATCCAAAATAGTTAAGATCATGAAGAACATTCAGACAGCTCAGAGCAGTCAGAAGAGTTATGCGGACACTCAGAGGAGAGATTTGGAATTTGAGAAAAGCGATTGAATGTTCCTTAAGGTCACTCATTTCAAGGGGATCAGTAGGTTTGGTAGGAGGGGGAAACTGAACCCCCGATTTATTGGACCATTTAAAGTCTTAGACAGAATTGATGCCACCGCCTACAGACTAGCATTGCCTCCAGAACTTTCCAAGGTCCATAATATATTTCATGTGTCCATGCTACGTAAGTACAACCTGGACCCCTCTCATGTCTTGGTCCACGAGCCTCTTCCACTCAAGGAGGATCTGTCCTACGAGAAAGTGCCGGTCGGCATTGTGGATCGAAAGAGTAAATTACTCTGCAACCAGAAAATTCTCTTTGTAAAGGTCATATGGCAGAACCACACACCGAGGGAGGCTACATGGGAGCTAGAATCAGATTTTAGAGTCTAATATCCACAGCTGTTCGATTGAGAGTGAGAAATAAATTTGAGGGACCGAATTTCTTTTAAGGGGGAGAGAGTTGTAACACCCACAAATTTTTTTGTGGTGATTAAATAATTAATAAATCTAAATTTTATTTATTTATTTCATTTTAATGTATTCTATTTTATTTAATTTAAAGTAAAAAATGAAATAAAATTGAAGGAGGATTTAATTGAAAATAATTTTGGTAAAAAGGGGTGAAAATTTGGGTTATGTAGGTATTTTTGAAAGAAAATCAAAAAATAGGGACCAAAATATAATTTTGGAAAGTTTTGCCACGTCAGACGCCGGGTCAGCAGCCTTGACCAACCAGGACGCACCAAGTGGCAGAGACGCTGACGCGGGAGGCCACCGGGGGGGGAGGGGAGCACGAGGGTGATCCGCATGCTCGCAATCGAACGACTGAGGTCCGTTCCCGCACGCATGGACGGTCTGGATGTGCTCCCTCCCAAACACGGTCGAACGGCCAGATTCAAATGTGATTGGTCGATCCAGAGTAGATCGCGATGAACGGTCCAGATTAACTTTCTATTTAATCGCGATCGGATGGTCCAGATCAAGCACTATAGACCGGCCAGATCAAAAGCAGATGGATATAAATAACCTCCATCCACACCAAACCCTAACCCTAGTCGCCAAAACCCCTCGCTGGAGAAGACGATCTAGCCACCGGGGAGCCGACCGCCACCATCCGTCGTCGCACTGGAACCCTTTCCAACCACTAAAAAAGGTTAAAACTTTTTTTTGTGCATGAAATTCAATTTTAAGCTCACCCATGGCCAAATGGGAGTGAAAAGACTGGTCAATTGGTCGAAAAATTTCGGCGAAGCCCAGCGATGTCGCCGCTGTGATCATCGTTTTTTTCTCTACAGGTTGACCAAAGCAAAACACCCAACTGCAACGTGAGCAAGAGGAGCTGCCGGACCGGAGAGCCCTGCCGCCGGTGAGTTTTAGTTTTTCGTATTTTTTGGGCCAACCATGGCCCTTTAACGTATTTGCTCACAGGAATCGATGCCAAATCGGCCGAATTCGGCCAAAAACGGCCGACCTGAGGTGGACCGTCGCCACAGACAGCGACACTATTGTCGGAGCATGGCAGAGCCACCGTGCTGGATTTTTAAAATTGGTCGAGTGGGCCCTGGGACTGAGGAACAATTGTAGGTACTATTAACGCATTTTAGTTTCTAGAAAAAAAATTCAAGGAACCCAAGGACCGCCTGTAGACGTAATAAACCGTTTAGCTTTTCGGGCTTCAAATCGAGTAAAGATCCATCACCCTATTCTCTACCATATAACTGAAGTTTAAATAAATAATAATGTGGTATTTTATGTGATTTTAGTAAGCATGCATAATTAATTACGGATTGCTAACAGAGCCGGAACCAGAAATTATCTAATACTGTTATTGATTGTTTTTACATTTTACCTGCATGATGGCATCTTATTTATTTATTTTACAGCATTGAATGCATGTATAATTTATTTTACGTGTTTACTGCTGAATCGAAAAAAATAAAGTTTAAACGGTAAAGAAATTGTGTGATTAAATGATTAGATGAAAAGACAGTCTTACTGGATATGCTGGGAGATGGTGGACGGACCGGGTATATAGAGAACCCTACTGTGAATGTTGTCTCATACCGGACAGGGTATGAAGACTTGATAATTTGGCACTCATACCGGACGGGGTAAGAGGACGACCCACTTCACCCTCATTTGGATGGGGTATTGAGGTTGGTAAATTGGCGCTCATACTCGACGGGGTACGAGGACGGCCCATAATTGAGAATGATAAACGAAAAGATTCACGTGTAGCGGGGGCATCCCTATGAACTTCCATGGATACCAGCAGACTGGTGAAAAGAGTGGTAGTTATTATTTGGTTTATTGATAATGGATATAGTTTTATAACATGTACTATAATGGCTGATTATGCATGAGATATTGGTCTGTATGATATTATTGTTCTTACAGGTTATTTTCATAAATTCCACGATGGTAAGTAAACGATAAATGATTTTGTGATTGATAAATGAATTTGCTAAATTTAATATTCCATTAGTGGTTTTCGATTTTATACCAATCTTCATTTCTGTGTCAGTGATATAGTGTGATATCTTTACTGGGTTAGTGTAACTCATCTTTTATTTAACCATTTCAGATTAAGAGAATCAGGTTCCAGAGGCTAATCCGCAAGAAGATTGTAAGTAGATGCTATATATTTTTTATTTTCTATTTGTTTCTTTATTTCTCGTGTTTCTTTCAAAGAATGAATTCCGTAATACTGTTTAGTACTTTTAAGTTATTGTGTAAAAAAATGTAAATTTTAACTTTTTATTTCGCTTCCATACTTAAGTTATTATATGTTTTCTTTGACTATTTTCAGGGCCGTTACATAGGATACCATAAAAAAATTTCAAATAAATTTTATATGCTAATGCATATATCAATATTAGTCAAGAGAGTGTTTGAAATTATTTCTTTCTATTTTTAGATAATTTTGAACACTTTATTTCAATTATGTGTCTGGTAATATAAAAACTTAATATTTATTATAATTTTAGAAACAATTTCAAGAAGGTAAAAAAAAAAAAAAAAAGTACATCATTCATAATTTTTAAAAATTTTATTTTTTGATGTAGCAAATTTACTTAACTTCTTAATATCCACTTATAATAATTTATAGATGTGTAACAATAAAACAAAATAACAAAAGATTTGTTAATATATATTTTAATTTTTACAAAGATAAGTATTTATTTTATTAATTATTTTTATTCAAGTATGTAAGTATTTATTTTTTGAATAAAAAATTTATTTATTACTATCAATATTTTATAAACGAGCACATCTTTTTTACTATCTCAAAAGTTTTTCACATAAAACTAAGTTTTAAATTGAAAAATAAATCAATTCATAATAAATTTTGTAAGAGTTGTGTGTATTTTGTTCTTTCGATTCTCAGCTGTTTGCTTGTGGTGTTAGATAATTTAAGTGTAATTTGATAGTTTATACTTGTTAAGTTTTATCTAATAAAATATTTTTTTATCTTTCAAAAAGTTGTACAAATATCACCTAACTATTCATTCTATATAAATACTAATAAATATTTAAGTAATATCTACATATTGTGAGTCCTTCAAATTTCATAAGTTATGGATGTTCATGCCCTCTTTTCTTTTTCAAAATACTCCTCATTAATTAGTAATTTATTTTAATTTAATTTATAGTGTCATGTACCCCCGTTAATAGAGGTTGTAAAAAACTTTGAGGATGTTGTGAATTTAAAGAATTTATTATCTAAATTTTTACATTCTTCTATTTTTTTTTTTATAATTTTCTATTATATTTCTACCGTATTTTCTTTAAATTTATAATACATTATAAGTAAGCTTTCGTCATTCAATTTTTTCTCGTACAAACTTTTAGTTTCACTACACAGATACGATTCGCATAACCTCACTCAATTAATTCATCACTCCTATCTAAATTTATATTACTATTGTTATTACTATTTATAATATTTATACATGTGAGTATTCTTTTACTAGTTGATTTATTTGCATTAAGCACATCTTATATTTTTATTGTGATACTTTTAATATATTTAATATACTTTGTGATAATTTTATTATGTTATATTTTACAGAGTATAAATTGTAAATTTTAAAATTATTATTAAAATTATTTATCACATACACTTGATGCCGAGGTTCATTTAAAAACTGTGTGTCATGGAAACGTAATAATGTAACAATAAAGCATTAATTAAAAAAAAAAAAAAACTTATGTTAAGACAATAATTTTTTCGCCATATCTCCATAAAAGATTGAAAAGGTTAAATACCTAAACAGTAAAAAGGTCAACTTGAATTTTGGAATATTTGAGAGAGTATTATGATAATAAAATATATAATTCTTTAAAAAGCTCTTTACAATTTAAATATAACTCTGCATTATTCTAAGTTTGTGTAGAGAAAATTATTAATAAAATTATATATGATAAATATTCTTTAATTTTTATGACTCAAATATATTCTGCAGTAATTAATATTAAGAAAAATATTATAAATTAATTATAACTGAAAATCACGAGCTATCAAATAGAACCACGAAGATTATTCAATTGATTTTATTTTATTCCCTGAAGTGAATATTTAATAATTTTGAGTCAGAACGTAATTGAAATTGATTAGTATAATTATAGTAGTCGTAATAATAAATATCTTAATAGAAAAATAACAACAAAAAAAAGAAAAAAATGATCATATTCAAGAGAACATGTGATATCAATGTGATGTAAAAAAGTATAATACTATCATATTTTTTTGTATATTTAAATTAGTATCTACCTTCTCTTTATCAAACTTCATTTGAAAAAGTTATAAAATTAAAATGAATAAATAAATAAATAAATTTTGTCTTTCAAAATTAATAATATTGATCCACACCTTATGAGTATGAAGAAATAAATTTTGAACAATTTGGAAATAGCAATTTTATGATAAATTAATTATTTCTAGCATTTTTATGTTGTTTTAAATATTTTCTATTTAGATTTAGGTATTAATATATAATATTAAATAAATTTTTTTATCCTATAGTATATTCATTTTAATGAAGAAAAATGAATATTTCTCAAAATTTAGATAAAAATCAAGAATGAATCTCGTTGGTAGTGGAACAACACATACTATTTTTTTCATATAAAAATACTTTAAAGTTAATATTAGCATAATCTGTGGCAATATAAGAATTATCTATAGTTACAGAAGAACAAATATATTACTACTTAGAGAAACAAATATTTTTATAAATAATATATTGTTATCTTATAAATTCAGAATAAATCTATTAAGTTTTAAAGATATCTGCCGAAATGGATATCAAATTGAAATATGAAAAAAAAATATGGAATACCTTTACATTAAAAATATTATAATTGGTAGAAAATGTATATTGAAAAACTACCCGCAATTTTCTTAGGCTTATACTCCAAAATATTTATAGTTGAAATAAATATATTAATGGACTAAAAGTTTACCAATTCAATTTTCTTTTTAGAATTTGACATGACCACTTAAAACATTCCAGTTCAATAATAACGTAATAAAACAATTAAGAATTCACATAGACATGTATTAAATAACTAGAATATTAATAAATCATAAGAATTCCCATGTGCTCTTTGTTCTCGGGACAAATTAATTATTAAGTTATCACCAGCGAAAATTAGAATTGGATCCTGATAGGTACCAGTTAAAACCGTTAAGATTTTTCGCAAACTTTTCTCTTTCGAGCGAGAATGACCGTAGGTAATTTTGCAGAAATGTTCTCTTCTCCTTTACTCATGCTTCTGGTAGTTTAAATAACATAAAGAAATTAAACATGTGAAAGGATAAGTGACTGGGCTAGTATGTTGCAGGGATCATGCAGAGTGTAGAAGCTGGGCAGAGATCGTTGGATCATGCGGAATGCAGAAGTTGGCCAGAGATCGTGGAGGTTGGGAGTGTAGAAGTTGAGCGGGAATCATGGGGGTTGATCCTAGAGTGTTTACTGTTTTATGGGGATTCCTTTTTGGGTTGCCGTTGGGATCTTATGATCTTATCATTGCCTCTCCCTTTTTTAGAACCTTGTCCTCATGGTTAAGATACCTTTGGTCTCTCCATTAAGCTAGGCTTTGTAAGATCAACATTCTCTTCCTCTCCGTTGCCTTTTAGAAGTAATATTTGGGATCGACGACATCTGTGGCCGAAGGTAAACTTTTCGTCACAATGGAAGCACAGATCTTATGTTCGCCAAAGTTTTGCCTTTTCCCAAGATAACCACTTGGGAGCTGCGACTATTTATGCTAGACCTCGCAGAGTCTAGTCGGATAGGGAGCATGATTGTGGGTCAGGTTGATTCCGCTCACCCCAATCTAGCCTACCTTGATTGCTCAACTGTTTTTCGTGCATGCGGACCAAACTTATTGCATCCTTCAAGGTCCTGGACTTGAACATCCTTATCCCATCTGCTATCTCGGGCTGAAGCCCCCCCATGAAGGTGCCAATTAAAGCCTTTTGAGTCCACCTGTGGACCCAGTTACCAAGCCGTTCAAACTCCTTTTGGTACTCTCTCGATAGGCCAACCTGTTTAATTTTAGACAAGGCCTCATCAAAGTCTTCCACATCTGTTGGCCCAAAGTTCTTTTACAAATCCAGTCCATCTCACCAACTTCCCCTCTTCTTGATAAGTTCCGGGAAACCATTGCCACCACTAGTTGACTTCGTCTTCCAAGTGGAAAAAAGCTAGTTGCATTTTCTGTTCATTGGCGGTGGCTTGGTAATCAAAAAATTATTTCATTCGACTAATTTATTCTCTCGGATCATTCCCTACAAAAATTAAAAATTCTAGTTTTTCAAATCGAGAGTAGAAGGGGAGACGGTTACCTTCATTTCTTCTGTGTCCTTCATCACGAGCAGGCTGTGTCGGCCCTACTCGGATTGAGGTGTTGCTGTTGTAATCCTCTCGGTTGGCTAGCAATGTCTCGGTCAACCATTTGAGGGTGTCCTTCTTCTAGTACAACGTATCTGCGACTCCCAGCTCCATTCTGCTGAAGCTATCTTGCAACCCCCCAACACCTGCTTTGAGTTGTTCAATCTTCTCTTTATTAGACATGGCTCTGATATCAATTGATAGGTCACAGTTAAAGCCGTTAAGATTTTTTATAAACTTTTCTCTTTCGGACGAGAATGACCACAAGTAATTTTGCAGAAATGTTCTCTTCTCCTTTACTCGTGCTTGTAGTAGTTTAAATAGCAAAAAGAAATTAAGCATGTGAAAGGATAAGTGACTAGGCTGGTGTGTTGCGGGGATCATGCGGAGTGCTGAAGCTGGCCAGAGATTATGGAGGTTGGGAGTGTAGAAGTTGAGCGGGAATCGTGGGGGTTGAACCTTGAGTGTTGACTATTTTCTGAGGATTCTTTTTTGGGTTATCGTTGGGATCTTATGATCCTATCAGATCCCTAATATTTATAAAAAAAAATAATGAGATATACGTGAACTCATACATCTAACATGTGGATCATTTAAATATTTTATAGTTTTAATAAATATATTTACAAGATAGTTATATGAATATTTATTATTAATAGCAACTTGGTGTCTATGAAGTTACTTGCTCAAATAGTTTGATTACGAGCATAATTTTCATGTTATATAATCAAGAAAATATGTTTGATAGCACTGGTAAATTTACATCTAAAACTTTTAATAATTATCATACGATTGTTGACATAATTGTGAACATTCTACTTCTTATGTTCATACACAAAATGGTTTGAGTAATCCTTAATGAAATGTCTCTAAGTTAATAATCATATCATTATTTATGAAAACAAAACTTCTGATCTTTTAGAAACATGTTATTTTACATGCAGCAACACTTATATGCATAAGGCTAACATGTTACTATAAGTTTTCCCTTTTACAATTAGCTTGTCGTCAAAAACCAAATATTTCTCATATTAGAACTTTTAGGTGTTCAATATAGGTTCCAATTGTCTCAACACAATGCACCAAAATAAATCATCAAACAAGGTTGAGAATATATATTGAATATGAATCTTCATTGATAATTAAATATTTAAAACTATTCACTGAAAATATTTTTACTATACAATTTGTTTACTGTCATTTTGATATACTTTTTTCCGTATTAGAGAGAATAAGATAATAGTTGGATAAAAAAAAATTGATTCGAAATGCATTGTTTTTATCACATATTGATCATCAAATAAATAAATATGAACAATAAATTTAAAAGGATAATTTATTTATAAAATATAGCAAATTAGCTACCAAATGTATTCAATGAGCTTAAAGTAAAACTAGATCACCTGTATCGACTATGAATGTACTAATTATTTTTGGTGTCCTATAAAATAATATGTTAATATTACATATGAGTCTAAAACATGCATTAAGCATAATATACCAATTAGTTCTGAAGATAAACAAGAGCAAATAATAGAGTTGTCTAAATTAATGAGAAAATTGACAATCAAGATTCTTGAACGAAAGACGCAGATGCTTTTTAAGAGCCCAGTTACATAATTAGTCTCAAATTTTAGAAAAAGTTCAAGTGAGGACAATATGTGAATGCAAATCGGCGAAGGACCCCTTTAATTAAACTCCATTTAATAACGAATCACGAAATGGTAGTTAATTTAGAACGGATTCAAAGATGAAGAAATATTAAGAATAGAAATTAGTGTCGTATACATATATATATATCCATGTCGAGAGATTGCGTGTGATTGGTGGGAAACACCTGCAAGTAAGGAACGTATATATATATATATATATATATATACATATGTATATGTACATTGAAATTAAAGGGGTGGGAAAGGGAACCCACACGCAGCCCCTCTCCACACCCATTTATTCATACCCAGTTGGACACTAGTCTTTTCCTGTCAGTCACCCTCTGCTCCTACCACTCTCTTAACCAACCCCCTTCCTTTCTCTCTCTCTTCTTTCTTTTCATATCTTCTACATATATATATATGTATGTATATGTATGAATGTATAGGTATGAATTGAAGAAGAGATGAGAGAGCTCAGTGTCCGCCTACAAAAACCCATAACTTTCTCACATTCCATCCATTCATTCTAATATTTTAATATTATCTCTAACTCCTAATCATCAAACTGCTCCCCCGCTTGAAGCGGGCTCTCTTTCAGATTTTCTCTCCACATGATAACAATAATGCATGCACCACTGACACTTTACATTACTCTCCATTTAAATATATTATATATATATATATAATATATTATATTATATTTAACCCACAAACCCAGAATAGTAGCCTTACATATGTTAAAATCACACATAGCCAACCCCTAAGAATCTCTGTCCATCTACCTACGTGTCTTGTTCTTTTATTTTTATATAACCTAGATAGTAGCTACGTAGTGAAAAATCTTTAAATATTGTTAAAAAGTTAGTTAAATTAATATATTTTTGCATTAATTTAACTAACTCAATTTTTACCCTACTATCTTATTAAATTTAACTTACTCAACATTAATCCAATTATCCCAACTAAACCAACCGTGTTAACCATGCTTGTAATTGGTATTGTAACCTAACCAATCTTGTAATCGTGGGTTTATTACATGTATATAAACTCTATACAAATTATATTAAATAATTAATAAAAAATATAGAATTTTCTTTTCAAAATTCTCAAGTTTTTCTTCACTCGCGATATGGTATCAAAGCGTAATAGTGGAATTTGCTGAAATCCAGAGCTTTTCTTGTTTGCTCGTTCTTGTATTCTTTGTAGCCCTTTCTTCAATCAATTTCGTTGTTTTTCTTCTTTGACATCTCGACTATGAATCTTGAGATTCGAGGTCATCCCCACAACCTGGTAAATCAGCCATCGACAATTCTATGGGTCCATTTTTCTTGCATCACTAGAATAACCCTGGTTTGATGTTAGTGTCTCGGTCATTAATTATGCATCGTGAAGCTACACGATGTAAATAGCTCTCCTCTAAAGAACAATATAGGGTTTGTTGACAGAGAAAAACTGAAGCCTAGTAACGATGATCAAAATCTTGTGAGTGCGTGGATGAAGAATAACAATATGGTAACTTCATGGATTCTTAATTTGAGTATCTAAAGATGTCATTTTTGTAGCTAGTGGTTCATGAAGTTCTCATAGATAGTATTTTTAGAACTCATAGGTACATTGGTTGAAAGGATAGTTGTTCCATATGTTCCCGACTATATAAAGATATCATTTATATCTTAAGTTAAGTTGATTGTGCGAGGACTCGATTTTTTGTGTGGATCAATTAATTCCATTAACTGAGAGCTCCTTGTCTAACTCTTTCTCTTTAAGGCATTGGCTTTTCTATGTTAATCTTGATTTTTCCTTCATTAAAGATAATTTTTTATCCTTCTTGGCCTCATAATTTTCTTTTACCATTTGGGGATTCAGTTTTTCTTTCTTTTTTTTTTCTTTTATACACAACTAGATAACCTTATCTATATTTACAATTTGCTTCAATCTTATGTAACTCAGATCAAAATAAAGTTTTTGATTTGTTTGAGGAAGCTAGGTTGGTGGTTTTAATTTCCCAAATAAGACAAAAAGTTCAAGGTGCACATGAAAAGTTTTCACATTTGAATTGTGTTTCACTAATTTTCATTCATAAATGTAAACGTATTCCTTAAAGATTTGGCCTCTAAAACGCCAACATTCATTTTTTGCCTCAACTAAAGCATTTAGGAACTTGTGAACAAATAAACTTAAAACTTCGAGATTACAATATGCACAATAGATGGGTGCATGCACTATATCAATATGTAGTTGATAGGCGAAATAATGTACTATACACACGAATAAAGAGTCAAGCGTGTGTGCGTATATATATATATATATATACACACGTATATGTCTACACAGTTATTATAAATGTGGACAAATGGATACGTGTAGAGGGGAAATGGGGAGACCATTTAAGTAATTATCGAATGAATTGAGGAGCGGATGGTTGCATAAAAGAAGAGAGAGAAATTAACATTGAAGGGCGTAGGTTTGACCGTTAATAAAGGACTACAAGGACGGTAAAACACGTGGCCCTCCTGCCTTTTTTAAGTATATTTAATTTAACCCTCTGCCTGCGCCACTGTTAAAAAAATAAAAATAAAAAACAAAAAAGTGAAAAAGTAAAATCAACGTCTCGGTAATCTAATCACGTAATCATGCTTGCCCGACTCTTACTAATTATGACCTATCCCTCCACAAACAAACAAAACTTCGACTGCTTCACCCTAACTTTTTGACTTAAAACGACAATCCCTTATGGTTTACCCAAACCCTCAATGAACTCTAACTATATATATACACATATATTCTTCAAAACATATATATGTATATATATTTATTTAAACACACAGGATATGTTTTGTGCACATAGTTTTATGCCTTGAAACTATTCAATATTCATTTTCCCCACAATTAAAGGGTGATAATTGACTAACCGTCCTCCATAGAGTAAATTTTCTTTACTATTTTTTAATATTTATTCATTAAATAATGATTAAAAAATGTTTGATTTTTATAATCACCATGAGTGTTAATTATTTTACACAAATCCTTCAAGATCTGAACGTTAATAGTCGAAAATGTAGACAATACATATTCAAACTAGTAAATAATAATTTACCACGTATCCTATTAATTAACTATAACTTTACCCCAATTCTACATTATTTACGCTTTAAAAATAAAAGATATGTATTTTTTTGACAGCTTTGGATTGTGTTGTACCTCTTTTTTCGACCGTATTAATGCGTCTGAAATCGTGATGTGAACACCACTACTTAACACATGTTAACATTACATAGTACACATATATAAATTTACTTAATTGGTTTCTTATGCTTATGATTCTACTCTACACACACACACACGCACGCAGGCATATCATATCATAACTACACTATAATTCAAACTACAAGTCTAGTAATTAATATTTGTTTGTGGGCATTCATTATTAAATTGATATAACTATATTGATCTTGTTTTCTAAACATAAAAGAATACTAAGTAGTGTGTTACTCAATCCAAACGAAAAACTAACTAAGACACAAATTTTCTGGCCAAATAAGTGAACAAATTCACCAAGTCATAAGTGTAATAGGAGAGAGTTGTTGAATTTTGATAAAAAGAATATGACAAACCCTGAGAAGATTGTAGGGATATAAACAGAAGCTAAGAAAGGAAATTATATACAAGAAAGTTCAAAGTCAAGTTGTGTTGCAGAATTGTGGGTTGTAGAAAATGAAGACAAATAAGTAGTCAATTTGGGCTAAGATTTTGGGAGCTATAAAGACTCAGTTGGATCCAGGAACCCAGCTTTGTTCAAGGAACTCAGCCTGCATTTTGTTCAATTTAGGAAAATGAGGTTTACATGGTGATATTATTATTATATAAGGTTATATGAATAAGCATATATATTAGAGCACACAACACAAGAAAATAGGTTATAATATATTTAAATGAATGTAAATGTTCTAAAGGGAAACGAAACAGGCAGTGGGGACTGGGATTGCATTGGAGAAATCAGCGGAGCACCCGTGCCTTCTTGGAAACAATTCATGCTTTGGTTATTTAAATTTTCTGAGGAAACAAACACCGTCCTAAACTAGGGAAAGAAAGAGATTTCCAAGAAAAGTAAGCAATTTTTAATAAAGAGGAAAAGGGACACCAACCCATGCTTTGTCTTCTACGGGACTGTTTAGGATTTTAGTTTCTAACATTTGATTTTGCATGCATGCCTCCTCTTCTAATTATGACCTCTCACTCCTGTTTCTTCCAAATTTAAAATATAATATAATATATATATATATCATATATAGAATAAGTAATAAAAATATATACATTAATTATTTTTAAATTTATTTATTCTATTAATTACGTATTTAATAATAAAGTTTAATTGATTATATTAATTATTTTTCAAATTAATTTAATTATTCTATAATTTATAAATATGATTAATTATGCATTTAATTAATATGATCTAACGAATACAGATATAATTTTATTATAAAGAGAAAACAGACATTATTTATGGATATCTGTATATTAATATAATGAAAAAAATATATAAGATAAGAAGAAAATTAAAATAAATAACAACAAATAATCTAATTAACTATAATACAGAACTTCAATTAATAAAAAAAGATTCACATGAAACAATAATAACAATAATAAATAGTATTATGAATTGATTGAGTGATGATATGTATGAATAACTTAAAATTGTGCCATAAACTTGAACAAAATATAACAATATAATAGAAGAACGCAAAAAGAAATCTTTTTTTAAAAGAAATTTTGAATTAAAAATACAAATTAAGACGTCATGAAATTATTCGAAAAGTTTCTCGTAATTACTTGTTTTGTAACCCCAATTCCCTCAGTCCAAGTCCTTCAATCTTATCTTTTTTTAATTTAAAACTCCCTTAAAAACTTTATTTTAATCCAGAATCCAGTCCAATTAGATGCCCAAAATCCTTGAACCCAACTCATTTTAAATGGGCTAAAACAAAAAAGAAAACATTGTCGTTTTCTTCTTTTTCTCCTTTTCCTTCTGGCCCGGTCCAGTTTAAAGCCTCCCAAAAACGTTGTCGTGGAAGGCTCTAAATTTCTTCTCGCTTCACCGGTGAAGAGCGGAGAGAGGGATGGGGGATTTTCAGAAAAGGAGAAATAAGGTAGCAGGGATGTTTGACTGAATAGTGATAAAGACAATTCATAGACGATGCAGCAAGGAGAGCAGCAGATAAGAGGAAGAAGACGTGAAGAAGACTTGAGAAAGAGGAAGGGCGATCTGAAGAAGAAAAGGGAGCCAATTGATTTGGAGTCTTCTGGGTGTGGATTTTGCCTATAAAAGGAGAGGCTTTCGGTGAGAAAAGATAGTTGTAGACAGAAAGCTGAAGACTGGCGCTTCCACAGCCTACATAACTCATCTCGGAAAAGCTAACAATTTATTAAACATGAGACAGTAACTCAAGGTTTACAAGTCCTAACACCAAATGGAGACGATAAAACGTACTTCTTTACAAATAATTTAAGGCGAAATCTTACAAAACAAAAGTACTGACTTCGATCTCTTACAAAACCGCAACTTGGCCACAATAACAAATGGTGGTCACCAGGTTATTAAAAGCCCAGTAAATGAAGCATTATAGCATTCTGTGCATGCATACGGTTCTCAGCTTGAGGAAAGACAATGGAATTTGAGGCCTCAATTACGCCTTCGGTCACTTCTACCCCTCTTTCTGCTGGCAAACAATGCATAAAATAGGCTTTTGGACCAGCCAACTTCATTAGAGTTTCATCCACCTGCAGGTTGTTGCATGCAAAAGCATTTGGGCAATCAATAAATAAAAAGAAATGAACCATCCAGGATGAAATTTGTCCAGATGCCAAATTAGGTATAACTAGAGGGAAAAATGTAACGATGATTGTTCAATACCATTCCAAAGCTCATCATTTTTGCAACACATATTCAATTACAATAGGTACTTAGAAATCAAATTTTGACATTTAAATTAGGTAAACCAAATCTATGCTATGTTTTGTAACAAATTCAGAATGTCAAATTGATTAGCAAATTCACACTTAGTTTAGTTAGGAAAACAGGTAAAAATTCCACATGGAGTTAAAACAAGAATTTGGAATTTACCATCTCAATTCCAAATGGAACTCCATATGAAAATTTTTTCATTTACGTAGCACTCCCGTCATATTCCTTTTTATCTTTTGAGATTGGAGTAGAGACAGTACTTTGAGCTAGATGTTATGCCATTTGAGCTAGATGTTCTTGGCTCATTATCTTCTGGTTAAAATATGTGTATATTAGCAAATAAATTCCATACAAATTCTGGATTTAGTCTGCAGTAAAACAGCATATATTCAATTCATCTTGAATTTAGATGCATACTGAAGTTACTTTGAAATGAAGAGTTTATTCAAGTACCTCAAGATTTGGAGGGAAAATAAACTCTCAGGATCCTACAACTATAATGGAATAACTGGTACTCATCATAAATCCTCAAATCTAAATATTCCTAGTATCTTAACTATCATAGTTATCATTCATACATAGTGCACATTGAAATGAGTTTAAAATGCTTCTTCACCACACTTTAAACTATTAACACAAAAATAAAGAAATTTCTCTATGCTTATGCACTTCTCAATCTGGTACCCAGGGACTTTCTAATTAGAGTAGTCTTTGGAATTTC
Organism: Carica papaya; assembly: GCF_054855325.1. Classification (NCBI taxonomy): domain Eukaryota; kingdom Viridiplantae; phylum Streptophyta; class Magnoliopsida; order Brassicales; family Caricaceae; genus Carica; species Carica papaya. The sequence continues at coordinate 10,103,962 of NC_142309.1, read as the reverse complement.
AAAGCAATCATTTTCTTGAAAGATGCCACAACACACTTAAATCACATATTGCTAAAAACTGATTTCAGAATAGATAAACATGAAAAAAAAATTTTATGTCATATAGTCTGAAATCAACATCAAAACACAAACCTGAAATCCTTGAAATGCTTGACGGCGATATGCAGCCTCTTCCTTCTGCCCCATGCTGGCCCACACGTCTGAGTAAACAACATCAGCTCCTCTAACAGCTTCTTTTGGATCATTTGTAATCTCAATCTTGCTTATTCCAGCCTGTTTTGCCTTTTCAACTGTCTCCTTACCTGGTTCAAAACCTTTGGGACAGGCGCAAATAAAATGGAAAGGAATAACAGATGCCAGAAGCAACCAAGAGTGGACAATGTTATTTCCATCTCCAATGTAGACAACCTGGATTTTGCGTTGGCATCAGGTTCAGATTATAATCACACAGCCAGATAGAGAACATAGACAGAAACAGCAACCATTAGAATCTGCATAATAATCTACCTTAGTTCCTTCCAATTGACCGATGTGTTCAATAATTGTAAGGGCGTCGGCCATTATTTGGCAAGGATGGTTATAGTCTGTTAGACCATTGATGACAGGTACAGTTGCATACTTAGCCAGATCAAGAATGTCCTGAAACAGAACAAAGTAGATTGCATTTCTAGTTTTTACTTCGAGAGAAAATTGGGAAAACCAGATTTGACAAAGACGCAACATATGACAATTGGCCAATTGAACCACTGTTACTAAGTGAATCAGCACAAAAAAATAAACGAACAAGAAAAGTGAGAATCATGGACATCTTCCCAGGAGACACGTGAACTAAAAATCTTCCAGACATTTCTATCTAGCAATATATAGGTGTCAAAACTCAAAAAATCTATGATCTAAAGATTACAAAAGCAATAAAATGGGTTAATCAGAACGAAAATACACAAGAGAATACATATAAAAAATGGTTCTACTTCAAAAAAATTGTCAATCTTCATGCACAATGCTATTAATAATTGTAGAAGATATAAAAGGGTAGATATCAAATTCATTCATAGCCAAACAGTGTGAAATAGCAGATAAAACAACTCACAAACATGAAAAACTCACCATCATACCTGATGAGCAAACAAGCGTGCCATAATGATGTCATTGTAGCGAGATAAAACACGAGCAACATCACGAGTTTCCTCACGCTTTCCCATCTGGATATCATCAGGTCCTAAATATATGGCATGGCCCCCAAGCAAGAAAAATCCAGTCTCAAATGAAACACGTGTTCTCATTGATGGCTTTGCAAAAATCATTGCCATGGTCTTCCCTTTAAAAGGAAGAAATGTTCTCTCTCCCGAGTTTAGAAGTGCCTTGACCTCCGCAGCCTTGTCTAAGATCTTAATTATGGTGTCTTTATCAAAATCACTAATGTGCAGAAAATCTTTGAGTTCCTTTTTTGCTGCAAAAAGCAAACAAACAAACAAACAAGACGACATTACGCTAGTGTCTAGCATATTATTTTGTTCTTTTTCAAGAATCCACTGTGGGGGAGGAAGACGCACTGCTCCAATGTTCATTTAGAAATTGTGCTTTCACGTTTCAGCATCAGAATTCAAGAATTACTTTCTTTGGTCATGATTATTGTCAGAATGAGTAACCAGAAACCATGTAAACAACATGGATAAATTATTTCTTGTAGCTCTTACGGAAATGAAAATACTTCCTTTGGCTACTTTAAATGCAACCATAAATGCTCCGGACTGTTAAATCTCTTAAAAACAAGGTAATGGTAGACAACTTGTTATATCTTTTTATCACTAAAAATATAATTAGTCCTTGAGGATATGAAAAATGTTTGAATCAAAACTTCTTTCGCCTCCAACCGGATGAAGAAAATGCACTAATCGAGCAATATTTGCGTAGATTAGTCAAATAAACTTAATGCCTACATTGTCAATCATTCCCAAAATTTCTTGACCAAACGCGCAGAACACTAGAACCTGAGTCGAGCACACACATGCAGGAAAGGCTTATTCTATGTTTTCTCACCATTGAAATAATAAAATACCTAAAACCCAAAATCACAAATAGTTCAAAATAATTCAAAGAATCGCAATTGAAAAAAAGGGGAGGGTTGAAAAGAACGAAACCAGATCATAACAGAAAACATTAATAATGTGAGAAGAGAATACAGACCTTCGACATCGACCAAAGCGGAAGGTGAGGTAGTGGAGGAGTCCTGGCAGGAGAGTCGTCGCCCGGTAGCCGAGAAAGTGGCCGGAGAGAAGAATGATACACCGGGAAATCGGGATGATTTGCGAATATTCTTACCGGAGAAAGAGGAAGAAGAAGACAGAGGAAGCTTGCTTGATTGAACTGCATTTTGGCAAGAAATAGCCGCCATGACTGTTCCTCGGTAGTCAGGGAAGGTGGAAGAATTTAGTCGAGGAGAGTAGTATCAAGTGGTTTAAAGAGAGAGAGAGAGAGAGAGAGGGGCATTTTATATGGTGCGAGTTGGCGTGGATGCCCTCGACTCATTAGTGTTTGTTTATTTATTTATTAGTTTTTTAAAAAAATATTTAAAAGTTTTAAACATAGAAATAAAATTTAATATGATGATCATAATAATTAATTAAAAAAAATTTGAAACTCGTATTAAAATTCTTATTTTGTCGTTTACCTGGAATTGATGGTGGTCGTTAAATAAACAAATCTTTACATCAAGATTCATCCAACAATCAAACAAAATATATTATTTATGACATGGAAATAAAATTTCTTTGTTCCAACAATAAAACAAAATACATAAATAAGATTGTATTAGGCATCTGCCATCAATTTTGATTAGAAAGAGGGAAGCAAACCCTTGGCTCGGCATGTATCAACAGCTTCAGTAAACATTTGGTCTAAGCTGTATTTGAATTCAAAACCCAATTCCTTCAATCTTTTTGAACTGAATATTACATTCTCCAGTTTCTCTTCCTCCACATCTTTGAACCTGACACGCCCATATATATATATATATATATCATCACAAAAATTTACCCTTTCAAACAAATTTGTAAAGATTAGAAGAAATGGCTTACTTTGTAGGGATGTTGTATTGTGGGTATTTTTGTCTAAGCAATTTTGCAATATCAAAAATGGTGGCTTCCTGAGAGGAACAAATGTAGCGGCCCTGTGCTTGAGGGTGTTCAAAGAGAAAAATATGAGCATTGCAGAGGTCATCCAGATGAACAAACTGGCCTTGTTTTATTATTGAATAGTGAGCTTCGTTTCCTGCAATTTAAATTCACAAATTGATAATCAAAGTAATTTATTAAGTGAAATTTTAATTAAAATATTAATTAGTAAAACGTACTGGTAATTGGAGAAAGCGCAGTGATGAGACTGGGTGGCATTGTTTGCATAATGAACGAACCCACAACAAGAGGGGGTATAATACTGATAAACTCAATGTGGTTTTCTTCAGCAACTTCCCAGGCTGCTTTCTCTGCGAGAATCTTTGACACGAAATACATCTATACATATATAAATGTGCATACAATTAATTAATTATGAATATGAAAATTGGCAAAAAGAACAAGCAAAATGGGATTATAGTAACTAAACTACTGACCCATCCAGTCATCTTCTTCTCCTGGATAAATTCCAAATCACTCCAACAACTTTCATCATAAACTGGTTTCTGGTGCTGTTCGACATTAACAGTTCCTGCTGATGAAGTAAATACAAGTCTTCTCACTGTTTTTGCCTTCGCACAAGCTTTCATTATGCTCAAAACACCTTCAACTGTCGGCTTTATCACTTCATTCTGCCAAAATTATTTTTGTTTAATACCTATAATTAAGTTAAGTTCATGGGCAGTTACGAAATTTGAGATACCTCGGGATCTTTGGACTCAAAATCCATAGGAGTAGCAACATGAAACACACCGGTGCAATCTTGAATTGCTTCATCGAAGCTCCCTTCTTCTCCTAAATCAGCCTTCCATAGACTAAGATGGGTTTTGGCATTGGGTAACTCTATCAAGTGCTTCACTTTTTTCTCATTATCTGTCCCAAAAATTTTTCAAAAAATAATAATACAAAACGGGAGCTAAAGCAATAAATATCATAGTAAAATAATAAATGAAAAATGTGATAATTAGAAATGAAGCAGACCAGGGTCACGCGCGGTGGCTCGAACCATATAACCGCGCTCTAAGAGCCTCATAACGAGCCAGGAGCCAATGAACCCAGACGCCCCGGTCACGCACACTGTCTCTTTGTTGTTTCCCATAATTTTTTTTTTTTTTTTTTTTTTGGTTTTCTTACGTCTTTACACGTGAGATTATACGTACATACATATATATTAGTATGTATGCATGTATATATATATATAGATGGATTTTTGAAGGTGGCATAGCATGCATCTAACTTTCTTGACGATAGTTAGGCATGAGCTACCAGGAACGCGTCGTTAGATGGTAAATAGCACGTGCGTTTGTCGCCGCCTAAACTTCATAATTTGCTTTCAGTTTTTTAACCAAGCAAAGCTTGGTCTTGTCTCCATTTCTTGAAATTACACGTATAACTAAAAACCACCATTACCTACTAAACCAAACTACTTTTTCAATCAAAATAACATAACTCAGTATTGAATTTGAGAATTGTTTAGATTTTAATTTCCTGAATTAAGAACATGATATAAACTTAAATGATAATTGTATTTTAATTTCAAATCAATTTTATGTTTAAATCAAGTTAGATATTTATATAATTTTTCTACAGGAAAGTGGAAATATAAAACTGTCATTATTTTATATATTGAGTCTGGGTCAATGGAGTTGGTTCGAAATTTTAATGAACTTATCCTGAGCTTATGGCAGATTAAGATTTTTTCTATTCATAAATGGGTCGTGTTTGTATTTTACAGAACCTATCCAAAATCGATGCATTGTCATCTTTATGTCCTACCAGTTTTCAAGGTTATATGTATCAGTATATATGGAGAAGTCAATTTAGAAAGGAAGATGATACTTGTTCTTCAACGGGTGTTAATTGCCATCTGCAGATGATAGTCTTACACTACAATGCAAAAAACTAATAGAGCTGTAGTGTAATTATATATTTGTTTGAAAAAAAAAAAAAAAAAAAAAAAAAAAAAAGAAAACCTACAACTGGCTTTTCTTTGGTAAGCTAATGGATTACCATAACTTACATACAAACATAAAGCCTTATTACCACATAAGTTTTCACTACAGGCTCAAACTAGACTAGTTAAAAGGCAGCAAAAATATCAGCTTTTCAGGGCATGTTCCTGAAAGATTTTGTTTAAATAATCATTCCATCTCGAATTGTTGCATTCTTCAGTATGACTGTGATTCCGGACCTAATGTAAAATCCGTCACTAGCTCTGTCTGCTTCTTCAACACCCTGACAAGTTGTAGAATATCGTTCATGACTGTTAGCATCTTGTAATATATTTCGGTTGTTTGAAATTTTCAAGAATCAAGGAACTGGAAGCTATACTTACATCAGCATTTGCAATGACCACATCCTTCCCTATCTTGGCATTCTTGTCGATAATGCAATTCCTTCAAAATGAGAAATAGATGAGCATCAACAAAAACTTATGCGTTAACATTTTCCCCTTTATATTACACAGATACATGTCTATAAATATATATACTTGACAAATATTTTCTCGCAACAAAATACTTTTACATAATTTTCATAGCATATTTCAACCATTAAAATATGCTGTCTTCTAGATAAAATTTGATTTGAGGACTCTGCAGTCATTTTTGCAGTCTGGGCAATGCTGCCCTGTACCACCGTGTGCCTTCACAGAGTCTCACCTGATTTTGGTATTCTGTCCAACACCAATTGGAACCTTTCCTTCTGCAAGGAGAGAAGCAATTTCAGAATCCGTTTGATAGTAGTCTGCACCCATCATCATAGTATCCTGCAGGAATATACAAACTCAAATTGCAAATAATCAGTGCATGCCTTAAAAATAGAAAAGATTACAAGTAATGTCCAGGTGTTAAAAAAGTTACCCATGTGAACAAACGAAAATAATGGCCACTTTGGTTTATAATAGAGGATAATTATATCATGATAATAAAATAAGAAATGGAGCAATTTATGAGGAATTCTTTTGGAGAGGATACTTTCCCTTTTCTTCTGCGACCTTGGTTTATCATGCAACTTGCATTGAGAAATGGTTGCATAAAACCACAAACAAACTAGCTTTGGAGAGGTGGAACACAATGGTTATAATATTTATCCTACTAAATTAGCAAGAGCACTTTTTTATAGAGTTTGTTTCCGCTGGAACTGAGGAACTGATTCCTGGTGGTGCCAATTTCATCAACTAGAACACTATGATATTTGCCTTTCCATTGGAGTGCGTCTACTTTCAAATGTGAATTGTCCTGGATGTAGTTAGGTATTGTAACCTTGGCTCTGGGTTCCTTTGTTTATCAACAGGTCTTACTATGTCTCTCTCTAAAGAAAGATGAAAAGGAAAATTGGCTCACCTTAAGCTCCACTCCAGACTCCAAACGTGAACGCACACCCACTATAGTGTGTTCTATGCTGCATTCTCGCAAGAAGCAACCATGTGAAATTATAGCATCTGTAATCTGCAATAGCTCGGTTGTGAGGTTGCAAGAAGCAATTAAAATCACACCCTCATTGAAACTCAAAAGCATACCCTGCATCTATCAACTTTGGTAGGTGGCAAGAATCTTGGAGATGTGAAGAAAGGTGTCTTCGGATCATAGAATTCAAACTTTGGGGGCTGTATGAAAATACACTACCTTATTAGCCCAGATTCAAACACACAACAAAAACATTATGAAATACTTACAAATGAATTATCTGTGACTCAACAAGGTACACAGTTATTACAAATAGGGCTAGAGAATTAATAGAGATAAAAGGTTTTGTTTGGTATATAAAAATATTAAATTTTCATGTCGTACACTCATATATGTTCAATATCAATACATGTGCTAGTTTAAAATGAAATCACAGTTTGAAAAATATTAATGAAATGTGGCTTGAGTTTGAAAAGAATGAAAAAACTCTCTTTCTTATGTTTTGCTTTTATACTTAAAAATACCAAACAAACACATCACTATATACAACTAGAAAACATTTTTATATGCTAAATGGAGCATATGCATAATAGTATAACCAACCTGTTCAGTGAGGGCCAAGTTCGAGTCAAAAAAGGACTTTATTGTTCCAATATCCTCCCAATAATCATTAAATAAATATGCCTGTAAATATAGGAGACCCGTGAACTCAGCAGTTTGATCATTTCATCTCTATATTAAATTAATGTATTCAAACTCAAGACCAATCAGTATTGAAAGACCACAAGAAAAGAAAATATATGATGAAAATCATTCCTTAAATTTTACATACTTGGACTTTGTGATCTGTCACGGCGGATGGAATAATTTCAGACCCAAAGTCATTGCAAGTGGGATAGCTTGATTTCAAAAGGTTTAGCAGAACCTCAGTCCTAAATACATAAACCCCCATTGATGCAATATAAGGGAATTTGGCAGATTCATGCCTGGATAGCCCAAGAACGGTAGTGTCAACTTGCTGCAATGCAAATATCAAACAAACAAGCAGAAAAAATTAGGCAAAAGCTAGTATACCATAACAGCTGCAGAAAATATCTATGACAAATCTCAGTTAGCACAATTAAAACCCTATCTTGTAACAATAAATTCCAGAGGTGTCTACCATTGCTTTCAGGTCATTGCCTTTTGGTTTCTCAGCAAATTGGATTATTCGTCCGGATTGGTCAATCTTCACCAGTCCATAATCTGATGCACGGCTGCAAAAAATAATAGTATAAGTCTACTTTTAATCACAGAGCCCTACCCTACGAGAGCATGCATGTGGGCTTGGGCATCCCAATGTTGCCATTTTAGCTACCAGATCACTTAAAACCTACCATTGCCACTATCTACATCACGTCAATGACATACACTACACAAACCACTAGTACTGTCATCCTACCCACTGGCAACATTTACCACTTTACTGGAAGCAGAACTCTCCTTGTCTTTTTCAAATGCCTATTATGTCATCCATGATCTCCCCATCATGCCCATGGCCTGATGGATGATAATTAACATGCTCACCTATATAAACTGATCAGGAGGAATAGCAGATGCTAATCAAGCTCAAATAAACTTTTTGTACGTTCAGGTCTCTTAAAGTTCTTGCTTCACTTGCACATCAAAGTGTCCTTCCATGAAATAAGCATAGATGCTATTTGATTGCAAGTGTTAGACCATGCAAGACCGAGAACCCCATCACGATTGCCATTCCTTTCCAATCTCTTTCTAGTTCCAACACAACCAAAACTAATTATAGAACTAGAATTCATAGAGGTAACATCAATGCATGATTAATGTCCTCAACACCAGAAATGTATTTCATCCAGAAACTGAAGATGTTAAACCCAAAGGAAATGGCAGATTACTGAGAGATCAGAACCTTAAATATTGTTCTCTTAGTTTAAATGGCATATTCAGAAAATACAAGTGTTGTTATGATCTTTTCCCAGAGAAAGGAAATGCAATAGTATAAAGGTGTATACCTGTCATCCATGGGTACACATGAAACTGTAATGTCAGCATTAGTTTCAATATGTTTCTGCAGCAATAATACCATTAATAAGCAACATTATTCCATTTAAAATTCTTAAAACATATTAGATAAAAGAATATCTTAATGCATGTTACAGAAAAAAAAAATGAAATAGATGCGCAAAATTCCAGCAGAAAGTGCGATAGTAATACCTGCACAAATTCCATATAGTCCATCCGATATAGATGATCGCCAGATAAGATCAGTACATGCTCAACATTTTTGTTCTTTGCACTCTGAATTACTCACTTAAGTCTCAGTCAGTATACTTTCATGTCTCTTGGTTAAGAATTACTAGCATGAAGTCAAAAGTCTAAGCAATCACCTCAAAGACCCATATGAATTGCCTCACAGCATCTGCTGTTCCTTGGAACCAAGTTTTTCCTGTTTCTCCTGGTGTTAGAGTAGCAGCTAAAACCTACTTGTCAGATCAACAGAATCCAGTCAGAAAGTTTCAAAATCTGCAATTTGTAGATGTGTGGAAAAATGGCAGAGCTCCTCGAGGCAGCCTTTTCACGTATAGCATAATAACAAAGCATTTTGTAGTTTAAAGATAATTTTGTCTCAACTATGCAGTTTTAACATACTATATTTTGCTAAAAAATAATCTTACCTCAACAAATCCATCTCCAAAATTCACACCATTTCCAAAATTGTATGTGCGAGCAAGGTGACGATTGAGGGAAAAGGAGTTGAACTGAGTTAAAATAAATATCTTTCTTATACCACTGTTAATGCAATTGCTCATTGGGATATCAATCAACCTATAACAACCCCCAATAGGAACCTGCATGCCAAACAAAAAAAAAATTATGGTAACACTCAGAATCCAAATTTGAATTGAATACAACCTCTTATTCTTTCCTTTAAAAAATAATATTTCCTTAAACAAAAGCAAGCATATTTAGCATGTTTCTTTATTTACAAATGATTTATGGAACCCACTAATCATGACTCTTGTTTCCAGAACTTAGGCAGCTAGGCAATTTTTAAATAATCCAGTGATTATCGTACTAATTAAATTCGTAGGAAATCAGGAGTTAGTAATCTCTCACCGCTGGCTTTGCCCTTCGGCTAGTAAGAGGAAACAGACGTGTACCAGCTCCTCCACCCAATATGATGGATGCTACATTCTTCGGATCTGCTTTCGGTGTGGTGAAAAATGGTCTCTTAAATGTCTGTTATCTCAAAAATCAAAACCAATAGTTAGAATAGTTGCCGGATTCAGGGAAAAGGAAAAAGAATCAGATTGCAGCGAATTTCTGACAGCTTATCGACAAAGTATTAAAAAAAAAAGGAAAAGAATATTCACTTTGATGTAACCTATGACTATACTCACCATGAATTCTTTGTCAATATCTGAAGTAATAAGAGAGTAAGCAACTCCGCGCTTGATCCGCGTAGCTTTTCTTTCAATTTTCAAATTCTGCGAGAACCGACCGCTCCAATCTCTGTTCCGCAGACGGCTCATGACACTCTCGCCCCAAAACATGCTAACTCCATTGCTGATACCTCCTTTGCTAATGGCATTTGTAACAGTGAATGCCGCAGAGCAGGAATCCATTGGTGAAATAGTGAGCAAATCAGAACAGCTAGAGATGACAAATGCCTAGAGATTGGAGTATGGAATTTAAAAAGATGAGAAACTCTTTGATCAGGAAAAAAAGATGAAAATGAGTTGTTTTTTATTTGAAGTTATGGGTTAGGGAGCCTTGCAGCAACCCTGGAATTTAATAATGAAGTGATGAAGGAAACGGAAGATTCAACACTCTTCTGTGATCTGCTGCTCACCGTTGGTCTCCTCACCATGCGGGCTCTACGAGCTTCACCATGTGGCAGTTCACCACACTTTCATTCATAAATACTTATAGCATTTCATTTATCGACGTAGTCATTACGGAATTTCAACTCTTTAACTTTCGTTTATTTACTAATTATATACTCGTAATGGAATTTCAGTATATTATTATTATTATTATTATTATTATTATTACTATGTAGCATTAAATAACTTGCACTAATGTTCTTTTTTATTTTATTTGTCTAAGTTTTTTTATTCTTTTATATAATAAAGATTTCAGCTAAGATTTTTCTGCTAACATAATAACAAATGACACGATATTAATTATTGATATCCAAGTGTATGGAGTTGAGGAGGAAGGAGATAATAGAATTGAGAAGAATTTATGATAATTGATTTTCTATGTTTACAAGTTTTTTTGGTCAATTAATTTTGAATTATTATTATTTTTTATATTTCTATCATTTTTAATAAGTCATTATGATTCAATAACAATATAAAGATTAAAATATCTATAATAAATTATCTAAATTGATGTTTATGAATTTCGTTACTAATATTCAACAATATTAAACAAAAAAAAAAACTAATTAATTAGTATAATCTAAATCAAACATAATATTCATCAATTACATGATAACGAAGGTCATGATATCCAATTAACTATTACAAATTCTTTCTAATTTTATCCACCTTACCTCTTAATCTTTATTCTTCTATTTAATTTATACTCTACTTTTGTTGCAAAGATTATATTTACCATATATTGGTGTATCAAAACCCTCTATTGATGTGAATAATATTCTTGTTGAGTACTCTAGTCAAGATCTGAATTGCAAAACTGTTATCCAATTTGCATGTAGAGTCATTCTCAAACTGAATAGCAGTCTTACAGTTCAGATTCTGACTAGAGTCCTCGACAAAAATATTGTTCACATCAATATTAATTCCTACATGGTTCTAGCAATACAGGCTTATTTAGAGAATGATTAAAACGTCAACATCTAACATGTTCACAAAGAAAGTAATTGTTACGCTGACCACTTAGCTAATCAAGTTTTCTCGTATTCTCTTGATGTTCAGACTCAGCAATCTCTGTTTGCAACACTCCCTAACATTGTGAACGAAAACCTCATTGGTGTTTCTTGGTTTAAAACGTGTTTCTTATAAATCTTTAATTTTTGTTTTCATTTTCCTCCTTTGTTAAAAAAAAAAAAAACCTCTACTGAGATCTTAACTTATATTATGGTGATGGCCAATTATAAACCTACAAATTTTATAATTAAAAAATATTTAATAATTTGATAAATCAGCAAAAAAAATTTACCATAAATTAAAGAATTTTTAGGATAAAAATATATGTCATTATGCAAGCAATCTCTAACTATCTTCATGAAATAGAAAAGAAAAATGAGTTCTAGTATGAACTATTAGTGATACGTCATTAAATCAATCGTCAAATGCAATAATTTGATATAATTATGTAACAGCTTTACAATTGATTGATGTAAATATTTATTATTATGAATAACCAAATGTAATATATTAATTTCATTATGTACTGTGTGATTAAATAAATAAATAAATTCATAATGTAGTAAAAAGTGTGTGACATATTTTTAAAAGGAATTAGGATCATAGTACAAGGGGGTCATAATAGTTGAGAGCTAGTAACTAAGTTGTTAATTACTAATTGCAAGATGGCATATTTGGGACACTTGTGATATACTTCATTGATACTCACATTCATGAGTTTCGTACTTAATTTAGTAAATATCTATATATAGTACACTAATATGTATGTAACATCCCAAAATAGGATTTTAATGTAATTTAAAATTAATAAATATAATTTTTTAATTTTTTCTAATTTAATTTAGAGTAAAAATGAAGTAAAAATTGAAGGATGATGAAATTGAAAATAATTTTGGGGAAAGTGGGTGAAAAATTGGGTTATGGGGGTATGTTTGAAAGAAAAATCAGAAATCGACGGTCAAATTACAATTTAAGAAAGTTATCCCACGTTGGAGGTCAGCAGCTCCGACGAACCAGGACGTGCTGCGTGGCAGCGGACGCTGATGCAGTGTCACGCGGGGGGGACTACGCGGGCGATCCGCGTGCCCGCGATCGAACGGCTCAGATCTGTTCCCGCGAGCTCAAACGACTCATATGCGTTCCCTTCCCAAACGAGATCGGACGGTCAGATTTGAATGCGATAGGACGGTCCATATTAGATCGTGATGGACGCCCTAGATTAGATCGCGATGAACGGCTTAGATCCACTCTCTATTTAATTATGATCAGACGATCCAGATCAAATGTGATGGATGGCCTAGATCAAAAGGGGATGGATATAAATAAACTCCATCCATACCAAATCCTAATCCTAGCCGCAAGACCCCATCGCCGGAGAAGAAGACCTAGTCGCCAGGAAGGAGACCGCTGCCACCCGCTATTGCACCGGAGCCCTTTACGACCGTCAAAAAAGGTAAAAATTTCTCCTTTTCCTTGGAATTCAATTCTAAACACACCTATAGCCAAATTGGAGCAAAAGTAGCAGCCAATTGGCCGAAAAAAGCAGGCAAAACCTAGCAGTACTGCCGCGAGAAATTTCACAAAACGCCTCCGATAAGGTCCTTCCCAATTCTCGTTCTATGTAATTTTTTCACCGTTGTAATCATCGTGTTCTTCTCTACAAGAGTACTGGAGCAAAACACCCAACCACAACGTAAGCCGGAAGAGCCGCCGCATCGGAGAGCCCCGACGCCGATGAGTTTCGATTTTTTATATTTTTTTAGCCAACCAAGGCCCTTTAACTTGTTTTCTCATAGGGATCGATGCAGAATCGGCTGAATTCGGCAGAAAATGGCCGAAAACAGTCGATCCGAGGTGGATCGCCGCCACGGGCAGCGGCACCGTCGCCGGAATTGGCTAAGTGGGCTCTATGACTGATTTTGGGTTTGTTTGGGACATTTATAGGTACTATTAGCGCGTTTTAATTCTCAAAGAAAAATTCAGGGAACCCAAGAATCGCTTGTAGGCGAGGTCGAACAGCTTAGTTTTTCGGACATCAAATCAAGTAAGGATCCCTCACCCTATTCCCTATCATAGAATTGAAGTTTAAATAAATAATAATACGATATTTTATGTGAATTTAGAAAATGTGCATAATTAATTATGGATTGCTAATGGAGTGAAAATCGAAAATTCTCTATTGTTGCTTTGTTAATTGTTTTATAGTTTAAATGCATGATAGTACCTTATTAATTGATTTTATGGCTTTGAATGCATCTATAGTTTATTCTATGTGTTTACCATTGAATCGAAAAAAATGAAGGTTAAACGGTAAAAATTGTATGATGAAATGAATAGATGAAACGGTAGCCTTATTGAATATCCTAGGAGATGGTGGACGGACCGAGTACATAAGGAACCCTACTGTGAACGTTGTCTTATACCAGACGGGGGTATGAAGACTTGACAATTTGGCGTTCAGACCGAACGGGGTATGGGGATGGCTCGTTTCACCTTCATACTGGATGGAGTATTGAGGTTTGATAAATTGGCATTCATACCGGATGGGGTATAGGGACGGCCCGTAATTAAGAATGTTAAATGAAAGGGTTCACGTGTAGCGGAGATATCCCTATGAACTCCCATGAATACCAGCAGGCTGGTAAAAAAAGTGGCAGTTGTTATTTAATTTATTAACGATGGATATAGAATTATAATATGTGTTATGTTGCTAATTATACATGAAATCATGATCTGTACAATGTTATGGTCTGTATATGTTGTTTTATAAATTCCACTACAATGAATGGACGGTAAATGATTTTATGATTGATAAATGAATTTGCTAAATTTAGTGCTCCATTAGTGTTTTTTTTTTATTTTCTACCAATCTTACTTATGTGTCGGTGATATAGTGTGATGTCCTTACTAGGCTAGTGTAGCTAATTCCTTATTTAACTATTTCATATTAAGATGATCAAGTTCCAAAGCCCGAAGCAGTGCTTGATATGAGTTAAGGAGATTCGTAATTTTTTGGGGATGGTGGGTTATTACTGCAGGTTTGTGGAAGGGTTTTCTAGTCTAGTTGCTCCTCTAACTCAGCTCACAAAGAAGAATGTCAAGTTTGAGTGGAACAAAAACTGTGAAAGAAGTTTTTTAAAACTAAAGAAGCGGTTGACTACTGCACCTGTGTTGGCCTTGCCGAGCGGATCGGGTGGATATATAGTTTACAGTGATGCCTCCTACCTAGATCTGAGTTGTGTTTTGATGAAGCATGAGAATGTTATAACTTATGGGTTCAGACAGCTGAAGAGTCATGAGAAAAACTATCGCACCATAACTTAGAGCTTGCCATAATCATACACGCCTTGAAGACTTGTCATCATTATTTATATGGGGAGACCTTTAAGATCTATACCGATCACAAGAGTTTGAAATATATATTCACTCAAAAGGATCTCAACATGCGTTAGAGAAAGTTGATAAAACTTCTCAAAGACTATGATTGCGACATCTTGTATCACCCGGGTAAGGGCAACGTGATACCCGACGCACTCAAAAGGGAAAGTGCAGGTACATTATCTCATTTGATGGTTTCAGAATATAGGCAGATAGGGGCCGCACAACAGGTACGGCTTCAGGACCTGAGGAGAGTCACATGTTTGGGCCACTTGACTGTTCAGCCTGAGTTAATCCAGAGAATAAGGAAAGTTCAGTCCGCCGATTCCACCCTAACAGCCCTAAAAAAAGATACAAAATAAGGAGTTAACCTAGAATTTCGAGTCTCCGTCGATGGGTTGCTCAGATTCCAGGACAGGATGTGTGTTCCAAGTGATAGTGAGTTAAAGAATAACATTATGACAGAGACCCATAACTCAAAGTTCGTCATGCATCCTAGAAGCACTAAGATGTACCAAAGTATGTGACCCCGATTTTGGTGGAACGAGATTAAAAAAGATATAACTGATTTTGTTTCTAAGTATTTGGTATGTCAGTAAGTCAAGACAGATTATCAATGTCCAGGTGGGTTACTTCAGCCATTACCAATCCCAAAGTAGAAGTGGGAACATATCACTATGGACTTCGTGACAGCATTACCTAAGGCATGCTCAGGACATAATGCCATCTGGGTAATTGTTGACCGGCCACCAAGTCTTTCCACTTCTTGGCCAGCAGGATGACCGATCTCTTAGACAAATTAGCAAGAATGTATATCCGAGAAATAGTCAGATTACATAAGTGCTAGTAACAGTAGTATCCGACAGGGACCCCAGGTTCACTTCTTGATTTTAGTGTAGCTTTCAGCAAGCCATGGGAACGAAACTGTCCCTTAGTACTGCATTCCACTATCAGATCGATGGACAGTTAGAAAGAATAATCCGTACACTTAAGAATATATTCCGAGCTTGTGTTCTTGACTTCGGGGGCCATTAGGATGACCATCTATCCCTGATAGAGTTTACCTACAACAACAGCTACCAAGCGAGTATTAGCATGACTCCGTATGAGGCGTTATATGGCATCCATGCAGATCACTGATTTATTGGGAAGAAGTGGATGATAGAAAACTATTCAGCCCAGATCTGGTAGAGGAGACTATATCCAAAATAGCTAAGATCAGGAAGAACATCCAGATGGCTCAGAGTAGACAGAAGAGTTATGTGGACACTCGAATGAGGGATTTGAAATTTGAGAAAGGTGATCGGGTGTTCTTTAAGGGCACTCATTTCAAGAAAATCAGTAGATTCGGCAAGAGGGAGAAACTGAACCACTGATTTATTAGACCATTTGAAATCTTAGACAGAATTGGTACTGCTGCCTACAGACTAGTACTACCTCCAGAACTTTACAAGGTCCATAATGTGTTTCATGTGTCCATGCTATACAAGTACAATCTGAACCCCTCTCATGTCTTGGCCTACGAGCCTTTTCTACTCTAGGAGGATCTGTTTTACGAGAAGTACTGGTTGACATTGTGGATCGAAAGAGCATATTACTCTACAACCAAAAAATTCTATTTGTAAAGGTCATATGGCAGAACCACACATCGAGAGAGGCTACATGGGAGCTAGAATCAGACTTCAGAGTCCAATATCCCCAGTGTTTGATTGAGAGTGGGAGAGACAAATTTGAGGGATCAAATTTCTTTTAAGAGGGGAGAGTTATAATACCCCAAAATAGGATTTTAATATAATTTAAAATTAATAAATATAATTTTTTAATTTTTTCTAATTTAATTTAGAGTAAAATGAAGTAAAAATTGAAGGAGGATGAAATTGAAAATAATTTTGGGAAAAATAGGTGAAAATTTGGGTTCTGAGTGTATTTTTGAAAGAAAATCAGAAACTGGGATCAAATTATAATTTAAGAAAGTTCTGTCACGTGGGACGCCCGGTCAGCAGTTCCGACGAACTAAGACGCATCGCATGGCAGCGGACACTGACGCAGTGCCACGCAGGCAATCCGCGTGCTCGCGATCGAACGACTCAGATCCGTTCCCCTGCGCACGAACGACGCAGATGCGTTCTCTCACCAAATACGATCGGACAATCTAGATTAGATCGCGATGGATGGTCTAGATTGAATCGTGATGAACGGTACAGATCCACTCCCTATTTAATCGTGATCGGATGGTCCAAATCAAATGCAATAGACGGCTCAGATCAAAAGTGGACAGCTATAAATAACCTTCATCCACACCAAACCATAACCCTAACCGCCAGACCCCATCGCCAAAGAAAAAGTGGCTAACCGAGACCATTTAACGTGTTTTCTCTCATATGGATTGATGTAGAATCGGCCGAATTTGGTCGAAAATGGCCAAAAATAGCCGACCTGAGGCAAACCGTCACCGGCCGTCACTGGAGCACAGCAGAGCCGCCGTGCTGGAATTCTAAAATTGGCCAAGTGGGCCCTGGGACTAATTTTGGGTTTGTTTGAGATATTTGTAGGTACTATTAGCGCGTTTTAATTTCTGAAAAAAATTCGGGGAACCCGAAAATCATCTGTAAGCGCAGTCGAACAGTTTAGCTTTTCGGACATCAAATCGAGTAAGGATCCCTCACCCTATTCCCTATCATAAAATTGAAGTCTAAATAAATAATAATACGATATTTTGTGTGAATTTAGAAAATGTGCATAATTAATTACAGATTGCTAATGGAGTCAAAACCAAAAATTCTCTAATGTTGTTTTGTTGATTGTTTTATAGTTTAAATACATGATAGTATCTTATTAATTGATTTTATGGTTTGAATGCATGTATGATTTATTTGATGTATTTACTGCTGAATCGGAAAAAATGAAAGTTAAACGGTAAAAATTGTGTGATGAAATGCATAGATAAAACGACAACCTTACTGGATATCCTATGAGATAGTGGACGGATCGGGTATATAGGAAACCCTACTGTGAACGTTGTCTCATACCGAATGGGGTATGAAGACTTGACAATTTGGCGCTCATACTGGACGGGGTATAGGGACGACCCGTTTCGCTCTCATAGCGGACGAAGTATTGAGGTTTGGTAAATTGGCGCTCATACCGGACGGGGTATGGGGACGGTCTGTAATTGAGACTGTTAAATGAAAGGGTTTACATGTAGCGGGAACATCCCTATGAACCTCCATGGATACCAACAGGCCGGTAAAAAGAGTGACAGTTATTGTTTGATTTATTGATAATGGATATATAATTATAATATGTGTTATGTTGCTGATTATACATGAAATTATGATATGTATAATATTATTATTTGTATAGCTTGTTTTTATAAATTTTACTACGGTGAGTGTACGGTAAATGGTTTTATGATTGATAAATGAATTTACTAAATTTAGTACTCTATTAGTATTTTTTTTTATTTTCTACCAACTTTTACTTCTGTATCGGTGATATAGTGTGATGTCCTTACTGAACTAGTGTAGTTAATTCCTTATTTAACAATTTTAAATCAAGAGGATTAAGTTCCAGATGCCGAACTGCAAGATGATTACGAGTAGATGCTAGTTTTCTTTATTTTTTTGTTTATTTCCTTATTCTTGTTTTTTAAAAAACTGAATTCCGCAGCTCCGTTTGGTTATTTAAGTTATTGTACAGGGAATGTAAACTTTTAACATTTATTACGCTTCCGCACTTAATTTATAATTTATTTCCTTTGAATATTTTCGGAATCGTTACAATGTACATGTTGGTAACATCAAAACATGGTGGGATATTTACAAGGTGATCATGGTTATCTAAGGTTCAACAAATAAACAATACTATTCTTATATAGACTTTCATACTTCACAATAATGATTTGCTATGAAAGAGTTCTGTGCGAGCTAGTCATCAAAATCATTCTTGATGAATACATATCCACTAGCTTTTATATTAATTATGTAAGTATTAAATGAAAATGATTATATTACAAGTATTAAGTATAACATATAATGATAGTAGATATATCACAAGTGTTCAATTTTCATGATCCTATGATTAGGAACATCTTGAAAATTAAGACATAATATATGAATTATTGTGATTCTTATCCCAATCCTAATTTCTTTCAAAAATTTCCTAAATTTTTTTATTATATTATGGTATAATAGGTAAAAGATATATTCATTGTGAAGGAGCAAATCATGACAAAAGAAACGTTTTTTAGTATTATTATTTATAAATGAATAAGATTATTACATAACTATACCACATTCCATCTTTGGTGATTGGCTTAGAGACAATATAACTAATATCAAATTATTTGTATTTTATAAAGGTGCAATTTTATATGATGTAATTGATGAAACGAGTCATGACTATTTTGATAATTTATATTTAAATATGCAATTAATAAAAACATTATATTGAGTTAACTTTTTTATTTTACTTTTTGTTTGTGATTAATTCATTTTAAATTTTTATAAAAAAATAAATTTGTAACTCTCTAACTTGTACCATCAAAATACTTAATTTTTTTATTTATTTACAAAATAAACATATTGTCAAAATGGTTAAGAACATGTAACTTAGATAATATATCAATTATTTAATAAAGTTAATAACTTCTTCCAAAACTATATGAAAATATATTAATCTAAAAATAAGGAGTAACATTTTTCTTTAAATTCACATTAAAAAATTGAGTGACTATTTTTTTGAGATTTTAAAAGAATTAATTTTAATATAAAGTTTTAATTAATAATTAGTAGGGTGCTAATTAAAAACAGAAGGTGAGTATATAACGAAAGAAGTAGAACGAGGCCAATAAGGCCCAATTCCAATCACAAACAGAGGGGTAAAAATGTAAATTCAACTACAGAAGCAATTTATCTTAGCAAGTAGCAGATCCTCATCCTCTCCCTCTCCGCGCACCAGATAAACAATGGCGTTAACTCTACCCAACACATTTCTCCAAATCAAGCCTTCTCCTCCTATCATAAAGGTGAACAAATCTGCTCCTCTAAGTTTCTCATGAAACCCACTTGATTATTCTCATTTTTTCCCTTTTCTGTTTCAAAAAAATGACAGCAGAAACAGGTGGTGAGTGCGAGGAGTGGTAATTCGCCATTGATAACCTGTAGGAAGAAGGACATACACCCTGAGTTCCATGAGGACGCGAAGGTTTACTGCAACGGGGAGCTGGTGATGACGACGGGTGGGACACAGAAGGAGTACGTGGTGGATGTGTGGTCCGGTAACCACCCGTTCTACCTCGGCAACCGCAGTGCCGTCCTTGTCGACGCCGACCAGGTTGAGAAGTTCCGCAAGAAGTTCGGTGAGTTGTCGGAGATTATGGAGATTCCTGTCCTCAAGGGGGAGATTGTCCTTCCCACCAAGCGTAGGTCCCCTGGCAAAGGCAAGAAGAAGTGATTGCTTTCTCCCTTTCTTCCCTTATTCTTC
Source organism: Carica papaya (assembly GCF_054855325.1). Taxonomy (NCBI): domain Eukaryota; kingdom Viridiplantae; phylum Streptophyta; class Magnoliopsida; order Brassicales; family Caricaceae; genus Carica; species Carica papaya. The sequence continues at coordinate 10,083,607 of NC_142309.1, read as the reverse complement.
TGAGTAAATTCACTCTTTTTTTTTTTTCTTTTTTTGGTTTGTTTCAAATCTTGGTTTAGAGTTGTGATTGATTTGTTTCCTGGATTAATGAAATGTGTACATTGTGGTTGGAAGAATGTCTTTTATGTGTATGAGTTTGGTTTTGTATTTATGATAGGCAGCTGTGAAAACGGTAGAGAAAGGACAGGAAAAAGAAAATACAATGTGGGGTTACAAGATTCTGTTGCCTGGATTTAGAGAGGCAGAAGTGAGTGTAGTTTAGGGGTTAACTAAGGCTAACAGGCATTAATTTTGCAGTGGGTAATCAGGAATTAATAAGACAAGATTTTATCATCTTGGATGAGTGATTTTATTTTGAATGGTTTTCATAGATCTAGCATTATTTCAGATGGTGGAAGATCCTCTGTAGAGCAGAAGGGATAGAGGTGGGAGTGGTAATTGAATTATACTAACATACGGTAATCTATTTTCTGTGTGTCCATGTGCAGAAGTATGTGGAGATGGGTAGTGGATCATCATTTTATTTAATAGGATTTTATGCAGATAGTAAAGTTGAAGATGGATCAATGATGGATGCTTGTTTAACATCCCAAGTAACAGAAACATGTAAATCCAGTTCTTGCACTGACAGTCAGATTGCTCAGTGTTTCTGCAAAATCCTGACCTTTTGCTTCTTTTTACACATTCTTCTTCCCACCATTCGTATCTCTATTTTTGATAAAACACAAATGCATGTTGGGGAATCCCAGATTGCAATACAAGATGGGACTGGATATTTATCTTTGGTATTGTAGAATATTTAGAACTTATCTACATCCTAAGATATTATTTTTGAAGTATAGAATCTTATTCTTATCATTTTAGGTAGGGATCTTCCTCTCCTACTTAAGAAAAGTAGGTTTGGAAATGAATTCCGTACAAATGTTGGATTTCTTCTTCTAAATATATTCAAAAGATTTTCCAACTTTCGCATCCTTTCTATAGGGAGGTTACCAAATTTCAAAACAACCAACCTTAGTGGAGGATGATTAAAGGGTAATTATGAGTAGTTTGTAGTTTTGTCTTCTTGAGTCACCCATTGATAGGCTTCAATCCATCTGACCAGTCCCCATATGCTAACAGGTATATGCAGAGACAGCTAGTTTGTTATCTTTAAGAGCTGTGTTTATGTTGACATAAAAGTTATAAGATAAAGAAACTTTTATGTTTAATTATGATTATAAGAAATTGAAGACCTGCAGAAACAAGAACTAGGATGAGGAAGAGAAGAAGAGGAAGATGTCTGCCTCAGAAGCTTAGCCATTATATCTTTATCTTAGATGGCAAGAGGCGTATACATTCAATCCTATTGCTTAAAATAAATCGTATACACCCATTCAATCCTATTGCATAGATATGTATATACATTTTTACAGCATTTTTAAAATATATTTTTTATTTTTATTTATAGTTATCTTCTGAATTTAGAGAGGAGAAAAAAAGATCCTAATATACATCACATTATACATTATATAAAGGTTCTTTTTTTAAAACAGGTGTATAATCTTGGTCAAGTTACAATCCAATCTCTATATTTTAACCTTATATATAAATGTGCAAAATCTTAAGAGAAAGAATATATATTAAAATAGCGAAAACAAATAATAGTTAGGATTTATATTATTTACACAGTAAATTAAGATATTCAATAGGGTTGTAGAAATATTTCTTTAAAAAAAGTTAAAATAATAGAAACAAAAATGAAACTAAAATTTTATGGGGTTAATCTTCACTGACAATTTTTATGGGGTTTGGGAGGTAATCTTTACTTGCAATTTTCATGCTGTTCAGAATTTGAATTATAGTTTTTTTGATCTAAAATGGTTTAATAGAGAGATAAGTTACACTACTTTAGTAAAAATATCGCATTAATTACTGATACGAAAAATCGAAAGTTGATAAAAATTATAAAACAATTAATGAAGCCATTAGTTTAGGTAAATTCATTTAACATAAAACCTTTCATTTCATACTTATTATTATGAGTTTTCAAAATCGACCTATGAAAACAATAATTAAAATAACACTATAATTTCATATCCAGTTACCAAGAATAGCAACTTATCGTTTTACATGTTATACGGTACTTTTGGAGATCCATAGGGATGTCCCCCTATGCGTGAACCTAATAATCAATTTATCATTTAACAGGTTGTCCCTATACCCCGTCCGGTAATGAGCGTCAAATATATCATCGTCTTGATACCTCGTTTGGTATGAAGGTAAATCATATCTCCCAAACTCTTTCGTTATGAGACTTCTCAGCTCCGTTCGACTGAAATAATGTCTACGGTAGAGTTTTTCCTATGTACCGGGTTCGTCCGTCATTTATCAAGGTATCCAGTAAGTCTCTCATACATAGATTCACACCATTAATCAATCACCAAATTACATATCAATATTCCATATTTACAAATCAGCAGTAAGTCATGCAAAGAGACGGTACATAAATCAAAAGAACATAATTGAGACATTTATTACAAAACGAACCAACAAATGGGGGCTATACAATTAGGTAAATTAAATAACCGAGAAGACATTTAAAATTAATAATTTAATGCACACAATATAATAGTAAACATTTTAGACAGTATAAGAGAAAATAGACAATAAATAAGGTAAATATGCACTGACCGGTTCCGGCTCCACTAGTGACCTATAATTAATTTTAAGGTTTTCTAATTTTCATAAAATACAACATTATTGATTATCAAATTTCAATTTACCGTAACAGGAAAAAGGATGAAGGATTCTTACTTCGGATCGGTGTCCGAAACGCCGTACTTTTCACTGTGTCTCCTGGTGGCCCTCGAGTTTCCTAAATTTTTCATGCAGAAATTAAAACACCCGTCACGTATCCAAAAATATCCCAAAAGGCCAAAATAGGGGTTGGAAAATCTTTTTGACCAATTTGAGGATTCTGGCATGGCGACGCTGGTTCTATTGCTCACGACGGCGGTTCGCCTTGGCCTGGCCGATTTTGATCGGTTTTACACTTAAACTTGCGAAAAACCAAGTTAGAAGGCATCAGTTGGCCGAAAAAGATAAAAAATCAAAACCCTATATGCTGAAGGTCTCCGGGTGCGGTGGCTCCACTGGTCCTTCTTTGCGGCTGAAGTTTTTCTTCGACTAACCTGCACCAGAAAAAGACGGAGAACGTGGTGGTAAAAAAATCGCGAGAAATGAAAAACAGAAAATGGGTCATTAGAGAGGGTTTTGGGTTTTGGCCGTGACGACTCAGCCGAGCTTTGCTTACAGTTTTCAGCTCACCCATTGACCCTTTGACTCTAATATGGACATAGAGAGATTCGGGATTGAATTCTGAGCCGGAAAGGAAAAAAAATACCTGTTTTTGGCGTCGCCAGTGGTTCCAGTGCGGCGGCGACGGTGGTCGGCCTCATTCTCCGGTGTCTGGTTCTTTTTTCGACCGCCTTTCTTCTTCTTCTCCGGCCATTCCTCTGTCGATTAGGGTTTTGGTTCCTTGCGAAGAGGAGTTTAAATACTCATCTCCATCTGATCTAAGCCGTTCGTTTGAGTCGACATGGAGCGAGGAGGACCATTCGATAATTTTTCGTTTAAATCGATTGCGTGGACGAATCTGTGTCGTCCATTGCGATCAATTTCGTCCGTTCGATCGTGTCTAAAAAGAGAATGCATATGGGCCGTTTGTGTGCGCGGGATGCGATTTGAGCTGTTAGATCGCCCAGACATGCGGGTCGCTTGCATGGCCTCTCGCGTGGAGCCGATGTCAGTGTATCCGCCATATTAATTTAAAAAGAAAGAATTTAAAATATGACTAAGTTATAAATCAGCTAATATTTTTTTACAGTTAACTAAAAGTATAATTCTATTTTAAAATAATATATGATCATATTAATTTTATTTTAATAATATTTTAAAAATGAAGAAACATCATGTGGCAATTTTTGTTCTTCCTTTTATAAATATAATAAATTTTTTAAAGAACATTTAAGTTATGATACAAAATAAGTTAAAATATTATATAAAATTAGCATATTAATATAATTATAAATATATTCCCATAAAAATAATTATAAATACATTGTATTAAATATTATATTTGTAAATATGGTGTAAATATATATATGGAAATATTTATTTATGAATAAAATTAATTAATTATATAAATTCTCAAAGTAACATGAGATGTAATATTAAGTTTCCTACATGCTAATAAACTTCAAATATGAGAAATTTTATAGAAATTAATATAACTGACTCCTTCCTTCCTTCCCCAAAACTCAAGTCTTTACAATAACAGGGCAAACTTTACATTAAGATGTCAAGTTCGGAAGAAAGAAAGAGGATAAATCTAATTTAAGAATTGAAGAAATGTGTAAACGCCAAAAATTTAATTGAATGAAAATATTGAATTAATAAAATATAAAAGAAAGCAATTGAGAATATTAAGGTTATATTTCTTGTACAGTTATATTAGAATGCCTAATAGAGTTATGAGAATGACTCTTAAAAGAGATTAAAATAACAGAAACAGAAATGCAACTAGAAAATTATAGGGTCGACCTCCGTAGCACAACTCTGATAGAAACAGGAGGCAATCTTTAGTTTATAACTTTCTTAATATTCAGGATCCGAATCTTGGTCGTCCTAATTTGAGATGGTTAAATAAGAAGAATGAGCTACACTTAACAGCTGATACAGAAAACCAAAGGTTTGTAAAAATCACAAAACAACCAATGGAACCATTTTTTTTCTTTTTTGGTAAATTCATTTAATTTTAAAAACGTAATTCATACTCACCTTTTAAGTTCTCAAATATGACTTGTGAAGGTTATGATCAATATAACAATTCATTAGACATTCTAATAAACAATAATAATTAAAAGTTATCTTTTCACTTATTTACTTGTATCTCTGGGGATCCATAGGGATTCCCCTATATGTATACTCAATATCCAATCTATTAAATAACCGGCTATCCCCATATCTCGTTCGATAATGGGCACCAAATGAACCACTGCCTCAATACCCCGTCCAGTATGAGGATGAACAAATACTTCTCAAACCCTTTCGGTATGAGACTTATCAGTCATGTTCGACTGAGATAATGTCCATGATAGGGTTTGCCCTATGTCGGGTCTGTATACCCTTTTTCATGACACCTGGTAAGCCTTCCATATACATATATCCTCTTTATCAATTAATCATCAAGTACATATAAAAATATTATTTTATAATTTTAGGACATTATAACAACAATATAATTTGGTACTTTAATCACTAAGAAAACATTGTCAACGTATTTATTTAAAATTAATCAACAGATAGAGATAAAATTGTTAAGTAAGCTAATGAACAAGAAGATAATTAAAATCAATAAATTAAAGCATACAACGTAACAGTAAGCAATTTGGGCAACATAGAAATAAATAGCCAGCAAAAATAAACTATATACTGACCAGTTACCGACTCAATCGGTAACCTGTATTTCATTAATAAAAGGTTGACAATATTCATAAATTTCACAATTTATTATTTTTTAAACTTTAATTAACTGTAATAGGAGAAAGAGTGAGAGATTCTTACCACGAGTTGGTGTTTGAAACACCATCTTTTCCTCTGCACTTTTTGGCAGTTCCCGAATTTCTTAATTTTTTTTTTGCGAAAACTGAAAACACACGTTACATATCCTAAAATATCCAAAAAGGGCCAAAAATAAGGATTTTAGAATTTTTCAGCCGGTTTAGGGTTCCAGCACGGCAGCGCCGCCATGCTCCGGCACTGGCTCCTCCGCCTATGGCAGTGTCTCTTCTCAGTCTGGTCAGTTTCAGCTGGTCTTGTGTAAAAACCTGTAAAATTCGAGGTTAGGTGGCCTCTGTTTGCCGAAAAAAGAGAAAAAAATGAAGCTTACTGGTGGGGTAGTTTTCCAGTGCGGCAGCTCCAGCGTTCCTCCCTCGCGATCGGGGGCTTTCTTCGGTCGTCCTACACCAGAAAAGGGTTAGGAATTCAATGGTCGAAAAATAGAAGGAAATGGAAAAGGGGATCAAGCTCACCAGAGGGGTTTTGTGTCACGGGTGCAGCGATTCGGCCGAGCTTCGCCCTCAGTTTTTGGCTTACCTTTTGGTTTTTCAGCTTCGATATGGCTGTGGAGAGGCTTAAAATCAATTTTCAAAGCGAAAGGGGGAAAAATCGCACCTCCTCGGTGTCGGTGGTGGCTCCGGTCGACTTTCCTTCTGGCCGCCCTTCTTTTTCTTCTCCGGCGGGGTCAGTTGTGGCTAGGTTTAGGGTTTTCTGGGAAGAGAAGTTTAAAGACTCCTCTTCATTAAATCCGGGTCGTCTGTGCAGGGACACGTAGAGCGCCAAGGATCATTCGATCGCGCCTGAAGGAGAAATTAATCTAGACCGTCCGATCCGTAGGATGTGGGTCATTTGATCGAGCCTATTCGAGGAATTGATCTCGACCTTCCACGCATGCGGGAGGAGATTTGGGCCATTGGATCCATTGGCATGCGGATCGCCCGTGTGGCTTCCCGCATGGATGCGTGTCCGCGGGTCTACCACGCGGCGCACGACAACCGGCTGTGCTGCTGACGTGGCAGTCCAAGTAAAGGTGAAAATAACATAAAAGCGGTCCACGTGGCCACTTTTATGTTATTTTCACCTTTGCCCCAATTTTTCAGATTTCTTTTCAAATATACCATTTCTTATTTTTACTCTTCTTGATTTTTAAAAATTGTTTTAAATACACCCAAGACATATATTTCCTCAAAGTTTCAATTAAAAATTAATAATTGAATTTCTCTAAATTATTTATTATTATAATTTGATTATCCCGAGCCTAAATTCTGAGACGAGGTATTGTGTGTATACTTTTGTTATACTGTATCTTTTAATTTATTAATTTGGGTTATGTTTCCTTAATTTACATAGGTATTATCTATAATTTTTAATCATTATAAAAATTTATACATCGGGAAGTAATAAAGCTATTGTAAAAGTCAAAGAGTATTACATCAATTGATTGGGAAAAATCATTTTTGCTATAGTAGCACATGTTAAGTGTGATTTCTAACAAGGAAGAGTAGGAAGTTTGTAACACCCAAAATTTTTTTTTTATTTTATTATTATTGGAATTTTATTTAATTTTATTTTATTTTAATAATTAATTTATAAGGTTTTAATTTAATTTAATTTAATAGAAATAAAAACAATAATAATGATAAAATGAGGTAAAATTATTTTTGGGATTTAATTGAAAATGATTTTGAGAAAAAGGGGAGAAAATTTGGATTTTGGGGGTATTTTTGAAAAGAAAATAAAAAATCGGGGGTCAAAACGTAATTTAGAAAAATTGCACCACGTCAGCAGCCCTGCCCACCCAGGACAAGCCGCGTGGCAGGGATGCTGACGTGGGAAGCCACGCAGGACGGAGACATGTGGGTGATCCACGTGCGCGCGATCGGACGGCCCAGATCCGTTCCCACGCGCACGGACATCCCAGATCAAAATGCGCATGGACGGCCCAGATCTCATGCGTGTGGACGGCTCAGATTTGATCACGCACGGAGGGCCCAGATCGCATCGCGATGGACGGTCCAGATTTATTTTTAATTTAATCGCGATCGGAAGGTCCAAAATAAATCGTGATGGACGGCTCATATTAAAAGGAGAAGGTTATAAATAATCTCATCCATACCTAACCCTAAACCCTAGCCGCCAGAACCCTCGCCGGAGAAGACAACCCAACCACCAGAGGAACCGACCGCCACCACTCGCCGCCACACCAGAGAACATTCTGGCCGCCAAACGAGGTGAAATTTCTCCCATTGGCTCATTTTTCGATGCTGAACCTCCCTCTGGCCAAATCCGAACTAAACCACAGGCCAATTGGCCAGAAAATACCGCTGAAGTCCAGCGGCGCCGCCGCAGATTTCCTCGATTTTTGCCTTCGATGAGGCCCTTCCTGGTTCCCGTTCGATGTAATTTTTACACCACTATGACCACCGTTCTTTTCTCTACAGGTTGACCGGAGTAAAACACCAAATTACAATTCGCGCCGGAGGAGCCACAGCACCCGAGAGCTCCGCTGCCGGTAAGTCTCGATTTTCTATAATTTTTTGGCCCACCGAGGGCCCTAGGGATGTTTTATCACAGGAACCAATGCGAATTCGGCCGAAAATGGCCAACCCGAGGTGGATCGCCGCCACGTGCGGCGGTGGCGTCGTTGGAGCACGGCGGAGCCGCCGTGCCGGAATTCCAAAATTGGCCGAATAGGCCTTAGGTCTGATTTGAGATTTTTTGGGAACATGTGCAGGTACCAAAAGTGTGTTTCAGTTTCTGGAAAAAAAATCAGGGAATCTAGGGACTGCCCGTAGGCGCAGTGAGAACCCGATTTCAGACTCAGAAAAAAGTAAGGATCCCTCACCCTATTTTATATCACGACATTAAAGCCTAATAAATGATTGGACGGTATTTTATGAATAAATAGATATGTATAATTAATTAAGATTGTTAATGGGGCCCGAACCTGATGTAATTGTCAGTCTGTTCCTGTTTGATGTATTTTACAGTCTAAATGCAGTATAGTATTTGATTGTTTATTTTGTAGTTTTGTATGCATGAATAACTGTTTAATCTATTATGATTTAAATTATTGTGGACCCGATGTTGTGTTTCCTTGTTTGATGTGCGTTGCTGGTTTACGTATTTATGTTGGTTGGGTAATTGAGACTAAGAAAAATAAGGATGGTATGTGAATTTATGAACGGATAAGTCGACAACCTCACTAGATATCCTAGGAGATGGTGGACAGACTGGGTCCATAGGGGACCCTACCGGGAACATGGTCTCTAATATCAGACGGAGTATGGAGACTTTAAATGTTGTGGCACTCATACCGGACGGGATATGGGAACGACTCGCTTTACTCTCATACCGGACGGGGTATTGAGGTTTATGATTTTGGCGCTCATACCGGACGGGGTATGGTGACGGCCTTGGAATTAAGGTAAATGGTTCACGTGTAGCGGGGACCCCTATGGATCCCCATGGATACTAGTAGGCTAATAAAAGAGAAAATTTGTTGCCCGATGATTAAAATACAAAAGTATGATATGTGTTATATTACAGAGTGTGCATGATCTTATGATGTTTATAATGTTATTGTTTTCATAAGTTGTTTTCATGAATCTCACCGAGGTAAGTGGACCGTAAATGATTTTATTATTGATAAATGAATTTGTTATTAATTATGCTCCATTGGTCGTTTTTGTTTCTGATCTGAAATGGTTAAATAAGGGATGAGCTACACCAGCCCAGTAAAGACATTACACTATCTCACCGCCACGGAAGTAACGGTGGGTAGAAAACAAAAATGAACCTCAATACCCTGTCCGGTATGAGGATGAAACGGGCCGTCCCCATACCCCGTTCGGTATGGGCGCCAAAACACATAAGGTCTCCATACCCCGTCCGGTATGAGAGACCACGTTCCCGGTAGGGTTCCCTACGGACCCGGTTCGTCCACCATCTCCTAGGATATCTAGTCAGACTGTCCACATTTTCCACTTATCAATTCACATAACCTTTTCGCCTTTTTCCTTAATCTCAATCATCCAATCATACACAACATGTAAACCAGTAATTGACACCAAATAAGACAATACAGTACCGGATTCACCATAATACAAACCATAATAAAAGAATCCATGATTCATGCATACGAGACCATAACATAATTACATCAAACATTATGCTACATTTAATACTGAAAATTAGATCAAAGAATAACAGACCGACACTGTATCAGACTCGGGCTCCACTGGCAACCTTAATCAATTATACATCTATAAAGTCACACAATACAGTTTAATTATTTATTTAGTTTTAATACCGTGATAGGAAATAGGGTGAGGGGTCTTTACTTGTTTCGGGGTCTGAATTCGACTCTACAGTGCGCCTACAGGCTGTCCCTAATTTTCCTGAATTTTTTTCGAAAAAACTGAAACGCACTACCAGTACCTGCACGTGTCCCAAAAAATCCCAAATCAGACATAGGGCCCCGTTCGGCCAATATCGAAATTCCAGCACGGCGGCTCCGCCGTGCTCCGGCGACGGCGCCGCCACTTGCAGCGGCGATCCGCCTCGGGTTGGCCGTTTTCGGTCGAATTCGGCCACACTTGCATCGGTCCCTGCGATAAAACAACCCTAGGACCCTCGATGGGCCAAAAAATCACAAAAAACTGAAACTTACCGGCGGTGGTGCTCTCGGGTGCGGCGGCTCCTCCAGTGTGAGTCGCGTTTTGATGTTTGGCTCCGATCAACCTGTAGAGGAAATAACGGTGATCACAGTGGTATAAAATTTACATCGAACGGAGGCCGGGAAGGGCCTCATCGGAGGCAAAAATAGAGGGGGGTCGCGGCGGCGCCGCTGGACTTCGGTTGGATTTTTCGACCGTTTGGTCGATGGTTTGGCTCCGGTTTGGCCATAGGCGGACTCAACATCGAAAAGTGAGCCAGGGGGAGAAAATTTACCTCGATCGGCGGTCAGAAACTTTTCCGGTGCGGCGGTGGGTGGCGGCGGTCGGCTCCTCCGGCGTCTGGTTCTTCTTCTCCGGCAAGGCACTAGCGGCTAGGATTTTGTGGTCAGGTGTGGGTGGGGTTATTTATACTCTTTGCCTTTTGATCTCAACCGTCCATCAAGAGTAAATCTGGACCGTTCGATCGCGATTTAATTGGGATTAAATCTGGGCCGTCCATCGCGATGCAATCTGGGCCTCCGTGCTTGATTGAATCTGGGCCGTCCATACGCGTGAATCTTGGTCGTCCGTGCGCACATTTGATCTGGGCCGTCCGTGCGCGCGGGAATGGATCTGGGTCGTCTGATCGCGCGCACGAGGATCGCCCACGTGGCCCGTCCCCTGGTCAGCGTTTCATTGCCACGCGGCGTGTCCTGGTTGGCTGGGGCTGCTGACCGGGCCGCTGACGTGGGTGCTGACATGGCACAACTTTTCTAAATTGCATTTTGACCCCCGATTTCTGATTTTCTTTTCAAAAACACTCTCATAATCTAAATTTTCACCCCTTTTTCCCAAAATCAATTTCAATTAAATCCAAATAATATTTTTACCTAATTTTATCATTATTATTATTTTTATTTTTATTAAATTAAATTAAATTAAATCAAATTAAATTAAATAAAAATATAAAAAATTCAAATACAAAAAAAAAAGAAAATAAAAATAATAAGAATAAAAATTAAAATACTTGGGTGTTACAATTCTCCCCCCTTAAAGAAATTTAGTCCCTCAAATTTGCCTCTTACTCTTGGTCGAATAAATGAGGATACTGGGCTCTAAATTCTGATTCTAGCTCCCAGGTAGCCTCCCTGGGCGTGTGGTTCTGCAACACGACCTTTACAAAAAATATTTCCCGATTGCAGAGTATTCTGCTCTTTCGGTCCGTGATACCGACTGGTACTTCTTCATAAGACAAGTCCTCTTGGAGTGGAAGCGGTTCATGAGCCAAGACATGAGAAGGGTCTGGGTTGTACTTACGTAGCATGGATACATGGAACACGTTGTGGACTCTGGAGAGCTTTGGAGGCAGTGCTAGTCTGTAGGCAGCAGTACCAATCCTGTCTAAGATTTCAAAGGGTCCAATATATCGGGGGTTTAATTTTTTCCTCCTGCCGAACCTACTAATTCCCTTGAAAGGAATGACCTTAAGAAACACCCGGTCGCCTTTCTCAAACGTTAGGTCTCTCCTCCGGGTATCTGCATAACTCTTTTGCCTACTCTGAGCTGTCTGAATATTCTTCCTGATTTTAACTATTTTGGACGTGGTCTCCTCTACCAACTCCGGGCCGAACAATCTTCTATCGCCCACTTCCTCCCAACAAATCGGTGATCTGCACGGGCACCCATATAATGCCTCATATGGAGCCATGCCGATGCTAGCTTGGTAGCTGTTGTTGTAGGCAAACTCTATCAGGGGTAGATGGTCATCCCAATGGCCCCTAGAGTCCAGGACACAAGCTGAGAGCACATCCTCAAACATACGAATTGTCCTCTCTGATTGTCCATCAGTCTGGGGATGGAAGGCAGTACCAAGAGACAGCTTTGTTCCCATAACTTGTTGGAAGCTACTCCAAAACCGAGAAGTGAACCTGGGATCCCTGTCGGATACTACTGTCACTGGAACCCCATGCAATCTGACTATCTTCTGGATATACATCCTTGCCAACTTGTCCAATGAATCGGTCATCCTGATGGCTAGGAAGTGAGAAGACTTGGTAAGTCGGTCAACGATTACCCATATGGCATCTTATCCTGAACGTGCCTTGGGTAGCCCCGATACGAAGTTCATGGTGATATGTTCCCACTTCCACTCCGGGATCGGTAAAGGCTAAAGTAACCCACCTGGGCGCTGATGCTCTGTCTTGACCTGCTGACATACCAAGCATTTAGATACAAAGTCGGCTATGTCTCTCTTCATCCCATGCCACCAAAACCGGGGTCGCATGCTTTGGTACATTTTGGTGCTTCCTGGATCCATGGTAAACTTCGAGCTATAGGACTCCGTCATGATGTCTCTTTTTAACTCACTGTCATTTGGGACACACACCCTGTATTTGATATCAGTATTTTCATATCGATATGTTCATTTCACCTCTAGGTTTTGGACAAGTCTTTAACATGCCTTAAACACCACTTTATCTTTCAGCACAATATTTCACCCACAAACGAATGGCCAAATAGGGCTTGTGCACTAGAGATGGGAGGAAATTAGGACGACTATTTACCATTGATTGAATTTGCCTATAACAACAACTATCAATCCAAAATTAGTGCAGCTCCGCATGAAGCACTTTATGGCAGACCCTATAAATCTCCTGTATGTTGGGAAGAGATTAGGGATAGAAAATTAATTGGACCCGAATTAGTTGAAGAAACTATATCAAAAATTGTCCTAATTAAGAAAAATCTTCAAACCACCCAAAACATACAGAAGAGTTATGCAGAAAGCTGTAAAAGGGGTTTAGAATTTGAGATAGGGGATCATGTGTTCTTGAAGGTGTCACTAATGAAGAGCCTTATGAGATTTGGAAAGAAAGACAAATTGAGCTCTCACTTTATTGGACCGTTCAAAATACTGGAGAGAGTTAGAACTACCGCTTATCGATTAACATTGCCACCAGAGTTGACTAATGTTCATAGTGTATTTTATGTGTCCATATTACGCAAATATCATCCTGATCCGTCGTATGTAATTTAGTATGAAGTGATTCGTATTGAGGAAGATATGTGCTATTAAGAGATGCCCATAGACATATTGAATAAACAAGAGCAAGTATTGAGAAACAAGACTATTCTGATGATCAAAGTACTATGGCGACATCATTCACTAGTGGAAGCTACCGGAGAGACTGAGGACTCGATACGAGGTCGATTTCCTCACTTGCTCTAGAGACATATCAAATTTGAAGGACCAAATTTTTGTAAGAAATGGAGATTTGTAACATCCAGCCTAAATTAAATAAAGGAAATGTGAAAAATAAATGAAAAATTAGAATTTGGGTTTAAATGAAAGAGTTTTAATAATTTTGGGGCTTTATTTAATTTGAAGGATTTAAATGAAAATAAATATGAAAAAAGGGGGTGAAAGTATAAATAAGTGGAAGTGGAAGGGGGTAAAAAGAAAATAGAGATTGGATGGTCCTGATCGAACCGTCTGAGAGGATCAAATGGCTGAGATTTAATGGAGAATGGACGACCTAGATCGAGCTAGCAAGATCCAACGATTGGGGAGGACAGGTATAAAAAAGAAAAATTTAGGGTTTCTCTTCATTTGGGTGAGTAGCCGAAAAAGATAGAGGAGGAGAGAAAAAAGTTGAGTCGATCGGGTGAGAGGGAAGAGAAAAGATTCTCGCACAAGGGAAGCTGAGAGGAAAAAAGAATAAGAGGAAATGAAGAGGGAGGCTGGAGAAGAAGAAGAGGAAGAAGAAAAAAAGAATGATCGAGCGAGAGAGGGAAGTGGGAGCTAAGAACGGCCGCCGCAAGGGAAGAAAAGGGAAGAAGAGAGAGGCGGAGGCGAGAGAGTGGTGGAAGCCGAGCCAAAAGGAAGAAGAAGGAAGAAAATTGGGCTGAGACGTCGTGTGACGGCAGAGACCGAGACAAACGAGGTAAAATGTTCGTCCTTTTTGTTTTTCTTTCCCTATTTCTTTCAATCCTTTTTTCTTTTTATACATTAATCAATTTGTAAGTTTAAAAATCATCACCCGAATCTCAAGTAAGCAAGAGAGCCGCGGGGTGGCCGAGAGGAAACCACTAGGAGCCAAACTGAGGCCGAATAACCCCATGCCAGAAAGGTGAAGCTTTTTTTTTGTTTTTTTGGTGGCTGTTGAGTGACGGGGGTGTGGTGGTTGATGTTGGGCTGGCCGCGTGAGCTCGGCTGGGTCACCCACCTGCACGGGAACCGAGGAGCATTCTTTGGGAGTGGGAAATCAGCCCACTGGTGGACTAGATTCACCTTTTTTGGGATTCTGATTCACCATTCGGGAAGCTGAAAGGTCTTCATCGAGTAGGAAAATTTGATACACCGAACGAGAAGTCAAAAGGTCTTCCCCAGGTATGGATCTTGATATTTTAGGTATTCTGTCGGATTGTTATTAAAATCCGTGATTTCGATTAAATTAATTTTGTTTAGTATTTAAATTACATTAATTAATTTGTATCGTGTGCATATAGGGTTAGGATGTTCAGGCGTATCCGGGAAGATTGTTGCGTAGAAGTGTAAGTATTTTTGATTCTGAATTTGAATTTTAAATTTTAAATTTGTATGTATTTTATTAATTTATGTGTATTTTAAAATTTGAATGAATACTGACCCGATTTTTGATAAAGAACAGAACCAGAACCTATAACCAGTGAACCTAAGCTATTAAAAATTATGAGGAGATGAAACCAAAAAACAAACCCAAAGACTGATGAATACTTGGACTATGATGAGAAATGGATTTAATAATAAAAGTAAATTACTAATTAAGTGGAAAGTTGAAAAAAAAAATAACATAAAAAACGAATAAAAATAAAAAGGATTAATTATGGTGGTGAAACGATTAGTTAAATAAGATTTAAGAGAAAGTAGAATAAGAGTAAAATAAATAAGAAATCAGAAATGAGAGGATGCGAATGATTAGGGTATGGACCCCGAATGCCTTTTTCATTTAGTCTGAATCGAGGAGGGGAATGTGTGTGTGGCTGAAGTTCAACGGGTATGGTGAACTTGTACATGTATAGAGTTTGAAAGCTAATACAGACGTGAATAAGTGTTTGTGAGTGTGGGTCACCTAGCAAACGTACTTGTTGTAGCCATTGTAAGATTTGTGTGTGTGTGTGTGCTATCCATGCGATGGGGGATCCATTTTGCCTCTCCTCGATGACGACATAAACGACATCACACGATAAAACCTTAGAAATGACATTTTGAGTATATATATGATATTTCGTGTGTATGTGGTTATGTGGTTATGTTTGAGGCTATGATCGATATTTAAGTGTCTCTATATTCTTTCGAGAGTATGTGGATATACATTTGAGGATTGTATACGATATTCGAGAGAATTCAGAAATCTGATCAGAAACATGTGAAATGGTAAAAATAATAAATGAATTTTGCATTGAAACATCACTATTGTATTTGTCTCATATTGTGTGTTTTGCATTAAATCTTATATAGGTCGAGAGAATGAAAATACTTATTGAGTCGGTGAAACTCATTAAATTATATCCTGATATTTTTCAGATGAGAAAGAAGAAACAGAACCGCTGTCAGACGAGTAAGACCTGTAAAAGGGTCCTGTTTTATGTATATTTTGTGCATATTTGAGAAATTTTCGTTTTGTTTTATTAAATTCTAAATTTAAATATCATGTTTTGTATATATATAATTACTGTATATATCACATGAGATGTTAGGTTATGTGATGAAATTTGATCTGTGCATATGTATATTTTGTGGGCCCATTGTATGAAAATAGTATGAACATGAATTGCGCCTCATGTTGAGTGTGGAGTATTATATTAAAGTTATGATTTATGAATAACAGTAACTTGTTAAAATTTTTTAATATAAAAAGAAAGAATTTAAAATATGACTAAGTTATCTAATTAGCTAATATTTTTTATAGTTAACCAAAAGAATAATTCTATTTTAAAATAATATATGATCATATTAATTTTTATCTTAACAATATTTTAAAAATGAAAAAAGATCATGTGGCAATTTTTGTTCTTCCTTTTATAAATATGATTGATTTTTTGAAGAACATTTAAGTTATAATACAAAATAAGTTCAAATAGTATATAAAATTAGCATATTAATATAATTATAAATATATTCCCATAAACATAACTATAAATACATTGTATTAAATATTACATTTGTAAATATGGTGCAAATATGTATGGAAATATTTATTTATGAATAAAATTAATTAATTATATAATTTCTCAAAATAACATGATATGTGTAATCTTAAGTTTCTTTCAGATATGAGAAATTTATTAACGAAAAGGTTATAGAAACTAATATAAATGGCTCCTTCCTTCTCCCCCAAAAAAGTCTTTATAGAACTTTACATTTAAGATGTCAAGCTGGGAAGAGAGAAAGAGGATAAATCTAATTTAAGAAATATCTATTTACACTGTGAATAAGATATGTTTGTATATACTTTTGTTATACTGTATCTTTTAATTTAGTAATTTGAGTTATGTTTCCTTAATTTACATAGGTATTATATATAATTTTTAATCATTATAAAAATTTATACATTGGGAATTAATAAAGCTGTTGTAAAAGTCAAAAGGGTATTACAACAATTGATTGGGAAAAATCATTTTTGCTATAGTAGCACATGTTAAATGTGATTTCTAACAAGGGAGAGTAGGAAGTTGATGTACTTGGTTGAATTATTAGACAAGTAATCGCCCACAAGTTGTGCATATCTCTCAAATAATTCATCCATGATATGTTCTCCAAAATGACTTTCTAACATTGACTCAACAACTGCTCTAATAGTGTTCGCCACTCGTTCTCCTCTTTGTATGAATTCTTCATTGTGGTTGCTTCCTCCATCCCAATCAATTTCCAATGCTTCAACTTCATTGATAACGAATGATCCTTCCTTTTCTATTTCTAATTTCAATTCTTTGATACTTGGAGCGTAATAAGGCACGTTAAGACTGTCTATCTTTTCCTTTTCAATAATACCCTGCAATACGATCACAAAATTATATAACTTATTTTTATTACTAAAATAATTATTATAATATTTTTTTTAAAAAAAATAAATTAATAATATGTAAAAATTAAATTTTAATTCTAGTTGATTTAAATATTAGATAACCTGACATAAACCATCATAATTCTTATTGAAAAAATCTATTTTTTTAATATAGTTCCACATATCGATGATTTATACATAGACGAGCAACATGTTGGAATATTGCAAAAGTCATTTCGTTAATATAGTTCAACATGTTGGTCTATGGATAGATCATTAACAACGCAAATGATGTGTCTAGAGTTTCACTATAATCAGCTGGAATATTGAAAAAATCTATTTTGTTAAGTTATACATACTGATGATCTATGGATAGATCATGGATAATAATGTATTTTGAATTTTATTAAGCTCAACTGAGATATTGTCATGTTGATTTTTTGTTGAATAAAAAACATCTTAAAAAGTAGTCTGTTCTTATAAATAGATTCCTTCTAATCTGCTTTAAATGAAATAATAGAAAACCATTTAGACACCACTATATAATTACTACACAAATACACACACACACATATATGTAGGTCCTGATACCTCTCTAGCCATGGTCATGAGTGCTTGTGCCAACAGCTCCCACTGGTAGCAGCTTTCCTCAGTTGTTGGATCACTGCATCTTCTACCCATGAAAGACAAGAACATGCGGCCGCCATGGACTAATTCTTCAGACCTTGATTTCAAAAACGTTGAAAAATCCTTCTGAAACTGGACAGAGTACGCCTCCAATACACACTCAGGGCTGCTCTTCGATATGTATAGCTTTCCCTTGTTTACCACTTCATTGCTTTCTAAACTAGCTGGGACCTAAACTTTGAGTACGAGAATATATACATGATCTACTCTGGATGCGTATATATAAGTGGGAACATATATAGTGCATGCATGGGCAGGTGATTATATATGTTTTCTACGAATATTCTTGCTATGAATATATAACTGATGGAAGAGAGAAGCAAAAGTGAAAAGGTATATATGTTAAAGCTAGGTATAAAAAAAAGGTATAGTTAACGTTGGATTGTTCAAGGGAATAAAAGGTATAACTTCAAAGGAATAAGAATATATATATATATATATATGTATATGTATATTACCTGGGATAGCCAGTGGAGACTAGAGGAAGAGTGAACAAAGTGCAGACATTTTCGAGGGAACAATCTGCCATAAAAGGAACCTGCAATTCCAGAAACAAAGCATGATCCCTTCACCTCTAATTCCTTATAGAAGGATGGGAGTTGTGAAGCGAATATATAGTTAAAATCATTGGTGGGAAGATCGTTGAGGGAAATTCTAAGCTCGGGTGATGGACGGCCCCGATTTCGACATGTGGCATGAATCACGTTTATGATCTCTGATATCACAGTCAACGTGTTAGGACCTGATGAACAACCCAGGTCTGCAATCTCCATCACCTCCGGAATCATGCTGCTGCAGGAAAGCATTTGTTCAACTGCTTCCTCCAACATTGTTTTTCCTTTGCTTATAATCATCCTCTGCATTTCCATAATATTATGTATATATATACCTTCATTATTTAACCAACGTATATCACCAATATCATTTACATTACATATATATAATTACAAATACCTGGACCTGCGAGTTTTTGGCATAACTATTCTCACCATCACCTTTGTTCATGTGGAGGGCTGGCGGAATTTCCATTATTCTCTCTGTGGATGTTAGTGTCAAATGCAATCAAGAGCAGAAAGAAATTGTAGCGAGGGGGAGATAAGGTTTCATTTGATATATATATATATAGAAGTATGTGCACGTAGCCAGACACGACCCCACCAAAAAGAATCAGCATGTGCTTTAAGTAAATATTAACAATTTAGAATTTAAGGATGTATAAGCGTATGGTTGGAATAACTCTTATAATTTTTGGGTGGAATTCATGCAAATTGATATCCACTTATTCTGATTACGATAAAATAAATGTACTTTATATAAAATTTTATATGAAATTAAAATAAAATTTCATTTTAAATTACTATTGATTTATTACTATTGAATACAAAACAAATCATATAATACGACTATCTTAATTACAAAATTATTAAAAAATATAAATATTATTATTTTAAATTATATAAATCTACTAATAGCTCTTAACAAGTAGAGATCAAGGAAAAAAATTTAATTGATTCTCTCTTTTGATATTATCGAGTTTTCTTAAAAAAATAATTAAAAAGAAAAATTGATGACTACTTCAATCAATTTAATGTTCCATTACATACACATGTTATAGTAATAATAATAACAACGTGAGAAAGTCGCATGCACACCATATGGTCGATTGGAGTTTTCTTTGATAGGAAAAGTTTTTATTTTTTTTTAAAACCATTTTATTAATTAATTATGTAGTACATGTACATTAATTATTTAAAAAATTAAACCATAATAAACATAAAACAAATCTCTACTCAAACTCAAAATTTCTTATAAAAAATAAATATGGTAATTAGTTTTGATATCATATTTAGTTAAAACAAATATCATATTTAACAGCTAAACAAATAAAAATATTTTGATAAGTTTGATGTCAAATAATACCACATATATCTATATTTCTCTTAAACTTGCTTAAAATAAAGCAATTGATCAACCATTTGGAAACTCATGGACGGTGTCAATAAAATAATATAGAATTCCGTATTTAGTCTTTTCTTAAAATTATAAGCTTATAATGGTATGAAACTTATTAACACTATAGAATCTATCATACATTGATAATTTATGACTCAATTTTACACCATATTTAGTTTTCATGTGGATGTTGATGGTATCACATGTTGATATTTTCTAACTCATATTTTTATACATGATATTTTCCGTATTTTTTAGTATGTAAACCTTTCATAACACATCAACATGTGATAGATTGGGCAGTGCCAATAAACTTTATACCGTTATAAGCTTATAATTTTAAGAAAAAATTTAATTGCATTGTTATCAACTTTCTTAGGGTAGAGACAATAACATGCTTATAAAAAATAATAATAAAGTATCTGGGTTATTTTGTAATTATAAAATAATTATGAGATCATTTTATAATTATAAAAATAAGATTGTAAATATTAAAAGTTAATTGAATATCCAATTAAACTTTAAATCTTTTTGTGGTTGTTCCAATCAACTGGAAAATTTATCATTATATAATTGAAAATACGAGAAGAATACATCAAATATGAAGAATATAAATACAGTTACGATTAAAATTGAATAAAACAAAATAGAAGTAAAACATTGTGCATCCTTTTAGTAATATGTATTTAGTTTTATTTTATAGAAGAGTTGATATGCATGCATGACTCCTAATTAGGATGATAAAAATGCAACATACGCACTCCCACATCGTATAGAGAAAAGAACTCTACGTATAGCATTTGTAGATTATTTTAGAAATCACACGCCTTAAAATTATATAGCCTTGCAATGAGCACAGAACGAACTATTCTTTCGCCTTTTACTAAAGAATACCGTGTGCTTATTGTTTTAAAAGGCAAATACCAATTTTTGGAAGGGTTTCTCTTTCAAAGAGCATAAACCCTTATCAAATCTATTTTAAGATTTACTGAGACAAATTATAAAGTACTTAAACCAATTGCTAAATAAAATATTCAAGGAGGGGTTATTCTTTGAGAATACAGCCCCTTATCTATTTTAAAATTTATGGAGTCAATTTGTAAAATAAGACTCTAAAGCCAATTTTAAGTATCTTTAGCCAATTACTAAGTTGTTTATTAAGTTTCTTGTTTAAAACATCTAAAAAATAATTAGAAAAATCACTGAAAGTTTCTTTTTAAGAAACCTTTTATGAAAAGGGATTTGGATTGGTAAGAAGCACTTCATGGTATGCCTTCCATGAAAGGAAAGAAAAATAGTTTGGACTGATTGTTTAATGGGATTTCGTTCAGAAAAAGTTAAATTAATTCAGAAGAAAACTAAATATTGGAAGTTTAACAAAGCTATAAATCAATCCAGGAAAAACCAAATATTTAAAATTCATGATACAACTATTTGAAATGAAGTAAATGCATTAATTTCAATTTCTGTCTAGAGTAAATAAGAAATTTTACCCTATCTAACCTATCCAGAGGGTATGCTATGGCCACATGAATGGTGGCAAGTGACCCCAAGCCCAGTTAGTAGGATTGAACCCTTAAAATGAAAAGTTGCCTAAATGGGAACAAAGAGTTTCAAAACCATAAAATTTCATAACTGTTTGAAGAGTTTCCAGGAAACAACTTACATAAACATTTCAAAACTATTAACTTGAGCAGGGCTGCGCGAACGCAAGCCCCCACTAACACAAATTATGACGTAGGCTCTCCCAACTTGGGGGGACCTTAAGCTAAGCACCCCTTCCAACTGCAATGAAGGTCACTAGCTTAGGCCATGAGTCTTCCTGATCGCTCATTGACCCTGTCCAGGTAAGTATGTCTTACAGTTGCTTCCTTCTCTTTATTTATTCGTAAAGTTCTTTTAAATCATCTCTTTTTTTTCTTCGATGTGGGATCATATCTCTCTTGCTTGTACTATTCTTCTTATTTTATTCATCATTTCATAAATTATTTCAATTGGTTTGTTTTTTCTTCACTCTCACTTGATTTCTTTCAAAACAATACATAACTGTTTTATTATTAAAAGCACTGGAAATTTAAAGGAGTTTGGTAAATAAGGATGAATTATTTAATCAAACGAAAAATAGAATTATGTATTGAAATTAATTGACTAGAAAAGTGATAGTGGGCCAACGTACGCTCTTAATGGGTTAGAACGAAATGTACTATTGGACTAAAGCAAGTTAAGAATTAAAAAAGAATTAATTAAATTTAGAAAATGATAATGGACTAAGGAGAAACTTGTAACCGGACTATAAAAGGGAGACACAAAGTAAGAAATAAAATATTTAAAAACCTTAACTAAAAGAATATAATAAGGCAAAGTCCTCAATACATCAAATACATCACATATGAATAGGGTATATAATTATCATAGTAGTACAAATAATAAATGTGAAGTGCAAAGATTAGACCATCAAATAATAAATGAAGTAATAAAAAAGAAAATTGTTAAAAAACTTATTTGTGAGTACTTAAATGAAATGATTAATACAAGCTCCTCATGAATTTAAAATTGAGATGATTTGTGCAAGAATGTGATAAATTAATACGGATAGGATTAAATAAATTAAGAAGTAAAGAGTTGAGTACTTGAAACGAGAATAAAATGAGACTAAATTCGTTTGAAAGAAAATTAAATGTAATCTTAAAATTAGCATGTAATAGTAAATCCTAATGAAGTGTTGGGCAATCAAAATAAAGGGAAAATGAGTAGATGCAAAGTGTATAATTATGGATCATGAGTCGGTATAATAGGTCAAAAAATTTAAACTCGTTTGATCATATATCAAGGAGGGGCCTCTGTGTGTGTATGTGGTCGAGATTCAGTCTAAGTGATGGGGATCTCTATCACATGGGTTAACAATCATATCGTATTTTATCGTATTGTATTGTTATTGTATCCAATTTTGACGTATCATATCAAGTCCAAGTTGATAATGATAATCTTTATTGCTCTTTTTAATAGTTATTAAAACGATATCATATGATAAAATTTAAAGTGAATAATTGATGTGAAATTCGTATAAAGAATGAAAAGAGAAATTATAAAAGTGTGAAAAACGTACAAACTCGTTTGATCTTATATCAAGGAGGGACATAAAGAAATTGTTATAAAATGTGATCTTAATGCGACAATTCTCAACTTAAAATCTTTGTTGTGTTATCAAACTTTCATTTATATAAAGCCTTTTACAATTCAAGATGATAAGAATAAATATAGTATATATAGGTGTCATACCTACGATTAATATTTCTGTCATAACTAACTCATTATATTTTTCAGCTAAGGAATTTCATGAGGAAATACTGAGTTGTGTGTGATTTGCTAATGACAGCCTGTGTAATGGTAATATTCCTCTAGCTGGCTGTGTATTATTCTTGGCTATGCAGTTATGTGGATTTGGTGCTCTTTTATCCCCCCCTCAAACTTGGCAGTGGAAGAGGTCTTGGTACCACTTCTAGTTTGCTGCGAATGTAATTAAAATGAGACTGTGAGAGAGTCTTGGTGAGCTAGTCAGTTATCTGATCACAAGAAAGTATATATCTGATGTCCAGTTCTTTCCCTAACACTTTATCTCGAATGAAGTAGACATCAACTTCTATATGCTTGGTACGAGAGTGAAAAATTCGATTGCTTGTTAGGGCATTTACACTCACATTATCATACCAAACAATTAATACTTGGGACAGAGAGAAGTGAAGTTCTTTAAGAAGAGATTCAAGCTAGCTAATTTCGTAAGAAAGGTGTGCCAATGCTCTATATTCCGACTCTACTTGATCTGGAGACTATGTAGTGTTTTTTAGAGCTCCAGGATACTAGAGTATCACTAAAGAATACATAGTATCCTACTATTGATCTGTGATCGTCTTTTGTGCAAGCCCAATCTACATTGGAATTGATTTATAAGTTTTTGCATGAACTCTTTTGACATATTGATTGCATTATAATACATTGCAGCCCTATGTTAATTATTCCCTTGAGATATCTAAGCACTCTTTTAACTACTTTTAGGCGTTGATTTATAGGTTTTTGCATGAACTGACTTAATTTATCTGTAGGATATTAGATTTAACAATGGATTTAATGGTGCTGTTCCCCAAATATCTGTGGATAAGTTCAAGTGGAGCTTTTGCATGTGATTGAGATAAGGAATAAGGCAACAAGTGAGATTTTCCAAGTTGACAGGAATCACAAAAGGATTTTTCATTTAATATAAATTTTTCATTACAATTGTTTAAGATTTTGTACAAAATTCTTGAGAGGGATGTCCTAAATGTTTATGCCATATTTGAAAATTTTTAACCTGAGTTTAGATGCAATTGACTTTTTGGTTTTCTTTGTTAAAAAGGCTCGAGCTAGAAATGGTTTTGAAGTGATGATTGACTCGAATATTCAAAGTGATAGAGATAGTCCTTGAGCCTCCTCAGCAGCAAGACTTTCCCCGTAGTTTTGTCCTTCACAATATAGCCAAAAGAATCAGATAGAACATCAATATCATTGGTTTCAATCAGCTAAGAAATACATATTAGAATTTTCTCAATTTCAGGAACATGACTGCATTTAGATTTCCCTTTATGTTAGCATAGTTAACTAATGGATGGTAAGGATTAATGCTAGTTATTCCTGCATTTAATTGCTCTAGCATTTTCTCGTAGCTCAACAACTTAAACTGGAGTTCCAGCCAACTAATGTTTTTTTATGTGATTTGACATACAAGAGGATTACATTAAGTAGAATCAAGGCTTGCAAGAACCTGAGATACAAGATCTTTAATTATAACCGGATGATCAGCTAATGCGAGATTATTAGCAATCTTCTTAGTTTATTTAAGTTATTCTTCCATCTTCATGTTTCTTTTTCGCATTTTCATGAATTCTCTTTTGTAATAGATGATATTTGATCATGTTTTCATTACAAACAGATCTCTAATGGCATCCTAGACTTGTTTTGAAGTTATGTAGCCTAGTAGTTCAACAACAACATTTGATTCAATTGAATTGTGGAGCCAACCCGACAATATTTGGTCCTGAGCAAACCAATCTTCAAATTTTGGATTCATTGTAACTCAACTTTAGTAGTTCTTACGATAGTTTTCTCTGTACACTCTGGTGGACTGGTTTTTGCTCTTGTGATGAATCCTTCAAGTTTGTTTCATATAATAATAATGAGGACTAAGTTTTTTCATAGTAAAAAATTATCATGATTCAGTTTCAAAGGGCAAAATGAGCCCAAGGGATTATTTGATAGTGGTTTAACTTCTGTGACATTTGTATTAGTTTGTTGGTTTAAGGTTTATGAATTGGCTTGACTATTTGATCTGCCATTGTTGGTATTGTTTCCTCCTGCCATTTTTATGGCTCTAATACCAAGAAAGAAATTGTTATAAAATGGGATCTTAATATTGGACAATTCACAACTTAAAATATTTGGTGAGTTAACAAACATTCATTTATATAGAGTCTTTTACAGTACAAGATGATAAGGATAAATATAGTACATACAGGTGTCATACTTATGATTAATACATCTGTCATAACTAACTCAGAATATTCTTCAGCTGGAAAATATTCATGAGAAAATACTGAGCTTCGTGTGATTTGCTAATGATAGCTTGTATAACGGTAATATTCCTTAAACCGACTGTGTTATATTATTGGTTGTGCAAGTAAGTGGATTTTATGCTCTTTCAGGGATGTGTACGTGCATGTCAGGGATTCAATCGATGTGATAGTAAACCATATCTCATAGACAATCAATCATATCGTACTGTATCATTATGGTGTCCATTTTTGGACATATCGTTCTACCACTATTAAGGTTGGGTCTATGTTGAAATGAATGTCATCATTTCAATTTACTTGTTAAAATAAAGATTTTTTTTTTGGGAGGTTACCTCCAATTTACCTAAAGAAAATTTTTAATGTGAATCAAATTTTATTCGTGTTTGCTTTGTTGATCTACATGTGAACTTCACATCTCAAGCTCTTATTCCGCATCGGAAAAAAAAAAAAAACTTACTTTTTTTCCATCAAGTGAGTATGCATTTTTATTAGTATAATATTATACGTGTAACTCATTGGCTTACGTAATATTAGATTTTTCTTAGAAGCTTGCTAATGGGACTTTCAAACATCACGTTTGTGTTACACTATCATGTTTTTCAATTACCAATTTATATTTTTAAATTACAAAAATTTGTTGATAAAACTTGTATATTTTATAAATGCTATAGAAGTTTCGAATTCTCTTCTCTATTTGATCTTTTTATTTTCCTCATCCCTACAAATTAAATGAGATATGTTTATAGTTAGATGAATTAAAGATTAAAATATTATAATTCAAAGTTAATTGAACAAAATCAAGTGCAAGTATAATAATATTGTACATTTTATTATTTTATTCATAAAAGAGAAGATATGCATGAATAACTACAAACACAACGTGTATTAAATATGTGAAGTGTAATTGAAATCTACACTTAAAACAATTATATTTTTAAAGTAATTAGAATATAGTAAAGTTAATCAAAATCAAGCTTATGTATAATAATATTGTGCATTTTTTTATAATATATTTTATTTTATTTATAAAAAATAGATATGCGCATCAAATACATAAACTATAGTTTAAATTCTACATTTAAAATAATTAAGATCTCCTGGAGAAATTAAAATAAAACAAGGTGGAAAAAAAAAAACTAAATGCAAACATAATAGTCTATGAATATTTTATCTTATTTATAAAAAAGTGGATTTGCATGTGCAACTCTCAACGTGCACATAACACATAAAAGTCAAAGTTTCACACAGAGTCAACTATTCTCTTGTTTTTTCTTTTTAAAAAAAGAATACTAAATTGCATAATAATAAAACTTTTGTAAATAAGTTACAGGATTGGAAAAAGTTTAAATCTTGTACTTAGAACAAATACCAAATTGTGGATGGACTTTTTTTTGAGTTCCTCACTGAAATATTTGTAGAACATTATAAGTTTTTAAGCAAAATCAAATTACTAGTATCAAAATATTTTAAAATTTTAAACATTATAAAATAAAAATATAATTCTAAAACAAATACATTTAAAACTTTTAGAAAAATTAAATTATTGTACGTTTTTTCTTTTATAAAAAGATTAAGATATACTACACAATACGATATACTATACACTTATCTTTTATAATCAACATTAACATTTGGATAAATTCTTTAGTTATTGAAAAAGAAAAAATTAAAACTAGTGAAAAAGAAGAAGCCTAGATAAATCCCTCTGTTATATCTAAAAACTAATATATATATAACTTATATATTTATTTTATAACTTGATTTTCATAATGTGATGCGTGCATAATATAACTATAGAAAATATTTTAAAAGATTTTTTATAGTTATATAAAATATAAATATCATTTATATAAACAAAAATTTCGTAACAATAAAATAATTTCTGATAAAAAATGTAAAAATGATCTTATATTATTTTTTAGTAAAACATTTGCTACGTGTGAGAAATAAATAATCAATAATTTATATACTATATAATTTTAATTTTAGAGTTTTGTAATCAACTAAAATTTAGTAGATAACTATTATATACATATATTCGTAGTCAACTAGAAATTAAATTTTATTTTATATATTAAAAATTTAGATAACTAAGTATTATTAATAGTATTGCTTAAAATTATATTATATATCATCATTTTAACTAGATTCTATAAATAATTGTAATATATGTTTAAGTCATGATATATGAATAATATAACTTGTTAAAAAAAATTTAATATAAAAAGAATTTAAAATATGATCAGGATGTATTGTAACGACCCTGAAAATTTAAAGAAAATGTATGTATTAAAATTTTGTAAGTGTGGAAGCGAAATAAAAATTCTGATTAATATCCCTTACACAATAATAAAAACGTATTAAACGTATGAAAGAATAAACTAACTGAAGTAAACACTAGTAATGAATACTATAAATAAATCTATCAAATCCTTAGTCATCTACTCGTCGTCTTCCTGCGGGACGGCCTCGGGAACCAAGTCCTCCTGATATGAAATGGTTAAGTAAGGAATGAGTTACACTAGGCCAGTAAAGACATCACACTATCTCACTACCACATGAGTAAAGGTTGGTAGAAAACAAAAACGACTAATGAAGCATAATTTATAGCAAACTCATTTATCAATAATAAAAACTTTTACTGTCCACTTACCTTGGTGAGATTCATGAAAGACAATTTATTAAAACGATTACATCATAAACATCATAAAATCATGCACACTTTGTAACATAACAAATATCAATATTTCGTTTTTCAATCATCAAGCAACAATTTTCCTCTTTTATCAGCCTACTAGTATCCATGGGGATCCATAGGGGGTCCCCGCTATACGTGAACCATTCACATTAATAACTTGATTCCAGGGTCGTCCCCATACCCCGTCCGGTATGGGTGCTAAAACCATAAACCTCAATACCCCGTCCGGTAAGAGGGTGAAACGGGTCGTTCCCATACCCCGTCCGGTATGGGCGCCAAAACACGTAAGGTCTCCATACCCCATTTGATATGAGAGACCACGTTCCCAGTAGGGTTCCCTATGGACCCGATCCGTCCACCATCTCCCACGATATCTAGTTAGGCTGTCGACATTATCCATTTATCAATTCACATAAATTTTTTCTTTTTCTTCTTGGTCTCAATTATCCAATCAAACATAAACACGTAAACCAGTAATGAACACCAAACAAAACAACACAATATCGGGTTCACCATAATTCAAATCATAATAAATGAAACCGGGATTCATGCATACGAAACTATAAAATAAACACATTAAGTACCATACCGCATTTAAAACTATAAAATAGATCAAACAATAACTAACCAACAAATACACCAGATTCGGGCTCCATTAGCAACTTTAAGGAATTATACACATCTATTAATTCATAAAATACCGTTTTATTATTTATTAACCTTTAATGCCGTGATAGGAAATAGGATGAGAGATCCTTACTTGTTTCGGAGTCTGAAATCGACTTTACACTGCGCCTATGGGCAGTCCCTAAATTTCCTAAATTTTTTCTCGGGAACTGAAACACACTTCCGGTACCTACACGTGTCCCGGAAAAACTCAAAATCAGAACCAGGGCCTACTCGACCAATTTTAAAATTCTGGCACAGTGGCTCCACCGTGCTCCGACGACGACACTGCCGCCCGCGACAGCGATCCACCTCGGGTTGGCCGTTTTCGATCGAATTCGTCCAAACTTGCATTGGTTCCTGCGATAAAACAACCCTAGGGCCCTCGGTGGGCTAAAAAAAATCACGAAAAATCGAGACTTACCGGTGGCGGAGCTCTCGGGTGCGGCGGCTTATCCAGCGTGAGTCGCGATTTGATGTTTTGCTCCGGTCAACCTGTAGAAAAAAGGACGGTGATCACAGTGGTGTAAAAATTGCATCGGACGAGAACCGGAAAGGGCCTCATCAGAGGTAAAAATTGAGGGAAGCTGCCGTTGGATTTTGGCGGTGTTTTCCGGCCGATTGGCCGGTAGTTTGGCTCCGATTTGGCCATAGGCAGATTCAGCATCAAAAAACGAGCCAAGGGGAGAAAATTTACCTCGTTTGGCAATAAAAAAATCCTCCGGTGCGGCGGCGGGTGGCGGCGGCCGGCTCCTCCGATGACTGGGTCTTCTTCTCCAGTGAGAATACTGGCGGCTAGGGTTTGGAGTTGGGTGTGGGTGAGGTTATTTATAACCTTTTTCTTTTAATCTCAGCCGTCCATCACGATTTAATCTGAGCCGTCTGATCGCGATTAAAATAGAAATAAATCTGGACCGTTCATCGCGATGAGATCTGGGTCGTCCGTGCGTGATTCAATATGGGCCGTCTGCACGTTTGAGATCTGGGTCGTCCGTGCGCGTGAGATCTGGGCAGTCCGCACGCGTGAGATCTGGACTGTTCGATCGCGTGTACACGGATCGCCCACGAGGCTTCGTCCCGCGTGGCCTCCTGCGTCAGTGTCCTTGCCACGCGGCGTGTCCTGGTTGGTCGGGGGTTCTGACTGGACTGCTGACGTGACACAATTTTTTTAAATTGCGTTTTGACCCTAGATTTTCGATTTTTTTTTCAAAAACACCCCCAGAATCTAAATTTTCACCCATTTTTTCCAAAATCATTTTCAATTAATTCCCAAAAATAATTTTACCCAATTTTATTATTATTATTATTATTATTATTTTTATTTCTATTAAATTAAATTAAATTGAATTAAACATATAATTATTACAAAATAAATTAACTATTAAAAAATAAAATAAAATCCAAGAAAAATTCCAATACAAAAATAAAAAATAGTTTTGGGGTGTTACATGTATAATCAGTTATTTATAATTAATTAAAAAATAATTATATTTTAGAATATATATGATTGCATTAATCTTATTTTAAAAAATAAAAAATATCATATGACATTTCTTTTCTTCATTAAATGTAATAGATTTTTTAAAGAACATTTAAGTTATAACACAAAATTAGTTCAAATATTAATATAAAATTAGGATACTAATAAATTACAAATATAGTCTCATAAAAGATAATTATAAATACATTGCATAAAATATTATATTTTCAAATATTGTATAAATATATATATATATATGTATATAGATATGAAAATGTTTATTTATAAATAAAGTTAATTAATTATATAAGTTAAGTAAAATAATATGAGATGTAATCTTAAGTTTCCTTCATGCTTAAAACACATAGACATGATAAGAAGGCTTCTTCACTTCCTCTCATCTTCTTGTTTTCAAACAATAAAACTTTGGTTATAGTGATAAATTACGAAAGTTTCTTCAAGCTTTTCCTTAATTTTCACACTTACATCTTGTTTGAATAAATTTTAGTTATGGATAATTAATATATGATAATGACAGTGATTAAATGATAATTATACAGGATAAAAATGACAAATTTTTTTTATATTTAACTAATTATTTATTAATGTATGTTAATAATATATTTTTATTTAAATGGTAGGAAGATATGGTTGTATGTTCAGTCAAATTATTAATTCATTCATACCTATTATATGTAATAGTAAATTACATATAAGAAGTATGTAATAAAAAATAAATAAATTATTTACCAATATAATTACATTTGTATTTAAATAAATAATTATTACATGTAATCAAATTAAACTTTTATATTTAATAAAATATATAATAATTTGTGAGAATAAAAATAGAATTAAATATGTTATATGAGGGTATAAGGTGAAAAAAAGTAACACGCCGGTCACATACCACCGATTCGATAGTTTTAAAACTCATCCCAAATTTACTGGTTAGATACCGTTCGTTACCATTTGAAGTTGAAATAAATATGATTTTCTCACACCCGTAAAGTACCATATATTAAAATCTTATTATTCATCATGATCCAAACATGGTGTTAATTTCTTCATCCATTGACAATGTTCTACAAATAAATTACGAGAAACTTTGAGTATAGACACTAAATTTTCACACTAAACTTTGGTTTAAATGTATATTTTTATATAACATAAATATTATATATGTACTTTTAATTTATTTTTAAAACACAAAGGATTGATATAAATACTTTATCTTCTAAAAACAATATAAAAACCAGGAGGGGAGTTGTAAATTTACATAAAAAGGTTTAAAATAAAAGTAAAATAAAATTTTAAATTGAATTTGTAACGGCCCCGGAAATATTAAAATGAAATGAGTATTTAAATATATCAAATGCGGAAGCGAGATCAAAATTTCAGTTAACATCCCTTACACGAAAAACCAGAAACGTACTTAAAATATAAAAGATTAAACTAACTAAGAGAGAAACTCGAAAATAAAACTATGAGTATGACTACAGAGTCTCTAGGTATCCCCTTCGTCGTCCTCCTGCGGAACGGGCTCGGGAACCATGTCTTCCTGATCTGAAATGGTTAAATAAGGAGTGAGCTACACTAGCCCAGTAAGAACATCACGATATCTCACCGTCACGGAGGTAAAGGTGGGTAGAAAAACACAAAAAGACCAATGGAGCATAATTTACAATAAACTCGTTTATTAACATGAAAACCTTTACCATCCACTTACCTCGGTGGAATTTATGAAAACAATATAAGAAAAATAATAACATTATCACAATCATGGAATAATATAAGCTGTACAACATAGCACTTATCACGCCTTTTGTAATTCGATCATTATACAACATATCTTTTTCTCATTTACCAGCCTACTAGTATCCATGGGGGTCCCTAGCGGTCCCGCTACCCGTTAACCTTTAACATTCATAATCAGTTTCCAGGGCCGTCCCCATACCCCGTCCGGTATGGGCGCCAAAACCATAAACCTCAATACCCCGTCCGGTATGAGGGTGAAACGGGCCGTCCCCATACCCCGTCCGGTATGGGCGCCAAAACCATAAGATCCCCATACCCCGTCCGGCATGTGAGACCACAATCCCGGTAGGGTTCCCTACGGACCCGGTCCGTCCACCATCTCCCAGGATATCTAGTCAGGCTGACCCCATCATACAATTATCAGTCTATACAATGTTTCATTTCCCTTTTTCCTCAATAAGCATTATCAATTCACATTTAAACAAGCAAATCGTAATTCATGCCGAACAGACAACATACAGTATCACTTCTTCAGTCATTCAACCCATAATTAATAAAACAGTAATATATGCATTCGAAACTATAAAATGAACACATCAAACCCCATAATGCATTTAAAGCTGTAAAACAGGCCAAATAACAGTAAATCATCAATCACACTAGACTCGGACTCCATTAGCAACCTTAAGCAATTTCACACATGCGTTAATTCAAGAAATACCGTTTTATCATTTTGAACTTTAATACCGTGATAGGAAATAGGGTGAGGGGTCCTTACTTGTTTTCGGGATCCGAATACGATTCACAGTGCGCCTGCAGGCCGTCCCTAATTTTCCCTGAATTTTTCCCGGGGAACTGAAACACACTAACAGTACCTGCACGTGTTCCAAAAAAATCCAAATTAGGCCCAGGGCCCCTTTCGGACCAAATCGCAACTCCGGCACGGCGGCTCCGCCGTGCTCCGGCGACGGCGCCGCCGCTGGCGGCGGCGAGTCGCTTCGGGTTGGCTGTTTTCGGCCGTTTTCGGCCGAATTCGGCCACACTCGCATTGGTCCTTGTCAGAAAACAACCCTAGGGCCCCCGGGGGGCCAAAAATCACGGAAAAGCGGAGCTTACCGGCGGCGGCGCTCTCGGGTACGGCGGCTCTCCGGCGAGGTTCGTGTTTTGGTGATTCGGCTTCGGTCAACCTGTAGAGAAAAGAATGGTGATCACGGTGATATAAAAATTGTATCGAACGGAGGCCGGGAAGGACCTCGTCGGAGGCAAAAACCGAGAGGGGCGCGGCGGCGCCGCTGGGTTTCGGCCGCGTATTCCGGCCGTTTGGCCGGGATTTCGGCCTCAATTTGGCCATAGGAGGAATCAGCGGAGAAAAACGAGTCGGGGGTATGAAATTTACCTCGATCGGCGGTAGGAAATTTCCCCGGTGCGGCGGCGGGTGGCGGCGGTCGGCCTCTGGTTCGTCTTCTCCAGCGAGCGGCGGGCGGCTAGGGTTTGTGGTCTGGTGTGGGGGTTCTATTTATAACCCCTTGCCTTTTGATCACAGCCGTTCATTTCGTTTTAATCTGGGCCGTTCGTTTTTGATTGAATCTGGACCGTCCGTGCGATTGAATCTGGGCCGTCCGATCGCGCGATTGATCTGGACCGTCGGATCGCACCCACGCGGATCGCCAACGTGGCTCCTTTCGGAGTGACGCGGTCTTGCCACGTGGCAGGCCCCGGTTGGCCGGGACTGCTGACCGAGCCTGCTGACGTGGCTGCTGACGTGGCCCTTTTTTTTTTTTTTTTTTTTTTTTTTTTTTTTTTTTCCTCCTTTCCGGGTGCTACAGAATTTATAAAAAACTTGATAAATATATAAAATAATATATGTATATATATAATATTTTAAAATTTAAAAAACATTTTGTGCACCATGAGTTAGACCTAGTTTGGCTTAAATCAACAATTTTATTGTTGAATCTAAAGATACACATTGAGACGAAATTCGTCCTAACTTACTAGAAATAAGACGTGTAAAAGTTTTACAATTAAGGGGGTATGGAGTGAATATAAATATAAAATTATAAATATAAAACCGAGTATAAGACGAATATTAATTTAATATTCTGTTTGCCGTGTACCTGCCATTACTATATATATAATTATAAACTTTTAATTTATGTTTCTATTCTAATCATGTTTAATAATTTTGTATGGTTATAATATTATCTTACATTTATAGTTAAATATTATGTGTAAATTATATTTTATTTAATTATAATAAAAAAAATTTAATGATCCGTTTAGATGTTCTATAATATATTTTAAAATTAAAAAATAGATAATTAGTACGGATAATGGATATAAAGTTTTATCCATAACTAAAAATTCTTTACGGAGATAAATATAAATTTATATTTTAATTAAGGGGAAGGGATATAAAAATTAATATATGGGCCCGGTACCCTTCTCCCCCAAAAGTCAAAGTCTTTATAATGACAGGTCAAACTTATTTCTAAAAGCAGCATCTTCTTTTAATTTATACTGTATCTTTTAATTTATTAATTTGAGTTATGTTTTCTTAATTTACATAAGTATTATATATATATATATATATATAACAAAAAAAAAAATTAATCACTATAAAAATTATACTTTGAGAATTAATAAAGCTGTTGCAAAAGTCGAAGGGTACTATTTTGCAGAAAAATTTATTCTGGTTACAACAATTGATTGCAAAAAATTATTTTTGCTACATTTAACACATGTTAAGTGTGGTTTCTAACAAGGGAGAGTAGGAAGTTGATGTACTTGGTTGAATTATTAGACAAGTAATCGCCCACAAGTTGTGCATATCTCTCAAATAATTCATCAAGAATATGATTTCCGAAATGACTTTCTAACATAGATTCAACAACTGCTCTAATAGTGTTCGCTACTCGTTCTCCTCTCAGTATGAAATTTTCGTTGTTATTATTTTCTCCATCCCAGTCAACTTCCAATACTTTAACTTCATCGATGACGAATGATCCTTGTTTTTCAATCTCTAACTTCAGTTCTTCGAAACTTGGAGCGTAATAAGGTGCGTTAAAACTATCTATTTTTTCGTTTTCAATAATATCCTAATCACAAAATTAAATAATTTATTTTACTAGTAAAATAATTTAAAAAAAAAAACATTTAGGCACAACTATATAATAACTTTATATAAATATAAGTAGGTCCTGATACCTCTCCAGCCATGGTCATGAGTGCTTGAGCCAACAACTCCCACTGGTAGCAGCTTTCCTCAGTTGTTGGATCACTGCATCTCCTACCCATGAAAGACAAGAACATGCGACCGCCATGGACTAATTCTTCAGACCTTGATTTCAAAAACGTTGA
This sequence comes from Carica papaya, assembly GCF_054855325.1. NCBI lineage: Eukaryota > Viridiplantae > Streptophyta > Magnoliopsida > Brassicales > Caricaceae > Carica > Carica papaya. The sequence goes on along the minus strand of NC_142309.1, from coordinate 10,048,097 downwards.
AAAATCCTTCTGAAACTGGACAGAGTACGCCTCCAATACACACTCAGGACTGCTCTTCGATATGTATAGCTTTCCCTTGTTTACCACTTCATTGCTTCCCAAACCAGCAGGGACCTAAACTTTCAGTACGAGAATATATACATGATCTACTCTGGACATATGTATATATGTATATATATATAGTGCATGCATGGGCAGGTGATTATATATGTTGCCTACGAATATTCTTGTTATGAATATATAATTAATGGAAGAGAGAAGCAAAAGTAAAAAGGTATATATGTTAAAGCTAGGTATAAATAAAAGGTATAGTTTAACGTTGGATTGTTCAAAGGAATAAAAGGTATAACTTCAAAGGAATAAGAATATATATATATATATATGTATATGTTTATGTATATGTATATTACCTGGGATAGCCAGTGGAGACTAGAGGAAGAGTGAACAAAGTGCAGAGACTTTCGAGGGAACAATCTGCCATAAAAAGAACCTGCAACTCCAGAAACAAAGCATGATCCCTTCACCTCTAATTCCTCATAGAAGAATGGGAGTTGTGAAGCGAATATATTGTTAAAATCATTGGTGGGAAGATCGTTGAGGGAAATTCTAAGCTCGGGTGGTGGACGGCCCCGATTTCGACATGTGGCATGAATCACGTTTATGATCTCTGATATCACAGTCAACGTGTTAGGACCTGATGAACAACCCAGGTCTGCAATCTCCATCACCTCCGGAATCATGTTGCTGCAGCAAAGCATTTGTTCTACTGCTTTCTCCATCATTGTTTTTCCGTTGCTTATAATCTTCCTCTGCAATTCCGTAATCATATACATATACCTTCATTATTTCACCAATATATATTGCCAATATCATTTACATTATACAAATACCTGGACCTGCGAGTTTTTGGCATAACTAGTCTCACCATCACCTTTGTTCATGTGGAGGACTTGCAGAATTTCCATTATTCTCTCTGTGAATGTTAATGTCAACTGCAATCAAGAGCAGAAAGAAATTGTAGTGAGGAGGAGAGAAGGTTTCGTATGATATATATATAAATATATATGTATATAGAAGTACGTGTAGGTAGGCAGACAGGACCCCACTAAAAAGAATCGGCATGTGCTTTAATTAATTATTAACAATTTAGAATTTTAGTATGTTATGTTTGTGGTTGGAATAACTCTTATAATTTTTGCGTGGAATTCATGCAAATTGATATCCACTTATTCTGCTTACAAAAAAATTGAATTTTATTAGGAAGGAAAATATAATTTGAAAAGATGAATTCAATGCATCAATTTAATTCTCCACTATATACACATGTTATAGTAATAATAATAATAATAATAACAATGTGATGAAGTGCCCATGCACACCATTGAAATTTTTTTAATTAAATAAATTACAAATTTTCAATTAAATAATAGCCTACCAATTTTTACAATCCTACATTTGGACAACATTTAATTGAGTTTTTAATAATAAAATACACAAAAATACACTTATAAAAATCATTTTGGAAACTAACAAATTAAAACTTCATGTGACTATTTCAAGAAAACAAAATGGTTTTGGACACATCTAAATGAATTATTGTAGTTAATATTTTCTCTAATGATATAAGAGCAATCATAGTTAATATTGACGCAAGGCATTTAAATAAACATAGTGAATGAAAATATTTCTAATGTAAATATTATCTTGTAATTATATTATTCAAATTGATAATTAAATTTAAACAAAAATTATGAACATTATAAATTTCAAAATGATCTCAAAATTACCATCAATTTTAAATTCTGTCTTAAGTTGATTGATTCATTTTTTTTTTACCTTGAATTAATACAAAATAATTTAAAATAGATCTTCATGTAATTATTAGATTACTACAAATAGTTGACACATCAAATCCAAGTCAAGAAAAATGTGTTAAAAGACCATAACTCATATTTTACACGATATTTTATGTATTTTTCATTATATGATCTGTTATAACAATATTGAGCTTTTATTAAAGTTTTTCTAAAATCACTTTGAAGACTAGATGTTTGACTTTACTAGATATAATTATAGTTTGAAATATGAATATCCATGACATTTTCGTGGCATATTTCTTCCTTTTCTAAAATCATATGCATATATATATATATATATATATATATATATATTAAGAATCAAAATATTAGTGCCCCATAAGAGTACAAGTTATAACCTAACCTTAACAAAGTTGGTTACTCATCTTAGAATTATCAAATACATGGTATCTATTTCCAACAACAATAAGATTCTCATAATGCTCAAGACCCAAAAAAAGAGAAATTAATTTTTAAAATTATTCAGAATAAATTAATTCCTTAAATTAAGTGTCTAAAATTTATTATAATATTAAGCCTGCAACAAACTAATAAGTATGAGTATAATATGTTCGAAGAATGACAATAAGAAAAAAGTTATAAATGATATATATTTATATTTATATTTATATGGAATTTGTTTGTAACGTCCCCATAAATTTAAAAAGAAATGCATATAATAATTTGAGTGCGGAAGCGAAATAAAAGTTAAAATTAACATCCCTTAGATGATAACTCAAAAGTACTAACAAACATCACGGAACAAATTCTCCGAATGAAATACGAAAAATGAAAAAATAAAGGAAACTATAAACTATCTAGCATCTACTCGTAGTCTTCTTGCGAATCGGGCTCGGGAACCAGGTCCTCATGATCTAAAATAGTTAAATAAGGGGTGAGCAACACTAGCCCAGTAAGGACATCACAATATATCGCCATCATAAAAGTAAAGATTGGTAGAAAACCAAAAATAACCAATGAAGCACAAATTTTAAACCAATACATTCATTAAAATTAAAACCATTTTTCCTTTTTCTTATCCTTGGAGAACCTGTGAAAACAACCTATAAAGACAATAACATCATGCAGGTCATAACTTCATGCACAATCAGTAACATAGAACGTATCATAAATTCATATTCATTAACAATAACTAATCATTACTATTTCTCATTTCACCAGCCTACTAGTATCCATGAGGATCCATAGGGGTGTCCCCGCTACACGTGAACCCTTTCTATTAACAGTCTTAATTCCAGGACCGTCCTCATACCCTGTCCGGTATGAGCACTAAGACATTAAACCTCAATACCCCGTCCGGTATGAGGATGAAGCGGGCCGTCTCCATACCCCGTCCGTATGAGCGCCAAATGAATAAGTCTCCATACCCCGTCCGGTATGAGACAACGTTCACGGTAGGGTTCCCTATGAACCCGGTCCGTCCACCATCTCCCAAAATATCTAGTGAGGCTGTCATCTTATCCATTTATCAGATCACATCCCATTCCTATTTGTCCTTAGTCTCCGTTACCAACTCAAACATAAATACATAAACAAGTAACGTGCATCCAACAATGCAATCATATCTTAGATTCCCAAAATCAAAGTAAGCAGTGATACATGCATTTAAAACCATAGAATAGATAAACCAGATACCATAATGCATTTAAACTGTAAAATAAATCAAACATGAATCGACATAGAATAGTGTCCGGTTCGGGTTCCATTAGCAACCGTAATTAATTATGCATATATATTTAATTTGTACAAAATACAGTATTATCATTTATTCAAACTTCAATTCCATGATAGGAAATAGGGTGAGGGGTCCTTACTTGATTCGACACCGAAAACTAGATGGTTACTGCGCCTACGGGCGTTCCCTAGGTTCCCTGAATTTTTCTTCGGAAACTTAAACGCGCTTACGGTACCTAAGAGTGTCCCAAATAAACCTAAAAATCAGACCCAGGGCCCACTCGGTCAATTTCGGAGTTCCGGCATGGTGGCTTCACCGTGCTCCGGCGACGGAGGCGGCGATCCACCTCGAGTTCATTATTTTCGGCCGTTTTTTTATCGAATTCAGCCGAACTTGCACCGATTCCTGTGAGAACACACACTTAGGGCCCTCGGTGGGCCAAAAAATACGAAAAACCAAAACTCACCAGTGGTGGGGCTCTCTAGTGCGGCGGCTCCTCCGGCTTACGTTGCGGTTGGGTATTTTGCTTCGGTCAACATGTAGAGAAGGAAACAACGGTAGAAAAATCACATCAAACAGAGAATCGGGAAGGGCCTCATCGAAAGCATTTTTCGAAACACCTCGCGGTGGCACTGTCGAGCTTCGGCGGTATTTTTTGGCCAATTGGCCGGTTATTTCACTCTGATTTCGCCATGGGTGCGTTTAAAATTGAATTTCGTGCAAGAGGGAAAATTTTTAGCTCATTTGACGGTCATAAATTAATTCGGTACGGCGGCGGGTGGCGGCAGTCGGCTCCCTGGCGGCTGGGCTGCCTTCTCTGGCAAGGGGCTCTGGCGGCTAGGGTTAGGGTTTGGGTACGGATGGGGTTATTTATACCCATCTGCTTTTGATCTAGGTCGTCCATCGCTTTTAATCTGGACCATTTGATCATGATTAAATAGGGAGTGAATATGGGTCGTTCATCGCGATTCAATTTGGACCGTCCATGCGCGATTCAATTTGGACCGTCCATGCGCGATGCAATCTGGGCCGTCCATGCGCGCGAGAACGGATCTCAGTTGTTCGATCGCGCGCACGCGGATCGCCCACGTGGCTCCTCCTCGCGTGGCCTCCCGCGTCAGTGTCTATGCCACCTGGCGCGTCCTGGTTGGTTAGGACAGCTGACGTGGTGTAACTTTTTGAATTGCGTTTTGACATTCGGTTTTTGATTTTTCTTTCAAAAATAGCCTCAAAACCCAAATTTTCACCTATTTTCCCCAAAATTATTTTCAATTAAATCCCTAACTAATTTTTATCCTTTTTATTATTATTATTATTATTATTATTATTTTCATTAAATCAAATTAAATTTAAATAAATTAAATTAAAACCATATAAATAATAATTATATTTATATATAAAAAAATAATAATTAAAAAAGAAAAAAGAAAAAATAAAGGTAGCGATCCCCGGGACTGACCCTGCTACCACCTCAACAATACTTGTCGCATATGTAGTAGTGCCCAACATTATGCGAGAGAGTGCCCAAGGAACCAGAATCAGGGCAGACCTCCTATTCAGGGCAAAGCTTACAACCTCACCCAGCAGGATGCCGAAGCCGACCCAGACGTGGTACATGGTATGTATACTATCTGTAACCATCTTGTTCATGTTTTGATTGACACTGGTGTATCGCATTCATTGGTTTCACCTATTTTTGCATCAAAATTTAAAGTATTACCGGATAAACTTGATTCAACGTTATTTGTATCTACTGCTGGGAGTGTAACACTATTTGAAGAAGTTGTCTACAGGGCTTGTGCTGTAGAGATAGCAAATAGGATATTGAGTGTAGACCTAATAGAATTAGACACGGGAGATTTTGATGTAATTTTAGGGATGAATTGGCTAACGACGTATCACGCCACCGTAGATTATTTTGACAAGAAGGTTATATTTAATCCTCCTAATGAGGAGCCATTTACAAGTTAATAAAATCATTTAGTACTTATTCCTTGATGGCAAGTTTTCTTATTCGTCGAGTACCTTAACCTTGCTGTTTTCTCTAATTAGGCAAACCCAAGAAAGAGAATTGTATTCAAGAGATTTCGGTATTCTGAGACTTTCTAGATGTGTTTCCGAATGAACTTCCCGGACTACTAGTGGACAGAAAAGTCGATTTTACCATAGATCTACAGCCAGACACCCAGCCTATTTCAGTTGCTCCTTACTGCATGAGCCGCGTTGAGATGGAGGAGCTGAGGAAATAGATCACTGAATTGCAAGATAGTGGTTTTATCAGACATAGTGTGTCCCTTTTGGGTGTTGGAGTCACTTTTACCAGAAAGGAAGATGGAACGTTAAGACTATGTATTGATTACAGATGATTGAACAGGGTCACAATCAAGAACAAATATCCCATTCCCAAGATTGATGACCTCTTCGATATGTTGCAGGGTGTGTAGGTCTTCTCTAAAATAGACTTGCGATCAGGTTACCATCAGGTGAAAATAAGGACATAAGACATCCCTAAGATGGCTTTTCGAACCAGGTATGGACACTATAAGTTCCTGGTCATGCCATTTGGGCTAACCAACGCCCCAACCATCTTCATGGATCTGATGAACAGGGTCTTCAGACAATTCTTAGATCAATTTGTTATCGTGTTCATTGATGACATCCTGGTCTATTCAAAAAACAGAGAGGAACATGCTCACCATCTAGCTCAAGTTTTGCAGGTTCTCAGAAGAAAGAAACTGTATGCAAAGTTGAGTAAGTGTGGATTTTGGCTTGAGCATACCACCTTCTTGGGACACATCATATCAAAGGATGGAGTATTAGTGAATCTTGAAAAGGTTAAAGTGGTGCTCGACTAGGAGAAATTGACATCAGTTAAAGAAATCCGTAGCTTTCTGGGAATTGTGGGCTATTACCCTAGGTTCGTTGAAGGACTTTCTAGTCTAGCTGCTCCCCTAACCTGACTCATAAAGAAGAATGCCAAGTTTGAGTGGAATGAGGACTGTGAAAGAAGTTTTTCAGAACTAAAGAAGCGGTTGACTACTGCACATGTGCTGGCCTTACCGAGTGGATCGGGGGGATATACAGTTTACAGTGATGCCTCCTATCTAGGCCTATGTTGTGTTCTAATACAGTATAGGAAGGTCATAACCTATGGGTCCAGACAGTTAAAGAGTCATGAGAAAAATTATCCCATCCATGACTTAGAGCTTGCCGCAATCATACACGCCTTGAAGACTTGGGGCCATATTTATATGGAGAGACCTTTCAGATCTATACTGATCACAAGAGTTTGAAACATATATTCACTCAAAAGGATCTCAACATGCATCAGAGAAGGTGGATAGAGCTTCTTAAGGACTATGATTGTGACATCTTGTACCATCTGGGTAAGGGCAACGTGGTAGCCGATGCACTCAGCAAAAAAAGTGCAGGTATCTTAGCCCATTTGATGGTTTTAGAATGCAGACAAATTGGGGCCATACAATAGGTTCGACTTAAGGAGAGTCACATGTTTGGGTCATCTGACCATCAAGCCTGAGTTAATCCAAAGAATAAAAGAAACTCAGTCAGCTGATCCCGCCTTAATAGCCCTCAAGAACGATGCAGAATAGGGAGTTAGCTCAGAATTCCGAGTCTCCGCTGATGGGTTACTCTGATTCTAGGACAGGGTGTGTGTTCTAGGTGACAATGAGTTAAAGAGAGACATCATGACAGAGGCCCATACCTCAAAGTTTACCATGCATCCCGGAAGTACTAAAATGTACCAAAGCATGCGACCCTGATTTTGGTGGAACGGGATGAAAAGAGACACAGCTGACTTTATGTCTAAATGCTTGGTATGTCAGTAGGTCAAGACAGAGCATCGTGCCCAAGAGGGTTACTTCAGCCATTACCGATCCCATAGTGGAAGTGGGAACATATCACCATGGACTTCGTGGCAGAGTTACCTAAGGCACGCTCAGGACAAGATGACATTTGGGTAATTATTGACCGGCTTACCAAGCTTTCCCACTTCTTGGCCATCAAGATGACTGATCCTTTGAACAAGTTGACAAGAATGTATATCCGGAAAATAGTCAAATTGCATGAAGTCCCAATGATAGTGGTGTTCGACAGGGACCCCAAGTTCACTTCTCAGTTTTGGAGTAGCTTTCAGCAAGCAATGGGAACGAAACTGTCCCTCAGTACTACCTTCCTCCCTCAGACTGATGGACAGTCAGAAAGGACAAACCGTACACTTGAGGATATGCTCCGAGTTTATGCCATTGACTCCGGGGGCCATTGAGATGACCATCTATCCCTGATAGAGTTCGCCTACAACAACAGTTACCAAGCAAGTATGAGGCATTATATGGGCGCCCATGCAGATCGCCGATTTGTTGGAAAGAAGTGGGCGATAGAAAATTGTTCACCCTAGAGCTGGTAGAGGAGACTACATCTAAAATAATTAAGATCAAGAAGAACATTCAGACGGCTCAGAGCAGGCAGAAGAGTTATGTAGACACCCGGAGGAGAGATTTAACGTTTGAAGAAGGCGACCAGGTGTTCTTTAAGGTCACTCCTTTTAAGAGAATCAGTAGGTTTGGCAAGAGGGGGAAACTGAACCCCTGATTTATTGGACTATTTGAAGTCATAGATAGGATTATTACTGCTGCCTACAGACTAGCACTGTCTTCCGAACTTTCTAAGGTCTACAATGTGTTTTATGTGTCCATACTACGCAAGTACAACCCGGACCCCTCTTATGTCTTGGCCCACGAACCTCTTCCACTCCGGGAGGATTTATCCTATGAGGAAGTACCAGTCGGCATTGCAGATCGAAAAAGCAGATTACTCCACAACTGGGAGATATCTTTTGTGAAGGTTATATGACAGAACCACACACCAAAGGAGGCCACATGGGAGCTAGAATCAGACTTTAGAGTCCAGTACCCCCCAGCTGTTCGATCAAGAGTAAGAGACAAATTTGAGAGACCAAATTTCTTTTAAGGGGGGAGAGTTGTAACACCCAACCTTGCTTTTTTCTTTTTTCTTTTTTCTTTTTTAATTATTATTATTTTTTATATATAAATATAATTATTATGTATATGATTTAAATTTAATTTATTTAATTTTAATTTGATTTAATGATAATAATAATAATAATAATAATAATAATGGTAAAAATTGGTTAGGGATTTAATTGAAAATAATTTTGGGGAAAATGAATGAAAATTTAGGTTATGGGGGTATTTTTAAAAGAAAAATCAGAAATTGGGGTCAAAAATGTAATTTAGAAAAGTTACACCACGTCAGCTACCCTGTTAGCAGCCCCGACCAACCAGAACACGCCAGGTGGCAGAGACGCTAACGCAGGAGGCCATGCAGGGGGGAGTCACGTGGGCGATCCGCGTGCGCGCGATCGAACTGCTAAGATCCATTCCCACACACACAGACGATCCAGATTGAATCGCGCATGGACGGTCTAAATTGAATCGTGATGAACGACCCAGATTCACTCCCTATTTAATCACGATCAGATGGTCCAGATTAAAAGCGATGGACGACCTAGATCAAAAGCGGATGGGTATAAATAACCCCATCCGTACCCAAACCCTAACCCTAGCCGCCAGAGCCCCTTGCCAGAGAAGGCAGCCCAGCCGTCGGGGAGCCGACTGCCGCCACCCGCCGCCGTACCGAATTAATTTATGACTGTCAAATGAGCTAAAAATTTTCCCTCTTGCACGAAATTCAATTTTAAACGCACCCATGGCGAAATCAGAGTGAAAGAACCGGCTGATTGGCCAAAAAATACCGCCGAAGCTCGACAGTGCCACCGCGAGGTGTTTCGAAAAATGCTTTCGATGAGGCCCTTCCCGATTCCCTGTTTGATGTGATTTTTCTACCGTTGTTTCCTTCTCTACATGTTGACCGAAGCAAAATACCCAATCGCAACGTAAGCCGGAGGAGCCGCCGCACTAGAGAGTCCCACCACTGATTTGGTTTTTCGTATTTTTTAGCCCACCGAGGGCCCTAAGTGTGTGTTCTCACAGGAATCGGTGCAAGTTCGGCTGAATTCGATCAAAAACGGCCGAAAATAATGAACTCGAGGTGGATCGCCGCCGTCCGTCGCCGGAGCACGGTGAGGCCACCATGCCGGAACTCCGAAATTGACCGAGTGGGCCCTGGGTCTGATTTTTAGGTTTATTTGGGACACTCTTAGGTACTGTAAGCGCGTTTCAGTTCCCGAATAAAAATTCAGGGAATCTAGGGAACGCCCGTAGGCGCAGTAACCATCTAGTTTTCGGTGTCGAATCAAGTAAGGACCCCTCACCCTATTTCCTATCATGGAATTGAAGTTTGAATAAATGATAATACTGTATTTTGTACAAATTAAATATATATGCATAATTAATTACGGTTGCTAATGGAACCCGAACCGGACACTATTCTATGTCGATTCATGTTTGATTTATTTTACAGTTTAAATGCATTATGGTATCTGGTTTATCTATTCTATGGTTTTAAATGCATGTATCACTGCTTACTTTGATTTTGGGAATCTAAGATATGATTGCATTGTTGGATGCACGTTACTTGTTTATGTATTTATGTTTGAGTTGGTAACGGAGACTAAGGACAAATAGGAATGGGATGTGATCTGATAAATGGATAAGATGACAGCCTCACTAGATATTTTGGGAGATGGTGGACGGACCGGGTTCATAGGGAACCCTACCGTGAACGTTGTCTCATACCGGATGGGGTATGGAGACTTGGTCATTTGGCGCTCATACGGACGGGGTATGGAGACGGCCCGCTTCATCCTCATACCGGATGGGGTATTGAGGTTTAATGTCTTAGTGCTCATACCGGACAGGGTATGAGGACGGTCCTGGAATTAAGACTGTTAATAGAAAGGGTTCACGTGTAGCGGGGATACCCCTATGGATCCTCATGGATACTAGTAGGCTGGTGAAATGAGAAACAGTAATGATTAGTTATTGTTAATGAATATGAATTTATGATACGTTCTATGTTACTGATTGTGCATGAAGTTATGACCTGCATGATGTTATTGTCTTTATAGGTTGTTTTCACAGGTTCTCCAAGGATAAGAAAAAGGAAAAATGGTTTTAATTTTAATGAATGTATTGGTTTAAAATTTGTGCTCCATTGGTTATTTTTGGTTTTCTACCAATCTTTACTTTTATGACGGCGATATATTGTGATGTCCTTACTGGGCTAGTGTTGCTCACCCCTTATTTAACTATTTTAGATCATGAGGACCTGGTTCCCGAGCCCGATTCGCAAGAAGACTACGAGTAGATGCTAGATAGTTTATAGTTTCCTTTATTTTTTCATTTTTCGTATTTCATTCGGAGAATTTGTTCCGTGATGTTTGTTAGTACTTTTGAGTTATCATCTAAGGGATGTTAATTTTAACTTTTATTTCGCTTCCGCACTCAAATTATTATATGCATTTCTTTTTAAATTTCTGGGGACGTTACAAACAAATTCCATATAAATATAAATATAAATATATATCATTTATAACTTTTTTCTTATTGTCATTCTTCGAACATATTATACTCATACTTATTAGTTTGTTGCAGGCTTAATATTATAATAAATTTTAGACACTTAATTTAAGGAATTAATTTATTCTGAATAATTTTAAAAATTAATTTCTCTTTTTTTGGGTCTTGAGCATTATGAGAATCTTATTGTTGTTGGAAATAGATACCATGTATTTGATAATTCTAAGATGAGTAACCAACTTTGTTAAGGTTAGGTTATAACTTGTACTCTTATGGGGCACTAATATTTTGATTCTTAATATATATATATATATATCTATCGTGATGGATAGTACTTTTTAGTGGGCTCAGATTAAATCGTGATGGACGGCTGAGATTAAAAGAAAAATGTTATAAATAACCTCACCCACACCCAACTCCAAACCCTAGCCGCCAATACCCTCACCGGAGAAGAAGACCCAGTCATCGGAGGAGCCGGCCGCCGCCACCCGCCGCCGCACCGGAGGATTTTTCGATCGCCAAACGAGGTAAATTTTCTCCCCTTGGCTCGTTTTTTGATGTTGAATCCGCCTATGGCCAAATCGGAGCCAAACCACCGGCCAATCGGCCGGAAAACACCTCCAAAATCCAGCGGCGTTGCGGCAGCTTCCCTCAATTTTTGCCTCTGATGAGGCTCTTTCCGGTTCCCGTCCGATGCAATTTTTACACCACTGTGATCACCGTCCTTTTTTCTACAGGTTGATCGGAGAAAAACATCAAATCGCGACTCACGCTGGATAAGCCGCTGCACCCGAGAGCTCCGCCACCAGTAAGTCTCGATTTTTCGTGATTTTTTTTAGCCCACCGAGGGCCCTAGGGTTGTTTTATCGTAGGAACCAATGCAAGTTTGGACGAATTCGACCGAAAACGGCCAACCCGAGGTGGATCGCTGCCGCGGGCGGCAGTGTCGTCATCGGAGCACGGTGGAGCCACCGTGCCGGAATTTTAAAATTGGTCGAGTATGCCCTGGTTCTGATTTTGAGTTTTTCTGGGACACGTGTAGGTATCGGAAGTGTGTTTCAGTTCCCGAGAAAAAATTTAGGGACTGCCCATAGGCGCAGTGTAAAGCCGATTTCAAACTCCGAAACAAGTAAGGATCTCTCACCCTATTTCCTATCACGGCATTAAAGCTTAATAAATGATAAAACAGTATTTTATGAATTAATAGATGTGTATAATTCCTTAAAGTTGCTAATGGAGCCCGAATCTGGTGTATTTGTTGGTCAGTTATTGTTTGATCTATTTTATAGTTTTAAATGCAGTATGGTACTTAATGTGTTTATTTTATAGTTTCGTATGCATGAATCCTGATTTCATTTATTATTATTTGAATTATGGTGAACCTGATGTTGTATTGTTTTGTTTGGTGTTCATTACTGGTTTACGTGTTTATATTTGATTGGATAATTGAGACCAAGAAAAAAAAAAGAAAAAAGTTATGTGAATTGATAAATGGATAATGTCGACAGCCTAACTAGATATCGTGAGAGATGGTGGACGGACCGGGTCCATAGGAAACCCTACCGGGAACGTGGTCTCTCATATCGAACGGGGTATGGAGACCTTACGTATTTTGGCGCCCATACCAGACGGGGTATGGAAACGGCCCGTTTCACCCTCATACCGGACGGGGTATTAAGGTTTATGATTTTGGCGCCCATACCGGACGGGGTATGGGGACGGCCCTGGAATCAAGTTATTAATGTGAATGGTTCACGTGTAGTGGGGACCCCCTATGGATCCCCATGGATACTAGTAGGCTGATAAAAGAGAAAAATTGTTGTCTGATGATTGAAAAACGAGAGTTTGATATGTGTTATGTTACAAAGTATGCATGATTTTATGATGTTTATGATGAAATCGTTTTAATAAATTGTCTTTTATGAATCTCACCGAGGTAAGTGGACAGTAAAGATTTTTATTATTGATAAATGAGTTTGCTATAAATTATGCTCCATTAGTCGTTTTTGTTTTCTACCAACCCTTACTCTTGTGGCAGTGAGATAGTGTGATGTCTTTACTGGCCTAGTGTAACTCATTCCTTACTTAATCATTTCATATCAGGAGGACTTGGTTCCCGAGGCCGTCCCGCAGGAAGACGACGAGTAGATGACTAAGGATTTGATAGATTTATTTATAGCATTCATTACTAGTGTTTAGTTCAGTTAGTTTATTCTTTCATACGTTTAATACGTTTTTATTATTGTGTAAGCGATATTAATCAGAATTTTTATTTCGCTTCCACATTTAGAAAATTTTAATACATACATTTTCTTTAAATTTTTATGGTCGTTACAATACAGCCTGATCATATTTTAAATTCTTTTTATATTAAAATTTTAATACATACATTTTTTTTAATTTTCAGGATCGTTACAATACAGCCTGATCATATTTTAAATTCTTTTTATATTAAATTTTTTTTAACAAGTTATATTATTCATATATCATGACTTAAACATATATTACAATTATTTATAGAATCTAGTTAAAATGATGATATATAATATAATTTTAAGCAATACTATTTATAATACTTAGTTATCTAAATTTTTAATATATAAAATAAAATTTAATTTCTAGTTGACTACGAATATATGTATATAACAGTTATCTCCATTAAATCTCAGCCATTTGATCTTCTTAGACGGTTCGATCAGGACCATCCAATCTCTATTTTCTTTTTACCCCCTTCCACTTCCACTTATTTATACTTTCACCCCCTTTTTTCATATTTATTTTCATTTAAATCCTTTAAATTACATAAAGCCCCAAAATTATTAAAACTCTTTCATTTAAACCCAAATTCTAATTTTTTATTTATTTTTCACATTTCTTTTATTTAATTTAGGCTGGATGTTACAAATCTCTCCTTCTTACAAAAATTTGGTCCTTCAAATTTGATATATCTCTAAAGCAAGTGAGAAAATTGATCTCGTATCGAGTCCTCAGTGTCTCATGTAGCTTCCACTAGTGAATGATGTCACCATAGTACTTTGATCATCAGAATAGTCTTGTTTCTCAATACTTGCTCTTGTTTATTCAATATGTCTATGGGCATCTCTTAATAACACATATCTTCCTCAATACGAATCACTTCATACTAAATTACATACGACGGATCAGGATGATATTTGTGTACCATGGACACATGAAATACACTATGAACATTAGTCAACTCTGGTGGCAATGTCAATCGATAAGCGGTAGTTCTAACTCTCTCCAGCATTTTGAACGGTCCAATAAAGTGAGGGCTCAATTTGCCTTTCTTTCCAAATCTCATAAGGCTCTTCATTAGTGACACCTTCAAGAACACATGATCCCCTATCTCAAATTCTAAACCCCTTCTACAGCTTTCTGTATAACTCTTTTGTATGTTTTGGGCGATTTGAAGATTTTTCTTAATTAAGACAATTTTTGATGTAGTTTCTTCAACTAATTCGGGTCCAATTAATTTTCTATCCCTAATCTCGTCCAACATACAGGAGATTTACAGGGTCTGCCATAAAGTGCTTCATGCAGAGCTGCACTAATTCTGGATTGATAGTTGTTGTTATAGGCAAATTCAATCAATGGTAAATAGTCGTCCTAATTTCCTCCCATCTCTAGTGCACAAGCCCTATTTGGCCATTCGTTTGTGGGTGAAATATTGTGCTGAAAGATAAAGTGGTGTTTAAGACATGTTGAAAACTTGTCCAAAACCTAGAGGTGAAATGAACATATCGATATGAAAATATTGATATCAAAATTTCATGAAGTCTAATAACTTCCTTAATATATAACCTGAAAAGTTTATCTAGAGTGTCTGTGACTTTTATTAGTTAAAAATGGGTTGATATCATTAATTGGTCCACTATCACCCAAATAGTATAATGGTTCAATCTAATTCTAGGCAAACCCATCACAAAGTCCATAATGATGTATTCTCACTTCTATTCTAGGATTGTTAGAGGTCAGAATAATCCTCCTAGTTTTTTATGTTTGGTTTTGATCCTCTGACAGGTGAGACATTTATTAAAAAATTTAGAGATATCTTTCTTCATCCCATTCCACCAATACCGAGGTCATATATTTTGATATATTTTGGTGATGTCTAGGTGTATGGTAAATCTAGATTTATGTGTTTTCTCTAAGATGAGTCTCTTCAAGTCAGGGTCATCAGGAATGCACAATCTTCCCCTAAATCAAAGCAATCCATCATCATGAACTTTGAAGCCAGGTCTTAAACCCTGTTCAGTTTCTTTCTTTAACGTCCTTATAGTACAGTCAGTTTCTTGAGCATATTTAATTTTCTTAATCAATATTGGCTCGATTCTCAAGCTGACTATATACATTCTTCGTTTGTGAACACCTCATTGTAATTCCTATAAGGTCTCTAGAATTTTGCATTCATAAACTATTAGTTTTACCATCATGCTAGAGGTGCTGCTACTCAGTGTATCAGCCACCACATTTCCTTTTCCTACATGGTAGGATATCTTGCAATTGTAGTTCTTAAGAAGATCCATCCATCTACACTAGCGCATGTTTAATTTTCTCTGCGTGAAGAGATACTTAAGACTCTTGTGATCAGTATAGATCTCAAACATCTCTTCATACAGATAATGATGCTAGATCTTAAGGCATGTACAATTGTACCTAATTTCAAGTCATGAGTTGAGTAATTTCATTCATGGTTTGTCAATTGTCTTGACCCGTAGGTGATGATTCTATGATTTTGCGTTAACACACATCTTAAACTCTCACCTAATGCATCAGTGTACACTGCATAACTCCCAGATCAACTTGGTAGAGTTAATACTAGAGCTGTCACAAGTCGATTTTTGAGTTCTCTGAAGCTATTCTTATAGTCTGGGGTCCATTCAATCTTAGTATTCTTCTTAGTAAGTCAGGTAAGAGGGGTTGCAATCTTAGAGAATTCTTTTACGAATTGGTGGTAATACCCAGCCATACCCATAAATTTACAGACACATTTCACAGTAGTGGGACGTTCCAATCCTATTATAGACTTAACTTTTACTGGATCCACAACTACTTCGTACTTATATACCACATGACCTAAAAAAACAATCTGTTCAAGCCAAAATGTACATTTACTCCATTTTTCATATAACTTCTCATTCCTAAGGGTTTTCAAAACTCTTCTCAAGTGTTCTACATGTTCTTTTTGACTCTTTGAGTAAATTAATATATTATTAATAAATACAATAACAAACTGATCTTACCAGGGCTTTCATCATAACCATAAATATTGTGGGGCATTCGTCAACCCAAAAGGTAAAACCAAAAACTCGTAATGGCCATATCTAGTTCTAAATGCGCTTTAAAATATATTCGAGTTTAATTTTCACCTGATGGTAACCAGATCATAGATCAACTTTGAAAAAGACTTGGGCCCCTTGCAATTGATCAAAAAGATCATTAATCCTGAGCAAAGGATATTTGTTCTTGATGGTGACCCAGTTGAGTTCTCTGTAATCAATGCACATTCGTTTGGTTTCATCATTCTTCTTAGCGAATGTCACAAGAGCACCCCAAGGGGAGACTAGAGTGAATGAATCCTAAGGCACGCTCAGGACATGATGTCATCTGGGTAATTGTTGACCGACTTACTAAGTCTTCCCACTTCTTGGCCATCAGGATGACCGATTCCTTGGACAAGTTGGCAAGAATATATATCCAGGAAATAGTCAGATTGCATGGAGTCTCAGTGACAGTGGTATCCAATAGGGACCCCAGGTTCACTTCTCGGTTTTAGAGTAGCTTTCAGCAAGCCATGGGAACGAAGCTGTCTCTCAGTACTGCCTTCCACCCTCAGACTGATAGACAATCAGAAAGAACAATCTGTACACTTGAGAATATGCTCCGAGCTTGTGTCTTTGACTCCGGAGGCCATTGGGACGATCATCTACCCCTAATAGAGTTCGCCTACAATAATAGTTACCAAGTGAGTATTGGCATGGCTCCGTATGAGGCATTATATGGGCACCCATGCAGATCGCCGATTTGTTGGGAAGAAGTGGGTGATAGAAACTTGTTCGGCCCGGAGCTGGTAGAGAAGACTACATCTAAAATAGTTAAGATCAAGAATAGCATTCAGACGGGTCAGAGCAAGCAGAAGAGTTATACAGACACTCGGAGGAGAGATTTAGCATTTGAGGAAGGCAACTGGGTGTTCTTTAAGGTCACTTCTTTTAAGAGAATCAGTAGGTTCGGCAAGAGGGGGAAATTGAATCTCCAATTTATTGGACCATTTGAAGTCTTAAACAGGATTGGTACTACCGTCTACAGACTAGCACTGCCTCTAGAACTTTCTAAGGTCCACAATTTGTTTCATGTGTCTATGCTACGCAAGTACAACTCGGACCCCTCTCATGTCTTGTCCCACGAACATCTTCCACTCCGAGAGGATTTATCCTATGAGGAAGTACCAGTTGACATTGCGGATCGAAAGAGCAGATTACTCCGCAACCGGGAGATATCCTTTGTGAAGGTTATATGGCAGAACCACACACCAAGGGAAGCCACATGGGAGCTAGAATCAGACTTTAGAGCCCAGTACCCTCAGCTGTTCTATCAAGAGTAAGAGGCAAATTTGAGGGACCAAATTTCTTTTAAGAGGGGGAGAGTTGTAACATCCAACCTTTCTTTTTTCTTTTTTAATTATTATTATTTTTTATATATAAATATAATTATTATTTATATGATTTTAATTTAATTTATTTTAATTTAATTTGATTTAATGAAAATAATAATAATAATAATAATAAAATAGTAGAAATTAGTTAGGGATTTAATTGAAAACAATTTTGGGGAAAAAGAGTGAAAATTTGGGTTTTGGGAGTATTTTTGAAAAAAAAAAATCAAAAATCAGGGGTCAAAATGCAATTTAGAAAAGTTCCGCCACGTTAGCTGCCCGGTCAGCAGCCCCGACCAACCAGGACACGTTGGGTGGCAGAGACGCTGACGCGGGAGGCCATGCGGGGGGAGCCACGTGGGTGATCTGCGTGCGTGCGATCGAACGGCTGTGATCCGTTCTCGTGCGCACGGACGGCCCAGATTGCATCGTGCACGGACGACCTAGATTGAATCACGATGAACGGTCCAGATTCACTCCCTATTTAATCGCGATCGGACGGTCCAGATTAAAAGCAATGGACGACCCATATCAAAAGTGGATGGGTATAAATAACCCCATCCACACCCTAACCCTAACCCTAGCCGCCAGAGTCCCTCGCTGGAGAAGACAGCCCAGCTGTTGGGGAGCCGACCGCCGCCACCCACCGCCGTACCGGAGTAATTTTTCGACCGCCAAATGAGGTAAAAATTTCCCTTTTGCACAAAATTCAATTTTAAACGCACCCATGGCCAAATCAGAGTGAAAAAACTGGCCGATTGGCCGAAAAATGCCACCGAAGCTCGACGGTGCCGCTGCGGGGTGTTTCAAAAAATGCCT
This sequence comes from Carica papaya, assembly GCF_054855325.1. Lineage (NCBI taxonomy): Eukaryota > Viridiplantae > Streptophyta > Magnoliopsida > Brassicales > Caricaceae > Carica > Carica papaya. The sequence continues at coordinate 10,029,530 of NC_142309.1, read as the reverse complement.
TCGATGAAGCCCTTCCCGATTCCCGTTCGATGTGATTTTTTCACCGTTGTGACCATCGTTTCCTTCTCTACAAGTTGATCGAAGTAAAACACCCAACCGCGACGTAAGCTGGAGGAGCCGCCACACTAGAGAGCCCCACCACTGGTGAGTTTTGGTTTTTCGTATTTTCAGCCTACCGAGGGCACTAAGTGTGTTTTCTCGCAAGAACTGGTGCAAGTTCGACTGAATTCGGTCGAAAATGGCTGAAAACAGCCAACATGAGGCGGATCGTCGTCGCCGGTTACCGGAGCACAGCGGAGCCGCCGTGCCGGAACTCCAAAATTTGTCGAGTGGGCCCTGGGTCTGATTTTTGGGTTTATTTGAGACACTATTAGGTACCGTACGTGCGTTTCAGTTCCCAAAAGAAAATTCAGGGAACCCGGAGACTGCCCGTAGGTGCAGTAACCATCTAGTTTTCGGCATCAAATCAAGTAAGGATCTCTCACCCTATTTCCTATTATGGAATTGAAGTTTGAAAAAATGATAATACCGTATTTTTTACAAATTAAGTAGATATGCATAATTAATTACGGTTGTTAATGTAGCCCGAACCAGACACTATTCTCTGTCGATTCCTATTTGATTTATTTTACTGTTTAAATACATCATGGTATCTGGTTTATCTATTCTATGGTTTTAAATGCATGTATCACTGCTTACTTCACTACTGTTTGATTTTGGGAATCTAAGATATGATTGCATTGTTGGATGCACGTTACTTGTTTATGTAATTATGTTTGAGTTGGTAACGAAGACTAAGGACAAATAGGAATGGGATGTGATCTGATAAATTGATAAGATGACAACCTCATTAGATATCCTGGGAGATGGTGGACTAATCGGGTTCATAAGGAACCCTACCATGAACATTGTCTCATATCGGACGGGGTATAGGGGACGGCCCACTTCACCCTCATATCGGACAGGGTATTGAGGTTCAATGTCTTGGCGCTCATACCGGACGGGGTATGGGGATGGCCCTGGAATCAAGATTGTTAATGGAAAGGGTTCACGTATAGCGGGAACACCTCTATGGATCCCCATGCATACTAGTAGGCTGGTGAATTGAGAAACGGTGATGATTAGTTATTGTTAATGAATATGAATTTATGATAAGTTCTATGTTACTAATCGTGCATGAAGTTATGATCTGCATGATGTTATTGTCTTTATAGGTTGTTTTTATAGGTTCTCCAATGGTAAGAAAAAAGGAAAATGGTTTTAATTTTAATGAATGTATTAGTTTAAAATTTGTGCTCCATTGGTTATTTTTTATTTTCTACCAACATTTACTTCTATGACGGTGATATATTGTGATGTCCTTACTGGGCTAGTTTAGCTCACCCCTTATTTAACTATTTCAGATCAGGAGGACTCAGTTCCCGAGCCCGATCCGCAAGAAGGCTACGAGTAGATACTAGTACTTTATAGTTTCTTTTATTTTTCCATTTTTCGTATTTCCTTCGGAGAATTTATTCTGTGATGTTTGTTAGTACTTTTGAGTTATTGTGTAAGGGATGTTAACCTTAACCTTTATTTCGCTTCCGCACTCAAACTACTATATGCATTTCTTTTTAAATTTTTAGGGAGTTACATTGTTAGCTAAAAAACACAAAAAATTATATAATTGCCTTCACAAAGCATATAAATGGAAATTATCGAAGATAATTTCTAATATGATATATTTATATCTCATGCTTAATTTAAAATATTAACACTCGAAGCTCCCTATAGGTAGACTTTTGAATATAACGCTTAAAAGATTTATATATATCAAATAGAAATTGATGTAACATAGAAAGAGAGGATAATATAACCACTATACTTGAAACTAAATAAATGAATTGTGATAGCTCAAGAATACTTCCAAGTTGATTTCTTGTATTTAATATATTTAATTTAGTATTTACATGTATTTAAAAATATATAATAATGTTAAAGATATAGTTTAGAGTCAAACAAAAAAATGATGAATAAGAATTAAAGTTAAGCAGAGAAAGGATTGATAAAGATGAAAAAACAAGAATAAACTTGGAGAGACATGATAAAAGGTGATAACCTTTTAGATAGAGTGATATAACGAAAAAATTATAACTTTTAGATCAAGTAACATGTGAAAAGTAATAAACTTTTAGATGAAGAGAAGAGGAAGAAGACTCATGGTCAAAGGAAGGTTATAAACCATTAGAAAGGTAAGTTTTTTCTTAAGTTAGAAGTTCGAGTTCTCTTGAACTTTTGGGATAAGTTTTTAAAGTATTTCGTTAAATATTTTTTAGTCAAGAAAGTGACTAAAATAATATCGAAACTCTCCCGGATTTTTGAGAGAAAAAACTCATAAATTAAGTCGAAACTTTGTCGGAATTAAGATTACGACTGCTAAATGCCTAAGGTAAGTGGATATTATGGCATAGCCTACGTAGTTTCGAAGTATTTTACGTATTTTTAGTATAAAAATATGAAGTTGTTCAATTTATCTTTTGTATTTGTTAAGTAAGTATTTGTTAAAGTTTTATTTTGATGTAAGTATTATTTCACATTTTGTTATTTGAACTATAGTTTTGATATGTGTGCATCACTCGTTATGGAAATGAGTTGTTCTAAAAGTACCAGCATTATACTAGGCATTAATGTGGTCGCACATAACCGTTTTGTGTTCGGGTATACTGGCAAAGTGATAAGTGTATACCCATACATAATCGCTCTGTGTTCAGGTGTATAAAAAACAGTCTAATTTGTATGTCATAACCATTCTGTGTTCGAGGGGTAGTAGTATTTTAAGGTACTCATATATGTCGTTCTATGTTCAAGTACATTAGAAACTAGTGATAAGTATGTGTGCCTACTTATAATGTATGATAACTAATTGACCTTTCATAATAGTAATGAAGTATACAATGAAGCAATTGTGAATCTATTTTCGGATTTGTGCATTTGTGCATTTGTTTTCTGATTCGTAAATATATTTTTGGAAAGATTATATGATATATATTTTATTGTGTGTAAAAAAAAACTATATGTTGTTTGTATTATGTTGTGATTTCATAATATCACTTATTGAGATATTTTATCTCACCTCCAATCACCCTCCAAATACCGAAGATACCGTCACAGAGTGAGCGGTGATACAAAGAAAATTTTTGAAGATAGACTCTGAGATTAAGGTTATTGTCTCATACTTTTGTTTAGTAATGTAAGTAAGAAAATTTAGAGTCTCGTACATATGTTTGTATTTCACATTTAAGGGATGTAATATTTCTATGACTCTATTATGATTAATAAAGTTAAGTTATTTTACTTAACTCGAGTATGTGTGATTTAAGTAAATATGCTCCGTTCATTATTCTATAAGACGATGTGTGATATGTGTCAAGTGGTATTAGAGCACGGTTCTAGGACATTACTTGAATACGAGAATTAGAGTTACATGAGACTTAGATAGAGTTGTTAAACATAGTGAAATGCCTATGTTTGAATTTCATGAATGTAAGAAATGATAAAAATACCGAGAGAACAGGCACATCGAGTTTTAGAAGACTGAATTGAGTAGAGTCTAGATAGACTCATGCGTATAGTTGAAGGTTTAGCTATGGTGGTAGGTCAATGCGTAGTTCATAACTAAAGTGCTAATAACGGTAATAATGCTAGTACTAGTAACACCCAGCCGCTGGAAGGAAATAATGGAAAACTCTTGGAAAGGTTCAAGAAGATGAATCCACTACCATTTGCTAGAGCAACCAATCCGACAGTAACTGAGTAATGGATCATGAAGTTGGATAAGATGTTTGAGGTTCTCAACCCCACTTCAGAGCAAAAGGTATTATTAGCCATATTTATGTTCAAAAGAGCTGCAAAACACTGGTGGCGCCTGAGAAAAGGATCTCTAAGGATACGATCCTTTGAAAAACATTTAGAGCAGCATTCTACGAGAAGTAATTTTTCAAATTTATTCGAGAATATAAGCAAATGGAGTTCTTATATTTGAAGTAAGGGAACATTGGGGTGAAAAAATATGCATAAAAGTTCATAGAGCTAACTCGGTTCGCACCCAACTTAGTAGCAGATGGAAGCTTAAGAGTTAGGAAGTTTCAGATATGCCTGCGTAAGGAGATCTAGGATAAAATCTTAGTTATGAAGATTAATGACTACCAAGAAGTACTATAACGGGCCCAGATTTTGGAAGAGGCTACAAGCCTAGTCCCACAACAGAACCAGCAGGTCTGATAACTCATATCAAACAATAAGATAAAGGCCCAAGAGCCACAATAACCTAATAAAAGGCAGAAGACAAGTCTCATAGTCCCAGCACAAGAGTCAAAGCAGATATATCCCAATTGTGGAAAGAACCATGGTAGTAAACCCTACTACAACCTGATAAATAGATGTTTCATATGTGGTAGTACTCAATATTGGATCAAAAAATGTCCTATCAATAAGGAGAAGATTAGGCCAAGAACTCAAGGAAGAGTATATGCCATTTCAAATAGAGATGTTGAAGCCTCCTAAGATGTGACCCAAGATGTACTCACTATTTCTAATACCTTGACTAAGATTCTAATAGACTCAGGATCTACACACTCTTTAGCAACATATGAGTTCGTTCAACATCTGAATATTAAACAATCACCTTTAGATTATGTATTAGTAGTCTCTACCCCATCCAATAAGGACTTAACCACTAGTACAATCTATCGAGCATATATTATAGAGATTGCCAATAGAGAGTTACCAGTAGATCTCATGTTCTCACACATGCATGATTTTAACGTCATATTAAGAATGGATTAGTTGGCAACATACTATACCAATATAAATTATCATGGGAAGATAATGACCTTTAATATTCGCAATGACAAGGCCTTTAAATTAAAAAAGACTAGAGAGCCCCAACATCCATGTCTCATATCTTGCATTCAAGCTCAACAATTACTTGAAAAGGGATGTGCAGGGTATTTGACTTACATAGTGGAGAATAAAAGTAAAAAAATCAATCTATAACAGATACCCACGGTGAAAAAATTTTTTGATGTTTTTCCAGAAGATCTCCTAAGTCTACTTTTGGATCAGGAGATCGAGTTCTTTATTAACTCAATTCCTAGTACAAACCCTATCTCTAATGTTCCATATTGAATGGCGAAAGCCGAACTATAAGAACTCAAGAAACAAATACAAGAATTATTGGATAAGTGTTTCAACATACCAAATATATCACTATGAAGAGCCCCAATACTATTTATAAAGAAGAAGAATGGTACCCTATGGCTCTGTATCGACTATAAACAACTAAACCAAGTTATCATAAAGAATAAGTATTTGTTGCCTCGTATCGATAATCTGTTTGACCAACTTCAAGGAGCCTAACTATTTCTAAAGATTGATCTATGTTCTAGATATCATCAACTAAAAATTAAGAAAGAAAATGTTCCCAATACTACCTTCAGGATCAGGAATGCCCATTATGAATTCTTAGTCATGTCTCTTGATCTAATAAATGCTCTCACAGGATTTATGAATTTGATGAATAGAGTCTTCCAGTCATTTTTGAATAAGTTCATCATCATCTTCATTGATGATTATACTGATCCATTCACAGAGTAAGGTTGAACATGCAGAACATTTGGCAACAGTGCTTGGGATGCTTAGAAAAAAGAAGTTGTGTGCCAGGTTTAAGAAGTGTAAATTTTAGTTAAAGGATGTTACTTTCCTTAAACATATAGTTTTAAAGGACAGGATATCAGTAGATTCAGTCAAAATAGAAGTAGCAGTAAACTAGAAAATGCCTACAACGATAATTGAAATTTGAAGTTTCCTTGGCCTAGTTGGATACTACAAAAAGTTTATTGAAAGTTTTTCAAAGATCACTACTCCACTAACTCAGTTCACTAGAAAAGACACAATGTTCGAGTGGGATGATAAGTGTGAAAAAAGTTTTCAGTAATTGAAGATGAGGTCGACAACAACCTCAATATTGACTATTCCTAACGGTATTAGTGGATTCTCTATTTATAGTGATGCTTTAAAGTAAGGATTGAGATCCGTGCTAATGCAACACGAAAAAGTGGTAGCTTATGGTTTTAGACAATTAAAGAATCATGAGCATAACTATTATACCCATGACTTAAAACTAACCGCCATAGTTTTGTCTTAAAGATCTGGTGTCATTATTTATGTAATGAAAGTTTCGAGATTCATACAGAACATAAGAGTTTGAAGTATTTGTTCTTGCAAAAAGAACATAATATGCGCCAAAGGAGATGGATGGATTTACTTAAGGATTATGATTGTACTATATGGGAAAAGGTAATATGGTTACAGATGCACTTAATAGGAAGAACACTTGCACTCTTGGCTACATGATAGCCTAAGAGTGGAGATTTGTAGAGAAGTTCCAAAACTTAAACTTGAATGTCTGACAAAAGAGATCATGAGGATACCTAGCCAATATAAAAGTACAACCCATTTTGGTATAAAAAATTAGAGAAACCCAACAGTCTAATATTACCTAGAAGTCGATTATGGAAGATGTCAATAAGGAACCTAAGCTAGAATTCAAACTATCGGAAGATGATATATTAAGGTTTAGAAATATGATGTGTGCCAAATAATAATAATATAAAAAACGAAATATTAAAAGAAGCGCACTCCTCTAGGTTTGCTATGCACCCTAGCAACACTAAGATATATTAGAACTTGAGAACCAAATACCGATGGAGTGGGATGAAGAAGGATATAGTAAAGTTTATTTCCAAGTGTCTCACTTGCCAACAAGTAAAGGCTGAACATCAGAGACCAACATGACTACTTCAGCCCTTGCCCGTAGCATAGTGGAAATGAAAACATATTACCATGGATTTTGTGGTGGGTCTACCTAAAACAAGATCCCAGCATGATGTCATTTAGATTATCGTTGATAGGTTAACTAAGTTTGTTAATTTTTTTGCTACCAGAGTAAATGACCCACTGGACAAGTTGACCAGACTCTATATTAATGAGACTATGAGATTGTAAAAAATTCCAGTTACAATCGTCTTCGATCGAGATTCTCACTTTACTTCAAGATTTTGAAACAGTCTACATAATGCCATAGGGACCAAGCTATGCTTTAGTACAACTTTTCATCTTCAGATAGATGGTCAATCAAAATTGATAATCTAAACTCTAGAGGATATGCTATGGGCCTCTATCATTAAGTTGCAAGGTAATTAGGATGATCATTTACCTCTGATTGGGTTCACGTATAACATAACTATTAGTCCAGTATTCAAATAGCACCCTATAAGGCTTTATATAGAAGACTCTGTAGATCGCCTATTTGTTAGGAAGAAGTTAGGGAAGGAAAACTGGTTGGAATTGAATTTGTAGAAGAAACTACATAGAATGTGAAATTGATCAGGAAATGTCTTCTGATAGCTCAAAGTAGGCAAAAAAGTTATACTAAAAATCAAAGAAGAGATTTAGAATGAATTAAGCGACCGTGTATTTTTGAAAATCTCACCTATTAAAGGGATCATGAGATTTGGGAGGAAAGAAAAACACAATACTAGATTTATCAGACCTTTTGAGATATTGGATAGAGTAGGAGTTATCGCTTACTGTTTAATATTACACCCGAGTTAACCAACATACACAATATCTTTCATGTGTTGATGCTGAAGAAATATCACCTAGATCCATTGCATGTACTCAGATATAAATCCCTTATACTTCAAGACAATCTATCTTACACTGAGCATCCTGAGCAAATAGTGGATTATAAAGAAAATATATTATGGTATAAGGTAATCTCCCTAGTAAATGTATTATGGCTGCATCATTCGATTAAAGAAGTCACATAGGAGCCAAAAGAGGAAATGAAGACTAAATATTCTCATCTATTTGTGACTACTAGTAAGTTCAATTTGGAGGACCAAATTTCTTTTTAAGGGAGGGAGGATATGATAGCTCAAGAATACTCCTGAGTTAATTTCTTATAGTTGATATATTTAATTTAGTATTTATATGTATTTGGAAATATATAATAACGTTAAAATATAGTTTAAAGTCAAGCAAAAAAATGACAGATAAGAATTAGAGTCAAGGGAAAAAATGATGGATAAAGATGAAATAGCTAGAATAAGCATGAAAAGACATGATAAAAGGGATGAACCTTTTAGATGAAGTGGTATAATGAAAAATTATAACTTTTAGATAAAGTGGCATGTAAAACGTGATAACTTTTTAGATAAAGTGATATGATGAAAGGTAACAACTTTTAAATGAAGTGGCATGACAGAATGGTGGCAACCTTTCTCTCGTAACTCCCCACTCCTATAAATAGGGGATAAGAGAATGGAGGAAGAGACATTCTAGATGAGAGAAAAATAGTGAGAAGCATAAAGGTGATGGAAGAAGAAGAAGTACGAACTGTGTAATTTTTTAGAGTATTATGAGGTTTCAGATAAAAAATCTTGAAAAAATTATGTAAAATTCGTGAGAGTAAAGGGAGAGGAAGAGAAGAGGAAGAGGGCTCACGGTCAAAATTAGGTTATAAATCATTAGAAAGGTAAGCATTTTCTTAAGTTTGAAGTTCGATTTCTCTTTAATTTTTAGGATTAATTTTTTAAGTATTGTGTTGAATATTTTTAAGTCAAGAGAGTGACCAAAAATTATCTCGAAAGTCTGCTGAATTTTTTAGAAGAAAATATTATAAATAAAGCCATAACTTTACGACAATTAAGATTACGACTGTTAAGGACCTAAGATAAGTGTAGTTTTGAAGTATTTTATGTATTTTCAGTATAAAAATGTGAAAATATTATTTGTCTTTCGTATTTGCTAAGTATTTGTTAAAATTTTACTTTCATATAAGTATTATTTCACTTTTTATTTTCAAAATGTGATTTTGATATGTGTGCATCACTCATTATGTGTACCCATTCATAATCATTATATATTTGGGTATATGAAAAAATAGTCTAATATGCGTGTCCTAATTATTCCGTGTTCGGGGGAGAAAAGGGGGTAATAGTGTTTCAAAGTACTCATGTATGTCGTTCCGTGTTCGAGTACATAGAAAATCAGTGATAAATATATGTACCTATGCATAATGCATGATAACCAATTGACCCTCTATAACAGTGATGAAGTATACAATGAAGCAATTGTGAATCTGTTTTATGATTTGTACATTCGTCTTCCGATCCGTAAATATTTTTTAAAAAGATTATATAATACATATTTTGTCGTGTATAAAGAAAACTATATATTGTATGTATTATGCTGTGATTTTATAATATCACTTATTGGAATATTTTATTTCACCCTACTATTACCTTTTAGATACTAAAGATATTGCTACAGAGTGAACAATGATACAGATAAAAGTTTTAAAGCTAGACTATGAGATTAAAGTTATTATCTCACACTTTTGTTTAGTAATGTAAGCAAGAAACTTTAAAGACTCATACATATATTTATGTTTAATATTTAAGAGATGTAACGTTTCTGTGACTCTATTATGATTAGTAAAGTTAAGTTATGATTTAAGTAAATATTCTTTGGTCATTAACCTACCTCTGGTCATTACTCTATAAGGCAAGGTATGATCCGTGACAAGTTGTACCGGAGCACAATTTTAGGACATCACTTGAATACGAGAATTAGAGTTACATGAGATTTAGATAGGGTTGTGAAACATAGTAATCTATGTTCAAATTTTATGAATGTAGGAAATGATAAGGATACCGAGAGAACAAGCACATCGGGTTTTAAAAGACCGAATTGAGCAGATTCTAGATAGACTCATGTGTATAGTCGAAGGTTTGACTATGGTGGTAGGTCAGTACATAATCCATAACTAAAGTGCTATTGGAAGAAAGTAATGAAAAACTCATAGAAAGGTTCAAGATGATGAACCCACTATCATTTGCAGTGTTATATTTGGTATCTGCGACTCTATTATGATTAATAAAATTAAGTTATTTTACTTAACTCAAGTTTATGTGATTTAAGTAAATATACTCTAGCTATTATTTTATAAGACAGGGTATGGTCTATGACATGAATATTACCTAAAAGAGTTCAAATATATTATTATTAAATCCTCTAGAAGAAGTATATGTATAAACATAAATCAGTTTGCGAAAGAAAATTCTTGCTTGACAAAAAATTTCTCTTAACCATTATATTTTGCTGTACTTATATTTCTCTCAATATTTTAAAATTTATCTTATGTGTCTCTAAATCAATCAATTAACAATTTCCTTGGACAAATAATTAAATGTAACATCTAGAGACAATCCCTATCCAATAAATGAGAAAATTTTATGTTCCATGAATATGCCTGTAGCGCCCGGAAAGGGGCCAAAAAAAAAAAAAAAAAAACCACGTCGGCAGCCACGTCAGCAGGCCCGGTCAGCAGTCCCGGCCAACCGGGACCTGCCACGTGGCAAGACCACGTTGTTCCGGAACGGGCCACGTTGGCGATCCGCGTAGGCGCGATCGGACGGCCCAAATGTAATCGCACGGACGGCCCAGATTAAAACAAAATGGACGGCTGAGATCAAAAGGCAAAGGGTCATAAATAGAACCCCCACACCAGACCACAAACCCTAGCCGCCTGCCGCTCGCCGGAGAAGACGAACCAAAAGCCGGCCGCCGCCACCCGCCGCCGCACCGGGGAAATTTCTGACCGCCGATCGAGGTAAATTTCGTACCCCCGACTCGTTTTTCCACGCTGATTCCTCCTGTGGCCAAATCGGAGCCAAAATCCCAGCCAAACGGCCAGAATACACGGCCGAAGCCCAGCGGCGCCGCCGCGCCCCTTCTCGGTTTTTGCCTCCGATGAGGCCCTTCTCGGCCTCCGTTTGATGCAATTTTTATATCACCGTGATCACCTTTCTTTTCTCTACAGGTTGACCGGAGCCAAATCACCAAAACACGAACCTCGCTGGAGAGCCGCCGCGCCCGAGAGCGCCGCCGCCGGTAAGCTCCGTTTTTCCGTGATTTTTTGGCCCCCCGAGGGCCCTAGGGTTGTTTTCTCGCAGGGACCGATGCGAATGTGGCCGAATTCGGCCGGAAACGGCCAAAAACAGCCAACCCGAGGCGAATCGCCGCCGCCAGCGGCGGTGCCGTCGCCGAATTTGGGATTTTTTCCCGGAGTTGCGATATTGGCCGAAAGGGGCCTTGGGCCTAATTTGGGATTTTTTGGAACACGTGCAGGTACCAGTAACACGTTTCAGTTCCCCGGGAAAAAATTCAGGGAAAATTAGGGACAGCCTGCAAGCGCACTGTGAAGCCGTGTTCGGACCCCGAAACGTGTAAGGACCCCTCACCTTATTTTCTATCACGGTTTTAAAGTTCAATAAATGATAAAACGGTATTTTATGAATCAACGAATGTGTGAAATTGCTTAAGCTCGCTAATGGAGCCCAAGTCTAGTGTATTTGACGGTTAACTGTTATTTGGCCTGTTTTACAGTTTTAAATGCAGCATGAGGTTCGATGTTTTCATTTTATAGTTTCATGTGCATATTTTACTGTTTTATTGATTATGAATTAAATGACCGGGATATTGATGCTGTATGTTGTCTGTTTAGCATAAATTACTGTTTGCTTGCTTGTATGTGGATTAATGATGCTGACTGAGGAAAAAGAGAATGAAAAATTATGTAAATGGGTAATGGTATAATGTGGTCAGCCTGACTAGATATCCTAGGAGATGGTGGACGGACCGGGTCCGTAAGGAACCCTACCGGGATTGTGGTCTCCCATACCGGACGGGGTATGGAGATCTTATGTGTTTTGGCGCCCATACCGGACGGGGTATGGGGACGGCCCTGGAATGGATTTCAAGTGTTAAGGATTAACGGGTAGCGGGATCCCTATGGATCCCCATGGATACTAGTGGGCTGGTAAATGGGGAAAAGATATGTTGTATAATGATTGAATTACAAAAGGCGTGATAAGTGTTATGTTTTACAATTTATATGATTCCATGATTATGATAATGTTATTGCTTTCGTATATTATTTTATAAATTCCACCGAGGTAAGTGGATGGTAAAGGTTTTATTATTAATAAAAGGATTTGTTGTAAATTATGCTCCATTGGTCTTTTTGTGTTTTCTACCCACCTTTACCTCCGTGACGGTGAGATATCGTGATGTCTTTACTGGGCTAGTGTAGCTCATTCCTTATTTAATCATTTCAGATCAAGAGGACATCGTTCCCGAGCCGGTTCCGCAGGAGGACGACGAAGGGGACGCCTAAAGACTCCCTAGTCACATTCGTAGTTTTTTTCTACTTTCAAGTTTCTCCTTTAGGTAGTTTAATCTTTTATATTTTGTGAGCACGTTTTTGGTTTTAGTGTAAGGGATGTTATTCAAATTTTGACTTCGCTTCCGCATTTGATATTCATAATATAATTTTCATTTTAAATTTCTGGGGTTGTTACAATGCCATTATAGTGGAGCTAATTTATGTTTAAGGACAATCCCCTCGGGACAAGTAATTATCTGCGATATCTAAAAGCAATTCCTATCCACGATAAGAAAATTTTGTGGAATTTTTATCAATATATCATTGGAGTGGAGACAATTCATATTAATTCATAAATTACTTCAAATGATATATAATTTTGGCCATGCAAACTCATTCCATAAACCCAAAATAATGTTATATTTATGATTATCAAAATAGGATAAAAAACTTAATATATCTATTAAAATTATAAATTTAAAAGATTTATTATATTCAATGTTGCTCTGATACTTTAAATAACATAGTTCGTATATGTGATTATTTACGAAAAAAAAAGATGAAACAAATATAAATATAATGCATTAATATATGATAGATAGGAGAATATGAATAACCCTCATACCATTATAAGCTTATAATTTTAGGAAAAAAATTTCAAATGCATTATTATCAACCTCTCTTTGGGTAGAGAGAATAACATGCTTATAGAATTTTTTTTTTATAAATTATGTAACACCCCAAAACTATTTTTATTTTTGTATTGGAATTTTTTTTTTGGATTTTATTTTATTTTAATAGTTAATTTATTTTGTAATAATTATATGTTTAATTTAATTTAATTTAATTTAATAGAAATAAAAATAATAATAATGATAAAATTGGGTAAAATTATTTTTGAGAATTAATTGAAAATGATTTTGGGAAAAATTGGTGAAAATTTGGATTCTGGGAGTGTTTTTGAAAAGAAAATTGAAAACTGGGGGTCAAAATGCAATTTAGAAAAGATATGCCATGTTAGCAGCCACGTCAGCAGCCCGGTCAGCAGCCCCAGCCAACCAGGACACGCCACGTGGCAAGAATGCTGATGTGTGAAGCCACGCGGGACGGGGCCACGTGAGCGATCCGCGTGCGCGCGATCGGCCGGCCCAGATCCGTTCCCGCGCGCACAGACCATTTCAGAAAGTGTGATGTCTTTACTGGGGTAGTGTAGCTCATTCCTTACTTAACCATTTCAAATTAGGAGGGCTTGGTTCCCGAGCCTGTCCCGCAGGAAGACGGCGAGTAGATGACTAAGGACTTCATAGATTTATTTATAGCATTCATTACTACTATTTACTTTAGTTGGTTTATTCTTTCATACGTTTAATACGTTTCGGTTATTGTGTAAAGGATATTAATTAAAATTTTTATTTCGCTTTCGCACTTAGAACTTTTTAATACATGCATTTCATTTTTATTTCCGGAGCCGTTACAGTTGGTATCAGAGCCAGGTTTCCTCGAATCCGTCCCTTGCACAATAATACTTAGAGGAATACCAAACTGAGAATTATTACTCAACCCTTCCTTGTGAAATGTAGGTGCAGAGAGATGAGGAGAGGGAGACCCCCACTAAACTGAGCAGCCCGGGATGATTCGCTTCGGGAAGATGTTGACAGAATTTTTGAGATGCTCGAAAAGATCATGGTTGCTCAACAAGGTCGAAAGGAGAGAAGGGAATTACCCGACCCTCCCCCACTACGAAAATTTGAGCCACTGCTACAGCGGACAGATCCCGAGCCACCCCGACAAGAGCCTGCTCCTCCACAGTACCACCCGGCACCACCACCGCAGTATAATCCGATGCCTCAGCCATAGTATTGCCCAGCATCGCCACAGTATGATCCGGTGCCCCCACTATATCAGCAGGTGCCACCACAGGGCCCCCCAATCTATCCTCAGCCCGGCCCAGTCCCTCTTCCACGGGACCCAGCTCCTTCCCTAATTGACCCGGGCTACGTAGAGAGGTACAGGAGACTAAACCCTTCCACTTTTGCAGGGGAGTCCTCTTTCGAAGATGCCCAATACTGATTGGCAGAGACAGAGAAGGCTTTCAAGACCTTAGGAGTGGTTCCTGAGCAGAGGGTTACTCTTGCTTCCTACATGCTGGTGGGGGAAGCAGATCGTTGGTGGGAGCTCAAGCAGACCACCCTACCCATGCCTGTCACTTGGGAGCAGTTCCTAGCAGCCTTTCATGCTGAGTACCTCCCCGAGCACATCCGATATTTAAAGGAGACAGAGTTTGTTCAGCTGGTCTAGGAAAACATGACAGTGTCGGAATATGCTCGTAAGTTCCTAGAGCTGGGTCGATACTCCCCTGAAACATTGATGGATGAGGGCAGAAAGGCCAGGAGGTTCCAGTGGGGCCTCTGCCCAGAGATCAAGCGGCATTTGTTGGTACTAGAGCTCAAGACATATTCAGTTGTTCTAGCAAAGACGCAGATCGTAGAGAAGAGTTTCAACACCCTTTCCCAATCATTAGGGAGTCACAGAACCTCAATTCCACCCTGCAGACCAGCACCTACTGCGCCTGTCCAACAAAATAAGAGGCCCAGACCGGTGATCCAGGCTCCCCCTCAGGCTCCAGGGGCAGCACGTGGCAAGATCTGTCAGCACTGCGGCAGGGATCACGGGGACCGGCCCTGCTATCGCCTCAACAACACCCGTCGCATATGTGGTAGTGCCCAGCACTATGCGAGAGAGTGCCCGAGGAACTAGAACCAAGGAAGACCTCCTTTTCAGGGCAGGGTTTACAACCTCACCCAGCTGGATGCCGACGCTGACCCGGACATGGTACAGGGTATGTACACTATCTGTGACTATATTACTCATGTTTTATTTGACACTGGTGCATCGCATTCATTTGTTTCACATGTTTTTGCATCCAAACTTAATGTATCACCTGATAAACTTGATTCAATGTTGTTTGTGTCTACTGCTGTGGTGAAACACTATTAGGGGAAGTTGTTTACAGGGCTTGTGCCATAGAGATAGCAAATAGGAAGCTGAGTGTAGATCTAATAGGGTTAGACACGGGGGATTTCGATGTAATTTTAGGGATGGATTAGCTAGCGGCGTATCACGCCACTATAGATTGCTTTAACAAGAAGGTTGTATCTAATCCTACTAATGAAGAGCCATTTACAAATTAATAAAATTATTTGATACTTATTCCTTGATGGCAAGTTTCCTTAATTTTCAAGTACTTTGACCTTGCTATTTTCTCTAACTAGGCAAGCCCAAGAAGGAAATTTGTATCCAAGAGATTTCGGTAGTCCGAGACTTTTCAGATGTGTTTCTGGATGAACTGCCCGGACTACCAGTGGACAGGGAAGTTGAATTCACTATAGACCTACAACCTGGCACCCAGCCATTTTCAGTTGCTCCTTACCACATGAGCCGCGTTGAGATGGAAGAGCTGAGGAAACAAATCACTGAATTGCAATACTATGGTTTTATTAGACACAGTGTGTCTCCTTGGGGTGTCGGAGTCATGTTTGCCAGAAAGGGAGATGGAACATTGAGACTGTGTATTGATTACAGATGATTAAACAATGTCACAATCAAGAACAAATACCCCTTTCCCAGAATTGACGACCTCTTCGATCAGCTGCAAGGTGCGCAGGTCTTCTCCAAAATAGACCTGCAATCAGGTTAACATCAGGTGAAAATAAGAACAGAAGACATCCCTAAAACGGCCTTTCGAACCAGGTACGGGTACTATGAGTTCCTGGTCATGTCATTTGGGCTAACCAATGCCCCGACCATCTTTATGGATCTGATGAACAGGGTCTTTAGAAAATTCTTGGATCAATTTGTTATCGTGTTCATCGATGACATCTTGGTCTACTCAAAAAGCAGAGAAGAGCATGCTCACCATCTAG
The DNA here is from genome assembly GCF_054855325.1 of Carica papaya. NCBI lineage: Eukaryota > Viridiplantae > Streptophyta > Magnoliopsida > Brassicales > Caricaceae > Carica > Carica papaya. Next base: position 10,013,336 of record NC_142309.1, on the reverse strand, counting down.
CCCAAGTTTTGCAGGTCCTCAGAAAAAAGAAGCTATATGCAAAGTTGAGTAAGTGTGGATTCTGCCTGGAGCAAACCACCTTCCTAGGACACATTATATCGAAGGAAGGAGTATCAGTGAATCCCGAAAAGGTTGAAACGGTACTTGGCTGGGAGAAGTTGACATCAGTTAAAGAGATCCGTAGCTTCCTGGGGATGGCAGGTTATTATCGCAGGTTCGTTGAAGGATTCTCCAGTCTAGCAGCTCCTCTAAACTGACTCACAAAAAAGAATGCCAAGTTTGAGTGGAATGAGGACTGCAAAAGAAGTTTTTCAGAATTAAAGAAGCAGCTGACTACTGCACCCGTGCTGGCTTTACCGAGTGGATCAGAGGGATATACAATTTATAGTGATGCCTCCTATCTAGGCCTGGGTTATGTCCTGATGCAGCATGGGAATGTCATAGCATATGGGTCCAGACAGTTAAAGAATCATGAGAAAAATTATCCCACCCATGACTTGGAGCTTGCCGCAATCATACACCCCTTGAAAACCTGGTGCCATTATTTATACAGAGAGACCTTTTAGATCTATACCGATCATAAGAGTTTAAAACACATATTCACTCAGAAGGATCTCAGCGTCAGAGAAGGTGGATGGAACTCCTTAAAGACTATGATTGTGATATCTTATACCATCCGGGTAAGGGCAACGTGGTAGCAGATGCTCTCAGCAGGAAAAGTGAAGGTATCTTAGCTCATTTGATGGTTTCAAAATGCAGGCAAATTGGGGCCACACAACATATTCGACTTCGGGACCTGAGGAGAGTCACATGTTTGGGCCGCCTGACAGTCCAGCCTGAGTTAATTCAGAGAATAAGAGAAGCCTAGTCAGTCGACCCCGCCCTAGTAGCCCGCAAGATCGATACAGAATAGGGAGCGAGCTCGATATTCCGAGTATCTACTGATGGGTTACTCCAGTTCCAAGACAGGGTGTGTGTCCCAGATGATAGTGAGTTAAAGAGAGACATCATGATAGAGTCCCACAGCTCAAAGTTTGCCATGCATCCCTAAAGCACCAAAATGTACCAAAGCATGCGACCCCAGTTTTGGTGGAATGGGATGAAGAGAGACATAGCCGACTTTGTATCCAAATGCTTGGTATGTCAGTAGGTCAAAGCAGAGCATCAGCGCCCAGGTGGGCTACTTCAGCCTTTACCAATCCCGGAGTGGAAGTGGGAACACATTACCATGGACTTCGTAACGGGATTACCCAAGACACGTTCAGGATATGACGCCATCTGGGTAATTGTTGACTGGCTTACCAAATCTTTCCACTTTTTGGCCATCAGGATGACCGACCCCTTGGACAAGTTGGCAAGAATGTATATCCGAGAAATATTTAAATTGCACGGAGTTCCAGTGACAGTGGTATCTGACAGGGACCCCAGGTTCACTTCTCGATTTTGGAGTAGCTTTCAGCAAGCCATGGGAACAAAGCTATCTCTCAGTACTGCTTTCCATCCTAAGACTGATGGACAATCAGAAAGGACAATTCATACACTTGAGGATATACTCCGAGCTTATGTCCTTGACTCTGGGGACCATTGGGACGACCATTTACCCCTGATAGAGTTTGCCTACAACAACAGCTACCAAGCGAGTATCGACATGGCTCCGTATGAGGCGTTATATGGGTGCCCATGCAGATCACCGATTTGTTGGGAAGAAGTGGGCGATAGAAGATTGTTCGGCCCAGAGTTAGTAGAGGAGACCACGTCTAAAATAGTTAAAATTAGAAAGGATATTCAGACGATTCAGAGCAGGCAGAAGAGTTATGCGGACACCTAGAGGAGAGATCTAGCATTTAAAAAAGGCGACCGAGTGTTCCTTAATGTCACTCCTTTCAAGGGAATTAGTTGGTTCGGCAGGAGGAGAAAACTGAACCCCCAATTTATTGGACCTTTTGAAATCTTAGATAGGATTGGTGCTGCTGCCTACAGACTAGCATTGCCTCCAGAGCTCTTCAAGGTCCACAATGTGTTCCACGTGTCCATGCTATGTAAGTACAACCCGGACCCCTCTCATGTCTTGGCTCATGAACCACTTCCACTCCGAGAGGACTTATCTTATGAGGAAGTACCAGTCAGTATCACGGACCGAAAGAGCAGGGTACTCCGCAACCGAGAAATATCATTTGTAAAGGTCGTGTGGCAGAACCACACGCCAAGGGAGGCTACCTGGGAGTTAGAATCAGATTTTAAAGCCCAGTATCCCCATTTGTTCGATCAAGAGCAAGAGGCAAATTTGGGGGACCAAATTTCTTTAAGGAGGGGAGAGTTGTGTCACCCAAAAACTATTTTTATTTTTGTATTGGAATTTTTTTTGGATTTTATTTTATTTTAATAGTTAATTTATTTTGTAATAATTATATGTTTAATTTAATTTAATTTAAATTAATAGAAATAAAAATAATAATAATGATAAAATTGGGTAAAATTATTTTTGGAAATTAATTGAAAATGATTTTGAAGAAAATGGGTGAAAATTTGGATTCTGGAGGTGTTTTTGAAAAGAAAATCAAAAATCGGGGGTCAAAATATAATTTAGAAAAGATACACCACGTCAGCAGCCCGGTCAGCGGCCCCAGCCAACCAGGACACCACGTGGTAGGAACGCTGACGCGGGAAGAGACGCAGGACGGGGCAACGTGAGCGATCCGCGCGCGCGCGATCGGACGGCCCAGATCTGTTCCCGCGCACACAGATGACCCATATCTCAAGCGTGCGGATAGCTCAGATTGAATTACGCACGGATGGCCCAGATTAAATTGTGATGGACGGCTGAGATTAAATGGGGAAGGTTATAAATAACCTCACCCCCACCCAACCCCAAACCCTAGCCGCCAGTACCCTCACCGGAGAAGACGACCCAGTCACTGGAGGAGCCGGTCGCCGCCACCCACCGCCGCACCGGAGTATTTTTCGACCTCCAAACGAGGTAAAATTTCTTCCCTGGGCTCGTTTTTCGATGCTGAATCCACCTATGGCCAAATCGAAGTCAAACCACCGGCCAATGAGCCAAAAAACATTGCTGAAGTCCAGCGGCGTCGCCGCAGCTTCCCTTGATTTTTGCCTCCGATGAGGCCCTTCTCGGTTCCCGTTTGATGTAATTTTTATACCAATGTGATCACCGTCCTTTTCTCTACAGGTTGACCAGAGCAAAACATCAAATCGCGACTCGCGCCGAAGAAGTCGCCGCACTAGAGAGCTCCGCCGCCGGTAAGTCTCGATTTTTCGTGATTTTTTGGCCCACCGAGGGCCCTAGGGGTGCTTTATCATAGGAATCAATGGGAGTTTGGCCGAATTCGGCCGAAAACGGCTAACCCGAGACGGATCACTGCCACGGGTAGTGGTGCTGTCGCCGAAGCACGGCGGAGCCGCCGTGCCGGAGTTTTCGAGAATGGCCGAGTAGGCCCTAGGTCTAATTTTGAGTTTTTTCAGGACATGTGTAGGTACCGAAAGTGTATTTCAGTTCTCAGAGAAAAATTCAAGGAATTTAGGGACCGCCCGTAGGCGCAGTGAGAACCCGATTTCAGACTCCGAAACAAGTAAGGATCTCTCACCCTATTTCCTATCATGGCATTAAAGCCTAATAAATGATAAAATGATATTTTATGAATTAATATATATGTATAATTGATTAAAGTTGCTAATGGAGCCCGAATCTGATATATTTTCGGTCAGGTGTTGTTTGATTTATTTTATAGTTTTGAATGCAGTATGGTGCCTGATGTGTTTATTCTATGGTTTCATATGCATGAATCACGGTTTTATTTATTATGCTTTAAATTATTGTGAACCTGATATGTTGCCTTGTTCGGTATCCATTACTGGTTTACGTGTTTGTGTTTAATTGGATAATTGAGATTAAGAAAAATGGTAAAAAAACGTGTGAATTGATAATGGATAATGTCTACAGCCTCACTAGATATCCTGAGAGATGGTGGATGGACCAGGTCCGTAGGGAACCCTACCGGAAACGTGGTCTCTCATATTGGACGAGGTATGGAGACCTTATGTGTTTTGGTGCCCATACCGGACAGGGTATGGGGACGGCCCATTTCACCTTCATATCGGACGGGGTATTGAGGTTTATATTTTTTTGGCGCCCATACTGGACAAGGTATGGGGACAGCCCTGGAATCAAGTTATCAATGTGAATGGTTCACGTGTAGCGGGAACCCCCTATGGATCCCCATGAATACTAGTAGGCTGATAAAAGAGGAAAATTGTTGTCTGATGATTGAAAAACGAGAGTATGATGTGTGTTATGTTACAGAGTCTGCATTATTTTATGATGTTTATGATATTATTGTGTTTCATAAATTGTCTACATGAATCTCACCGAGGTAAGTGGACAGTAAAGGTTTTTATTATCAATAAATGAGTTTGTTATAAATTATGCTCCATTAATCTTTTTTGTTTTTTTACCAACTTTTACTCCTGTGGCAGTGAGATATTGTGATGTCTTTACTGGGGTAGTGTAGCTCATTCTTTACTTAACCATTTTAGATCAGGAGGACTTGGTTTCCGAGCCCGTCCCGCAGGAAGACGGCGAGTAGATGACTAAAGACTTCATAAATTTATTTATAGCATTCATTACTAGTATTTACTTTAGTTGGTTTATTCTTTCATACGTTTAATACGTTTCGGTTATTGTGTAAGGGATATTAATCAAAATTTTTATTTCGCTTCCGCACTTAGAACTTTTTAATACATACATTTCATTTTTATTTCTGGGACTGTCATAAATTAAATGTATAAAAGTGAACAAATTATTGGGAAAAAAAATTGTTTTTATCTATTTAAATTCTCTTATTTTTATTCAACATATTTCATTTAACACATCTCGAAATTAAACATCCAACGATCTCCTTTGGGCAGGGTATTAAATGAAAAATTTAGACATAACCGATTACACTTTGATATATGTGATTGTTAATTGAGGTACTAACCTGATTACACTTTCAAAACACAATTAATTGCTAATTATTTTTAATTTTAATTTCAGTTCCTTATGAATAACAAATAAACTAACAATTTATTGTCCAAGAAAATTGAAAGGGGAATGAAATTAAAAATGTATTCAATAATAATGAAATAAATATTTGGTAATTCTGTCATGAAAAGTAGCAAATAAATTTTTTAGTAATTAGAAACTAGATAAAATTACCAAAAATTTTATGTAATTAAAATATTAGTTATGTGCTCCACTTGCCGAAAAGGAATAGGCATAACATAAAATAGTGACAAAATATCTGGGTTACTTTATAATTGTACAAAATTACGGGGTCATTTTGTAATTATAGAAAAACTTTACGATTAAATCTTTATAATTATACACATATGTGGCTTATGAAGTAATTGATGAAATTTCTTTAGCCATGACTTATAAAAACTTCAAGTTATAGAGAGACGAGCATTGGATTCCATTCAAGAAAAGCATGGGAAGACATCTTTGACCCACATTTAGATCGTAAAAGATCTTGAAATGAGAAACGATAATAATATTTAATTGATATTGTAGATAAATAAAATACAATTACTCAAAATTCGTCTACAATTTAAGAAAAAAAATATTATAATTAATAAAGTTATTTCACACAGCCTCGTATTAATAGTCTTTATTATATACCACACATTTATCTTTTATAATCATCGTTGATACTTAAATTATTCGTCTTTTAAAAGAATGTAAACGCATGAACATATAAGATAATATGGATAAAAAATTATTTGTATATTTAATTGAATGTTAAACATTAATTATAAACTTTAATTTGGATAAAAAATTAAATTATAAAATCTCAAAAGGGTAAATTCAAGGAGCTTCCACAAGAAATGGTCATTGGACTATTTTGGAGTGGCTGAATGAGTTAATTAAGGTGGTGATTGATACAATTTTTTAAAACAGAAATATTTCAATTAATTTATCATATTAAGAATTAGTTAGATAATTATTAAATTATATTTATTCAAAATTATGCTTATTTTTTGTTAATTAACTATAATAATTTTTTCACTAGTCTATTACATTTTTAAATTTATGTTGAAATTTAATTGTTCTCATAAATATTAACTAAATTTTATGCTAAGTAAAAATTAAATACTGTAGAATTGAGAATACGAAAAGAAATGCATCATATTTGCAAGTTATAACTAAATTTTGCATTTAAAATAATTAAAATCTCATAAAATAAAATTAAAATTAAAATTAAATAAAACTAAATGCAACTAAAACAACATTGTGCGAATAACTTCATTTTATTTATAGAAGAGTGAATAACTATCGATTTTGAGGATAAAAGATGCGTATGCACACTCCCACACGCATAGGAAAAGAAACTCCAAATGTAACATTTGTAGATTATTTTTAGAATCACATATTATAATATTGTAGAGCCTTATAATGAGCACAAAACGAATTTTTTTTTTTTTACTAAAAAATACATTTGTTGCTATTTTTAGAAGAATTTCTCTTTTAAATAATAAATTTTCTTGTCAAATCTATTCTAATTTTTTTTAGGCAAATTGTAAAATAAAAAATTAAATCTATTACAAGCAAATTATTAGTTTGTTATTAAGTTTCGTATTGAAAACTTTTTGAGAATATCAAAGTATTTAATTAACATAAAAAAAAAAACTTTATTACGTTTCTTATTAGAAGAAAACCTCTTAGAAACAAAATCCATTAAAAAAAAAAAAAACTTCACATAGTGCTTTTTATGAAAGGAAAAACTAAAATAGTTTGGGTTGTTGTTGTTATAGGAATACATATTTAGCAAAGCTTAAATAAATCCCAAAAAAAAAAGGTAAATATTGTACTAGAATACATCTTTTAACACATTCAGATTGTAAAAATCTTGAAATAAGAAGCTACAATAATATTTTATTGATATATAGAAAGGGAAAATGCAACTACTTGAAATTGTGTTAAATAGAAAAATGCAACAATAATAATATTTCATTGGTATGTGGAGCAGCAAAATGCATAAATAGTCATAAGGTTGTTCCACATGACCTCATTAATCTACGATACTGACAAATTTTCTATTCAATTATTTCGGAGCGAACAAATTTACATTTAATGCTCTTTATGTATAATATTTAATTGATTATATTTTATTTAAAATTTAATTCAGTTTTATTAATCAACTAGCATATACACATATATTCTACGAACCATCTTTAATTGTTTTTCACAGGCATTAAAACACATTGGAAGGAGGGTGTGGTAGCAATGGGTGTAAGACTTTTACCCTACCCTAAGGTATGCTCTGAGATGTGAGGGAGACAAAAAGAGGGTTACGAAGAAAAAAAAACTTCAAAAATTTAAACGTTTGTAAGGAAACATATTCAATATTTTAAAATTCAAAAATATTTTAATTAGTCTATTAGATAACCGGATGATCACCTCAGCTAAATTCAAATCCAACTATGAACGATCCTCTATAACACCAATGGTTCAGAAATTATCTACATCATTAATCACGCTCTTATCACAATGTCATGATTCATCCATTAAAAACGAGAATAGAGTTAGGAAAAAAACAAAATTCAAAAATTCAAAAGCATATTTAACATTTTAAAACCCAAAAATATTTTTAGGTAGTCTGTCAGATTACCGAATGACCACCTCAGCCAAATTCAAACTAAACTGAGAATAGAGTTAGGAAAAAAAATAAAATTCATTAATCACGCTCTTATCACAATGTCATGATTCATCCATTAAAAACGAGAATAGAGTTAGGAAAAAAACAAAATTCAAAAATTCAAAAGCATATTTAACATTTTAAAACCCAAAAATATTTTTAGTTAGTCTGTCAAATTACCGAATGACCACCCCAGTCAAATTCAAATTAAACTGAGAACGATCCTCTAAACATCAACCATTTAAGAAAGGTCTCTGTTATTAATGACGCTCTGGTCACAGAGCTATGATTCATCCACCAGACTTAAAATCTGGTCTCCTTAAAATTCAAAGACACAGAAGTACAAACCTATAGAACAGATCCTGTTCAAGTAAGATCGTGAAGTTTGTTTTTATTTTTGGAATATATAAACCGCTATTATAGCATTTAATTTCTTGGTGTAGGACACATATTGCAATTATAGGGCCTCATGTTAATCTATGTCAACTGTTTCCTTTTCTGTCTTCTCTACTCTCCTAATCCTTTGACTCCAGTACATGCTTCTTATCGTCCTCGTAATTTGATTGAATTGTTCAAGAATAATTTCTTTAAACATGCATATGATATGATATGTATAGCTCACATGTTTGTTCTATTTCCTTCCCATGGTACTGCTCAATTTGCCATCACATGTAAAAATTAGGTAGCCATAGGAGATCCATATATAATTACAAAATGTTGGCTGGAACCATCACATGTCCAATTTGACAAAGTGCATTACAATAATGAATTACCATCAATTACTCTCAGAAGTTATCAAAATGGATATCTCCATGAAAAATAATCAAATTCAAAAAATTTTGAGTTGACAAAATAATTGACCATCAAATATCCTAAAATTTTGAATTTGTAAGAAAAAGTATGATGGAGCTTAGATTTCAGTCTGTCAGTTGCAAAATATGCTTACCAAGAGTTGTTGGATCTAGAGCAAGAATTCAGCTTTGATTTAGCATGGCTTCATTTTTTCCGTCTTGATTTCTCAGCAGTTTTGATTAATACACCTTATCTTGCTGTCTAATAACTTCTCTGTCTCCGGCATGCCAAACAATCGAGAACTTGACAGCAAACTTCCATCATTCACCAATCACCCAATACCCCAAAGTTCTTCATAGAAACAAGGAGCCTGCTCTGTTTTCCAACAGCTAAAATTTGCTACTCGAAGAAAAACACAGCAGTGCAATGTGTGAAAACAGGAGCTAATTTTATTTAATTCCAGGGTATTGTGGAATTCATAGAGAAGAATGTTCTGTTTACCCATTCGGCACAACAGCTTTTTTCATGTCTAAATTTCTAGGATGTCTCTATAACAGTTGCAAAATTCAAACATCTAAGGGCATAAATTCAATCAGGTCCCGAATTCGAGAGATCAGAATGATACCATGAGTTGGATCCACTCCTACTCGGGCTCTTCTCCCTCTTCCTCATGGACTTTACTACATAGTAAGTCATGGTTCCTAGAACCCCACCCACTATCACTCCCCCAACAACTGTAACCATAGTTGCAACCCACTCGTATTGGTGGCCAACAACAATGTATGCAGAGGCGATGAATGCCACTGAAGTGCAGACGGATGCCAACCACATCAACTTGTTAATAACTTCCACCACCCTTTTCTCTGCTTTTGTCTCGTCCCTAACCAATGTAAATTGAACGACGACAGCAGCCAAGGAGGTAAAGAGTGCAATAGCATTAAAGATGAAGATCTTGAAAGAGGCAGTACCTACTACCACACCCATCCCATGATTATCATCCTCACCAGGCACAGTAAATATGGCTGCAAACGCCACTTTTGCAAATAGCACAGCAATCAGTCTCACAGAAAAGCTAAATTAATACAGAAGAATATTAAAACAGAATATTACGGGATACATCTTTAACAAAGCTTAAATCAATCCCAGATAAATAAAAACCAAATATTTAAAACTCATGATGCAACTGATTTAAGTATAAAAAATCCAGCAACAATAACATATCTTCGGTACGTGAAAGAGCAAAAATGAAATTTGTCCAAAATTCGGAGGAATGTATGTTCTGGGTACAGCAACGGTGGTAAACTCGCCCCAAGTCAAGTCAGCCGTAGTAGCTTACAAACTAGAAAATGAAGGCTAAGATGTATAGAAACAAGTGATCTCAGAACTTCAAACACTTCCAAAGAGTTAGCAGGGAAACAAGTCGAACATTTCAAACTAAAACTGAGTAGGGGCTGCGCGAACGCAAGCCCCCGCTAGCACAAATTATGACGTAGGCTCTCCCACTTGGGGAGACCTTAAGCTAAGCACCCCCTTCCAAGTGCAATGAAGAACACTTGCTTAGGCCATAAGCCTTCCTGATCACTCACTGACCCCGTCCAGGTAAGTATGTTCTCCCGTTGCTTCCTTCTCTTTCTTTATTCATAAACTCCTTTCTAATCGCCTTCGCTTTTCTTCAATGTGGGATCGTGTTTCTCTTTCTTATGCCATTCTTCTCACGCATTCATTTTTTCCAATGTTCTTTATTCAAATCATCCTCATTTCTTTATTCAATTATTTCTCTTAAGAGTAGTATTTTGATTTTTTTAATTTATGTAAAAACTAATGATTTCAGTTTTATAAAATAAAATTTCTCTTAAATAATATATATGTATATATCTCCATATATAAATATTAGATATTTTAACACTTTCACATACAAAATTAATTTTTAATACTTTTACAAGTATAAATTCTTAAATGAGTTTCACAGTCGTAATAAATTATTATGTTAAAATTTTCTCTACTAAGCAAACAATCTGAATACAACAATTTCGATTTGCTCTACGAAGTATTCATTTTATGAGTAAGTAACTAGTTTGCTCGATTAAAATTTTCAATATAAATAAATCTTTTTTTTTGCTTAAAAATAAAGTTCACAAATTAAAATTTTTATTCTGCATCTAAAAAGAGGGAGGTTGTTGGAACCAAAAGATAGTATAAAAGAATTTTTGGAACTAGAAAAACATGATAACTTTCTCTGTTTTTTTAAATTATGATCAACTATAATATATATTCTTATCAGTTTAATATTTAATACGTAAATTATTGACTAATATAATATTAAATTAAATTTTTTTTTTTTAAAAAAAAGAGAATCTACAGCGATAGCTTGGTGTTGGGGGCTCCAAAGCGTTGTGTTGCATTAGTATAAAGGGTAGGCCCATCTCAGTAATTTGCAGTTTAAATTACTCACTCTAATTTCAGTTTAACAATTTATATATTAAGTTTATGTATGTAAAAAAAAAATATTCCGAATATTCAAAATTAATTTGACCAAATTTAAATCTTTTTGTCGTTGCTCGTATCAAATAAAAATTCATCATCATAAAATCGAAATCATGTAGAAATAGGTTATTGTAGAATTAAAAGCAACGTGTACGTGTAGCATAAGACATATAAATTGAAATGGACATAAAATATGTAAATTATAATTAAATTATGCAACTTAAATTTTATAAATTTTATTCTCTGTCTCATAAAATTTTCAAAATTTGATAAGATTAGTTTTTGGTTTAATGAATTAAATGGAAGAAGATTTTAAATATTAACCATTAATTGAATGTCCAATTAAAGTTTAAATTTTTTGTGATTGTTCTAATCAAGTAAAAACTCATCACTATAGAATTGAAATACAGAGAAGAACGCACATCAACTATGCAAACCATAACTAGATTCTACATTTAATGCAATTAAGATCTCTTTGAGTAGGATTAAATTTGAACTAAATAACGTACCCAAGTAAAACAATGTTGTGCGTCTTTAAGTAATATATATTTTGTTTTATTTATAGAAGAGTGGATATGCATACATGACTCTCACTTCACAGGACAAAAATGTGATGCATCCACAATCCCACATCGCCCCTTATTAAATTTATCTTAACTTTTGGTGTTAAGTATCAAAATAAAAGATTATGTCTACTATACATAAATTACAAAGGGAGGTTGTTGATTAACTTCTTAAGTTTCTTATTAGAAACTGTCAAAATACTTGATTAAAAATAAAAAAATAAAAACTTTATTAGAAATAAATTATTATAAATATTCCTAAGTTTCTTATAAAATTGAAAATATAAAAAGAAAATTTTTATTAAAAACAAATTACTAGAGCTACTCATTAGTTCTTTATTAGAAAATATTTTGGAAATATCGATAAAAATATGAACTTTCATGGTAATACCTTTATACAAAGAAAAATTAAAATAGTTTAAGATTGTATTGTATGAGATATCATATTGTTCGAGAAATCCTAGATGCTACTGGAGTAATTAATCGTCAATAAGAGCATTTCATCTCTACCATCCAACTTAGCCTACTATTTTTTTAATTTTTTTATACTTGAAATTACTTAATTTAAATCGAATTAGACAAAAAAATTTCTCATTGAAAATTATATTAGAGGATATGACCAGTTTGATTCGGTATTTTAACATAAACTAAATAATGCTCTCCTTTAATTGTTCTAAATTGCTCCAAACTTCAATCACCAATACCAACTTTTGGAAAAGAAAAAAAAAACATTGTAATAGAGTTCAGCCAACGATAATGAGTAATGAAATTATGATAATATGTAACTTATAATTATAATTACGTCCAAATATCATATACCTTCAAAATAAAAGTAACAATAAAATTACAATACATTTATCATAACAAAGAACTAAATATCATAATATTTCCACTAGAGATATTCTATTTTGAAGCAAAAAAATTCCTTACAATATCAATCATTTTAAATACAAAGAGTTTTGAAAACAAGGTTCTAGTTTTTAGAATGAGTAATTCTCACACTTGTTATCACTATTTCACTAGTAAAAAATATTTTTGTTGCTATTTTACAAATTACCAAGTTTTGTGTAATGACATAGAAAATAAAGTTTTTGGTCATGAAATTTTTTTTTTTCGTTAGTGTTTAGACTCAGAAAAATGTATTAGTGCTTATAGAAGTTTAGGTGCACCGGGTTGAAAGTGTCCCACATTGAAAAGGAGAAATGTATTATTTTCCAACTGACATGTACTAGAATGAAACACAGGCATTGAGCCCTCTATCTTTGCGCTTGGGGCAATGACGCAGCTAGTGAGGTTCTAACCGAGGCGCGTCTATTGCTAGTTGAAAACTATTTCCAAACCCCCTCATAGGCCTGGGTTTGTCCTTGGCTTTTGAGAATTTCTGGAAGGGCTCCGTTTGGGATAATGCCCTATAGTTATTAGTTAAAGGATTAAAATTGGAATAAAACCCTAGAACTGTTAATCTCTATTTGTACTCGGTCAAAATTAGGATTACAATTTAATGATTTTTTATAACTTTAAGTTGTAAATTAGATTTTTTAATGTGTAAGAAATAATTACTTCAGTTGTATAAAATAAAGTTACTAAACTTATTATATATATATATATATGTTTGATATCTACAAAAAGTTAAGATTAACAGTGTAACATTAGCATTTTTCAATCATTTGCAATTATTCCCTTGTAATGGCTAATTCTGCATGGTATCCACATTGCCTTAAAAAAACTATCATTAGATCCTCCAAAGACTTTACTTGAGTTACATCTAAGGTGGAGAACCATCTTTCATCTTTCTGCAATGCTAGTCAAGCTCACTTAGAAAAAGTGAATCATTAACTTTGGATTAAAAACATACATGATCATTTTAATGACATAGCTCTTGAGATGAGCCATTAGATAACCTATTATATCGTACTTAGAGAATTTAGGCATTTTGAACTTGTGTATATTCTCGTTACGAATGATAATGATAAAAAATCTACAAATCCTCCCACATTTTCACCTTTAAGATTTTTTTGTCTTTTCTTTTAAATACTGAATTTGTTTCATTACATTTATTTTTTCTACTCTAATAATTTTGTACCTTTTGATAAGCTTTGCAATTCTTTTCTCTAGTTCTTCTTTTTTTTTTCCCTTTTGTTAGTCGATTGTACTCCTGTCCTGAATTGCAACATCAACTAGTTTGAGCTGGATATGTTGCATTTTCTTTAATGATGAGAAGGTGTCTATGTAACGATCCCAGAAATTTAAAAGAAAAATGTATATAAAGAATATAAGTGCGGAAGCGAAATAAAAGGTTCTGGTTCATATCCCTTACACAATAACTTAAACGTACTAATAATATCGAAAATAAGTCATCTAAAGGACAATACTAAAAATGAAAGACTATAAACGAAATTAATAAACATCTAGGTAACTACTCGTCGTCTTCTTGTAGATCGGGCTCGGGAATCAAGTCCTCCTGTCCTGAATTGCAACATCAACTAATTTTTTAGCAAAAATGGATTCAAGGAACCAAATGCATTTTCACTTATAACCACTCAAGGTTATGAGCTTTTGCGCTTGGAGGAAGGCTGATTAAGCTTGCAACAACAAGAAGAAAACTTTAGATCACTCTTGTGGAAGCTTTAAAGGTGTAAAAGAGGGTAGATGTGATTCTGAAGAGAAAGCTGTGAGATCTACCTTTAGCCGATTAATGTCTTCTCTAAGTTTTAAAGAGAATGTTCTAAATTCACTTAGGGGACCACAATCTCAAAGAAAGAAGCCAGCAGTTTACAGGCTTTGATAGTGGAGAAACCAAAAAATCTTAAATGAAAGCCTGTAAACTGCTGACTTCTTTCTTTGAGATTGTGGTCCTCTAAGTGAATTTAAAACCTTGTTGAAACTTAGAGAAGGCGTTCGCCGGCTTAAGCTAGATCTCACAGCTGTCTCTTCATAATCACATCTATCATCTTTTACACCTTTAAAGCTTCCATAAGAGCGATCTAAAATTTTCTTCCTGTTGTTACAAGCTTGATTGGCCTTCCCCAAGCGCAGAAGCTCATAACCTTGAGTGGTAGTAAGTGAAAATGCATTTGACGGATCTGCGATGGCATTTTTTCTGGGGGCTTGGTTCTTTTTGAGTGTGTAGACACAAGCCCATAACTGCAGAATACAAGATTTTGACAAAAAAGAATTATGGTTTTCTTTCAACCAAAAGATGGCAAAAATTACAATGTAAGCAAGTATTATGCATTAAGAAACGAATTATATGATTCAACAAAATAAAACTTCACCCTCCTAGCAAGCTAAAAAACATAAAACAAATGTTAATCAAGATTCAAACTTGCAATGTACATCCAGATACGTGACATAAACCAGAGAAAGGAAACTGGACCAGTCTCCTTAATGGCCATTATCATATCCTTGCCAAGAAATAGCATACAATATTCAACAAGTAAATATAAATGAAAGTAGAAGCTGTAAGAAAGAAAACTTTCTAAATAATAAAACAGAACTACATACTAAGAAAAAGGAACCTTGCTCCTTCAAAAGAAAATAACTGCAGATATATATGAATAAATACACATGTATACAGATATGTCCACATCAAAGAGAAACAAGAAAATGCTCAAATCATAGAGAACTACACTGACACAAAGAAGACAAGAAACGAAGATGATAAAGATAGATTCATGAAACAGTTTTGAAAGATCCGCGTTAAACGAACAAAAATAGTTTTGGTAAAGAGGGTCAGATTTTGAAGCAAAAAGATAATCAAGATTATCCGAACAAAGTTTTATTATTCTTCTCTCATTACGAAAAACAGCGCTTTATTATTGAAAAGAAAAAGAATTTTATGAAAATGCCCCAAACACGAATCCATTCACGGAAAAAAGAAAAAAGAATCAATAAAATCAACAGAGACAGGAATTCAACATGAGCAAGAGAGAACCAGAGGTTATGCATTTGAATGATAGGAAATTAACAGTGCATTGCATGATTGAAAATTTTAACAAAAACCCAGAAATATTAAGAGAAGTTAAAAACTTGAAAAACCTCAAAATTGAACAGGAAAACAAA
Organism: Carica papaya; assembly: GCF_054855325.1. NCBI lineage: Eukaryota > Viridiplantae > Streptophyta > Magnoliopsida > Brassicales > Caricaceae > Carica > Carica papaya. The sequence continues at coordinate 9,997,744 of NC_142309.1, read as the reverse complement.
AAAAAAAAAAAAAGGATGACTCCGAACCTGAAGATGAAATATAAGTCTGTGTTTCTGCAAATCGGATCTCTCCAACAGGTTCAGCGCTGAAGATGAAATATAAGTCTGTAAGGTAAGGCTCAAACTTGATGATAAGTAAAGCATACTACACGTTTAAACCTCTGAATTCGAAATTGTTTTGGTCTGTAGCTTGGAAGACAAGAGATGTGTCTTCATCTTTTGTTCTTAGTTCGTTACCTTTCTTGGTTTAAGTTAATCGGTCAAACAGAGTTTGTAATTGTCATTTTTGTTATAAGATTCTGGAAACAGTTTTCAAAAAAGTCCGTCTTCTTCTCAAAGAGCCTGGTAGCGTTCGACCCGATTTTCTGCACAACGGATAGCGGGACCCACTCAAAAGAACAGAAAAATATAGCAATCTTTTCAACATATCCGATCAACAATCACAAGATTAACTATAATCTAATATATTTTTAATTCATTGTTAGACATTAATATAATCACAAAACAACTAAGATTTAAGTTTTACTTTGAAGCTTTATATATCTAGAGCTTTACTTTTCCCAACAAAAACACGCACGTGTACACATATATAAATATATACATATATATATATATATATATACATAAATTTATTTACGTCTGGGTTTCATTTTCTGGTTTGTAAGGAGAGAATCATTAAAGACATTGAATTATTTATTTAATTAGAATAACAAAATTAGTTTATTTCCATATAATAATTAGTATTTGTTATATTTTACCCTTACATAATCAGGCTTGATATTAACTAGAGATATAAATAAGATAAAATTATGTTATTAATTTATATTTTAATATTCAAATACGTTCATATGCATCTTAATAAATTTAAATAAAATAATCGACCTAATTTTATTACATTTAAAACCATAATATAATTCACTTTTAATAAATAATAAACTTTTAGAATTTTATAGATTCGTATAATTTAATTTGTTTATTCTATAAAAAAATAATATAAAATAAAATTAACCATTAAAAAGGCAAAAAAAAAAAAAAAAAAAAGATTACCTTAAATTAGATAAAAGTCCAACGTATAATACATTAATGGCGATGTTACACCTCTTCGGGCAACCCCATTAAACAATCGTACATAATTGGGAAGTTGGCTGAGTTTACCTAATTTAAATAAATTTTAACAAAAATTTAATGTGTTATTTATTTTTAAAATCCTCAATTATATTCTTTTCTTTTTAATTCAATGTTATAGTGGTGGATGTTACATGTAACGTGTGTGGTTAAAAGAAATAATTGATGAAATTTCTTACCCCATGACTTATAAAAACTTCAAATTATATAGAGACTAGCATTTAATTGATTGTAAAAGATCTTGAAATAAGAAACAATAATAACATTTAATTGATGTTTTGAATAAACAAAATGCAATTATTTGAAATTCTGTCTAAAAATTTAAGAAAAACGTACAGCAATTCGTAAGGTTATTTTACACGATCTCCTATTAATCTATTAACTAAGTCCTTGTCACATACCACGCACGTATCTTTTATAAGCATTACTGATACTTGGATTGTTCATTTATTAAAAGAAGGTAAAAAATACATGAACATGTAATTAGACACCATTAGTTCTGTAAAAAAAAAAAAAAAAAAAGGTGAGATAAACAGAATATTATTATTAATATGTTCCAAGTGTAAAACAAAACTAAGATAAAAAAAAAAATTAAGGTTACAAAAATCTCAAAAGGGTAACTTCAAGGAATTTTGGAGCGGGCGAATGAATTAATTAAGGTGGCGGTGGGTTTTGTTAGAGTAAAGAAATATTATTTTCCTGTAATGCGTATTTGCCCCTATCCATTAATTTATTAGATTAAGAATTAGTTAGATATTTATTCAAAATTATGCTTATTTTTATTAATTGACTAAAATAATCTTTTTCCTAATCTGTTATCTTTTAAAATTTAAATTAAAATTAAAATTAAAATTTAATTGTTTTTTTTTAGATATATTAACTAAATTCTTTGCTTAAATAGAAATTTATTACTATAGAGAATCAGAAAAAAGAAATGCGTATCAGATTTTCAAATGGTTACTAAATTATGCTTTTAAAATAATTAAGATATCATAGAATAAGATTAAAATTGAATGAAATCAAGTGCAAGTAGAACAATATTGTGCATCCTTTTAGTAATCCAAAATCACCTTCTATTTATAGAAAAGTGGATATGCATGAATGACTACCAATTGGGAGGATAAAAATGCAACATATGTACACTCCCACACTGCATAGGAAAAGAAGCTCCAGGTGTAGCATTTGTAGATTATTCTCGGAATCATAAATTCTAGTATTGTACGGTCATTCAATGAGAATAAAGCAAACTATTCTTTCGCTTTTTACTAAAAAATACTGTGTGCTCGTTGCTTTAAACGGTATATGCTAATTTTTAGAGGGATTTTTCTTTAAAAATTAAATTCCCTTACCATATCTATTCAAAATTGTTTATTAAGTTTCATATTAGAAACCATTTGGGCAAATTACAGTACTTGATTAACATAAAAAGAAAAACTTTATTAGAAACAAATTATTAGAGTTTCTTATAAATTTCTTACTATAAAAAAACTTGGTAGGAAAAGATCGAAAGGAAAAATGCATCTATTTAAGATTGTCTCAAAAAGAAAAATGCAACAATAATAATATTTCATTGGTTTGAAATTCTTTTAATGTATAAAAGTCATGTGTCACATTTTTATTCAAAATTCAATTCATTTTTACCCTATATAAGGTATGTTATGAGATGTGAGGGAGGCGAGAAGAGGGTAAGAATGTATTGGACTGTACTCAAAATATTTTTGATAAGTCTGTCATATAACCGAGTGACCACCCCAACCAGGATCAAACTCAACTGGGAACGATCCTCTACAACATCAAAGGATCAGGAACTGTCTCCATCATTAATCACGCTATGATCACACAGTCATATGTAATCCACTAGACTTGAGATCCTGTCTCCTTAGAAAGCAAGGATACAAAAGTACTAACTTATAGAACAGATCATGTGTCACATTTTTATTCATTTTTACCATATCCTAAGGTATACTATGAGATGTGAGGGAGGCAAGAAGAGGGTAAGAATGTGTTGGATTGTGCTCAAAATATTTTTGATTAGTCTGTCAGATAACCAAGTGATTACCCTAACTAAGATTAAATCCAACAGGGAACGATCCTCTTCAACATCAACGGATCAGAAACTGTCTCCGTCATTAATCACACTATGATCACACGGTCATATGTCATCCACCAGACTTGAGATCCTGTCTCCTTTAGAACGCAAGGATACATATCAAACCCAACTGGGAACGGTCCTCTACAACATCAATGGATCAGGAACCGTCTCCGTCATTAATCACACTATGATCACACGATCACATGTCATCCACCAAACTTGAGATCCTGTCTCCTTATAACACAAGGATACAGAAGTACGAACCTATAGAACAGATCATGTGTCACATTTTTTGTAATAACTGAGAAAGGGAGGGATATATGTATATATATATATATGTATATATAAAAAGACAAATATATGAATAAAATAAAAGAATAGTGAAATGGAGAGTGTAGAATAGATTAGTAGAGAGGAATGGACGACTAGGATTTGTGCATATGGGGAGAGGGGATAGACGGCTAAGATGTGTGGTAGGTAGAGTATAAAAAGAGAAGAAAAAAAAAGAAAGAAATGAGAAAAGCAGAGAAGGAAGAGAGTGGGAAGAAGGAAATAGGAGAGGAAAGAAGGTTCCAGAAAGAAAGAGAGAGGAGTCGGAGCGGAGATGAGCGAGAAGGGAGAGAGAAGAAGACAGCGGACGGTGACAGTGCGATCGGCAGGAGGAAGGAAGACGAAAATGGGAGGTATGGTAAAAATCTTAGTTGTGTCGATTCTGTGTGTGTTGTAAGGTTATCTGTAGGTTGCGGAGGCCAAGTAGGCCGGATGTGGCATGGCAGAGCTGAGAGGTGGAGGTAGGCAGTGGAGTGTATGACGGAATGACGGAGACGTTGCGGAGGGAGTCACATGCGGAAGGAGAAGAAAGAATGTCTTCGGTGAAATAGAGGATGGTGACGTTGGGGCGTGCGGGAGATCCGTGGGAGAGAGTGGAGGTTGTGTGAGGTGAGTGTGAGCACGGACGAAAGGCCCTTGAGTGGAAGAATGAGAGAGGAATTTGGTGCATGTGGGCATTACAGATGACGAAGAGTGTCGTGTGTGTGAGCGGGAGTTACGGGGGGAGTCACGTGTGGAAGAAAAAGGAAGAATGTCTTCATTGAGGGAGGGGATGGCGACGTCAGGGCATGCGGGAGATCCGTGGGAGAGAGTAGAGGTTGGGTGAGGTGAGTGTGAGCACGGATGGAAGGCCATTGAGTGGAAGAATGAGTGAGGAATTTGGTGCGTATGGGCGTTACAGATGACGAAGAGAGTCGTGTGTGTGAGCGGGGGTACGGAGGGAGTCACGTGCGGAAGGAGAAGGAAGAATGTCTTCGATGAGGGAGAGGAATGAGTGTCGGTGATTGTGACAGTGAGTTGGAATGTTTTGAACAGCCCCTGGGAGGTAGACGAATAAGGGAAGCAGGGCATGAGGGCTATGAGGGAGAGTGAAGTTCCGGATTGTGTGATGGAGGGGACTATGAAATAGGAATTGGTGTATGAAAAGATTCGGGTGAGGGAAGGGGCGTATTATGATTGTAGGGAGAAGTAGGGTTAGAGGGGGAGGAGAGTGTAGTTGTTAGAGATTGGGATGGCATCGGAGGGGATCGTAGAGTGTCGTTTAGAGTGGGAGAGTAGGGGCGTGTTGGTAGTTGTGTAGTGGGAGTGTGGAAAGGGGATATAGGTTGGTATAGCTGCTGTAAGTTTAAAGGTTGGCGAGGGAACATCGCCGGTATATGCATAAAATGTTGGTGTGTGTATGGCCTGATAAGGTCGATAGGCAGGGGAGTAGGTACGGGTCGCCGATGTTGGTGACATGAGCTAATGGTACCTGTGTGTGTGTGTAGCCTAATAGAGTCGAGAGGTGGAGGAGTGACTATGGGTCGCCGATGTTGGTGACATGAGGGAATGGTATTGGTGTGTGTGTGTGGCCCATTGGGGTCGAGAGGTGGAGGAGGGAGTATGAGTCACCGATGTTGGTGACGTAAGGTGATGGTGTTTGTGTACGTGTGTGGCCTATTGGGGTCGAGGTGAGGAGGAGCGAGTATGAGTCACCGATGTTGGTGACATGAGATAATGGTGTCGGCGTGTGTGTGTGTGGCCTATTAAGGTTGAGGGGTTGAAAAATTGAATATGAGTAGTCGATATTGGTGGAATGTGAACAGGGGTGCTCGGGATGTGACTCCTGCTGGGGAGTCACGTGTGGTATGCAACACGAAGGGTCTGTCGGGATGAGTGGGGCTGGTGCTGGACTAGGGTAGTGTTGAGGCAGGATGTAGGTGGTATGGATAGGGTACCTATGGGGGTTACTGGATTTGCTGTTGTTGTAGGTGTATTAATAACCATAACTGGTCTTCGGGGTAGGTTAATGACAGTTAGTTGTAGGGTGGTTCCATGATACGACTTGGGTTGTGTAAGAGAAATACATATGGACATACTAAATTTTCTATCATTGTATATTATACCTGCAACTTGATTTTTATCGTATTGAGTTATGTGAACTCACTTCTTGTCATTAACAGATGAAGTAGGGATAGAGCCAGAATCCGAGTTACTGGTTACGGAGCTTAGTCTTTAGCGCCATAGAGCAAGGGTTTTCTTTGTGGTAGTTGTAGTCTGTAAAAGGTTATCTTAGTATGGAAACTGATTTCTGGAGATGTGGGATATGGTGTTGCCATTTGATGTATATGTAGAACTGTAACTTTTCATTGGGTGTGAACAATAAACTGTGGATAAGTTTTCTTTATGTGCGATACAACTGGCATGGAATTTGCGTGTTGGGTCACGGGATTGTTTTATCTTACGCCGTAGAAAAAAAGAAAAAAAAAACGGGGCGTTACATTTTTATTCAAAATTAAATTCATTTTTACCCTATCCTAAGGCATGCTATGTAAGGGAGGTGATAAGAAGGTAAGAATGTGTTGGACTGTGCTCATCCACCAGACTTGAGATCCTGTATCCCTTATAACATAAGGATACATATCAAACCTAACTGGGAACGATCCTTTATAACATCAACGGATCAGGAACCGTTTCTGTCATTGATCACGCTATGATCAGACGGTCACATGTCATCCACTAGACTTGTGATCCTATCTCTTAAGAACGCTAGGAGACATAAGTACGAACCTATAGAACAGATCATGTGTCATATTTTTATTCAAAATTCAATTCATTTTTACCCTATACTAAGGTATGCTATGTAAGGGAGGCAAGAAGAGGGTAAGAATGTGTTGGACTGTCCTCATCCACCAGACTTGAGATCCTGTATTCCTTATAACGCAAGGATACATATCAAACCCAACTGGAAATGATCCTCAATAACATCAATGGATCAGGAACCGTCTCCATCATTGATCACGCTATGATCACACAGTCATATGTCATCCACCAGACTTGAGATCCTATCTCCCTTAGAACGCAAGGATACATATCAAATCCAACTGGGAACGATCCTCTACAACATCAATGGATCAGGAAACGTCTCCATCATTAATCACGCTATGATCACACGGTCACATGTCATCCACCAGACTTGAGATCATGTCTCTTAAAAACGCAAGGATACATAAGTACAAACCTATAGAACAGATCATGTGTCACATTTTTATTCAAAATTCAATTCATTTTTACCATATCCTAAGGTATGCTATGAGATGTGAGGGAGGCGAGAAGAGGGTAAGAATATGTTGGACTATGCTCAAAATATTTTTGATTAGTCTATTAGATAACCGAGTGACCACCCCAACTAAGATCAAACCTAACCGGGAACAATCCTCTACAATGTCAACAGATCAATAATCATCTCCGTCATGTGTCACATTTTTATTCAAAATTCAATTCATTTTACTCTATCCTAAGGTATGCTAAGAGATGTGAGGGAGGCGAGAAGAGGGTAAGAATGTGTTAGACTGTGCTTAAACTATTTTTGATTAGTTTATCAGATAAACGAGTGACCACCCCAACCAGGATAAAACCTAATTGGGAATGATCCTCTACAACATCAATAGATCAGGAACCGTCTCTGTTATTAATCACGCTACAATCACACGGTCACATGTCATCCACCAGACTTGAGATATTGTCTCCTTAGAACGCAAGGATACAGAAGTACGAACTTATCGAACAGATCTTGTTCAAGTAAGGTATGCTATGAGATGTGAGGAAGGCGAGAAGATAGTAAGAATGTGTTGGACTGTGCTCAAAATATTTTTGATTGTAAGAATGTGTTAGACTGTGCTCAAAATATTTTTGATTAGTCTGTCAGATGATAACCTAGTAACCACCCCAATCAGGATCAAACCTCACTGGGAACGATCCTCTATGAGGTCAATGGATTAGGAACCATTTCCGTCATTAATCATGCTACGATCACACGGTCACATGTCATCCACCAGACTCGATAAGTACGAACTTATCAAACATATCCTGCTCAAGTAAAGTATGTTATGAGATGTGAAGAAGGCGAGAAGAGGGTAAGAATGTATTTGGACTGCGCTCAAAATATTTTTGATTAGTCTGTGAGATGATAACCTAGTAACACCCCCAACCAAATCTTGTGAGATGATGTGAGGAAGGCGAGAAGAGGGTAAGAATGTGTTGGACTGTGCTCAAAATATTTTTGATTGTAAGAATGTGTTAGACTGTGCTCAAAATATTTTTGTTTAGTCTGTCAGATGATAACCTAGTAACCACCCCAACCAAGATCAAACCTAACTGGGAACGATCCTCTATGAGGTCAACGGATTAGGAACCATTTTCGTCATTAATCACACTACGATCACATGGCCACATGTCATCCACCAGACTCGATAAGTACAAACTTATCGAACAGATCCTGTTTAAGTAAGGTATGCTATGAGATGTGAGGAAGGTGAGAAGAGGGTAAGAATGTGTTCGGACTGTGCTCAAAATATTTTTGATTAGTCTGTGAGATGATAACCTAGTAACCACCCTAACCAGATCCTGTGAGATGATGTGAGGAAGGCGAGAAGAGGGTAAGAATGTATTGGGCTGTGCTCAAAATATTTTTGAGTAGTCTGTCAGATGATAACCTAGTAACCACCCCAACCAGGATCAAATCTAACTGGGAACGATCCTCTACGAGGTCAACGGGTTAGGAACCATTTCCCTCATTAATCACGCTACGATCATATAGTCACATGTCATCCACTAGACTCGATAAGTACGAACTTATCGAACAAATCCTGTTCAAGTAAGATATTCTATAAGATGTGAGGAAGGCGAGAAGAGAGTAAGAATGTGTTTGGACTATGCTCAAAATATTTTTAATTAGTCTATGAGATGATAACCTTGTAACCACCCCAACCAAGATGAAACCTAATTAGGAACCATCCTCTATGAGGTCAACGGATTAGGAAGACCATTTCCGTCATTAATCACACTACGATCACACAATCACATGTCATCCACCAAACTTGAGATCCTGTCTCCTTAAAACCAAATAATACAAAAGTACAAACTTATCGAACAGATCCTATTCAAATAAGGTAATGATTTTTAAATTTGTTTCCATAATATATAAACCACTATATTATCTTTTAGTTATACAATGTGGAATAAATGTTGCAACTACAAGGCCTCATGTCAATCTTCGTCAATTATTTTCTTTTTGTCTTTTCTACTCTCCTAACTGTGAACAAAGTTGCAGCCCACTCGTATTGACGGCAACAATAATATATATAGAGGCTATGAATGCCATTGACGTGCACATGGATGCCAACCACATCAACTTGTTAATCACTTCCACCACCTTTTTCTCTGCTTTTATCTTGCCTCTAACCAATCTAATTTGAAGGATGACAACAGCCAAAGAGGTAAATAGTGTAATAGCATTAAAGATGAAGATCTTGAAAGAAGCACTATCTACTACCGCAGTCGTCCCAATATTATCATCCCCACCACGGCACAATAAATAAGGTCACAAACGCTACTATTGTAGATAGTACAACAACCACAGACAGGCAAAGGTAAATTAATTTAGAAGAAGTTTTGGGAATACATCTTTAACAAAGGTTAAATCAATCCAGATAAAATAAAAACTAAATATTTGAAATTGATGATGAAACTGAAATGTGAAAATACAAAATGAAATTCGTCTAAATCCAGAGGTATACTTTGGGTACAACAACGGTGGTAGACTCACCCCAAGCTAGTCATGTCAGCCCTAACTTCCACCCTAGAAACTAAAGGTTGCACAAGTATGGTGGGAGAAAAGGAAAAGATAAATTTATTGCTTTGAAAAATATCAACTAAGAACAAAGATTCTCAATACACGCATGACTCCAAATAGAGTGATGGGAACTCAACATGCGCACTCCTGCACCACTTAGAGATACAAATTCTTCATTTTTCATTCACTCTGTCCGTGAGTCTCCCTGATCACTCATTCACTCTGTTCAAGTAAGTAAATTCTTCATTAGCTTCTTTCTCTTTCCTTATTTAAAAAGCCCTTTTAGATCTCTCTTTCTTGTCTTCGATGTGGAATCATATTTTTGTTTCCTTATAGCAATCCCTTTTATAACTAATGGGTCAGCTCTTTCAAGAATTTAGGAGCTTTTTGTTTGTTAATATAGTTTTTATAACAACATTTTTTAACTACTATTTCAATCTTCTCTGGATCAAATATCAAATGAAATATATGATAGCTTTTCCTCTTCACTTTTCTTCTTTTCTCACGCTTCTCCTTTTCTTTATCTTCATCTTCTTTAAATACGAAACCACTTCTTCTCTCCTCATCTTCTTCTTTATATATAAAAGTATTTGAGAAAAGATTGTGTTTGGTAACAAAGTCAACGTTGTCTTCAAAATCTTTCAGCCTATACAACTTCTCTTGCTCCGAACAGTACATATTCCCATAATTATTACATCAATCCTCAAGGCCTTTCAGTCTCTCTGTTTAGTGATTGATGCAAATAATATGAGAAAACATAGTGATCAATCGTCACACAGAGATTGAGAAATCTTAATGACCGATAAAATACCGCATGAAGAATTGTACATCATAAACTCCTTTCAAATTAACCTCTCATTTTCGATGTGGGATCATTTTTCCTTTCCTTATACTTCTCTTCTCATTTCTCATCCATTTCAACGGCTAACATGGCACTGTTGTTTAGAAATTATTTTTTCTACTACTAACGTGTCCAAATCTACTTCTCTCCAACTATCACATACTTCTCTCCAATTACTTATAGTATTCATTATGATTTTTTTAATAAAATTATGGACTTGTTATACATATATATTAAATACAATATCAAAATATGAGAAAAGAGAGCATATATTATAAAATTAAGAGAGCATAATCCATGGTAATTTTGTAAATTAACTAGAAATATATTACTAAAATGAAGCGGCAATTTGTATAATTACTTATAGGATAATATTTTTCTTAATATAATTATAAACTTGCTATACATATACGCTGAAATGTAATTTCGGAATGTAAGAATCAAAATCCTTTTAGATATAGTAATAATTTTGTGAATAATTTAGGTTTCATATAAAGACAAATGTTAAATATCTCATTCCACTCCACATAATGTTATTATGCATCCCTATCAAAGCTTGTCAAACATTTCATTCCATACTGAAATTTTCAACACAATTATATTACTCTATGTTCTTATTAAAGCTTGTCCATCTACACCTATGTATATAACAATAAACATTTTCAACAATTTCAATCTAGGAGAAAATAATTTGAGAGAATAGCTCAAAAATGATGAATGAGCTACTGATCTTATAGCTCTTTATTTACTAATGTTTTATTTATATACAGTTACAACAATGATGAGAAAAAACTTAATTTGTCGAGCTACACTAACAGTTAACAACTAATTTACAACTAATTTATAACTAATTTCTAACTAGCTAACTGATTAACTAACTAATTAAGTTTACATCCTCTCCTCAAGTTGAATCTTTATGAAGATCATATAAGCCCAACTTGGAAACAAACTGTGAGAAGAGAGGAGCAGCAAGGGATTTTGTAAAGATGTCAGTGACCTGTAGTCGAGTTGAAACATACATAGGCATGATGAATCCTCGTGTGAATTTATCTATGGCTAAGTGACAATCAATTTCTAAATGCTTTGTGCGCTCATGGAAGACTAGATTTGCTGCAATGTGCAAAGTATCTTGATTGTCAAAGTAGAGTTGAATAGGAAGAGGAACAGAAATATGTAAATCGTGTAGGATGTAAGTGAGCCATTGTAACTCACAAACTGTAGCTGTCATGCTTTTGTATTCTACCTCTGCATAAGATCTAGACATAGTAGTTTGTTTTTTTATTTTCCATGAAAGTAAAGAAGTTCAAAGGAAAATGCAATAACCTGTAAATGATCGTCTTGTATCAAGGTAAAATGCCCAATCTGCATCACAGTATGCTTCCAATTTAAGGTCATTATTAGTAGAAAAGAAGAGGCCTTGAGAAGGACATCCTTTGAGATACTAGACTATATGAATTGCTGATTCCCAATGTGTCTTTTGTGGATTAGAAACAAACTAACTTAATTGTTGAACCGCATATGTAAGATCAGGTCTTATTAATCCAAGATACAATAATCTCTTCACTAATCTACGATACTGATCAGGATCTAGTAACGGAGAGTCCTGTGTAGCAGAGAATTTGTGTTCCTTAGGTAAAGGAGTTGGTGCAGGTTTTGTTCCTTGCAATCTTGCATCTTTAATGATATCTAATACATATTTATGCTGGTTAACATAGATGTCAATATTTGAGCGAGGAAGTTCTAAGCCTAAAAAATACTTTGTTTAGCCAAGATCCTTTATAGTAAATTGCTGATATAGGAATATCTTGACTTTATCTATTTTAGTAGCAAAAGAACCAGTGATTAAGACATCATCCACATGTACTATAAGTGTTAAGAAAAAGTTGGATGTAGACATGATAAACAAGCAGTGATCATGACTTGACCGTAGGAAACCATACTGATGTAGCTTAATAGTAAACTCATGATTCCATTAGCATGATGCTTGTTTTAGTCCATATAAAGACCGTTTCAATATGCAAACTTGTTTCCCAATGACTTTATCATAACCTTTTGGTGGTAATATGTAAACTTCTTCATCTAAGTAACCATGCAGAAAAGCATTGTTAATATCCAATTAATACAAAGGCCACTGTTTTGCTGCGACAACAATTAACAAAATTCCCACTGTGACTATTTTTGTAACAGGAGAGAAATTGTCAAAGTAATCCACCCCTTCCACTTGGTTATAACTGTAACACCCAAATGAAAATAAATATTTTATTTATTTATTTTTATTTTTATTTTTTTATATATTTATTTATTTAGATTTTTATTTAATTCAATTTAATTTAATTCAATGAAAATAAAAATAACAATAATGATAAAATTGGGTAAAAATATTAATTGAATTTAATTGAAATTGATTTTGGCAAAAAGGGGTGAAAATTTGGATTCTGGGGGTATTTTTTAAAATAAAATCAGAAATCGGAGGTCAAAACGTAATTTAAAAAAATTATGCCACGTCAGCAGCCCCGGCCAACCAGGACGCGCCGCGTGGCAAGGACACGCTGACTAGGGGACGGGCCACGTGGGCGATCCGCGTGCGCGCGATCGGACGGCCCAGATTCACACGCACGGACTGTCCAGATTCATGGGCACGGACGGCCCAGATTGCATCGCGATGAACGGCCCAGATTCAATCCCAATTAAATTACGATCGAACGGTCCAGATTCAATCTTGATGGACGGTTAAGATTAAAAGGCAAAGGGTATAAATACCCACACCCACACCTGACCAAAGAAACCCTAGCCGCCAATGCTCGCCGGAGAAGAAGAACCAGACACCGGAGGAGCTGGCCGCCGCCACCCGCCGCCGCACCGGGGAAGTTTCCGACTGTCGATTGAGGTAATTTTTCTCCCCCTTGCTCGTTTTTCGACGCTGAGTCCGCCTATGGCCAAACCGGAGCCAAACAACCGGCCAAACAGTCGAAAAACTCAGCCGAAACCCAACGGCGCCGCCGCGCCCCTCCTCGATTTTTTCCTCCGATGAGGCCCTTCCTAGCCTCCGTTTGATGCAAATTTTATACCACTGTGATCACCGTTATTTTCTCTACAGGTTGATCAGAGCCAAACATCAAAACGCGACTCATGCCGGAGGAGCCACCGCACCCGAGAGCATCGCCGCCGGTAAGTTTCAGTTTTTTGTGATTTTTCAGCCCCCCCAAGGGTCCTAGGGTTGTTCTATCGCAGGGACCGATGCAAGCGTGGCCGAATTCGGCCAAAAACGGTCGAAAACGGCCAACCCGAGGCGAATCGCCGTCGCCGGAGCACGGCGGAGCCGCTATGCTGGAATTGCGATTTTGGCCGAATGGGGCCCTGGGTCTAATTTGGGATTTTTTGGGACACGTGCAGGTATCAGTAGTGCGTTTCAGTTCTCTAAAAAAAATTCAGAAAAAATTAGGGACAGCCTGTAGGCGCACTGTAGAGCCGTATTCAGACCCCGAAACAAGTAAGGACCCCTCACCCTATTTCCTATCACAGTATTAAAGCTAAATAAATAATTAAACTGTACTGTGTGACTTTATAGATGTATAATTGATTAAGGTTGCCAATGGAGCCCGAGTCTGATACTGTGTTGGTCTATTATTATTTGATTTAATTTCCAATATTAAATGCAGCATGATGTTTGATGTAATTATATTATGGTCCCGTATGCATGAATCATGGTTTTCTTATTATGGTCGGTATTATGCTTAACCCGATACTGTTTTGTCTTGTTTGGTGTCCATTACTGGTTTACATGTTGTGTGTGTTTGGTTGATTGAAACTAAGAAAAATGTCAAAAAGGTTATGTGAATTGATAGTGGATATTGTGGACAGCCTGACTAGATATCCTGGGAGATGGTGGACGGACCGGGTCCGTAGGGAACCCTACCGGGAATGTGGTCTCTCATACCGGACGGGGTATAGAGACCTTATGTGTTTGGCGCCCATACCGGACGGGGTATGGGGACGGCCCGTTTTACCCTCATACCGGACGGGGTATTGAGGTTCATGGTTTTGGCGCCCATACCGGACGGGGTGTGGGGACGGCCCTGGAATCAGGTTATAAATGTTAAGGGTTCACGGGTAACGGGACCCCTATGGATCCCCATGGATACTAGTAGGCTGGTAAATGAGGAAAATATGTTGTGTAATGATTGAAATGCAAAGGTGTGGTAAGTATTATGTTATACAATTCATATGATTTCATGATGATGATAATGTTATTGCTTTCGTATGTTGTTCTATGGATCTCACCGAGGTAAGTGGACAGTAAAGAATTTTATTATTGATAAAAGAATTTGTTATAAATTATGCTCCATTGGTCTTTTTGTGTTTTCTACCCACCTTTATTTCCGTGGCGGTGAGATTGTGTGATGTTTTTACTGGGCTGGTGTAGCTCATTCCTTACTTAACTATTTCAGATCAAGAAGACGTTGTTCCCTAGCCCGTTCCGCAGGAAGACGGCGAAGGGGACGCCTAAAGACTCCGTAGTTATATTTATAGTTCTTATTTTCGAGTATCTCTTTTAATTAGTTTGTTCTTTTATATTTTAAGCACGTTTTTTGTTTTAGTGTAAGGGATGTTAATCAAAATTTTTATTACGCTTCCGCATTTGACATTTTTAATACAAATATTTCATTCTAAAATTTCCGGGGCCGTTACAATAACCTTTGGCTACCAACCTAACCTTATACTTGTTCACTGTGCCATCAGGATTCAATTTAATTTTATATACTCATTTACTGCCAATAACTTTTTTTCAAGGAGGCAAATCAGTTATTTCCCATGTCTCATTGTTCTTTATTACCTGTAATTCATTCTGCATAACACTAACCCGTTCTAGTTGAATTGTTGTTTGACTATAAGAACTTAGTTCATGTACAATTGACAAATTGTCTAGGAATTATGTATGTTCATAAAAAAATATGGGTGAATGAGTATAAGGGTAGGTGTTTAGAGTATACTATGATTTACAGGATCCTATAGGAAAAGTGTTGTCCATAGAAATTGTAATTGAATCAGAATGAACAATTGTGGACACAAAATCATTCAGCCAACTCAACTTATGTTTGGTTCTTGTGCTTCTTCTTTTTTGAGGAGCAGGTTATGATGTTATTGGATCAACAATGTCATTTATATTGGGTTCTGGTAAATCTTATGATAGAGCTGGAGTTGTATTTGGAATATGTGAAGAGATAGAATCAAGAACATCAAATGGAATAGATGGTGTATCAAGCGGTATCTATCGTAGAGAAACTGAATGGTCAGTAGTATGTTCATTTGTATATGGTAGCACGTTCTCATGAAATAAAACATCTCTTGATATAAAGACTTTATGGTTCTGTAAATCATATAAAATGTATGCTTTTTGGCTTGAACAATATCCAATGAAAACAGATTTGATAGCTCTTGTATCAAATTTTGGCTTATGTGGTGAAACATTTGTTGTAAAACAAAGACATTCAAAAACCTTCAAAAATTCGTAATTTAGTTATTTTGAAAACAAAACCTCATGTGGAGTCTTCGAAGACAACACTCGGGTAAGTTGTATATTTATTAAATATGTTGCAGTTAATACAATATAGTTCCAAAATCATTCCGGTAAACCTGAATGAAATAGCAAAACATGAGCTACTTGAAGCAAATGCTTGTGTTTTCGCTCCACAACTCCATTCTATTGTGGAATGTATACACATGTTTTCTGATGTAGAATTCCTAGTTGTGCAAGCAAATTTTAAGTCTCATTACTAGTGAATTCTACACCATTATCTGTTCTTATAATTTTGACAGCTTTCTAAAATTGATTTTTGATAATGAGAAACATGTTTTTCAAAACATTATAAGTTTGAGATTTGTATTTCATGAGAATGGTCCAAGTGCTTCTACTATAATCATCTACTACTATTAGAAAATAATATGCCCCTAAAATTGAATTTTCATGATAAGTGGCTCATATATCAATATGTAATAGATCAAACACTACTGTTGTATGAATAGAACTAATAGGAAAAGGAAGTTTATGTTGTTTGGAAGAATGACAGACATCACAAGGAAACATATATGAAAATTTGAGATCATTTATTTGATGAGTATATGTGAGTACAGAATTAGAAGGATGTCCTAATCTGTTATGCCATATTGCATTTCTAGATATAACAAATTTATTTATGGATACAACACTGTTTATGTAAGATTGGCTAGTGTATTGTTGGATAGTAGTTGAACTGAAGGACTTTTGGTTCAATACGTATAATCCAACAATTACTTGTCCAGTGGCCAGCACTCTTCTAGTCCAAAGGTCCTGTAAAACATAATGAGTTGAATAAAACTCAAATTTTATACATGCAGTTTCAGCAAGTTTGTTAACAAACAATAAATTGAAACGAAAGATAGGTACATGAAGGGCTTCTGTAAGAATTAAGCTATTTGATAATGGGACATTTCCAACATGATGAACCAATTTTATTGATCCATCTAGTAAATAAACTGGTGTAGGTTTTGTAATTGGTTATGGTTCAAGAAGTAAGGTAATTTCAGTGCACGTATGATTAGATGGACCTATGTCAACTATCCATGATCTAGGTTCTAGTAGTTCAAGAGAACTTAATGCATAGTTAAGTATAGTACCTACAAAATCATGGAAATGTACAAAGTTCACTAGGTTGTTATTTCCATTCCCTTCATTGGTCCCTTTTCCCTTCAAGAACCTCATTATCTCCTGCCATATAATATTTGCCATAACATTCTTCCAACCTCCTTTGTCTACTTCATCACCTTCTGTTTCTGTCGTTATAAAAGACTTTCCACGTCCATTATTAGTTTTCTATTCTCTTTGTTGTTGCAATTCCTTGTACCAATCCGGATAGCCTATCAACTTGAAACAAAAATCCTTAGTATGGCCATTGGCCTTACAGTGATCACATTGTTTTTCATATTTTTTTCCTTTATCAGTTCTTTTGGAACTATCTTTCTTCTTATTTCCTCTTATCTTTTCTTTGCTCAAGAATTACGATCTAGCTAACATTGTAGCATTCTCAACATTATCAACAAACATCACATGTACTTCTTTATGTTTCTCCACATGTAAGACCATTGAATAGGCCTTATTCACACTAGGCAGTGGTTTCATCACTAATACTTGATTCCTCACATTGTCAAATACATCATTAAGTCCCATTAAGAATTGCATAAACCTGCTAAAATCCTCAATTTCTACTAGTCTTAGCTGATCCACATTTACATCCACATTGACATACAAGAATAGGCACCAAATAGTTCAATTCATCCTAGAATTTCTTTTACTTTGTGAAGTAAGCAGCTACTGACATAATTCTTTGAGTAATGAAACTTATCTCTCAATGAATTTGATAGAGTTGTGGACCATTACACTCTCTAAATATTTCCTTTAAATCCTTCCAAAGCTTTCTTACAGATATCGTGTACAAGAAAGCTTCAACAATTTCTTTTAAAATTGTATTCAAGATCCACGAATCACCATACAATCCACTTTACGCCACTAATTAAATTCAGCAGGAAGATGTGATTTATGGTAACTTCCGTCAATAAAACCTAACTTTTCCTTTGCTCCTAGAGCTATCTTCATTGAATGGCTCCAGGTTAGAAAGTTGTTACCTGTCAATGGCGTCGATACTAACACCATGCTAGGATGATCAAATCGTTACAAGTAAAGAGGATCGTTGTAATTCATTAGAACCTGTGGTCAATTTCCTCTGCCATTAGTTCCTTGAGAATCAGTGTTGTTATCTTTCTCCATTAAAAAGGATGGATTCCAATCTTGAATCAGGTCCTTGATCTCAACTGGCTCTGGTGCCATCAACAATTTCAATCTAGGAGAAAATAATTTAAGAGAATAGCTCAAAAATGAAGAATGAGCTACTGATCTTATAGCTCTTCATTTACTAATGTTTCGTTTATATACAGTTACAACAGTGATGAGAAAAAAACTAATCTGCTGAGTTGTACTAATAGTTAACAACTAATTTCTAACTAGCTAGCTGATTAACTAACTAACTGACTAACTGATTAACTAACTACTTAAGTTTACACATTTGTAGAGTCCATAATATTTACCAAGCACATCAATCCATTACAACAATCACTAACCAAGTTCACAAGAGGGATATAAAGAGAGCTAATTATAAGTAATAAATTGATGATATGATTAAAACTCGAGAAATCAAATATATAATTAGATTGTTAAAAGTATATGATGTTAGATTTATGTATATGTAAATAATGTAATACATTTATGTATTAAAATAACTTTATTTTCAAATTTTCATGTATTACATTATTGAGAGTGAAAGAACACTAAAGAAGATGTTGCAGAGATGGTGAATGTTTGTCCCCCCTACATCTTCTCCACCTCGCAATGGGGATAAAGGATGTATGAATTTCTTGTCATAAAAAATATGTTGCCAAAGCATGCATGAATTTCTTGTCATAAAAAAAAATGTTGTCAAGTGCATCAACCAACATGACGAGAATACATCTTAAAAACAATCCAGAAAAAAGAAAACCACATACTTGAAATCCATAATGCAACTATTTGAAGTATAATCCAACAACAAACATTTCATTGGTACTTGAAAAAGTAAAGAGTTCCATAGTCTTGAACATCTCATTTTAAAAGAGTTATGAAAAGAAACAATATTAGATCTGTAAACTTGAACATTCGAAACTAGAAGTTTAAGTAGAGGTTTTGCGAACGCATGCTCCCCACTAACACAAATTATGACATAGGCTCTCCCACTTGCAGAGGCTTCCTGATCACTCATATACCTCATCCAGGTAAGTATACTTTTTAGTTGCTTCCATCTCTGTCTTTATTCATATAGTCCTTTCAAATCATAGCTCTCGTTTCTCTTCCTTATGCTATTCTTCTCATTTCTCATCCACGCCCTAATTATATCCAGCATTCATTTTTTCCCTTTTTCTTTTGGTCATTTAACGTTAAAACTACATTTTTTTCCTAAAAATTATTGGAAATTCTTTTTATCATTTTTTTATGAAAGTAAGAGTGTTTACTCCCACATTTGAAACCTTTTTATTGTTAAAGAACCTTTTGCCTACATTTTATTCATCATTTCATAAATTATTTGAATTATTTTATTTTCTCTTCATTCACACTTAATTTTTTAAAAAACGATATATTACTTTTCATTATCAATAAAAAGATACTTTGACAGAGAAAATGAGTTATTCTATTGCAATTATTCATTTTTATCCAAACTAATGATTTTTTTAGTTCACAAAGTGACTGCACAATGAGCGAAACACTCATATTAAATCTTGTAACTATTTTAAGACAAAACAAATAGAATAAAAATAAATTAGAGGATATTTTTAAATGCACATATAAGAAAAAATAACTACACATATATGTAAATCTATATTTGTGTACATATGTTTCATATAGATATGTATGTTATCTCCAAATAAGGTCTAAATATCAGTTTTGATTTCTTTTTATTTTTTATTTATATTAAAAATATCTCATAACCAAGAAAAATCTAAGCTATAAAGTCTAATTTTTCTCTATCTTTTGACATCTGAATTTCTAAATAAATAAAGTTATTAAAAAGAATCGTAATTAAAATATTTAACCCGTAATAATTTATATTTTAATTTATTTTATTTTATTAATTGAATTTACTTTGATGTTTCTAAAAATAGTATATAATTTTCATGCAATAAAAAATGTATTTTTCATATCTTAAAACAATATATTTCATAAATTTATAAATAAAATTAATTTTTAATGTTCTTGGTAAGAGAGAGTATCAGTCAATTTTGGTCGGTTCAGTCAAAAATGTAATACCCAGCTGGGCACAGTTGGGTATAAAAGAAAAAAATAATAATAATATATATAATTAATTATAAATTAAAAGACAATAAAGAAAAATAAAAAAAAAAGAATGTAGAGAGGAGGAGAATAAACCAAGCAGCAAATATGTATATATATAATGAAATAAAAGAGAAACAAGAAAGAAGAAAAAAGAAAAAGAGGAAAGCGCAAGGAGAAAAGACGCGACTGTGAGAGGAGGGAAGGGTCAAGTGGTGTCGATGGCCGAGAGAGAAGCATCGTGCAGTGTTGAGCGACACCGCAACGGAAAGAGAAGAAGAGAAAGAAGAATCATGGTCGGGTAGAGAGAGAGAGAGAGAGAGAGAGCGAGAGAGAAGAATAAAGGAAAAGAAAAAAGAAGAAGAAGAGAATAAGGAAAAGAAAGAAAGAAGAAGAAGAATAAGAAAAAAAAAACGAAAATAAAGGAAAAAGAAGATGAGGAGAGGGAAAGGCCACGGGGAAGAGGAAGGAAGAAGAAAATTGAAAAAAAAGAAGAAGAAGAGGAAAAAAAGGGGAAAAAAAGAAAAAAAAAAAGAAAGAAAAAAAGAAGGAAAAAAAAGAAAAGAGAAAGAAAAAAAAAAGAGAAAAAAATTAAGGAAGAAAACTGGAAGAGCGGCGACTAAATATGATATCGGTGCATTGCATGCGACAACTTGCGCTGATTTGATCATTAGCGCGTGACACATTCAGTGACACGTGTGTGATGGCGCATGATGACGTTGACGACCGGGACCTCGTGTCCCAAAGTAAAATTTGTTCTTAATTTCACATAATATAGTTTCTTAAATTATTCATAATTTAATATGTGTGTTTTCTATTATAATCAAGAAAAATTATCCAAACGATATTCAGATTTTCGATAGGACTGTAAATCGAGTTAGAAAGAATTCTCAAAGCTTTTCGATCACACAATCGGTAAGAATTATGTGTATTTCTTACGGAGACATAAATTATATGTTTATGTAAATGTGTATACGTATAATATATTATGTGTGAATATTTAAATATATGTATAATATAATATGAATATAATTAGTATGTCTAATTTGTATTTGTGTATATTTATATAGTGCAAATATATCTACGTTGTTACGCATGTGTATATATATAAAATAGAAAATAGATGAGATATGAATTGATAAGAACCGAGCTAATAAGAACAAATACGTGAATAATTATGTATATGGTATGTTGTGTGTAATTATATATGTGTGTTTAAGTATGAATATGTGCGTATATTTCGGTAGAGATTATGTGTGTATGAATATAAATATATATTTTACGTGCAACATGTAGTGAGGGTACATGTCCGTATTATAATATGTGTATGTGTATTAATATGTGTGTACACACGCTATGCGTGTAAAATGTATAATTAGTGTGTGTACGTATAGAATTTGGGCACACTGCACTTACTGTGTAATCTGGTGCAGATATACAACGCACTATACTTATTGTATGATCTGGTGTAGTTGCGTGAAGAATCTGAATATCTTGTGCTTGTTGTGTGATCTGGTACAAGATGATTCAGAAAGTGGTTTGAAATATATGGCTCTGATGTGCGTGATGATATCGTGTATTGTGTGTGTTTGTATTTAATTTTACATAGAAATTGAGGTCTTAGGTATGGAATAAATGAATTGAAAATAAGAGAGATTTGAAAAAAGTATAGCGTATAAAGACCCTGGATACCTACTTGTTTAGCCTGAATCGAGGAAGGGATGGTGCGTGTGTGGCTGAAATTCAATGGGTATGGTGAACCTGCACATGGATAGTGTTTGAAACCTAGTTCATACGTGGATAGGTATTTATGAGCGGAGCACCTAACAAATGTAATTGTTGTGGCCAATATGAGATTAAGTGTCATATCCATGCGATGTGGGGATTCTTTTTGCCTCTCTTCGATGGCGATATAAATGGTATTGCGCATGAAACTTGAAATGTGATATTTCGAGTATATTGTAATATTTTTAGTGTAAGTGTGATTTAAAATAAGAACAAGAATTAGGTTATAAGAGTGAAGATTAGAATATATTTCATGTGATGATTTGTTTTGCTGTGTATTTTGATTTGGATGCTTTGTTTAACATTTTCTTAATTATAAATATTATTATATTTTATATATTGCGTGAATGTATGTATGTAAGTCTCCATTATAAAATTTTTTTTCTTATTGAGCTCATGAAGCTCACCCAATTCACTCCCATCCAGGTCAAATGAGATGAGAAACAAGTTCAAGATCAATAAAAGATGGTGAAGAAAAACTTTACTAGCTTTTATTTTAATATTATAAATTAATTTTGATACCTCAATTATCTGTAAATGAATAATTATTATATCACAAATAATGTGTATTAAAGTGTAGTTTCATTGTATATTTATAATTTATTTATTCTATTAATTGGAAGTATTGTGCTAACGTCCATACCCACCGATATTGGGGGTTCGGGCTGTTATAAATGATATCATAGTACACGTTCTTTAGAACCAGCTCTTGTGACATGAGGCTTAAGAACTTTAAGAGGTCTATGATCAACAGAACTTAGGAGAATAATCCTTAAAATATACTTTTTACCTTCTCTGAAACATTTTTCAACATAGAAAATAGGAGAACAGTATCCCACAAACCTAATGATAGGAACCACATAAGTTACTTTATGGCAAATTTAGACTCCATAAATTAGGAGTTCAGCCTGAAGTTAACGGACGATGATACTTAATCAACCACCACCGTAGATTTCATATGTGTTAAAAAAAATCATCAAAGCCTTAACATTTTATTGACATTGACCCTATACAGTCAAATAACTGCAACAAAGCTCTTAGGAAAAAAACATCTAATTTCCTTTAAGATAAGAAACTAGTTCCTAAGGAGGGGAGAAATCTGCCAACTGAGAGAAAATTTTCTAGGAACGAGAAACACTTTTCCCATTGGGAACCGATGCCCCAATTGGGATAAGATTTTCCATCCAGGTGGAAATCCCTAAAATGGTACCAAAAATCCTTCAAATGAGAGATTTCTTAAATGAGAGCAATATTTCTTAAATAAGAGAAATCCCATAGGTGGAAAGAAAGTCCCTGAGTGAGAAAATTTTTCAATATGAAAAAATTCTCAAAATGAGATAAACTCTCAAATAAATATACTCCACCTAATAAATTCTAGGCCTGATAGGAGCCAAATGATGATTTAATTTTTTTAAGAATTCTTTTTGCATCCCTCTATGAAAACAAATGCCCTAATCATTCTAAAATTATTTTTCCAATTTCGTTTAAAGACTCCAATAGTAGTTCTGAATCTTAGGAAAACAAATAACAAAATTCTTAGAAAATAAATTGTCATTCTAGGAATTAAACTCATATAATGCTTAATTAGAATTTTCATTTCCAAAAGTTCTAGTACTCTTAGGAAAAAATTCCGTAGGTGAGGGGTACGATCGTAGGAGTTATCCGCACACCCAACTATTAGTAAATTTTCAATATGTTACTCATCAAAGTAACACAGCAGAATTGTGATGAACCACAATCACCACACCTAGGTGATTTTTCTCTTTAAACTAAAAAAAGTAAATTGATAGTGTGAGAAAATTGTGACTCGTATCTTAAGATCATACTTAAGAAGAGTCACATAATTCTTAGGAATTTGGAGTGTACTCGTGAGAATTAGAACTAAATGTAACTGCTTGCAGCAAAACTAACAATTAAATATGCTACTAAAAGAATTCCAAATCACCTCAAAAATAATCATCGATTTCATAACACTTTAAGCCCGTTTCAAATAATCATGCTTTAATTATTAGAAGTTAAAAAATTAATAAATTAAATTAGACACTTGAAACTTAATGATTGATATGGTCTTAGCGGAAATAATAATTCTCTAAGTATACTAATTGTTTTCAAGAAAATCTGAATAAAACACCATTCCATTTAAACTCGAAAATAGAGAAACATGCTTTAGAAATTAATCTGACGAAATGAAATTGAAAGAAATATGAACACGATTTCACCAAAGATGTTTCCACCCAATAAAGATATTGTAACCTCACTACTTAATTGGAACCGTTCCTAAATGACCTTCCTTATGAAATTAAATTCCAAAGAGAGAAAAAACAAAGTCCCTAAAGATGTATCGTGATAATAGAATCATTACTACAACAAAAATTGAAAAATTAACTCCTTTACACTAAGAAAAATATAAAAATAATTAGGCATCAAAGACATCCCATTAAACAAACATACTTTTACATATAAGAATTAGAAGAAAAAAAATGATATCACAACCTAAAACAATTTCGTTAAAGAATGTATTATAATCACTACACAAATGTCAATAGAATACATGAATGGTTGTTTCAAGTTCTCCTAAATAAAAATTTAAAAGATCAACTTTCTTAAGAGAGGAGATTCCCACCCGAAAGAAATCTCCCTAAGTGAAAGAGATTCCCCAATAAAGATAAGTATATTCTTAGTGAGAGAAAAATTCCTACCAACAAGAAACATTTTCCCAAGTAGAGAGATGTGATTTCAATTCCTTCGCGTTCAATTTGGAGGACCAAATTGTTTTAAGGGAAAAAATTTGTAATAAGCAGCTGGTGCCCAATTGTGTATAAAAGAAAAGAAAAATATAATAAAATATATATACAATTAATTATAAATTAAAAAATAAAGAAAAATAAAAAAAGAAAAATGTAGAGAGCAAGAGAACAAACCAAGCAGCAAATATGTATATGTATATATATGTAATGAAATATAAGAAAAAAAAAAAAAAAGAAAGAGGAAATAGCGAGGAGAGAGAGACGCGACTGTGAGAGGAGGGAAGGGTCGAGCGGCGTCGACTACCGAGAGAAAAGGGTTGAGCGGTGTTGTGCGACGCTGCAACCAAGGAAGAAGAAGAGAGAGAAGAACCATGGTCGGGTAGAGAGAGAGAGAGAGAAGAGGAAGAAAGGAAAAAAAAAAGGAAAAAGAAGAAGAGGAGAGGGAAAGGCCATTGGGAAGAGGAAGGAAGAAGAAAAGAAAAAAAAGGAAAAAAAGAAGAAAGAAAAGAAAGAACATAAAAAATAAGTTGAAACCTGAATTCTCCACATCTTTTTAAGTTTTTCTCTTAGGCAATTTATCAAGCACGTAATATGCATAAATTTTGTGTGTTTAAAATCCAACTCATTGTTGTAAAATCATCAACAACCTGATATATATGTTCAACTCATCTCACAAACAACAATCATTAACGCATGTAATGTGTATAAATCTGACGTCTAGAACCTTGTTTTTTTATTGTCTCTCTGTATTTGAAGGAATTTATATTACCAGGGAGGGGCCTTTTGTTTTAGAAATAAGAAGAATAGTACCAGGAAGAGAAACATGATCCCATATTGAATAAGAGAAAGGACTTTAATTGTCTCTTGCGCTTTCGTGGCCAGATCAGGGGCGTTCATCCTCGTTTGCATGTCTCCCGTCCGATCGTCTTCTCTGGTCCTCCGTGGCTCGATCAAAGCCGTTTTCTTGCACTCTATTCTGCGTGACTACGTGGCCCGATAGGTGGCCCCCTCTGATTGGTTCACCCTGACCCTTCACCTGCGAAGATGAAAAAACTCTTGAAAATTAATGTCAATCAAGGTGAGTCAGTTTAAATTTGGTGGTCAATTTGTCCCACCAGTTGGTTTGACTAGTCACAATCGGTTAATTTAGTTTTGAAGTTTTTTTGACTAAACCGACCGAGTCATACTAATGCTCTCTCCTCCTATCAAGAACATTAAAAAATTAATTTTATATGGTTCTAAGATATCAAGAATATTTTTTATTGCATAGAAATTATATATTATTTTTGGAAACAACAAAGTAAATTCAATTAAGAAAATAAATTAAATTAAATTAAGAAAAAAGTTGTTGCACTTAAGTACGTTAAAATTATATATTTTTTTAATAACTTTATTTATTCAAAAATTCAGATATCAAAAGAGATGAAAAGTACTTTTTTTTTTTTTTTTTTCATCAGAAATTCATAATACCAAATTTACCTCTAATTATAGACTTGCTATCCATATATACTAAATACAATCTGTATAATTACTTAAGAGTATTCATTGTGATATTTTAATATAATTATAGACTTGCTATACATATATAGTAAATACAATCTCAAAATATGAGAAAAGAGAGAATTTATTATAAAATTAAGAAAGCATAATCTATGGCAATTTTGTAAATTAACTAGAAATTTATTATAAAATTAAGAGTTAAAGGAAATTTATTATATTTTTCTTAATATAATTATTAACTTGCTATAACATATACGCTGAAATGCAATTTCAGTATATAAGAAACAAAATCCTTTTAGATATGGTAATCCTTTTGCAAATAATTTAGGTATCATATAGAGACAAATCTCAAATATTTCATTCCACATAAGATTATTACACATTCCTATTAAAGCTTGTCAAATATTTCATTCCACACTAAAATCTATCAACATGATTATATTACTATATGTTCTTATTACAGCTTGTCCATCTACACCTATATATATATATATATATATATATATAAACAATAAAACATTTGCAAAGTCCATAATATTTACCAAGCACATACATCAATCCATTACAACAATCACGGACACAGATCACTAAGAGGAATATGGAGGGAGCTAATTATAAGTTGAGGATATTGGTAGCTCTTTTGATTGTCGCAACATTATGTAAGCATTTTTATGATATTATATAAAATTACTAAGATATATATATAGAAATATATTTATGCACTAAAATAACTTTAATTTCAAATTTTCCCAGGTATTACAGTGTTGAGAGTTGAAGGACATCAAGGAGGATGCAGTTGCGGAGGTGGTGAATGTCATTGTCCCCCTGCATCTTCTACCATGGAATCCGGTCCACCTTGCAATGGGGATAAAGCATGCATGAATTTCTTGTGTCGTAAAAATTACGTTGCCAAGTGCATCAACCAGCGTTGCACTTGTATTCATTAAACGAGAGTTTGAAAATAAATAAATAAATAAATTGTTATTTTAATTTTATGCATCTTCAATATGATTAATAATTATTGAAATAAATAAATATTCACCAAAAGTTATTAAGAATTAATTGTTGCCATACATACCTACATATGACTCTCTTTTATGTTATCACCATAAAAGAATTTGGGGGATCTAACAAAAAAATGTAAAATTCATGAGCATGTAAGACACCAAACTATGGCACTAATATGGTATTGATGTGTGCGAAGAGTAAAAAACACAACTTGAGGGAAGAATACTAATGGCAAACTTTTAAAAGGCTCACAAGGACAAATTCAAGGAGCTTCTACAAGAGATGGTCACTTGAGTGGATCCCCTGTTTAACTACTTCATAACGGGTAGATGAGTTAAACTTAGAAGGTCGTGATGAATTCACTTTTGCTAATTAGTTCACTTGAGTGGATCCCCTGTTTGACTGCTTCATAACGGGTAGATGAGTTAAACTTAGAAAGTCGTGATGAATTCACTTTTGCTAATTAGTTCACTTGAGTGGATCCCCTGTTTGACTGCTTCATAACGGGTAAATGAGTTAAACTTAGAAGGTCGTGATGAATTCACTTTTGCTAATTAGTTAACATATATGTACCTTTTTATCTAATATGTTATATTTTCAAATTTATGCTCATCTCTTATTGTTTTCACGGGCGCAAACTCACCCAAATCAATCACATCCCTAAAAAAAATTAAAGTCGCAGAGAGGTGAGGGAGGGGATAAGAGGATAAGAATGTGCCTGTACACTCCCACACCGCCTAGAGAAACATAGTCATTTATAACATTTGTAAATCATTCTTAGAATGATATGTTGTGTTAAAATTTTACAGACGTGCAATGAGTTTAGATGAAATTGTTTTTTTAAAAAAAAAAAATTAAAAAAATACTGGGTACTCAGTCGTTCGTTTTAAGTGTCATACACTAACTAATTTTTAAAAGAATTTCTCTTTTAAAGAGTACGGAGGCAACTTGCAAAATAAGAGATTTAAGCCAAATTTCCTAGTAAAAGGTTTAAAGCAGGCAAATTGCAAAATAAAATACTTAAGCCGAATGCTAAGGAAAATATTTAAGCCAATTAGAAATAAATTATTGGAGTTGTTAATGAAATAAAAGATTTAAGCAAGGGTTCTCTTTTGAAATAGTCCCTTACTAATTTATGGAGAGACAAATTACAGAATAAAATATTTAAGCCAAATCCCAATTAAAAGATTTAAATTGATAAAGAAATAAATTATCTTTCTCATACCATTCTTTATTGGTTTGCAATTAAAGTTTACAAATTAATTCTTTATTTTGTATCTAAAAGGTGGGAGATTGTTGGAACCAAAAGAAATATAAATGAATTTTTAGAACTAACAAAAAGTAATATATTTCTGAACCTTTAGTTAAAATTAATTAATATTTATTTTTATCAATTTAATATCTAATGCGTGAATTATCAAATTACATTATATATATATATATATAATTTTTTTTTTTTACCAGGGAGAGTCAACAACAATAGTTTACTGAGTGGGATTCACAAGTATTGCATTGCGCTATCACAATGGCCAGACTCATCCCACTATTTTGTTGTTTAAATTACTCACTCTAATTTCAGTTTAAAAATTTATAGATTAGATGTTCATGCATGAAAAAAATGATTCTAAACATCGAAAATTAATTTAATAAGTTTAAATCTTTTTGTGGTTACTTTATGGAGTGGAAATTCGTCATTGTAGAATCAGAGTCAGATAGAAATTGATCATCCTAGAATTGAAAGCAACATGCATGACTGGCATCATACATGTAAAATTGGGATGGACGTAATATTTTTAATTTACAAATAAATTATGAAATTCGAAAGTTAGCAATTTAATTTCATAAATCCTACTTTCAATTCAAAACTTTAGACTCTCGTTTTTAGTTTAATGAACTAAATAGAAAAATATTGTTAATATTAAAAGTCAATTAAATGACTAATTGAAGTTCAAATATTGTGATTGTTCATTCCATCACTACAGTATTGATGTTTTTAAATATTCATCTGAGAGGTATATCTATAGATAACTTTGAGTCGGGGGGGCTGTGCTAACTTTCAAAGAATGTATAGAGAACTTGAGTAGGGGGGCCTGCGCGAATAGGGGCTCTCTCAACTTGGGGAGACGTTAAGCCGACCATCCCTTCCAAATGCAAAGTAAGTCACGAGCTTAGAACATGAATCCTCCCGATCGTTTATTAACCCATCCAGGTCAAATCACCCTCTCTTTTCCTCGATGTGGGATCATATCTCTTTTCCTTTATTGTTCTTCTCATTTCTAATCCATGCATATTATTAGATAATTTGTTCTATGAAAGACATTTCTCATATATATGCATATTAGATGTTTTAAAACAATAGATTTCACAATTTCACAAATGAAATTAATTTTTAATTTCAGAGATTTTGTTTAGTTCATCAAGCAGATAATTTTGACTTGTTTCATAAAGTATCCATTCTCTGGGAAGGTAATCCATAGTTACTTGTATTGTTCAATAGTTCATGTATTTCTTTAACTTTTAAAATATGAAAAATAATTACTTATTTGAATGGTAGTGCATCTCATTTCCACAATCCACACAAATAAAGCTTGAATATTATTTCTTTCTCCATTTTCCTCTACAGCAATGCTAAACAATTAAAAACAATCTGAAGTCTTTACGTTTTACTTTGTACTATAAAGGGATGAAGATACCAAACATTAAAATGAGGCCTACATGTTTTGGCTAACAAACTTGTTTGATGGGTTTAAAACCTTTTGTGAAACAAGATTCAAAAATATTAAATATTTAATTGAATGTCCAATTAAAGTTTAAAATATTTTGTGGTTGTTCCAATCAAGTAAAAATTCATATAGAACTAAAAATATAAGTATAACTAAATTTTTTATTTAAAACAGTTTAGATTTACTACAGTACGACTAAAATTTACTGAACCCAAATACAGATAAAATAATATTATGAATTCTTTTAAAGAATAATAGATATGCATGCATGACTTCAAATGGGAGGATAAGAATGCTGACATATACAATCCCGTACAGTCTAGAGATAAAAACTCCAGATATAGCATTTATATATTTATTCTTAAAATACAATTTTATAAAATTTTACAGTCGTGCAATAAGCACAGAGCGAACTATTCTTTCGCCTTTTATTAAAGAATATCGTGTGCTCGTTGCTTTAAACGACATATATTAATTTTTAGAGAGATTTCTCTTTCAAAGAGTATAGCCCCTTATCAAATCTAATTTTAACATTTATTGAGGCAAATTACAAAGTAAAAAACTTAAGTCAATTAGTAAGTAAAAATATTTTTTGAAGAGGTTTCTCTTTTAAAGAGTAAAACCCCTTATTAAAACTAATTTCAGGATTTATTGAGGCAAATTGTAAAATAAAAGACAAGTAAAAGATTTTAAAGAGTACAACTTCTTATCATATCTATTCTAAAATTTATGGAGTCAAATTACAAAAATCAAATTTATTTCAAAATTTATGGAATCAAATTACAAAATAAGACTTAAGCCAATCACTAAATAGATGAAAGTCAATTACTGAAATTGTTTTTAAATTTTTTATTTAAAATGTTTTAAAATAATTTATTAGAAAAATTATTAAAAGTTTCTTATTAGAAAACTTTTTATGAAGAGGTAGAAAAGGGATTTGGAATGGTAAGATGAACATCGTGGTATGTCTTCCATAAAAAGAAAAAAAAAATAGTTTGAATTGGTTGTTTAATGTGATTTCATTCAAAAAAAGATCAATTTAGAAAATGCAACTCTTTAAAATGAAGTACAAAATGCAAAATATATTCATTTGAATTTCTGTTAAACTCACCACAAGCACCGATACTTGAATATCTCGAATATTATTATGTAAAAACAGAGTTCCAAAGATAAAATTTCAGAACATTTGATTTAAAAACACTCTTAGGAACTCTTAAGTACAAAATGCAAAATACATTAATTTGAATTTCTGTTAAACTCACTACAAGCACCGATACTTGAATATCTCGAACATTATAATGTAAAAACAGAATTCCAAAAATAAAATTTCAGAACACTTGATTTAAAAACACTCTTAGAAACTTGTAAAAAAACATCAAAAGATTTTAAAATTAGAAGTTTAAGTAGGGACTGCGCGAACATCTAAACATTTCAAAATTAAAAATTTAAGTGGGGACTGCACAAACGCAAACCCCCGCTAGCACAAATTATGACATAGGCTCTCCCGCGCTTGGGGAGACCTTAAGCTAAGCACCCTTTCCAAGTGCAATGAAGATCACTTGCTTAGGCCATAAGTCTTCGTGATCACTCATTGACCCAGTCCAGGTATGTATGTTCTCCCGTTGCTCCCTTCTCTTTGTTTATTCATAAACTCCTTTCTAATCACCTTCGCTTTTCTTCAATGTGGGATCGTGTTTCTCTTTCTTATGCCATTCTTCTCGTTTCTCGACGCATTCATTTTTTAATTCTTCTTTTGGTCATTTAACTTTCAAAACTAGAACAAAAAATAATAATATTAGCATAATTCCAAATGAAATATGACATGTTTAATTTAATTTGGAATTACCTGTTTTTATTGGTAGTTGCAGAACAGGAAGGAAGATGGGCTTCACGGGTTCATCTAGCGGCAAGAAGGAATGACATGTTTTCATTGGTAAGAAAGAACGAGGTTGTAGCGCCCGGACCGAGGAGGGGAAAAAAAAAAAAAAAAAACCACGTCGGCAGCCACGTCAGCAGGCCCGGTCAGCAATCCCGGCCAACCGGGACCTGCCACGTGGCAAAACCACGTCGTTCCAAAAAGGGCCACGTTGGCGATCCGCGTGGGCGCGATCGGACGGCCCAGATCGAACGTGCGATCGGACGGCCCAGATTTAAACGCACGGACTGCCCAGATTTAATCAAAAACGGACAGCCCAGATTAAAACAAAATGGACGGCTGAGATCAAAAGGCAAGGGGTTATAAATAGAACCCCCACACCAGGCCACAAACCCTAGCCGCCTGTCACTCGCCGGAGAAGACGAACCAGAAGCCGGCCGCCGCCACCCGCCGCCGCACCGGAGGAACTTCCGACCGCCGATCGAGGTAAATTTCGTACCTCCGACTCGTTTTTCCACGCTGATTCCTCCTGTGGCCAAATCGGAGCCAAAATCCCGGCCAAACAGCCAGAATGCACGGCCGAAGCCCAGCGGCACCGCCGCGCCCTTCTCGGTTTTTGCCTCCGATGAGGCCCTTCCCGGCCTCCGTTTGATGCAATTTTTATATCACCGTGATCACCACTCTTTTCACTACAGGTTGACCGGAGCCGAATCACCAAAACACGAACCTCGCCGGAGAGCCGCCGCACCCGAGAGCGCCGCCGCCGGTAAGCTCCGTTTTTCCGTGATTTTTTGGCCCCCCGAGGGCCCTAGGGTTGTTTTCTCGCAGGGACCGATGCGAGTGTGGCAGAATTCGACCGGAAACGGCCGAAAACAGCCAACCCGAGGCGAATCGCCGCCGCCAGCGGCGGCGCCGTCACCGGAGCACGGCGGAGCCGCCGTGCCGGAGTTGCGATTTGGGCCGAAAGGGGCCCTGGGCCTAATTTGGGATTTTTTGGAACACTTGCAGGTACCAGTAGTGTGTTTCAGTTCCCCGAGGAAAATTCAGGGAAAATTAGGGACAGCCTGCAAGCGCACTGTGAAGCCGTGTTCGGACCCTGAAACGAGTAAGGACCCCTCACCTTATTTCCTATCACGATTTTAAAGTTCAATAAATGATAAAACGATATTTTAATCAACGAATGTGTGAAATTGCTTAGGGTCGCTAATAGAGCCCGAGTTTAGTGTGTTTGTCGGTTAATTGTTATTTGGCCTGTTTTACAGTTTTAAACGTAGCATGAGGTTCGATGTTTTCATTTTATAGTTTCGTGTGCATGTTTTACTGTTTTATTGATTATGGATTAAATGACCGGGATATTGATGCTGTATGTTGTCTGCTTAGCATAAATTATCGTTTTGCTTGCTTGTATGTGGATTAATGATGCTGACTGAGGAAAAAGAGAACGAACAATTATGTAAATGGATAATGGTATAATGTGATCAGTCTGACTAGATATCCTGAGAGATGGTGGACGGACTGGGTCCGTAGGGAACCTTACCTGGATTGTGGTCTCCCATACCGGACGGGGTATGGAGATCTTATGTGTTTTGGCGCCCATACCGGACGGGGTATGGGACGGCCCGTTTCACCCTCATACCGGACGGGGTAATGAGGTCTATGGTTTGGCGCCCATACCGGACGGGGTATGGGGACGGCCCTGGAATTTGATTTCAAGTATTAAGGATTTACGGGTAGCGGGACCCCTATGGATCCCCATGGATACTAGTGGGCTGGTGAATTAGGAAAATATGTTGTGTAACGATTGAATTACGAAAAGTGTGATAGGTATTATGTTATACAGTTCATATATATGTTTCCATGATGATAATGATGTTATTACTTTCGTATATTGTTTTATGAATTTCACCGAGGTAAGTAAATGGTAAAGGTTTTATTTATCGATAAAAGGATTTGTTGTAAATTATGCTCCATTGGTCGTTTTGTGTTTTCTACCCACCTTTACCTCCGTGACGGTGAGATATCGTGATGTCTTTACTGGGCTAGTGTAGCTCATTCCTTATTTAATCATTTCAGATCAAGAGGACATCGTTCCCGAGCCGATTCCGCAGGAGGACGACGAAGGGGACGCTTAAAGACTCCATAGTCACATTCGTAGTTTTTACTTTCAAGTTTCTCCTTTAGGTAGTTTAATCTTTTATATTTTGTGAGCACGTTTCGGTTTCAGTGTAAGGGATGTTATTCAAATTTTGACCTCGCTTCCGCATTTGATATTTTTGAATATAAAATTCTATTTTAAATTTCCGGGGCTGTTACAAGGTGTACCAGGGACCCGAGTGGCCGAACGGGGAAGAAGGTGGGAGAGTTGGTGGACGCCGGCTGGGGTTCCAGAAGGAAAAAGATAGGTTTTGAGTATTTAACAAATTTATGTAAGGACAATTCTGAAATACCATAATGTAAATTTTTACGTTCAACAACACAAATTGTTACAAAATATGCTTTAATAATGTATTCTTGTGTTTGGTGTGGCTAAAAAATTTAAAGAATGCAAAAATTTATTCAATATAAATTTAAACATAAAAGTACAAGATTATCAAAATAACAGTTAAAATCGGTTATAATTTGAATTGAGAATCTCATATTAATAAAATTCTTAATTTAAGAACTTTTTATTATTATAAATAGTCATTCTTTATGTGATAAATAATACAATATTATGAATAACTACGTATGATTTGAATTGGGCATCCGTTTTTCAATCGTGAAAAGAGTGCCCAATTTTCAGTAGTAGAATCAGAATCCATCAGTTTCCATCTGAAATTAACAAAAAAAAAATCATATGTAACTAATAAATATATATATACACACAGGTAGATTATTTGATTGAAGTAATTAAAAAGAGTGCACTAACTCATATGTGGTGATTAAACGATGGAGAAATACGAGCATAATAGCTTTAGCCATGTTCAATCCAAGGCATGTTCTCCCTCCCATTCCAAATGCCAAGAAGCTGTACGGTTTAGATTCATCCTGCATATACATATAAACATATAATTAGCAGATTTCCACTAATTCATTTAACATTAATATTATTTTTCAACAAACAAATTAAAATTCTTACATCAAATCTTGAAGGATTGAATTTCTCAGCTTCATTATACACCGAAGAATCAAGGTGTATTGATCTCGCATCAACATTTACAGTCCACCCTCTTCTTATCTTATATCCTACATATATATACACACACAAATATATAAACATAAACCAATTATATATATATATATATATATATATATATATAATGTAAAGCATACAGGTTAAAGAACAAACCTTCAATCTCACAATCTTGGAGAACCAATCTTGGAAACCATGGAACCACAGATGCCATTCTTAGGGATTCTTTCACTACCTATTAATTTACCTTTATTAATTAATTACAAATTTAAAAACAATTAATTTCTTTACTTTATTAGAAAATTCCTTAATTACAAAATACATACATACATACATATATATATATATATAACTCACCTTAGAGGCAAAGGGCATCTCGTTAAGATCCTCTAGGCTGAGAAATGATTTTTTTGAAGTTCTTTCCCAGACATGAAGCTGTTCAGCCTGCAATATCAATTATCATTCCACAAGTTCCATAGTCTGCTAATTAACTAATTTCTACTTAACCATTAAATACAAATTTTACATAGTACTCTGCAAAGCTAAAGTATGTCAATTATGAAAAGATGAAAGTTTTTCAATTTTTTCTTTTTTAAAAAAAGCCGTTTAAAATTTTACTTGATTTATAAACTTAATTTGAAATTACGAAACAAATTGTTAATTTTAATTTAAATACTATGGGAAATACAATATACAGAGATAATAAAAATGCGAATTTATAACGATCCGAGAACCCTAACTAATTCGGGATCGGTAATTAAAGCATGCACCAAAATTTCATATATTAATATAACAAATAATTAATTTTAATTTAAATAATAGAAGAAATGTAGTATAGGGGGCAATAAAAATGCGATCGAGCAATTAATAGTCCTCCTTCTACCTTATTATTGAAGGTATTAGATTGTTTGTAGTTCAATTTTATTTTCTACAATTTGATTTTACTTATCGAATAATAAATTTCATTTTTTATATTTTAATTACTACTTTTAATACTGAAGGGAATTTTAATTTGTGAGAAACCTAGTTTTATTGTCACCTAATTAGAGACTAACGTATATATTTAACTTTATTCATTTTATTAAAATATATATATATATAATTTGCATGGCATTCATAAATCGTTAATAATTACTTACTCTAAGTATTTCTAGAGCTTTTTGGTTTTCACTAAGATACTTGACCATCCATGTGAGAGCACTTGCCGTGGTATCTTGACCTGCATTCAAAATTAATTATTTCAAAATGGATAATGATTTTTAGTTAATAATTGGGAGGATTTATAATCAGACCTGCAATAATCATGGTCAATATATTGTCTTTAATCTCAGCATCTCTTAGTTTTAGGGTATGACGAGAAGAGGATATTGCATCGTTCTCCATTAGAAGCTGTTGAAGAAAATCGTCATGGCTACCCATGGAACTTCTTCTTTCAACAATCAACTTGTCCAATGTCTGCATGATTTTTTCTCTTGCCTGCAGATTCAATCAGATTATTATAAAATTTCACAACATAGAATTAATATGGCACTGGATATGTGCTTTTATTATTTTATAAGATATTATAATTAATTTAATCCGTAAAATATAAATATTTAGAATTTTATAACTGTTAACTCACTGTTCGTATATTTAAATTTTATTAAGAGAGATTTGATTTATTTTAAACTAGTATATATCAAAAAAATTAATGTCCTTTATTATTTTAAATTATGTGCAAAGTTTATTTAATAAAATAATACAGTAGTCAAGATTCATGTGAGTCGTATCATATTATTAACTAGTTGATTATCATCAATTATTTTAAAGTTAAAAGTTCTATATTAATACACGTTGCTATGTATTTTGATTTTATAGTATAAAAATTGTAATCAATTTTGATATTTCTTAAAATGAAACTGAACTTTTAGTGCGAAAACCGTTAACCGTTAATGGCGGTACTAAAGTTATTTTTGGAATTTTGTTCTCCTATATAATTGATATATATATATATATATATATATTGCTTTTGAAAATAAATTATTCAAAACTTGATGAGATCTAATTATATCATAAATTAGGGTTTGAGAAAGAAGTATACATGTAATCTCTATAAATGTTTATATAGTGAAATTATTATGTATTACCATGTCATTTATTCTTCTTGTTCACTAATTTTTTTTTTGATTACTTACCCACTCAAGCAACAATAAATTTATCGAAATTGAATGAGTCTTATTTAAAAGTATTAAATTGATGAATATATTTTAAATAAATAGATACCTGGAGACCTCGGTAGAATCTAGTCCCAGGAAACTTGAGAGGGAATCCCAACATGGCTTTGCAAACATGTGTCACCTGCTCTAGTAATGCATCCACTTCTTTTTCATTTTCTAAGTCTATCAACATCTTACACATTGCTTTGAACGTAATCTAAAATTAATACCAAAAAAATATTAATTTTATAGATTACATGTAACAACAAAAATTATTTTTTTTAGTTCAATAATTAGAATATTCTCGATTAATTTTGTGTATTGAATTAAATCTCTTTCTCTTGTTAAAAGAAACTCATAAGAAAATTTGATATCATCAAAAGAAATATCTTAAGTCATCCATGTTAGAATAAATAATTCATGAGAAAAATATTTTGGCCTCACCCCCAAAAGAGTCAAACCCCTATACTTTGTCTATATATTATTTGCTTGCAATCAAGAGAGTTTTGAGTTAAAATAGAGTTAATGAAGCTTCTTAGAAATTACCTTAAGAGTTTCTTCAAGTACAACCACCGTGCCTGCACGTTCCCAATTTCGAAGCGAGTGGACAATAAGTGGATCCAAATACTGAATCAAGGAAACAATAGAATTTGTGGATAATAAGTTAAGGAGGCGAGCACGTAGCTTTTTATGGTGGTGGTGAGAGGCGCACAAGAGGCTTTCATCGCCAACCAACTTAGCTATTGACCTTATGTATCTCTTGGTAAATAATCCCGTCTCATTGTTTAAAATTACTTTTGCTGATTTTGTGCTTGAAATAAACACTTGAGTCTCCCCAAATATGTTGGTCTTGAAGCACTTCCCATATCTATACGTATAATATTTTATTTAACATCATAAAATTCGAGAAAGCAACTACAACAGAGTATTTAAAGTTTTCACATAATTACAATTAAATTATTAACTTAATTTATATTTTAAACAAGCATAATAATTCGATATGATAAATTGCTAAAATTACTTGACTTTTTTTTCTAACGATAACATACAAGAAGTTCATTTGAAAATATTAAATCTTAAAAAAAATTAAAAAACAATTGATTTATTACTTTTAACTAATAACCGTGATTATAACTACGAAATACACATGTATATATAGACCTGAGACGGCGAGCTTGTACGAACTGGTAGAAGCCTTCACCACCTCTAATTGCAGCCATGAACTGAAGAGTTTCTCCGATCAACGGCAACCCCAGACTTCCTGGAGGAATCCCCTTCGTTGAATGCCGCCGCGGCCGCCTCCATAATTGAATTACCAGTAATGTTAAGCCACCAACTAGAAACAAACAAAGCCAATTAGGAAACCGAATGGCATGCATTTTCTTGTGGTGTGGTAATCATATGGGTTTAATATTTATAATCATCACTCGATGCTTGCAACATACATATATGTAAAATATAATATAATCGGTATTTAGTGAGAGACACGTGTACGGCCAAGAAATTAGTGTCTTGAAATTGGGGTTACCGCCTCTTGTCTGGTGCTGTAAGAGACACGTCTCCCCACTCACTCTTATATTTTCATAATAAGTAAGATTGAATACATGCACGCACTACCTGCCATGTGGGTTTAATAAAAACTTTCAAAACATTTATCATTATTATTGTTATTTATGGACTAAGATATATGATTACAAATGTCCAAGTATTTGTATGAGTTTGCCTTTTACAAAGGAAAAGGAGACCAGCTCAATTCATTGGGTATAATTAGCCCAACCTTGTCAGTAAACCCCATTTCAGCAGAATTCCTTCTGTTCAACTTTCTTCTTCTTCTTCTTCTTCCTTTCCAACATAATCTTTATCTTTATCATCAACACGCCTTACGGTTTTCTCTTTACAGAGTTTCAGCCCAATTTCTCTTCATTTTCGTCTACTCCTTCAACGCCAGATATCATCATTCAACGCTCCACTCCTTCCATTCTCTTTGTACTTCATATATATATATATATATATATAGTTTCGTCTTTTTATATTCGTATATAAGATACTGATCTTTCACTGCTTTTGATTGTATTATATATATATATATATATATATTTCAAGTTTTATCATCATTTGGTTTTAATAGGCTATGTATGCATGTATGTATGGACTTAAATTAAAATTAAGAACATGCATAAGTGTATACTCACATTCAAGAGGGAAAGATAATGTCATAAGCGAGGATTAAACCCCGGTCAATATTATATTTCGTAAACAATTAAAATATGCAAAATAAAATTTTCAAACATGTTTTTTTTATTAAAATATGCATATAGCATTAATTTTTAAACTATTTAAAATATTACTTATAAAGTTTTTTTATCATTGACTATTTTTTTTTATTTTCAATTAAAATTTATTTTCCATAACTAAGTGAGTGAACTTTTCAAATGTTTAAGAAATTTGTATTCTTCAAGATTTAATGAAATCAAATAAATAAGCTTCCAATCTTTTAAAATTTTGTTCAAAATCTCAAAATTATAAAAATATGCATTAAATATAAATATTCAACTACAAGATATAAAGAATTTGATTCTTAAAAATATATCTTAAATATCGAATTAAATTGCAAAATATAAAGAATTAAAATACTCAAATAAATTTATTTATACATTTGGACTTAGTTTATTAGAAAAAACGCATGAATTGAATAAAGTGCCAAAAGAATTGAGTGTATATAGAATCTTTTAAAACGTTCCACAAATTTAGTTTTTGTTTTTTTTTAAATTATTTTATTTCTTTATTTATTTTTAATGCTTATCTATCGTATCTAGCGTTTTAAGGAGGCATCAATCTCAATGTCCAGAACGGCGCCGTTTTTAGCTTTCGCAGCATAAAGGGACTTTCTTGGCTTGCTCCGCCGTTTCTTTCCTCTACTAATGCCCCACCGCAGCCTAAACTTTTCAAATTCGTTTTCTACTCAATTAAATAACTGAAGGTCAAGCTGCGTGAATTTCAAGTCCCTGGTTATTCTCGCGCTTTATACTGCTCAATCGATCTTCATTTTCAACTGAAGTCCACTGGTTTTCCACTGAATCAAAAGCATCTTTTTCGCCTTTTGATTCGACATGTAGTTTTGATGATTTAGGCTTTTTCTAATAGGTCGTAAATCTTCTTACTCACCAGGTATGTATACATTTCATCTCTCCGCACTTGTGTTTGTGTTCCCTTACTGAGAGGAATCTCAGTGCAGACACATTTCTGAAATGGAGATGATTTTGGAGCGAAAGGACGCAGCTGATTGGATTTACAGAGGCGAAGGAGCTGCTAATCTTGTTCTTGCCTACGCCGGATTGTCTCCAACTTTTGTATGTCCATTCGTTTTATGCTTTATTTGCTCTCCCAAGCGATTCATAAACTTATCATTTAGTTTCTTGTTCGTAATCTTGTTCTTCCCTACACCGGATTGTCTCAAACTTTTGTGTCTCCTTTCGTTTTATGCTTTATTTGCTCTCCCAAGCGCTTCAAGAACTTATCATTAAGTTTCTTGTTCGAAGTTGTACTATATTTTTGTGTACTTGTTCGTAATAAATATGTTAATTAGAAAATGTGGAACTGCTTGAGTCATAAGGTTGGGAAAGTGATAAGGTTACAGAAGGCACCGAGGAAGGGGGAGCAACAGCGCGTGAATGCTGCGTCAGTTTTAACAATTCACGAGAAGCTTCTATGGAGAGATCATGAC
The DNA here is from genome assembly GCF_054855325.1 of Carica papaya. NCBI lineage: Eukaryota > Viridiplantae > Streptophyta > Magnoliopsida > Brassicales > Caricaceae > Carica > Carica papaya. The sequence continues at coordinate 9,956,901 of NC_142309.1, read as the reverse complement.
GAGCTTATATCGTCTTCAAGCAAAGAAATCGTTGATCATTTGTACGTCAAGCATGTGATGAGCCCTTTGTTAGGTCCCAAATATGTTGATGCCGGGGTGTGTTTCTTTTCCTTTTCTTTGATTTCTTTCGTTTCTGACCGTTCTGGTTATTTCGTTTTTCAAGTTTCTGAGCGAAACTTTGGAACAAAGGAGCTTCATCATTTCTTGTATTGATTGTGAAAATACTAATGTGAAAATACTAATGTGTAATATTTGAAGGAGAAGAGCAAGATTAGAGATTTGTAAAACTCATTCATGAGAATTTTTCAAAAGAGTAGAGTAGAGTAAAGGAGGGGGTATTGGAACTCCTCTAAGGTCCATTTACTTACCGCCTCAAATTGTGGTTCCAGAGTTAGTTTTATTAAGTATTTTTTAGTTAAAATTTTTAAATGTTCTCCCTTCATCTATAACATAACAATTACGTAAGGGTATTTTTTTTTATATTAGTAAAATGCTTATTTTTTACTTTTTTTTTAACCAAACAAGAGTTTCAAAACCTGTTTTAATCTCTCTCTTACAATTAATTCCCAAACGAAATTTTGTTAAAACCCTTATTTCACTCTAGTCTACCTTTTACTACTTCACTTTTTAAAAAAACCACTAATATCTCTTCTTGAGCCACTCTCAAACACACGTGAATTCAATCAAAATAGTTCATTTATTCCAAACCTAGCCTAAGGGATGGATGTTTTTTGTTCAGTTGAAGTAATTGTCTTTTTTGGAAGGGATTAAGTCATTAAGATATAGAGATCCCATTGAATAAGCAGCCTTGCCTCACATGCTTGATCATTAGCTAAAATTTGACTGAAATGAGGATTTGAATATTGAATGTTTTTCTTTTTACAGTGTGGAAGTTGTTCTAGTCTTTTATGTCAACATTATGTTTTCTTTATATTTACTATTGTGGTTACTGTGAATCCTGTAGTTATCCCTTTGGCCAACACTAATGAAACTGCATTAATCTCATAATGCTATAGTTTTCATGTGATGATCTAGATTTTGTAATATTTTCACTATTAAATTTTGCAAGAATTAGTTTCTCAAGAGGCTTATGTTTGGAACTAATGAGGTATTCATGTTTATTTTCTTCAGATCCTGATTTTGTTTGAACTTGGCAGCTGCATATTCGAACATCCAGGGAATTCCTTGAATCTGTTGAAAAGAATGTGATATGTCAGCGTCCTGCTTGGCGAGTTGACGCAGCCAGGGTTGACACACTTCGTGATTCTGTGCTTCTGATACATGATCATTCAATTTTTCCTCATGGTAATCACCGTATTTGGAAAAAGTTATTCATCAGGAAATGGCATTGCTTATATTGCAGTTGAAATCACTGAGATACTAAGGTAGTGTTTGGTGGAAATGTAGAATAGCATTCAACTGTACGTGACAGAAAAAACTAAATAGAAACTGATATGTGTTTGATTAATATGGGATCCGACAGCGCAAATATGTTTGTTCTATGTTGTTCTCTGCTACAGATAAAATTTACTGTGTTATTAGTTACAAGCTTTTTTGATCTAGAAAAATTAATGGCTGTATGCTTGACATGAAGAAAATATGCAAAAATAGACAAATAAGTCCTTTCCATTAATTTTTACTCTCAACAATTAGCTAGTGTAATAAGTCATTAAGAACTTTAAGTATCCATTTGCAGTAGCAACAGAACTGATTAAAAAAGTGACATAACAGAGTAGCAACAGAAGTTATCAAAGTCTTACATAACGGATTTTAGTATGGATCTTACATAGTCTTACTTTAATTTTTGTGTCAGGTATTCGCAAAGATGAACAGTGCTTATGTGTTGAAATAAAGGTGCCTCAGTTATTGCTTTTCCTTTTATTTTCTTTATAATATTACCTTCTTGTTTAGCTATGAAGTTGAGATCTATTCCATCTAATTTTGAAAATGTTCTTGATGATACTTTCTTCTCTATTTTTCCCCCAAAGCAGCCCAAGTGTGGATTTCTTCCTTCTTCGAAATTCATTGCTGAGGAAAATAGCATTAAAAGAAATGTATCGCGTTTTAGAATGCACCAATTCCTGAAGTTGCAACACAAACAGGTTCTTTTTCCTTCCTCTTCAATATTCTTATCAAGGAACTAATTTGATATGTACTCCACAACAGCATTCTCCTTTTATATTTGTTCACAGTAATTTCTATTATTGTTGGCATCACTGAGCACTTACACCTAAATAGGTAATAAGACCATTTCCTTATTTACTTTGAAGCTGACTTATCCAACCCCTGTTGCAGGTCTTAGAATTAAGTGAATACGATCCCCTAGATTTATTTTCAGGATCTAAGGACAGAATATGTAAAGCTGTAAAAGGTCTCTATTCCACCCCTCAGAACAACTTTCGTGTTTTCTTGAATGGTTCCCTTGTCTTTGGTGACTTGGGTGGTGTTGCAAACCGTACCAGCTTTGCAATTGGACAAGCATTTGAAGATGTACTAAAAGGTATTATTCAGGCAGATGATGGTCTGCGTGCAATGAGTTTTATACAGCTTGTTGTTGAGGCAGTCTATAAATCTGGGGTGCTAGATCGACTTCTTGAAGTTCAAAAGCTTGACGATTTTGATATTGAAGGCGCTATTCATGCATATTATAACATAATTTCTCAACCTTGCATGATATGTAAACAAATGGATATAAATAGAATACCTCTGCAGCATACATCATTGCATCAAATTCCTGTGAATGAAAGCTTGAAGATTTTAAAGGATTATTTGGTAGCTGCAACTGCAAAGGATTGTAGTTTGATGATCAGTTTTAAACAGAGGGAAGATGGAGATACAGGATCTTCATTTAGTAATGTGTACTTAGAGTCGACCAATCAAAGTTTTGATTTCAAGGTAAAGAGCCCTTTATATATTTCATTTTAGTTCTAATTTGCAAAATTGGTGTCATATTTCTGTTACGTGCTTGGATTTTAATATACCTGTTCTATCTTGTCATTTAAATTTTCCACTGAAGAAAATGAGAGAAAAATTTTATAAAAATTTTATTGTTGGAAGAGAATATTTAATCTTCTAAAGTCTTTAACGATATCCCATTCGTTCTGTGACATTATCTCATTTTAACATTATGATGTTTCATACTTATACTCTAGTTTAATAATTGAGTTGGGTTGTGATGTTTGTGAAACTATTCCCCATTTTGGAATTGTCACTATATTTTCCATCAAAGACAAATTCATCTCGGGAAGTTTTCCCCCTGACATTTAGTTAAATTTTGTAGGTGCATTTCGTTGATCTGGATTTGAAGCCTTTGAAGAAAATGGAGGAATATTATGAATTAGATAAGAAGATAGTTACCAATTACACACAGATGATACAAACCGAGCATGAAGGAGAGAAAACTGAGAGAATGAGTGCTTATGAGAGTGCAAATTGATATATATTACTGTCGCTGGAGGACACTTGTACTACTGAAGATTTTAGAGGGTAAGTGTAATAGTATTTTTCTTTTCACTTTCTTTTGTAATAGTTGTGGAGTGTAAATTTCAGTCATTCATCTTCGGCTCAGATTTTACCCTTTGCTTTTGAGGTTAATAAAATTACTTCTATTATATAAATAAAATCATTACTGGTATTTGCTTCCTATTGTCCACATAAACATTATTTTTTCTTCGTATATGTGGTTTATAAATTTTTCATTCGGTTCCATCCAGGATACTTTTATCGTAATATTCTGTTCAATTTTAATGCTTATTGTACACATTGCCATTTAAATTGAGTTGGTCAGATGAGACTGAGGAATCCAATTCTCATAGAACACTGTTGGATCTATATGTATTATTCTTTATAAACCATCAGTGTCTCTAGATCTATCTCAAAAAAGCCTTCAAGTTATTCTTCTGCTATAGTTAGAAACTCTCACTTGACTCTTGGCATTTAAGATAATTTGTTTCACTTTTGTGCAAGCCTTCAAGTTATTCATTCTTTCATGTCAGGTAGAAGCTCATTCTCAAGGCTTAATTAAGATAATTTATTTCACTTTTTTGCAGACAACTTTTACATTCACTCATATTTTGTTCTGTTTGTTTATAATCAATTTTTAATTTTCACTTTAATATTTGCTTCTCATTGGTGTTGTGTGTCCTATCCTTGAGATGGCCATAATGGAAGGGAATTCACCATGCATTTTGATTGCATTGCTACTTTTGCATCCAAGATTACACTGTCTAAAACTCTTTAAGTTTTAAGTTTTTCATTAGAGTTTGTGGTTCTAATTTGATTATGTAATTTCTATCACAACAAGTAGTGCTGCATTTAAGAATTTTCTCAGCCAACTAATTCTTCTTTTTTTTTTTAATGATTGTGTAACAGAATAAAAGTATATGATTGTTAAGGGACAGTAGCAGTATGTTGGGAACAAATGAATTATTTTTCGAGGAATTTATCCGAAAATCTGACAGCTTAATATTTAGTTCAAGCATGCAATGTATGTTTAATTAAAATAATATGTTTTGAATTTTATTAAATTGATGGAATGTGGACAACTTATGATAAGTTTAAAAGAGAAGTTGGTCCATTTGTTTGGTTCATATCTTAATGGAAGCATTTATAGTATCGGAAAACCAAGATATCAAGGTGAACTTTATGAAAACAATTCATTTTTTCCAAATGTACTTTAGATGTGGTGCCTAGTTACTCGATTCTTAACTAAAATGTTCAAGAAACCTTAGTTCTAATATCTAGATGTAACCATTAAATCTCCAAGGAGGCTTGTTATTCATAATATATTCTACATCAATTTGGTATGACAGCTGAAATTTCTAATTAGTACCACATCTCAAGTCCTTAAAACCCAAGTGCCCAAACCATAGGGTTGAAAATTCAAAAGCCAACAACTGTTAGCCACATTTAGGGCGCTTTGGCAACCTCCAAGAAGTGAATCATTGGTGCTGCCAAAGCTCAAACAGTTTCAACTCCCATCCATGGAGCCCTAGCTGCAAAACATCATCAGGAATCAAAACCACTTGTTACCTGAAATGTGAACTGCCGCAATCTTAAACCAGTTCTTTGCCTTCCTAGCCACAAAATCGATTGGAACCACCATCTTTTGACAAGTTTTCCATCGGAACCTCGATTGTGTACGTGGACTAAAGGCTGGCTTGTTGACCTCGTGTGACCCACCGGCGGTGGAACTCACTTATCTGTGATCTGCTTTAACCAGCTTAATTGACCTTGTTTTTCCAATTTGTGTTGCCCAAACTGGCTTAGATTCTTGCAGATCTCTTGTTTTGTCAGTTTCAATGGACTTGATAGTTGATACACTCTCTTTGTTTTCACTTCAATATTCTCTCTATACTTCTCCTGAAGACAACTTGAATTTTTTCGACTAATGTTGAGTTGAACTCAGAACTTAATTTGAAGAGACCAAGAGTTCTTTACTGACTGTAAATGCAGAAATAGATGCCATGAAAAGCACAATGATCGAGGGAGGAATTTCTAAAAGCTTTCCCAATATTAAGGAATACTTTCCAGATGCTAGGCACATTGCTGAGGCTGTCCAACACCTTCCAGTTGCATGGATAATTTCCGTTGAACATCATGATAACACAAGAGCATATTGCAATAATGGATGCTCTTAAGTTCTTAGGAACTAGTGGAAGAACAAGAAGAAGCTGAAAACAATTTTTTGAGATTGCTCAAGATTTTGAGATTGGTCAGAACAATATTCAGTACAAGGATGGTTTCAAGAAAAAGAAAAAATTTAGTAAAAGGATGAACTTAAGCAACCATTTTAAAGTTGTTGACTTCATCCTCTGTACAGAATTCCATAACGAGTGCTAGTTGAGTCTCTGGTATTTTTGCTCCAGATAAATGACCAATCACAAAGTTTACCAAATTATTATTATTTTTTTCAAATGTTCCAAGATTGTCTGTTCTTTTTATAATTCAGAGCTTCGTAAACAGAGGTTGGTTATTTTTTCCAACCATGGGATTTAGAGAAAGGTTGAAGTTTTCTAAATTGATCAGGACTTTTATTTCTTTCAGATCTTCTATTTGTTGCAATCACATGGATAGAATGGATTTTAGTGATTTCAAGGTATTGTTTCTGTTCTTTTAAGTGTCTCTTCAGAGTTTCTGTTTCTAATTTGATCAGGCTTGCCCATGAAGATTAATTTAATTTGGCAATGGAGATTAGGACAGGAATGTTAGAATATCAGAATAATAGAAGATATTTAGAAGGAGAAGAATTAGAGATATTTTTGTGAAAATTTGGAGAGAATCAAAGAGGAATCTCTGATCCACAGAAGGGAGTTTTCGAGTACAAGAGTCATACTTGAATTCTTCCAATTCTCCCCTCAACTAACCTTCTATGTTACTGGAATTCCAGACCAAAATAACAGCAAAGTAGAATACAACTATCACAGCTAATTTCTATGAACACCAGGAACTAAATAAGTTATTAAGCTAATTAGTTAACTAATTAGTTAACTAATCATCCGAATTAGTGTAATGGATATAACACTGGACTTAACAGAAGGGAAATGATTGCCCTGTTCCTGTGAATTTTCTGCAATCTGGATAGGTGGCTGGGTTCCTGAGTGAATACTTTGTAATTTATTCCATACTGGATAGAGCTACATTCAGTATAATTCTGTGCAATCAAATCTTAATTGTGATGCTTAAGGAACAAGTACATATGACGCCTCGCTACTGAATTCTAAATGTGATGTCAAAGACACTGTAGATGTGATATCTAGGTTAAACTTATAATATTTTAAGGAGACATATTGTCTTAATTTGTCCTCTATGCTACTTTTATTATTGGGTGCATTTGGTAATATATGCAGGTGCCTAGTTAGTTTTAATGGTTATCCTAAAAGAATTTGGAAGTTAGACAAAAAGAGGGGCTTCTTGGTTAGATCATACTATGAATTCATTACTAAGAGAGAACAACAGCACTCATTCTGCCCCTTTCATACGAATATGGAAATCTAAAGCACCACCCAGAATCGGTTTTTTTTTGCTTGGGAAGCAGCTAACGAGAGGATTTTAACAATTGACATACTTAGAAGAAAAGGGAATGTGCTGATTAACAGGTGCTTCTTATGCAAAGCTGATGAGGAGACCTGTTTCCTCTTGTTATTGGGCTGCCCTGTCACTTACAACATTTGGCCTGCTGTTCTGAGGCTTATTGGGGTGGATTGGGTTATGGCGAGTAGTGTAAGTAATGAACTTTGGGCTTGGGAGGGATTGTGTAAAGAAAAGGGGAGACATTTATTTCTTATTCCACTTACTATTTTTTGGGTGATTTAGAAAGAAAGAAATGGTAGAGTTTTTGAGGGAGTAGAGACTAACTTTGATAACATTAAGGATATATGGATACACACTTTTGGATCTATCTTGTTGGGTCATCATATTAAAGATCTTGATGATATGGGTGCGATCATCAACCAATTGATAGATTTGTAACTATTCTGTATATGGATGGTACCCCTTTAGTATCTTGTGCATAATAATACTTTGTTTTTATTTCAAAAAAGAAAAATGGGGGCATAATGAGAGAGACAAGAAAGCGATAACAAAAAACTTTAAGGTGTTGGAAGGAAAGTGATATGCTAACAACTTGCAGTGTCCTTTTCTCTTAAACCCGCATAAGTTAATTAATTTATACAGCTGGATTTTGACTTCTGCACGATGTTTAGGATTTGAATAAACGTCATGACATCTCTTATCAAAGTTGAGGTTTTCGGAAGACTAACTTTGGTAGTCTGATAAAGATCTCTGTCCTTATACCTGCTTTCTTATGGTACATTTTTCTGCTCAGGTTTATATTTAGGGCATTTTAATCTAAATGATGAATCTCAAATTACATATTTTCATTTTAATATCTTTTCATGTTTTGATTAGATGACCATAACATGTAATACATTTTTCTTTTCTTAACTTCTTTCAGTTAACTTGTAAGGAAGAGCAAATAACTAAGCATGTTCGTATTTTGAATTTTTTTTAATGTAGGAAGTTTAGGATTCTAAATCTCTGATATCATTAACATATATGCTTATTCAGAGAAGATGACACTGAATCAGTGAACCTTGTGCTAGAGACTTTCTCTCAGATCTTTGGTCATCAGTGAAGGCTCTCTATATGTGATTGAGCTATTTAATCAACCTCTCATGAAGGTGATCCTGAATTGTTAAAGGTTCAGTCTCTGTCTCTCTCAAATGAAAAATTCTTTTTAGAACTCTTTCGTGGAAGTTGTGGCAATAACAGAGGGCTTAAATAATTGGAGAACCCGGGCAATTTCTGCACATTTAGCTTACCCCCATAACCACTATAATTTCATGGCATTTACTGCATTCTATATGCCAGTTTGCCAAAACAAAGGGGGTAGGTACTTATATTTACACATTGAAAATTTTTTGGAATAGGTAGAGGTTGAAGTTGACATGTGTTGGCTGAGGCCCTGCTAAATGTTTGAATTCATTTCTTCTGTTTGATTGTAAGGTATGTGAAACTTTGAACTAGCACACCAATTCAGAATAAACGGGAGTTAATGATGTTACTGTCTCAGAGATAAATTTTTATCAAAGTTAAACAGATACATACTCCAGCCATGTTTTTATATTGGCCATGGATGAATTACATTATTGAATGCTCAATGGCCCGTAGGTGGTCCTGTCAAGAACCTTCTGACTGGCATTTACTTTTCACCAACTCACTGTCACTCCATTTAGTCATGAACCAAACTTTTACTTGACAGAAAAATGAGTATCCAATCCTTCCCATACATAATCAAATGTCATTTGAGAGATAATAGTTTTTTATGTATATATTGATTCTAGATCCATCCCCATTTTTTTATAAGCTTTGTCTGGTTCAGTTTGTCATCATAACAATGTCAAAGGTCGCATCTCTTCCCTGACAACTATACTGCTTCATTATGTTCTTTATGTGGTAGTTTATGGATGTTGGATATTTACTCTCTCTGGACTGACACTCTGCAGTACTTTCTGCTATTTACTTGAATGGCATAGGCGCTGGGCTGAGATAAAAATACCAGGGAATCTGACTCTTTTCTTGCTGGTGCAGAAAACAGTGCTGTCAGTGGAACTGCTGTGCTCCAAGTGCAGACAGAAGGTGATGAAATTAATTGCAACAATAGAAGGGATAACCTCGATTGTCCTTGACCCATCAAAAAATACCGTGACTGTGATTGGAGAGGCTGATCCAGTGGCAATCATTAAGAAGGTAAGGAAATTCAGAAAAACTGCCACCTTTGTGAGTATAGCGGCTTCCAAGGAAGAGAAGAAAGATGAGAAGAAGGATCTGATTATTTATACTCCAAAGACATGTCAGAGATGCGATGTCTGGTATGTCGTCGGTGATGATCCTTTCAACTATTGTTCCATTCTGTAATTTAGAGACATACTTTCTGAATTTGCTGTTTCTTGGATTTCAAACAATTCCTCATGTATTCAATGTTCTAATTAATTAATAGTTGCCGGTACTATTCATATGTAATCAAGCATTGTTATCTGCTTTTTGGATCCTCCAACCCCAAATGGCTTCTGGGAAAATGGATTCTAGCAAAAGAAATTAATTAATAGTTGCCGGTACTATTCATATGTACTCGAGCATTGTTATCTGCTTTTTGGATCCTCTAACCCCAAATGGCTTCTGGGAAAATGGATTCTAGCAAAAGAAAATAGTATGAGCTTACAAAGAGCAGAAATAAAAAAAATGGTACTTTCATGGAGATTTGACATCTAACTGATGAATGCTTGTAATTCCTTGTTATATGCTTGATGGGGAAGTTGATATTGACTGTATTTTCTAAACTAGGGCTGCATTTAGAAATTAGATCTAGAAAAGATGTTTCAAGTCTCTGCCGAATTGAACTACTAATAGGAGGTCCCTGTCCCTCGTTCGCAGGTCCCCCGTTTGTTTCACCAGAAATTCTCAAACAACTGGGAAGGTGTTTGAAAATTAAAGATGGTACTGATGAATAAATTGTTCATTTGAAAAAATTACCATTTGCATTTAGGAAAAATGTAGTTCGCTTAAACTGTCCGATTAAGTTTATTAGAAAAACAAGAATATTATAGATTTTGAATTTAATAGTGTTAATTACAAACATTAATTTTAGATGTTAAATATTTGTATTAAAACAATACTGACTAAAAAGCATGGTAAAGAATTTTAGACACTATCCCTTTCTTTGCTACATGGGGTAATGGATAGGATCAGGTAGTTGCATAAAATAAGATAAGATTTAACCTTATCATATATTTGAGATAATTGAGTAAGATAGAATGGTTCAAAATAAAAATCATATTATTGTTTTCTTATTTCGTATTTATGATGGTAGTGATAAAATTTCTATTTATAAAGGTGGAGGGTGACAGATCAAGCAACAATGGTAATTATGGATAGCAATTGATGGTCTTGAACTGACCTAATTTTTAACGGAATGTATGTAAGTCGATTGGGGTCAGTTTTTTTATTTTAACATATTGCAATGGGTTGGATTAAGACTTTGAAGGCAAACAATACATGAACCGACAAATATATATATATATATATATAAAATATTATTTATGTTTTAATTTTAATTAAATATTATAAAGTATATATATCTAAAATATAAACGATATATATGCTATATTATATATTATAATTTTAATAGAAATTAGATAATCAAAAAAATTTAGGTTGGTTTTATGATCTGACGTGAGTATAAATCTTCTTATTTCATAGATGGATTGATTTTGAATCTTATGAAAATTGTTTTAAACCTGACTAATTTTTATCTTAGTAACAATAATGATAACAACAATTGTAAAGACGATAGTAATGTAGCGGTAACAATGATGGTGGTGTAGGTAGAGGCAGCGGAGCAATAACACATTAATAATGAGAATGGTAGCGATAACAGAGACTATAGTAGTGGCGATGACCATAGTATAGTTATAGTAATAATAACCATAATATAAGTAGTCATTGGATCAACAATAATAACAGTAATGATTACATTACAATAATACTAATAACCATAAAATAGTAAGGATGATATGACAATAATGGTGGTGGTAGTAACAATAATTGTGGTCACATTGATAATAGTTATTGTGGTATTAGTGATGATACCGGTGAAATGCACAAGAAAGAATAGTAATAATAGTAGTGGTGGTAGTGCTACAATTGTAATAATAATAGAGATAGTAGCACTAATAATAAAGATGACTATGATAATAGTTATGATATTCTTATTAATGAATAAATATTAAAAAATAAATAAATAATTATAGTCTTGACATATTAGTAGTAGATAACAATAACCCTGATAATAATGATAACAAATTGATAGTACTGATAATAATGATAGTGATAATGACAGTAATAATGATAACAATATTAGTAACGTAAATAATAATAATATTGGTAACGATAATAACAGTAATAATAGTAATGATAAAATTTTATGTTTGAATTTTTATTATAGTATTGTTCACTTTTTCGGTTTCTCTTTCAAACTTCAAAACAAACAACTCGATTTAATTGAAAAATTGAAATACAAAAATTGATTAAGAAAAAAAAAAAAATGGTGAAGAGATTAGTCGATAATAATATGATGAAATTAAAAAAATGAAATTTGTATCCTGGCTTCCGACATGCCACGAGTCGCTTTATTATAAATTTCAACATTAAAAACATCAACTCACGGACCAAAGTGGCTGGAGATCAACGTGAAAGCTCTTTTGGACCCCTCTTTTTTTCTTTAATCTTTATATTATTATTATTATTATTTTCTTTTTCCACAAAGACAACTACGTTTCCAACCTAACCACAATTATTTGTTTAATGGCCAAAAATATAAATAACTCCATTTTTTTGTTTGTCTTTCCAGAAAAAGGAATTTAATTAGCGTTACATGTGGCAGGTAATATATTATTATTTAAAAAATATTTAAAATTTTAAAAAATATCCAGGAATTCATGTAAGTGTCAAATAATATGACTGTTTTTCCCTCCCTCTTTTTCTCCATATTTAATTTTCTTATTTTTTTTTAAATTTAAAATTCATACTTTAAGAATATGAATTTTGTTATATGCGTATGAGCTTTAAGATGCATAGAAGACACCTCAAGATATAAATCAAATATAAATATTTGAATTTTCTTAAATATTAACTCAAACGTAAGAAATATATTAATTTTAAAAATAATTTGTACAATACGAGTAAAGTACTATCTTTCACTAAAACATTTAATAATTTATATTTTATTTATTAATAAAATTATTTTTTTAAAGTAATCTAAATGATAAAAAACACAATGTTTTATTATTTTCATAATAAAATTAATTTATAACATAATTAACTAAAATTTATCTTGAAGTTAACTTTTAAGATAAATTAATTTAAGCAAATGGGATTAGAGCGAGTCAAAATACAGAAATAACTATTATTTGGATGATAGTTTAATAATGATTGTATGATTTTTTCATAATATTTTTTAAATTTTTTTATATTTCCAAACACACGACATAATTTTTCAGTTGTTGAGTCATGATTCTCAAAACTATGATTTTTCTCATTTTTTCAAACCACCCATTCGGTGGTTTGAGGATGGTTTGATATTTTAATTTTTCTTTATACTCTTAATTTTTTTTTTAATTATTTACAATATTATCATTCTCTTTAATTTCTTATATCCGATACTTCCTATTATTATTATTCTTCTTCTCAAAATATATTTATATATTTTATTACATATATATATAAATTTATATACATAACGACTCTGAAAATTCAAAAAGAAATATATAATAATTTAAGTGCGGAAGCGAAATAAAAGATTAAGCTTTACATTCCTTACAAAATAACTTAAAAGTACTAAACAAATATCGCGGAATAAAATCTCTGAAAGAAACACGAGAAATGAGAAAATAAAGAAAAATATAAAGTATCTAGCACCTACTCGCAATCTTCTTGCGGATCGAGCTCGGGAACCAAGTTATCTTGATATGAAATGATTAAATAAGAGGTGAGCTACACTACCCAGTAAGGACATCACACTATATCACCGGCACAGAAGTAAAGGTTGGTAGAAAATTAAAACAACTAATGGAGCACCAAATTTAAACTAATACATTTATCAAAAATAAAACTATTTACTCTTCACTTACCATTGTGAAATTTATGAAAACAACTTATAAAGACAATAACATCATACAGATCATAACTTCATGCACAATCAGTAACATAGAACATATCATAAATTCATATTCATTAACAATAACTAAATCATTACCATTTCTCGTTTCACCAACCCACTAGTATCCATAGGAATCCATAGGGGTATCCCCGCTACACGTGAACCATTTTCCTTAACAATCTTAATTACAGAATCGTCCTCATACCCTGTCCGGTATGAGTGTCAAGACATTAAATCTCAGTACCCCATCCGGTATGAGGGTGATACGGGTCGTCCCCATACCCCGTTTGGTATAAGCACCAAATGACCAAGTCTCCATACCCTGTCCGGTATGAGACAACGTTCACGGTAGGATTCCCTATGAACCCGGTCCATCTACCATCTCCCAAGATATCTAGTGAGGCTGTCATCTTATCTGTTTATTAGATCACACCCCTTTCTTGTTTTTTCTTAGTCTCCGTTACCAAATCAAACATAATTACATAAACAAATAAACATGCATCCGGTAATGCAATCATATCTTAGATCCTAAAATCAAACAGTGGTCAAGTAAGATAATAGTACATGCATTTAAACCATAAAATAAACAAACCAGAAACCATCATACTTTTAGACTGTAAAATCAATCAACAGAAATCAACAGAGAACAATATCCGGTTCGGGCTCCATTAGCAATCCGAAATTAATTATGCACATCTATTTAATTTGTACAAAATATCATATTATTATTTATTCAAACTTCAATTCCATGATAGAAAATAGGGTGAGGGGTCCTTACTTGATTTGACGCTGAAAAACTAAATAGTTTACTGCACCTACGGGCGGTCTCTAAGTTCCATGAATTTTTCTTCGGGAACTGAAACGCGCTTACGGCACCTATAAATATCCCAAATAAACCCAAAAATCAGTCCCAGGGCCTACTCGGCCAATTTTAAAAATCAAGCACGAGGGCTCCGCCGCTTGCAGCGGCGATTCGCCTCGGATTGGCTGTTTTCGGCCGAATTCAGCCAAATTTGCATCAGTTCCAACGAGAAAACACACTTAGGGCCCTCAGTTGACAAAAAAAAATGTAGAAAACTAAAACTCACCGGCGGCGGGGCTCTCCGGTGCGGCAGCTCCTCCAGCTCACGTTGCGGTTGAGCGTTTTGCTTCGGTTAACCTATAGAGAACAAAATGGTGATCATAACGGTGAAAAAATCACATCAAACGGGAATCGGGAAGGGCCTCATCAGAGGCATTTTCTGAAATACCCTGCGGCGGCGGCGCTGGGCTTTGCCAGCATTTTTCGACCAATCAGCTGGTCCTTTTGCTCCGATTTAGTCATGAGTGTGTTTAAAATTAAATTCAGAGGAAAGGATCAAATTTTTTACCTCGTTTGGCGGTCATAAATTACTCCCGTGTGGCGGCGGGTGGCGGTGGTCGGCTCCCCAACGGCTGGGCTGTCTTCTCCGGCGAGGGGTTCTGGCGGCTAGGATTAGGGTTTGGGTGCGGATGAGGTTATTTATACTCATTCGCTATTGATCTGGGCCATCCATCACTTTTGATCTGGACTGTCCGATCGCAATTAAATAAGGAGTGAATCTGGACCATTCATCGCGATTCAATTTGAGCTATCCGTGCGTGATTCAATTTGGGCCGTTCATGCGCAATTCAATCTGGGCTGTCCGTGCGCGCTACCAATCTGGGCCGTTCGTGCGTGCGGGAACAAACCTCAGTTGTTCGATCGCGCGCACGTGGATCGCCCACGTGGCTCCCCCCCGTGTGGCCTCTCGCGTTAGCGCCTCTGCCACCTGAAGCGTTCTGGTTGGTCGGGGCTGTTGACCAGGCATTTGACGTGGCACAATTTTTTTAAATTGTATTTTGACCCCCAATTTCTGATTTTTCTTTCAAAAATACCTCTAGAATCCAAATTTTCACCCATTTTTACTAAAATTATTTTCAATTTAATCATTAACAAATTTTTACCCATTTTTTCATTAAATTAAAATAAAATAAATAAAATAAATAAATAACTATATAAAAAAATAAAAATAAAAATAAAATAAATTATTGGGTGTTATAACTCTCTCCCCTTAAAAGAAATTTGGTCCTTCAAATTTGTCTCTCACTCTTGATCGAACAACTGGGGGTACTGGGCTCTAAAATCTGATTCTAGCTCCCATGCGGCCTCCCTTGGTGTATGGTTCTGTCATACGACCTTTACAAAGGATATTTCCCGGTTGTGGAGTAATCTACTCTTTCGATCCGTAATGCCGACTGGTACTTCCTCATAGGATAAGTCCTCCTGGAGTGGGAGAGGTTCTTGGGCCAAGACATGAGAGGGGTCCGGGTTGTACTTGCATAACATGGACACATGAAACACATTGTGAACCTTGGAAAGATCTGGAGGTAGTATTAGTCTGTAGGCGGCAGTACCAATCCTGCCTAAGACTTCAAATAGTCCAATAAATCGGGGGTTAAGTTTTCCCCTCCTGCCGAACCTACTAATTCCCTTGAAAGGAGTGACCTTAAGGAACACTCGGTCGCCTTTCTCAAACGCTAAATCTCTCCTCCAGGTGTCCGCGTAACTCTTCTGCCTGCTCTGAGCCGTCTAAATGTTCTTTCTGATCTTAACTATTTTGGATGTAGTCTCCTCTACCAACTCTGGGCCGAACAGTTTTCTATCGCCCACCTCTTCCCAACAAATCGGTGATCTGCATGGGTGCCCATATAACACCTCATACGGAGCCATACTAATAATCGCTCGGTAGCTGTTATTGTAGGCGAACTCTATCAGGGGTAGATAGTCATCCCAATGGCCCCCAGAGTCAAGAACACAAGCTCGGAGCATATTCTCAAATGTACAGATTGTCTTTTCTGACTATCCATTAGTTTAAAGTTGGAATGCAGTACTGAGGGACAGCTTCGTTCTCATGACTTGCTAAAAGCTACTCCAAAATCGAGAAGTGAACCTGGGGTGTAACGACCCCAGAAATTCAAAAGGAAATGCATATAATAATCTAAGTACATAAGCGAAATAAAAGATTTAGGTTAATATCTCTTACACAATAACTTAAAGTACTAAACAATATTAAAGAATAAGTCATCTGAAGGAAATACTGAAAATAAAAGAAGTATAAAGAAAACTATAAGACATCTAGCATCTACTCGCTGTCTTCTTGTGGATCGGGCTCGGGAACCAGGTTCTCCTGATCTGAAATGGTTAAATAAGGAATGAGTTGCACTAGCCCAGTAAGAACATCACACTATTCACCGTCACAGAAGTAAAGGTTGGTAGAAAATTAAAACAACCAATGGAGCAATAGAATTAAACAAATTCATTTATCAATAATCAAACCATTTATCGTCCACTTACCGTAATGAGATTTATAAAAACAACCTATGAAAATAATAACATTATAAATATCATGAATTCATATATAATCTGTAACGTAGCACATATCATACTTTTATATTCAACTCGTCAAACAACAATTGCCCATTTTTATCAGCCTACTAGTATCCATGGGGATCCATAAGGGTCCCCGCTACACGTGAACCATTCCCCTTAACAAACTTAATTCTAGGGCCGTTCCCATACCCCGTCCGGTATGAGCACCAAAACAATAGACCTCAATACCCCGTCCGGTATGAGGGTGAAGCGGGTCGTCCCCAAACCCCGTCCGGTATGAGTGTTTGAACAATAAAGTCTCCATACCCCGTCCGGTATGAGACAACGTCCACGGTAGTGTTCCCTATGAACCCGGTCCGTCCACCATCTCCTAGGATATCTAGTGAAGCTATTATCTTATTCATTTATCAAATCACACCCCTTTCCTATTTTTTCTTAGTCTCCATTACCAACTCAAACATGGATACATAAACAAGTAACGTGCATCCAACAAAGCAAGCATATCTTAGATTCCCAAAATCAAATAGTAGTGAAGTAAGCAGTGATACATGCATTCAAAATCATAGAATAAATAAACCAGATACCATAATGCATTTAAACTGTAAAATAGATCAAACAGAAATTGACGGAGAAATATGTCCGGTTCAGGCTCCATTAGCAACCATAATTAATTATGCATATCTAATTAATTTGTACAAAATACAGTATTATCATTTATTCAGACTTCAATTCCATGATAGGAAATAGGATGAGGGGTCCTTACCTAATCTGACGCTGAAAACTAGATTTTCACTGCGCCTACGGGCGGTCCCTAAGTTCCTTGAATTTTTTCTCCGAGAATTGAAACACGCTTACGGTACCTACACATATCTCAAATAACCCAAAAATCAGACCCAGGGCCTACTCGGTCAATTCCAAAATTCTGGCATAGCGACTCCTCCGTACTCCGGCAACGGCGCCGTTGCTCGCGGCGGCGATCCACGTCGGGTTGGCTATTTTTGGCCATTTTCGGCTGAATTCATCTAAAATTGCATCGGTTCCTGTGAAAAAATACACTTAGGGCCCTCGGTGGGCCGAAAAAATATAGAAAGCCGAAACTTACCGGCGGTGGGGCTCTCCAGTGCGGTGGCTCCTCCGGCCTACGTCGCGGTTAGGTGTTTTGCTTCGATCAACCTGTAGAGGAGGAAACGGTGATCACAAAGGTAGAAAAATCATGTTGAACGGGAATCGGGAAGGGAGGCAAAATTCGAGACACCCCACGGCGGCGCCGCTGGGCTTCGGCAGTGTTTTTCGGCCAATTGGCCAGTGCTTTCACTCCGATTAGGCCAAGGTGGGTTTAGAATTGAATTCTGAGCAAAGAGTTACTTCATTTGGAGGTCGAAAATTGCTCTGGTACGACGGCGGGTGGCGACGGTCGGCTCCCCGGCGGCTGGGCTGTCTTCTCCGGCGAGGGGCTCTGGCGGCTAGGGCTAAGTTTGGGTGCGGATGAGATTATTTATAACCATCCATTTTTGATCTGAGCTATCCATCACATTTAATCTGGATCGTCCGATCGCGATTAAATAGGAAATGAACATGGACCGTTCATCGCGATTCAATCTGGGCCATTCGTGTGTGATTCAATCTGAACCGTCAGTGCCCGATGCAATCTGGGCTGTCCATGCGCGTTTTTGATCTGGGCCATCCGTGCGCGCGGGAACAGATCTCAGCCATTCGATCGCGCGCACGCAGATTGCCCACGTGGCTCCCTTCCGCGTGGCCTCCCGCATCAGCGTCTTTGGCATGCCGTGCGTCTTGGTTGGCCGGGGCTGCTGATCGGGCAGCTGACATGGCGTAATTTTTTTAAATTACGTTTTGACCTCCGATTTTTAATTTTTCTTTCAAAAATACTCCCATAACCCAAATTTTTACCCATTTTTCCCAAAATTATTTTTAATTAAATCCCTAAATAATATTTACGCCTTTTATTATTATTATTATTATTTCCATTAAAATAAATTAAACTAAATTAAATTCAATATATTATTAGATAAAAAATAATTATATTAATATAATAATTACAATAATAAAAAAATAAAATAAAAAGAAGGGGTTGGGGTGTTACAACTTTCCCCCCCTTAAAGAAATTTGGTCCATCAAATTTGCCTTTTACTCTTGATTGAACAACTGGGGGTACTGGGCTTTAAAGTCTGATTCTAGCTCTCATGTAGCCTCCCTTGGTGTATGGTTATGCCATACGACCTTTACAAAGGATATTTTCCGGTTGCGGAGTAATATACTCTTTCGATCCGTAATGCCGACTGGTACTTCCTCGTAGGATAAGTCCTCCTAGAGTTGGAGAGGTTCGTGGGCCAAGACATGTGAGGGGTTCGGGTTGTACTTACGTAGCATGGACACATGAAACACATTGTGAACCTTGGAAAGATCTGGAGGTAGTACTAGTTTGTAGGTGGCGGTACCAATCCTGTCTAAGACTTCAGATGGTCCAATAAATCGGGGGTTAAGTTTTCCCCTCCTACCGAACCTACTAATTCTCTTGAAAGGAGTGACCTTAAGGAACACTCGATCGCCTTTCTCAAATGCTAAATCTCTCCTCCAGGTGTCTGCGTAACTCTTCTGTCTGCTCTGAGCCGTCTGAATGTTCCTCCTGATCTTAACTACCTTGGATGTGGTCTCCTCTACTAGCTCCGAGCCGAACAATTTTCTATCGCCCACTTCTTTCCAACAAATCGACGATCTGCATGGGCACCCATATAATGCCTCATACGGAGCCATGCCAATGCTCGCTTGGTAGCTGTTGTTGTAGGCAAACTTTATCAGGGGCAGATGGTCGTCCTAATGGCCCCCAGTATCAAGGACACAAGCTCAAAGCATATCTTCAAGTGTACGGATTGTCCTTTCTGATTGTCTATCAGTCTGAGGGTTGAAGGCAGTATTGAGGGACAGCTTCGTTCCCATGGCTTGCTGAATGCTACTCCAAATTCGAGAAGTAAACTATGGGGTCCCTGTCGGACACCACTGTCACTGGGACTCCATGCAATCTGACTATTTCCTGGATATACATTATTGCCAACTTGTCCAAATGATCAGTTATCCTGATGGCTAAGAAGTGGGAAGACTTGGTAAGCCGGTAAACAATTACCCAGATGGCGTCATGTCCTGAGTGTGCCTTAGGTAGCTCTGTCACAAAGTCCATGATGATATGTTCCCACTTCCATTCTGGGATGGGTAAAGGTTGAAGTCACTCGCCTGGGCGCTGATGCTCTGCCTTGACCTACTGACATATCAAGCATTTAGACGCAAAGTCAGCTATGTCCCTTTTCATCCCATTCCACCAAAACCGGGGTCGCATGCTTTGGTATATTTTGGTGCTTCTGGGATGCATGGCAAATTTTGAGCTATGGGCCTCTGTCATGATGTCTCTCATTAACTCACTGTCACTTGGAACACACACCCTGTCCTAAAATCGGAGTAACCCATCGGCGGAGACTTAGAATTCTGAGTTAACTCCCTGTTCTGCATTGTTCTTGAGGGCTACTAGGGCGGGATAAACTGACTGAGTTTCCCTTGTTCTCTGGATTAACTCAGGTTGGACGGTCAAATGACCCAAACATGTGACTCTCATCAAGTCCTGAAGTCGAACTTGTTATCTAACCCCAATTTTCTTGCATTCTGAGACCATCAAATGGGTTAAGATACCTGCACTTTTTATGCTGAGTGCATCGACTACCACGTTGCCCTTACCCGGATGGTACAAGATATCATAATTATAGTCCTTAAGAAGTTCTATCCACCTTCTCTGACGCATGTTAAGATCATTCTGAGCGAATATATGTTTCAAACTTTTGTGATCGGTATAGATATGAAAGGTCTCTCCATATAAATAATGGCGCCAAGTCTTCAAGGCGTGTATGATTGCGGCAAACTCTAAGTCATGGCTAAGATAATTTTTTTCATGACTCTTTAACTGTCTGGACCCATAGGCTATGACCTTCCTACACTACATTAGAACACAACTCAGGCCTAGATAGGAGGCATCACTATAAACTGTATATCCCCCCGATCCACTCGGTAATGCCAGCACAGGTGCAGTAGTCAGCCGCTTCTTTAGTTCTAAAAAACTTCTTTCACAGTCCCCATTTCACTCAAACTTGGAATTCTTCTTTGTGAGTCGGTTTAGGAGAGCCACTAGACTAGAAAATTCTTTAATGAACCTGCGGTAACATCCCGCCATTTCTAGGAAGCTACGGATTTCTTTAACTGATGTCAATTTCTCCCAGTCGAGCACTGCTTCAACCTTTTCAGGATTCACTGATACTCCATCTTTTGATATGATGTGCCTTAGGAAGGCAGTCTGCTTAAGCTAGAATCCACATTTACTCAACTTTGCATATAGCTTCTTTCTTCTGAGAACCTGCAAAACCTGGGTTAGATGGTGAGCATGTTCCTCTCTGCTTTTTGAGTAGACCAGGATGTCATCGATGAACACAATAATGAATTGATTTAAGAATTGTTTGAAGACCCTATTCATCAGATCCATGAAGATGGCTGGGGCATTGGTTAGCCCAAATGACATGACCAGGAACTCATAGTATCCGTACCTGGTTCGAAAAGCCGTCTTTGGGATGTCTACTGTCCTTATTTTCACTTGATGGTAGCCTGATTGTAGGTCTATTTTGGAGAAGACCTGCGCACCCTACAACTGATCGAAGATATCATCAATCCTGGCAAGGGGATACTTGTTCTTGATTGTGATCCTGTTCAATCCTCTGTAATCAATACATAGTCTCAATGTTCCATCTCCTTCCTGGCAAAAGTGACTCTAGCACCCTAAGGGGACACACTATGTATGATAAAACCATTGTCTTGCAATTCAGTGATCTGTTTCCTCAGCTCCTCCATCTCAACGCGGCTCATGCGGTAAGGAGCAACTAAAATAGGCTGGGTGCCTGGCTGCAGATCTATGGTGAACTCGACTTCCCTGTCCACTGGCAGTCCAGGTAGTTCATCCGGAAACACATCTGGGAAGTCTCGGGCTATCGGAATCTCTTGAATACAATTCTCTTCCTTGGGTCTGCCTAGTTAGAGAAAATAGTAAGGTTAAGGTACTCGACAAATAAGAAAACTTACCATCAAGGAATAAATACTAAATGATTTTATTAATTTATAAATGGCTCCTCATTAAGAGGATTAAATACAACCTTCTTGCTAAAGCAATCTATGGTGGCGTAATACGTCACTAGCCAATCCATCCCTAAGATTACATCAAAGTCCCCCGTGCCTAATTCTATTAGGTCTACACTCAGTTTCCTATTTGCTATCTCTACGGCACAAACCCTATAGACAACTTCTCCCAATAGTGTTGCACTCCCAACAGTAGACACAAATAATATTGAATCAAGTTTATAAGGTAATACATTAAATTTGGATGCAAAAATAGGTGAAACAAATGAATGCGATGCACCAGTATCAAACAAAACATGAGCAAGATGGTTACAGATAGTGTACATACCCTGTACCACGTCCGGGTCGGCATCCGCATCCTGCTGGGTGAGGTTGTAAGCCCTGCCCTGGATAGGAGGTCTTCCTTGACTCTGGTTCTTTGGGCACTCTCTCGCACAGTATTGGGCACTACCACATATGTGACATGTGTTGTTGAGGCAGTAGCATGGTAAATCCCTGTGATCCTTGCCGCAATGCTGACAGATCTTACCACGTCCTACCACTGGAGCCTGAGGGGGAGCCTAGATCACCAGTCTGGGCCTCTTGTTTTGTTGGACAGGCGCAGTAGGTGCTGGTCTGCGGGGTGGAGCTGAGGGTCTATGGTTCCCTGCTGACTGAGGGAGGGTGTGGAGGCTCCTCTCCACTAACTGTGCCTTGGCTAGAACGACCGAGTATGTGCTGAGCTCCAGTACAAACAGATGCTGCTTGATATCTGGGCGGAGGCCCCATTGGAACCTCCTAGCCTTCTTGCCCTCATCCATCAATGTCTTAGGGAAGAATCGACCTAACTCCAGGAATTTACGAGCATATTCTGACACCGTCATGTTCCCCTAGACCAACTGGACAAACTCCATCTCCTTCAGATGTCGGATGTGCTCTGGGAGGTACTCTGCATGAAAGGCTGCTAAGAACTGTTCCCAAGTAACTGGAACAGGCAGGGTGGTCTGCTTGAGTTCCCACCAGCATGTAGGTAGCATGGGTGACCCTCTGTTCGGGAGTCACTCCTAGGGTCTTGAATGCCTTTTTCGTCTCCACCAACCAGTACTGGGCATCTTCAAAAGAGGATTCCCCTACAAAACTAGATGGGTTCAGTCTCCTGTACCTCTCTATGTAGCCTGGGTCAATCATGGAAGGAGCTGGGTCCCGCAGAAGAGTTCCCACCAGCGGTCTGCTTCTCCCACTAGTATGTAGGTAGCATGGGTGACCCTCTATTCGGGAGTCACTCCTAGGGTCTTGAAGGCCTTTTTTGTCTCCACCAACCAGTATTGGGCATCTTCAAAAGAGGATTCCCCTACAAAACTAGATGGGTTCAGTCTCTTGTACCTCTCTACGTAGCCTGGGTCAATCATGGAAGGAGCTGGATCCCGCAGAAGAGGGACTGGGCCAAGTTGAGGATAGACTGGGGGGCCCTGTGGTGGTATTTGCTGATATGGTGGGGGCACTGGATTATACAGTGGCGGTGCCAGGCAGTACTGTGGCTGGGGCACCAGATTATACTGCGGCGGTGGCACCGGATGGTACTATAGAGGAGCAGGCTCGTACCGGGGTGGCTCGGGATCCTCTTGCTACAGTGGTGGCTCAACTTGTGGCAGCGGGGGAGGGTCAGGTAGCTCCCTTCTTTCCTTTTGACCCTACTGGGCAGCAATGAGTCTCTCTAGCATCTCAAATATCTTGTCAACGTCTTCCCGAAGTGAACCATCCTGGGCTGCTCGGTTTAGTGGGGGTCTTCCTCTTCTCATCTCTCTGTACCTGCATTTCATAAGGAAGGGTTGAGTAATGATTCATTGGTTTGGTGTTTCTCTAAGTATCATTGTGTAAGGGACGAGTATGAGGAATGCGACTTTGATACCAACTGTAACGACCCCGAAAATTCAAAAGAAAATGCATATAATAATCTGAGTACGGAAGCGAAATAAAAGATTTAGGTTAATATCCCTTACACAATAATTTAAAAGTACTAAACAATATCAAAGAATAAGTCATCTGAAGGAAATACTAGAAATGAAAGAAGTATAAAGAAAACTATAAGACATCTAGCATCTACTTGCCGTCTTCTTGTGGATCGGGCTTGGGAACCAGGTCCTCCTGATCTGAAATGGTTAAATAAGGAATGAGCTACACAGAAGCAAAGGTTGGTAGAAAATTAAAACAACCAATGGAACAATAGATTTAAACAAATTCATTTATCAATAATCAAACCATTTACCGTCCACTTACCGCAGTGAGATTTATAAAAACAACCTATGGAAACAATAACATTATAAATATCATGAATTCATATATAATCTATAACGTAGCACATATCATACTTTTATATTCAACTTGTCAAACAACAATTGCCCCTTTTTATCAGCTTACTAGAAATATGTTCGGTTCGGGCTCCATTAGCAACCGTAATTACTTATGCATATCTACTTAATTTGTACAAAATATAGTATTATCATTTATTCAGACTTCAATTCCATGATAGGAAATAGGGTGAGGGGTCCTGACCTGATCTGATGCCGAAAACTAGATTTTCACTACGCCTACGGGCGGTCCCTGGGTTCCCTGAATTTTTTCTCCGGAAACTGAAACGCGCTTATGGTACCTACACATGTCCCAAATAACCCAAAAATCATACCCAGGGCCTACTCGGCCAATTTCAGAATTTCGGTACGGCAGCTCCGCTGTGCTCCAGCGACAGCACTGCCGCGAGCGGCGGTGATCCACCTCGGGTTGGTTGTTTTCGACTGTTTTCAGCCAAATTCAGCCAAACTTGCATCGGTTCCTGTGAGAAAACACACTTAGGGCCCTCGGTGGGTCGAAAAAATACATAAAACTGAAACTTACCGACGGTGGGGTTTTCCGGTGCGGCGGCTCCTCTGGCTCACGTCGCGTTTGGGTGTTTTGCTCCGGTCAACCTGTAGAGGAGGAAATGGTGATCACAAAGGTGGAAAAATCACGTCGAACGGGAATCTGGAAGGGCCTCATCGGAGGCAAAAATTGAGACACCCCGAGGCGGCGCTGCTGGGCTTCAACAGCGTTTTTCGGCCAATTGGCCGGTGCTTTTGCTCTGATTTGGCCATAGGTTGGTTTAGAATTGAATTCTAAGCAAAAGGTAGAATTTTTACCTCGTTTGGTGGTGGGAAATTGCTCCGGTATAGCGGCGGGTGTCGGCGGTCGGCTCCCCGACGGCTGGGCTATCTTCTCCGGCGAGGGGCTCTAGCAGCTAGGGTTAGGGTTTGGGTGCGGATGAGATTATTTATAACCATCTGTTTTTGATCTGAGCCGTCCATCACATTTAATCTGGACCGTCCGATCGCAAATAAATAGGAAATAAATCTGGACCATTCATCGCGATTCAATCTGGGCTGTCCGTGCGTGATTCAATCTGGGCCGTCCGTGCACGATGCAATCTGAGCCGTCCATGGGTATTTATTATCTGGGCCATCCGTGTGCGCGGGAACAGATCTCAGCCGTTCGATCGCGCGCACACGGATCGCCCATATGACTCCCTTTGGCGTGGCCTCCCGCGTCAGCGTCTCTGCCACGCGGCGCATCCTAGTTGGCCGGGGCTACTGACCGGGCAGCTGACGTGGTGCAATTTTTTTAAATTGCGTTTTGACCCCCGATTTTTAATTTTTCTTTCAAAAATACCCCAAGAACCCAAATTTTCACCCCTTTTTTTTAAATTATTTTCAATTAAATCCCTAAATAATTTTTACTCCTTTTTATTATTATTATTATTATTTTCATTAAAATAAATTAAACTAAATTAAATTCAATATATTATTATATAAAAAATAATTATATTCATATAATAATTACAATAATAAAAAATAAAATAAAAAGAAGGGGTTGGGGTGTTACATGGGGTCCCTGTCAGGCATCACTATCATTTGGACTCCATGCAATCTGACTATTTCCCGAATATATATTCTTGCTAACTTGTCCAAAGGATCAGTCATCCTGATGGCCAAAAAGTGGAAAGACTTGGTAAGCCGGTCGACAATTACCCAGATTGCATCATGTCCTAAGCGTGCCTTAGGTAACCCTGTCACGAAGTCCATGGTGATATGTTCCCACTTCCACTCTAGGATCAGGAATGGCTGAAGTAACCCGCCTGGGTGCTGATGCTCTGCCTTGACCTGCTGACATACCAAACATTTAGACACAAAGTCAGCTATGTCTCTTTTCATCTCGTTCTACCAAAACCAGGGTCACATACTTCGGTACATTTTAGTGCTTCCGGGATGCATGACAAATTTTGAGATATGGGCCTTTGTAACGACTTTGAAAATTTAAAAAGAAATACATATAATAATTTGAATGCGGAATCGAAATAAAGGTTAAGGTTAACATCCCTTACACGATAACTCCAAAGTACTAACAAACATCACGAAACAAATTCTCTGAAAGAAATACGAAAAATAGAAAAAATAAAGGAAACTATAAAGTATCTAGCATATACTCGTAGCCTTCTTGGGGATCGGACTCGGGAACCGGGTCCTCCTGATCTGAAATAGTTAAATAAGTACATCACACTATATCACTGTCACAGAAGTAAAAGTTGATAGAAAATCAAAACAATCAATAGAGCAGTCGATTTAAATAGATTCGTTTATCATAAATAAAATCATTTACAACTCACTTACCACTGTGGAATTTATGGAAATAATTTATAGAAGCAATAATATCATACGGATCACAATTTCATGCAAAATCAGTAATATAGAACATATCATAAATTTATATTCATTAACAATAATAATCATCACCGTTTCTCGTTTCATCAGCCTACTAGTATCCATAGGGATCCATAGGTGTGTCTCCACTACACGTGAACTATTTTCCTTAACAAACTTAATTCCAGAGCCGTCCCCATACCCCGTCCGGTATGAGGGTGAAGCGGGACGTCCCCATACCCCGTTCGGTATGAGTGTCAAATGACCAAGTCTCCATACCCCGTCCGGTATGAGACAACGTTCACGTAGGGTTCCCTATGAACCCGGTCTGTCCACCATTTCTTAGGATATCTAGTGAGGCTGTCATCTTATCCATTTATCAGATCGTATCCCATTCCTATTTGTCCTTAGTCTCCGTCACCAAATTAAACATAAATACATAAACAAGCAACGTGCATCCAACAATACAATCATATCTTAGATTCTCAAAATTAAATAGTAGTAAAGTAAGATAATAGTACATGCATTTAAACCATACAATATATAAACCATATATCATTATGCTTTTAGACTGTACAATAAATCAACAGTAATCGACAAAAAATAATTTCTGATTTGGGCTCCATTAGCAATTTGTAATTAATCAAGCACATCCATTTAATTTGTAAAAAGGACCGTATTATTATTTATTTGAACTTTAATTCCATGATAGGAAATAGGGTGAGGGGTCCTTACTTGATTTGACGTCGAAAACTAGATGGTTACTGTGCCTACGGGCGGTTCCTGGGTTCCCTGAATTTTCTTTCAGGAACTGAAACATGCTTACGGTACCTACAAGTGTCCCAAATAAACCCAAAAATTAGATCCAGGGCCTACTCGACCAATTTCAGAATTCCGGCGCGGTGGCTCCGGCAACGGCGGCGGCGATCTGCATCGGGTTAGCTATTTTCGGCCGCTTTTGGCCGAATTCAGCCAAACTTGTACCAATTCCTACGAGAAAACACACTTAGGCCCTCGGTGGATCGAAAAAATGCAGAAAACCAAAAGTCACCGGCGGTGGGGCTCTCCGGTGCGACGGCTCCTTCGGCTCATATTGCGGTTGGGTGTTTTGTTTCGGTCAACCTGTAGAAAAGGAAACGGTGGTCACAACGGTGGAAAAATCACATAGAACGGGAATCGGGAAGGGCCTCATCGGAGGCATTTTTTGAAACACCCCGTGGTGGCACCGCCGAGCTTTGGCGGCATTTTTCGGCCAATTGGCCAGATCTTTCACTCCAATTTGGCCATGGATGGGCTTAAATTTGAATTTCGTGCAAGAGGGGAAATTTTTACCTCGTTTGACGGTCGAAAATTGTTCCGGTATGGCGGCGGGTGGTGGCAGTCGGCTTCCCGGCGGCTTGGCTGTCTTCTACGATGAGGGGCTCTAGCGGCTAGGGTTTGGGTTTGGGTGCGGATGGGGTTATTTATACCCATCCGCTTTTGATATGGACCGTCCATTATTTTTAATCTGGACCGTCCGATCACGATTAAATAGAGAATGAATCTGGACCGTCCGTGCGTGATTTAATCTGGGCCGTTCATGCATGATGCAATTTGGGCCATCTGTGCACATTTTCGATCTGGGCCATCCGTGCGTGCAGGAACAGATCTCAGCCATTCGATCGCGCGCACACGAATCACCCACGTGGCTTCCCGCGTCAGTGCCTCTGCCACCTGGCACGTCTTTATTGATCGGGGCTGCTGATCGGGCAGCTGAGTGGTGTAACTTTTTTAAATTGCATTTTGACTCCCGGTTTCTGATTTTTCTTTCAAAAATACCCCCACAACCCAAATTTTCACCCCTTTTCCCCAAAATTATTTTTAATTAAATCCCTAACTAATTTTTTTTACCCTTATTATTATTATTAAATCAAATTAAAATAAAATAGATTAAATTAAAATCATATAAATAATAATTATATTTATATATAAAAAATAATAATTAAATAAAAATAAAAATAATTAAATATTGGGTGTTACAGCCTCTGTCATGATGTCTCTCTTTAACTCACTGTTACCTAGAACACATACCCTGTCCTGGAATCGGAGCAACCCATCAGCGGAGACTCGAAATTTTGAGCTAACTCCCTGTTCTGCATATTTCTTGAGGGCTACTAGGGCGGGATCAGCTAACTGAGTTTTCCTTATTCTCTGGATTAACTCAGGCTGAACGGTCAGATGACCCAAACATGTGACTCTCGTAAAGTCCTGAAGCCGAACCTTTTGTGTGGCCCCAATCTGCATGCATTCTGAAACCATCAAATGGGCTAATATACCTGTACTTTTTCTGCTGAGTGCATCGGCTACCATGTTGCCTTTTACCCGGATGATACAGGATGTCACAATCATAGTCCTTAAGAAGTTCTATCCACCTTCTCTAATGCATGTTAAGATTATTTTTAGTGAATATATGTTTCAAACTCTTGTGATCGGTATAGATATGAAAAGTCTCTTCATATAAATAATGGCGCCAAGTCTTCAAGGCGTGTATGATTGCGGCAAGCTCTAAGTCATGGGTGGGATAATTTTTCTCATGACTCTTTAACTATCTAGACCCATAGGCTATAACCTTTCCATGCTGCATTAAAATACAACCCAAGCCTAGATAGTTGGAATCACTATAAACTGTATATCCCCCCGATCCACTTGGTAAGGCCAACATAGGTACAGTAGTCAGCCGCTTCTTTAGTTCTGAAAAACTTCTTTCACAATCCTCATTCCACTCAAACTTGACATTCTTCTTTATGAGCTGGGTCAATGGAGCAGCTAGAATGGAAAATCCTTCAACAAACCTGCGGTAATAGCCCGCCATTCCCAGAAAGCTACGGATCTCTTGAACTGATGTCAATTTCTTCCAGCCGAGCACCGCTTCAACCTTTTTAGTGTTTACTGATACTCCATCCTTTGATATGATGTGTCCCAGGAAGGTGGTCTGCTCAAGCCAAATCCACACTTACTCAACTTTGCATACAGTTTCTTTTTTCTGAGAACTTGCAAAACTTGAGCTAAATAGTGAACATGTTCCTCTCTACTTTTGTAATAAAGCAGGATGTCATTGATGAACACGATAACAAATTGATCTAAGAATTTCTGAAGATCCTGTTCATCAGATCCATGAAGATGACTGAGGCGTTGGTTAGCCCAAATGGTATGAACAGGAACTCATAGTGTCTGTACCTGGTTCGAAAAGCTGTCTTGGGGATGTCTTCTATTCTGATTTGCACCTGATGGTAACCTGAACATAGGTCTATTTTAGAGAAGACCTGTGCACCCTTAAACTGATCGAAGAGGTCATCAATTCTGAGAATGGGATACTTTTTCTTGATTGTGAATCTATTCAATCCTCTGTAATCAATACATAGCCTCAACGTTCCATCTCTATTTTTGGCAAAAGTGACTCCGGTACCCCTAGGGGACACACTATGTCTGATAAAATCACTGTCCTATAATTCAGTGATCTGTTTTCTTAGTTTCTCTATTTCGACGCGGCTCATGCGGTAAAGAGCAACCAAAATAGGCTGGGTGCCTGGCTGTAGGTCTATGGTGAATTCGACTTCCCTCTCTACTAGCAGTCCGGGTAGTTCATCCGGAAACACATCTAGGAAGTCTCGGACTACCAGAATCTCTTGAATACAATTCTCTTTCTTGGGTTTGCCCTGTACCACGTTCGGGTTGGCTTTAGCATCCTGCTGGGTGAGATTGTAAGCCTTGCCCTGGATAGGAGGTCTGCCCTGATTCTGGTTCCTTAGACACTCCCTTGCATAATATTGGGCACTACCACATATGCGACATGTGTTGTTAAGGCGGTAGCAGGGTCGGTTCCCGTGATCCCTACCGTAATGCTGACCGATCTTACCACGTCCTGCCACTGAAGCCTGAGGGGGAGCCTGGATCACTGGCCTGGGCCTCTTATTCTGTTGGACTAACACAGTAAGTGCTGGCCTGCGGAGTGGAGCTGAGGGTCTGAGGTTCCCTACTACCTGAGGGAGGGTGTGGAAGCTCCTTTCCACCAGCTGTGCCTTGGCCAGAACAGCCGAATAAGTCCTGAGCTCCAGCACGAACAAATGTTGCCTGATCTCTAGGTTGAGGCCCCACTGGAATCTCCTATCCTTCCTGCCCTCATCCAACAACATCTCAGGGGTGTATCGACCCAACTTTAGGAGCTTACGAGCATATTCTGACACAGTCATGTTCTCCTAGACCAACTGGACGAACTCCATCTCCTTCAGATGTCGGAGGTGCTCTAGGAGGTACTTTGCATGAAAGGCTGTTAGAAACTATTCCCAAGTAACTGGAACAGGCAGAGTGGTCTGTTTGGGTTCCCACAAGCGGTCTGCTTCTCCCACTAGCATGTAGATAGCAAGGGTGACCTTCTGCTCAAAAGTCACCCCTAGGGTCTTGAAGGCCTTCTCTGTCTCTGCCAATCAGTATTCGGCATCTTCAAAAGAGGATCCCTTGCAAAAGTAGATGGATTTAGTCTCTTGTACTTCTCTATGTAACCTGGGTCAATCGTGGGAGGAACTAGGTCCCATGGAAGAGGGACTAGGCTAGGTTGATTGTAGATTGGGGGGCCCTATGGTGGTATTTGCTGATAAGGTGGGGGCACCAGATTGTACTGTGGCGGTGTCGAGTGGTACTGTGGCTGGGGCACTAGATCGTACTGCGGTGGTGCTGGGTGGTACTGTGGAGGAGCAGGGTCGTACCAGTCGACATTGTGGATCGAAAGAGCATATTACTCTGCAACCGAAAAATTTTCTTTGTAAAGGTCGTATGGCAGAACCACACACCGAGGGAGGCTACATGGAAGTTAGAATCAGACTTTAGAGCGCAATATCCCCAACTGTTCGATTGAGAGTGAGAGACAAATTTGAGGGATCAAATTTCTTTTAAGGGAGGGAGAGTTGTAACACCAATAATTTCTTTTATTTTTATTTTTATTTTTTATATAGTTATTTATTAATTTATTTTAATTTATTTTAGTTTAATGAAAAAATGGGTAAAAATTGTTAATGATTAAATTGAAAATAATTTTAGAAAAAATGGGTGAAAATTTAGGTTTTGGAAGTATTTTTTAAAGAAAAATCAGAAATTGGGGGTCAAAACGCAATTTTAAAAAATTACGCCATGTCAGATGCTTGGTCAGTAGCCCCAACTAACCAGGACACGCTAGGTGGCAAAGGTGCTGATGCGGGGGGAGGGGGGGGAGCCACGTGGGCAATCCGCGTGTGCGCGATTAAACGGCTGAGGTCCCTTCCCACGCGCACAGACGGCCCAGATTGGAAGCGCGCACGAACGGTCCAGATTGAATCGCGCACGGACAACCCAGATTGAATCGCGATGAACGGTCCAGATTCACTCCCTATTTAATCGCGATAAGACAGTTCAGATCAAAAGCGATGGACGGCCCAGATCAAAAGCGGATGGGTATAAATAACTCATCCGCACCCAAACTCTAACCCTAGCCACCAGAACCTCTCGCCGGAGAAGACAGCCCAACTGCCGGGGAGCCGACCGCCACCATCGCCGCTGCACCAGAGCAATTTCTAACTGCCAAACGAGGTAAAAAATTTCACCCTTTTCTCTGAATTTAATTTTAAACACACTCATGATCAAATCGGAACAAAAGGACTGGCTGATTGGTCGAAAAATGCTGGCAAAGCCCGGCAGAGCTGCCACATGGTATTTCAAAAAATGCCTCCGATGAAGCCCTTCCCGATTTCCGTTAGATGTGATTTTTCCACCATTGTGATCACCGTTTCTTTCTCTACAGGTTGACTGGAGCAAAACACCTAACTACAACGTGAGCCAGAGGAGCCGCCGCACCGGAGAGCCTCGCCGCGAGTGGGTTTCAATTTTCTATGTTTTTCGGCCAATTGAGGGCCCTAAGTGTGTTTTATCGCCGAAACTGATGCAAATTTGGCTGAATTCGGCCGAAAACAGCCAACCCGAGGCGGAGCGCCGCTACAAGCGTCGGCGCCGTCGCCGGAGCACGGCGGAGCTGCTGTCTGGATTTTTGAAATTGGTCGAGTAGGCTCTGGGACTGATTTTTGGGTTTATTTGGGATATTTATAGGTACCGTAAGCGTGTTTCAGTTTCTGAAAAAAAATTCAGAAAACTTAGAGACCGCCCATAGGCGCAGTAAACCATTTAGTTTTTCGGCGTCAAATCAAGTAAAGATCTCTAACCTATTTTCTATCATGGAATTGAAGTTTGAATAAATAATAATATGGTATTTTGTACAAATTAAATAGATGTGCATAATTAATTTCAGATTGCTAATGGAGTCCGAACCAGACATTATTCTCTGTTAATTTCTGTTGATTGATTTTGCAGTCTAAAAGCATGATGGTTTCTGATTTGTCTATTTTATAGTTTAAATGCATGTATTATTACCTTACTTGACCACTATTTGATTTTGGGATCTAAGATATGATTGCATTACTGGATGCATGTTTATTTGTTTATGTAATTATGTTTGATTTGGTAATGGAGACTAAGAAAAAATAAGAAAGGGGTGTGATCTAATAAACAAATAAGATGACAGCCTCACTAGATATCTTGGGAGATGGTGGACGGACCAGATTCATAGGGAACCCTACCGTGAACGTTGTCTAATACCGGACGAAGTATAGAGACTAGGTCATTTGGCGCTCATACTGAATGAGGTATGGGGACGACCCGCTTCACCCTCATACTGGACGGGGTATTGAGGTTTAATGTCTTGGTACTCATACCGGACGGGGTATGGGGACAGCTTTGTAATTAAGATTGTTAAGAAAAATGGTTCACGTGTAGCAGGGACACCCCTATGGATCCCCATAGATACTAGTGGGTTGGTGAAACGAGAAACGATTATTATTTAGTTATTGTTAATGAATATGAATTTATGATATATTCTATGTTACTGATTGTGCATGAAGTTATGATCTGTATGATGTTATTATCTTTATGAGTTGTTTTCATAAATTCCACAATGGTAAGTGAAGGGTAAATGGTTTTATTTCTAATAAATGTATTGGTTTAAAAAATAGTGCTCCATTAGTTGTTTTAATTTTCTAGGAACCTTTGCTTATGTGCTGGTAATATAGTGTGATATCCTTGCTGGACTAGTATAGCTCACCCCTTATTTAACCATTTCAAATCAAGAGGACCTGATTCTTGAGCCTGATCCGCAAGAAGATTGCGAGTAGATGCTAGATACTTTATATTTTCCTTTACTTTTCTCATTTCTCGTGTTTCTTTTAGAGATTTCATTCTGTGATGTTTGTTTAGTACTTTTAAGTTATTGTGTAAGGGATGTAAACCTTAACCTTTTATTTCGCTTCCACATTTAAATTATTATATATTTTTTTTTGGATTTCCGGGGTCGTTACAATATATGTATATATGTATTTATATATTAATTATATATAAATACATGTATATAACATATTTAGATATATATTTCATCATATATATGTATTTATGTTTTTACTTATACATGTATATAATATTTTAATAATATATATGTATATAATATATTTAATTGTTTATCTATATTTAACATTATATATATTTTTAATCTTTTCTCTTTTTATTTTTATTTATTACAACTATATATAATAAAGCATAGGCAAACTAAGAAATTTACTCAAATATACGACTATATAATCTAATCAATACAAACAAAAACAATTGTCACTATCAAATATTAATAGATCATCATCCAAATATGGTTAGTTGTGAACATTAATGAACCTTGCACATACCCGACCGTACCTAACATTAATGAACCCTTATACAAGTCATCCAATCAGCGCGTGACTCGCACATCTAATTGAGTCATCGTTTTTCACATCTACCATTTGACAAGGATAGTGGAGCTAAAGTGACCGATCAATAGTGAAATAGAAATATTAAAACCACAAGCAAATATATATAAAACAAAATTCAAAATTAACCTTAGTTTTTAGCATTTCTATCAGTGAAGATGTGCCAAAAAAAATATGAAAATACAAAACTAGATAGATATGTAACAAATCTACTCAAAAAAGCTCCAATCTTTCTTTAAATACTCCTGTTTAACCTATATAGATTTAAATTTGGTTGGAATCATAAAATCTAATTTTTCTTTTAGCATATATTGTAAGGACCCGAAATTTAATTAAATAGTAATATTGAATTAATAAAGTATTAGCGGAACAACTAAAAATTTAGGGTTTACATTCATTACACAGTTTAATCAAAATGCCCAATAGGGATACAAGAATGTCCCTTGAAGGAAATTAAAATAGCAGAAAAAAAAATGCAACTAGAACCTATAGAGTCAACCTCCACAATGCAACTGGTGAAAAACGGGAGGCAATCTTTAACAACTAATTTTTTTATTGTTCAGAATTCGAATCTTGGATGTCCTGATCTGAAATGGTTAAATAAGGGGAATGAGTTACACTACCTCAGTAAGAATGTCAACACTTTAAAACCAATACGAAAAATTAAAGATTGGTAAAAATTACAAAATAACCAATTGAGTATTTCCCTTTTAGATAAATTCATTTAATTTCAAAAAATGTTAGTTTCATACTCACCTTTCAGGTTTCTAGATACGATAATAATCTGTTAGACATACTAAGAAACCAATAATAATTAAATCTTGCCTTTTTACTTACTGATGTCTTTGGGGGTCCATAGAGGTTCCCACTGCACGTGAATCTAATATCCAATCTATTAATTAACCGGTCGTCTCTATACCCCATCCGTTAATGGGCACCAAACGTACCACCGCCTCAATACTTCGTCTAGTATTAGGTTGAATAAATACTTCCCAACTCCTTCTGATATAAGATTTCTCAGTCCCGTTCGAATGAAGTAACGTCTGCAGTAGGGTTGCCCTATGCACCGGTCCATACACCCTTTCTTGACACCAGGTAAGCCTTCTACATACATACCCTTATCATCAACCATCCATCCATTATATACAACGATCTTATTTCATAATTTCAGGATAATAGAACGCAGTTAAGTAGACAATA
This sequence comes from Carica papaya, assembly GCF_054855325.1. Taxonomy (NCBI): domain Eukaryota; kingdom Viridiplantae; phylum Streptophyta; class Magnoliopsida; order Brassicales; family Caricaceae; genus Carica; species Carica papaya. The sequence goes on along the minus strand of NC_142309.1, from coordinate 9,921,354 downwards.
TAATTTGATACGAAGAAAAGTAGTTAGAACATTTATTTTCAACCAGTCAACTGATAAGGATAAAACGGATAGATAAACTAATAAATGAGAAAGCAATTAAAATCAATAAATCAAAGCACACGATGTAACAGTAAACAGTTTAGGCAGTATAAGAATAAATAGACAACATAGATAAACTATACACTGACTAATTACCGGCTCCATCAATGACCTATATTTAATTAATAAAAGGTTGCTAAATTCACAAATTTCACCATTTAATTATTATTTAAACTTTAACGTAATGAGAGAAAAAATGAGGGATTCTTACTCCGAGTCAGTGCCGCATTTTCACTGCACTTCTTGGAGGTTCTCAGATTTCTTGAGTTTTTTCTATAAAAAGAAAAAAAACATGTGTCACATATCTCGAAATATCTAAAAAGGCCAAAAATAAGGTTTTTAAATTTTTCAGGCCGGTTTAGGGTTCTAGCATGGTGGCACCGCCATGTTCTGGCACTTACGGCGGTGCTTCCTCTCGGTCTAACCAGTTTCGACCGATCTTGAACAAAAACCTGTAAAACCCAAGGTTAGGTAGCCTCTATTAGCTGAGAAAAAAAACTGAAGCATTACTGGCGGGGTAGTTTTTCGATACGGTGGCTTTGTCGTTCCTTTCTTGTGACCGAGGATTTTCTTCTATCTTCCTGCACCAGAAAGGAGTAAGGAATACAATGGTAAAAAAATAAAAGGAAACGGGAAGGAAATTCGAGCTCATTAGAGGAATTTTGAGTCGCGGGTGCGGTGGCTCAGCCAAGCTCCACTGGTTTCTAGCTTCCTTTTTGGCTTTTTGGTGCCGATATGGGTGTGGGGAGACTTAGAACTGAATTTTGAAGTGAAAGGGGGAAAAAACCCACCTCCCTAGGTTCGATGAGGGTCTCCGGTACGGCGACGGCGGCAGCCAATCTTCTTCTTCGCTTCTAGCTGCCCCTCTTCTTCTTCTTTGATTCACTCTTGGCGGCTAGGGTTAGAGTTTCTTATGAAAGAGGAGTTTAAATACACATCTTCATTAAATCTAGGCAGTCTGTCCGAGGAAACGTGACCCATTTTTGATCGTTCGATCAATCCTATTTGGATAATGAATATGGACTGCACGATCAGATGAAATTAGGACTGATCGATCGTGTTTGAAGGAAAAACAAATCTGGGCAATCCATGTGCGCGGGAGTAGATCTAGATCGTCAAATTAGTTAGCACGCGGATTGCCCACATGGCTTCTCGTGTGGATGCGTGTCTGTGTGTTTGGCACGTGGCGCACGGTGATTGGTCGCGCTGCTAACATGGCAGTCTTACATGGCCCATTTTTCGTTATTTGCATTTTTATCTCAGGTTTTCAGTTTTCTTTTCAAATAGGTCATTTCTTATTTCTAATTTGACCATAACTTTTGAAAATTATTTTCAAATACATCCAAAACATAATTTTCTTCAAAATGTCAAATAAAAATTAAAAATTAAAGTTTCTAAATTTATTCATTAAAATAAATTGATTATCCTAGGCCTAAATTCTGGGCCTGGGTGTTACATATATGATATGAGATTAGCGAGTCAGAATATCAATAAGCCTCAAAAGTTTGAGCTCATAATGGAACTTTTCAATTCACACATCTAATTCTTATCATTCTCGCTATTACAAAAATTATCTTCCTCCTTAACTCTTCCATTTCTTTCTCTTTCTCTATCTCTATCGCTCTCACATGCTAAAATATAAATTTCCTACTTGTGCTTTTTTTTTTCATTTGGTCTATCTCTTATTTTGCATTAATTTAATCATTTTATTTTTTTTTAAAATTCAATTTAATTTTTGTTCATAATTAATTTTTAATACTCTTACTTTTTGACAACAATTGAAAATTTTATTAATATATGATAACTTTTGATTGATAAATTACAAACATTAAAAATCAGGTGAGTCAAAAAATTACATGTGGAATAAAATTGAGGTAGAAATATCTTTTCGAAATCATACATTTTTATTTTGTTAGAAAAATTAATCCCTAAAGCATGTACAATCACACCGAAGTAAAAGTAGAAAGAAAAGAACACAAAAATTTTACACGGTTCAGCAGTGTGCCTACATCCACAAGCAAGACCGGTAAAAAAGTTTTCTACTATATAATATAAGAGTACATTGCCAATAGATTAACAAACTTATTTATAGAGAGACTAACAGAGTTTTTCGCAAAGAAAAACTCTTTAAGATATACATCAAATATTCTCCAGGATAAATATAAAGAAAACCCGCATAAATTATCTCATAGAATATAAATAAATATCACCACATTCAAGCCACATCAATAAATCTTCCCCTTAGCTTGAATTTCCTCTATTATCAAAGCAACTAACCATCTTGTTGCACCATCTTGCCAACATACCCCTATTAGGGCACTAATGAGTATCACATACTCCAACTAAGTCTAGGTTACACCTAAACTTGCTAACTGATCCCTGAATAAAGTAACGTCTACCATCAAGTTCTTCACACATAACACTAATCATCTTATGTACATCTGAACTCTTCGGTTTTTGCAAATCAATTGGTTCTATAACTGACAAGTTATATGCAACTAGATTATCATACTTCTATAGTCGTCTAATATATATTCTCTCCCTACTTGTTGCAATAATATATGGTTATTGTTGATTAGGTGCACTATCACTTTCTTGATTAAGATCTTGCACTTCATTCCCTAGACCATTGAACTGAACTTCTAACTCTGTTTGTTCTCTGACACCATGATCTAGTTCTATTATTGTTTTCTTATTTTGACTGCCTAGTGAAGCAGATTCATTAAATGTCATATTTCTATTGATAATTAACCCTAAAGACTTGAGATCATTACACTGCAACCTGTAGCCTTTTACTCTAGATGTATACCCCAAAAATATGCACTTCTTTGCCCTCGACTCAAACTTACCATCCTTAATATGATGCATTTTCTTTGGATTTCATAAAATACACTCATATCTTCCTAAAATAATCATCAATAAATATCATAAAATATCTAGCACCACTCTTAGAGGAACTCTATATGAACCCTATAAGTTAGAATGACATAATCCAACTTACCTATGGTATTGTGCATTACCTTTTTGTTGAATTTTACTCTAGTTTGCTTCCCAAACACACAGTGTTCATAGAAACCCAAAGATCATGTTCAACAAACTCTACTTGCTCAAAATCAATAATCCATTATCATACATATGACCCAAACGTAGATGTCACAACTAATTCTGATTATTGCTCCCTGATGCTACAGTAGCTTCCCCTGAACCTACATTTCTCTAAAGAACACATAATCTATATTCCAAACTACTTTTCATGAGTACCTTAAAGTCTTTACACACTTTAAGAGTATCATTCTCTACATGATATTTATAACCCTGAATCGTTAATATAGAAAGAGAAATAAGATTCCTCTTCATCGGAGGAACATACCAACACTCATTAGTTTTGATGATACCATCAAACATTCTTAATATATTTTTACCAATCGCAACTACAGATAATGAACTGTCATCTCCCATATATACAGTACCACTCATTTGTTTGTAAGTAGTAAACCAATGCTTATGTGGACACATATAGAATGTAGCACCAGAATCAAGAATCCAAGAATTCTTTCTATGATCTAAATTTACACATAGAACTACCCTAACACTATCATCAGAATTATCTTTGTCAACTATATTAGTAGAACTCTTCTGCTCTTTTTTTCTCTTCAATATAGGACAATCTCTTGTAAATTGATCATTCTCTACACATTCAAAATAGTTTCTTTTTCTACCTATAGATTTTAATCTATCCCTTCTATGTGTTTTTCCCTTGCTTATCAAAACTTCCTATTATGTTCTATACTTTGTAAAGTTCTTTTTCAACTCTTTTGATTTTAGTTCATTGCTAATATCTAGTGAAATACGAACTTTCTCACACAGTAGAGTATCAACAAAAGTCACATAAAAGGATGACAATGAACACAAAACAATCAATATCCGATCCTTATTTTTAAACTTAATATCTATGTTATTCAGGTTTATAATTAAAGAATTAAACTCATCAAGATCTTGTTTAATGGGTGTACCTCCATTCATTCTCGAATTGTACAACATTTTTTTTAGATAAAGGCAGTTTATCAGCGATTTTACAGAGTACAACTTTTTCTGTTTCTTCTCCACAGCTGAAGCCGAAATTTCTTCAGTAATTTTTCATAAAAAATCGTCATTTATATTCATAAAAATCTCACATAAGGCTCTATCCTACATATTACCTTTTCCAACGCTCTCGTACCCTCATGATATCTTTCTTCAATTCTCTCCATAAACCTTGTAGAACCAGGGACGATCTCATTGTAATCTTTCACGGACTGAAACTCGCACTATCATTAAACTTCTCTAATTTATACTTTATGGATGTCATCTCCTAGACTATGCACTAAAAACCAAATAGAGAGAAATAACACTATCAAAAAATAAAAAATCATTCATAAAGAGTTACCAATGCAAAGAAAACCACCACACGCAACCACCGGAGCACCACACACACCTCTCTGCACCTCCACTTGCCGTCACACATGTAGTTGCTGGAGTTGTCACACGCTGGTGCCAGTCACTGCTCACCACCACTGGAAAATATCAAAAATACCATATAACCATGCGACTCCTCAGATCTGATACAGATCTCTTGAAACATGTCGAAAAATAGCTAAAAACGTTACAAATTGGGACTCGTACGAATCAACTGCTGCTGTGCTGGTTCGTCTTCTCTGGCAATTCAGGTGACCTTTCTCTGATTTTCGGCCTTCAGCTTACACAGACATCAACGAAAAAGGATTCCACAGCCTCCAATCTAGTTTCACTGATCGGATTTCCTTCTCTCGATGTGATTGCATTCCTTCATGCGAAGAAGAGTTAGTCACCGCTCGGTCCATCTGCTGGAAGGCCGCTGCACGGTGGTTCAACTGTACTTCTGGTCGTGTCGGAGACGTTTTATCTTATGGGAAGCGACCGTCGCCACTGGCGGTTTTGCTTTGAGTGGTAGTCAGGACTGATATGGGTTGTGTGTTTTTTTTTTTGTTTTTTCTCACTAACTTAAGCTTTCTCTCTCTCTCTCTCTCTAAGCTAGTTTTTTTTTTCAAAATCTGAGCTCTGATACCACTTGTTGGAAAAATTAATCATTAAAGCATGCATAATCATATTAAAGTAAAAGTAGAAAAAAAAGAATACAAAAATTTTACGTGATTTGATAGTGTGTTTACATCCATGGGCAAGACCACAAAAAAGTATTCCACTATCTAATTTGAGAGTACATTACCAATATGTTAGCAAACTTATTTGTAGAGAGACTAGTAGAGTTTTTAACAAAAAAAACTCTCTACGATATACATCAAATATTTTTTCATGATAAATACAAAGAAAACCAATATAAATTATCCCAAGAATATAGATAAATATCATCAAAATTCAAAACACATCAATATATATTTTGTGCTTAGACCTATTGAAAATATAATTTTATATTTAACCTATCAAAATATATTTTAATTTTAACTAAAAATACTCTTAATTTTACGTATGTAATTATAAAATATATAATAAATTATAGCAAAACAAGATCCTGTCGGCTAACAAATTACAGAATTACATAATCCTTTAGCTTTAATGCCTCATTTCAGGGCCACTGCTATCCCTTGGTCTAACAAGTTATAGAATCATGTCGACTAAAACATACATTGCCTATCCACTACCATTATTTGATCTAGCAAATTAAAGAATTATCTTGGCTAAAATATACAATGCCTAATCATTGTTATACCCTAACCTAACAAATTACATAATCATATCAGTTGAAATATATATTGCATATCCAAAATTGGTCAAGTGGGCGCTGGGACTAATTTTGAGTTTGTTTGAGACATTTGTAGGTACTATTAATGCATTTTAATTCTCGAAAAAAAATTCAGAAAAATCAGGAATCACCTATAAGCGCAGTCGAACAGCTTAACTTTTTAGATATCAAATCGAGTAAGGATCCCTCACCCTATCCCCTATTATAGAATTGAAGTCTAATTAACAATAAATACGGTATTTTATACAATTAAAAAAATGTGCATAATTAATTATAGGTTGCTAATGGAACTAGAACAAAAAATTCTCTACTGTTGCTTTGTTGATTGTTTTAAAGTTTAAATACATGTTAATATCTTATTAATTGATTTTATGTCTTTGAATGCATGTATGGTTTATTCTATATGTTTACTCCTGAATCGAGAAAAATGAAGGTTAAACAGTAAAAAATTGTGTGATGAAATGAATAGATGAAACGGCAGCCTTATTGGATATCCTGAGAGATGGTGGACGGACCGGGTACATAGGGAACTCCACCGTGAACGTTGTCTCATACCCGACGGGGTATGGAGATTTGATAATTTAGTGCTTATACCAGACGGGGTATGAGGATGACTCGTTTAACCCTCATACCAGATGGGGTATTGAAGTTTGGTAAATTGGTACTCATATCGGACGGGGTAGGGGGACAGGCTGTAATTGAGAATGTTAAATGAAAGGGTTCACGTATAGCGTCTCTATGAACCCTCCATGGATACCAGCACGCTGGTAAAAAGAGCGATAGTTATCGTGGATTTATTGATGATGGACATAGATTTATAATGTGTCCTATGATTGCTGACTATACATGGAATCATGATCTGTATAATATTATTGTCTATATAGATTATTTTTATGAATCCCACTACGATAAGTGAATGGTAAATAGTTTTATTTTTAATAAATGTATTGGTTTAAATTAAGTGCTCCATTAGTTGTTTTAATTTTATACAAACATTTACTTCTGTATCGGTGATATAGTGTGATATCCTTACTGAGATAGATGCTAGATTTCTTTATTTAAATATTTCAGATCAAGAGAAACAGGTTCCAGAGCCTGATCCACATAAGGATTGTGAGTAGATGCTAGATTTCTTTATTTTTTGTTCATTTCCTTATTTCTTGTATTTCTTTCAAAATGGTGAATTCCGTAACATTGTTTGGTACTTTAAGTTATTTATGTAAGGAATGTAAATTCTAAATATTTATTACGTTTCTGCACTTTAATTATCTTTCATTTTCTTTGAATATTTTTGGGGTCGTTACAGTTGGTCTATAGCTCAAAGTTCGTCATGCATGCCGAAAGCACTAAGATGTACCAAAGTATGTAACCCCGATTTTGGTAGAACGGGATGAAAAGAAATATAACTGACTTTGTTTCTAAGTATTTGGTATGTCAGCAGGTCAAGGCAGAGCACCAACACCCAGGTGGGCTACTTCAACCATTACCAATCCCGGAGTGGAAGTAGGAACATATCACTATGGACTACATGACAGGATTACCTAAGGCATGCTCAGGACATGATTCCATTTGGGTAATTGTTGACCAGCCCACCAAGTCTTTCCACTTCTTAGCCATCAGGATGACCGATCCCTTGGACAAATTAGTAAGAATATATATCCAGAAAATAGTCAGATTATATGGGGTACCAGTGACAGTAGTGTCCGATAGGGACCCCAGGTTCACTTCTCGATTTTGGTATAGCTTTCAGCAAGTCATGAAAACGAAATTGTCTTTTAGTATTGCATTCCAACCTCATACCGATAGACAGTCAGAAAGGACAATCTGTACACTTGAGGATATGCTCTAAGCTTGTGTCATTGACTTCGGAGGCCATTGGAATGACCATCTACCCCTGATAGAGTTCGCCTACAACAACAGCTACCAAACGAGTATTGGCACGGCTTCGTACAAGGCGTTATATGGGCGACTATGTAGATCAACGATTTGTTGGGAAGAAGTGGGTGATAGAATATTGTTCGGCCCAGATCTGGTAGAGGAGATTACATCCAAAATAGTTAAGATCTGGAAGAATATCCAGATGGCTTAGAACAGGCAGAAGAGTTATGCAGACACCCAGAGGAGGGATTTGGAATTTGAGAAAGGCGATCAGGTGTTCTTTAAGGTTATTCTTTTCGAGGGAATTAGTAGATTCGACGAGAGGGAAAAACTGAATCCCAATTTATTGGACCATTTGAAATCTTAGACAGAATTGATACCACCGCCTACAAACTAGTACTGCCTCCAAAACTTTTCAAGGTCCATAATGTGTTTTATGTGTCCATGCTACGCAAGTACAACCTGGACCCCTCTTATGTCTTGGCCCACGAGCCTCTTCCACTCTAGGAGGATCTGCCCTACGAGGAAGTACCAGTTGGCATTGTGGATCGAAACAACAGATTACTCCACAACCAAAAAATTCCCATTATAAAGGTCATATGGCAGAACCACACACTGAGGGAGGCTATATAGGAGCTAGAATCAGACTTTAGAGTCCAATATCCCTAATTGTTTGATTGAGAGTGGGAGAGACAAATTTGAGGGACTAAATTTTTACTCTAAATTAATTTTTTTTTTTATAATTTAGAGTTTAATTTAAATGTAAATTCTTAATTTTTTCAATTTTTTAATTTTAATTTAGAGTAAAAATAAAGTAAAATTGATGGAGGATTAAATTGAAAATAACTTTGGAAAAAAGGGGTGAAAATTTGGGTTATTGAGGTATTTTTGAAAGAAAAATAAAAAAACAGGGGTGAAATTACAATTTAAGAAAGTTTCGCCACGTCAGAAGCCCTGTCAGCAAACCCGGCGAATCAGGACGGCCCGCGTGGTAGCGGACACTGATGCGGTGCCATGCAGGAGGCCATGCGGGCTATCCGCATGCCCCCGATTGAACGGTCTAGATCCGTTCCTACACGTACAAACAGCCTAGATGCGTTCCCTCCTCAAACACGATCGGACGATCCAGAGTGGATCACGATGGACGGTCCAGATTGGATCGCGATGAACGATCCAGATTCACTCTCTATTTAATCACGATCGGACGGTCTAGATAAAACACGATGGACGACCCAGATCACAAGTGGATGGATGTAAATAACCCCGATTCGCACCAAACCTTAACCCTACCCGCCAGAACTCCTCGCAGGAGAAGAAGACCTGGCCACCGGGAAGAACACCACCGCTACCCGCCGTCGCACTGGAGCTTTTTTCGACTGCGAAAAAAGGTAAAAATTTCTTGTTTTGCTCGAAATTCAATTTTAAGCACACACATGGCCAAATCGGAGGAAAAAAATCGACCAATTAACCGAAAAATACCAGGGAAGTCTGGCGGCGCCGCCGTGGGGAATTTCACAAAATGCCTCCGATGAGGCCCTTTTCGATTCCCGTTATGTATAATTTTTTTACCATTGTGATTACCGTGTCATTCTTTATAGGTTGACTAGAGCAAAACACCCAACCGCAACGTGAGCCAGAGGAGCTGCCGCATCGAAGAGCCCCACTGCCGGTGAGTTTCGATTTTTTATATTTTTCCAGCCAACCGAGTCCCTTTAACGTGTTTTATCATAGGGATCAATGCAGAATCAGCCAAATTCAGCCGAAAACAGCCGACTTGAGGCAGACCGTTGCCGCAGGTGGCGGCGCCGCCATGCCAGAATTTTGAAATTGGCCAAATGGGCCCTAGGACTGATTTTGGGTTTATTTGGGACATTTTTAGGTATTATTTACATGTTTTAATTTTCAAAGAAAAATTAAGGGAAACCGGGAATCGCTCGTAGGCGCAGTCGAACAACTTAGCTTTTCGGACATCAAATCGAATAAGAATCCCTCATCCTATCCCCTATCATAGAATTGAAATCTAATTAACAATAAATATGATATTTTGCACAATTAAGAAAATGTGCATAATTAATTACGGATTGCTAATGGAGGCAGAATCAAAAATTCTCTACTGTTGCTTTGTTGATTGTTTTACAGTTTAAATGCATGTTAGTACCTTATTAATTGATTTTATGGCTTTAAATGCATGTATGGTTTATTTTATGTGTTTACTGCTGAATCATGAAAAATGAAGGTTAAACGGTAAAAAATTGTGTAATGAAATGAATAGATGAAACAGCAGCTTTACTGGATATCCTGAGAGATGGTGGACGGATCGGGTACATAGGGAACCCCACCGTGAACGTTGTCTTATACTGGACGGGGTATGGAGACTTGATAATTTGATGCTCATACAAAACGGGGTATGGAGATAGCCCGTTTTACCCTCATACCGGACGGGGTATTGAGTTTTGGTAAATTGGTGCTCATACCGGACAGGGTATGAGGACGGTCCGTAATTAAAAATGTTAAATGAAAGGGTTCACGTGTAGCGGGGACATCCCTATGAACTCCCATGAATACTAGCACGCTGGTAAAAAGAGCGATAATTATCGTGAATTTATTGATGATGGAAATAGATTTATAATGTGTGCTATGATTGCTAACTATATATGAAATCATGATCTGTATAATATTATTTTCTGTATAGATTATTTTTATGAATCTCACTACGGTAAGTGAATGGTAAATGGTTTTATTTTTAATAAATGTATTGGTTTAAATTAAGTGCTCCATTGGCTCTTTTGATTTTATACCAACCTTTACTTCTATGTCGATGATATAGTGTGATATCCTTACTGGGGTAGATGTTAGATTTCTTTATTTAACCATTTCAGATCAAGAGGACCAAGTTCCAGAGCCCGATCCGCAAGAAGATTGCGAGTAGATACTAGATTTCTTTATTTTTCGTTCATTTTCTTATTTCTTATATTTCTTTCAAAATGGTGAATTCTGTAATACTGTTTGGTACTTTAAGTTATTTGTGTAAGGAATGTAAATCTTGAACATTTATTATGTTTCCACACTTTAATTATATTTCATTTTCTTTAGATATTTCTGGAGTCATTACAAGCTATCCCATAGCCTATGCTGAAATATACACTTTCTATCCACTGTTATCCCCTAGTCTAGCAAATTACAGAATCTTATTGGCTGAAATATAAACTTCTTATTCACTATTATCCTATGACCTAGCAAATTATAAAATCTTGTCGGTTGAAACATACACTTCCTATCCACTACTATCCACTAGCCGATCAAATTACAGAATCTTGTCTTCCAAAATATACATTACTTATGCACGACTATCCTGTAGCCTAACAAATTACAGAATCCTATCGATTAAAACATACATTGTCTATCCACTACTATCCCTTGGCTTAGCAAACTACAAAATTTTGTCGGCTGAAATATACACAGCCTATGTATGGGTATCCCCTAGCCTAGCAAATTACAGAATCTTATTGGCTGAAATATACACTTATTCACTGCTATCTCCTAAACTAGTAAATTATAATATCGGCTGAAATATACATTGTCTATCCACTACTATCCCTTAGCCTAATAAATTACAGAATCATATTAACTTAAATATACGCTGTCTATCCATTATTATACCATGACTTAAAAAATTACAGAATCATGACAGCTGAAATATATACCGCCTGTTCACTACTATTTTCTTACCTAACAAATTACAAAATCCTATCGGCTAAAATATACATGACCTATATACTGTTATCCCATGAGCTAGCAAATTATATAATCCTATCAGTTAAAATATACACTGCTTATCTACTGATTTTTCTTAGCCTAATAAATTACAGAATCATGTCAGCTAAAATATACACTACTTATCCACTACTATCCTTTAGCCTAATAAATTACAAAATCATATCATTTAAAATATACATTATCTATCCACTGCTACCCCTTGACCTAGTAAATTATAGAATTATGTTGGCTGAAATATACACAACTTATCTACTACTATCTCATGACCTAACAAATTATAAAATCCTGTCAGCTAAAATAACATTACCTATCCACTATTTTTCCTTAACCTAACAAATTACAGAATTATATCAATTAAAGTATACATTGTCTATCCGTTATTGTCCTCTAGCAAATTATAGAATATGTTGGCTCAAATATATACAACTTATCTACTACTATCTCATGACCTAGCAAATTATAAAATCCTGTCAGCTAAAATAACATTACCTATTCACTATTTTTCCTTAACCTAACAAATTATAGAATTATGTCGGTTAAAATATGCATTGTCTATCCGTTGTTGTCCTCTAGCATAACAAATTATAGAATCATATCGGTTAAAATATGCATTGTCTATCCACTACCATTCCCTAGCCTAACAAGTTATAGAGCTTATCGTTAGAACCCAATACAGCAAAGCCGCTACGACAAGTGACTCCTTTTGCTGGCTTGTGGTGTATATGGCTTGAGAGAAACCACAACATACTTCAAGGCCGCTACTCATCGTGCCATTAGCAGTGAGAAAGGGTAACGTATTATAATAAAAAATTAATTTTGGTGTGTAAAAATTACTTTTAAAATATTATACTATTTACAAATTTTATATATTTTAAAAAAATTAAGGAATATGTATATCTCAAAGCAACCACATCATAGAAGAACAAAAAATGTCTCCCAGCAGAAATAAAAATCATTAACTGCTTTTAATTGCTCAATAAATATATATAATCTTATCAAAAAATTACTATTTAGATATTGGTTAGACTAATATATTTGAACTTTTTTCTTGAGAATAGTACGCATATATTAGTTGTGCGTATTCTTCAAACAAATCTAAAAAATATTTTATAAAATAATTTTTAGAAAACAGTATTTTTTTTTATCTTACAGCAAGTTGTTGTTCACTGCAATTAGAAACAAGCTCTTTTAAAGACGTTTTTTTCTCACAAAGCTAACAAATGATGCCTAAAAGTGTTGAAAAAACTCCCACCATCTTATGTGCACAAAATTATCCATCTGTTTAAATTAATAAAATTTATGTAATAGTAATAATATATTAGCAGCGGCATTTGACAGAAAATTAAAATTGATTTTAAACAAATATATTAGCAGCTTAATTTCTAGCCATGAGAAAGAAACAAACAGTTTGCTAGTGCTCGACAAAGTTACTACATGAGACTGAATGAAAGGTATTGATACTTTCCCTTATATATATATATATATATATATACAAAATCTTCCGAATTCGACAATTCCCCATAATTATTTTGTTCCGTCTACAACATTCAAGAATGCTGCACCAGACCTATAAATATAAATAATTTATACAAACAAAAATCAGTATTAACTAGATAATGTGACTGCCACAAATCAAGATCTAATTGTATTACGTACACGCACACCAAATTTCATATTGATATATTATATTATAAAGTCTCCTCGAGTATCAGGAGCCCCTTTGACAAGCAGATTTCTTTCTGATTTCAAGCATGCAAATTTAAGCACCAAGGTACTTTGGAATATGCCTCCTATACAGAACTGTCTTCTTTCACCAGCAAAACTTCTTCTTCTGCTTGACAGTTGAGATACAGCATGTGAGACATATAGAAAAGCAAATGTTTCTTTTTCAGATTGGTGACTCTCACTTTTCACTTACCCGGTGTTTGGCATTCTCTTCAGTGTCTATGTAAGCCAAAAGTTCTTCTTGCCTCATTAATGCTTCATGCAAAGCCTGCTTAGAAAGAATAACATATGAATCCTACAAAGGGAAGAACAACTGACATGCATGTCCCGTAACACAAACAATTAGGCTGATTTGGATAAAGCAAAAATCTTCCACTTCTCATTTACTGTATGTACTCACTTATTAATATTATTATTCTTAACTAAATAAATAAAACAGTTTCTTTTTTTATTGTGAAGAGAGTTTTCATTTTTAGTAAATTCCTCTAGAACTCAGTTCTATTCTGGTAATTTAGCCAAATATAAAAACTGCAAAATGATTTCATTTTCCAAACTCAGCCTTGGTCTACCAACTAGAGTGGTTTCAGGGCATCAACTATAATAGAAGATCAAACAACTATAACCAGTGAGGCAAGAGATGGAAAAGGAGTTAGTTAGGTCTGCTAGTTATGAAGATTACCAAGGCAACTGATATTAACTACTGCTGTATGAGAAGTTGAATTACCTTTTTGGTTGCAATTAGCTCTGCTTCTAATGCATCCACACGATAAACAGCAGCATTCAGCAATTCCTCTTTTTCGCATGGCATCTTATATGGCTTTGACTGCAGCATCTCAACCTTCTCCTCAAGCTCCCCTAGTCTTCTCAAAACAGATGACCGCAGGTCTGCCCCTGCAAACCTTGGAGAAGCTGGTGAAGGAGGTCCCAAGTGCTCCCTGGGTTTTGATTCAGGAATTCTGCTTACAGAATAATTAGATGTAGAATGTTCCTTAGTTATTCGGATTGCTAGAGAATGGGCAAATGTGAAGAGGGTTAAGAAGAAGGTTGTGAGTAGAACCCAGAAACGGCCTAGTATTCCTTCTGGAAGTTTTTCATCAACAAGAAGAGATTGTGCCCCTGTAATTATAAGTTCATTGTTAAACAGAGAACTTTTAAAAAGAACAAAAGAGGTGGTGGAATGAACTTTGGTTTTAATTGCAGTAATGCCCTCGTGTATGTGACTTTGACAGGAAGGTACAAGCCTCTAAACAAAAAGCAAGAGGGAAAATGGAACACCAAAAATCTAACTTAAGCACTGTCTGACAACTCTTGTAAAATGTTCAATTTCTGCAACTCTAGTTTGTACAAAACACGCTTTAGATCCTCTTTTCAAAATTTTCCAAAAAAAAAATTGCAAATGCCAATAAATGGTCCATCAACTTCCATATGCATGTTTATATGCTAACAGAAAACACCAGGTTCAGCAAGAATGAGCCTAATAAAAATCCATCAGTAATGAAAACTTGGTTATCTACTGACCTCCAGAAGCATATTTCTTTTCCGCGGGAACCTGTTTCTTCCATCCCACATCCACAGGCTTGTCAATCATTGGCACATATTCATCATATTCCGAAAAGCCAACTGTTGAGCTTAGCTTACCAGTGATCCTAGCCTATTGTAAAAACCAAAGCATGTTGAACACAAGCTTGATATAAATATATATCTTCATCAAGACAGTTGTAAACAAATACATTAAAAACTTCAAATGAGTTGTAATTTTAGACAAATCAATTCCTAATTTTCAATAAAATAACATTTCTTTCAAGCAAATAACAAGAAAAGGAAAAATTAATATTAGTCTCACCACTAAAATAAAAGGAGATGATAATGGAATGCATCGAACACATGTTACATGGACCATCTTATTTCTTTGTCCTGGTGAAAGTTTTGGCTGGAAGACCATTTCTTGACTAATGATATCAAAAATCTTAGCTGAGAGGAAAGGACAAAGCCTTAAGTTATATTGTATATTAACATCTTCAGTGTAGCACGTAAACATAACCTCCAAATAGATGAAACTTCAAATTCTGACATCAAGTGCAGGTGGGTTGACTAATGATCCTATCTTAAACTAATTGGGAAAGGCTCAACTTTTTTATCATATATTATACTTTAACCATTGTATAGCCTTACTTCTATCACTAATCTGTACTACATGGTATATTTCACCAACTATTAAACTGCAGGTGATATTCTATTGGGAAAACTCAAGAATAATGCCCTATACTGTACATAAGGTATGGAAGTAACAATATAAGGATTAAGAAAAACATATATTAGCATTTCAGAGTAACACAGAAAGATGGAAGGAGTTATACTGTTATTTGTATACAATATATTATAATTTAGGGCATCATAAGGATCAAAGAAAAACAAATGCTAGAATTTCACAGTAACACAGATTACTCAGGAAGCTGCGATGTAAAGAAACTCAAGACAATACATCAAATATATCTGCATAGACCCACTTTTTCAGGTCCTACTGGAATTGTCCAAAGTATCATAGTCACAGACACTTACTTCTTCACAGACAGGTGTCAACTTAGGATGCAAAAAGCTCTTAGGTGGTTTAGGAGAAGTAATTTCTTCCATTTCCGATCCCGATTCTGTAGTAGATGTGTCAGTACTCTTTATCTGAGTCAAGAGACGATATAATTACTGTCAGATGACATGTGACCAAACTCTGAGCAGCAAAAATGAGCTTCAATTGACAAGTCAAACTGACCATACCGCTGGATAAAATGGCTTAGAACAAACAATTACCCTGCCTTCATTATTTGAAACAGTCACTATTTGTCTCGAACAGAGCCCTTCACCACTAACAACAATCTGTACGCGCAAACCAGCAATCATGAGCAAATAAAGTTACCACCATAAAAAAATGAAACAGATGCCGGAACATCAATAATATGAAGAGACAGACCAAACCTTTAAAATTTCAGGGTCTTTCCATGGCCCTTTATCAGATCTCATGCAACCTCCCTGACCAGCACAGGTACAACTACCACCAAGAAATTCTGGCAACTCGCTGAACATGTACCAAGATATTTAATCAGATGGTAGACAGGAATAATGAGAATAAACCAACATCTCCACAAGCAAAACCTTCAGTTACCTTGCATCAATGACTTCAAGTAATTTATTCTGGTACTTGTTACCAAGAACCTGAGGAACAAATCCAATATCAACTATAACCTCAGTCAAATGATTTTCTCAAGATAAAAAAAAAATGATAGAGGATCTAAGAAACATACAATTGCAGCTATATTAAGCTTCAATACATACATGAATTTTTGTGGTTGTTTTAGGATCAAGAAAAGATTTCACTGTGTTCCATAGAAGCTTAAAACCAGGACCGGCATTAATGATGAACATTCGGCAAAGTGTCTGCATACATGTCATTTTACATGTAAATTCATCAGACTTTTAATAATGATGATTTACTTTTTTCTTAACAGAAAAAAGCTTGATAACCGCAGCAACATACCTCAGGGTAATTGTCACCATCGATCTTTTGCAGCCGCATGATAAGTTCTCGTGCAGGCTTAGTCAGATTTTTGAAGCCCTAGAACATAACAGAAATAGAATGAACAGAAAGGAAATCACTAACAAATTCTTGGTATCCAAACTGAAGATGTTGCCAGAAATTTTGTGGACTAGAAAAATCAAACACCAACATACCACGCCTTGAACATCTAAAATTGTTGTACTCAAGTCTATGTGTCTCTTTGCTGCAATAGAGCAAGCTGGAAATTTAACTGCAAAACTCTTTTCAAACTCCTGCACATGGTATCTCACATATCGTTCCAAAGTTGTCACTTGCATAAGTTTGTTGGGGTCCACTTTTCCTAATCTTTCAATATATAAGGGTCTTCCCTCTTTGTCCACACCATGATAACCCTGAGGGTAGTACTGAAGAACTTCATTCAACTCAGAGAAGTCAAAATCCTAAGAGGAAAAGGAAAACTTATCAGCACTTCACAATATAAATTAAGCAATAGGAAAATGCGACTGCCTAAAAACACATACAACATAGTAAGATTACAAAGGGTACCATGGGAGATCCATAAACTATCAAAATTGGAGACAAGAAGTATCAACGTGGGCAAGAAGAGAAAGATAATGAGATTTTAGCTAGCCTAAACCCACAGATAAACCATGAAACATGCATTAAAACAGCCATGTCACTAGATGAAACTACCTCCAAAATTGTATCAGTACCAAAATCCCTCCTCCATTGAATCATATTGGCCCACATGAGTTTTGTTCTCTCAATATCAAATTTCCTTGCTTTTAGGAATCTGCAACAGGGGAAGAAACAAAGGTCCGTGACTTAAGTGTCTGGAAAAGCTGAAAGCAGGCTTAACCACCTATATTCAGTCTCTGTACAGCAAGAATAATCTACAACATAATCAACAGAATGTAAGACTGATGCTGCAGCAAATAGTTTCATCCTTAAAATTATAACATAAGAATGTATGGCCTAACTGAAATAGATGAACCAACAACGATTGATCTAAAAAAGGCATAATATCATAAGAACACCCTTTCACTGTTACCTTTATATCAAAATGCACCAGTAACTTTCAATTCCATCAATAATTTCTGTTATTTTCAATCAATCTCTCTCTTTCACAAACACACACAGATATATCCAATTTTCAGGATCTTGGTTGAATAAATCTAATAGATGAGCATGTAGAGCAAAATCAATCATAGCAGGGATGAGAAACAAGAAGGTGGCCAAAAAATTGGGACTCAACAAGGTGTTTGAGATATATGAGTGGAGCAGTAGGAGTAGTAGAAGGATAGTTGTGTCGGCCCTGGCATACCAGCTTGTGCATTATCATCCTCAGCTAGTTATCATGGTAAAGGGAAGTCAGATGAACCTCAAGTAATCTGAGTTTGGACACAACTTTGTTTGGATTAGGAGCAAAAGGTTGTATTTAATTTTCTGTTTCGATGAAATTAATCTCATTGAGTGCCTCATAGGACCATTGTTGAAGTCAAACTCTGGGTGCTGCTCACTGAAAGTGGGACCAGATTAATAAAATCCCATCCTCATTTCATGATTTCAAAGCATAGCAAAATCTTCCTATTAAACCTATATTTCTTATATTCCATATTCTATGTCTGTGTATGTGTGTGAGTCGTGTGTGTGTGTGTGTGTTAAAGGAAAAAGATGATAAAATAGAAGAATAAATATAGACCTGGAGAAATTAAGGATTAAGGTAAAAAAAATATAAAGAGAAAAAGATTGAATATGACAGTTATAATGAAACAATAACTAGATAATATAACATAGAGAGAAATAACAGGAAATAAGACCTTAGCACAAGAATTTTTAGTAGCCTTCATATGGACACTAATTATAATCAATAAGAAAAACATTAAAAATAGTATAATAGGAAATCAAAAGTTTCTGATTTCTAATCAGAGTTAAAATATATCTACATAGGCCAAATAAATTAAAGAAACTAAATATAATAATAACAATTAAAAACTTCTTCAATATTAAATCTATTCCAAATTAGGATCTTCTTGTTCTACATCATGTATTACCAGGACTTATAGATTTTCTCTTAGCTCCAAGATCATGTAGTTCTTAAGGCTCCAACTGAAAGCATTAGAGTGAAACATTCTAATAGTATAAGAAAAACCAAAAAACATGTGCAACTTACACAAGCTGCTCTAAGTTTTCTCCAAGTCACTGGTGAGGAAAGAAAGGATAAAATATTTTGAGCGGAGGGAGGAGGAGAAATGGTGGCCTTGGCAGAGAGGACAGAGATGAAAATGAAACACGATGAAAAAAAAAAAAAGAAGAATATTTTAAAGGATAAATTACTGTTTTAGTTCATGAACTATAGACCATATTATAACTGTGTTACAAATTTCTTTAACAATTTACTTTTTCGAAAAGATGTTACTTAAAAAAAAAATGAATTTTTGACAGAAATGACAGAAGTTTCTTGTTCTATATTTAGTACAGAGTTTGAAAGTTATAGTCATTGGCATTAAGCTTAATAAGTTTGGTTAGCACAATTGATTTTCTTTATTTAAAGCATATAGATGATTATTACAAAAATTTGAAAAAAAAAAGTTTCCTAGGACCATTCTTTGGAAGTTTTTCCAACTTCAAATACTAATTCACATCTAATAGAATATTTGTATCTTTTAAGTTATTTTTATATCACTCAACAAAATAGAAAGAGTTTCTACTTTTCTATAGAAGAATTTAATAGAAAATAATTTTTTAAATTAAATTTATAATTTGAAGGACCAAACTGTGGCAGAGAAAAGTTTTAGAACTCCATTATAATATGCCTCATAATTCAGGAACTAAAATGGTGATATTTCCTTTTAAGAAACAATAGGGTTGTCGAAGTTAACAAAAATTATTGTCAAAAGTTGTAATTTGATTAATTTTGTCAGTATAAGGTGCAGACTAACATAATTAAAAATATATGGTACAATTTGACACAAGCAAAGTAGTACAAAAGGGCTCCTTGATATTGCCCCTAAGAAATTCCTAAACAGGCCTATAGGGACAGAACTATGACGATCATGAGATCAAGATCCATCTTCAAAGAAATGTTATTGATTACCATGACTAATTTTGACTGGCCATAGTAAATGTATACTAGGAAGTCAAGCAAACACTACGTGTCACTTGCTTTGCTTGTAAAACCCAACAAAAATCCATCAAGTAAAAAGAAAAAAGAGAAACAAAAAATCAAATTGATCTCACATTTTTAAATTAATAATGCTTTCACTTGCAAAGTGCCAGTTTATATGCCACTAAAAATAAAGCACATTATAATAAAGGGAGAGATCACCTCAGCAACATATGATAATCATCATGTCTTGAAGGGAGCAATTGATCTGAGATAAGCGCCTGCCGAAATGCATCGACCACCTGCAGCTCCTCAGCATCACGAATATCCTCAATTGACACAGATATAACCTGGCCGTCACTTTTCCTCCTATGTTTCTTCCTAAGAGAATGTTTGAACTTACTAGAAGCCTTCATTGCTTTCTTCTTTAAATTTCCAATTCTAGTCTTCCTATCATCCTCAGAAATTTCAAAGTCTGATTTTCGTTCTCGTCTTTCATCAGCGCTGGAGAATCCCTCAAAGCCTGAAAATTACCAGAAAATTGAACAAGTCCAATACTCAAACCATCAAACGAGAAAAATAGGAACACTTTGACACCCTCAGGACTTCTATTAGGCCTCCTTGCCTATTCCAAAATTTAACCAAGGAGAGAAGAAGCCCATGTTGATCGTGATGAGATTTACCGCATAGTTTCTAATCAATTGTTCCAAAATGTCAATATGAAAATGAGTAGTTCCAAATAGCAATACAACAAAACCTATGTAATAGTATTTCTTGAAATTAAGAGGTACATGAACAGAAATTTCCTATGGGAAAGTAAGAAAGAAGACTCCCAAAAATCAAGATTCATTAAGATTCAGGAATTGAAATCCAACTCCGGGAAATAGTGTGTCAATATCCAGAAAACTAAGCCTCAATTCAGCAAAGACCCTCCATTGCAAAGCAAATTTTATCCCAATAAATAAATCTAACCATAATGCAGCTAGAAGGCATAACGGAAGAAGCAACAAGAGAGATTTTCTAGTTTCATTTAAATTTTAAGAACAGCCTAAATCTTAGGACTGATCACAGTCAATCACATGAAGAGTCGATGATTCACCAATTCACATTACGTAGATATTGGAATTGCAAAGCAAGAAAACAAAACTAAAATGCGACCGAACAAAATCACCAGATGTAAACTAAAAAGTAAGCGAGAATCAGAATCCAGTAAACAATCTGGTTAAAGAAATTGAAAAGAAAGAAACTGGAGAGAATCGAAACAGAGAATGAGCATTAGGGAGGAGAAACTCACAAGGCATGGCAAAGCGATCAATACGACCTGACATGATTGATAATTACGAGATCAAGGCTCTGAAAGGAAGCATGAAGAGAGAATTGTAATTGGAATGCGTGATCGAGACGATGAGAGTGACTGCAGAGAAGAATCTTGATAGGGGTTTTACAATTACAGAGACGAGAGAGAAAACGGGGGAGATGAGACGGTAAATGTTAGTATTAATAGAGGGAATGCGAGAAGAATACGAAACGCAGGTGAAAGCTGCTTCAGCCAGCGTTTGATTCGTTGGTGGGTCCCACTCTTAGGGTTGCCAGGTGGCAATAGGACCTACTGCCTTCTGCAACTGTCCTTGGCGGGAACTTCCCACAACAACTCTTAAAAATCTTTGTCGGCGGCATGTTTTCTCTCTTTCTCTTCTTTGTTGTTTTGGTTTTGTTTTATTGAATTTGAATGTAAATTTTAAGGAATAGATATTAAAATTTAATATAAATAAAATTTGATGGTCACAAAATTAAAAGCCTAAAAACCGTTTTAAATTAGGATTAACTGCTTAAAGAAATATTAAATAGAGAAAAATTGCTATCAATCATCTTTAACAAATGTTTGTTTTTCTCTCTAAAAATTTCAATTAAAAGGAAAAAAAAAAATTAAAGAAGGGATTCTAACGATGAAAGAATTGCTCTTTCAATTTGTGACCAACAAAGCAATAACAATTTTTGTATTCTTAATTTTTATTCAAAATTTATTTTTTTTAATTAAATAAATTATATATATACTACCATACGTTACAAATTTGGTAAAACGATTTTTTTCTTTTTGTGCATATCAAGAATCAATCTTGATGTTTTTTTTTTTTTTCTTTTTGGGTTAATTTCAAATGCTCCCCACCAACACCAACCTTGACTTTATCAAGGTTGTATATTGTTCAAATCAATTTAGTAGCTTATTCATAGACTAGTTTTGTCCATTTGAAGGAATAAATCATGACATGTGTAATAAGGAGGAGAAGAGTGGTAATTAATTGAGCAATTAAAATTTTGCCCCATGCACCATCATGACTTGGAATTTCGCACGTTTTTGTTGATCAACTTTAAAAGGATTCTTTATCTCATCTCCCAATAATATTCTTTTTAAATATTTTTTTTTTACAGAAATTCAGAAAAAAATACTTTAAAAATATGTAATTCACTATTTAAATAAATTTATGATGACTGTTTTTGTAATGCTTTTAGTTTGAAGACAACAACTTCAATCATTTTTTATAATTAAATTTTATTGATTTTCAAAAATTTAAACTTAATTAATTAATAATATATTATTTCAAATTTTTATATAGAGATCAACAATAACATATTTTTTTAATGTGAGATTAAAATATTATAATTTTCAGCACTTAAATATTTAATGTTCTCAGGACACATGTCACACAATCACTAGTAATAATTGAAAAGTTCACAAACTCTGACATCATATCAGTTGAAATCCTATATTTAAATTACTAACTTTAAAAAGCATAAACTTAACTTATTAATAATATATAACTTGAACTTTTTTTTTTATGAAAACCAACAAAAATTTATCTTTCTAATATGAATTTAAAGTATCACAACCTTCACTAATTAAATCCTTAATGTCCTCATCAAGGACGCACATTGCACAATCACTAATAATAATCTAAAGGCTCAAAAAATTTAAAATTATATTGGCTTGAAGTCATAAATTGAATTACTGACTCTAAAAATAAAAACTAAAGTTATTAATAATATGTTACTTAAACTGTTATGTAGAGATAAAAAAATTATATATCTTTATAATGTAAAATTAAAATATCATAATTTTTACTATTAAAATTCTTAATGTTCTTATCAAGAACACAGCATACAATTACTAATAATAATCCAAAAGCTCACAAAATTCAAGATCATACTAGTTAGAATCATGAATCCAAATGATTGGCATTTGCTTCTCAAACAAAAGAGCTCACTTGCTTCTATATTCTCTTATACTCGGGCTTTTTAAATCTTGAAACTCCACTTTGGTGTATGGAGATGACATCCCTCAACATACTTCTCTATATAAGACTCTTGAGCATCCTTTCTCGACTTTTTTGTAACCAATTCGGATCATTGTTGATAACTAAATATTTCCAGCTAATTTACCTCCCCCTCCAAGAAGGAATAAGTAGATGGCAAATCAACTTCAGTTTCTAAATCACTCTCCTTTTGACATATACATATATACACACACACACACATGTAGAGCGAGAGCGAGAGAGAGAGAGAGAGAGAGAACAAAAATTATCAATCTTCTACGAAATTTTATTTTACATTACTTTCGCTGTCTCTCTAATTAATGTATAATATCTCCTACTTCATTCCATTACCATCTTTATACTAAAAATGAAATCAAAATTTCTTTTCATTCCATTTCATTAATTTTTATGCTATTAGTTTCATTCCATTACTACCGTGATAAACTAAGCAAGCCCCCACAATTAAGATATAGAACACCTTAACATTAACCAGTCGTCCAGCATTTACTAGTCCCTGCCTAAACTAAACAGTCTCTGAGATCACAGCTGCAAAAACAACCAGAAGCACACACCCACCAGAGTGTACTATAAGAATGAAATTCAGAAATAACCACCATAAACGTGCTTCACCATTACATTGACAGTAGCGTATATCTAATCTATACATATATTAACAAATTTCCTACATACATATTAATAGAAGTGGAATGGCAAGATAATTGAGCACTGCTGTCTGTTACCTTCATAGCTCCCATCAATCATTTTATGTACAAATTTTGTGCTCTCCGGGATAACTGAAACATGTCATTTCCAAAAGTAGCAAGTGAGATATTTAACATAAAACAACTTTTCGGGGTAATGATGATTCCAAAAATAAAATATCAAGGATAATAATGAACTTTGGACCTGTTACGTATATTTCCTCAAGTTCCTCTTGGCTCGAAATTGACCAAGCTTGTCCCTCCACTCAGCTGTCCCAAACCATTAATCAACATCAGGAATATTCCAAAAATGTTATATTGCTAACCACTAAATATCAGGAGTACAATACAAATGTTATTAACTACTCTCTCCAGCCATCTAGGCTCATATCAGAAGTATAATACAAATGTTATTGACTTACTCTGCTCTGCCATCTAGATTTATATGGAACCAATAAAAATTATCATTTTCAAGGAAGCAACTGCTATCATCAAGGTTTCTTAAAAGGTGAGATGCTCCAATTCCAAGAATCTAATGGCACTTTTAACTTCATATCTTTTCAGTTTTAAGTTGTTATAGAATTGAGATGAATGGTTTTGATTATGCGGATATGCCTTATATTATAGAAATAAATGTGGAAAACAGAAACGGAAATAAGCTTACCAGCTTCATCATAGCGTTCCTCACCAACAGCTTCCAACATTTTGGACAGAAGATTGAATTCTGTTGTATCAAGACACGGCTGACCACTTGGCCTGAAAACATATTACTTCCAATCATGCCATTATTCTTTTGCAAAAATAAAGGTGCTCTGTAGAACTAGTTTGAGTCTCAATCTGCATTCTTGGATTACTAATAAAGCTGTAATGCCTTACAACATGTACGGTAGATTAATACTTGTATAATTTAATCCAATGTAATTATATAACTTATTAAATAGAACCAAACATGCTAATTATTAAAATAATTTGAAAAACATCTCTTTACGTTAAATAACTTATCAAAAGTAATCAAACATGCTCTTACTGCTTATTTGGCCAGGTTTTTGCCTGTGCTTCTGCTATGAATCAAAAGTATATCCAAACTCCAAAGATAGTATTCCTTTTATTTAAAGCAGGAATATTTAGTTTTTTTATAAAGATAGAAGGAAAATTGAAACTAGATAATTGAAGTATTATTTTCACTGTAATTTATTGACTTATTTATTTATTTTAAAAATAAAACATAATACTAATGTATTACTTATAATTTAATACTTATCATACTTCATTTAAATAATTTTACATTAAAATACAAGAAAATGTGTTATAAAATAAATAAAAATATATTTTCCTAAAAAAACTATGATAGAAACTTTAATAAAAAAATTCTTATTAGTACTAGTTATTTTTTACTGTTTCATAATTTCTTATCTTTGCTTATAATTTATATTTTCTAGTCTACAATGATTAATCAAATATAATAGCATATTTCACATTGAAAGCACTTTATATAACAAAACTTACCAAAACTTTATACTGCTCTCACATTAAAAAAAATTACTAAAATTCATTCTCACAGTAGTTTTAATCATTCACGGTACAAGTACCGGATGGACAACAAAGAACCCTAGGAACCATTAGTCTAAACAGGATTCAGCAAAAACATTCTTGAAGCCAACTCACAAACCATTGTCTTTCATTGATTTCATATTATTTCTAACATACATAACTGAAGCTAATCAAAGTGAAACTCCTTAGTAGCTAAGTCATCAATGAGATTATAAAGGTTGTATTACTAAAATTCCTGATGTCTTCCAAATTTTCTAATCCTAAATCCAGATATGCATGGAGTCCAAAGAAAAAATTTACAAAATAAGGTAGCATCTAATAAAATGAACGACTGAAATAGAATAGAACTAAATAGGATAATATAAAATAAGAAAAAATATAGTTAGTGTGTTTGGTAGATACAGGACTATATAGAACAAATTTGTCTGTTAAACGTTTGGTAACTGAAAGGGAAAAAAAAAACAGAGCACAGTGCATTAAAATTCCTGATGCATGGAGTCCCAGCAAGAAAAACTTCATTCGGAAGGGAGCACTCAGTAAAATAAATTAAAAGAATAGGACAAAATTAAATAGAATAGGAAAAGACAAGACAAGGTTTAGCAAGTGTGTTTGGTAAATATTGGATAGAATAAATTTGTTCTATTTGATGTTTTAGAAACCAAAACACAGTAGAGAATATACACCATGCTAAAATGCCTTTATCATGTTTCATGTTTTATTTTTAACTCTTTATGAATAAAATAATATTATTTGTGTTTATTTAAATATAGTAAATTCAGACTAGTTTTAAATTTATATTAGTTTTAATTTTGATAATTCATTTTTAACAAAAATATCAGTCAATATATTAATCAAATTTTCACACAAAAAATCATTTTTATTTTTTTAACTAATTTTTAACAAAAATAGTATACTATTCATGGTTATATTATGTTTTAGTAATTTCAAATTTGTGCTAGATGTTGAAACAAATTTGTTCTACCAGAACATTTTGTCCTTTCTTTTTGCTTTTTTTGTACTAATGTGTTCCTTGTTTTTTGGATACCAAACATAAAACTGAACATCTTCTTAATATCTGGTTCCATCAATTTACTACAGCCAAATGTTCAGTTTTACGTTTGGTATCCAAAAAACATTCTGTCCCAAATAGTATGGAAGGAAAGCAATTTCTGATAGTTTCAAGACTAACAAAGACTAACCTATCCAATTCGGTAAATAATAAGCCATCTGAAGCAGGCGACAGTGTTGATAGCTTCCCAGATTCAATTACTCGCATACCATCACTATATGCCAGGTACTTGTTGACCTGTATTGGAACCTGCACATATAATAACTAGATATTATCTTATACACAAGGATACATGTATGAAAACAATTTGCAGCTTGGAACATTCTCGTGTCAACTTATGCAAAAGAATAGAGGGAAGCAAATAGACAGGTCAGGCGCTGCAGGTCTTACAGTTTGGTAGTTGGCAATCCTCAATTGAGAGACTTCACATGGTGAATGCAGTTGCCAAATATAATTGTACGGTAATTAACATAATTTCCATGCTATGTCTATTAGTTAGTCATTATTAAGTTTTCTTCTCCATGTAGTCATACAAAGGGGAACTCTGTATTTTAATTAATCAAAAGAGTGTTTCAAAAGTGAGCATCATAAAATTTCATCACTTACTGAAGAAATATTGGTAAGGTCATCCCATAAGGCACGGGTAGAGAATTGAAGTCAGATTTTATAACCGACCCACCGTGCAAATGAGGTTTGGTTAAGCAGCATGTATCAAAAACCCAATTTACGCAATTGAAAATCTAGCATTGTTGGTAGAAATTCCAACAATCAACAAAAGAAAACTTTCATAAATAGGTTGCAGAGGGTACTTTGCATCTGACAGCAATGTTGATGGCATCTGATGGTCGCAGGTCAAAGCTGACACACTCTGCCTCATCACCAACCTGTAATCACTCTAAAATTGCTTCAGTCAATAAACAGAATGGTTTATGAACTCATGTCATCAATGGTATTTCAAAAATGGCACAACTTAAGAATGGTGAAAAAGAAGAATGGTGGATGCTTGCCTTTGTGAGATATAACTGAGCAAAATATGCTTCATGGACTCTCTTTGTAACTCGAACAAGTCTAACCTGCAAAAGGAAAACCGCTATGATCAATATCTTGAAGAATTAAAAGCCCATTGAAAGAGCCAATAGACGCCTTCTGATTGTAACAGTGAGGACAGGGCGGAAGAAACAAAAACATACTTCATATCCCATCTTGTCAACCATATCCTTCACAACTTGATACATGGTAGGCCTAGCCTGGTAACCAATAGCCAAAATATGTTCTTGAAAACTGCAGTTTAACAATAAAAAATAGAAAGGAAAAATAAAATGCAAAAAGTCTAACAAGGCTTTGATTCGGGAAAGCATGTACCAGAGACAGGATGACCCAATCCCCCAAGAGAAAAGGTTAATTTAAGAAAGACAGAGGTAAGATGGAGAGTTAAAACATACAATTTGAACATTTCGCATTGCTGCCATGAGCAAGACACTTGGCATCTCCACTGCAATCAAAGGAAAAGAATCAGCATGACAATTACATGAAATGGGAGTCTGGGATAAAAACTTCATAAGATTTCACAATCGACTTGATACAGGATCACATACACACAATTATCGGAAGAAGAAGACCAGTGCCATCTTCCATTTTCAATACAATCGCAGGATGTGGAGCATAATCTGGTAAATGCCCTCCCTGAGGGTTGTTATGGACACATCTTAAATGCCTACCATCCCTCATCTTGATCATGAAACCATCCACTCCACTTTTCACCTCAACTATAAATGGACAAAACCAAGAAAGTTTCACTAAATGACAAAGTGCAAATAATCATAGACAGATACACAGGTAGGTAGACAATACTGAAACTCCTATCAATAGAAGAATTAAAAAGCACTTATTAAAAGAGTCAGGAAAGTATACCAGCAAGAACAGAAAAAGGGTTAGAAGAATTAAAGCAAGGATTAGAAGAATTAAAGGAAGGGTTAGAAGAATTAAAACAAGATGATAAAGAACGCTCAGGGCAAAGATGTGAGCTAGTACCAGCTTCAACTACACTCGAGTTGACATATTCTTCATCATGTTCGTTAAAGTTCTCTGCCATGCTTCCGTTGCCATTTGACGATGAACTGAATGTACATTGCACCTTCATACACCTCCTAACTTTTAGTTGCGGATGTAGAGCACCGACCTTAGTGGCACTACCATTTACTCCCTTAATGCCCCATAATTCGCTTCTAAAAAATCTGAAGTTAATCAAAGGGATATTCACCGGAAGAGAATGAATTCCGACTTGTCTGGCTCGGACATCCGGGCAAATAATCGATCCTTGCAGAGATACCATGGTCACTCCTTCAATATATACCCAAAAGAAGGAAGAAATATCAAATCAATAAACATCAACTATTCAAATAGTGGACAAATATTCAAGAAGAAATTAAAAAGGAGAATTAAAACGAAACAAAAAATTATTAAAGATAAGCTACAAGCGTTATAAAAGTCTTCTGATATCAATATAAAAATACCCGATCATGTAGGGATAAAGGGATAAGACATTTTAAATTCAAGCTTATGATCATCAAAATTGATATTATCTTCGGGTGTCTCAAAATAATTTTTTTTTTTTTTTGTTTTTTGCTTTTTTAGACGAAGATTCGTAACAATGTCTCTCAGATAACAGAAGAACTACAATTTATAATTAAAATTCGCCTTTGATCAAACTCCGAACAGTTATTTTTTCACTCTCTAGACTTTCATGAAGTCAATCATACAAAGCTATTAAGCATCATATGAAAGAAAAGCCATAGAGTTGTAAATATTTTAAATTGAAAACCAAATAGATCCACACCTGGTAACCTCCAAAGCTACGCTCTAAGCTCCTAGGCTGCTCAACGATCAGAAATATATATATGATATACTCTCTCGCCGATCGCAGGTAGAAATATGCAATTCTCGCTGGTTTACCGGAGAATCACGAAAATCGCGGAAATTCAAGGCAAACTCCAAAATTCAAATGAAGTACAATTACAGTTGTTGATGATCTGAACCGACTAAATCCTGAAAAGTGAGATCATCATACGGAGCAAAAAAGGGGGCTTGCAGTGTAAGCTAGCAGAGAGGTTAATTAGAAGTAACTGAGGATCAGATAAAGGGTAACGAGGGAAGAAGGATAAGAGATTCTTTTCTCGGTGCGGAAGGGAAGAAAGAGAGTGGATATTTTCGAGTAACAAATCCGAGCCCTTCGTTCACAATGTTTATGTAAATTGTCAGATATGTCCCTCTTCTACAAATGAATGGCAGAAGGCTCTTCTATTTTTCCTTCTTTAAATACAGATATATAAGTTTAGTAGTTTTTTTAAGAAGTCTTACTTCCAGAAACTTAACCAAATTACATTTACTCTACTCTTATGTATTGATAAACTTAGTGATACAAAAATTTATTTATTATCAAATGTAGAGTGTTATAGACTCCAATATTTTTCAATACTTTAAATTCTAATATGCTTTTGTATAGACTTTATAATAACAAGTAATTTAAAATTTATTGATATTTTTCTCTATATTAAATAGCTAATTTCAATTTTTATCTTATATAAATTTATAATAAATTACATTTTATTAAAAAAATTTATAATTTTCATTTTGGTTTGAACTGAAATACAAGGAGCCTATTTTTTAAATCATATATTTTATTAATTCAATTCTCAATTTGATTTTTTGGCTATTGAAATTTTTTTTATAAATAAGTATGAAATTGAAAAAAAAAAATTTTACATATTATTATAAATCGTATATTGAAAATCATCTTTAAATATTTAATAAATTTTTATAAAAAAAAAAATTGAATAAAATCGTAGACAAGTAAAATGAAATTTAGTACTTTGTCAATAAATATTTAAATAATTTGAATTAATTAGATGAAAACCATAAAGGTAGACTTAAGTTTTTGCTTAGTTGCATATTTGTCATTTGCAAAGTCAAACGAGTCAGATTTTCATGATGTCATTTTAAAACTTTTATCTTTTTTTTTTTTTAAAAAAAATGTATTGTGATAAAATAATAGTCGGTCTCATAAAAAAAATAATAAATAAATAGGAAGGGTATAAAGGACTTTTCTCCCAGACGGATAAAACCTAACAGCAATAATGCCGGCGGCCAAAGGCGCCCACTTGATGCCACGTGTACAAGTGATTTTCTAGGAAATTCCAAAACAAAAATATCAATTCCTTAGATATTTTATTCAAGTATTCTCGGTATCTCTTAGATTGGACAATGTTGGATTATTTTTGCATTGACGTGTAGTGAAGTACGTAAGTAATATATAATTAAATTAAAATATATTTTTTCAATTTCATAAAGATTTCAGATAAATATGAAATGTTGGTTTAATAGTAATTATATAGGTGTTTTATGGTTGTTAATTCTTATAATTCTATTATAATT
Source organism: Carica papaya (assembly GCF_054855325.1). Classification (NCBI taxonomy): domain Eukaryota; kingdom Viridiplantae; phylum Streptophyta; class Magnoliopsida; order Brassicales; family Caricaceae; genus Carica; species Carica papaya. The sequence goes on along the minus strand of NC_142309.1, from coordinate 9,890,383 downwards.
GTAAAAGAGTTTAAATAAATAGAAGAAAAATTAATTTAACTGTATATCAAATATGTAAACTATGATTAACTTTTAATTAAGATTTCAGATAAAAATATTCAATTCATGGATATTGAAAAATTAGTATCTAATAAAATATATTTAAACTAATTATGAAGTAACATTTCTCCTCCAACGCTGCTTGTTACATAAGCCATGCATGACAAGGGTACTAGGCATAGGCCACGGCTTCTCAGATCTTGCCTGTCTTCGTCACTCTCCACCTCCTCTGCCGTCAAACCCTACGCGGTTCCCATTTCAAATATAATTTTAATTATATCAACAAATATTCAAATAATATATATCCAATAAACCTATATCTGACTTTTATTTTTCTTACCTTTTGAGCCCTTCTAACCATCTTCTTCCCCGATGATGATTTCATGTACGCCACACTTAGTGTCTGCATAAACTATCACCTCATATCTTCACTATTTTCGTATATAATTTACATTTGTTTTAATTTATTTGACTCGTAATTTTAAATTAGTCACAAAAATATATATTTTAAATTGAACGTAAATGTGTCTTAGAATTAAAATATTATTTTTTTATATCAAATAATCTTCGTTCAAATTGTATTGAATTAATCTTGATAATTAGCATTTTGAAGAATTAAAATTTAAAACAAATCCAATCTAATTCATCTTTTAATAATTTGTAAAAGCTTGGCAGGATGTAGGATACCCTGGCTAACTTCACCATTTTGTCCCTTGTTCTTTTTCTTCTTCTTGATACTCTTCTCAAATTTAATGAGGAATATATGTGTCAGTGAATATATAAAACAATAAGATCACAGCGAAAATGAAGAAGAATATGCGTGACAGTTGTGAATTTATAAATATATAAACTAATTCTTTTGTAAATGCTTTTTTTTTTTGTAGAAATATTTTATACATGTTAATAATAATTAAGCTAATAAAATATTTCCTTATCTTTGAGAGAAATTTGAAAAATAAAATTAAGTAAAAAAGAATGAAGATGGCATGGTGATAATCAAAGTTTAGACGCACCTCGATCTGGTTTTGAAGGAACTTGATGTATCCAATAGCCTCCATTAGTACGGATGCTGTATCTGTCTGTAATATTCTCCAACCCCACATCACAGTTATGTTATTGCTTACCCCACGACATATCTCTTTCTCTCTGTCTCTCTCTCTCTCTCTCTCTCTATATATATATATATATATATACATACATACATATAGTCACGTATGTAGAAGCAAAAAGAAAGGTTACCTTGCCGAAAGGTGCAACCAGTTGTTGAAGAGCTGCAATTCTATCTCCTAACTTTTCTTTCCTGGCCTGTACTTACAAATGTTAATTAAGATAATAACATTTATATGCATATCTATGTGTCTGAGTGTCAGTCATGGGTTTATATATATATATATATATATATATAATATATGAATCTGAAGCATGGTTAGTACTCTTTGAGCAACCTTAAAGGGTGGGCAAGAAGCGCGTGAGTCCAGTCGCGATTTCTTGGTCGGAGCTTCTGTTGCGTTTGGCTTCTCCACCAAGATGCTGGATCTCTTTTCCTCTGATGTAATTTGATTGGGGAAAGATGGTGATAGCTTTCAAATAAATAAAAGAAATCAGATGAACAGTAAATATGCTACTATATATATATATATATTATATATATATATATATGTACATATGCGCGCGCGCGCACACAATAACGTTTAAAGCTGAAGGTTCTCCTTATGCAGCTACCTTTTATTCTGCAAGTGACTTTAATTTGTTAAAAGAATTTCATGCTAAAGGCTTCGAACTTTAGAAATCCCCAAGAGTACTTAATTATATGTTCATAATTATATACATGTGCATATATATTATTGTTAGCTATTTAATTAATTTATAACAGGCATAGATATAAAGGTGCCTGTTTATAGAGCTAGCAGAAGAAGAGGAAGAAAGTTATACTACTCACTTTCCCAAGATCAGTGGATGAAAACTGAATGCAAGTAGCATTGAATCCTGCATCCATGGCCTTCAAATTCATGTGAATGTTGAAGTTGGAAACATCGATAGTAGGATGAATCTGGGTAAAGTTTCCAAAAATAGAAGAGTTGTGGGAATAAAATTGATGAAGATTATGGGCATTAATTGGAATTAAATCCGAAGAACTCATGGTGTTATGATCTTTGTTGATCATCTTCATAGCTGTAGTGGAGTGGGAACTGTTTAACATTTCAGTAAAGTTAGGAAAATATTCATGAGCAGACTGATCAGTGCTGTTTATTGAGACAATATTTCCTGAAGTACTAGCACCATTAATCCTGCACAGTAAACATGTACAACATTAATATTTGTGTATATATATGTCATGTTCTATATATAAATAATAGAACCGTTAACCCTAGTGGATCCACATTATACTAGTATTTGGGTATTACCCAGAAAAAAGAAGCAAAGAATGAAGAAATTAGATTCCAAATCCTTAAGCAAAGTCACGATGAGAAAGAGCTTACAGAGAGATATTTGGAGTCCAAGCTTGTGAGGTCGTAACGCCATAGCAAGAAGAGTTAGTCCCAGCAAGATTATGTTCAACCTGATCATGTTGGTGATGGAGATTTGCAGACTCCATATGAAGTTTATATACCCTTTGCAAAAAGAAAATAGAAGAAGAAAGAAAATAGGAGATATTCTTGAAAATCCCGAGAGAATTAAGCAGCTAATTGAAAATATAGAAGACGGGGCTGCTAGCTCCAGGAATCTCTCGCTGTATTCGAAGTAATTACAGGTGACACCCACATAACTTATTTGTTTGTTTTTTAAAAGGTAATAAACCCGCTTTTCTCAGTTGCCCTTTATTCTTTCAAGTTTCCGTCTTAAAGTAGCCTTGAAAAGGAAGAAATAAATGAATAAATAAATAAACACCCTTCGGATGTGCATATACATATATATAATCCTTCTCCACACACACACACACACTCTCTCTCTCTTTAGCTTTTATATATATATATATATATATATATATATATCTATATATTATTTTCTTTTAATTAGGCTAACTATCTCTCGTCTTGAGAGTGTATGTATATATGTAATGTTTAATATTTCTAATTACTGCAACTAACGAAGGCAGATGATAATTAATCTTAGACACCATGATCATTAACTTCCATCCCAAGGCTTTCAACAAAGGAGTGAGAAGCGAAATGATGGCACCATGCCCTCTCTCTCATATCCCAACACATGTCCAACATCTAAGCCGCATGCATATGCTGCCTTCTCTCTGCATCTACCAAGCTAGTCATATTTACATCCATGTGCGTGTGTTTGTCTGTCTATATTTGTAGACACATATAACACACTCTACTGAGCTGAAATTCTTATATTTCTAGTCATAAATAAATTAGACGTGATTTCAATTTTTCCCTCAATTTTTTAACTTGATTTCTAATAAGTTTGGTGTGAAGATAAAAATTTAGACGATAGATAATACTAAGGAACGACATTTTCTGATTTTTTATGTAGTCAAAGAATTATTTATCAGTTCTCTTGTATTGAGACTTGTTAACATAATGTTGTTATCTATACTTATAGTCCAACTTCTGCTTGTATTTTGGGGGGAGTATGTGATTATTACTTTATACTTGATTAATAAAACTTTATTTGTGCTATTGAATAATAAGTCACCATTTTAATTGCCCTATAGTAAGAGGGTAGAGTGTACTCTTCATGAGTAGATTTTTCCTTTTAAATAATGTACAATGTATACATATCTACTCATATCCTATTTCAAATGTTATTTTTGTCTTTCTCTATAAATGATTCTTTCCTATCAATTAATTATGTGAATCTATAGAATAATGCTTCAAATGTAACTGATCTAACTATGTAGTCTTCAAGAGATCAACAATCTTTTAATCATACTCAGATGGTAAGACAATCGTCCAAGATTAATAGGCTTTTTCTTATTTATAGAATTATCATTACAATCTTTTTTATCATGTTAATGTCTCAAATCATATTGTACATCATTTATTTAAATAAGTCTCTTATGAAAATCTATCACCGTTGAATAAAACATTAGTTGTTGTACTCTCTTCACATATTAAATTATTATTTTATTATCAAACGTTACTTGATGCACACTGGCGAATAACTCTACATGAAGAATTACTTGCTTTGAAGAATAATAATACCAGCTTTATAGTTGATTTACCATCTAATTGTCCTCCAATGGATTTATAAAATTAAATACAAACCAAATAGTTTTATTGGCAGGTATAAAGAAAGATTAGTGTCTGAAGGCTACATGCAGCAGAATGGGATTGATTTCATGGAAATCTTTTGTCATGTAGGTAAATTAGTCACTGTGAAGCTACTTTTGGCTCTTGCTACTTGTCAACATTAGCATCTTATATGGTTGAATATCAGTAATACATTCATTAAAGATAGCTTGTGTGAAAAAATTTATATGGATCTTCCCTTTAAAATGGAAGATAATGGACGAACTGGAAGTTTGGCAAATTACACATCAATTTATAGTGTTAAATATGCATCGATGTAGTGGAATTCTAAATTTTTTTATGCTCTTCTTCAACTTGGTCAGATAACTTTTGTTCACTAAAGCCTATAATGGTGCTTTTGTGGCTATATTGGTATAGATTGATGGCATAGTCATCACTGACCCTTCATTAATGGTTCTTAAAGTTGTGAAGGAACTTACACTCTTAATTTAATCTAAAACATCTTGATAAACTCTTGTACTTTCTTGAACTCGAATTGCTAAGTTGTATATTTTTATCAGTGACATTATACTCTCTAATTGTTTGAAAACACTAGTTTCTTGACTTTTAAGCCAATTGACCTTCCTGTGGATCCTAAATTTTCCTCAAACATAAATAATATTGTTTTATTACCTGATTTAGCAAAGTATAGGAGGTTGGTTAGTAGATTATTATGTATAGTTCTTCTATGGCTAGATAGCATATTTGTTGTTCATAAGCTCACTTGTTTGTCTCAAAGTCTAGACAACCTCAACTTTAAGTAACACATCAATTATTAAGGTATCTTAAGTATAAACTTGGATAAGGATTATATTTTCTTCATGTTTCATTTTTGCAGTTGAAAGCATTTTCATATGCCAACTATGAATCTCGCGTTGATTCTTGGACATGGATTTAATTTTTTATATATCTAGATCATGAATGTTAACAATTTAGGAACAATGGGCTTGAGTTTTGATTAAAGTTTGTTTCTATATATTTCAATTTTGATACTTTCATAAAGTTTTGAAACTGACTCGATATTCTTAATCCTTCTCCATATTTCTATTAAGTTAATCATGTTGAAATTGATACTAGGCTTAGAAGGATTTGAGATGAAACTTAATCCTAGGTTGTAGTGAGTTCAATCAATTTAGATTTGTCTTTGGAAAGACTTTACATGTTTGAGAAAATATTTTTTAGTTTGTTATTGGAATGAGAATATCATGCCATAAGATTTAAACATATGGGTGCTATCATATGTAAGTGACTGTTTGTAGCTTACAGTACCGTGAGCTTGATGACCTTATGCAGTGGTGGTGTGAGCCAGTGGGTGTGATCTTCTTTTATTTTGGTAGGATCTTTATTAGGTTTAGGTGATATTCTTATTGATTCTTTACGCGTGTGTCATTCTTGTTTAAATTATTATAGGTTTTAATTTTTACTAACCTATTGCATTATTGTAGTAAGACTTGATGTTATAAATATTTACTCATAGCATGTCATGTTTGGTTTTGGTTATCATTGGGTGTTTTAGTGTATTATGTTCTAAATTTAACTTTTATCCTTTTGTTCAATTGTTTTTTTTTTCTTCGTGTATTTTGATTCTCTTTTCCATGCCTCTTTTAAATATCATTTTAGTGTAGATGAATATCATTATCATACCCACACCTTTTTAATTTAAAAATAAATAAAATATAGATATAGTACACATGATAAATTAATCTATACCACATGATAGGCATCGTAGATCTTCCCGTATTGCAACATTTTGGACCTAGAACTCTTAATTTAAGTCGATGTTTGATTATAAAGTCCTATATCTTTCAATATGATCAACATTGACTCCCTAAACTTTCAATTTAAAATATATATTTTGATGAGTTTTGTCTCTACTCTATCTTTGGTTACGAAAGACTAAATTATATTATGTGTAAATGTTCATACTAAAATAGTAACTAATTATGATATTAGTATTAGTATGACATAAACACAGTATAACATTTATCCTGATCATAAAAATAAATACAGTATAGTAGTATTATTTAGAGAGAAAAATTTAAAAAATGTGATTATGATGTAAGAATATTATATTGTCGAAGTCGTAATATTTTTTATTAATTAAGCACATTTTGCGTAAGTATAAGTTGGATTATTTCATAATATACCTAAAAAATGTTAAGAGTTTTTCACATATATCATTTCACCAAAAGAGATATAGTAAATTCTATAACATTGGTCTTCCAGTATTGTTTTTAATCAACTTTTTGACATTGAGAACACTTCTTCGACCACTTTTTGGGGTGTACTTGGATGGATCTCTTAGATATTCAAACAAGATTACAAATAGTACTAATATAACATTTTAGTTCATTATAGATTAGGAAATGTCCTTATAAAAAGTTAATGGTTTGATCACATTAATCTAATTTTTTTTAGATCTAACAAAATATCTTATTCTTAAGTTGAGGATACTGTAATTCATTCTCAATATTATTGAATGAATTTAAAGCTAAAGCTTTATATATCTCTCATACAAATTGCTTTAGTTTATATGTATATACATAAATATACTATTTTTTTTTCTCAAAAAAGAATAATTTCTGAAAATTTATGAATTAAGTGAAATAATTATTAGGGAAACTTGGGCTCAACTTATTATTATTTCAAGAGCTAAAATTTTATAGAAAATCTATTATAAAATAACTTTAAATTTTCTGAGAGATTTGTATATTATAGTACATATTTAGTATCAAAATTGAATTTCTTAGTTGGTTTAATTGAAAACTAAAATATTATGTTTGAGAAAATTTTGAACCTTTATGAGAATTAGATTGCCTATTTCTAAAAGAACCTAAAGTATTATGTTAGAGTCTATAACATGAACACGTATTATCATTATACACCATTAGTCTATTACTTATAAGCAATTGCTACACAATTATAACATACCTCATATATTCCTATAAAGGTAATACATGGTAATAGAGTGATCGAAGAATCACTGTTTCACATTGATCCTCTGTCATTTTGTTCTTTCTTTTCGTTATTGATAATTTAAGTAAATTTTGTTTTATATATTTGGTTAATAAATTATGTTAGTTTATATATACTCTTATTACCGACTATTAGACTACTATCAAATAACTTTTTTGATATGTTAAATAAATTTTACACTTTGTTATTTGGTTTGCTTTATCTTCATAATGTATGTAGTATTTTTTTGGAAACAAATTGTGATAGTTGTTCGGATGACAGTCACTCCATAAACGAATTTGCAATCAACTTGAGATTTAACCTTACTTCATGAAAGTAAAGAAACAACTGATCCACAATTCCGCGCTCCATAAACTGTAAGTTGAGGTTGAGGACATTTTTGTGAAGTCTATCCCCAAGTTCATGATCCTCAAATTCTAGGACAAGTTGAGATTTTATTCAACGTACTCTAAGATTAGCTTACGGATATGTCAAAGATATAAAAAACCAATTATACATTAGTGGTATAAATATTCATTTATTAATTTTTATTTTTCTGTGGTGGAAATTGTATTATACTTATAAATTGTAATATTACAAGAAATAACAACATACTTTCAACTTGGAAAAAGAAAAAAATAGTAGGAGACTAGATTCTTTACATGCATAGGAAAAAGAAGAAAAGAAAAAAAAAAAAAACAAAACTTGGAAAAAAGCGACTAGTCAGCCGAATGGCACACTTTGACCGCACTAGGATTTGAGAACCCAGGAGACAAAAACACAACATTTTTCAATTGACATGGAAGAATTATTGTTGTTTGTTTTTTGAAAGAAAGAGACCAAGGAAGAAAAGCAAATTCACGTGCAATATCCCTTTATATTTGGATGAAGATTGCTTTAATGCCAATTTTTATCTTTTGGGTCACCAAAGTTTTCTATACTCGGCAACCTTGCTTGGTCCCAGAAAGCAATATTTGATATACTTATGAGTTAAACAGAATAATATATGAATACTCATATATTTGTATAGATACACATGAGCGTATAATAGTATTGACATACATATGCATGGGTGTTCGTTCCGCCGATTTGGTTCCATGAAACCCAAAAACGTACAAGCATTGGTATAAGACGATGATAAGAAATTTACATTTGTACACACATATAAAACATACAACCAGTATATATATATATTTGTGTACGTATCTGTATATGGTTGAGTGGTGAAGCAAAGCGAAGAGGATCATGGGCCCAAGTGCTAGATTTTAATGGCCTGAGGTTAATAGAATACATTGTCCTACTCTCTAACCCCTTTGGTGTCATCTTCCTACTTTAGACCTCCTTTTGTTGGCTTTGGTAAAATTTTGACTCAAAGTTTGTCGTGATATGATTATATCGTTTATAATTATAAAGGAGAGAAAAAGCAGAAGACAATGAAGAGATAAGATAATTTTATTAGAAAATTATAATTTTTTATACTAAAAAAATTATTATTTTTTTTTTCTCAATGAATGCTTTTCTTTTTATTTTCTATTTAGGAGTAATTAACTCTGATAGCAAAATTACCATAAAATATTGCATGAAACATGAAGTTTAAGAAATTAATTACCATTAGATTTTAGTTGAGTACAAGTTAAGATCAATTTAGATAGAGAAGATTTTTTTTTTTTTTTTTTTACCTTTAATGAAAAAACTCATCAACCAATTCAACACCGGGTTTAGAAAATTGTAAAATACAACTACAAACTACTAGAGTGTGTTAAAAATAAATGAAGTGTTTGTGCTTAATGATGATGTAATATAGTTAAAAATTTTAAATTTAAATTGTTAATAGCATATGACTCAAGTTTTTCATGACATTAGATAATCATGTACGATTAGGTTATCATATTTTTTTTACCATTCAAATTATTAATATTTCGTACATCACAATTATATTTAAAAGGTTAAAAGTTAGACCAATTTGGAGTTATTGGCTTATTATAATTTTTATTGTTCAAATCTTTTATGTTTTTATTAACTACGAAAATTACCGTCACAACTGTATACAAAATTTAAAATATATTAATAACTGAATTAACATATGATTTAATATTTTTATTTCATTCAAAATATATTATTTATTTGTTCAACAATTTTTAAAATAAAAAGTAGCGGTTTTAAAAGTTAAATTTATGTTATTAGTATCAATAAATAACTTTAAATTTTTATATGGAAAACAATATTTACATGTTTTTTCTAATATAAAATTAGATTACCATATTTTTTGATATTCAAATTATTAATATACATCATCAAGGTCACATACATCATAACTACAATCAAAAACTCACCAAAGTCCAATATTATATCCCCATGGTGTCACTAGGTTAATACATGTCCTATTGCCCATTTTGTAATATTTTTGAGTCCAATGACATTATCGACTCAAAGAGTTTTAGCCCAAATCATTAGGTTTTAAAAAAAATAAGTAATTAGTTATAAATATTTTTAATATACGATCGAACATGATACATTAAAATATTTAATTTAAAAATATTAAAAAATAGATCTTCTCATCTTTTAACTGAATTAAATACACTTTAATTTAAATAAGTAGTTTATAAATATTTTTTTTTTGTAATTTTATTTATGACGAAAGCCAATCTTTTTCTCTTTTCTATTTTGAATGGAAGAGATATGAACGTCTTAGAATTTCTTTTGAATGAGGAAACAAAACAATAATTGACAACCTTTTTTACAATAATAATTGAAGCAAAAAAAGGGCATACCAATAATACATTCTTCTCCACTTATAAAACAAAAGTCATGGCCTATATCTACCAAATTAAAGTTTAAATATAAAAATAAAAATATTTTCATTTACTGAGAATTAGCTCAATTAATTTATAACTTGAGTTTAAAAAAAAAAAGATTATATCAATTCAAAAACCCAATATTGTATTTATATAATATAATTAAAATTTACATTAATTTATTTTGTATAATTAAAACAGTTAATTTTATTGATATTAGCTAATTAAAACTACTATATATAATTTCTTATAGTAATTAATAAGTAATTAAACCAGGAAGATATTGCAATTGTCTAACTAAATGAATTTTAATTTTTAAAATTATAGTAATTAGTTTTAAATAAAATACTTACTACCTTAATTAAATTTTAATAATTGATATTAATCTATATTTAATCATTTCAGATCTTACTAGTAGATCTCAAGGTTACTTTTATATTATATATATATATATATATACAATTTTAATTTATATAGTATATATTTCTAAATCAAATTTAAACATAATTAAGTTGTGAAACTTGAGTAGATAAGAACTTAGAATTTATTTTTACATAATAAATATTTAATTTAATTAATACTTATATTCATATGAATAAAATAGAATAGATTAATATTGTGTAGAAAGTATCATAAATTATACATAGAGAGAATATGTATATACAAATTTGTGACATGATTATACACTTTACAGTTTTAATGTAAAAATTTAACCAAAATATCAAAAATATAAATAATATTAAACGAAATCACCACGTATAAAAGTATCTGTAGGGCGAGATAGAACATGTATATGAAAATTTTAATTATATATGTATAGGCATAAATTAAATACACATATACATACATCATAAAATATGAAAGGCAGAGATCAATTTGTCTCGAAAACCTTTTAGATTTCTCCATGGTATTAGATGTGTGTATATATATGTGTGTACATAATTTTTATATATACATAAATTAGCAATTCTGAGATCAACATGCATGATTTCAAGAGCGAAATGGAAGATACATACGGAAATTTTAGCTTATATTCAAGCATAAATAAATATGTACACATATACGTACAAGATAATCATCATCAAACGAAAAGATTGGTATACCTTAAAAACTTGATCAATCAGCTATCTCTTTTGATTTTTTTGATAGCGTAGATGAATATACATATATACGTATATTTGTAGATAATTTATAAATATACATAAATTAGCAATTTTAAGATTTATATTAAATATAATTATAGGATATGATTATATATATATTACATAGGTATGTTATAATATGTAACGACCCCGAAAATATTAAAATGAAATGAGTATTTAAATATATCAAATGCGGAAGCGAGATCAAAATTTCATTTAACATCCCTTACACGAAAACAAAAAACGTGCTTAAAATATAAAAGATTAAACTAACTAAAAGAGAAACTCGAAAATAAAGCTATGAGTATGACTACAGAGTCTCTAGGCATCCCTTTCGTCGTCCTCCTGCGGAACGGGCTCGGGAACCATGTCTTCCTGATCTGAAATGGTTAAATAAGGAGTGGGCTACACTAGCCCAGTAAGAACATCACGATATCTCATCGTCACGGAGGTAAAGGTGGGTAGAAAACACAAAAAGACCAATGGAGCATAATTCACAATAAACTCATTTATCAGTAATAAAACCCTTTACCATCCACTTACCTCGGTGGAATTTATGAAACAATATAAGAAAAACAATAACATTATCATAATCATGGAATAATATAAGCTGTAAAACATAACACTTATCACGCCTCTTGTAATTCAATCATTATACAACATATCTTTTTCTCATTTACCAGCCTACTAGTATCCGTGGGGGTCCATAGGGGTCCCGCTACCCGTTAACCTTTAACATTCATAATCAGTTTCCAGGGCCGTCCCCATACCCCGTCCGGTATGGGCGCCAAAACCATAAACCTCAATACCCCGTCCGGTATGAGGGTGAAACGGGCCGTCCCCATACCCCGTCCGGTATGGGCGCCAAAACCATAAGATCTCCATACCCCGTCCGGCATGTGAGACCACAATCCCGGTAGGGTTCCCTACGGACCCGGTCCGTCCACCATCTCCCAGGATATCTAGTCAGGCTGACCCCATTACACAATTATCAATTTATACAATCTTTCATTCTTCTTTCCCTCAATCAGCATCGTCAATTCACATTTAAACAAGCAAATCGTAATTCATGCCAAACAGACAACATACAGTATCAGTTTTTCAGTCATTCAACCCATAATTAATAAAAACGTAGTATATGCACACAAATCTGTAAAATGAACACATCAAACCTCATTTTGCATTTAAAGCTGTAAACAGGCCAAATAACAGTAAATCACCAATCACACTAGACTCGGGCTCCATTAGCCACCCTAAGCAATTTCACACATTCGTTAATTCAAGAAATACCGTTTTATCATTTTGAACTTTAATATCGTGATAAGAAATAGGGTGAGAGGTCCTTACTCGTTTCGGGGTCCGAACACGGCTTCACAGTGCGCTTGCAGGCTGTCCCTAATTTTCCCTGAATTTTCCTCGGGGAACTGAAACGCACTACTGGTACCTGCACGTGTTCCAAAAAAAATCCCAAATTAGGCCCAGGGCCCCTTTCGGCCCAAATCGCAACTCCGGCACAGCGGCGCCGCCGTGCTCCGGCGACGGCGCCGTCGCTGGCAGCGGCGAGTCGCCTCGGGTTGGCTGTTTTCGGCCGTTTTCGGCCGAATTCGGCCACACTTGCATCGGTCCCTTCGAGAAAACAACCCTAGGGCCCTCGGGGGGCCAAAAAATCACGAAAAAACGGAGCTTACCAGCGGCGGCGCTCTCGGGTGCGGCGGCTCTCCGGCGAGGTTCGTGTTTTGGTGATTCGGCTCTGATCAACCTGTAGAGAAAAGAATGGTGATCACGGTGATATAAAAATTGCATCAAACGGAGGCCAGGAAAGGCCTCGTCGGAGGCAAAAACCGAGAAGGGGCGCGGCGGCGCCGCTGGTCTTCGGCCGCGTATTCCGGCCGTTTGGCCGGGATTTTGGCTCCAATTTGGCCACAGGAGGAATTAGCGTGGAAAAACGAGTCGGGGGTATGAAATTTACCTCGATCGGCGGTCGGAAATTTCCCCGGCGCGGCGGCGGGTGGCGGCGGCCGGTTTCTGGTTTGTCTTCTCCAGCGAGCGGCAGGCGGCTAGGGTTTGTGGTCTGGTGTGGGGGTTCTATTTATAACCCCTTGCCTTTTGATCTCAGCCGTCCATTTTGTTTTAATCTGGGCCGTTCGTTTTTGATTGAATCTAGGCTGTCCGTGCGATTGCATCTGGGCCGTCCGATCGCGCGATTGATCTGGACCGTCCGATCGCGCTCACGCGGATCGCCAATGTGGTCCGTTCCGGAGTGACGTGGTCTTGCCACGTGGCAGGCCCCGGTTGGCCGGGATTGCTGACCGGGCCTGCTGACGTGGCTGCCGACGTGGCTTTTTTTTTTTTTTTTTCTTTTTTTTTTCCAGCCCCTTTTCTCCGGGCGCTACATAATATACCTCAAATTCTTTCTCCTATTGGTAAAATTCTATAAGAATTATATGTGAGTAGACATTGATGGCAAGAGCAATCCACATGGTCTCCAATCATGACCATCAAGAAATTAACTCATCAATCCCATATATATGTATATACATATATGATATGATACATATATATTTATAGAGATCAAGTAACAAGCGGTGTATATAGTTTATATAATTATAATATATTATGTATATTATGTAATATCCATCTAAAAAAAAAAGTGAGAAGAAATATAAATAAAAAATAAAATTGGAGTTAGGATGTAAATGAAAGGATTTCTAAAATTAGAGAGCTTTTAGTTAATTTCAGGGATTTAAATGAAACAAATGAGAAAAAAAAAATGGTAAAAGTATAAATAAAGGGAAGTGGAAGGGGGTAAAGGAAATCAGAAAATGAACGGCCCAGATCGGACCCCTTGAGGAAATCAAATGGAGGATATTTAAAAAGAGAATGGATGGGCATATCGAGTAAGAGAGATTCGACGGTTGGGACAAATGGGTATAAAAAGGAAAAGTTTAGGGTTTTTCTTCATTGTGAGGGCAGCCCAAAAAGAGAGAGGATTAGAGAAAGGGGTGAGGCAATCATGTGAGGGGGAAGAGAGGAGAGGGTCGGCGGGAAAGTCGAGAGGAAGAAAGAAGGAGAGGGAAGAAAGAGGGAGGCCGGAGAAGGTGAAAAGGAATGAGAAAAAAAGAGTGGTCGAACAGAAGAGAGAAGAGAGGAGACTGTCGCGCGGGGAAGTTAAGAGAGAAGAAAGAAAGAGAGGAAAGGAAGAGGGAAGCTAGAAAGAGGAAGGGAAATGAGAAAAGGAGGAAGGAGAAGAAAAGAGAGAAAGGGCCGAGTGAGAAAGAGAAGGGGAGCCAAAGAGCGGCAGCTGCGAGGGAGGAAGAAAAGAAGAAAGAGGTGGAGGTGGGAGAACAGTGTAAACTGAGCCGAAAAGAAGAAGGAAGAAGAGGAAACGAACCGAGACGCTGTGTGATGGTAGAGACCGAGGCAGTTCGAGTTTTTTGAGCACTGCACCCGAGCTTGGTGTGTTTCTTCTTCTTTCAGTTTGTATTTTTAACCAAACAGGTGTTTATATGTATGTGTGCAGGTTTGGGAGCTAGAGAGTCAGAAGGTGACTGAGAAGAGGCGATCGAGAGCCAATCAGAGGCTGAATCGCCCCACACTAGAAAGGTAAAGCTTTTTCATTTTTTGTGGTTATTGAGTGGCGATGGGGCGGGGACAGTGTCGAGCTGGCTGCGCGGGCTCGGCCAAGCCACCCACCCATGCGGGAACCGAGGAGGTTTCCTCAGAAATAGGGAAAGCCAACCCATTCAAGAAGCTGAAGGGTCTTCCCCGAGCGTGGGAACCCGATCCACCATTTTGAGTTCTGATTTACCGTTCGGGAAGCTGAAAAGTCTTTCTCGAACAATGAAATCCAATTCGCCAAACAGGGAGCCAAAAATGTTTTCGGATACGGATTCGATAATTTTGGGTTTTCCGTTGGGTGGTCGTTGAAACCCGTGATTTGATTAAATTAGTTTTTAGTATTTCAACGTATTTTAATTAATTATGTCATGTGTACAGGAAAATTTGGATATTCAGGTGGATCCGAGAAGATGCGTATGAGAGTAAGTATTTTTAAATCTCAACAGGGTTCGAATTTCGAAATGTACATTCATTTCATTAATTTATGAATTTTAAAATTTGAATGGATATTGACCCAATTTTTAATAAAAAATAGAATCCAAATTATGATCAGTAAACCTAAGCAATTAGAACCCTATAAGGAGACAAAACCAGAAAACAGATCCAATGGATTGAGAATTATTTAGACTAATGAAATCTGAAATAGAAAAAGAAAATATCCAATTAAAGAAAAATTCAAAAAGAAAAAGAAATAAAATAAAAATATAAAAATAGAAAGAAAAAGAAATAATTGAGGTTAAAAAATTATCATTTAAACAAACTGAGAATTTTAGAATGAGAAGGTAGGAGTGGATAGGGTAGGGACCTTGAATATCTTATCATTTAGTCTGAATCGAGGAGGGGAGAGTGTATGTGGTTGAAGTTAAGTGGACATGGTGAACCTGCACATGGATAGAGTCTGAAACCTAATCCAGACGTGGCTAGGCATTCGTGTGAGTGTGGGCCACCTAGCAAACGTACCTGCTGTGACCATTGTATGATTTGTGTGTGTGCTATCCATGCGATGGGGGGATCCATTTCGCCTTCCCTCGATGATGACATAAACGGTATCGTGCAATGAAATTATAGAAATGATCATTCAAGTACATTTATGACTTTCAAGAGTATGAGAATACACATTTGATATTTGTATGTGATATTGGAGAGAATTCATCAGATCGATCAGGAACATGTGCAATAGTGAAAATAAGAACATAAATTTGCACTGAAACATTTTTATTGCTTTTGTTTCTTACTGTGTATTTTGCATGAAATTTTATCTGGGTTGAGAGAACGGGATACTTATTGAGTTGGTGAAACTCATTAAATTTCACCCAAATATTTTTTAGAGGAGAATGAAGAGCCAGCACCGTTGCCAAACGAGTAGAAACTGTAAACGAGTTCTTATTTTTGTATATCTTGTGCATATTCAAAAAAATTTATTTTATTTTGTTAGGCTCTAAATGCTTACCTCATATTTCGTATATATAGTTACTGTACATATCACATGGGATACTAGGTTGTATTATATTTTTTTGATTCACGTATGTATATATTTTATGGGCCCACTGCATGAAATGACTTGAGTAGAAATTATGCCTCATATCGAGTATCGGAGCGTGATAGGTGATATCAGAGCTTACATTCCTAGAATCATCCATTGTGCATGAGGTTTTAGAGTTTAAATATGATATTTTGTAACTATTTAAGTGTTGAAAATTAAGAAATGTTATTTTAAAATGTTCTAATTCATTTTTTTCTGAATGAAGGGTTGTAAGATGAGATGTGTACGGACTCCACCAAAGCAAACTCCTGATTACATGTCCTTATATGAGCATATTGATCGGTTATACCACATGGTAGAGGAGCTTGTTAACCAGCCTAGAGAAGGGATACCTAGCCCTCCTCCAGTACCTGTTCCATATAATCCAGAACCAGTCGTTGTGGATCCAGACTGTCACAGAAAGTTCATGAGACTCCATCCTCTTATATTTGCTGGTACCAAGAATTTTATTGAAGCTAAAGGATTGTTGAAAGAAATTGAAAAAACATTTCAAGTTTTAGGGGTGACTTTTAAACAAAAAGTGATCCTGGTTACGTACCTACTTGTGGGTGAAGCTGACTGTTGGTGGGAGTTTAGACAGACCACCTTACCTGTTCCCATCACCTAGAAGAGATTTCTGAGGGCGTTCAGCATCGAGTACTTTCCAGCACGACTCCAACACCAATAAGAGTTAGAGTTCATACAGCTCATGTAGGGGAACCTGTCAGTGGTTGAATATGCTTGAAGATTCATTGAGTTAACCCGTTTTTCTCCAGCCATTTTGACTAGTGAAGGGCAGATGGCAAGAAATGTCTTGCAGAGAAATTTTAGTGGGGGCTACGCCTAGAGATCCAAGAATATCTTGCAGTTCTAGAATTGAAAACCTATGATGAGGTTTTGGCAAAAGCAGAAATAGTAGAAAGTAGATTGAGGGGTTTATTCTCCAAAACAGGTAGTTTTAAACCCCTGGTACCTCTGAGAAGACAAATTCCACGATTTAGTTCACAAGATAAGAGACCCAGAATGATAACAAAGGTATCTCCTAGACCACCATCAACTGCTGGTAGGGCACCGAGTTGCCGCACTTGTGGAAAAAATCATGGTAATCAGTTGTGTCATCGTGTCACTCGATCCTATTTTAAGTGTGGTAGCCAATAACATCTGATCCATACCTACCCACTTATGAAGGAACAACTAGAAGCTCAATGACGGGGACGAGTGTACACACTTACTATAGTAGATGCTGAAGCAAACCTAGATGTGGTTCAAGGTATGTATCTTGTCTCAAAGAACGTAGCTAAGGTATTACTAGATCTTAGTTCCACACACTCATTCGTGTCACAAATTTTTGCAAAACGATAGGGTGTTACACCTGTTTATTTGGGGCATATCTTGATGATATCCACACCAAGCAAGGAGGTATTACTTTCTGATTTTATCTATAAAAACTGTATAATAGAGATAGTTAGTAGGGAATTAAAAATAGATTTGGTAGTTTTAAATGTGGAGAATTTTGATGTAATATTAGGAATGGACTTACTGGTGGCTCATTACGCGACTTTAGATTGCCATCACAAGAAGGTTGTATTTAATATTCCTAATAAATAAACTTTTACTTCGTAATTGAATGGTGTTATTTACCACATAATATAGTTATTTAAGTTATATAATTTATTGAGCCTAATATATAAAGGTTGATGTAGTAGGTGATAAAGATAAGAAGATTGATTTTTATGATGTATTGATGGTCCGTGAGTATCTAGATGTATTCCCTGACGAACTTCCAGGATTATCTCCAAACCATGAAATATAATTTTTTATTGATCTACAACCAGACACTCAACCAATCTCCATTACTCCTTACAAATTAGTGAGAGCTGAAATGGAAGAATTAAAGAATCAATTAATAAAACTTCGAGAGAAAGGATTCATTCACCCTAGTGTTTCTCCTTGAAGTGCTCCTATAACATTTGCCAATAAGAAAGATGGAACCAAGTGAATGTTTATTGATTATAGACAACTAAACCATCAAGAATAAATACCTTTTGCCCAGAATTGATGACCTATTCGACGAATTACAAGGGGCGCAGATCTTTTTCAATATTAATTTACGATCCGGTTACCATAAAGCGAAGATTAAATACGAAAATATTTCAAAGACCGCCTTTAAAACTAGGTATGGCTATTACGAATTCTTAGTCTTACCTTTTGGATTGACGAATATCTCGGCAGCATTTATGGACATGATAAATCGGATGTTTGAGACTTGATTAGATCAATTTGTTATTGTGTTCATTGACGATATCTTGATTTACTCCAAGAGTCTAAACGAACATGTTGAACACTTAAGGCAAGTTCTAAAAACTCTTAGAAAGAAAAGTTGTATGCAAAATGGAGTAAGTGTGCATTCTGGCTCGAACAGATCACTTTCTTGGGTCATGTAGGTTCTAAAGATAGAGTATTTGTAGATCCAGCAAAAGTTGAGCCTATTATCGGATTGGAACTTCCCACTAAGGTAAAAGGTGTCCGAAAATTTTTGGATATAGTTGGGTACTACTGCCGATTTATAAAAGGATTATCCAAGATTTCAACCTCTCTTACCCGGCTTACTGAGAAGGATGTTAAGTTTGAATGAAACCCATACTGTGAAAATAGCTTAAGAGAACTCAAAAACTGACTCATGACGACTCTAATACTAACACTACCTAGTGGATTAGGGGGTTATCGAGTATATACTGATGCGTCAGGCTAGGTTTAGGGTGTGTGTTAATACAAAATAACAGAGTCATCACCTACAGGTTGAGACAATTGAAGAATCATGAACGAAATTATCCGACCTATGACTTGGAATTAGCTACGATTGTTCATGCCCTTAAGATCTGTATGGAGAGACGTTTAAGACCTATACTAATCACAAGAGTCTTAAATATCTTTTCACGCAGAAGGAACTGAACATGCACCAGTGTAGATGGATAGATCTTCTTAAGGACTATGATTGCAAGATATCCTACCATCTAGGGAAAGAAAATGTGGTGGCTGATACATTAAGTCGCAATACCTCTGGTAAGATTACAAAACTAGTAGCTTCCGAATATAAGACTCTAGAGACCTGACAAGAATTATAATGGGGTATTTACAAACAGGAAATGTATATAGCCAGTTTGAGAATCGAGCCAGTATGAATTCAGAAAATTAAATATGCTCAAGAAACTGACATTGCTATAGGGACCTTGAAGAAAGAAACTGAACAAGGTTTAAGGTCTGACTTAAGAGTTTATAATGATGGATTACTTCGATTTAGAGGAAGATTGTGCATTCCTGATGACCCTAACATGAAGAGACTCATATTAGAGGAAGCACATAATTCTAGGTTTAACATACACCCAAACATCACCAAAATGTACTACAGTTTATGACCTCGGTATTGGTGGATTAAGATGAAGAAAGATATCTTCGAAGTTGTTAGTAAATGTCTCACATGTCAGTGGATTAATGCTGAACACCAAAAGCCAGGGTTATTACTCTGATCTCTACCAATTCTAGAGTGGAAGTGGAAACACATCATTATGGACTTTATGATGGGTTTGCCTAGGACTAGATTGAACCATAATACTATTTGGGTGATAGTGGATCGATTAACGAAATCAACCCATTTTCTACCAATAAAAGCTATAGATCCTCTAGATAAACTTGTCAGATTATACATTAAGGAAGTTATTAGACTTCATGGAATTCCGGTATCATTAGTTTTAGATCGAGATGCTCATTTTACCTCTAAGTTTTGGACAAGCCTTCAACAGGCCTTAGGCACCACCTTATCATTCAGCACAACATTTCACCCACAAACGGATGGCCAAACAGAGAGAACCATCCAGAAATTAGAAGATATGTTTAGGGCTTGTGCATTAAAGATGGGAAAAAATTGGGATGACCATCTACCATTGATTGAATTCGCTTATAACAATAGCTATCAGTCTAGTATTAGTGCAGCTCCATATGAAGCACTTTATGGCAGACCCTGTAGATCTTCTGTATGTTGGGAAGAAATTGGGGACATGAAATTAATTGGATCTGAATTAATTGAAGAAACTACCTCCAAGATTGTCCTAATTAAGAAAAAACTTCAAACTGTCCAAAGTAGACAGAAGAGTTATGCAGATAACTATAGAAGGAGTTTGGAATTTGAAACATGGGATTATGTGTTCTTAAAAGTGTCACCAATGAAGGACCTTATGAGATTTGGGATGAAAAGTAAATTATATTGTCGCTTCATTAGACCATTCGAAATACAGGAGAGAATTAGATCTACTGCTTCCCGATTGGCATTGCCACCAGAGTTGGCTAACGTGCATGATGTATTTCATGTTTCCAAATTACGTAAATACCATCTTGATCCATCACATATAATTTAGTATGAGAAGATTTCTATCGAAGAAGATATGTCATATCAGAAAATTCCCATATAAATATTAGACAAATAGGAACGGTTATTGAGGAATAAGACTATTCCGATGGTCAAAGTACTCTGGTGACATAATTCGCCAACGAAATCTACTTGGGAGACTGAAGATTCGATAAAAACTTGATTTCCTCAGCTGCTTTAGAGATATATCAAATTTGGAGGACCAAATCTATATAAGGAGGGGAGAATTTTAATATCCATCTAAAAAAAAGAGAAAAAATGTAAATAAAAAATAAATTATAGTTAGGATGTAAATGAAAG
This sequence comes from Carica papaya, assembly GCF_054855325.1. NCBI lineage: Eukaryota > Viridiplantae > Streptophyta > Magnoliopsida > Brassicales > Caricaceae > Carica > Carica papaya. The sequence continues at coordinate 9,869,342 of NC_142309.1, read as the reverse complement.
GATTTTTCAAAATTAGGGGGCTTTTAGTTAATTACAGAGACTTAAATGAAACAAATGAGAAAAAAAGGAGGATAAAAGCACAAATAAGGGGAAGTGGGAGGGGGCAAAGGAAATCAGGAAATAGACGGCTCAGATCAGACCGCTTGAGGAGATCGGATAGAGGAGATTTAAAAAGAGAATGGATGGCCCTGATCGAGTCAGAGAGATCTGATGGTTAAGACGAATGGGTATAGAAAAGAAAAGTTTAGGATTTTTCTTCATTGTGAGGGTAGCCGAAAAAGAGAGAGGATGAGAGAAAGGGGTGAGACATTCAGGTTAGAGGGAAAAGATGAGAGGGTTGTGCGGGTAAGACGAGAAGAAGAAAGAAAGAGAGGGAAGGAAGAAGGAGAATGGAGAAGGAGAAAATGAAGGAGAAAAAAATAGTGGTCGAGCGAAAGAGGGAAGAGAGGAGATTGTCACGTGAGGAAGCCGAAGGAGAAGAAATAAGGAGAGGAAATGAAGAGGGAAGCATGAAAGAGAAAGAAAATGAGAGAAAAGGAAGAAAGAGAAGAAAAGAGAGAATGGGCTGAGTGGGACAGAGAATGGGAGCCAAAGAGCAGTTGTCGCGAGGGAGAAAGAAAAGAAGAGAGACACGAAGGTGGGAGAACGGTGTAAACTGAGCCAAAAGAAAGAAAGAGGAAGATGAAATGGCCCAAGACACCATGTGACAGCAGAGACCGAGGCTGTTCGAATTTTTCGAGCATCGCACCTAAGCTTAGTGCATTCCTTTTCTTCTTTCGATTTGTGTTTTTAACCAAACGGGTGTTCATGTATGTGTGTGTGCAGGTTTAGGAGCTAGAGAGCTGCGGGGTGATTGAGAGGAGGCGATCGAGAGCCAAACTGAGGCCGAATCACCGCACACCGAAAAAGGTAAAGCTTTTTCGTGTTTTTTGGTGGTTGTTGAATGGGGGTGGGGCAGGGACAGTGTCAAGTTGACCGCGTGGGCTCGATCAGGACACCACTTGCACGGGAACCGAGGAGGTTTCTTCGAGAATGAAAAAAGCTGACCCATTTGGGAAGCCGAAGGTTCTTCCTTGAAAGTGGGAACCCGATCCACCATTTTGAGTTCCGATTTGTCGTTCGGGAAGCTGAAAAGTCTTTCTCGAAAAATGAGAATTCGATTTACCATTCGGGAAGCTGAAAAGCCTTTTTCGAAAAACAAAAATTTGATTCACCAAATGGGGAGTTGAAAGGTTTTTCGGATACGGATCTCAATAATTTTTAGTATTTCGATAGGTGGTAGTTAAAACCCGTGATTTGATTAATTTAAATTTTAGTATTTTGAAGTATTTTAGTTAATTATGTCGTGTGTATAGAAAAATTTGGATATTTAGGTAGATCTGGGAAGACATATAGGAGGGTAAGTATTTTTAAATCTCAACCGGGTTCGAATTTTGAAAAGTACATTCATTTCATTAATTTATGAATTTTAAAATTTAAATGGACATTAACCCAATTTTCAATAAAAAAAAGAATCCAAATTATGATCAGTAAATCTAAGCAATCAGAACCTTATGAGGAGATAAAAATAGAAAACAGACTCAATGGACTGAGAATTATTTGGATTGATAAAATCTGAAATTGAAAAGGAAAATTTTCAATTAAGAAAAAACTCAAAAAAAAAAGAAATAAAATAAAAATGTAAAAATAGAAAGGAAAAGAAATAATTGAGGTTAAGAAATGATCATTTAAAAAAATTGAGAATTTTAGAATGAGAGGGTAGGAGTGAATAGGTTAGGGACCCTGAATACCTTTTCGTTTAGTCCGAATCGAGGAGAGGAGTGTGTGTGTGGCTAAAGTTTAGCGGACATGACGAACCTGCACATGAATAGAGCCTAAAACCTAATCCAGACATGGATAAGCATTCGTGTGAGTGTGGGCTACCTAGCAAACGTACCTTCTGTGGTCATTATGTGATTTATGTGTGTGTTATCCATGCGATGGGAGGAGATCCATTTTGCCTTTTTTCGATGATGACATAAACGGTATCGTGCGATAAAATCATAGAAAATATCATTTGAGTGTATCTGTGATCTTTTGTGTGTGTGATTATATTTCGAAATGACAATTGATATTTCAATGCATTTATGACTTTCGAGAGTATGAGAATATACATTTGAGGTTTTTATATGGTATTTACAAGAATTCATCATATCCATCAGGAACATATGAAATAGTGAAAATAAGAACATGAATTTACACTAAAATATTTTTATTACTTTTGTTTTTTACTGTGTTTCACATGAAATTTTATTTGGGTTGAGAGATCCGGAATACTTATTGAGTTGGTGAAACTCATTAAATTTCACCCTGATATTTTTCAGATGAGAGTGAAGAGCCAGCACTGCTGTCAGATGAGTAGAACCTGTAAAATGGTTCTTATTTTTGTATATTTTGTGCTTCAGAATGTTTTATTTTGTTCTGTTAAACTCTAAATTCTGACATCATATTTTGTATATATAGTTATTGTATCTATCACATGGGATGTTAGGTCGTATTATATTTTTTTGATCTACGCATATATATATTTTATGGGCCCACTGCATAAAATGGCTTGAGCAATAATTGCGCTCATATTGAGTATTGGAGCCTGACATATTATATGAATTTTGCTTGAAATCAATGCAAATTATATAAGTATTGCATACTTTATATATTAACTAATTTAAAATAACTAATTAATTAATTGAAGAAGTTCTCTAACATTCAAATTTGATTAAACTATATTCTACTTATTTTTCAAAACTAATCGAATGCAATTCAAAAATAAATAAATTAATTGAAAAAGTTTTCTAACATTAAAATTGTGAGTACAATTAAATTCTATTATTTAAATTAATTAATTAAAGAATTTCTCTAAAATTAAAATTGTAAAAAGAAAAGTTTATTTAAAAATTAAACAGATAATTAATATATATTATTAAATTAATTTTATTTTTCATATTTAAAAACCATTAAAATTTAAAAACATCCTAAAATTTTGAAAAAATGCACATGTCAATTTCTAATTCTAATTAAAAATATTTGTAATTCATTTTAAAGATATTTTTAATATTAAATATAATTTTATTAATGACGTGACATGCATCATATGCTTATTTTTGTTGATTTACTTCCTCTTTAGTTCCACTTTTATTAATTTACGGTAATATATGGAGATCATCTCACATAACTAGTATTTATAAGATTTGATAGTTTGTGTTATTTATGAATGATTCACTAGAATCACCTAACTATTTTTATTTAAAACCAATTTTGATGTTAATCATATCTTATCTTAGTTCTACGATATCATAAAAATTCAATTTAGAACATCCATAAAAAAAAATTGCATATTGATAATTTTATAGATTTTTTTAATCACACATATTCATCATTCTTCTGCCAAGAAGAAATTCTCTGTAAGTCATCTTGTATCCACACTCCACAACAAAACGAAGTAGTGGAATGCAAGAATAATAATCTTCTATTCACTACCAGAGTTTTTCACGAAGTAGTGGAATGCAAGAATAATAATCTTCTATTCACGGCGGCGATCCGCTCGGATTGGCCGTTTCCGGCCATTTTCGGCCGAATTCGGCCAAACTTGCATTGGTTCCTATAATAAAACACCCCTAGGGCCCTCGGTGGGCTAAAAAATTTCAGAAAATCGAGACTTATTGGCGGCGAAGCTTTCGGGTATGGCGGCTCCTCCGGCGCGAGTTGCGATTTGTTGTTTTGCTCCGGTCAACCGGTAGAGAAAAGTACGGTGGTCACGGTGGTATAAAAATTACATCGAACGGGAACCGGAAAGGGCCTCATCGGAGGCAAAAATTGAAAAAATCCGTGGCGATGCCATTAGGCTTCGGCGGTGTTTTTCGGCCAATTAGCTGGTGGTTTGGCTCCGATTTGGCCACAGGGAGGTTCAGCATCGAAAAATGAGCTAAGAGGAGAAATTTTACCTCGTTTGGCGGCTGGAAAATCCTCTGGTGCGACGGCGGGTGGCGGCGATCGGTTCCTCCGGTGGTCGGGTCGTATTCTCCGGCGAGGGTTCTGGCAGCTAGGGTTTGGGGTTGGGTGTGGATGCGATTATTTATAACCTTCCCCTTTTAATCTGAGCCGTCCATCATGATTTAATCTCGGCCGTCCGATCGCAATTAAATTGAAAATAAATCTAGGCTGTCCATCGCGATGCGATCTGGGCTGTCCGTGCGTGATCAAATCTGGACTGTCTGCAAGCGTGAGATCTGGGCCATCCACGCGCGCCTTTGATCTGGGCCGTCCATGCGCGCGGAAACGAATCTGGGCTGTCCGATTGCACGCACGTGGATCGCCCACATGTCTCTGTCCCGCGTGGCTTCCCGCATCAGCGTCCCTGCCACGCGGCGTGTCCTGGTTGGCTGGGGCTGCTGATCGGGCTGCTGACGCAGCTGCTGACGTGGCGCTATTTTTTTAAATTGTGTTTTGACATCCGATTTTCGATTTTTTTTTCAAAAACACCCCCAGAATCTAAATTTTCACCCATTTTTCTCAAATTCAATTTTAATTAAATCCCAAAAATAATTTTACCCCATTTTATTATTATTATTATTTTTATTTCTATTAAATTAAATTAAAACCTTATAAATTAATTATTAAAATAAAATAAAATAAACAAAATTTCAAATTAAATTAAGATAAAATAAAAATAAAAATAAAAATAAAAGAAAAATATTTGGGTGTTACAACTCTCCCCCCCTTAAAGAAATTTGGTCTCCCAAATTTGCCTCTTACTCTTGGTCGAACAAATAGGGATACTTGACTCTAAAGTTTGATTCTAGCTCCCAGGTAGCCTCCCTTGGCGAGTGGTTCTGTCACACTATCTTTACAAATGATATTTTCCGGTTGCAGAGTATTATGCTCTTTCGGTCCGTGATACCGACTGATACTTTCTTATAAGATAAGTCCTCTTGGAGTGGAAGTGGTTCATGAGTCAAGACATGAGAGGGGTCCAGGTTGTACTTACGTAGCATGGATACATGGAACACATTGTGGACCTTGGAAAGCTCTGGAGCCAGTACTAGTCTGTAGGCGGCAGTACTAATCATGTCCATGACTTCATATGGTCCAATAAATCGGGAGTTCAGTTTTCCCTTCCTGCCGAACCTACTAATTCCTTTGAAAGGAGTGACCTTGAGGAACACCCGGTCGCCTTATTCAAACGCTAAATCTCTTCTCTGGGTGTCCGCATAACTCTTCTACCTACTCTGAGCCGTCTGAATGTTCTTTCTGATTTTAACTATTTTAGACGTGGTCTCCTCCACCAACTCTGGGCCAAATAATTTTATGTCGCCCACTTCTTCCCAACAAATCGATGATCTGCATGGGCGCCCATATAACGCCTCATACGGAGCCATACCAATGCTCGCTTGTTCTATCAGGGGTAGATGGTCATCCCAATGGCCCCCAGAGTCAAGAACACAAGCTCGGAGCATATCCTCAAGTGTATGGATTGTCCTTTCTGATTGTCCATCCGTCTGAGGATGGAAGGCAGTACTGAGAGACTGCTTTGTTCCCATGGCCTGCTGAAAGCTACTCCAAAACCGAGAAGTGAACCTAGAGTCCTTGTCGGATACCACTGTCACTGGAACTCCATGCAATCTGACTATTTTTTGGATATACATTCTTGCTAACTTGTCCAAGGGATCGGTCATCTTGATGGCCAGGAGGTGGGAAGACTTGGTAAGCCGGTCAACAATTACCCAGATGGCGTCATGTCCTGAACGTGCCTTGGGTAATCACGTTACGAAGTCCATAGCGATATGTTCCCACTTCCACTCCGGGATCGGTGAGGGCTGAAGTAATCTGCCGGGGCGTTGATGCTTTACCTTGACCTGCTGACATACCAAACATTTAGATACAAAGTCAGTTATGTCCCTCTTCATCCCATTTCACCAAAATCAGGGTCGCATGCTTTGGTACATTATGGTGCTTCCGGGATGCATGGCAAACTTGGAGCTATGGGACTCTATCATGATGTCTCTCTTTAACTCACTGTCGTCTGGAACACACACCCTGTCCTGGAACCAGAGTAACCCATCAGCAGAGACTCAGAATTCTAAACTCGCTCTCTGTTCTACATCATTCTTACGAGCTACTAGGGTGGGGTTGACTCGACTGATTGGGCTTCCCTTATTCTCTATATTAACTCGGGCTGGACGGTCAGACTGCCCAAACATGCGACTCTCTTCAGGTCCTGAAGCCGAACTTGTTGTGTGGCCCCAATTTGCCTACATTCTTAAACCATTAAGTGGGCTAAGATACCTGCACTTTTCCTGCTGATGGTATTTGCCACCACGTTGCCCTTACCCGGATGATACAAGATATCACAATCATAGTCTTTAAGGAGTTCCATCCACCTTCTCTGATGCATATTGAGATCCTTTTGAGTGAATATGTGCTTCAGACTCTTATGATGGGTATAGATCTGGAAGGTCTCTCCATATAAATAATGGTGCCAGGTTTTCAAGGCGTGTATGATTGCGGCAAGTTCCAAGTCATGGGTGGGGTAATTCTTCTCATGATTCTTTAATTATCTAGAACCATAGGCTATGACCTTCCTATGCTGCATCAGGACACTACCCAGGCCTAGATAGAAAGCATCACTATAAACTGTATATCCCCCCGATCCACTCGGTAAAGCCAGTATGGGTGCATTGGTCAGCCACTCCTTTAATTCTGAAATACTTCTCTCACAGTCCTCATTCCAATCAAACTTGGCATTCTTCTTTGTGAGCCAGGTTAGGAGAGCCGCTAGACTAGAGAATCCTTCGACGAACCTGCAGTAATAACCTGCCATTCCCAGGAAGCTACGGATCTCCTTGACTGATGTCAACTTTTCCCAGCCAAGTACTACTTCAACCTTTTCGGGATTCACTGATACTCCTTCCTTCAATATGATGTGTCCTAGGAAGGCGGTCTGCTCGAGCCAGAATCCACACTTACTCAACTTTGCATATAGCTTCTTCTTTCTGAGGGCCTGCAAAACTTGGGTTAGATGGTGAGCATGCTCTTCTCTGCTTTTTGAGTATACCAAGATGTCATTGATTAACACAATAATAAATTGATCCAAGAATTCTCTGAAGACCCTATTCATCAGGTCCATAAAGATGGCCGGGGTGTTAGTTAGCCCAAATGGCATGACCAGGAACTCATAGTGTCTATACCTGGTTCGAAAGGCCGTTTTGGGGATATCTTCTGTTCTTATTTTCACCTGATGGTAACCTGATCGCAGGTCTATTTTGGAGAAAATTTGCGCACCCTGCAGCTGATCGAAGAGGTCGTCAATTCTGGAGAGGGGATATTTGTTCTTGATTGTGACCTTGTTCAATCCTCTGGAATCAATACACAGTTTCAACGTTCCATCTCCCTTTCTGACAAACATGACTCCGGTACCCCAAGGAGACACACTGTGTCTAATAAAACTACTGTCTTGCAATTCAGTGATCTGTTTCCTCAGCTCTTCCATCTCAACGCGGCTCATGTGGTAAGGAGCAACCGAAATGGGCTGGGTGCCTGGTTGTAGGTCTATAGTGATCTTAACTTCCCTGTCCACTGGCAGTCCAGTCAGTTCGTCCGGAAACACATCTGGAATGTCTCGGATTACCGGAATATCTTGGATATAAATTTCCTTCTTGGGCTTGCCTAGTTAGAGAAAATAGCAAGGTTAAAGTACTTGAAAATTAAGGAAACTTGCCATCAAGGAATAAGTATCAAATGATTTTATTAATTTGTAAATGGCTCCTCATTAGGAGGATTGAATACAATCTTCTTGTTAAAGTAATCTATGGTGGCGTGATACGCCGCTAGCCAATCTATCCCTAAACTTACATCAAAATACCCCGTGTCTAACCCTATTAGGTCTACACTCAGTTTTCTATTTGCTATCTCCATGGCACAAGCCCTGTAGACAACTTTCCCTAATAGTGTTTCACCCATAGCAGTAGACACAAACAACATTGAATCAAGTTTATCAGGTGATACATTAAGTTTGGATGCAAAAACATGTGAAATAAATGAATACGATGCACCAGTGTCAAATAAAACATGAGCAATATGGTCACAGATAGTGTACATATCCTGTACCACGTCCGGATCAGCGTCGGCATCCTGCTGGGTGAGGTTGTAAACCCTACCCTAAAAAAGAGGTCTTCCTTAGTTTTGGTTCCTCGAGCACTCTCTCGCATAGTGCTGGGCACTACCACATATGCGATAGGTGTTGTTGAGGCGATAGCATGGTCGGTCCCCATGATCCCTGCCGCAGTGCTGACAGATCTTGCCACGTGCTGCCCCTAGAGCTCGAGGGGAAGCTTGGATCGCCAGTCTGGGCCTCTTATTTTGTGGGACAGGCGCAGTAGATGCTGGTCTGCGGGGTGGAACTAAGGGTCTATGATTCCCTGATGATTAGGAAATAGTGTTGAAACTCCTCTCCATGATCTGCGCCTTTGCCAGAACAGCTGAATATGTCTTGAGCTCTAGTACCAACAAGTGCCGCTTGCTCTCCGGACGGAGGCCCCACTGGAACCTCCTGGCCTTTCTGCCCTCGTCCATCAATGTCTCAAGGGAGTATCGGCCCAGCTCTAGGAACTTACGAGCATACTCCGATACTGTCATGTTTCCCTGGACCAGCTGAACAAACTCCGTCTCCTTTAAATGTCGGATGTGCTCGGAGAGGGCTGCTAGGAACTACTCCCAAGTGACAAACGTGGGTAGGGTGATCTGCTTGAGCTCCCATCAATGATTTGCTTCCCCCACCAGCATGTAGGAAACAAGAGTAACCCTCTGCTCAGGAACTACTCCTAAGGTCTTGAAAGCCTTCTCTGTCTCCGCCAACCAGTACTGGGTATCTTCGAAAGAGGACTCCCCTGCAAAAGTAGAAGGGTTTAGTCTCCTGTACCTCTCTACATAGCCCGGGTCAATCAGGAGAGGAGCTGGGTCTCATGGAAGAGGGACTGGGCCGGGCTGAGGATAGATTGGGGGGCCCTGTGGTGGCACCTGCTGATATAGTGGGGGCACCAGATCATACTGTGGTGGTGCCGGACAATATTGTGGCTGAGGCACCGGATTATACTGCGGTAGTGGTGCCGGGTGGTACTATGGAGGAGCAGGCTCTTGCCGGGGTGGCTCGGGATTCGCTCGCTGTAGCAATGGCTTAAACTATGGTAGTGGGGGAGGGTCGGGTAATTCCCTTCTCTCCTCTCGACCTTGTTGAGCAGCAATGATCCTTTCGAGCATCTCAAATATTCTGTCAACATCCTCCCGAAGCGAATCATCCCGGGCTGCTCGGTTTAGTGGGGGTCTCCCTCTCCTCATCTCTCTGCACCTGCATTTCATAAGGAAGGGTTGAGTAATAATTCTCAGTTTGGTATTTCTCTAAGTATTATTGTGTAAGGGACAGGTCCGAGGAATGCGGCTCTGATACCAACTGTAACGGTACCGAAAATTAAAAGGAAATGTATATATTTATTCTAAATGCGGAAGCGAAATAAAATAGATTATGATTAACATCCCTTACACAATAACCAAAACGAATTAAACGTATGAAAGAATAAACTAACTTAAAGAAAATACTATGAATGAATGCTATAAGGAAAACTAATAAATTCTTTGGCTTCTACTCGCCATATTTCTGCAGAACGGGCTCGGGAACCAAGTTCTCTTGATCTGAAATGGTTAAGTAAGGAATGAGCTACACTAGCCCAGTAAAGACATCACACTATCTCACTGTCACAGAAGTAAAGGTTAGTAGAAAACAAAAACGACCAATGGAGCATAATTTATAACAAACTCATTTATCAATAATAAAACTCTTTACTATCCACCTACCTCGGTGAGATTCATGAAAATAATTACATTATAAATATCATAAGATCACGCACACTTTGTAACATAACACATATCATGCTTTTGTATTTCAATCATTAGGCAACAAATTTCCTCTTTTATCAGCCTACTAGTATCCATGGGGATCCATAGGGGGTCCCCGCTACACATGAACCATTCACATTAATAACTTAATTCTAGGGCCGTCCCCATACCCTGTCCGGTATGGGCGCCAAAACCATAAACCTCAATACCCCATCCGGCATAAGGGTGAAACAGGCCGTTCCCATACCCCGTCCGGTATGGGATACCACGTTCCCGGTAGGGTTCTCTATGGACCCGGTCCGTCCACCATCTCACAAGATATCTAGTGAGGCTGTCGACTTATCCACTTATAAATTCACATACCATCCTAATTTTTCTTAGTCTTAATTACCCAATCAACATAAATACGTAAACCAGCAATGGACACCAAACAAGGCAACACAACATCGAGTTCGCAATAATTCAAACCATAATAAATGAAACCGTGATTCATGCATACGAAACTATAGAATAAACACATCAAGCACCATACTGCATTTAAACTGTAAAATACATCAAATAGAAACAGACCGACAAATACATCAGGTTCGGGCCCCATTAGCAATCTTAATTAATTATACATATCTATAAATTCATAAAATACCGTTTAATCATTTATTAAGTGATCCTTATTTGTTTCGGATCCTTACTTGTTTCGAAATCTGAAATCCGGTTCTCACTGCACCTACGGGTAGTCCCTAGATTCCCTGAATTTTTCTTCAGAAACTAAAACACACTTATGGTACCTGCACATGTCCCTAAAAAACCCCAAATCAGACCCAGGGCCCTTTTGGCCAATTTTAAAATTCTGGCACGGCGGCGATCTGCCTCGGGTTGGCCGTTTCCAACCATTTTCGGTCGAATTCGGCCAAACTTGCATTGGTTCCTGTGATAAAACACCCCTAGGGCCCTCGGTGGGCCAAAAAATTCCAGAAAATCGAGACTTACCGGCGACGAAGCTCTCGGGTACGGCGGCTCCTCCGGTGCGAGTTGCGATTTGGTGTTTTGCTCAAGTCAACCTGTAGAGAAAAGGACGGTGGTCATGGTGGTATAAAAATTACATCGAACGGGAACTGGGAAGGGCCTCATCGGAGGCAAAACCCGAGGAAACCTGCGGCGGCACCGCTGGGCTTCGGCGGTATTTTCTGGCCAATTGGCCGATGGTTTGGCTCCAATTTGGCCACAGGAAGGTTCAGCATCGAAAAACAAGCCAAGAGAAAAAATTTACGTCGTTTGGCGGCCGAAAAATCCTCCGGTGCGGCGGCAGGTGGCGGTAGCCGGTTCCTCCAGTGGCTGGGTCGTCTTCTCTGGCGAGGGTTTTGGAGGCTAGGGTTTGGGGTTGGGTGTGGATGCGATTATTTATAACCCTTCCCTTTTAATCTGAATCGTCCATCATGATTTAATCTGGACCGTCCGATCGCGATTAAATTAGAAAGAAATCTGGACTGTCCATCGCGATGCGATCTGGGTCGTCTGTGCGTGATCAAATCTGGACTGTCCGCACGTGTGAGATCTAGGCCGTCCACGCGCGCCTTTGATCTGGACAGTCCGTGCGCGTGAGATCTAGGCCGTCCACGCGCGCCTTTGATCCTCACCCACGTGTTTTCGTACCGCGTGGCTTCCCGCGTCAGCGTCTCTGCCACGTGGCGTGTCCTAGTTGGCTGGGGCTGCTGACGTGGCACTATTTTTCTAAATTGTGTTTTGACCCCTGATTTTCGATTTTCTTTTCAAAAACACCCCCAGAATCCAAATTTTCAGCCCTTTTTTTTTCAAATTCAATTTTGATTAAATCACAAAAATAATTTTATCCCATTTTATTATTATTATTATTTTTATTTCTATTAAATTAAATTAAATTAAATTAAAACTTTATAAATTAATTATTAAAATAAAATAAAATTAACAAAATTCCAAATATAAATAAAAATAAAATAAAAATAAAAAAAAATAAAAAAAAAAATCTTTGGGTGTTACAGCAGAGGTGCTTGGAATCGAATTCCAAGTGGGTAGAAATTTTTTTACTTTTTTTGGCGGTCGGAGGTGACTCTGGTGTGGCGGTGATCGGCGATCGGCGATTGGCGGTCGGCTTCCTTTTTCAGTATCTGGTCCTTCTTCTCCAGCGAGGGAGCTAGTGACTAGGATTCAGCTTCCATATGATGCAAAATATTTATACCCTTCCTGCGTTAATCTGGGTCGTCCATTGCAATCGATCTCATTCATCCGATTGCACCTAAGAAGGAAACGAATCTGGATTGTTCATCGCGATAAATCTCAATCGTCCGATTGCACCTAAGGTAGACATGAATCCAAGCCATCCACGCGCGCGGGATCGATCCTGGGCTGTCGATCTAGGAGCATGAGGATTGCCAGCATGACCTCCCGTGTGGCACCGACGTTAGTACGTCTGGCGATGCGGCGCGCTTCAGTTCATCGCAGCTGCTAACTAGGTGGTCCTACATGGCTGAACTTTTTCTATTTTCACTTTGACCCCTTGTTTTCAATTTTTCTGTCAAAAACATCCATCGAACTCAAATTTTCACCTATTCTTTCCAAAATTATTTTCAATTTCGTCCATAATTCGTCTTTTCTCAAAAATTCAATGAAAATAAAATAAAATAAATTTTTTAATTATTATATATATATATTTCATAATTCGTAAAATTATCGCGGGCTAATTCTCAGTTCTGGATGTTACAACTTTCCTTTCCCCCCAAAAAGAAATTTAGTCCCTTAAATTTTGTATTCTTTTTGCTAGTCAAATAGTTGGGGGTACTGGGCCCTGAAGCTTGATTCTCATTTCCAAGTGGCCTCTTCCTGCGTATGGTTCTGCCATATGACCTTAATAAATGAAATTTCTCGGTTGCGGAGTACTATATTCTTTTGGTTTATAATGCCTATCGGTACCCTCTCATAGGATAAATCCTCCTAAAGTAAAAGAGGCTCGTGGGACAGGATGTGTGAGGGGTCTGAGTTGTACTTGCGTAGTATAGATACTTGGAACACAATATGAATTCTGGATAGCTCTTGAGGTGGTGCCAGTCTCTAGACAGTCATACCAATCTTGTAACACCCAAATTTATTATTTTTATTTCTTAATTTATTTTTAACTTATATTAGAATTTTAGTTTAATTTTTTAATATTTAATTTATAAGGTTTTAATTTAATTTAATCTAATTTAATAAAAATAAAAATAATAATAATGATAAAATAGGGTAAAATTATTTTTGGGATTTAATTGAAATTGATTTTGGGAAAAATGGGTGAAAATTTGGATTCTGGTGGTGTTTTTTAAAAGAAAATCAGAAATTGGGGGTCAAAACGTAATTTAAGAAAGTTGTGCCACGTCAGCAGCTCCGGCCAATCAGAACATGCCGCGTGGCAAGGAAGTTGACGCAGGAGGCCACGCGGGACGGAGCTACGTGAGCGATCCACGTGCACGCGATCGAACGGTCCAGATCTCACGCGTACAGACGGCCCAAATCTCATGCGCACGGACGGCCTAGATCGCATCGCGATGGACGGTCCAAATTTATTCTCATTTAAATCGTGATCGGACGGTCCAGATTAAATCATGATGGACGGCTGAGATTAAAAGGGGAAGGTTATAAATAACCTCACCCACACCCGACCGTAAACCCTAGCCGCCAATACCCTCGCTGGAAAAGGAGAACCAGTTGCTGGAGGAGCCGGCCGCTGCCACCCGCCACCGCACCGGAGGGTTTTTTGATTGCTAAACGAGATAAATTTTCTCCCCTTGGCTCGTTTTTTGATGTTGAATCCGCCTATGGCAAAATCAGGGCCAAACCACCAGCCAATCAACCGAAAAATACCGTCGAAGTCCAGCAGCACCGCCGCAGCTTCCCTCGATTTTTGCCTCCGATGAGGCCCTTTTCGGTTCCTGTTCGATGCAATTTTTACACCACTGTGATCACCATCCTTTTCTCTACAGGTTAACCGGAGCAAAACATCAAACCGCGACTCGCGCCGGAGAAGTCGCTGCACACGAGAGCTCCGCCGCCAGTAAGTCTCAGTTTTTCGTGATTTTTTGGTCCACTGAGGGTTCTAGGGTTGTTTTATCGCAGGAACCAAAGCAAGTTTGGCTGAATTTGGTCGAAAACAGCCAACTCGAGGCGGATCGCTGTCGTGGGCGACGGTGCCGTCGCCGGAGCACGGCGAAGCCGCTGTGTCAGAATTTTGATATTGGCCGAAAAGGGGCCTTGGGTCTGATTTGGGATTTTTTGGGACATGTACAGGTACCGGTAGTGCGTTTCAGTTTTCTGGAGAAAATTCAGGGAATTTAGGGACAGCCCGTAGGCACATTGTAGAGCCCATTTCAGACCCCGAAACAAGTAAGGATTTCTCACCCTATTTCCTATCATGGTATTAAAGCTCAATAAATAATAAAACGGCATTTCATGAATTAATACATGTGTATAATTAATTAAGATTACTAATGGAGCCCGAACCTGATGTATTTTTCAGTCAGTTGTTGTTTGATCTATCTTTCAGTTTTAAATGCAGTATGGTATTTGATGTATTTATTTTATGATTTCGTATGCATGAATCATGGTTTTTTTTATTATGGTTTGAATTATGGTGAACCCGATATTATGTTGTTTTGTTTGGTGTTCATTATTGGCTTACGTGTTTGTGCATGATTGGATAATTGAGACCAAAGAAAATGGAAAAAAGGTTATGTGAATTGATAAATGGATAATGTGGACAGTCTGACTAGATATCCTGGGAGATGGTGGATGGACCGGATCCGTAGGGAGCCCTACCGGGAACGTGGTCTCTCATATCGGACGGGGTATGGAGACTTATGTATTTTGGCGCCCATACCGGACGGGGTATGGGGACGGCCCTGGAATCAGGTTATTAATGTTAATGGTTCACGTGTAGCGGGGACCCCCTATGGATCCCCATGGATACTAGTAGGTTGGTAAAAGATGAGAATTGTTGTCTGATTATTGAAGTGCAAAAGTATAACATGTGTTATGTTACAAAGTGTATATGATTTTATGATGGTTATAATGTTATTGTTTTCATATATTATTTTCATGAATCTCACCGAGGTAACTGGACAGTAAAGGTTTTTGTTATTAATAAATGAGTTTGTTATAAATTATGCTCCATTGGTCGTTTTTATTTTCTACCAACCTTTACTTCTGTGGCAGTGAGATAGTGTGATGTCTTTACTGGGTTAGTGTAGCTCATTCCTTACTTAACCATTTCAGATCAGGAAGACGTGGTTCCCGAGCCTGTTCCGCACGAAGACGGCGAGTTAGATGCCTAAAGATTTTATAGTTCTATTTATAGTTTTTATTTAGAGTATTTCTTTTAATTAGCTTATTTTTTCATACGTTGAATACGTTTTTGGTTATTGTGTAAGGGATGTTAATCAGAATTTTTATTTCGCTTCCGCATTTAAGATTTTTAATACATACTTTTTCACTTAAATTTTCGGGGTCGTTACAGTTGGTATCAGAGCCGCGTTCCTCGGACTCATCCCTTACACAATAATACTTAGAGAAATACCCACCGATAAATTGTTACTCAACTCTTCCGTGTGAAATGCAAGTGCAAAGAAATGAGGAGAGGAAGACCCCCACTAAACCGAGCAGCCCGGGATGATTCGCTTCGGAAAGATGTGGACAGAATATTTGAGATGCTGGAAAGGATCATGGCCACGCAGCAAGGTCGAGAGGAGAGAACAGAGTTACCTGAACCTCCCCCACTACCATGGGTTGAGCCACCGTTATAGCAAGCGGATCCCGAGCCACCCTGGCACGAGCCTGCTCCACCACAGTACCACCTGGTACCACCGCCGCAATATGATTCGGTGTCCCAACCGCATCACCCCGCACCACCCTAGTATAATCCGGTGCCTCTCCCGTGTCATCCATTACCACCACGGGGCCATTTGGTCCACCTCTAGCACAATCTAGCCCTCTTCCACGAGACTTGGTTTTAATCATGATGGGCCTGATAGAGGTGGGAATTGGGAACCTCGTTGTAGTTCCAAGGATAAACTAGTTAGTGACGTATCATGCCACCGTGGATTATTCCCGCAAGAAAAATTGTATTTAAGCTTCCTAACAAAAAGTCATTTGCAAGCCAATAAAAGTTTTGAATATTACTCCCTCATTTTAATTTCCTTACTACATAATCCTTTTCTCGATTGTTCCCTCTAACTAGGCAAACATAATAGAGAAATTTATATTCAAGAGATTCCGGTAGTCCGAGACTTCCTAGATGTGTTTCCAGACGAAGTACCCTGACTGCCATTAGACAGGTAAGTCGAGTTCACTACAGACCTACAACCAGGCACCCAGCCCATTTTAGTTGCTCCTTACCGCATGAGCCGCGTTGAGATGGAAGAGCTGAGGAAACAGATCACTGAATTATAAGACATCGGTTTTATTAGACACAGGGTGTCCTTTTGGGGTGCCGGAGTCACTTTTGCTAGAAAGGGAGATGGAATATTGAGATTGTGTATTGATTACAGAGGATTGAACAAGGTCACAATTAAGAACAAATATCCCATTCTCAGGATTGATGACCTCTTCGATTAGCTGCAGGGTGCGCAGGTCTTCTCCAAAATAAACCTGCGATTAGGTTACCATCGGGTGAAGGTAAGAACAGAAGACATCCCCAAGACGGCCTTTCGAAATAGGTACGGACACTATGAGTTCCTGGTCATACCATTTGGGCTAACCAACGCCCCGATAATCTTTATGGATATGATGAACAGGGTCTTCAGAGAGTTCTTGGATCAATTTGTTATCGTGTTCATCGATGATATCTTAGTCTACTCAAAAGGCAGAGAAGAACATGCTCACCATCTTGCCCAAGTTTTGCAGGTCCTCAGAAAGAAGAAATTATATGCAAAGTTGAGTAAGTGTGGATTCTGGCTTGAGCAGACCGCCTTTCTAGGACACATTATATCGAAGGAAGGAGTATCAGTGAATCCCGAAAAGGTTGAAGCAGTACTTGGCTGGGAGAAGTTGACATCAGTTAAGGAAATCAGGAGCTTTCTGGGGATGGTAGGTTATTACCGCAGGTTCGTTGAAGGATCCTCCAGTCTAGCAGCTCCTCTAACCCGACTCACAAAGAAGAATGCCAAGTTTGAGTGGAATGAGAACTGCGAAAGAAGTTTTTCAGAATTAAAGAAGCGGTTGACTACTGCACCCGTGCTGGCCTTGCCGAGTGGATCGGGGGGATATACAGTTTATAGTGATGCCTCCTATCTAGGCCTGGGTTGTGTCCTGATGCAGCATGGGAAGGTCATAGCATATGGGTCCAGACAGTTAAAGAATCATGAGAAGAATTATCCCACCCATGACTTGGAGCTTGCCGCAATCATACACGCCTTGAAAACCTGGTGCCACTACTTATACGGAGAGACCTTTCAGATCTATATCGATCATAAGAGTTTGAAACACATATTCACTCAGAAGGATCTCAACATGCGTCAGAGAAGGTGGATAAAACTCCTTAAAGACTATGATTGTGATATCTTATACCATCCAGGTAAGGGCAACGTGATAGCAGATGCTCTCAGCAGGAAAAGTGCAAGAAAAGTACAGGTATCTTAGCTCATTTGATGGTTTCAGAATGCAGGCAAATTAGGGCCACACAACATGTTCGACTTTAGGACTTGAGAAGAGTCACATGTTTGGGCCGCCTGACATTCCAGCCTGAGTTAATCCAGAGAATAAGAGAAGCCCAGTCAGTCGACCACCCCCCTGGTAGCCCACAAAAAGGATGCAGAACAGGGAGTGAGCTCAGAATTCTGAATCTCTGCCAATGGATTACTCCGTTTCCAAGACAGGGTGTGTGTCCCAGATGACAGTGAGTTAAAGAGAGACATCATGACAGAGTCCCCTACCTCGAAGTTTCCATGCATCCAGGAAGCACCAAAATGTACCAAGGCATGCGACCCCAGTTTTGGTGGAATGGGATGAAGAGAGACATAACCAACTTTGTATCCAAGTGCTTGGTATGTCAGCAGGTCAAGGCAGAGTATCAGCGCCTAAGTGGGCTACTTCAGCCGTTACCAATTCCGGAATAGAAGTGGGAACACATCACCATGGACTTCGTAACGGGATTACCTAAGGCACATTCAGGACATGACGCCATCTAGGTAATCGTTGACTGGCTTACCAAATCTTCCCACTTCTTGGCCATCAGAATGACCAACCCCTTAGAAAAGTTGGCAAGAATGTATATCCGAAAAATAGTCAGATTGCACGGAGTTCCAGTAACAGTAGTATCCGACATGGACCCCAGGTTCACTTATCGGTTTTGGAGTAGCTTTCAACAAGCCATGGGAACAAAGCTGTCTCTCAATACTGCCTTCCATCCTCAGACTGATGAACAATCAGAAAGGATAATTCGTACACTTGAGGATATGCTCCGAGCATGTGTCCTTGACTCCGGGGGCCATTGGGACGACCATCTACCCCTGATAGAGTTTGCCTATAACAACAGTTACCAAGCAAGCATCGGCATGGCTCCATATGAGGTGTTATATGGGCGCCCATGCAGATCACCGATTTATTGAGAAAAAGTGGGCGATAGAAGATTGTTCGGCCCGGAGTTGGTAGAGGAGACCACGTCTAAAATAGTTAAAATAAGAAAGAACATTCAGACGGCTCAGAGCAGGCAGAAGAGTTATGCAGACACCCGAAGGAGAGATCTAGCATTTGAGAAAGGCGACCGGGTGTTCCTTAAGGTCACTCCTTTCAAGGGAATTAGTAGGTTCAGTAGGAGGGAAAAACTGAACCCCCTATTTATTGGACCTTTTGAAATTTTAGACAGGATTGGTACTGCCGCCTACATACTAGCACTGCCTCCAGAGCTTTCCAAGGTCCACAATGTGTTCCACGTATCCATGCTACGTAAGTACAATCCGGACCCCTCTCATGTCTTAGCTCATGAACCGCTTCCACTAAAAGAAGATTTATCTTATGAAGAAGTGTCAGTCGGTATCACAGACCGAAAAAGCAGGATACTTCGCAACCAGAAAATATCATTTGTAAAGGTCGTCTGGTAGAACCACACGCCAAGGGAGGCTACCTGGGAGCAAGAATCAGATTTTAGAGCCCAGTATCCCCATTTGTTTGACCAAGAGTAAGAGGCAAATTTGGGGGACCAAATTTCTTTAAGGGATGGGAGAATTGTAACACCCAAATTTATTATTTTATTTTTTTAATTTATTTTAACTTATATTAGAATTTTAGTTTAATTTTTTAATATTTAATTTATAAGGTTTTAATTTAATTTAATTTAATTTCATAAAAATAAAAATAATAATAATGATAAAATAGGGTAAAATTATTTTTGGGATTTAATTGAAATTGATTTTAGAAAAAATGGGTGAAAATTTGGATTCTGGGGGTGTTTTTAAAAAGAAAATCAAAAACCGGAGGTCAAAACGCAATTTAAGAAAGTTGTGCCACGTCAGCAGCCATGTCTGCAGTCCAGTCAGTAGCCCCGGCCAACTAGAACACGCTGCGTGGCAAGGAAGTTGACGCGGGAGGCCACGCGGGACGGAGCCACGTGAGCTATCCACATGCATGTGATCGAACGGTCCAGATCTCACGCGTACGGACGACGCAGATCTCACGCGCATGGACGGCCCAGATCGCATCGCGATGGACGGTCCAGATTTATTCCCGTTTTAATCGTGATCGGACGACCCAGATTAAATCATGATGGACGACTGAGATTTAAAGGGGAATGTTATAAATAACCTCACCCACACCCGACCCCAAACCCTAGCCGCTAGTACCCTCACTGGAGAAGGAGAACCAGTCGCTGGATGAGCCGGCCGATGCCACCCACCACCGCACTGGAGGGTTTTTCGACCGCCAAATGAGGTAAATTTTCTCCAATTTGCTCGTTTTTCGATACTGAATCTGTCTATGGTCAAATCAGAGCTAAACCACCGGCCAATCGGTCGAAAAATACCGCTAAAGTCCTGCGGCGCCGCTGCGGCTTCCCTCGATTTTTACCTCTGATGAGGCCCTTTCCGGTTCCCGTTCGATGCAATTTTTACACCACTGTGATCACCGTCCTTTTCTCTACAGGTTGACTGGAGTAAAACATCAAACCGCGACTCGCGCCGGAGAAGCCGCCGCACCTGAGAGCTCCGCCGCCAGTAAGTCTCAGTTTTTCGTGATTTTTTGGCTCACCGAGGGCCCTAGGTTTGTTTTATCGCAGGAACCAATGCAAGTTTGGCTGAATTCGGTTGAAAAAGGCTAACCCAAGGTGGATCGCCGCCGTGGGCGACGGTGCTGTCGCTGGAGCACGGCGAAGCCACCGTGCCGGAAGTTTGATATTGGCCGAAAAGGGGCCCTGGGTCTGATTTGGGATTTTTTGGGACACGTGCAGGTACTGGTAGTGCATTTTAATTTTTCGAAGAAAATTCAAAGAATTTAGGGACAACCCATAGGCACATTGTAGAGCCAATTTCAGACCCTGAAACAAGTAAGGATTTCTCACCCTATTTCCTATCATGGTATTAAAGCTCAATAAATAATAAAACGGCATTTCATGAATTAATACATGTGTATAATTAATTAAGGTTACTAATGGAGCTCGAACCTGATGTATTTTTCAGTCAGTTGTTGTTTGATCTATCTTTCAGTTTTAAATGCAGTATGATATTTGATGTATTTATTTTATGATTTCGTATGCATGAATCATGGTTTCTTTTATTATGGTTTGAATTATGGTGAACCTGATGTTGTGTTGTTTTGTTTTGTGTTCATTATTGGCTTACGTGTTTGTGTATGATTGGATAATTGAGACCAAAGAAAATGGAAAAAAGGTTATGTGAATTGATAAATGGATAATGTAGACAGCCTGACTAGATATCCTGGGAGATGGTGGACGGACCAGATCCGTAGGAAACCCTACCGGGAACGTGGTCTCTCATATCGGACGGGGTATGGAGACCTTATGTGTTTTGGCGCCCATACCGGACGGAATATGGGGACGACCCCTTTCACTCTCATACCGGACGGGGTATTGAGGTTTATGGTTTTGGCGCCCATACCGGGCAGGGTATGGGGACGGCCCTGGAATCAGGTTATTAATGTTAATAGTTCAAGTATAGCGGGGACCCCCTATGGATCCCCATGGATACTAGTAGGCTAATAAAAGAGGAGAATTGTTGTCTGATTGTTGAAGTGCAAAAGTATAACATGTGTTATGTTACAAAGTGTATATGATTTTATGATGGTTATAATGTTATTGTTTTCATATGTTATTTTCATGAATCTCACCGAGGTAAGTGGACAGTAAAGGTTTTTATTATTAATAAATGAGTTTGTTATAAATTATGCTTCATTGGTCGTTTTTGTTTTCTACCAACCTTTACTTCTGTGGCAGTGAGATAGTGTGATGTCTTTACTGAGCTAGTATAACTCATTCATTACTTAACCATTTCAGATCAGGAAGACGTGGTTCCCGAGCTCGTTTCGCAAGAAGACGGCGAGTTAGACGCCTAAAGATTTTATAGTTCTATTTATAGTTTTTATTTAGAGTATTTCTTTTAATTAGCTTATTCTTTCATACGTTGAATATGTTTATGCTTATTGTGTAAAAGATGTTAATCAGAATTTTTATTTCGCTTCCGCATTTAAGATTTTTAATACATACATCTTCATTTAAATTTTCGGGGCCGTTACAAATCTGGTCTAAGATCTTAAATGGTCTAATGAATCGAGGATTTAATTTTTTCCTCTTGTCAAACCTACTTATCCCTTTGAAAGGAGTGACCTTAAGAAATACTCAGTCACATTTCCAAAATTTCAAATCCCTCCTCTAGAAGTCCGTATAATTTTTCTGCCTGCTCTGAGCTGTTTAGATCTTCTTCCTGATTTTAACTATCTTAGTTGTAGTATCCTCTACAAGATCTGAGCTGAATAATTTTTTATCACCTACCTCTTCCCAACAGATTAGCGATCTGTATGGTCGACCATACAATGCCTCGTATGGAGCCATACCGATGCTTGCTTGGTAGCTGTTATTATAAAAAAATTCTATCAGAGGTAGGTGATCATCCCAATGGCCCCCAGAGTCTAAAATACAAGCTCGAAGCATATCCTCCAGTGTGCGAATCGTTCTCTCTGATTGTCCATCAGTTTGAGGGTGGAATGCGGTGCTAACGGACAGTTTCGTTCTCATGGATTTCTGAAAACCAGACCAAAATTGAGATGTGAACCTGGGATCTCTGTCAGATACCACTGACACTAAAATTCCATGTAACCTGACTATCTTTCGAATATACATTTTTGCTAGCTTGTCCAAGGGGTCGGTGATCTTGATAGCCAATAAGTGAGAAGACTTGGTGAGTCGATTAACAATTACCCAAATGGCATCATATCCTGTACGTGTTTTAGGCAACCTTTTTATGAAATTCATTGTGATATGTTCTCACTTTCACTCTAGGATCGGTAATGGCTGAAGTAGTCCGCCTGGCGTTGATGCTCCGCTTTAACCTGTTAGCATACTAGATACTTAGTAACAAAGTTGACTACCTCCATTTTCATCATGCTCTACTAAAACCAAAGTCGCATACTTTGATATACATTTTTGCTAGCTTGTCCAAGGGGTCGGTGATCTTGATAGCCAATAAGTTAGAAGACTTAGTGAGTCAATTAACAATTACCCAAATGGCATCATATCCTGAGCTTGTTTTAGGCAACCCTTTTATGAAATTCATTGTGATATGTTCTCACTCTCACTCTGGGATCGGTAATGGCTGAAGTAGTCCGCCTGGTGTTGATGCTCCGCTTTAACCTGTTAGCATACTAGATACTTAGTAAAAAAGTTGGCTACCTCCATTTTCATCATGCTCTACTAAAACCAAAGTCTCATACTTTGATATATTTTAGTACTTCTAGGATGTATGGCGAACTTGGAGCTTTGAGCCTCTGTCATGATGTCTCTTTTTAATTTCCTGTCATTTGGAACACACACCCTGTCCTGAAACTTGAGCAATCCATTGGTAGAGATTCAAAATTCTAGACATATTCGCTATTCTATATCTTTTTTTAGGGCAACTATGGTAGAATCGGTTAATTGTGCTTCTCTTATTCTCTGAATCAATTCGGGTTGGACAGTCAGGTGGGCCAAGCATACAACTCTCTTTAAGTCTTGAAGTCGTATCTGTTGCGTAGCCCCTATTATCTTGCATTCAGAAACTATTAGGTGTGCTAATATACTTCCACTTTTTCTGCTTAGTGCGTCAGCTACTATGTTGCCCTTACCCGGGTGATACAAGATATTATAATCATAATTCTTGAGGAGTTTTATCCAATACTTCTTATACATGTTCAGATCTTTCTGAGTAAATATGTGCTTCAATCTCTTATGATCAGTAAAAATCTTAAAAGTCTCCCCATACAAGTAGTTGCGCCAAGTCTTTAAGGCGTGGATAATGGCGGCAAGTTCCAAGTCATGGGTGGGATAATATATCTTATGACTCTTTAATTGCTTTGACCCATAGTCTATGACATTGTCATGCTGCATCAGAACACAACCCAACCCCAAGTATGAGATATCGTTGTACACTGTATAACCCCTTGTCCCATATGGTAAGGCCAACACGGGTGCAGTAGTCAATCGCTTCTTGAATTCTGTAAAGCTCCTTTCGCAGTCTATGCTCTATTCAAACTTAACGTTCTTCTTTGTGAACCGGGTCAATGAAGTAGCTAGACTAGAAAATCTTTCTACAAACCTCCGGTAATAGCCTATCATTCCCAGAAATCTACAAATCTCCTTAACCGATGTCAAATTCTTCCACCCAAGTACTGCCTCAACTTTTTCAAGATTCACTGATATTTCATCTCTTGCTACGATGTGTCCTAGAAAGGTAATCTGCTTAAGTCAGAAACCACACTTGCTAAATTTAGTGTACAATTTCTTCTCCCTAAGAACCTGTAAAACTTAAGTCAGGTGGTGAGTATATTTCTTTGTGCTCTTTGAATAGATCAGGATATCATCGATAAACATAATGACGAACTGATCTAAAAATTGTCTGAAAA
Source organism: Carica papaya (assembly GCF_054855325.1). Lineage (NCBI taxonomy): Eukaryota > Viridiplantae > Streptophyta > Magnoliopsida > Brassicales > Caricaceae > Carica > Carica papaya. Next base: position 9,845,318 of record NC_142309.1, on the reverse strand, counting down.
CCCTGTTCATCAAGTCCATAAAAATGGTTGGCGCGTTAGTTAGTCCAAAGGGCATGACCAAAAACTCATAATGTCCGTACCTGGTTCTGAAAGCTGTCTTGGGAATGTCCTCTGCCCTGATCTTTACCTGGTGGTAACTCTAACACAAATCTATTTTGGAGAAGACTTGGGCACCCTGCAACTGGTTAAAGAGATCATCAATTCTGGGAAAGGTGTATTTGTTCTTGATCTTGACCCTGTTTAATCCCTTGTAGTTAATACACACTTGTAATGTCCCGTCCTTTTTCCTTACAAATGTGACTCCAGCACCCCAAAAAAATATATTATGCCGAATGAACTCACTGTCCTCCAATTCATCGATCTATTTTCTCAGTTCTTTATCTCGATATGGCTCATGCGATAAGGGACCATCGAGATAGGCTGGGTGTCAGGCTTGAGATCTATGGTGAACTTAACTTTTCTATCCACCGGCAGTCCGGGTAATTCGTTAGGGAACACATTAGAGAAGTTTCAGACTACTGAAATCTCTTGAATGTAGACTTTTTTCATAGGTTCACCTAACATAGAGAAGACCACAGAGTTAAACACTATGAAATAAGGAAATTACATTTAAAATTTTCATTAACTTGTAAATGCTTCTTCGTTATGAGGGTTGAATACAAGTTTCTTGTGGAAGCAATATACAATGGCGTGGTACGGTGCTAACCAGTTCATCCCTAGAATTACATCAAAGTCCCCTGTGTCAATCTTTATCAGATCCACACTTAATTTTCTATCTGCTATGTTTATGATACAAGCTTTATATAAGCTCCCCTAGTAGTATCCTACTTTCATGAGTGGATACAAATAACACAGAAACAAGTCTTTCCAGTGATACATTTAAGTTTTGTGTAAAAGTGTATGAGACAAACGAATATGAAATACCAGTATCAATCAAAACATGTACAAGGTGATTACAGATAGTGTACGTATCCTGTATTACGTCTGGATTGGCTTCAGCATTCTGTTGAGTGTGGTTGTAAGCTCTGTCCTAAATAGGAGGTCTGGCTTGATTTTGGTTTCGCGGGCACTCTTTCGTGTAGTGTTGGGTACTCCCACATATGCAACAGGTATTATTGAAATTATAACAAGGTCGGTACCCATGATCCTTGCCAAAGTGTTGGCAAGTCCTACCGCGTCCTATTACTAGAGTCTGAGGAGGAGCTTGAGTCACTAGCCTAAGATTCTTGTTCTGCTGAATCGGTGTAGTGGGTGCTGGTTTATGGTATGAAACCAGGGGTCTAGGATTCCCCATTGCTTGAGAAAAGATGCAAAGGTTTCTCTCCACTAGTTGGGCCTTGGCCAGAACGACTGAGTAGGTACTAAGTTCAAATACGTATAGCTGCTATCTGATCTCAGGGCAGAGGCCCCATTCGAACTTCCTTACCTTCTTTCCTTCATTCATCATGCTCTTAGGGGAATACCGGACCAACTCTAGAAACCTTTGGGCATACTCCAACACAGTCATCTCACCCTAGACTAGGTGTGCAAACTTTTTCTCCTTCAAATATTGAAGGTGCTCTAAGAGGTACTCTGTATTGAAGACCATTAAAAACTGTTCCCAAGTTACTAAAACGGACAGGGTGGCCTGCTTGAGCTGCCACCAGCGGCTTGCCTCTCCCACAAGCATATAAGTGGCAAGTATGACCTTATGTTCGGGAACCACCCCAAGAGTCGCAAAGTCTTCTTTGTCTCAGCTAACCAAAACTCGACATCTTTAAAAGAGAAAGCCCCTGCAAAGGTAGATGAGTTTAGTCTTTTGTACCTCTTAATGTAGGCTGGGTCCATCATAGGTTAAACTGGGTCCCATGAAAGAGGACTGGATTGTGCTGGAGAGGGATCGGGTGGCCCTGTGGTGGTGCTAGATGATATGGTGAAGGCACCGGGTTATATTGTGGCGGTACCGGATGATACAATGGAGGCCCTAAATTATACTGTGGTGGTGTCGAATTGTACGATGGAGGAGTAGGGTTGTATCGGGGTGGCTTCGAATCTTCCCGCGATAAGGGTGGCTCAAATTATGGCGGTAGGGGAGGGTCAGACAGCTCCCTCCTTTCCTCCCGGGCCTGTTGGGCAAAGATGAGTCTCTTCAGTATCTCAAAGAGTCGGTCGACATCCTCTCGAAGTGAGCCATCCTAGGCTGCTCAATTTAGTGGAGATCTTCATCTCCTCATTTCTTGTTCCTGCATTTCACAATGAAATGTTGAGTGATAGTTTTGTACTTTGTGTTTTTAAGTCTTTGTGTAAGGAATGATTCCGAGGAACGCGGCTCTAATACCAATTGTAGAGACCCAAAACCTATGGTAAAATAAATTTGAATTAAAGATGCGGAAGCGTATAATAACGTTAGGGTTTACATTCCTTACACATAAATTAGAATACCCAAAAGGACTACGGAAATGTCTCTTTCATAGAGGTTCACAAAAAATAAAATAAATATATGAAAATTATAAACAAATGTTGTAGGGAGGTTTCTATTCACTATTTGTTTACTATTTTCATATGTTTATTTCACTTTTTTGTGAACTGCTATAAAAGGGACATTTCCATAGCCCTATTGGGCATTCTAATTTATGTGTAAGGAATGTAAACCCTAGCATTATTATACGCTTCCATATCTTTAATTCAAATTTATTTTACCCTAGGTTTTGGGTCTGTACAGGGTGTGTGCTGTGATTCACATTCATTCCCATCAAAGGAAAAATTTGGATCTTTAAACCCTAAAATGAGTATTTGTGTGTACTCCTCTATTTAAAAAGTGCATAAATGTTACGATCCGTGTATTTAAAAATTTTATATGTCTGGGAATATCACATTTGTTAAATATGAATATTACTACTCAATCTTATCTTTAGGGGGAATCTATATTGGAAGATAAAGATATATAATTCATAACAAATTTTAATTTACCACCAATGCATATACTTCAAAACCATCACCACAAGAAAATGTTCAAAATCCACTAGAAAACTCACCATCCAAGAAAACTTTCAAAGTCCATCATTTTAAGAGATCATACTAGACTCTAGGTTTTCTTAGGTGAATATAAGGAGGGCGATGTCGAATACTGAACTAAAGTAGCTCCAAAAATCTAACCTTGATCTTAGAACTGAAGTAAGTCCTGAAAAACTTATACAATCATCTGATAATGACATACATATTGCACTTCATAAAGATACAAGAGAATGCATTAAACATCATCTGTATCATATTTCACAACTTGTGTTATTTGATAAGTATTCATCAACCATATAAATCTTATCATAAGTTTAAACAATGAGTATATCTTTAAGATCGTATATAAGGCATTGTCTTATGAAAGATGGAAAAATGCTATAAGTGTGGAAATGCAAACACTTGAAAAGAATTAGACTTGGAAAATAGTAGATCTACTAAAAAGAAAGACACCAATAAGATGCAAATGGGCTTTCTCAATTAAAGATAAATTAGATGGCATAAATTGAGAGATATAAAGTGAGATTTAATTGTAAAAAGTTATATATAGACATATAGGATAGACTATTAGGATATATTTACACTAATACCAAGATGAATACTGTGTGAATCTTATTATCGTTAATTGTCCATTTTGATTGAAAATTACAATAGTTTGATGTGAAAAATGTCTTCTTATATGGAGATTTAGAAGAAAAAATTTACATAAATATTCCATAAATCTTTAACAAAAAAGTAAAACCAACTAAGATATGTAAACTTAAAAAAGTTTATATGGACTTAAGTAATCACCAAGAACATGGTTTAACAGGTTTGTAAGGATAATAATTAATTTAGGATATAAGTAAGCTTAGGAGACCATCCCCTTTTCATCAAGCACTCAGAAACATGAAGAGTTACAACTCTTTCAATATACATTGATGATATTATAGTAACAGAAAATGACAAGAAAAAATAACTAATACTAAAATAATGTCAAGCAAAAAAGTTTAAAATAAAAAAAACTAGGCAAGTTGAAATATTTTTTGAGAATTGAAGTGGCATGCTCTAAATTTAAAATTTTTATTTCTCACCAGAAGTACATATATGATCTACTAAAAGACACTAGCAAGATAGTATGCAAAATAGTTAACACTCTCATTAATCCTAATAATAAATTAGGAATAGTAGAGGAATATACACTAGTAAATAAGGAAATATATTAGAGATTAGTTGGTAGATTGATCTACCTATCTCACAAATACTAGACATCACCTATGCAGTAAGTGTTATAAGTCAACTCATGTATAATACAAAAGAAGTGCATCTATAAATAGCCTATAAACTATTACAATACCTAAAAAGATCACCAGAGAAAAGAATTATGTGAAAAAAATGACAAATTGCTCCTAGATGCCAATACTAATGTAGATTATGTAGTGTTAACTGTAGACAGAAGACCTACTACAGGTTAATGCACCTTCCTTGGAGATAACCTAGTTACCTAGAAAAATAAAAAACGAAATGTAGTTGCAAGATTAATTGTGGAATTAAAGTTTCACATAATAGTACAAGGGGTATGCAAACTACTATGAATAAAAAAAGAACTATGGAAAATCTTAAAATCAAGTGAAAAAATCTTATGCATTTATATTGTGACAACAAGTCGACCTTAAATATCGCTCACAATTCAGTGTGACATAACTAGACCACATATATTAAGATTGACAGACATTTCTATAATATCAGGCGACATATATATTTATGTATATATATATATATATATTGGCAATATATATGTAATGGGACAAAAGAAAAAGAAAAAGAACGAAAGAAAAGAAAAATATGTATAATATTTATTAATTAATTAAAAATGAAAAAAAAGAAGATAAAAAAAGAAAGACCTAGAGGTGTGTACACCTCTTGGAGCACAAGCAAACCGTGGTAAATATATATATATGTATGTATATATAATTAAAAAAAAAGAATGTAGATAAAAGGAGAACAAACCAAGCAGTAAATATATATATATATATATATAAAGGAGAACAAACCAAACGGTAAATATATAAATATATATATATGTAATGAAAGAGAAGAGAAAAAAAGAAAGTAAAAAAAGAAAGAGAGGAAAGAACGAGGAGAGAGAGACTCGACAGCGAGAGGTGAGAAATGGTTGAGCGATATCAACAGTTGAGAGAGAGGGGTTGTGCAGTGTTGCACGACACCGCTATCGAACGCAATCGAAAGAAAAAGAAAGATGAGAGCAATCATCATTGGTTAGAGAGAGAAAAAATGAGAGAGAGAAAGAAGAGATGTGGTCGGGTAGAGAGAGAAAGAGAGAGTGAGAGAAGAAAAAGAAAGAAGAAGAAAGAAAAAAAAGCTACAGGAAATGAGGAGGAAAAAGAAGAATGAATGAAAAAGGAAGAAGAAAAGAAAAAAAGAAAGAAGAAAAAAAACGAAAAAATTAAATTAAGGAAGAAAAATGGAAAAGTGGCAACCAAATATGATGTTGGTGCATTGCATGCCACAACGCGCGCTGATTCGATCATCAACCCCTGCCATTTTTGGTTAAATGCATATGATGGCATGTGGTAATGTTAGCGACTGGGACTGCGTATCCCAAGATAAAATTCGTTCCTCATTTCGCGTAACATAGTTTTCAAAATTATTTATAATTTAATCTATGTGTTTTCTATTATAAACGAGGAAAACTACCCAAACGTATTCGGATTTCTGATATGACCGTAAATCAAGCTAGAAAGGATTTTCAAAGCTTTTCTGATCACACCATAAGTAAGAATTATGTGTATTGCGTATGGAGACATAAATTATTTATTTATGTAAATATATATATATTGTGCATTATGTGTGAATGTTTAAATGTGTGTATAATATAACATGAATATAATTAGTATGTCTAATTTGTATTTGTGTGTATTTATATAGTGTATATATATCTACGTTGTTACGTATGTGCGTGTATATATATATAAATATATGATAGATGATATATGAATTGATAAGAACAGAATTGATAAAAACAGAGCTGATAAGAGCAAATGCATTAGTAAATATATATATATATATATATCTGGTATGTGTATGTGTTTGTATATACATGTTTAAATATAAATGTGTGTATATGTATTGGTAGAGAGTGTGTGTATGTGTGAATATAACTATATATTTTATTTGAGATATGTAGTGATGATACATGTCTGTATTACAATTTATGTGTGTGTATTAATATTGCTATGCATGTGCAATGTATAACAAGTGTCTATAGTGTATGAAATGTATAACCAGTGTGTGCGCATATGAAATTTGGATACACTGTACTTGTTGTGTGATCTGGTGCAGATATACGACGCACTGTACTTGCTGTGTGATCTGGTGCAGTTGCGCGAGAAAATCTGAGTATCCTGTGCTTGCTGTGTGATCTGGTATAAGATAATTCAGAAAGTGATTTGAAATATATGGCTCTGCTGTGCATGATGATATCGTATATTATGTGTGTGTGTTTATATTTAATTGTGTGTAGAAGTTAGGACCTTAAATTAATATAGATTTTATATTTTTAAATAAGAAACTAAATAAGTTAAATAGATATAGAAAACAAACACCGAAGAAATTGAGAAGTGTAAGTTAGTTAGAGAAATAGATTTAATAAGCCACTAGGAAGGCGCAATCATATGAAAATTTTGAAGAGTAAATAAGACACTTAATTCGTTAGTCATGAATCGAGAAAAGGATAGTGTGTGTGTGGTTGAAGTTCAGCGGGTATGGTGAACCTGTACATGGATAGTATTTGAAATTTAGTCCAAACGTAGATAGGTATTTGTGAGTGTGGGTCACCTAGTAAACATAACTGTTGTGACCAATGTAAGATTATCTGTCATATCCATGCGATGAAGGGATCCTTTTCGCCTCTCCTTAATAACGATATAATGGGCATCACGTGATGGTAACCTAATTAAGTTTTAAAAGACTAAATAATGTGAAATTATAAATCCGAGTGGAGTGATATGTGTGTGTGTGAGTAAATCTATTTTGGTTTGAGGAATCTGTGAATCCATGAGTGTGATTTGAAATGAGAACAAGAATTAAGTTAGAAGAGTGAGGATTAGAATATATTTTGTGCGATGATTTATTTTGTTGTGTATTTTGATTATTATGCTTGTTTGACATTTTTTTATGATAAAAATTATTATACTTTATACATTACGTGAATATAGGTACACAAGTCTTTGTTATAGAATTTTTTTTTCTTACTGAGCTCGTGAAACTCACTCCAATTCACCTCAATTCAGGTGAGAGGAGATGAGAAACAAGTTCAAGATCAATAGAAGATGGTAAAGAAGATCTTGTTAGTTTCTATTTAAAATTTGTAAATTAATTTAGATGGCTTAATTATTTGTAAACAACTAATTTTTCTATCACAAGATATGTGTATTAAAGTGTAATTTTGTTGCATATTTAATATCTATCTGTTCCACTAATTGAAAGTGTTGTGCTAACATCCATACCCATCGACATTAGAGTTCGGACTATTACAATTTCATCAAATAAAAAATTAACAGCAGCTAAATATATACCCCATACATGTCCACCAATTCTCAACTAGTAGATGTATTAACTAAAGGCGTAAGTAATTTAGCATTTCTAACTCTCATTGGCAAGCTGAGGATGAATAATATTTATTTTTCAACTTGAGGGGGAATATTAAAATTGAAGTAAATCGAGATATTAAAAATATAGTAAATCGGGGCATTAAAGAGGAAATAAATTACGACATCAAAGATAAAGTAAATCAGAATATTAAAGACGAAATAAATTATGGTATTAAAGAGGATGAGATAATTACACATATGTAATTGATCGTAATTAATTATATATTTCTTTTTCTATCATAAAAAACATGTATATATAGAACTATAATATTTAACTAAATATAACAATCAAAACTATTCTTAATATACCACAAGTCAATTTCCAATTCTAATTAAAAATATTCTCAATTCATTTTTTAAGATATTTTTAACATTAAATATAATTTTATTAATGACATGACAAATGAGTTTGTATGTTTATTTTTGTTGATATATTGAAAGATCATGCAACAGTATAAATAATATTGTTATGAAATGTTTAGTTGAGAAAAAATAAAGAACTTTTGAGATGGTTGGTTGAATAAAATAAAATGATGATATGGAATTGAAAATAATGAATTGGATTTCTATTGAATAAAAGTAAGGTATATATACACGTATATGATAAGATTAATAGATAATCAAATATTTTAATTTTAATTAAATAACTTATTTATAAATTTTTTATCAATAACTTAATTTATGAGATCTGTTGTCAATCAAATTATTTGTAATAATTACAAAAATATATAATTAATTAATTTCTCTAATATCCTCCCTCAAAAGTATCGTTCGTGTAAACTTAAGGACTTAGTAAAGAAGCATTTGTTCAACTAGCAATGCTAGTCTTACTCTTCTTTGCTTTTTCTCTTTTCTACTTGAGAAAAAAAAAATATATTAGGGGAAAAAGGGAGAACAATTATATATGTATATATATAATGTTATCATGGTGACCTAATATGTTCGAAAATATGATAATTTTATTACAATTTCTTTATTTTGTACTCGTTTCGATCATGCCGCGTGGAATTCCAATATTCCTAATGCACTTTTTTCTTTTAGTTTTCTAGATTATTTTCACAAGAGTCATAATTGACAAAATCCCAAGTAAGTCAAAGCAGGATCAAGTGGAAATATACACATATAAATGTATATATATAAGTATATTATTATCTTACATATCAAGATTATTATAAGATTAATACTGAGTCATCAATAAAAATAAAGCAAAGCACCCAAACTCATAATTAAATTAATTAATTGACTAGTAATGGAATATTTAACACTGCAAAATGTCGAGTAGCCATTGAATCCTAGATTATAACATTTAGATGACACAATCTCTCATGTGGGTCTATAAAGTAAAGTAGTGCGTGCCCAAGTAGCTTAATAATTGATATAACAATTGCATAAACCAATAAACCACTTGTTATTTATATATTATAAATTGCTTTAACGTTATTAATTAATATATTATATGTTATAAGCATCTACCCACTTAGCACATTACTATTTTTAGGCAATGTGAAACAAACTCGTATTACTTTAATTTGGCTAACATATATATATATATATATATCAACAAAAAAAGCTTGATTATTTAATTTTTCACTAAAAAATTTAATGAGCCAAAAATCTAATCCACCCACCTTTTTAATTCTTTAAGTTGTCGAATTAAATTGTAAACTTTTTAATATTTAATTAAGCTCAAATATTTTAATTGATTTCTTTTTTAACGATATAATAAGAATTTTACATTTTGTTTAACTTATTATTTTTATATGTAACGGCCCCGGAAATTTAAAATGAAATATGTGTATTAAAAATATCAAATGCGGAAGTGTAATAAAAATTTTGATTAACATCCCTTACACTAAAACCAAAAAAATGTGCTCAAAGTATAAAAGAACAAACTAACTAAAAGAGAAACTCGAAAGTAAAAACTATAAATATAACTACGGAGTCTTTAGGCGTCCCCTTCGCCGTCTTCCTGCGGAACGGGCTCGGGAACAATGTCTTCCTGATCTGAAATGATTAAATAAGGAATGAGCTACACCAGCCCAGTAAAGACATCACACTATCTCACCATCACGGAGGTAAAGGTGGGTAGAAAACACAAAAAGATCAATGGAGCATAATTTATAACAAATTCTTTTATCAATAATAAAATTCTTTACTATTCACTTACCTCGGTGAAATTCATAAAACAATATACGAAAGCAATAACATTATCATTATCATGAAATCATATGAGCTGTATAACATAATACTTATCACGCCTTTTGCAATTCAATCATTACACAACATATTTTTCCTCATTTATCAGCCTACTAGTATCCATGGGGATCCATAGGGGTCCCGCTACCCGTGAACCCTTAACACTTGTAATCAGATTCCAGGGCCGTCCCCATACCTCGTCCGGTATGGGCGCCAAAACTATAAACCTCAATACCCCGTCCGGTATGAGGGTGAAACGGGCCGTCCCCATACCCCGTCCGGTATGGGCGCCAAAACACATGAGGTCTCCATACCCCGTCCGGTATGAGAGACCACAATCCCGGAATCCCGGTAGGGTTCCCTACGGACCCGGTCCGTCTATCATCTCCCAGGATATCTAGTCAGGCTGACCACATTATGCAATTATCAATTTACATAACCTTTCATTCCCCTTTTCCCCAGTCAGCATCATCAATTCGCACACAAACAAGCAAACCAGTAATTTATGTCAAATAAGACAACATACAATATCGAGTTCTCAGTCATTCAACCTATAATCAATAAAACAGTAAAATATGCACACGAAACTATAAAATGAAAACATCAGACCTCATACTGCATTTAAAATCGTAAAATAGACCAAATAACAGCTAACCGACAAACACACCAGACTCAGGCTCCATTAGTGACCTTAAACAATTTCACACATCTGTTGATTCATGAAATACCGTTTTATCACTTATTGAACTTTAATACCGTGATAGGAAATATGGTAAGGGGTCCTTACTTATTTCGGAGTCCGAATACGGCTCTACAGTGCGCCTGCAGGCTGTCCCTAATTTTCCCTGAATTTTTCCCGGGGAACTGAAACGCACTACTGATACCTGCACGTGTCCCAAAAAATTCCAAATTAGACCCAGGGCCCCTTTCGGTCAATATCGCAATTTAAGCCGCCGTGCTCCGAAGATGGCGATTCGCCTCAGGTTGGCCGTTTTCGGCCATTTCTGGCCGAATTCGGCCACACTCGCATCGGTCCCTGCGATAAAACAACCCTAGGGCCCTCGGGAGGTCAAAAAATTACGAAAAACCGAAGCTTACCGGCGGCGGTGCTCTCGGGTGCGGCGGTTCTCCGGCGAGGTTCGTGTTTTGGTGATTTGGCTCCGATCAACCTGTAGAGAAAGGAATGGTGATCACGGTGATATAAAAATTGTATCAAACGGAGGCCGGGAAGGGCCTCATCGGAGACAAAAACCGAGGAGGGGCACGGCGACGCCGCTGGGTTTCGGCCGTATTTTCCGGCCGTTTGGCCGGGAGTTTGGCTCCGATTTGGCCACAGGGGAACTCAGCATTGAAAAACGAGCTGGGGTATGAAATGTACCTCGATCGGCAGTCGGAAAACTCCCCGGTGCGGCGGCGGGTGGCGGCAGCCGACTCCTCTGGCGTCTGGTTTGTCTTCTCCGGCGAGGGCTGGCGGCTAGGGTTTTTGTGGTCTGGTGTGGGGGTTTATTTATACCCTTTGCCTTTTAATTACAGCCGTCTGGGCCGTTCGATCGCGATTTAATTTGGATTAAATCTGGGCCGTCCGTGCGCGCGGGGACGCATCTGGGCCGTCCGATCGCGCGCACGCGGATCGCCTACGTGGCCAGGTTCCCGGGTCGGCGTGGCCTTGCCACGCGGCAGGTCCTGGTTGGCCAGGGCTGCTGACTGGGTCGCTGATGTGGCTGCTGACGTGGCGCTAATGGGGCACAATTTTTCTAAATTGCGTTTTGACCCCCAATTTCTGAATTTTTTTTCAAAAATACCCCCAGAATCCTAATTTTCACCCCTTTTTTTCAAAATCAATTTCAATTAAATCCAAATAATATTTTTACCCAATTTTATCATTATTATTATTTTTATTTTTATTAAATTAAATTAAATTAAATTAAATTAATCAATTAAAATTCAATAATTACAAAATAAACTAAATAAAATAAATTAAAAATTAATAATAATAATAATAAAAATGATAAAATTAATGGGTGTTACACATAAAGATTCAGGTTTACTCTTAAGTAAATGTAAATTAATCTAATTAATCAGGTGCTTACACCTTTTTATGGAGATTTTTAACAAGAAGACTTTGGGAAAAATTTGAAAATGCTTTATAGAATTTTCTCCTTTTTGTGAAGCCACTAATTAGGATTAGAGTTTAAGGAATATTTGTTTCCTTTATTTTCTTGTTGCTTCAATTGAAATCTTCCTTTTTTAAAAGATAAATTTTAGCTTTTTTGGGAGGGGGGAAAAAAAACCTAAAATAAAGCCTATTTAATAAAGGATAAGGCCCTTAATTATTCAAAAACACTTCTTGCTAATTTGAGAGATTTTTGCTTAGTTCTTTAAAAATGCTAGCAATGAAGAATAAGTTTTTATTTTATGCATCGAGTGAAGAGTTTCTGTTTAAGTTAAAGTGAGAAAAATATTCGAGGATAATTCTCATATACCAATCAAACTATTAACAAAATTATCATAAAACCAGTTATTTCAAAATAGTCCTATTATTACAAACAATAATAAAAGTCATTTTTGTTGCTTTTTATTACGTTGACTATATATGAATGTCTAAATTTGTTAAATCATAAATGCCTAAAAATTGTGCTACGAGAATAAGATCATTATCATATCTTGATAATGAGTGAATATTCTCTATAAATAGAGTTTACGGAATCCTTGACTGTAAGATCAATGTAATTGACTTTATAAAGTTCAAATAAATCATTGCATAATATGCTACTTCTTTGTTAAGTGATTGATTTCATTAGATCTTGGTGTGGATAACACACAAAAATTATTATGTTTATTGAAATGATTAGAAAAGTATATTCTTTCATGAAGCTTTTACTACTTGCCATTCAAGATTTTTTATAATAATAGCTATAAAAATCATTCCTCTAATGAATAGTTCCATCCCAGATGGCTTATATAGGAAAAGTTCATACTTTTACATTAAGAGGTTAAATTTGCTACCATTTTCCTTGATTAAACTATGTATGATGCACGATCTGGACTTTATAGAGTTATGTGATAGGTACTTTGTAATACACTTAATTAATTTTAAAAAAAAAATTAAAATTAATATATAAATTTTAATTTTTTAATTTATGAATTTTTATTTAATGTAAAAATTAGAAAAAAAATAGGTGGAGAATGAAATTGAAAATAATTTTGTAAAAAAGGAGTAAAATTTTGGGTTTTGGGGGTATTTTTGAAAGAAAAATTAGAAACTGTGAGTTAAAACGTAATTTAAAAAAATATTCTACCTAGGACCGCCCAATCAACATGCCCGACGAACCGGAGCGTACCGCGTGGCAAGGTACGTTGATGCGATACCACGCGGGAGGCCACGCTGGCGATCTGCGTGCCCGCGATTAGATGGTCCAGATTTGTTCCCACGCGCGTGGATGGTCTGGATCTATTTCCTCCTCAGGCACGATCGAACGATCGAGATTAAATACGATGATGTTGTCCCTATTCATTTTCTCTTTAAACTCGATCGTACGGTTCAGATCAAATCGTGATGAACGGTCAAGATTCATTTCCTATTTAAACGGAATTGGAAGGTCCAGATCAAACGCGATGGACGAACCTGATTAAAAGGAGATGGATATAAATACCTCACTTCACGCCAAACCCTAACCCTAACCACCAGCCCCCCCGTTGAGAAGAAGAACCAATTGCCGGGAAGGGAGCCGACCGTCGCCTGTCATGGCGCTGGAGCCACATTCGACCGACAAAAAAGGTAAAAATTCTTTCAATCGCTCGAAATTTGATTTTGAACACACCCATTGCTAAATCGGAGCAAAAAAACCAGCGGATCGGCTGAAAACTGCAGGTAAAGTTCGGCGACACTGTCGCAAAAAAATAAAAAATCGCCTCCAATGAGGCCCTTCCCGATTCACGTCTCGTGCAATTTTTCTACCATTGTATTCACTATTTTGTTTCCCACAGGTTGATCAAAGAAAAATGCCCAACCGCGAAGGTGAGCCAGCAGACCCGCTGCACCAGAAATCGCGCCACCGGTAAGCCTCTGTTTTTCAATTTTTTTTGGCCAACTAAGGCCGCTTAACTTGTTTTCTTGTAAGGATGAGTACAAAACCGACTGAAATCAGCTGAAACTTACCAAAAATGGCCAACTCAAGGTAAACTGCCGCCATGCAATCGTCGGAGCACGGTGGCGCTGCCGTGCCAGAATCTCAAAATTGGTCGAAAAGGGTTTATAACACCGATTTTGAATTTTTTAGGGTATTTCTAGGTACTTGGAGCATATTTTAATCCCTAAAAGAAAATTTAGGGAACTTGGGGACTGCTAGTAGGCGCAGCTAAAAGCTTAGTGTTTCGAACATCGATTCGAGTAAAAATTCATCACCTTATTCCCTGTTATGGAATTGAAGTCTAATAATAAATAATACGATATTTTGCGTGATTTAAAAATATCAATAATTAAAGGTTACTAATAGAGCCTAAACCAGTAATTATTACTATTTGTCATGTTTTAATTGATTGATTGATTTTACAGTTTCAAATGCATGATAATATACTAGAATTAGTATGATGATTCGTTTGTGTCCCTTGATGCATGTATTGCTTGTTTTGCACGGTTCACAGTTAAATTGGAAAATTAAAAAATTAAATGTAAACGGAAAATTGTTTGATTAACTGAATGGATGAATGGTAACTTTACTAAATATCCTGGAAGAAGGTGAACGGACCTGATACATGAGAAACTCTACCGTGAACGTTACTTCATACCAGACGGGGTATCGAGGATTGGTGTTTTGGTGCTCATACCAGACGGAGTATGGGGACGGTCAGATAATTGAAAATATTGAATAAGGGTTCACGTGTAGTGAGGACATCCCTATGGACCCCCATGGATACCAGTAGGCTGGTTAAAAGAAAAAGTTATTGTTTTGATTAATTGAATATGAGATTATGATATTGTTGTGTTATCGCCTCCATAGGTCAGTTTTGGAAATTTCGCTATGATAAGTGTACAATAAATGATTTTATTTATGATAAATAAATTTACTTAAATTAAGAGCTCCATTAGTTATTTTCATGATTTTTACCAACTTTCATTTCTGTATTGGTGAGTAGTGTGACATTCTTATTTGCCTAGTGTAGCTCACTCTTTCATTAACTATTTCAGGTTAAGAGGACCAAAATCAAGATCCTGATCCACAAGAGGGTTGCAAATAGAATGTTCAATTGTTTACTTTCTAGTTATTTCTTTAATTTTTTGTTGTTCATTTATAATGGTCATTCCTGTAACTCTATTGGGTATTCAAAATTATTGTATAAGGGATCTAAACCCTAACACTATTATTTCACTTACGCAATCGATTTATAATTTATTTCTTTTTAGGTTCTGGGCTGTTACATACTTAGGGACTCATTACACTAAATAAAAGAGATGATATTTTATGAAAATATCTTTAGATAATTATTGACATGCATCATAATCTTTATATTGACAAGTTTTTCTTTTATATATTTAGAACACGAGACAATCGTATATATATGCTATTTTAGCCATATGACACCTTACAACACAACACTACTCTCTACTTATTTATTTTTTGAATATATATCATTTCCCTATTGTAATCTCCCCACTCACATTGATTCCATTCATTTATCTTTATTAGTTTCTATAATGCTTTTTATTGGAAAATGTAGCTTAACAAATTGAAATGCATATCAAAAGAATGCTAAGTGGGTTGATCGATTCATATCCAACGGAGTAGCTCATGATAAAATAACATAGGTTTATTATTGTTTATAAAATAATAAGATTATTACATAATAACATTATATCAAATTGCTTTCTAACTATAATAATGATATATTGTTGTGAGTAACTAGTGTCCAAATGCATATATATTGCACATATAATATAGAAAATTAGAGATAAATATAATGGATGAAGTCCAAAATTCTTCCTGTATTATACAAAAACATTCAGAATTTCCTATGGACTCTTTTAAATTCAAAACTTTGCTAATACTTTTAAAAAACAATCAAAGTTCCCCTTTTTATCATATCTAACTAACATCGTCTAGAAACCACTAAGGTGATAAGTGATGTGTAAAATGACTTGTAACCTCGTCTAAATTTGCCATTGTTATGTTAGCAACCGCATCAACACACACATTAGTAAATGTTTCTTACCCTTCTTTCCTTTATCGAAGTAGGCCATTATTTTCTCCTTCTTTTGATGGTGTTTCTTGAGTTATTTAAAGGTGACAATGCTCAAACTTGATGAGATAAGAAAAACAGGACAAGAAAGCGAACGATTTTCAAGAAAAAATATGGAAAACATAGTGTTCTGATGGTAAGAAAATTTTTGTAATGAATTAAATAGGGCTTTTTATGGTATCCTACTTAAGATACATCAATTTTACAAATTTATTTTTCCATTAATATCATACTACATACCTCGCCATCTTCCCTTATCCAACTTCTTTCCTCTTTTCATACTATAGGCCTACCCAACATTCTCAATAGCCACAAAAGGGACTAGATCAAAGAAGGTCAAGAGATTTTTCCAACAACTCAATGCTAACTATGATGGTGGCCTCAATAGAGATAAGATGGTGATAGTTGTTGTTGTTGTCAATCCTAAGGTTAAATTTTGTGACAAAAATATCAACATAATCTTTGGCAAAGTCTCCTATACGTACAATGAGTTTATAGATGAGAAGGGCTTGAACTACAATGGTCTTCTACATATTTATAACGATGGCGGGGGCATGAACAGAGATCTTGATGTGTTTGGTCTTAAGCCAATGGAAAGATAATCAAGTTACAAAGGAAATCGAGAATTATAGTGTGGTTGATATCTACTAATCAAGGAAATATGTTCAATAATATGTGGAAAGTTGTGGATGATTTAGAAATTTTGGTGAAAAGATTGAAAGCAAAGCAAGATAAGGATGGGAAATTTAAAGGATAATATTGATATCTATTTAGATGTTGGGTGGCCAAGAAAGTTGGTCTTGTCCTTGCAAATCTCCTAGAGAATGATATTCAAGGAAAGTTTTAACATGATTATGCCATCTTCGTAGAGGTGCTCTTGTCTTATTTTTCTTTTCTCATCAAGCCTAAGCATCCCACCTCCAAATAGCTCAAGAATCACCTTGAAAGAGGGAGAAAATAGTGGTCTACTTGAGTAAATGGATGAAGGGCAAAAAGAATTTGTTATAGGCATTTACGTATTGTTGATATGACTTTTACATCCATAAACTTAAACGATGTGGCAACACTTGATAGGTTACCTATCACCTTAGTGGTTTTGAAATAATGTTAACTAGATCCAATAAAGAGAGGGAACTTGGACTATTTTTAAAAAGTATAAAGAGAATTTTGAACAAAAAAATAGTTTATGAAGAATTTTGAATATTTTTGTATAGTACCAGGAGAATTTATTATTTTAACCTAAATATTGTGTGTATGTGGGTGCGCGCACGCAAATATGTGCGCGAGTGTGTATCTATGTGTATATATAATATGTTCACAAAGCATATACTTAATGATGTCACCATATGTGAACCTTCATATTTTATCATATAAAATAATGCCTTAACGTTTCCACAAAGGAAGTAGTTTTTTACATCCCCTTACAAAAAGTTGAAATTATGGTACATTACAATTGCAAGCAGAATCTGTATTAACTTCAATATGACTAATAATGAAAAAGTTACCTCATAGTAAATTCCTTTTATTTGATTATAACCTTTCACAACTAATCCTACCTTGTATGTTTCCACACTTTGTTTTACATACCATATTTTTCTTATAGACCCATTTGTACCTTATGTTAAACTCTTTTATGTGCGTATACCAGGATTTCTTCTTGATCGAGAGCATCAATTTATTGCTCTAACTAGAGTTAACACTCATTTTTTCCTTACAAGTCATCAAGTTCTTATCCCCTTGAAAACTTTGTTATTACAAAGTAGAAGAAATCCATAGTGTCCTTAAAAAGGTCTAGATTAAATTAGTGATCTATTTATGAGCAAAAAGGGGACAACTCATACTAAGTTACATGATACCCATGATCATGATGTAACTCAAACTCACATAGAAGACCACATGGGAACTCATGGCAATATGGAAGTTTATATAGGCTTAAGGCACACGATTTCAAGAAAAGACTTGGCCTATTGATGTCAAAAGCTTATGGACACCTTAAAAAAGAGCAAGACACATTCCAAAATGGATCTCAAGGCCTCATGAGCATGAGAGGTTATGGTTTAAGCTCTATGAAGGATGAGTGTTGCAGTACAAACCATCCAAGCTTTGTGGGATATGGTTTAGGTTATTTAATAGAAAATCGAAGTGGATTGGGTTGTATAAGTGAAGATCATGGCCTTATAGATTGTCCAAGACAAGGCCAAGACATTTCAAGCCATGGAAAAAATCCATATGGATGGTTCAACACAACATATGATGGACTTAGAACACATGGAAAGACTATCACAAGTTTAAGGGCCAAAGAACTCAAGAAAGTCTTCTAAATGTTTGCTCAAGTGTGGATCTTTAGAAAAAAAAATGGCTTGGGCCATATTCAAAAGTCAACAAGGGAAGAAAACAAGGCTCATTCAATCAAAAGGGAGTTGGCCACATAAAACCTTATTAAATAGGGTCATATGGTTGAGTGGATTTCTCACCAAGAGAGATTTTCTCCCATCTTCCTCTCCATCTCAATTTTGTTTACAAAGAGTCTAATCCAACTAGGGCTCATGGGAATCAAAATTAAAGAGTTCAACTTACTCTTTTCAGGAGTCCTAAAAGAATTCTCCTTTCATAAAATCATATTAAATAAGAGTTTAAGTCATCATAAACAAGTAAAGATTAAGGGAGGTTATTCACATTATTAATTTAGCTTCTCTTATCCTAATTAAAGTAGGATTCGTGGTAAGGTATTCAAGGAGTCCGAATTCAACTTGAAGAGGATCCTAAGTCGACTTTGTCTTCCTAAATTAATGTTAAGTAAGGTGTTGAAATCATACTTGGAATGGAAAAGCTCAAAGGAGATGATCTTCTACCCATGGCCAAATTCTCTCCTTGATTTTCTCATGGATGAAGAGTTATTTCCTACTTCAACTGAGATATATCATAATCTATCTTCATCACATCTTCAATAACAAAATTCCTTAAATAATGGATTCCAAAAACGAGGCAAATAGTAGAAGAATGATTAGCTACAATCCTTGAAGATCTCCAACAACTATTCAAGAGAGAAGAGTCATATTTATGTTAATTTACTACTCTTTATTTTATTATTATTTTTTAAGAGTCCTAGAAAAGAATTTGAGAGTTGCTTCATAGATTTTAGAAATTTGAGTTTTATTATAATTTTCAAGACCTATGGCTAAAAACTGGTCTCATTTCTTTAGTTGTAATCAATTCAAGTTCAAATCAATATAAAATAAAAGCTTTTGCTTTGGTTAAGCCTTTGGCTGTTTGAGTTCTTTTTTAGGGGTTTTTTCAACTTTCTTGTTGATTGAGAAATTGATTTTATTTATCAAGATAACTCTTGTTTTATTTTATCAATTCTTGTTCATTTTTTCAATTACTTTAATTTATAATTACAGTAGGAATGACTTGTTTAGAGGACATGTTTTTATGTTAAATTGTATGTGTAGGTTTTTATTATTCTTTAATTATGCTTTATTAGCCACAACAACAAGTGATTTTGAAGAGTGTGTTTTGGGTATTAGCACTAAATTAGTTTGATTTAGTAATTCTAAGAGATAATTAGAATGAAATAAAGATTGGACATATATTATTAGGTCTAGTTGGATTGTTTCCCATTAGGTTTTATAAAAGGATGAAGATACCCTATCTCAGTCATGAGCTTCATATGATTTTTAATGCATGACATATTTTTAATTCTTGAGAGACAACACTTAGTTGGTCACTAGCGGATTGATGATAGAGGGATGAGAGAATAACGGTTGTTTAAGGGAAGAAGTCATATAAGTTGGTATATTGAGCTTCAAAATCTTCTGTTATATCCTTAATATAGATTAAGCATTAGTTTATTTAGTATGTACAGTTTGTATGACATTTTTGTATTTCCTATTGATTGTTTTAAGATGAAAATGTAATGTAATTTTCTTTCCTGAATTAATTTATTACTTTTTTGAATGTTATTTCCAGTAAATTTCCTATTATTCTAATAAAGCATTTAGTTTTAGTTTTTTTTTTTAAAAAAAAAAAAAAAGTTCCTACTTTATCTTTCAAGAGTGGGTGGGAGTTGTTGGATATTATCTAGTTGCATTTGGATAGATGAAATTGCTAAGAAGCAGTCTTAAAAACTCTATAAAAAGATTTTGCTAGCTAAAACTTGCAACTATCATCTTTTGGAGCCACATCAGTTTGTGCAATATTTAACATCCCAAAAGGAAGGTATTATAGATAGATATTACATACATATATATATATATATAAGCAATGTTTGTTAAAAGTTATTCTCTTAATATTTTATACTGAATGATTCATCATGGAATTAATTTTTTAAAATGAATAAAAGCTCTTGATAAGAAGCTGGCACAAGATTTTAGTGTTTAGTATGACTTATATTTTAAGTGATTACTATCCCACTGATAAGACCATCTAATCAATTTCATTCTTAAAAGACAAACATAAGGACTAAAAGTGCTTCTCATCTTCATTATATAAATCTCTAATAAAATGATACTGTGCTCTGTTTCATTTTAAAAATTGAAAGTGCTAGTTATATTTCTCTCATTTATTTTCCTCTACTTACGTGCACATATATATATATATATATATTATATGATGATGATCAAAGCGGCAATTTAAAATTATGCAAAGCAGTTATTTTATTTACTTTTTATTCACCATCTTTATTGGGTAAAGTTAATGATTATCGTGGTGCGGTCCTCATCCTCATTCATTTTGAGCTTTAATTACCTTTCAAGATTTAGCTAGGCTTTTTGCTGACTTGATATTTTGGTAGTCCTACAATTTCATGGCTCTCAATTAATCACTTCTTTATGGCTACTTAATTATATATAAGTGTCTAGTATTATTAGCTTTCAAAATAGGTACACAAATTCGTTTTGGGATCATGAATATATCATCTATGCCTACCAATTTTACTTTCAAAACATGGATTATAATTACTAAAAAACTTTGATTTAACTGCTCTATTTGGTTAATATCTTTTAACAAAGATAAAAACTTTAAGTTATCTGATTTTAGTTTATTAATATTTTTTTACTGTAGTTTAGGGTTAAAACAAAATTATTATATCTATATTTAACAATTGTGATCAAAATGCCGATTTTTAATAGAGTTTATGGTTAAAATGTTATATATAAACTAATTAAAATATAAACCGGTAATAATTAATTGTACTCTTTTTTTTAATAAATAATTTACTGAATTAAAAATAGTTTATAGAATTCTCTTTATAACACGAATTAAGTACGTAATAACTTCCAAATACAACTCAACTTAAATAGGAGTTTGGTTGAGCAAGAGTATAGATTATGTTCTCTACAAGAATAATTAAAGCTCGTACGATTAGAAGACGAATGAAGTAAGAGGAGAGTTTGCATTAATGTAACAACTGGTTGAAAAAAGAGAGAAAGAAGGAATGGTCATCAGTTATTCATAACTCTCTATCAGAAAATAAGGACATAAATTGAAAAAAAATTTATGCATCTAAAGGTGTAATATCAAAAAATATGTAACGTATAAACTATATATTTGTATTAATTATAATATAAAATCAAATATTGAGATTATATCATGAATACAGCTTAGATTAAATTTGGAGTATAATATGTAGGCAAAATGTAGTGAATTCCAGTTGGGATGTGCTCCCATTTATTTATTTATTTATTTTGAGATTATTTATACTGTATTATAATTAGTATATATATATATATATCATCATATTAATAAATATAAGAATTTATTTTAAAAAAATAAAGTAAATCCACATATTAAATTAAATAAATGATTAGTGTTGGAAGAATGCTGCAAATTAGAGACACATTCTAGATTGGCAAAGTTTTTATCTGTGAGTAGTTCTTACCCCATATGCCATTAACATTCTAATTTCATCTAGATTTCAGTTTATATCATATTATTTTTCATTTTCTTTATTATGCACATTGTGGATAACATCAAACATTCATTAAGAGCAAGAACTAAATCATATAATCATGGAGACTAGTCCAATTTACTTGAGTTGAAATGAATTTCTAAATAAAATCCTAACTATGAAATTTTTGTTTGGGACATTTTCACGTACCTCTTGTATCTCTTTACTATTCTCAAATTAATGTTATAACCAAATATTTTTTAACGGGATGATTGGTATTAAAAAAAAATAAATTACGAATTCAAATTAGTTTATACATTTTGTGTATCATTATTATGAGATTATATTATAATTTATACATATATGTTACATAATTAATTAAATATATATATTTTTTTATTAATTAATTAATTAATTATATATTTTTGAATAAAATTATAAATTTATTAATTAAATGATAGATATAAATTAATCATAACTTAATAAAAATAACTTTTAAATAACTCAGACTAATAAAATTTTTAAAGAGATGCAGATACCTTCTTTTTAAAACTTTACAACCTTCATAAAAGAAAGGCAATTAAAGGAAGTATATTAAGAGGGAGAAAAAAAAAATTACCAGAAAAAAAATAAATAAAGAGAGGCCAGGCAATGCAAGTCCCATTTAAAACTATAAACCCAAAAGAAAACAATAATTTTGGTCTAATGTTTCTGATAATCACTGATGTCAATTATACCAGTTACAAGTAACTTTCAATTACGCTTACCCAATCCATGTTCAGCCACTTAGATGCTGCAAAAAATAACTCATTCCGGTCTAACTTAAATTACTCTTTATTTTTATTCATATAATTAATTAGTTACCATATAGCTAGAAATATTGAGTCTCTTTAGCCCAGTTGATACTAATGTTGTGAACCGTGGACATGAATTTTGGTAGAATCACTTTTAATATACAAGTACAATTTTCTGTTCAAATTTAATTACCATGAAAGGTATAATTAATGTAAAAAATGATATTGTATAACATCCAACCCCTAAATTAAATAAAAGAATATATAAAATTTTAATAAATTAAAATTGAGATTTAAATGAAAAGATTTTGTTAATTTTGAGGATTTTAATTAATTTCAAGGATTTAAATTAAAACAAGTAAAAAAAATAGGGGTAAAAATATAAATAAATGGAAGTAGAAGGAGTCAAAAAGAAAACCGAAAACAGACGATCCTGATCGAATCGTTTGAGAAGATCAAATGGCTGAGATTTAATGAAAAACAGACTGTCCAGACCGAGTTAACGAGATCTAACAGCTTGGAAAATGGGTATAAAAAAAAATTTAGGGTTTCTCTTCATTTGTGAGAGTAGCCGAAAAAGAGAGAGGGAGAAGGAGAGAGGAGCCGATTGAGGAGAGAGAAGGGAGAAGACTGTCGCACGGGGGAACCAAGAAGAAGAAAGAAGGAGAGGAAAGGAAGAGGGAGGCCGAAAAAAAAAAGGAAAGGAAATGAGAAAAAAAAAAGAGAAGAGAGGAGTGGCCGAACAGGAAAGAGAATGGGAAGCCAAGAACGGCCGCCACAAGGGAAGAAAAGAGAGACAGAGGCGGGAGAACGGTGGAAGCTGAGCCAAAAGGGAAAAGGAGGAAGAGGAAACGGCTGAGGTGTCGTGCATTGGCAGAGATCGACGCGAGCAATGTAAAAAAAGATTTTATTTTTCATCTTTTCTTTCCTTATTTTTCTTGAATCTTTTCTATTTTACATTAATTGATTTTTAGGCGTGAAAAATCATCATCTGAATCTCAAGCAAGGTAGGGAGTCGCAAGGTGGCCGAGAGGAGACCACCGGTAGCTAAACCGAGACCGAATCAGCCCACGCCAGAAAGGTAAAGCTCTTTTTATGTTTTTAGTGGCTGTTGAGCGACAGGAGAGCATTGGTTGGTGTCAGATTGGCTACGCGAGGTCGGTCTGGCCACTTATTCTCGCAGGAACCGAAGAGTCTTCCTTGGGAGTGGGAGACCGATCCACCCATGGAAGGTGAAGGGCCTTCCTCGGGAATGGAGACCAAATTCACCCTTTTGAAATTCTGATTCACCGTTCGGGAAGCTGAAAAATCTTCCTCAAGTATGAAAATTTGATTTGCCAAAAGGCCTTTCTCGGGTACAAATCCCCATGTTTTTAGGTATTCCAACATGTTGTCATTGGAATTCGTAATTTTGATTAAATTAGTTTTATTTAGTATTTAAATTATATTAATTAATTTGTGTCATGCGCATACAAGGAATTAGGATGTCCAGCCGAATCTGGAAAGATTGTTGTGTAAGAGTGTAAGTATTTCTGATTCTGAACCTGGATTTGGATTTTAAAATTTATATATACTTTATTAATTTATGTGTATTTTAAAATTTGGACGGATACTGACCCGATTTTTTATGAAAAACAAAACTCAAACCTATAACCATTGAACCTAAGCTATTGAAAATTATGAGGAGACGAAATCAGAAAATAAACCCAAAAACTGAGGAATACTTGGACTGTGATGAGAAATGAATTTAAAATTAAAAAAAAAATTCTTAATTAAATAGAAAGTTGAAAAAAAAATATGTATATAAAGAAATAAAGATAGAAAGGAAAAAGAATGATTATAGCTGTGAAACAATCAGTTAAATAAAATTTTAGAGAAAATAAAATAAGAGTAAAATAAATAAAAAATAAAAAATGAGAGAATGTGAGTGATTAGGGTATGGACCCTGAATACCATTTTTTGTTTGGTTTGAATTAAGGAGGGGAGTGTGTGCGTATGGCTGAAGTTCAGCGGGTATGGTGAACCTGGACATGGATAGAGTTTGAAACCTAATCCAAACGTGAACAGGTATTTGTGAGTGTGGGTCACATAGCAAACATACCTGATGTAACAATTGTAAGATTTGTATGTGTGTGTGTGTTATCCATGTAATTGAGGGATCCATTTAGCCTCTCCTCAATGGTGACATAAATGACATCACGCAATGAAACTTTAGAAATGATATTTCGAGTGGTATATGTGACCTTTCGTGTGTATGTGGTTATGTTTTGAGACTATAATTGATATTCGAGTGTATTTATGTTCTTTCGAGAGTATGTGGATATACATTTGAAAATTGTATATGACATTCGAGAGAATTCAGAAATCCGATCAGAAATATGTGAAATATTAAAAATAATAAATGAATTTTACATTGAAACATCACTATTGCATTTGTTCCATATTGTGTGTTTTGCATTAAATCTTACATGAGTTGAGAGAACAAAAATATTTATTGAGTTGGTGAATCTGATTAAATTTCACCCTGATATTTTTCAGATGAGAAATAAGAGTCAGAACCGTCACCAAATGAGTAGAATCTGTAAAAAAAAAAGTTCACGTTTTGTATATTTTATGCATATTCGAAAAAAATTCGTTTTATTTTATTAAACTCTAAATTTTAACATCATATTCTATATATATAATTAAAATATATATTACATGGGATGGTAGGTTGTATGATAAATTTTGATATGTGTATGTGTATATTTTGTAAGCCCATTGCATGAAAATGAGGTGAACAGTAATTGCATCTCATATCAAGTGTGGGATGTTATATATTATTATTAAATTAATTTAAAATAATTACATAATATAAAGAAATAACTTTCAGTGACAATTTAAATAATATAATAATTTTTTTCTCAAAAATATTTCATAATAGTTAGATATATGTTAAGTTTGGTATAGAAATATTAACTTTTAAAATTGAAATCATCTAAATAAGTATTAAATTAATAATAATAATTTATCACTACATTTTTAAAAAATATTAAACCAATAAATTAATAAAGTATAAAAATAATAGATATATTTATATTTTACATTTTACAATATATAAGAATTATGTACAATCATTCTGTTCATCTTCTGGTTTTTGAAATTTGCTAATGTTGCCGCAAGAGACCAAAGACAAATTTTTGACATAAAATTAAAAAAGTTGATATAAGAGCAAAACAGTTTTTCCAAAAATATAAGGTCAATGATTTTGACTTTGATCTCCCCCACCACCATCAAAATTCATTGATTAATTGAGACAATCATATATTATACAAACAGCCAATGTGAAAGAAAATTAAGACGTTACCCACAAATTATTGATGTTGCATCTACATTATTCTTTTACTGTTTATGTTATTTTTCAATTAATTTTTACACGCACAAGAATTACATTTTTTCTAATGTGATCAAAAACAAATTATTTATACTAGAATTAGAAGTTTTATGAACAAACTTTTGATTACCATTACATTAATTTGAAATTCCGAATATACCTTCCTAGTTTCTACCTGCAATCCATGTGTATAACCAAGTTAAAGTTATATTATATACACATATATATATATGTGTATATATATATATACCACAAAAATTTAACGTGCAGGAGTTGTAATAATTGCCTAAATCATTTACTTAGAAAGTAAATTTAAGCAATCTACGAGTGGGTGGTCATGTGAAACACTACGCATGACATATGTATCATCGAAGCAACTTTTAGAACCACCTGCATTCGTAAATTGTTTAAAAAACTTCTGTAAAATTTCACTTTAGATAATCAACTTACAGTGAAGTTAATATGTTGTTTATCTATATAAATAATATATATGTAAAATGAGTTGAACTTTAAATAATAGTATAAGAAGAATTTAGACGACAGCATGTGCATCTAAATTCTTATCATCATCATCTTCACTCTCCAACACTGACTCGTTCATGAAATACTCAAACTTCTGAACAACACTCTCTGGTACTGACACCACAACTCTTACCGCATCAAAATTACCAGCCACCGGTAGAAACAAACAGTAAATGTCAGTAGTAAGAGAACCCATGTGCAGTGGCTTTCCTTCTCCAAAATCCAACTCTTCTAATCCCAACTTAGCCCATTGAGATATCACTAAGCTTGACCCTATATCTGTTATCACCGTCTGATCCTCCAATAAATCAATCATGGAACGCAAATAATCATCAGTTAATTTTGATTTGGCCTGCTGAACCAACTTCACTCCGTAATGCAAATTACTAGACAGTAACTCTTTTACGCTGCTCTCCGCACACCCTAAAACAAATCCATTCCCGTAATACCCCTCAGGCATTTCTGGTTTCAACTTTTGCCTTACGTTCACAGAGAAGAGGAGCTTCACGGTCAGGGAAGGTGATAGGTCTAGTGATCGAACCCATGACCGCCACGCGTGAGTTGCTAGGGTTTCGAAGGTGGTGCATTTTAGCGACGGTACGCACTGTCTCTTGAGGTGAAGGATATGAGGTGGGGTGAAGGTTATGGATGAAGGTACCAATGGCTGCGACTCCAAGTATTGCTTTATTATGTTGTTGGAGTCTCTAAGGGTATTTCGGGTATATCCTGGGTGTACATAGTTTGTCATAGGAGGATCTCGGGGTCTTAACACGTGGCGGCAGTGGAACGGTGCGATTGGTAGATCGTGATTGGGTTTTGTCGTCATGTGGGCCCAAGCGTGTAGGAACTGCGATGTGCCTATGCCGTCACATAGACAGTGGTTGATGGCGGTGCACAGGATCATTCCTCCGCAACTGAGATTCGTTACCTTTAAAACAAATAAAGAAAAATTGAGGGGCAATTTTGAGATTTAGAAAAAACAAAACGCATCGGAGAAGAGAAGAGAAGGAAAGGAAACCTGAACGACAAGTGGGGGAATGTCCAAGAAACTGTGAGCTTCAACTCTGTACAAGAGCTTTCTCAAAGACCTGCTTGGTCGTCTGGCAAATTCGAGGAGCTCATGAGCAGTAGTATCCATGAAAGCTTCTGCAAAAACAGCACCTTGGCCATTACAGTCAACCAGGAGCTTGTGATTATCATTCAAGGAGTTAGTAGTGAGCCTGCCTGCTAAAGGGTAGTAATCAACGAGAACCCGAGAAAGAGAAAGCTTCAAGAGATCAGAGCTGACAGATTTTCTGAAAAGGTAAAGATATTTAATGGAGAACCGAAGAAATTTCTGATCGTCCAGGTTGGAGAGATAGAGAAAATGGGTGGGAGTTGGTGTGTGCGGTGGAATTAAGGTTGGCTGGTTATGATAATAAAAACAATCTGGGAGTTCTTCTGCAGATTTTAACATACTTGCAGATAGCTATCTGTCTCCGTCTCTCCTCAAGATCTTCTTAAGAGTGAATTGAGAGAAATAGATTGATAGAGAGAGAGAGAGAGAGAGAGAGAGAGAGAGAAAGAGAGATTTGTTTGGGAAGAATAAAATGGGTGAGGGAGTAGAGGAAGATCTATGGTTGGATATGGTGAGAGTACAATCAGATTCGATTTAGGAAAGAGGAAAACAAATGACCTCTCTACCTTTTTTTTTTTTTTTTTTTTTTTTTTTTTCCCTTCTTTCCATTGCCACATTTCTATGACGCTTTTTCATATCATGCGTACCGGTTTATAAAGAACGAACGCGACCCATTTGTATGTCAAAAACTTTTGTTTTATCTTTTTCCTTTTTTGGGTTAATAATAATTCCACCTTTCCTTGCTCAGCCTAACCCGGTCTAACCATGTATTGGACCGGTCTAAAGAAAGAATGCGAGAATAGGAGTAACTTCTTTCATTATATTTACTTGTCAATATTATATCTAATTAAAAAAAAAAAAAAAGATACCCAGAAGAAATTTGATGATATAGGTGATGATGGTGTCACTCATTTCAACATTTAACAAATGGGTAAGAGCTTCTTATATGTGTGTACGTACCATAGTTATATATATTCATTTGGATTGCTTATGAGAAAACAGGTTGATAATGTGAAGTGCAGAAAGCTTAATAGTGAGGAAATCTGTTGAGTAATTGGATATTTGGATGTTGGATGTAGTACATGATGATGATATGGATATCATGTGATTTTTGTTCATGTACTTTCTCTTAAAACTAACTTTTGAGTTTTTGTTGGGTGAACCAAATAGATTTTCAAACTTTATATATTGAGTTGCCTACTTTCACATGCTGAATGTTGAAAGTCTGTTCCAAGGTAGGAGCAGCCCCCCTAGCTGAATAAGATTCCACAGCCTTCTTTTATTACCATTTGTTTTTTTTTTTTTTTAACTAAATTCTTATAATTATTAATTAAATAATACTCATACGCTAGTTATTATAAGATAATATACATAATTTTTAAATATTAATAGAATAAAAATATTATCCTGAGTTGAACCCATAACATTTTATTCTTATTTTTTAACAAATATTATATTAATTTAAAAAAAAAAAAAAGGAAAGGAATTAAAAATCTAAATGAAATCTTATATTTTATTTTTAATTATATTTAATTAATATATTAAGAGTATTATTGACTATTTCTTTATAACTAATTATTCTATAATTTCTTTAATTAATTTTAAAAACTTGTCTTTATTTTTCTTTTTTCTTTATTATTTATTAATTGTTGTTCACATTTATTTTAATTAAAATTTTATAATTAGTTTAATAAAGATAGACCACATACAAGTTCCCTGTTCATTAATCTTGGGATTAATTTTCTGCATTATTAAATAATCTCTGTTATGACTAATCATTCCATAATTAAATGTAAAACATAAAAAGAAAAAAAAAAAAAGATCAAGAATCTTTAGAGGGTGCTTACCACATGCTTTCCCATCAATCCACTGGATTAAGATTCTGGTTTATGGTTAAAAACTAATTGAAAGCTAAACCAATCCATATGCTTTTCGCCATGGTCATTTAAGCTTTATGCCAGTATGCATGTACATGGAATTATTATAAAACATAGATGATTCTTATTGTCGATACAGAATAGTCAAAAATAAAGCATATAATTTGATTTGCAAAACAAATATTCAATATTCAACACCCAGGTTATTATTATTATTACCTACTTTGGCAAAAGAAAGAATGAAGCATCAAATTCCTAAAGCAATACTTTGATTTTAACAAATTTTCTATCTTCATGTCAAACGTATATGTATATATATATATATATATTATATAGTTTACTAATTTAGCTTTTGTAGAGATAAGCAGAAGAATATGTTCATGGTATCTGGGTATAGGCAAAGCCTACTTAACAAGCATTTTGTTGAGATGATAAGCCAAAGATTAGACCATTCAAACTTTTCTTTTAACTTATAATTTTTGACTTTGGGATAAAAAGGGAATCAAGTTCTGTCAAACCCATCTAACTCAGTATATATCCCATGCCTTGAACTCCAATTGCACCGCCAAATTTTCAATTTCCTCTTTCATAACCAAGCTAACAATTAATTGCTTTGTTTAAAAAGAATGGGGCATATCCTCCATTTTCCCACCTAATAACTTTACTCTTCATTTTCTATGCATCTTGCTTATTAGCCTAACATGTCTCAAAACCTTGGCCTCTCAATGTTCTCTTTCATATTCTAACTACTAGGTTCAAAAGTCCAAAGACTTCCTTGCAATAATAGATTAATGTAATCATAACTCATCGATATATGTTGTAGTTATTTATTTTCTAGACTATATGATAATTACTTCATATGCACTAAAAGGAGGGATTTTGTGGGTCATCAACAAGATACAAACAAAAATGTAATGTCATTCTAGCTTTATATAATTTGTCCTCAAACAGATATCATTTTGTTTATCTATTATTTGAATATGTAAATCTAATATTCAATTTCAACTTAAGCAATTAACCAGTTTAAATATCTATTTTATTTTTTAGAAAGATAATATCATTTAAAACAATATGATGACCCTACCCAACCATTTGATGTTCAAAGATAAATGAAGCTTCCCTAACTAATGTATGAGCAACATGATTACTTTCACTGGGAATCCAATAAGATGAAAAAGAAATAAAAGTGTGCAATTTAATACCCAGACCCGAAAAGCGGCCCGAGATAAATTTTTTTTATAAAATTATTTAATTAAAACAATTAATTAATTAATTTTAATTTTATTTTATTGAATTTTTTAGAAAAAATGAATTGGGGATGAGATTGAAAATAATTTTAAGAAAAATGTGTGAAAATTTGAGTTCAGGGAGGTATTTTTGAAAAAAAATTACAAACAAGGGGTCAAAATATAAAAAAAAATTCGATCACATGGGACGGCCTAATCAATAGCTCCGACGAACCGTAACACACCGCGTGTCAAAACACGCTGACGTTGGCACCACGTGGGAGGCCATGCGGGCGATCCGCGTGCTCAGGGATCTGACGGTCTAGGTTCGATCTCGCCTACGTGAACGACTCATATTCGTTCACTCCTTAAGCACGATCAGACGAACGAGATCAATCGCGATGAACAGTCCATATTCGTTTCTTTTTTATGCGCGACTGGACGGATGAGATCAATCGCGATGAATGGCTCATATTGACGTGGGATGGGTATAAATATCTCATGTCGCAGGAGAATCTAAACCCTAACCACCAACCTCTGCTGGAGAAGAAGAACCAGCCGCCAAAGAAAAAGGTCGACCGCCGTTGCACCGGAGCCTTCAACGACAGCCAAAAAATGTAAAATTTCTTCCTACCCGCTCGAAATTTGATTCTAAGCATCCCTATGGCCATATCGGAGCAAGAGGAACGGTGGGTGAGCAAGAAACTGGGGGCAAATTCCAGCGAAATCACCGCGACCAAAACCAAAAAATTCTTTCGATAAGCCCCTTCCCACTTCTTATTTCATGCGATTTTTTGATCATTGTGTTCATTGTCTTTTTCTGTGCAGGTTAACTAAAGAAAGAGTTCCAGCTGCAAAGGAGAACCGGGAGAGCCGCTGCACCCGAAGACCTCATCGCTGGTAGGTTCAGTTTTTTGTAATTTTCTGGCTAACCGAGGTCCCCTAACGTATTTTTTTGCAGGGATATGTATAAACCTGGTCAAAACTAGCCAGAATCGGGCAGATCGAGATGAACTGCTATCGTGGATGGCGGAGCCGGCACCGTAGCACGACAGCGTCGCCATGCCGAAACCCAAATTGGTCGGAAAGAGTTTTGGACACTGATTTTAGATTTTTGGAGTATTTTTAGGTACGTGACGAGTGTTTTGAATTCTGCAAGAAAATTTCAAGAAATCCACTACCCGTTAAGAGGCATAGTAGACAGTGCAACATCTTGAAATACCGATCGAGGTAAGGATCCCTCACCCCATTCTCCATTAAGGTAAATTGAGGCTTAAGGATGTATAATTTTATATTTTTGTGAAAAGTTAGAAAGATCTAAAAATAATTACAGGTCACTAATAGAGGCGGAACTGGTTAGTTCACAATTGTCCTAATTTACTGTTTATTTTTCTATACCATTCTACTTGTTTGTTATCGTACTGTGCATGTTTTTAATTTATAGTTTCAATGGTCTTATCGTTTTATCTGATTTATTCGGTTATCTAGTTACTCGATCTCTTATTATAATAAACTTATATCATCTGCATAAATGTCGTCTAATTGATCTACAAATATAATATGAGATATTGGTATGCGCTTGTCGGTTATTTTGTTTGATGGGAATCTATATGTGAAAGACTTACTAGATACTCAGGAAAAGGGCGAACGGAATCGGTACATAAGGAACCTTACCTAAACGTCACCTCAGTTAGACGGGAATGAGAAGTCCCATATTGAAAAAGTTTGGGAGATATGGTTCATTCTCATACCAGATGGGGTATCAAGACGATGGAATGTTTGGCGCTCATTACTAGATGGGGTATGGGGATGGTTAACTGTTAAAATTGAATATTGGGTTCACGAGTAGGAGAACATCTCTATGAACCCTTATGGATACTAGTAAACAAGTAAGAAAGTAAAATTATCGTCTCTTGTTCTCTTATGTGTGAAAATGAAAAGTGATATAGATATGGGTCTTCATAGGTTATTTTTTAGAAAACTCGTAACGGTAAGTATCAAACAACGTCTTTAAGTTAAATATAATTAATTAAAGTAAGAGCTTCATTAGTTTTTTTTCTTATTTTTACCAATCTTCAGTTTTATATATCTATGATTAGTGTGATATTTTTATTGGTCTACTGTAGCTCACCCTTTCATTAACTATTTCAGATCAAAAAGACTAAGATCCAGATCTCGATCAGTAAGAGGATTGTTTGTAGTTCACCACCTGGACTTCCTTCAAGTGCTAGTGAAGGTTATCCTAGGATGCTTATTTATTCATTTTGTTCTCTTTAATTACGGTTTGTCTTTATTGAGCATTCTAAATTATTGTGTAAGTATTGTAAACCCTAACTCTATTATTCGCTTCCGCATTTAAATTATAAATCCATTTCCTTTAAGGTTCTGGACTTTTACAATTAGTATCAGAGCCGCTTTTTTCGAAACCATTTCTTACACAAAGACTTAAAAACACCATATACAAACATTGCTCAACCCTTCCTTTTGAAATGTAGTTATAAAGATATGAGGAGATGAAGACCCCACCTAAACCGAGCAGCCCGGAATGGTTCACTTTGAGAGGATTTTGACTGAGTCTTTGAGATGTTGGAGAGACTCATTTCTGCCCAGCAAGTTTGGAAGGAAAGGAGGGAGCTGTTTGGCCCTCTCTCACTGCCATAATTTGAGCCACCCTTACAGCAGAAAGATCCAGAGCCATCCCGGTACAACTCTGCTCCTCCATCGTATCATTTGACACTGCCACAATACAATCTAGTGCCTCTACTTCATCATCTGGCACCGCCACAGTATAATTCTTTGCCTCCACCGTATCATTTGACACCAACATAGGGTCATCTGGTCCCTCTCGTGCATAATCCAATCCCTCTTCCACGGGATCTAGCTCCACCTATGATGAACGCATGTTACATTGAAATGTATAAAAGACTAAACTTATCTACCTTTGTAGGAGCATCCTCTTTTGAAGATGCTGAATATTGGTTAGCTGAGACAGAGAAGACCTTCGCAGCTCTTGGAGTGGTTTCTGAACAGAAAGTTGTACTTGTCACCTACATGCTTGTAGGAGAGGCAGACCGTTAGTGGCAACTCAAGTAGACTACCTTACCTGTTTCAGTTACTTGGAAATAATTTTTGATGGCCTTCAATGCAAAGTACCTCCCATAGCACCTCCGGCACTTAAAGGAAATAAAGTTTGCACACCTAGTCTAGGGTAATATGGTTGTGTCGAAATATGCCCAAAAGTTCCTAGAGTTGGACCAGTATTCCCCTGAGAGCATGATGGATGAAGGCATGAAAGTAAGAAAGTTCGAGTAGGGCCTTCATCCTGAGATTAAACAGTAACTGTACGTATTTGAGCTTAGTACTTACTCAACCGTTCTAGCCAAGGCACAGCTAGTGGAGAGAAACTTTCACATCTTTTCTCTAGTAGTAGGGAATCCCAAACCTCCAATTTCACACCGAGACCAACACCCACTGCACTAGTTTAGTAGAACAAGAAACCTAGGTCAGTGACTCAGGCTTCTCCTTAGACTCCGGTAACATGATGCGATAGGACTTGCCAACACTGTGGCAAGTATCATGGGACTGATCCTACTATCACCTCAACAATACCTGCTACATATATAGGAGTTCCCAACACTACGCGAAAGAGTGCCCGCGAAATCAGAATTAGGCCAAACTTCCTATCTAGGGCAGAGCTTACAACCTCACTCAGCAGGATACTGAAGCCAATGCAGATGTGATACAGGGTACATACACTATCTATAATCACCTTGCACATGTTTTCATTGATACTGATGCTTCACATTCATTTGTCTCATATGCTTTTACACAAAACTTGAATATATTACCTGAAAGACTTAATTCTATGTTGTTTGTATCTACTTCTAAGAGTAGGACACTACTAGTGGATGTTATATAAAAAGCTTATATCATAGACATAGCAGATAAAAAATTGAGTGTGGACCTAACAAAAATTGACCCGGGAGACTTTGATATAATCCTAGGAATGAAATGGTTAGTGGCATATCACGCCACCGTAGATTATTTCCACAAGAAACTTGTATTCAACCCTCTTAATGAAGAGTCATTTACAAGTTAATAAAAATTTTAAATATTATTCCCTCATGGTAATTTTCTTATTATATAGTGCTTTAACTCGGTTGTTTTCTCTATATTAAACAAACTTAAGAAAAAAATTTGCATTTAAAAAATTCCGGTAGTCCGAGACTTTTTGGATGTGTTTCCTGATGAACTATCTTGACTACCAGTGAACAGAGAAGTTGAGTTCACTATAGATCTTCAGCCTGACACTCAGTCTATCTCTATTTCTATTTACCGCATAAGTTGTGTTGAGATAAAAGAGCTGAGGAAACAGAGCAATAAATTTCAAGATAATGGGTTCATTTGATATAGTGTGTCTCTTTGGAGTGCTGGAGTCATATTTGTAAGGAAAGGGGATGAGACGTTAAGATTATGTATTGAATACAGGAGATTGTATAGGGTCACAATAAAAAATAAATACTCTCTCTCCAGGATCGATGACCTTTTTGACCAGTTGCAGGGTGTCCAGATCTTCTCCAAAATAAACTTGTGTTCAGGTTACCATCAAGTAAATATCATGGTAGAGGGCATTTCCAAGACAACCTTCAGAACCAGGTAGAGACACTATGAGTTCATAGTCATGTTATTTGAACTAACGAACGCACCAGCCATTTTTATGGACTTAATGAACAAGATTTTCAGAAAAATTTTGGATTAGTTCGTCATTATATTTATCGATGATATCCTGATCTATTCAAAAAGCAGAGAGGAACATGCTCACCACCTGACTCAAGTTTTGCAGGTTCTCAAAGAGAAAAAGTTGTATGCAAAATTGAGTAAGTGTAGGTTCTATCTTGAGCAGACTACCTTCTTATGACACATCATATCAAGGGATAGAGTATCAATGAATCTAAAAAAAGTTAAGGTAATACTTGATTAGGAGAAATTGACCTCGGTCAAGGAGATTCATTGCTTTCTTGGAATAACAGGTTATTACCGCAGGTTTGTGGAAGGATTTTCTATCTTAACGCTCATTTGACTCGGCTCACAAAGAAAAGTGTTAAGTTTGAGTGGAACAAATACTGCGAAAGGAGCTTTACAGAACTCAAGAAGTGGTTAACTACTACACCCGTGTTGGCTTTACCGAGTGGGATAGGTGGATATATAGTTTATAGTGATGCCTCCTACCTAGGGTTGGGTTGTATTCTGATGCAGCATGAGAAGATTATAACCTATGGGTCTAGGTAGTTAAAGAGTCATAACAAAAACTACTCCACCCATGACTTAGAACTTGCTGCCATTATCTACGCCTTGAAGACCTAGTGCCAGTATCTGTATGGGGAGACTTTTGAGATTTATACCGGCCATAAGAGCTTGAAGCACCTCAGAAGGATCTCAACATGCATCAAAGATGTTAGATAGAGCTCCTCAAGGACTACGATTGCAATATTTTATATCACCTAGGTAAGGACAATGTGGTAGCCGACGTGCTCAGTAAAAAAAGTGCAGATGTGTTAGCTCACCTAATTGTTTTTGAATACAGGGTAATAGGGGTTGCACAACAGATACAACTTCATGACTTGAAAAAAGTTACATACTTGCTCACCTGACTGTTCAACCCAAATTTATCCAGAGAATAAAGAAAGCCCAATCCACCGATTCCACCTTAGCAGCTCTTACGAAGGATGCAGAACAGGGAATAAATTTAGAATTCTAAGTATCTACTGATGGGTTGCTCAAATCTCAGGACATAGTGTGTGTTTCAGGTGATAGTAAACTGAAAAGGGATATCATGACAGAGGCTCATAGCTCAAAGTTCGTCATGCATCTTGGAAGTACTAAAATATATCAAAATATACGACCCCGGTTTGGTGGAGCAGGATGAAAAGAGAGGTAGCCGACTTTGTTTCGAAGTGTCTAGTATGTCAACAGGTTAAGGCAGAGTATCAATGCCCAGGTGGGCTACTTCAACCATTACCGATCCTATAGTTGAAGTGGGAACATATCACAATAGATTTTGTGACAGAGTTGCCTAAGGCACACTCAGAACATGATATTATTTGGGTAATTGTCGATCGGCTTACCAAGTATTCTCATTTTTCGGTTATTAAGATGACTAATCCCTTGGACAAGCTAACAAGAATGTATATCCGGGAGATAGTTAGGTTACATAAAATTCTAGTGATAGTGATATCCGACAGAGATCCCAAGTTCACTTCTCGATTTTGGTCTAGTTTCAACAAACTATTGGAACAAAATTGTTCCTTAGTACTGCATTCCACTCTCAAACCAATGGACAATCAGAGAGGACGATTTGCAAGCTGGAGAATATGCTCCAAGCTTGTGTTCTCGATTTTGGGGACTATTGGGATGATCACCTACCTTTGATAGAGTTCGCTTACAATAACAGTTACCAGGTAAGTGTGGACATGACTTCGTACGAGGCATTGCGTGGCTGCCCCTGCAGGTCGCCGATATGTTGGGAAGAGGTAGGTGATAGAAAATTATTTGGCTCAAATCTTATAGAGGAGACTACAACTAAGATAGTTAAGATCATGAAGAATATCCAGATAACTCAGAACAGATAGAAGAGTTATGCAGACACCCGGAGGAGGGATTTGGAATTTGGAAAAAGTGATCGAGTTTTTCTTAATGTCACCCCTTTCAAGGGGATCAGTAGGTTTGATAAGAGAAAAAAATTAAATTCTCGGTTCATCGGCACATTTGAGATCGCAGACCGGATTAGTACGACTACCTACAGACTGACACTATCTCCAGAGCTATCCAAGACTCATAATGTATTTTATGTATCCATGTTATGCAAGTACAACCCAGACCCCTCACATATCCTATCCCATGAGCCCCTTTCACTCTAGAAGGATCTATCGTATGAGGAGATGTCAGTAGACATTGTAGACCAGAAGAGTAAAGTCCTTTGTAATTGAGAAATTCTCTTCGTCAAGGTCCTATAGCAGAACCAAATGCAGGAAGAGGCCACATGGGAATTAAAATCAAGCTTTAAGGCCCAGTATCCCCAATTGTTCCACTGAGTGAGAGAGTGACCAATTTTAGGGACTAAATTTCTTAAGGGGGGAGAATTGTATACCCGGCCCCAAAAAGCGGCCCAGAATAAATTTTTCTTATGAAATTATTTAATTAAAATAATTAATTAATTTACTTTAGTTTTATTTTATTGAATTTTTTAGAAAAAAATAAATTGGAGAGGAGATTTAAAATAATTTTGAGGAAAATGGGTGAAAATTTGAGTTCGATTGGTGTTTTTGAAAAAAAAAATTAAAAATAAGAGGTCAAAGTGCAAAAAGAAAAAATTCTACCATATGGGACGACTTAATCAGCAACTCTAATGAACCGAAGCATATCGCGTGTCAAAATACGCTGATATCAGCGCCATGCGGGAGGCCACACAAGTGATCCACGTGCCCAACGATTCAATGGTCTGGGTTCGATCCCGTCCGTATGAACGGCTCATATTCGTTTCCTTCTTATGTGCAATCGAACGAACGAGATCAATCGCAATAAACGGTCCATATCAACGTGGGATGGATATAAATATCTCGCATCATAGGAGAACCCAAACCCAAACCCCAACTGCTAGCCCCCGCAAGAGAAGAAGAACCAGGCATCGGATAAGAAGGTTGACTGTCGATCGCTTCCGCACCGAAGCCACCACCGACTGTCAAAAAAGGTAAAAAAATTTCCTACTCGCTCGAGATTCGATTTTCAGCATCTCTGTGGTCATATTGGAATAAAAGGGATGACATGTGAGCCAAAAATTATGGGTAAATCTCGGCAGAGTTGTCGCAGCAAAAACAAAAAAATCCCTCCGATGAGCCCCTTCTTGCTTCCTGTTTTATGCGATTTTTTGATTATTGTGTTCACCATCCTTTTTTGTGCAGATTAATCGAAGGAGCCCCAACGCAAAGGAAAAATGGCAGAGTCACCGAATTTGGAGACCCCCCCCCCATCCAGTCGGTTCAGTGTTTTATGATTTTTCGTCCAACCGAGGCTTCCTAACGTATTTTTCTACAGGGATACGTGTAAAACTAGCCAAAACCGATCAAAATCAGCCAGGTTTAGGCTAATCGCCGATGTGGCAGTGGAGCTAGCACCGAAGCAAGGTGCCATCCCCGTGTTGGAACCCCAAAATTTGCCAGAAAGTGTTTTGGACATCGATTTTAGATTTTTTAGGCATTTTTAGGTACGTAACGAGTGTTTTAGATTTTACAAGAAAAATTGAAGAAATTCGGTACCCGTTAGAAGGTGTAGTAGATAACACGACATCTCCAAATATGGATCCGGGTAAGGATCTCTAATCCTATTCTCCGTTATGGTAAATTAAGGCTTAACGATATATGATTTTATATTTTTGTGAAAATTTAAAAAATTATAAAAATAATTATAGGTCACTAGTAGGGGCAGAACCAATTAGTTCATAATTATTATGATTTTTTATTTATTTTCTTATACTGTCCTAATTGTTTGTTATCATATTGTGCATATTCTTACTTTATAGTTTCTATGGTCTTATCGACTTATTTAGTTTATTCAGTTATCTGGTTACTCGATCCCTTGTTATGATAAACTATATCATCTGCATAAATGCCGTCTAATTGATCTATAAATATAATATGAGATATTGGTATGGTGTTTGTTGATTGTCTTGTTGATGGGAATCTTTATGTGAAATACTTACTAGGTACCCATGAAAAGGGCGGACGGGCCCGGTATATAGGGAACTCTACCATAAACGTTACTTCAACCGGACGAGACTGGGAAGTCCCTTACCAGAAAGATTCAGGAGATATGGTTTACCCTCATACCGGACGGGATATCGAAGCGATGGAATGTTTGACGTCCATTACCGAACGGGGTCTGGGGACAACCGTTTAATTGTTAAAATTGGATATTGGGTTCACGAGTAGGGGGACATCCTAATGAACTCCCAGGGGTACCAGTAAGCAAGTAAGAAATGAAAATTGTCATCTCTTGTTCTCTCATGCATGAAAATGAAAAGTAGTATGGGTATGAGTCTTCATAGGTTATTTTTTGACAAACTCATAACAAAAAAATGTCATTAAGTTAGATGTATTTAATTAAAAAAATGGCTTCATTAGTATTTTTTCTTATTTTTACCAATATTCAGTTTTCTATATTTGTGATTAGTGTTATATTCTTACTAGATTAGTGTAGCTCTCCCTTTCATTAATTATTTCAGATCAAGAAGACCAAGATCTAGATCCCGATAAGTAAGAGGGTTATGAGTAGTTCACCACTCGGACTCCCTTCAAGTGCTAGTGAATGTTGTACTAAGATACTTATTTATTCGCTTTGTTTTCTTTAATTACTGTTTGTCTTTTAAAATAGATATTTCTATAGTCCTATTGGGCATTATAAATTATTGTATAAAGAATGTAAACCCTAACTCTATTATTTGCTTTCGCATTTAAATTATAAATTCATTTTCTTTAAGGTTCTGGGCCTTTACAATATATATTTTATCCTTTTATTTATTTTATTTTTTACATATTATTTAACTTATCATATGAATTACTTCGTGTTTTGTAAAACGTCCAGAACTTAAATGAAAATAGAGTCATAAATTAAACGTGAAATCAAAATAATACAGTTAGAGTTTACATTCTATACACAATAATTTAGAATACTCAATAGGGTTACGAGAATGTCCCTTCTAAATAACTGAACAATTCTAGGATGACCTTTACTAGCTTTTGAAGGGAGTTCGTGTGGTGAACTATTCATAACCCTTTTGTTGATCGGGATCTGGATCTTAGTCCTCTTGATCTGAAATAGTTAATGACAGAATGAGCTACACTAGTCTAGTAAGAATATCACACTAATCACAGATACGGAAAACTAAAGATTGGTAAAAATCAGAAAAATAACCAATAGCCCTTAATTTAGTGTAAATTTATTTACTATAAAGAAAACTATTTATCCCATATTTGTGTAACAAGTCTTTTCTAATAATAATTTAAAAAAATTCATATTCATGCACTATTACTTATCATATATAAGGTAACAAAAAATGATCATTTTACATTTTTAGTCACTTACCGGTACCCCTGGGGGTCCATAGGAATGTCCTAATACTTGTGAACCCAATATCCAATTAAACAATTAACCGGTCATTTTTATACCTTGTCCAGTAATTGGCACCAAATATTCCACCATTTTGATACCATGTCCGGTATGAGGATGAACCATATCTCCCAAACCTTACTGGTAAGGGATTTTTCAACCCCATCCGACTGAGGTAACATTCACGGTAGGATTTTTTATGCACTAGGCTCATCTGTCCATTCCCGGGTACCCAGTAAGTCTTTTCCATGCAGATTTCCATCAGTATAACAATCAACCACACAATAACCATATCTCATTTTATACTCCCATTAAACAACAATA
The DNA here is from genome assembly GCF_054855325.1 of Carica papaya. Classification (NCBI taxonomy): domain Eukaryota; kingdom Viridiplantae; phylum Streptophyta; class Magnoliopsida; order Brassicales; family Caricaceae; genus Carica; species Carica papaya. The sequence goes on along the minus strand of NC_142309.1, from coordinate 9,803,958 downwards.
TAGTTTAACACAACTAAATAACCAATGACCGAAATATTGGTACACAATACATGAAAACACAATAATCAAATAACTAAAAAGATCCTAAAAATCATCAATTGAGTTACACACAATATAATAGTAAACAAATATAAGTAATACAAAAAAATAAATAAAAAATCAAAACGACTGTAAACTAACCAGTTCAAGCTCCACTAGTGACTTGTAATCATTTTTAAGGTTCTCTAATTTTTCATAAAAATACACAATTATCAATTATTAAGCCTAATTTGCCATAACAGAGAAAAGGGTGAGGGATCCCTACCCGAATAGGTGTTTTGAGATGCTGCACTATCTATTACACTTCCTAATGGGTACCAAATTTTCAGAATTATCCCTGCAGATTTCAAAACACTTGTCACTTACCTAAAAATATATTAAAAAGCCAAAATCGGTGTCCAAAACTTATTCCGGTCAATTTTGGGGTTCTGACACAGTGGTGGTTTGCCTTAGCCTAGTCAGTTTTAACCAGTTTTTGCTGGTTTTAGGCAATTTAGGTCGTATCCCTGCAGAAAAACACGTCAAGGGCCTTAATTGGTTGGAAAACCATAGAAAATCGAACTCATCAACGGGGAACCTCCGAATACAGTGGGTCCGCCGATTCTCCTTCGCGGTTGAGGTTTTTTCTCAAGCGAACATGCACAAAAAAAGACGGTGAATACAATGATAGAAAAATTACGTGAAACAAAAATCAGGAAGGGGCTCATCGAATGGGTTTTACGGCTTTGGCAGCAGTGGCTTTGCCAAGCTTCACCTGTAATTTTCGGCTCACCTACGGTCCATTTTCCTCTGATTTGGCCATGGGGCTACTTGGAATCAAATTTCAAGCGGGTAGGAGAAATTTTTACCTCTTTTTCTGGTCGGCGGTAGCTCGGGTGCAGCAGTGGTCGGCCTCCTCTTCGACATTTATTTTTTTCTCCGACGGGGGCTGGCAGCTATGGTTTGGGTTCCTGTGTGATGCGAGGTATTTATAACCATTATGCTTTGATCTAGACCGTCCATCTTCATATGTCTGATCATGCCTAAGGAAGAAATAAATTTGGACCATCTATCGCGATTTAATCTTGACTGTCCAATCGCGTTTAAGGAGGAAATAAATCTGGACCATCGATCGTGATTTGATCTTGATCGTTCGATTATATTTAAAGGGAGAACAAATCTGGGTCGTCCACGAGCGCGAGATTGATCCTGGGTCGTCCGATCGCGAGGCACGCAGATCACTCACGTGGTATTTTGCGTGACACCAACGTCAACGTGCCTTACCACGCGGCGTACTCCAGTTCGTCGGAGTTACTGACTGGGTCGTCCTACGCAGTACAATTTTTTTTATTTGTACTCTGACCCCCACAGTTTCTAATTTTTCTTTTAAAAACACACCCCGAACCTAAATTTTCACCCCTTTTTCACAAAATTATTTTCGATTTCACCCATAATCTATTTTTTCCATAAATTCAATAAAAAATAAAATAAATTAATTTAAAAATAACTTTTTATATATTTTGGGACTGTTAAAATTGATCTTCGACCAAATTCCGGGACTGGGTATTATAACTCTCCCCTTCTTAAAAAAAATTTGGTCCATCAAATTTGTCTCACTCTCACTTAATCAAATAGTTGGAGATATTAGACTCTAAAGTCTAATTCTAGCTCATATGTGGCATCTCTCTGTGTATGATTCTACCATATGTCCTTAACGAATAGAATTTCTCTATTGTAAAGTATTCTGCTATTTCAGTCTACAATACCCACCGGTACCTCCTCATAGGATAGATCCTCCTGTAGTGAAATGGACTTGTGGGCTAAGATGTACGAGGGGTCCGAGTTGTACTTGCGTAGCATGGACACATAAAACACATTATGCACCCTAGATAGTTCTACAGGTAGTACCAGTATGTAGGCGGCGGTATTAATTCTGTCTAAAATCTTAAATGGCCGAATGAACTGGGAGTTTAGTTTCCTCCTCTTGCCAAACTTACTGATTCACTTGAAAGGGATGACCTTGAGGAATACTCGATCACCTTTCTCAAATTCCAAATCCCTCCTCCGGATGTCCTCATAACTCTTCTGTCTACTCTGCGCTGTTTGGATATCTTTCATGATCTTAACTATTTTGATTATAGTCTCCTCCATAAGATCTGGGCCGAATAATTTTCTATCACCCACCTCTTCTCAACACCACGTATGGAGCTATGCCAATACTTACTTTGTAGCTGTTATTATAGGCAAACTCTATTAAGGGTAAATGATCATCTCAAAAGCCCCCGAAATCAAGAATATAAACTCGGAGCATATCCTCCAGTGTATGAATCGTCCTTTCTAATTTTTCGTCAGTTTGAGGGTAGAATACGGTACTAAGAGACAACTTCCTTCCCATGGTTTGCTAAAAGCTAGGCCAAAATAAAAAAGTGAAGTTGGGGTCCCTGTCAGATACTACTGTCACCAGCACTCCATACAACCAGACTATCTTTTGGATATACATTCTTACTAGCTTGTCATATGGGTCGGTCATCTTGGTGGCCAAGAAGTGAGAAGACTTGGTGAGCTAGTCAACACTTACCTAAATGACATCATGTCCCGAGTGTGCCCTAGGCAATTCTGTCACGAAATCCATTGTGATGTATTCTTACTTCCACTCCGGAATCGATAATGGCTGAAGTAGTTCTCCTAGGGGTTGATGTTCTACCTTGACATGCTGATACATTAGACACTTAGAAAAGAAATTGACTACCTCTTTTTTCATCTTGTTCCACCAAAATTGGGGCCGCATACTTTGATACATTTTAGTGCTTTCGAGATGCATAACAAGTTTTGAGCTATGAGCCTCAGTCATGATGTTCTTTTTTTGTTCACTATCACCAAGAACATACACTCTGTCCTGAAATCTGAGCAACCCATCGGCAGAGACTCAAAATTCTGAATTTATTCCCTGTTCTACCTCTTTTTCGAGAGCTGCTACGGTGGAATCAACAAATTTGGTTTCCTTTATTCTCTAGATGAACTCAGGTTGAACAGTTAGGTGAGCCAATGATGTAAATCTCTTCAGGTCCTAAAGTCGTATATGTTGTGCAGCAACTATTACCCTTCATTCTAAAACCATTATGTGAGTTAACATACCTGTACTTTTTCTGCTGAGTGCGTCCGCTACCACATTTTTCTTGCACTAGTGATACAAAATATTGCAATCGTAGTCTTTGAGGAGTTTTATCCAACGTCTCTGACGAATGTTGAGATCCTTCTAAGTGAATATATATTTCAAACTCTTATGGTTGGTATAAATCTGAAAAATCTCCTCATACAAGTAGTGGTGCTAAGTTTTCAATGCGTGGATAATCGTGACAAGTTCTAAGTTATGGGTTGGGTAGTTTTTCTCATGATTCTTTAGCTGCCTGAACCCATAGGCTATGACCTTCTCATGCTGCAACAGAATACAACCCAACCCCAAGTAGGAGGCATCACTATAAACTGTATATCCACATGTCCCATTCGGCAATGCCAACACAGGTGCAGTAGTCAACCGCTTATTTAGTTATGAAAAGCTCCTTTCACAATTCTCGTTCTACTCAAACTTGACATTTTTCTTTGTGAGTCGGGTCAAAGGACCAACTCGATTAGAAAATCCTTCTACAAACCTGCGATAATAACCTGTCATTCCCAGAAAGCTACAAATCTCCTTGACTAATGTTAATTTCTCCCAACCAAGCATTATCTCAACTTTTTTGGGATTCGCTGACACTCCATCCTTTGATATGATGTGTCATAAGAAAGTAGTCTGCTTGAGTTAGAATCCACACTTACTCAACTTTGCATACAACTTCTTTTCTTTGAGAATATGTAAAACTTGAGTCAGATGGTGAGCGTGCTCCTTTCTACTTTTTGAATAGACCAGAATATTATCGATAAATATAATGATGAACTGATCCAGGAATTATCTGAAGACCCTGTTCATCAAATCCATAAAGATGGTTAATACGTTGGTTAGTCCAAATAATATAACCAGGAACTCATAGTATCCGTATCTGGTTTGAAAAATTGTCTTGAAAATGTCATCTGCCTTGATCTTTACCTGATGGTAACCTAAACGCAGGTATATTTTGGAGAAGACCTGAGCACCTTACAATTGATCAAAAAGGTCATCGATCCTGGAGAGAGGATACTTGTTCTTAATCATGATCCTGTTCAATCTCCTGTAGTCAATACATAACCTTAATGTCCCATTCTCCTTCCTTGCAAATGTGACTCCAGCACCCCAAGGGGACACACTATGTCGGATGAACCCACTATCCTGCAATTCATTGATCCGTTTCTTCAGCTCTTCCATCTTAACACAGCTCATGCAGTAAGGGGCAACCGAGATAAGTAAGGTGTCTGGCTAAATATCTATGGTGAATTTAACTTCTCTGTCCACTGGTAGTCCAGGTAGTTCATCAGGAAACACATACGGGAAGTCTCTAACCACCAAAATCTCTTGAATGTAAATTTCTTTCTTAGGTTTGCCTAGTTAGAGAAAACAACCAAGTTAAAGCACTTTGTAATAGAAAAATTGCCATGAGAGAATAATGTTTAAAATTTTTATTAATTTGTAAATAACTCTTCATTAAAAGGGTTGAATATAAGTTTCTTGTGAAAATAATCTACGATGGCGTGATACGCTCCTAGCCAGTTCATTCCTAGGATTACATCAAAGTCCCATGTGTCAATCTCTATTAGGTCTACACTGAATTTTTTATCTGCTATATTTATGATATAAGCTCTGTATATAACTTCCCCTAGTAGTGTCATACTTCTAGGAGTAGACACAAACAATACAAAATCAAGTCTTTCAGGTAGTACATTCAAGTTTGGTGTAAAAGCATGTGAGATAAATGAATATAAGGCACCAGTATTAATCAAAACATGTGCAAGATGATTACAAATAGTATACGTACCTTGTATCGCATCTGAGTTGGCTTCAGCATCCTGCTGAGTGAGGTTGTAACCTCTACTCTAGATAGGAGGTCTGACTTGGTTCTGATTTCGCGAGCACTCTCTCGCGTAGTGCTGGGCACTCTCACATACATAGTAGGTATTGTTAAGACGATAATAGGGTCGGTCTCCATGATCCTTTCCATAGTGTTGGCAAGTCCTACCGCGTCCTATTTTCAGAGCCTGAAGAGGAGTTTGAGTCACTGGCTTAGGTCTCTTATTCTACTGAACTAGTGGGTGCTGGTCTGCGGTGTGAAATCGGGGGTTTGGGGTTCCCTACTACTAGAGGAAAAATGCGAAGGTTCATCTCCACTAACTGTGCCTTAGCCAAAATGACTGAGTAAGTACTGAGATCGAACACATAAAGCTACTATCTAATCTCAGGACGGAGGTCCCACTCGAACTTCATTGTCTTTCTGTCTTTATCCATCATGCTCTCAAGAAAATACCGGCCCAACTCTAAGAACTTTCAGGCATACTCCGACACAATCATATCACCTTGGATTAGGTGTGCAAACTCTATTTTCTTCAGATGTCAGAGGTGCTCTAGGAGGTAATCTGTATTGAAGGCCATCAAGAACTGTTCCCAAGTGACTGGAACGGATAGGGTGGCCTGCTTGAGCTACCACCAATGACCTGCCTCTCCCATAAGTATCTAGGTGCCAAGTACAACTTTTTGTTTGGGAACCACTCCAAGAGCCGTGAAAGCCTTCTTTGTCTCAGTTAACCAGTTCTCAGCCTTTTTAAATGAAGATGCCCCTGCAAAAGTAGATGGATTTAGTCTTTTGTACATTTCAATGTAGCTTGGATCCATCATGGGTGGAACTGAGTCCCGTGGAAGAGGGACTTGATTGTGTTGGGGAGGGACCGAATAGCCCTGTGGTGGTAGTGGATGATATGATAGAGGCGTCAGATTGTAGTATGGTGGTACCGGGTGATGCGGTGGGGTACCAAACTATATTATGGTGGTGTCGGATGGTACTGTAGAGGAGTACGATTGTATCAGGGTGGCTTTGGATCCTCCCATTGCAAGGGTGGCTCAAACTGTGGCAGTGAGGGAGGGTCAGGTAGCTCCCTCCTTTCCTCCTAGACCTGTTGGGCAGCGATGAGTCTCTCCAACATCTCAAAGATTCGGTCAACATCCTCACGAAACCAACCCTCTCAGGCTACTCAATTTAGTGGAGGTCTTCCTCTCCGCATCTATCTGTACCTGCATTTCACAAGGAATAGTTGAACGATAATTCATTTTTTTGTGTTTTCTTAGGTCTTTGTATAAAAAATGGTTCCGAGGAATGCGACTTTGATACCAAATGTAAAAGACCTAGACCTTAAATGAAAATAAAGTTATAAATTAAATGCAAAAATGAAATAATAGAGTTAGGGTTTATATTTCTTACACAATAATTTAAAATGCTTATTAGGGTTACGAGAATGTCCATTCTAAAATAACAAACAAAAATTAAAGAAATAAACAAAAAGCAAATAACTGAGCAATCCTATAACGACCTTCACTAGCTTTTGAAGAGAGTCCAAGTGGTGAACTATTCACAAACCTCTTGTTGATCGAGATCTGAATCTTGATCCTCTTGATCTGAAATAGTTAATGAAAGGGTGAGTTACACTAACCTAGTAAGAATATCATACTAATCACAGATACAAAAAACTAAGATTTGTAAAAATTAGAAAAATAACCAATGAAGCTTTTAATTTACTGTAAATTCATTTACTATAAAGAAAATTATTTATCCCATATTTGTGTAACAAGTCTTTTCCAAAAATAACTTATGAAAACTCATATTCATGCACTATTATTTATCATATAGAAGGTAACAAAAAACGATCATTTTATATTTTTACCCGCTTACCGGTACCCCTGGGGGTCTATAGGGATGTCCTTCTATTCGTGAACCTAATATCCAATTAAATAATTAATCGGTCATTCCCATACCCCATTCGATAATGAGTGCCAAATATTCCACCACCTCGATACCCCGTCTGGTATGAGGATAAACCATATCTCTCAAACCTTACTAGTAAGGAACGTCCTAGCCCCGTCTGATTGAGATAACATTCACGGTAGGATTTCTTATGTACCGAGCTCATCCACCGTTTCTCGAGTACCCTGTAAGTCTTTCCCATACAGATTTTCATTAGTATAACAATCAACCACGTAATAATCGTATCTCATTTTATACTCCTAGTTCACTTAAACAACAATATAGTTTAACACAGCAAAATAACCAATGACCAAAATACCAGCACATAATGTAGAGGAAACAAATAACCAAATAACCAAAAAGACCCTAAAAATCATTAATTGAGTTATACACAGTATAATAGTAAATAAATATAAGCAATATAGGAAAATAAACAGGAAATCGAAATGACCGTGAATTAACCGGTTCCGACTCCATTAGTGACCTGTAATTATTTTTAAGGTTCTCTATTTTTCAAAAAAAAAAACACACAATTATTAATTATTAAGCCTCAATTTGCTGTAGAAGAGAAAAAGGTGAGGGATCCTTGTCCGGATTGGTATTTCGGAACACCGCACTATCTATTACGCTTCTTAACGGGTACTGGGTTTCCTGAATTACCCATGCGAAATCCAAAACACTTGTCACGTATATAAAAATACCTTATAAATCCAAAATCGATGTCCAAAACTCATTCCGACCAATTTTGGAGTTCTGGCACAGTGCTGCCATCGTGCTCCAACGCCGACTCTGTCGCCCATAACAACGGTTCGCCTCAGTCTAGCCAATTTTGGCTGGTTTTTAGGCAGTTTTGGTCATATCCCTGCAGAGAAAATGCCAAGGGCCTCGGTTGGCAGAAAAATCACAGAAAATCAAACTCACCGGCGGGGGGAGCCTCCAAGTGTGGCGGCTCCGCTGGTTCTCCTCCGCAGCTAAGGTTCTTTCTTCTGCCAACCTACACAGAAAAGGATGGTGAACACAATGATCAAAAAATTACGTGAAACGGGATTCGGGAATGGGCTCATCAGAGGGGTTTTGGGGCTTTGGCTACGGCAGCTCCGTAGAGCTTCACTCACAATTTTTGGCTCACCCGTCGTTTCTTTTGCTCCAATTTAGCCACGAGACTGCTCAGAATCAAATTTCGAACAGGTAAGAAAATTTTTTACCTCTTTTGGCAGTCGATAGTCGGCAGTCGGCCTCCTTCTCCAGCATCTAGTTTTTCTTCTTTGATGGGGGCTGGCGACTAGGGTTTGGGTTCCTGTGTGATGCAAGGTATTTGTACCCATCCCATTTTGATTTGGACCGTCCATCACAATCGATCTCGTCCGTCCAATCGTGCATAAGGAGAAAATAAATTTGGACCGTCCATCATGATTTGATCTTGACCGTTCAATCATGTTTAAGGAGGAAATGAATATGGATCGTCCATCACGATTTGATATTGACCGTCCAATCACGTTTAAAGGGAAAATAAATATGGGTCATCCATGAGCGCAAGATCAATCCTGGTTCGTTCGATCGCAGGGCACGTGGATCGCTCGTGTGGCATCCCGCGTGGCACCGATGTCAGCGTGCCTTGCCACGCGACATGCTCCAGTTCATCAGGGTTACTGATTGGGTAGTTTTACGCGGCACAATTTTCTCTATTTGCACTCTGACTTACGGTTTTCAATTTTTTTTTCAAAAACAACCCCCGAGCCCAAATTTTCACCCATTTTTCAAAAATTATTTTTAATTTCAACTGTAACCTTTTTTTTCATAAATTTAACTAAAAATTAAAATAAATTAATTCAAAAATAACTTTTTATATATTTTGATAATGTTAAAATTGATCCCGGGCCAAATTTCAGGCACGGTTATTATATTTTTACTTTCAAAATTTTATATTTTTCTTCGCATAATCTATTTACTTTTCCTAAAAGTTAAGTTACCTACATGTTACAATAACATAATAATATTTTATTAGAAAAACTTATAACTCTTCTATTTCATAACTCTTCTATTTCTCATTGATATTTTTCATCATGACTCCAAATTTTTTCTCTCAAAACTTTATATCTTATATTTTCAAAGAATTTTATTAAGATATCTCTAAACTTAAAATGTATTTCTTTATTCTTCACAATATCTCAAAGGAAATGGAACTTTATGTGTTTGTTCTTGCTCTTGCTATATCACGTAGGATTCTTAGTAATTGAAATGGTAGATTGATTATCAATAAAGATAATAGTAGTTTCATTCTGAATTTAATCTAAATCATAAAGAATCTCTCTCATCTTGATTTGCAACAACTAATAATGCAACATATTATACTTCAAATTGTTGATTGAGCAATTACTTCTAAATTTTTTGAATTAAATAAGAATATACTAAAAATAAAAGAGAAAAATATAACCATAAACATCTTTTTTCCAATCACAGATATATCCAATCAATCCATTATATACAAAGTTTCATAGACCCCACTCTCATTCTTTTAAGTACCAAATTCAAAAATCAATCATTCTTTCAAATACTTTATCGTTCTCTTTACTACTCCAAAATATGTTTACACTGAAAAATTCATAAAACTAGAAAGGATAGTAAATAAGTATATCATATCCGATTTAGTTTTTGTTAAGAATAAATTACTTCTAACCAAAATTTTATAAACAACCACATCACTTTTGAATTCATTATCATTCCTTTATGGAATGATGGAGTTTAACCATATTATAATAGAAATTATCTAAGGTCATTAATGCTTTTAGTAATAGGAGTTCGTTCCTTACTAAAGGTATACATACCCAATTAATGCATCTGTCCTCCCTTGTTTTATGTCGCGTCGCTGTACATTCCTCATTTCTGCATGTCTAACCAATGTAGATGAAGATCCAGTGTGATGTATGTAACAAAGATGCAACCTCGATGTTCTACACTATAGATGAGGCTGCCCTCTGCGACCCTTGTGACTACAGTGTCCACTATGATCTTAATTGGATGATTTATATAATGATTTATTAATATTGAGTACGGTTCAGTATGTACAAGATTTATTAATATTCAAATGATAATCTATTAATGTTTGGTAGTGTCAGCTATTTTTGTTTGGATTGACAGTATGATATTGTTACATATTTGAGCAAATTGTCTATTTTACCTCTACTTTATTGTATATAGTAATAAATGAAAAATAAAAAGAGAAAATATTAAAAAAATAAGTAGGTTTAAATATAGAGATATATAAATATATATAGTTAAATATATACATGTAATATATATATATAATTAAATATATATATATACAAGTAAATATATTATATACATATATATATAATTAAAAGATTACATACATGTATATTTATAATTAAAATATTACAAACATGTATTTATATATAATTAAATATATAAATACATATATAAATATATAAATTTATGTATATATATAGTAAAATATATAAATATATATAGATATAATAAAATTGATATAATTAAATAAATTATATACATGTATATATAATTAAAAATGTAAGTACATAAATTTAATTGAATATATAAATATATGTTTATATATAAAAAATATATAATTAAATATATAAACACATATATAAATATATAAATTTATGTATATATATAATTAAATATATAAATATATATAGATACAATAAAATCGATATAATTAAATAAATTATATATATGTATATATAATTAAAAATATAAATACATAAGTTTAATTGAATATATAAATACATATTTGTATATAAAAATATATATATAATTAAATATATAAATATATAGATATAATTAAATAAATTATATACATATATATAATTAAAAATATAAATACATAAATTTAATTAAATATATAAATACATGTTTATATATAAAATATATATATATAATTGAATATATAAACACATATATAAATATATAAATTTATGTATATATAAAAATAACGGATAAGATGAAAATGTTTGCATACAGGAAAATGCCTAGACTAAGAAAGAGAGAGGGAATATGTGAGAGGAAAAAAAATTAAAAATTGGGAAGTTGCAGGTTGGAGTGGAAGCAAGGAGTTGCTGTTATATAATTTTCATGATGCAAGAGTACCAAGTTGGGGAAATGGATAAGTGTTGGGTTGAGTATCAGATAGACCTGAGAACCATTTTAGTGAGGGAAGTCCTTGAAGAAAAATAAAGAATTTTTCTATATCTATTTTGATTCTGTTTGATTTAAATTTAAATTGACAAACAATTATGTAGATGTCTCTAGTCGAATAAGAGAAGTCGGAAAAATGAAGAGAGAAATCAATGTGTGTTACCTAATCGAACAAGAGAAACCGGAAATGAAGATAGTTTTCGATGTATCAAGTTTAAAAGAAGAAAAATAAACCTTAAAGAAATAAAGAAGAAGAATGATAAAATAAAAAATAATTTAATAAATAAGAAAAAAATTTAAGAATATAAAAAAATAATAATAATTGTTAGTTTAAAAAAACCAAAAAAAATCAAAATATTAAAGATCATGACTCAATCATTAAAAAATATAGTATGTTTAAAAATACAGATAAATAATGTCATTTTACCATCATACAAACAGACACTTAACCACCGAGCGCCTCCAAGCACCAAAGATTTTCAAATTTCCATTCATGTGGCAAGGACTTCCCTCTCTGCGATTTCGGCCAGGTTTATCTTCGATCTTCCCTTCCGTATGAGATTTCAAATTTTTGTGACCCCCGATTGTGTTATTGCGGTTTTCTTTTTTAATATTTTGTAGATCAGCAGTTGAAATTCCCCTATTGGTCTCATATGTTTTCATTTTTTTTAATACTTTGAATCATCTTCTTTTCAACCTTTCTGTGTAGTTCTTACGCTTCTAACCAGCTCGGGATGCCGAAGACGCGGCTTTCAGAGGCTATGAAATCGGTGTTTAAGGTATTTTTTCTTAATGCATGGCTTGGTTTCTAGTTGGCAATCACTGATTCTCCTAAAACCTAAGCAACCTGATTCTTCGTTTACACAAGATCAGCTTGATAAATGCACAATATATTGTGTTTTAACTTTTCATTACATGCGTGGTTCTGAGTCTTGAAATAGCCACCTAAACTCAATGTCCCGGAATGCTGAGCAGATTATGTTATTGTTCGTTGTGTGTATTTTATCTAGTTCTTTGTTTTGAACATGTCTCTTCACTTGGGCTGCAATATCCTTTCTAGGACTATAATCGCTCTTAACATGGATCTCTAATATGTGGTATAGTCCGTCTCTTTTCTCGTTGTTTATTATATCAGTAATACCAAGATGATCGTTAAGACTCTGAGACTAGAAATGCTGGTGTTTTGCTGTTACTTAGCTAAGCTCTTAGTCTTAGATTAGATCTATATCAATATATTAACTTTAAGGCTGCAGCCTGCATGATTAGCAGTAGAAGACCCTCTGATTATGCTGACCATGTGAGAATGAAATGACCGATGGGCTAAAATATCTTCTCTGTCTTCTATTGATCATTTTAGCTTCTGGTTTTTGTTTAATTCTTGGACTAGGTAACAAGGAACTGTAAGTATTATAATGATATGTTATACCTATATTTATGTATTCTCATATGCAAAAAAAGAAAAATGTATCCCCCCCCCACCTCCTGTTTTTTCTGTTTTTTCAGGTTGTCTTCTCATATGAGTTGTTTGTCAAGAGTTATAACTGTAATGAGATGCAAAAGAAATTTAATCCATTTTTCAAACTTATGCTCAATGAGTTTTACTTATTTATGGGGCTTCCTCTTGTTATGTTTCTGAATTAGGATGGATACGGTGAGCCTGTGGATGTTTTTGAGGTTAACAGTCTGTCTTACATGGTAACATGTATATCATTGCTGTACTTTTTTACATTTACTGTCAGCGGGACATTTGCTTCACATCATTGTGAAAGTTTGATAGGTCCTAGTCAAAGCCAACCTGCAAAATAATTAAGGAGTCTACTTCGGGCGAGAATCAGCCACTGTTTAAAGAAAAAATTCTGATCTGCCTTTTATTCCCAAATTCCAGTCTTTAAATATACAAAATTACAGCAACAATCTTCCTACTTTTAAGGAACAGATAGGGATGAAAATTAAAAGAAGACGACAAATAAAAAATGCAGATTCCACGGGAGTTGGAAGTTGAAGACCGAATCTTCTGTTCACATGCATTTTGACTCGTTCTCAGGTGAGGTAGTGGGGATTCTTTCTTGATACCCTGGTCCTTCGGGGCTTATCAAAGTTTCATGTTCTTGGTCAACCAATTTTTATATCTATGGTGGATTTGATTATTTTACAGAACATGTGGGATTTAACCCCAGATACTGATTTGCTTATGGAGCAAGAAGAAGAGTGCACTTTCGAAACTGCATTCGCAGATTTGGTGGTAAGTTCTCTGATAGTAAGAAAAGTTTCATGTTATTTTCTTTGTTTTCTTTTCCCTTTGTAGATCACACTCACAATGGCATATTGGTTCTTTCCTATGACCATATTAAGAGTGCTTTTTGTTAGTGTTGCCCATCAAAACCAAACCATTTAGATAGATAGATGGTACCGATGCTAGGTTGAAGTAATTTCTATCCCACTACTATAGCAACCAAAAAAAAAAAAAAGCAAATAGAGGTAGATTTGACAAAGCCTTTGCTCAAGCCCCAGGCCAAGAATCAACATTATGATATCCAAGTGAGATTTTTCAAGATATCACTACGTTGATCAAGGTTTTTCTTTCAGATATCAAACCACCGCAGAATTGGAATTTCGACTATATTCTAAGTTTTTGCCGGTAACTTCCTATCAAGGTAAATAAAATTATAAGTTGTTGGCTCAAAAGTTTTACATACGGTGGTTAATTTGTAAATATGGAAGAAAGGATTGACAGAAACACGGACAATTATTCTTCTGCTATATCTTCTGTTTTTGTTTGCTGATATAATTTCTATTCTCGAATTTATTCAGTTCCCTGCCTTTTGTAAATTCTTTATGACAAACGTTTTTAATTTTGCATTTTCCCTTGTCATGCAATCAGGTACCAATATAAGTGTTACCACAGCGATGCCAAGCAAAGCAAGAAATTTTGATTTTTAAATCTTTGGAGATTTAAAAATTGAAAAAAATAGCCACTTAGTGATCTTTTTTTTTTTTATCAGAAATTTAGAAATAAAATACTTAGGAATACATCTTTTTATTTTTAGAAATTTAAATGTTGTGTAAGTATGTGATTGTTGTATTCATTCATAAGCCAAACTTTAGTATTTAGTATCTACAATACAGAATTTGAATACATAAAAAAGAAAAGAAAATAAATTTAAAAATCTAATTAATTCTTTAGGCCTCCGTCTCCTGCAAGGAAATTCATGATTCCTTAGAGCCGCAAGGAAATTTCAACATTTAACAGGAGGAAAATTTCTCATTTCAGAAAATCAAACAGACCATTATACCACTTCATATGCATTGTCTAATCTATTTGATTGTCAATGTTGAAATTCCAGTTTGACAAAACATAATTTTGTCACTTGGTTTGTTCAAATTTTGGCCATGGTGGTTTTAAACACTCTTCAATGTTGTGTTATATTTATTTTTAAGTTGTGTTTTGTAGAAAATATTTTTCGAGGTGAAATAAGCAAAAAGTCAACTAAAGTGACATTTAGTAAATAGTGTTTGTCAGACAACCAAACTAAATATATTTACATTTGAAAACCGACCATATAAATTATTTATATTGAATACAATTACATAGCCTTATAACAATACCCAAAAAATATATATATCTGTACGGAATTTGACTTTTATCAGCCTATACAACATGTTTCCTGTATAATGTGCTGTCAATTTTTATTACTAAAAATTCAACATGGTAGGTTGTTCAATCTAATTTACTCCAAACAGGAAACAGAATTTCGTTGAAATTTTGTATAACTTTTGAATCTTGTAAATTCCATACCAGGAAAAAAAAAAAAAAAAATCTTTACTCTCTCTTTTTCTTCTTTCCGGTTTCCTTTTCGTCCCTGTTTCTTTCTTAACAGGAGATTGTGGGACGGCATGGCAAGTTGAATGTATACATATATGTACATTCGCTTTTTGGTTAATAATTGCTCTGGTCTGGTCTGGTCTGGTCTCTGTTGCCGGCATTCAGCTCCTAGGGATAGCTCCAAGGTGAAACTCGCAGAAGTAAGTGAACCTTTTTCAACGTATCTGTTATAAACAACAATATATAATATTAACCTCTGCTAATAGGATTTCAGTTAAGCTGTGAATAATCTTCAATGCAGCAGTCCACGGACACGTTAAACATGGAAGATAGAAAGGTATTGTCCTATATATAACTATATGTATATGTATATATTACTGCTTTTTCTAATCTAGTTTTTGTTTCCTTAAAATTTGTTAAAGCGGTGATTTGTTGCAGGAAGAATTCCAACAAAGCCCATTAACGATGAACCTGGTAACCAATGGATCTGTAGACTTCAGAGGGAGGATTGCTGATAAACAAAAAACCGGGGGATGGAATTCAGCGCCGTTTATTATAGGTTTGTGGGTTCTTTCTTCTGCTGAGTTCCTACGTTGAATGTATATATATACACACAGACATATATGTGTGGACATAGATGATGGATTTGGTGGATTGGTGTAGTGAACGAGGTGGCAGAGAGATTAGCTTTTTATGCAATTGGGGTGAACCTGGTGATCTACTTGGTTATGGAGATGCGAGAATCGATCCCAACGGCTGCTGTACATGTGACAGCTTGGATGGGTTCGGCTTATGTTTTCACTCTGCTTGGAGCATTCATGGCGGATGCTTATCTGGGTCGCTTTAAGACTATTCTAGTTTTCTCTACCATCTACTCCGTGGTAAATTAAATTACCATTTTCTTAGTCAATTTTTAAGTCTTTGACAGCAGTTAATTAGCAATCTCTAATAAAAATTGAATCATTAAACAGGGAATGGTTCTGTTAACACTATCGGCCGCCATAGATGCTCTACGTCCACCTCCATGCACTGCAAAACCATGCACAGAAATAACCTCCGGTCAACGCGGCTTCCTGTTTCTTTCATTAGGTCTCGTAGCCATCGGAACCGGCGGCATAAAGCCGTGCGTGTCGTCGTTTGGCGCAGACCAATTCGACGAGGCTGACGAGAAAGAAATGCAGAAGAAATATGCTTTCTTTAACTGGTTCTTCTTTGCAATAAACATGGGTATCATCTTGGGTATCACTGTAATGGTGTATATACAAGATAAGAAAGGTTGGGTATGGGGTTTCGGTGTACCCACTGCGTCTATGATTTGCTCAATTATTATACTCGCCATGGGAACGACCCATTATCGTTACCAGAAGCCCATGGGCAGTCCCTTTACCAGGTTCTTTCAGGTCTTCGTGGCGTCTGTCAGGAACCATTACAGAGGAGTTCAAGTCGGGAAGGAAGATGAACTTTTTGAGGTTAAAACTCTTGGGTCAGATATAGTTGGTGCTCGAAAACTAGCTCATACCGATCAGTACAGGTAAAACAATATATAATATGTATGCACAGGCATGTAAATATATATATCTCAACGAATTAATTGAGAAATACTGTAGGTTTTTGGACAAGGCAGCGGTAATAACAGACCCAGAGGAAAACACCAAAAGCCGATGGAAACTATGCACAGTAACCCAAGTAGAAGAACTGAAGTCCTTCATTAGAATGTTACCAATCTGGGCAACCACAATAGCATTATCAATCTCATTCGCTCAACTCTCAACATTCTTCATCAGCCAGGCCACAATCATGGACCGAACCCTCGGCTCAAACTTCGTCATTCCCCCAGGCTCCACCCCCATCTTCAGTGCCGTCAACGCTCTGTTCCTCATTCCCATCTACGAGAAGTGGATCGTCCCACTCCTCCGAAAACGCACTGGCCATCGACGCGGCATAACATCCTTGCAGCGCATGGGTGTCGGCCTGTTCATCTCGATATTCGCAATGATCTCCGCCGCTGTCGTGGAGAAAAAACGCCGAGAAAGTCCCAATGCGTCGGCCATGAGTGTGTTTTGGTTGTTCCCTCAGAATTTCCTCATCGGTTCAGCAGAAGTTTTCACCTACGTTGGACAACTGGAATTCTTTTATGACGAGGCGACGGAAGGGACGAGGAGTATTAGC
This sequence comes from Carica papaya, assembly GCF_054855325.1. Lineage (NCBI taxonomy): Eukaryota > Viridiplantae > Streptophyta > Magnoliopsida > Brassicales > Caricaceae > Carica > Carica papaya. The sequence goes on along the minus strand of NC_142309.1, from coordinate 9,786,852 downwards.
AGTGCAATAATGTTGACTGAGATTGGAATAGGAAGCTGGTTGAGTACCGCCATTGTTAAAATCATTGGACGTGCTACTGGTGGAGAAGATAGAGGGTGGCTTAGGCGGGATCTGAACAAAAGTAAGCTTGATTACTTATACTGGATTCTAACCGCCATTAATGTTTTCAATTTCTGTCTCTACGTCTGGGTGGCTTGCCGACATAAGGGGAAGAACATAGTTGAAGGAGGTGTAAGACAGGAGCCGGCATCTGAGAAGGTTGGCCGAGGGAAGAAGGAAGAGGCAGGGGAAGATGAAGAATTTCAAAATATGAAATTATGAGATCGAAAACTAATCAGTTTTCTTTGTTACTTACAAGTAGTCGTAAATTTTTCAAACTAAATTAGGATTAGTTTTTATCACCCTCCAAATATTAATCAAATAAAGTTTTTTGAGGACACCATAATCATAGAGTATGTTTTATGTTCATGAGGAGGACAGGACAGAAAATGGGAAGGGTATGATTATGATTTAAGTAATTAATTCATACATGGGTAGATTTAGTTTTAAAATATAACAAAAGATTAATAATTAAAATCAAGATATTTGGAAATTTTATTTTGTATATGGATTAAAATTTGAACATTATCAACTGTCATTAATGCACAGCCAATTGGTTTTAAATTCCTCTTTCCGCAGTCGGCCGCGGTTTTTGACTACGAAATTTTGCTCCTTTTCCCCAATCAATGCGGGTTCCGCTTATCTTTTTCCTTCTTGTCAACCAACATGTGTGTTGACTAAGACATTTTGTAATAAACCTTGTGAATTGGTTGGGGAAAAAGGAATTTAGAATTCTGCATACTACAATCTCGCATGTTTATGTAATGTCTAAAATAAATCTTAGGTTTCAAAAATTTATTACTTAATAAATCTTTTAAATTAAAATTTATTTCTAAATTTAAAATTTTTAAATAAAATAATTTTTCAATACAAATACAAAATTTAAGTAATATATTTTAGTTCTATAAATCATATTCATCAATTACTTACACATCCCAAGTTTGTGTGTAATTTATTCTTCAAAATCTATATATATATATATATATATATATATATATATATAAACAAAGATATAGTGAGTCAACTATACTCAATGAATAATCAATAATTTAAATTTATATGATCAAACAGATTTTAAGGGTTATAACAAAATAAATTCTACATAGAGTAAAAAATATAATTGTAAATAATTTTAAAAAAATTTCATTTAACATGTAAAATAAATACATTCAATATTGACAAATTCAAATCAAAATCTTGTAGTCGTTAGTAACTATAAAGAATTTATATATCTATGACAAAAGATTTTTTACATGATGGAAATGAGGTACATTGTAGTAAATAGTGAGTTTCTCATGTTCATGACCTCGTACACCTAAAACCTATGTGGTAAGTTTTACTAGCCACTACATGTGGGTTGCTCCTCCATAGCAAGAATGAGATCCTTACCTAAGAACTTGGGATGAAGGGCTTGTTGAATAAGACTGACTCCTTTTATGGCTTACAGAAAAGGTGCTCCCAAGCTAGATAGAGATTCGCGTCCCCAGAGAGAGTCATTTGATTCAAAGACTGAATGCGCTCTATGCAGCCTATGAGAGAATGCCCCACTAAGGCAGTAAGGAAGATGCACGATCAAAGGGTGGCAGCCCTAGCTAACTCAATCCAAAATGAGACCGAAGGAGAGGCGAAGAAAGGGAAAGGCTACTCCCGGATATTAAAGAAGTCTCGATTGCATTCTAGTTATTGATAATGATATTCCTACTTATTAAGAGAGGAAAAGGAAAATAAATAAAAAAAAAAGAAAAAGATGAAGATGAATGAAGGTCATATTTGAAGCCTTATTTGTGCCGGAGAGATGTTGTTCAACTTTAATGACAGAAAAACAACAAAGAAAATAAGGGCTCCAAATATGATCATGAAGATGATTTTATTATATATGATCTTGAAGTCAATGTTACCATGCCTCCAAGTAACCACCATCCCACTATGAATAATGGAAAATAGTGTTGTTATATCTACTCATGAAGTCGAAGTTATTACACCTCGAGGTAATCATGGCTAACATTTTGGATCGTGCATGAGAATGTACCGTTTTTGCTTCAATTGAGAATGAGAAGAAAATTAAGAGAACAAAAAGTTTTATCAGGTGTAGAGTTTTATTTTGTTTTATGTTTAAGAGTATTTTAAGTTTTTAAATGTCAACAATAAGGTAAAAGTAAAAATTTTTAGATATGTCATAACTAGTGGTTATTTTTTAATGCAATAAAAATTATACTAATAAGTGTATAATTGCACAAGCAATAAAGTGAATGAATAGAATATTATTTCTACTATAATTATTATTTTAAAATCTAAAGTTACCAATTTCTAAAGCTACACATCTTTTTTTTTATTTAGAAAATTAAAATAGAATATTTAAAAGATTGTTTCTCCTAAATTTAATATTATAGATACCAAATATATTTTATCGTAAAGATCAAATATTCATTTAAGTCCATAAAATCAAAAAAAAAATATATATCATAAAACTAAATAATCAAGACTAATAAAATTAGATCAGCATATAATTTCAAGGTATGTCAATCCCCTCGATAAAAAAAGTTAGCTAACCATAATGCTTGAACTAAAACTCAAAACAGAACATAAAATTATAGAAGGCATGCTTCAATTGCAAAACCCAAAAGAAAATAGATCATGATTTAAATATTGAATAGAAGAAAATAAGGATATAAAGAATTAGAATTGAGACTATGTAGCCACAATTCTTCTTCTTCTTCTTCTTCATCATCTACTTTGTTCTTATTTTCCTTTTCTATAACTACCTTCATTCTCCTCCAAAAACTCCTATATCGGAAATTAATCATTTTCCCTACTTGTATATACTCTTCCCAAATATAAAAGCTAGAAGCATTTATGAAGAAAAACATGTGAATTAATAAAAAAGAAACTATCAATTCTTTCTTTTTAAATAATCTAAATTCTTAAAAACGCAGTTGGTTACCAAATCAAACAGTGAAATAAGTAATTACCTTAATATATGTTGGTGGACTATGAATCATTTAGATATTAAAATTTAATTAAATAACTTAAAATTAGTTACTTTTTATATAAACTATGTTTTATTATGTCAGTGGTTGTAAGGTGTAGATACATAAAGGGCATCAATTATTGATTATTTTTTTGATGCATAATGCAATATCACCATATAAATATTCACAAACAGTTACTATCTACTATTTAAGAAAAAACTGGAAATGACATTTAATTCATTTATTATGAACATATTAAGGGAAAATTAATTATACGGTATCAACAAATTGCCACCTCTTTGGTTACAGTTTTGGAAACTTTAGGTCTATTAACATTTTTAACATTAAATGTTTAATTATACTTACTGAAGTTGACCATGAAATGTCTCACCTTTTTTTTTTTTCCTTCTTGCACATCATTCAAAAATTTGTAGGACTGAATGATGGTTAAAAGTCAAAAAGATTTCAAAGAGAGTTAAAATAACATTAATAAAGACTTATTCATAGCTGTAATACAAAATACAATACATATCTTGTCAAATATATTCTTTACTAGCGTAGACTAAATGAAATTTTGCGTCTCAAGCTATTTTCACATCATTATAAAAATATAATTCTATTTTGTTATACTGATACTTAAAGTGTCATATATATATATATATGTATATATATATAGTCATATATTATCAGTGCATTCAAAGAATTTGTGCGAGAAACCCTTTATCTTCCAATTGTAGAGTTGTCAAATTCAGCACCTAGGGGGTAGCTCCAAGTGGAAACTCGCAAAAAGTAACTGTGAATAATCTTTGATGCAGCACTCCTTGAACACGTTAAACATGGAAGATAGAAAGGTAATTTGCTCTATATACAAATATATATATATATATATGTATGTATTACTGCTTTTTTCTAATCTAGCTTTTGTTTGTTAAAATTTGTTAAAGCGATAACTTGTTGCAGGAAGAATTCCATCAAAGCCCATTAATGATGAACCTGGTAACCAACGGATCTGTAGACTTCAGAGGGAGGATTGCTGATAAACAAAAAACCGGAGGATGGAATTCAGCGCCATTTATTATAGGTCTGTGGGTTCTTTATTCTGTTGATTTCCGACGTTGAATATATACACACACACACACATACATGTGTAGATCAATGATGGATTTTGGTGATTGGTGTAGTGAACGAGGTGGCGGAGAGATTAGCATTTTATGCGATTTCAGTGAACTTGGTGATCTACTTGGTTATGGAGATGCGAGAATCGATCCCAACGGCTGCTGTACATGTGACAGCTTGGATGGGTTCTGCATATGTTTTCACTCTGCTTGGAGCATTCATAGCGGATGCTTATCTGGGTCGCTTTAAGACCATTCTAGTTTTCTCCACCATCTACTCCTTGGTAAATTAAATTATATTTTTATTACTCAATTCTTTGACAGAAGTTAACTAGCAATCTCTAATGAAAACTAAATCATTAAACAGGGAATGGTTTTGTTAACACTATCGGCCGCCATAGATGCTCTACGTCCACCTCCATGCACTGCAAAATCATGCACAGAAATAACTTCCGGTCAACGTGGCTTCCTGTTTCTTGCATTAGGTCTTGTAGCCATCGGAACCGGCGGCATAAAACCGTGCGTTTCATCGCTTGGCGCAGACCAATTCGACGAGGCTGACGAGAAAGAAATGCAAAATAAATATGCTTTTTTTAACTGGTTCTTCTTCGCAATAAACATGGGTGTAATCTTGGGTATCACTGTAATGGTGTACATACAAGATAAGAAAGGCTGGGTATGGGGTTTCGGTGTACCCACTGCGTCTATGATTTGCTCAGTTATTATACTCGCCATGGGAACGACTTATTATCGTTATCAAAAGCCCATGGGAAGTCCCTTTACCAGATTCTTTCAGGTCTTCGTTGCATCTGTCAGGAACCATTACAGAGGAGTTCAAGTCGGCAAGGAAGATGAACTTTTTGAGGTCCAAACTCTTGTTTCTGATATAGTTGGCGCTCGGAAACTAGCTCATACGGATCAGTACAGGTAAAACAATATATAACGTATATGCACATGCATGTATATATATGTACATATCAACCAATTAATGGAGAAAACTGTAGGTTTTTGGACAAGGCTGCGATAATAACAGACCCAGAGGAAAACACCAAGAACCGATGGAAACTATGCACAGTAACCCAAGTAGAAGAACTGAAAACGTTCATTAGAATGTTATCAATCTGGGCGACTACAATAGCATTAGCAATTTCATTCGCTCAACTCTCAACATTCTTCATCAGCCAGGCTGCCATCATGGACCGAACCCTCGGTCCAAACTTCATCATTCCCCCAGGCTCAATCCCCATCTTCAGCGCTGTAAACGCTCTTTTCCTCGTTCCCATCTACGAAAAATGGATCGTCCCACTCCTCCGCAAACGCACCGGCCACCGACGAGGCATAACATCCTTGCAGCGCATGGGTGTCGGTCTGTTCATCTCAATATTCGCCATGATCTCCGCCGCTGTCGTCGAGAAAAACCGCCGGGAAAGTTCCAACACTTCGGCCATGAGTGTGTTTTGGTTGTTTCCTCAATTTTTTCTCATCGGTTCTGCAGAGGTTTTCACCTACGTTGGACAATTAGAATTCTTTTACGACGAGGCGACGGAAGGGACGAGGAGTATTAGCAGTGCAATGATGTTGACTGAGATTGGAATGGGAAGCTGGTTGAGTACCGCCATTGTTAAAATCATTGGACGTGCCACTGGTGGAGAAGATAGAGGTTGGCTTAGGCGGGATCTGAACAAGAGTCGGCTTGATTACTTATACTGGATTCTGACCGGCATTAATGTTTTCAATTTCTTTCTTTACGTCTGGGCGGCTTGCCGGTACAAGGGGAAGAATGTAGTTGGAGGAGCTGTAAGACAGGAGGCGAAATCTGAGAAGGTTGGTCGAGGGAAGAAGGAAGAGGCAGGGGAAGACGAAGAATTTCAAACTGTAACGTTATGATATTGGAAACTCAGTTTTCTTTGTTAATTACAAGTACTCGTAAAATTTTCTATTCTTCTTTTATGTAAATGTTCGGATTATTTTTTCCCATTTTTAATCAAATATTAAGTTTAGTTTTGAGGACAAGATAACCATAGAGAATAAATTTCATATACATTTTATATGTAGATATAAATGGGGGGGGGTATGATTTAAGTAATTATAGTAATTATAATCATGTCATTTGGAAATTTTAGAATTAAAATTTGCACATTAATAAAAATTATTTTAAAACCCTTTTATTCAACTATCATTAATGCAGCCAAGCGGGTTTTGACTTTATATTTTGAAATTTGTTTCAAAATTGTTCGTTTTCCACGATGAACACGGGCACTGATAGTTCTTCCCATTTTGTCAACGGACATGTATATTATCAGCTGCCAGAAGACTAGTGTAACTGGCAATAGATCTCGACTTTCCAAAATTACCAATTACACTAGCTTTATCATCTACAACACCAGAAGAAAACCTTCATATTAAGCCTACCCAAAAAAACATTATATGATTCGGAATCTCTTCAGTCGTATTTAAATATGAATAATCGCTTAGACAAATTCAAGCATCAAAAAAGTAAGATCTACAACAAAAATAAATCTTGAGAATGTATCAAATAACCACACTATTCAATTTCATTATTTGTGTCATTTGATAAGTGCTTACAATCTTATAAGAATTTTCTCTTAAGTTTTTGTCACATCCTGATATTCGATTGAGATTTAAAAATATTTACCCTCTTATGCGTCTTCTCGTATACACTTGAATGTTTAAATTTTTTTGTACACATGATATAATCAATTAAAATATTTTAAAATGCTAAAAATTAATTTAATCAATTTGCAGGTTCCAACAATCACCCAACAGAATACCTGAATCTATCAGGATCCGTACCCAAAAAACCTTTCGTCTCCTCTTTTAGCGAATCGGATTCACGTTTTTTGGGAAAGACTTTTCAGCTTTCCAGATGGCAAATCGGATTTTCATTTTCCGAGGAAGACTTTTTAGCTTTTCAAACAGCAAATCAGATTTTTGTTTTCTAACGAATACTTTTCAGCTTTCCGAACAGCGAATCGAAACCCAAAATGCCAGATCGGGTTCTCATACTCGGGGAAGACCCTTCGGCTTCTCGAATGGGTCGACTTTCCCATACCTAAGGAAGCCTTCTCAGTTCCCACACGAGTGGGTGGCCTGGCCGAGCCTGCGCAGCCAGCCCGACACCGTCCCTACTCCACTGCCGCTCAACAACCACCAAAAAACACAAAAAAGTTTTACCTTTCCAGCATGGGGTGATTCAACCTCAGCTTGGCTCCCAGTCGCCTCCCCTCGGTCACCCCGCGAGTCGCCAGCTCCCAAACTTGCACACACACACACACATGCCCGTTTGGTTAAAAACACAAACCGAAAGAAGAAAAAGAAACGCACCAAGCTCGGGTGCGGTGATCGAAAAAACTAAACAGCCTTAGTCTCCACCGTCACACGGTGTCTCGGGTCATTTCCTCTTTCTCCTTCTTCCTTTCGGCTCGGTTTACACTGTTCTTCCACCTCCGCCTCTTTCTTCTTCCCTTCCTCCCTCGCGACGGCCGCTCTTTGGCTCCCTTTCTCTTTCCCGATCGGCCCCTTCTCTCTTTTCTTCTCCTTCCTCCGTTTTCTCTCATTTCCCTTCTTTTTTGCAAGTTTCCTCTTCCTTCCCTCTCTTTCTTTCTTCCCTTCCCGATCGCTCCTCTCTCTTCTCCCTCTCACTTTTTCGGCTACTCTTCAAAATGAATAGAAAACCTTAATCTCTTCTTTTTTATACCCATTTTCCCAACCATCCGATCTTATTGATTCAATATGGGTCGTCCATTCTTCTTATTTCCTTTACCCCCTTCCACTTCTCTATATTTATGTTTTTACCCTTTTTTTTCTTACCTATTTTTATTTAGCTCCCTGAAATTAACTAAAAACCCCCTAAAATTAAAAAATCCTTTCATTTTCATCTTAACTCCAATTTTATTTTTTATTTACATTTCTTATCTCTCTTTTTTTTTCTTCAGATAGATATTACAATTCTCTCATCTTTATAAAAATTTGGTCTTCCAAATTTGATGTCTCTAAAGCAATTGAGAAAATCGAGTTCATATCGAATCTTCAGTCTCCCAAGTAGATTCTGCTGGCAAATGATGTCGTTAGAGTAGCTTGACAATCAGAATAGTCTTATTCCTCAATACCCATTCCTGTTTGTCCAATATTTCTATGGACATTTTCTAAGAGGATATATCTCATTCAATAGGAATCTCCTCATACCTGAATTATATGTGATGGATCAGGTTGGTATTTACATAATATAGACACATGAAATACATCATGAAGGTTAGCCAACTCTGATGGCAACGCCAATCGGTAAGCAATAGATCCAATTCTCTCTAGTATTTCGAATGGTCCAATGAAGTGAGAACTTAATTTGCTTTTCTTCCAAAATCTCATAAGGCCCTTCGTTGGTGACACTTTCAAGAATTACATGATCCCCTGTTTCAAATTTCAAACTCCTTCTATGGTTATCTGCATAACTCTTCTGTCTACTTTGGGTAGTTTGAAGGTTTTTCTTAATTAGAACAATCTTGGAGGTAGTTTCTTTAATTAATTCAGGTCCAATTAATCTTCTGTCCCCAATTTCTTCCCAACACACAGGAGATCTACAGAGTCTACCATAAAGTGTTTCATATGGAGCTGCACTAATACTGGACTGATAGCTATTGTTATAGGCAAATTCAATCAATGGTAGATGGTCGTCTCAATTTCCTCCCATCTCTAGTGCATAAGCCCTAAGCATATCTTCTAATGTCTGGATGGTTCTCTCCATTTGGCCATCCATTTGTGGGTGAAATGTTGTGTTGAAGGCTTGTCTAAAACTTAGAAGTGAAACGAACATCTTGATCTGAAGCTACTGATATCAGAATTTTATAAAGTCTAATAACTTTCTTAATATATAATCTAACAAGTTTATCTAGAGGATCTATAGTTTTTATTGGTAGGAAATGAGCTGATTTCGTTAATCGGTCTACTATCACCCAAATAGTATTATGGTTCAATCTAGTCCTAGGCAAACCCATCACAAAGTCCATAGTGATGTGTTCCCACTTCCACTCTAGAATTGGTAGAGGTCAGGGTAATTCCCTTAGTTTTTGGGGTTCGGCTTTAATCTTCTAACTTGTGAGACATTTACTAACAAATTCAGAGATATCTTTCTTCATCCCAATCCACCAATACTGAGGTCGTAAACTCTAATATAATTTGGTGATGCTTGGGTGTATGGTAAACTTAGAATTATGTGCTTCCTCTAATATGAGTCTCTTCAAATTAGGGTCATCAGAAATGCACAATCTTGCTCTGAATCGAAGCAAACCATCATCATGAACTTTAAATTAAGACCTTAAACTTTGTTCAGTTTTTTCTTCAAGGTCCTTATAGTAGTGTCAGTTTCTTGAGCATCTTTAATTTTTTGAATTAATACTGGTTCGATTCTCAAGCTGGCTATATACATTCCCTCGTTTGTGAATACCCACATTGTAATTCTTGTAAGATTTCTAGAGTCTTGTATTCAGAAGCTATTAGCTTTGTAATCATACTGAAAGTACTATAACTCAATATATCAACTACCACATTTTCTTTCTTCGATGGTAGAATATCTTACAATCGTAGTCCTTAAGAAGATCCATCAATCTAAGTTGGCGTATGTTTAGTTCCCTCTACGTGAAGAGATATTTAAGACTCTTGTGATCAGTACAAATCTCAAATGTCTCTCTATACAGATAATAACGCCAGATCTTAAGGGCATGAACAATTGCAGCTAATTTTAAGTCATGGTTTGGGTAATTTCGTTCATGATTCTTTAATTGTCTCGATCCGTAGGCGATGACTTTGTTATTTTGCATTAACACACACCCTAAACCCTGGCCTGACGCATCAGTATATACTGCATAACCCCCTGATCCATTAGGTAGTGTTAGTATTTGAGCTGTCACGAGTCAATTTTTGAGTTCTTTACAGCTATTTTCACAGTCTGGGATCCATTCAAACTTAACATCCTTCTTAGTAAGTCGAGTAAGAGGGGTTGTAATCTTAGATAATCCTTTTATAAATCGACAATAGTACCCAGCCATACCCAAAAATTTTGGACACCATTTACCATGGTGGGATGTTCTAATCCCATGATAGGTTCAACTTTTACTGGATCAACAGATACTCCGCCTTTAGAAACTATATAACCTAAAAAAGTGATCTGTTTGAGTCAGAATACATGCTTACTCCATTTTGCATACAACTTTTCTTTTCTAAGAATTTTTAGAACTTGACTTAAGTGTTCAACATGTTCTTCTCGACTCTTGCAGTAAATCAATATATCGTCAATGAACACAATAACAAATTGATCTTGCCAAGACTCAAACATCCGATTCATCATGTCCATAAATACCGCTGGGGCATTCGTTAATCCAAAAGGTAAGACCAAGAATTCGTAATGGTCATACTTTGTTCTAAAGGCGATTTTTGAAATATCTTCGAGTTTAATCTTCACTTGATGGTAACCGGATCGTAAATCGATCTTGAAAAAGATTTGCCCCCTTGCAATTGGCCAAATAGGTCATCAATTCTGGACAAAGGGTATTTATTTTTAATGGTGATCGAGTTTAGTTGTCTATAATCAATACACATTCGTTTGGTTCCATCTTTCTTATTGGCAAATGTTACAGGAGCATCCTAAGGAGAAACACTAGGGCGAATGAATCCTTTCTCTCGGAGTTCTATTAATTGCTTCTTTAATTCTTTCATTTTAGCTCTCACTAGTCTGTAAAAAGCAATGGAGATTGGTTGGGTGTCTGGTTGTAGATCAATGAAAAAGTTTATTTCACAGTCTAGAGCTAGTCCTTTAAGTTCATCAGGGAATACATCTGGATACTCACTGACCACCAACACATCATAAAAATGAATCTTTTTATCTTTATCACCTTTCAAGTCAACCTAGACATGTTAGGCTCTATAAATTATATAACTTAAATAACTATACTATGTGGTAAATAACATCTTTCAATTACAAAGTAAAAGTCTCTTAATTAGGAATTTTAAATACAACCTTCTTATAATGGCAATCTAAAGTCGCGTAATGAGCCACTAGCCAGTCCATTCCTAATATTATATCAAAATCTCCCACATCTAAAAGTACCAAATTTATTTTTAATTCCCGACTAGCTATCTCTATTATAAAATTTTTATAGATAATCTTAGAAAGTAATACTTCCTTGCTTGATGTGAATATCATCAAAATATGCCCCAAATAAACAAGTGTAACACCCAATCGTTATACAAAAATGTGTAACACAAATGAGTGTGTGGAACCAGCATATACTAATACCTTAGTTAGGTTTTTAAAGACAGGATACATACTTTGAACCACATCTGGGTTTGCTCCAGCATCTGCTATAGTAAGTGTGTACACTCGTTCCCGTCTTTGAGCTTTTGGTTGTTCTTTCATAATTGAGCAGTTACGGATAAGATGTTGTTGACTACCACACTTGAAATAAGATCGAGTGACACGATAGCACGACTTATTACCATGATTCTTTCCACAAGTACGGCAGGTCAGTGCCCTACCAAGAGTTGATGGTGGTCTAGGAGATACCTCTGTTACCGTTATGGGCCTCTTATCTTGTGAACCAAACCCTGAAATTTGTCTTCTCAGAGGTACCAGGGGTCTAGAACTACTTGCTTCAGAGGATAAACCCCTCAGTCTACTTTCTACTATATTTACTTTCGCCAAAACATCATCATAGATCTTCAATTCTAGAACTACAAAAGCATCCTGGATCTCTGAGTGTAACCCCCATTGAAATTTTCTCGCCCTCTGTCATTCATCAGTTAAAATGACTGGAGCAAAACAGGTCAACTCAGTAAATATTTGAGCATATTAAACCATTGATAGGTTCCCCTAAGTGAGCTTCATGAACTCTAACATTTTCTAGTGTCAGAGTCGTGCTGAAAAGTACTCAGCGTTGAACGCCTCTATAAATCTCTCCCATGTGATGGGAACAGGTAAGGTGATATGTTTGAATTCCCACCAGCGATCAGCTTCACCCATAAACAAGTATGTAGCCAGAATCGCTCTCTGTTCAAAAGTCACCCCCAAAACTTGGAATGTCTTTTCAGTTTCTTTCAACCATCCTTCAACTTCAATAAAATTCTTGGTACCAATAAATATAGGAGGATTGAATCTCATGAACTTTCTGTGACAGTCTGGATTCATAACGACTGGTTCTGGATTGTATGGAGCTGATATTGGAGGAGGACCAAGTATCCCTTCTCTAAGCTGGTTAACAAGCTCCTCTATCATATAGTATAACTGGTCAATATACTCTTATAAGAACATGTAATTTGGAGGTTTGTAACACCCACAATACAAGGTTGCTCCGGTGGAGTCCGTCCACGTCTCATCTTATAACCCTTCATTTTGAAAAGAGTGAATTAGAATATTTCGAAATAATGTTTTCTACTTCTCAACATTCAAATAGTTGCAAAATATCATATTTAGACTCCATAACCTCATGCACAAGTGATGTTTCTAGGAATATCGACTCTGATACCACCTGTCATGCCTCGATACTCGATATGAGGCATAATTCCTGCTCAATCCATTTCATACAGTGGGCCCATAAAACATACACGCGTGGATCAAAAAATATAATATAACCTAACATTCCATGTGATATGTACAATAATTATATGTACAAAACATAAAGTCAGAATTTAGAGTCTAACATAACAAAATAAAACTTTTCGAATATGTACAAAATATACAAAAATAATAACACTTTTACAGGTTCTACTCATCTGACAGCAGTGCTGGCTCTTCATTCTCCTCAGAAAAATATCAGAATGAAATTTAATGAGCTTCACTAACTCAGTAAGTATTTTCATTCTCTCAACCCAGATAAAATTTCATGCAAAACACAACATAAGAAACAAAAGTAATGAAAATGTTTTAGTGCAAATTCATGTTCCTATTTTCACTATTTCACATGTTCCTGATCGATCTGATGATTTCTCTCGAATATCATATAACCTCAAATGTATATTTTTATACTCTCAAAAGTCGTAAATGCACTCGAATATCAATAGTCATTTCGAAACATAATCACACATACAAAACTCCTACCTTCTCATTCTAAAATTCTTAATTTGTTTAAATGATTATTTCTTAACCTCAATTATTTATTTTCCTTTCTATTTTTACATTTTTATTTTATTTCTTTTTCTTTTTTAATTTTCCTTAATTGGAAATTTTTTCTTTTTAATTTCAGATTTCATCAATCCAAATAATTCTCAGTCCATTGGATCTGTTTTTTGGTTTCATCTCCTCATAAGATTCCAATTGTTTAGGTTTAATGATTATAATTTAGGTTCTGTTTTTCAATCGAAATTGGGTCAATATCCGTTCAAATTTTAAAATTCATAATTTAATAAAATGAATGCACTTTTCAAAATTCAAACCCAATTGAGATTTAAAAATACTTATCCTTCTACGCATATTTCCCGGATACGCTTGAATGTTCAAATTTTCTTATACACATAATATAATTAATTAAAATAGTTTAAAATACTAAAAATTAATTTAATCAATTTACGGGTTCCAACAACTACCCAACGAAATACCGGAATCTATCAGGATTCATATTTGAAAAATTTTTCGGCTCCCCATTCGACGAATCGGATTCACATTTTTCAGAAAAGACTTTTCAGCTTCCTAAATAACAAATCAGATTTCTATTTTTTGATAAAGACTTTTCAGCTTCCCAGACGACAAACCAGATTCTCGCTTTTCAAAAAAGATTTTTTAACTTTTCGAACTGTGAATCAGAATCCAAAATGGCGGATCGAGTTTCCACGTTTGGCGAAGACCTTTTGGCTTCTCGAATGGGTCGACTTTCCCCATTCCTAAAGAAGCCTCCTTGGTTCTCGCACGACCAGCCCAACACCATCCCTACTCCACCGCCGCTCTCTAACCACAAAAAAACATGAAAAAGCTTTACCTTTCTGGCGTGGGGTGATTCGCCTTAGCATGCCACCCAATCCCCTCCTCTCGGTCACCCCGCGGCTCCCTAGCTCCCAAACCTACACAGACACACACATGAATACCCCTTTGGTTGAAAACACGAACCGAAAGAAGAAAAAGAACGAACCAAGCTCGAGTGCGGTGTTCGAAAGACCCGAAAACATCAGTCTCTGCCATCACACAGTGTTTTTGGTCGTTTTCTTTTCCTCCTTCCTTTGAGCTCGGTTTACACCGTTATCCCACCTTTGCCTCTCTCTTATTCCCTTTCTCCCTTGCAGCAGCCACTCTTTGGCTCCCCTTCTCTTTCTTGCTCGACACCTTCTCTCTTTTCTTCTATTTCCTCATTTTTCTCTCCTTTCCCTTCCTCTTTCTGGCTTCCCTCTTCTTTCTTTCTCTTTCTTTCTTCCTCTCAGCTTCCCCCTGTGAACTTCTCTTCTTCTTTCCCTTCCCGATCGCTCCTCTCTCTTCTCCCTCTCTCTTTTTTGGCTACTCTTCAAAATGAAGAGAAAATCCTAATCTCTTCTTTTTTATTCCCATTTTCCCAACCATCCAATCTTCCTAATTCAACCTAGGTCGTCCATTCTCTTTTAAATCCCATCCATCCGATCTCCTCAAGTGGTACGATCTGGGCTGTCTATTCTCCAGATTTTCTTTGCCCCCTTCTACTTTTCCTTATTTATGTTTTTACCCTCTTTTTTCTTACATATTTTTATTTAGGTCCTTGAAATTAACTAAAAGCTCCTAAATTTGAAAAATCCTTTTACTTACATCCTAACTCTAATTTTATTTTTTATTTATATTTCTTTCTCTCTTTTTTTTTCTTTAGATGGATATTACAGTTTTAATGTTGAATCTATTTATAATATTATAATTGAGACATTATTCTGTGATAAATGAAAAATACCATAATTGTTGAAATGCATGTACTATAAAAGAACTTGATATTGGACATAATGAGCATGTCCAAAGGAAAGAAACTCATGGTAGTAATCATCATAAACTTCATGGTATATGGAACAACTAAAAAATACAAAGTAAGGCTAGTGCTCAAAAGGTTACCCCCATACTTATTAGATTATCAAGAAATATTCACGTTAATTGTAACATGAATGTTAGTGTGAGTTTTGTTATCTCTAATTGCCCAATTCAACCAACAATTACAATAATTTGATATTAAAAATGCATTTCGCATGGAAACTAGAAGAACAGATCTACATAAAAATCCTAGAAGGATTTACCAAAGAAGAAAGTATAAACAAAGGTGTGTAAAATAAATAATATACTTCATTGATATAAGTAGTCATGTGGAGTATAATTTGGTAGATATACCAAAATCATGTTGGGCATGTGATACAAGTAAAATCAAGGAGATCATGCTGTACATATCGAGCACTCAGATTCATGGAAAGTTATAACTCTTCTAATATATATTGATGATATTATTATGATAAAAGATAATGAAGAAAAAGACTTGAGTTCAAGCGCTTCTTCGCCAAAGAGTTTAAAATCAAAGAATCGAGAAGTTGAAGAACTTCATGGGAATCAAAATAGCTCTTCAAAATAAAAAATCTTCATCTTAAAGCATAAATACATAAATGATATATTGAAAAATACAAGTAAACTAACATATAAAGCAGCTAGTATACTTATGACCTCAATTATAAGTTTAGACCAACAGAAGATGATACATAAATATATAAGGGGATGTATCAAACACTAGCTAAAAGATTGATTTACTTATTACACACAAGATTTGACATTGCATATGCAGTTAATGTGATAAGTTAATTCAAGCACAATTCTAACGAGACACACTTACATGCAGTATATAGAGTATTGCATTACTTAAAGATAGACTCGTGAAAGGCACAATGTTTAAAAGGAATGATAAGTTAATCCTTGAAGTTCATATTAATACAAATTATACAAAAATCGTGGTGGATAGAAGATCTGTTATAGGTCACTTTACATTCTTTACGGGTGACTTAGATATTTGGAGGAGTAAAAAACAAAATGTAGTTGTAAGATAAGTGTAAAATCAAAATTCTAAGCAATGACACAAAGGGATATATTAAATAATCTAGTTGAAGAAACTATTGGAAGATTTAAAAGTTAAGTGGGATGACCCAATGCTCATTTACTATAATAACAAATTAACTATAAACATGTAACAGCCCAAACTCCAATGTCGGTAGGTACAAACGTTAGCACAATATTTTTAACTAGTAAAACAAATAAATATTAAATATGCAGCGGAACTATACTTTAATACACATCTCTTGTGACTGGATAATTATTTGTTTACAAATAATTGAGCCATCTAAATTAATTTAAAATATTAAAATAAAAACTAATAAAGTTTTCTTCATCATTTTCTATTGATCTTGGTTTTCATTTGATTTGGATGGGGGATAAATTGGGGTGAGCTTCACGAGCTCAACGAAAAAAAAATTCTGTAACGGAGACTTACGTACATACATTCACGCAATATATAAAATGTAATAATATTTGTTATCAAGAAAATGTTAAACAAGTATCACAATCGAAATACACAATAAAACAAATTATCACACGAAGCATATTCTAATCCTCACAGTCTCCTCATATTAAAAAAGATTTACTTAGACACACATATCACTCCACTTGGATTTATAAAGAAAATTAACATTCTTTCTTCATAATATTTCTCTATTCAATATAACACATCCACTCAGATATCACAATACACTCGAAATATTATATCTAAGATTTCATCGCCGTTTATATCGTCATTAAGGAGAGGCAAAAAAGATTCCCCCATCACATGGATACGATACATAATCTCACATTGATCACAGCAGTTATATTTGCTAGGTGACTCGCTCACAAATACATATCTACGTCTGAACTAAGTTTCAAATACTATTCATATGCAAGTTCACGATACACACTGAACTTCAGCCATAGAGTTATTTGGACTGAGTTATTGGGACTAATGAAATATGAAATTGAAAAGGAAAGTTCCCAATTAAGGAAAAAATTGAAAAAAAAAAGAAATAAAATAAAAATGAAAAAAAAATAGAAAGGAAAAGAAATAATTGAGGTTAAGAAATGATCATTTAAACAAATTGAGAATTTTGGACTGAGAGGGTAAGAGTGAATAGGGTAGGGACTCTGAATACCTTCTTGTTTAGTTTGAATCAAGGAGGAGAGTGTGTGTGTGTGGCTGAAGTTCAACGGACATGGTGAACCTGCATATGAATAGAGTCTAAAACCTAATCTAAACATGGATAGGCATTCGTGTGAGTGTGGGTCATCTAGCAAACATATCTGCTGCGGCCATTGTGTGATTTGTGTGTATGTTATCCATGCGATGGAGGGAATCCATTTCACCTTTCCTAGATGATGACATAAACAGTATCACGCGATGAAACTACAGAAATGATCATTCGAGTGTATCAGTGATCTTTTATGTATGCGTAATTATGTTTCAAGATGATAAATGATATTTAAGTGTATCTATAATCATTTATGTGTGTGATTATATTTTGAAATAACGATTGATATTCGAGTGCATTTATGATTTTTGAGAGTATGAGAATATACATTTGAGATTGTATATGATATTCGAGAGAATTCATCAGATCGATCAGGAACATGTGAAATAGTAAAAATAAGAACATGAATTTGCACTGAAATATTTTTATTATTTTTGTTTCTTACATTGTATTTTGCATGAAATTTTATCTGGGTTTAGAGAATGAGAATACTTATTGAGTTAGTGAAGCTTATTAAATTTCACCCTAATATTTTTCAGATGAGAATGAAGAGTTAGCACCGCTGCCAGATAAGTAAAATCTGTAAAATGGTTCTTATTTTTTTATATTTTATGTATATTCAAAAAGTTTTATTTTGTTCTGTTAGACTCTAAATTCTGACATCATGTTTTGTATGTATAGTTACTGTACATATAGTTATAAAGAGAATTAACATTCTTTCTTCTTAATATTTCTCTATTCGAATATCACACATTCACTCAGATATCACAATACACTTGAAATATCACATCTAAGGTTTTATCGCCGTTTATATCATCATCGAGGAGAGGCAAAAAGTATCCCCCCATCGTATGGATAGGATACATAATCTCACATTGATCACAACAATTATGTTTGTTAGGTGACTCGCTCACAAATACATATCCACGTCTGGACTAAGTTTCAAACATTATCCATATGCAGGTTCACTATACTCACTGAACTTCAGCCACACACACACCCTCTCCTCCTTGATTCAGACTAAACGAATAGGTATCAAAGGTCTTTACACTCTATACTATTTTTAAATTTCTTTTATTTCTAATTCACTCATTTTATACCTAAGATATTAATTTCTACGTATAATAAAACACAAACATACACACACACACACAAAATACACTATATCATCACACACATAAGAGCCATACATCTCAAAATATTTTTTGAATCATTCTGTAGTAGATAACATAGCAAACACATGATACTTATGTAATATCCACCTAAAAGAAAAAATAAATATAAATAAATAAAATTTAAAGTTTGGATGTAAATGAAAAGAATTTTTAAAACTTAGGGCTTTTAATTAATTTTAAAGACCTAAATGAAAGTGGATAAGAAAAAGAGAGGTAACAACATAAATAAGAAAAAGTGGAAGGGGGCAAAAAAAATCAAAAAAATGGACGGCCTAGATCGGACTGCTGGAGGAGATTTTAAAAGAGAACAGATAGCCCAGATTAAGTTGGTGAGATCCAACGGCCAAGGAGATGGGTATATAAGGAAAGAGATTATGGTTTTTCTTTATTTTGAGAGGAAAAATAAAAAATGAGAGGGAAAATGAGAGAGTCAACCGGGTGAGAGGGAAGAGAGATGCGGAAGCAGGAAAGTGTGGAAGCCGAACTGAAAGGAAGAAGGATGAAAAAGGAACGATCGAGACACATGTGACAGCGAAGACCGAGGCAAGCGAGGTAAAGGTTCATCCTTTTCGTCTTCTCTTCCCCTATTGTCCTTTCAATCTAATTTTATTTTGCACTAACTAATTTTTTAGGCATAAAATCATCATTCCAATCGCAAGCACGCAAAGAAGCTGCACGGTGACCGAGAAGAGGCGACCAGGAGCCAAGCCGAGCCCAATCGCTTACACCGAAAGGTAAAATGATTTTTTTTTATGTCTTGGTTGTTGTTGAGCAGCGATGGGGCAGGGCTGGTGTCAGGCTAGCCGCACGGGCTTAGCTGGGGCACCCACCCGTGCGACAACCGAGGAGGTTTCCTCGGGAATGGGGAAAGTTGATCCATTCAGGAAGCCGAAGGGTCTTCCCCTAGCATGGGAACCCGGTCCACTATTTAGGGTTCTAAAATTTTATTTAGGTAGAGAGAACGATAATACTTATAGAGTTAGTAAAACTCACTAAAATTTACCATGATATTTTTCAGATGAGAATGAATAGCCAGCACCGCTGCCAGACAAGTAGAGCCTGTACAAGGGTTCTTATTTTTGTATATTTTGTGCCTATTAAAAATATTTTATTTTATCCTGTTAGACTCTAAATTCTGATATCATGTTTTGTATATATAGTTATTGTATATATCACATAGGATGCTAGGTTGTGTTATATTTTTTGTATCCATGCATGTATATATTTTATGGGCCCACTGTATGAAACGGCTTGAGCAGGAATTGCGCCTCAAATCGATTATCGGAGCATGACAGCTGGTATCAGAGCCCACATTCCTAGAAACATTGTTTGTGCATGAGGTTGTAGAGTCTAAATGTGATATTTTACAACTATTTGGGTGTTGAGAAATAGAAAACATTATTTTGAAATGTTTTAGTTCATTCTTTTTCGAATGAAGGGTTATAAGATGAGACGTGGACGGATTCCACCGGAGCAACCTCACAATTACATGTCCTTATAGGAGCATATTGATCGGTTATATCACATGGTAGAGGAGCTTGTTAACCAGCTTAGAGAAGGGATACCTGACCCTTTTCCAGTACTGGCTCCATACAATCCAGAACCAGTCATTATGAATCCAGACTGTCATAAAAAATTCCTAAGACTCCATCCTCCTACATTTGTTGGTACTAAGAATTTTATTAAAGCTGAATGATGGTTAAAAGAAATTGAAAAGGCATTCCAAATTTTGGGGGTAATTTCTGAACATAAATTGATTCTGGCTATATACCTACTTGTGGATGAAGCTGACCGTTGGTGGAAATTCAGACAGATTACCTTACTTGTTTCCATTACCTGGGAGAGATTTCTAGGGGCGTTCAATGCCGAATACTTTCCAAAACGACTCCGACACCAAAAAGAGTTGGAGTTCATGCAGCTCACTCAGGGAAACTTATTAGTGGTTGAATATGCTCGAAGATTCACTATGTTGACCCTTTTTGGTCCAACTATTTTGACTGATGAAGGACAGAGGGTGAGAAAATTTCAGTGGGGGCTACGCAAAAAGATCCCCGATGCTCTTGTAATTTTAGAATTGAAGACCTATGATGAGGTTTTGGCGAAAGTAGAAATAATAAAAAGTAGATTGAGGAGTTTATCCTCCAGAGTAGGTAGTTATAGACTCCCAGTACCTCCGATAAGATGGATTCTAGGGTATAGTTAACAAGATAAGAGGTCTAGAATGGTAACAGAGGTACCTCCTAAACCACCATCAACTCCTGGTAGGGCACCGACGTGCCGCACTTGTGGAAAGAATGATGGTAATCAATCGTGCCATCATGTCACTCGATCATGTTTTAAGTGTGGTAGCCAACAACATCTGATCTGTAACTGTCCACTTATGAAAGAATAGCTAGAAGCTCAAATATGGGGATGAGTGTACACACTTACTATAATAGATGCTGAAGCAAACCCAAACGTGGTTCAAGGTATGTATCATGTCTCAAATAACCTAACTAAGATATTAGTAGATCCTGGTTCCACACACTTTTGCACAATGATTGGGTGTTATACCTGTTTATTTGGAGCATATCTTGATGATATCCACACCAAAGACAGAGGTATTATTTTCTGATGTTATCTATGAAAATTGTATAATACAGATAGCTAGTAGGGAATTAAAAATAGATTTGATACTTTTAGATGTTGGAGATTTTAATATAATATTAGGAATAGACTAACTAGCAGCTCATTATTTGACTTTAGATTGCCGTAACAATAAGGTTATATTTAATATCCCTAATGAATAGACTTTTACTTCATAATTTAACGGTATTATTTACCACATAGTATGGTTATTTAAGTTATATAATTTATTGAGTCTAACATGTAAAGGTTGACATTGTAGGTGATAAAGATAAGAAAATTAATTTTTATGATGTGTTAGTAGTTCGTGAGTATCCAGATGTATTCCCTGACGAACTTTTAGGATTACCTCCAGACTGTGAAATAGAATTTTTAATTGATTTAGAACCAGACACCCAACTAATCTCCATTGCTCCTTACAGACTGGTGAGAGCTAAAATGGAAGAATTAAGGAAGCTATTAACAAAACTCTTAAAGAAAGGATTCATTCGCCCTAGTGTTTCTCCTTGGAGTGCTCCTGTAATATTTGCCAATAAAAAAGATGAAACCAAGTGAATGTATATTGATTACAGACAACTAAACATTAAGAATAAATACACTTTACCCAAAATTGATGACCTATTTGACCAGTTGCAAGGAGCGCATATTTTTTCCAAGATCGACTTACGATCGAGTTACCATTAAACCTAAGGATATTTCAAAGAGCACCTTAAGAACTAAGTATGGGCCTTACGAATTCTTGGTCTTACCTTTTGGATTGGCGAATGCCTTGACGGTATTTATAGATATGATGAATTAGATGTTTGAGTCTTGGTTAGATCAATTTGTTATTGTGCTTATTGATGCTATACTGATTTACTCCAAGAGTTTAGAAGAACATGTTGAACATTTAAGATAAGTTATAGAAACTCTTAGAAAGAAAAGTTGTATGCAAAATAGAGTAAGTGTGCATTCTAGCTCGAACAGATCGCTTTTTTGGGTCATGTAGTTTCTAAAGATGGAGTATCTGTAGATCCAATAAAAGTTGAGCCTATAATGGGATTGGAATATCCCACTACAGTAAAAGGTGTTCGAAAATTTTTCGGTATGACTGGGTACTACCGCCGATTTGTGAAAAAATTCTCTAAGATTACAACCCCTCTTACTCGACTTACTAAGAAGGATGTTAAGTTTGAATAGACCTTAGACTGTGAAAATAGCTTCAGAGAACTTAAAGGCAGCCTTGTGACGACTTCAATACTAACACTACTTAGTGGATCAGGGGGTTATGCAGTATATACTGATGCGTCAGGTCAAGGTTTAGGGTATGTGTTAATGCAAAATAACAAAGTCATCGCCTACGGGTCGAGACAATTGAAGAACCATGAACGAAATTACCCGACTCATGACTTGGAATTAGCTATAATTGTTCATGCCCTTAAAATCTAGCATCATTATCTGTATAGAAAGATGTTTGAGATCTATACTGATCACAAGAGTCTTAAATATTTCTTCACCCAAAAGGAACTGAACATGTGTCAGCGTAGATGAATGGATCTTCTTAAGGACTATGATTGTAAGATATCCTACTATCTAGAGAAAGAAAATATGGTGGCTGATACATTGAGTCGCAGTACCTCCATCACGATCGCAAAACTAGTAGCTTCTAAATGCAAAACTGTAGAGACCTTACAAGAATTACAATAGGGTATTCACAAATGGAGAATGTATATAGCCAGCTTGAGAATTGAGCTAGTATTAATTTAGAAAATTAAAGATGTTCAAGAAATTGACACTGTTATAAGGACCTTGAAAAAAAGAAACTGAATAGGGTTTAAGGTCTAACTTCAGAGTTCATGATGATGGTTTACTTCGATTCAGAGGAAGATTGTACATTCTGGATGACCCTAACTTGAAGAGACTCATATTAGAGGAAACACATAATTCTAGGTTTAGCGTACACCCAAGCATCACCAAAATGTATCAGAGTTTACGACATCGGTATTGGTGGATTGGGATGAAGAAAAATATCTCCGAATTTATTAGTGAATGTCTCACATGTCAGCAGATTAAAGCTGAATACCAAAAGCTAGGGAGATCACTCCAACCTCTACTAAATTCTAGAGTGGAAGTAGGAACACATCACTATGGACTTTGTGATGGGTTTGCCTAAGATTAGATTGAACCATAATACTACTTGGATGACAGTGGACCGATTAACGAAGTCAGCCAATAAATGCTACAGATCCTCTAGATAAACTTGTCAAATTATATATTAAGGAAGTTATTAAACTTCATAAAATTCTAGTATCAGTAGTTTCATATCGAGATGTTCATTTCACCTTTAGGTTTTGAACAAACCTTCAACAAGCCTTAGGCACCACCTTATTATTCAGCACAACATTTCAACCACAAACAGATGACCAAACGGAGAGAACCATCCAAACATTAGAAAAGATGCTTAGGGTTTATACACTAGAGATGGGAGGAAATTGGGACAACCATCTACCATTGATTGAATTCGCCTATAACAATAGATCTCAGTCAAGTTTTAGTGCAGCTCCATATGAAGCACTTTATGGCAGACCCTGTAAATCTCCTATGTGTTGGGAAGAAATTGGGGACAGAAAATTAATTAGACCCAAATTAATTGAATATACTATCTCCATGATTGTCTTAATTAAGAAAAATCTTCAAACTGTCCAAAGTAGACAAAAGAGTTATACAGAAAACCGTACAAGGAGTTTAGAATTTAAAACAAGGGATCATGTGTTCTTGAAAGTATCACCAATGAAGAGCCTTATGAAATTTGGGAAGAAAGGCAAATTGAGCCCTCACTTCATTGGACCATTCGAAATACTAGAGAGAATTAAATCTATTGCTTACCGACTGACATTGCCACCAGAGTTGGCTAACGTTCATGATGTATTTCATGTGTCCATGTTATGTAAATACTAGCCTGATCCATCACATATAATTCATTCTGAGGAGATTCTTATTGAAGAAGATATGTCTTATCAGGAAATACTTATAGAAATATTGGACAAACAGGAACGGGTATTGAGGAATAAGACTATTTCGATGGTTAAGGTACTCTGGCGACATCATTCGCCAATAGAAGCTACTTGGGAAACTAAAGATTCGATACGAGCTCAATTTCCTCACCTACTGTAGAGACATATCAAATTTAGAGGACCAAATTTTTATAAGGAGAGAATTGTAATATCCACCTAAAAGAAAAAAAAATAAAAAAATAAAATTTAAAGTTTGGATGTAAATGAAAGAAAATTTCAAAAATTGGGGCTTTTAATTAATTTTAGGGACCTAAATGAAAGTGGGTAAGAAAAAGGGGGGCAAAAACAAAAATAAGGATAAGTGGAAAGAGGCAAAAAAAATCAAAAAAATGGATGACCTAGATCGGACCGCTGGAGGAGATGGGATGGAGGAGATTTTAAAAGAGAACGGAGAGCCCATATCAAGCTGGTGAGATCTAACTGCCAAGGAGATGGGTATATAAGGAAAGAGATTAGGGTTTTTCTTCATTTTGAGAGAAGAAGCTGAAAATGAGAGGAAAAAATGAGAGAGTCAACCGGGTAAGAGGGATGAGAGGAGATTTGTCGAGGGGGGCGAGACAAAAAAAAAGAAGGAGAGGAAAGGAAGAGGGAGGCCGAAAAGAGGAAGGGAAAAGAGAGAAAAAGGAAGAAGGAGAAGAAAAGAGAGGAGGGGCTAAGCAAGAAAGAGAAGAGGAGCCAAAGAGTAGCCACCGCAAGAGAGGAAGAAAAAAAGAGAGGGACGGAGGCGGGAGAGTGTGGAAGTCGAACCGAAAGGAAGAAGAAGGAAGAGGGAACAGCTGAGACGTTGTGTGACGGTGGAGATTAAGGCAAACGAGGTAAAGGTTCGTCCTTTTTGCCTTTTCTTCCCTTATTTTTCTTTTAATCTATTTCTATTTTGTACTAATCAATTTTTTAGGCGTAAAATCATCATTCTAATCGCAAGCACGCGAGGGAGCCATAGAGTGACCGAGAAGAGGTGACTAGGAGCCAAGCAGAGGCCAAATTGCCCATGCATAAAGGTAAAATAATTTTTTTCATGTTTTGGTGGTGGTTGAGCGGCAGTGGGGCGGGGCTTGTGTCGGGTTGGCCATATGGGCTTGGTTAGGCAACCCACCTGCATGGGAACCGAGGAGGTTTCCTCGAGAATGGGGAAAGCTGACCCATTCGGGAAGCCAAAGGGTCTTCCTTGAACATGGAAACCCAATCCACCATTTTGGGTTCCGATTCACTGTTTGGGAAGCTAAAAAGTTTTTGTTGGAAAACAGAAATCCGATTTGTCATCCGGGAAGCTGAAAAATCTTACTCAAAAAATATGAATTTGATTCGCCGTCGAAAGGGTTTTTGGATACAGATTATGATAATTTCAGATATTCTGTTGGGTGGTCGTTGGAACTCGTAGTTTGGTTAAATTAATTTTTAATATTTTGAAGTATTTTAATTAAATTATCTTGTGTGTACAAAAAATTGGGATATTCAGGTGGATCCGAAAAAACGCATAAAAGAGTAAGTATTTATAAATTTAAACTGGGTTTGAATTTCAAAAAGTGTGCTCATTTTATAAAAATTATGAATTTTGAAATTTGAACTGACATTGGCCCAATTTCAATGGAAAAATAGAACACAAATTATGATTAGTAAATCTAAGTAATTTAAACTCTATGAGGAGACGAAACCAGAAAACAGACCCAATGGATTAAGAGTTATTTGAACTAAATTATTGGGACTGATGAAATATGAAATTGAAAAGAAAAATTCCCAAATAAAGAAAATTGAAAAAGAAAAAAAAAATAAAATAAAAATAAAAAAAATAGATAGAAAAAGAAATAATTAAGGTTAAGAAATGATCATTTAAACAAATTGAGAATTTTGGAATGAGAGGGTAGGAGTGAATAGGGTAAGGACCCTAAATACCTTCTCTTTTAGTCTAAATTGAGGAGGGGAGTGTGTGTGTGTGGTTGAAGTTTAGTGGGCATGGTGAACTTGCACATGAATAGAGTTTGAAACTTAATCTAGACGTGGATCGGCATTCGTGTGAGTGTGGGTCACTTAGCAAACATACTTGCTGTGGCCATTATGTGATTTATGTGTGTGCTATCCATGCGATAGGGGGATCCATTTCGCATTTCCTTGATGATGACAAAAACGACATCGCGTGATGAAACCATATAAATGACCATTTGAGTGTATCTGTGATTTTTTGTGTGTGTGTGATTATGTTTCGAGATTATGAACAATATACGAATGTATCTATGATATTTTGTGTGTGATTATATTTCGAAATGATGATTGATATTCGAGTGCATTTATGACTTTCGAGAGTATAAGAATATACATTTAAGGTTTGTATATGATATTCGAGAGAATTTATCAGATCAATCAGGAACATTTGAAATAGTGAAAATAAGAATATGAATTTTGCACTGAAATATTTTTATTACTTTTGTTTCTTACTGTGTGTTTTACATGAAATTTTATCTAGGTTGAGAGCCGAGAATACTTATTGAGTTGGTGAAACTCATTAAATTTCACCATAATATTTTTCAGAGGAGAATGAAAAGCTAGTACCGCTGCTAGACGAGTAGAACCTGTAAAATAGTTCTTGTTTTTGTATATTTTGTGCATATTCAAAAAGTTCTATTTTGTTCTTTTAGACTCTAAATTCTAATACCATGTTTTGTATATATAATTACTATACATATCAAATAGGATGCTAGATTGTATTATATTTTTTTATTTACGCATGTATATATTTTATGGGCCCACTAAATGAAAATAGCATGAGTAGGAATTACGCCTCATATCAAGTATCAGGGCGTGACAACTTAGATTCCTTGTGCAACTCTACCAGATTACATAGCAAGTACAGTGCACTGTATATCTGCACCAAATCACACAACAAGTACAGTGTATCCAAATTCCACACGCACACACACTGGTTATACATTTCACGTGCATAACATATTAACACACATTAATACATACATATATATTACAATACAGACATGTACCTTTATTACATATCTCACACATAGTATATATTTATATTTACACACACAGTCTCTATTAATACATACACAAATTCATACTTAAACACATATACACAATCACACACAGCATACCATATACATATTTATTCGCGAATTTGCTATTATCAGTTCCGTTCTTATCAGTTATGTTTTTATCAATTTAATATCTTACTCATCGTATATTTTTATATATATACACACATGTGTAACAACGTATATATATACTACATAAACACAAATAAATATAAATTATACATATTAATTATATTTATATTATATTATACATACATTTAAACATTCACACATAATATACTATATATATACACATTTATATAAATATGTAATTTTTGTCTCCGTACGTAATACACATAATTCTTACCTATAGTGTGATTAAAAAAGCATTGGAAATTCTTTCTACCTCGATCTATGGTCCTTTCAAAAATCCGAATATTGTTTGGATAATTTTTCTCGTTTACAATAGAAAAAACATATATTAAATTATAAATAACTTTGAAAACTATATTATGCGAAATTAGGAGCAGATTTTATCTTAGGACATGCGGTCCTGGTCGCCAATGTTACCACGTGCTATCACATGCGTGTCACCGAATATGCCACACGGTAATGATCGAATCAGCGCGCGTTGTCGCATACGACGTACCAACATCATATTTGGTCGCCAAACTTCTAGTTTTCTTCATTCTTTTTTTTTTCTTTTTTTGTTTTTTCTTCTTCCTTCCTCTTCCTTGGGGCTTTTCCTTTCATCTTCCTCTTTTTCTTTTTTTCTCC
Organism: Carica papaya; assembly: GCF_054855325.1. Classification (NCBI taxonomy): domain Eukaryota; kingdom Viridiplantae; phylum Streptophyta; class Magnoliopsida; order Brassicales; family Caricaceae; genus Carica; species Carica papaya. Next base: position 9,758,762 of record NC_142309.1, on the reverse strand, counting down.
CTCTCTCTCTCTACCCGACCATGATTCTTCTCTCTCTTTTCTCATTTTTCTTCGTGTGTCATCGCATCGCACTACTCCGCACAACTCTCCTCTTTCTTTCTCTTTCGACTGCAGCGTCGGCAACACCGTGCGACCCTTCTCTCTCTCCTGTTGATGCTGCTCCACCATTTCTCTCCTCTCACAATTACGCCTCTCTCTCCTCGCTCTCTTTCTTTTTTTGCTATTTTTTACATATATATATACATATGTATATACATTTTTTAATTATACATATACTCACATATATATATTTGCCACCTGGTTTCCTTGTGCTTCTTTCTCTTTTTTTTTTTATCTTTGTTTTTTTTTTATAATCAATTATATATATATATTCTTTTCTTTTGTACCCAGTTTGGCACCAGCTGAGTATTACAAAATATTACTCACAATCTTGTACAACATGACATGATAAAATATATTGAAATTAAGAGACATTTGATCAAGAAAAATCTAAATTATAATATGATATGTGCCCACCAAATCGCTACTTTAATGTGTTAATTAAAAATTTGAGTAACCTAACATTTCATATCATCATTACCAAATTAGAGATGGATAACATTTATTTTCGAACTTGAAGTGTGTTAAAGAATGTATTTTATGTATAAATAAAGTTAAACTAAGTTAAATGATATTAAGATAAAATATTCTCTTTGAAATTAATTGTACTTTTATTTTTTTATATCCGTAAAATTTATATATATAGAAACGTGATATCCAATATTCAAAAAGAACACAAAACAATTATTCATGATAATATAAAATAGTCTCAATTTTTTTTTTTTTTTAAATTTTTAACTCTCAGAACATATTTAATCCTCCAAGTAAAACACTCACTCTGGAAATGGGCTCGAGAGAGTAAGTCCCGCCTGTGGAACTCTCACTTTCTCTATCTCCTTCGTTTCAGTTGTCTTGTGCTGAGTCACTGGATAATGGTGTCACCGGTTTCGCTACCATCGTCTTCGTATCTTGGCCTATTCTATAGTAACGATAAGCTATTCTTTGGTCGTCCTCTGCCAAAAAGGTTTTCTCTTTTTCTAAGATTCTCACGATTTTTTTTTTTTTTCTCATTTCTCTTTCTTTTCCTAATTTTCTATTTGGGTGCTGAGAGGAGTGAGCGAAGTGGCAAGTGGGATTTTCAATTTTCTTTTTCTTGTTCGTAGGCTATATGGGTTTTGATTACATTTAAATATGGTTTAAGTTGAGCATCATTATTTTTTGGGTCCTCTCTGGTTCGAAGAGTTAGAGGAGTCCGTTTCAAAATTTGTTCGGGTGCTGAAAAAATGGGTTGTGAAGGTTGAGATGAGACTTCTTATATTGGCTTCTCCCGTTTTCATTTTGTAGGTTTACATAATGAAAACTGAGCTATTTGGTATTCGCTGTTTCTTTCTCCTCATACATGCATAAAATAGGATATCATCAAGTTTAGTTCCTGTTGTTATTCAGCTTTATTATTATTGTTTGTTGTTCTTGTTGTTATTGTTATTATTTTTATGATTTATTTTTATTTTAGCTGTTCCTGAATTGCTCTGTTATGTCTCGTAAGGCTCTTATACAACTAAATTCCATAATGGTGGGGGTGGTCCGATAAGAGATGGATGTAATAACATATTTCAAGTTCAAAAGTATCCATGCCTTTTCAATTCACTTCATCTTTATTTGTGACTGATCCCATTGTAGGTTAAATGGTGAAAAAACAGAAAAAAAACTTATTAAATTGACTAGTTTTGGTGGATTTTGCTACTTGCTTTACATTATGACTTGCCGTGTGCTAATGTTGTGCATATGAATGTATATTGATTGGAAGAAGAGGATTCATAAGCAAAGTGGAAAACATTATGCTATATAGATAAGATGGAAGGCATTGAAGTTGTAGTTGTAGAGAATTAAGATATTCACCTGTTGCATTTTCTGTTGTAACAGCAATCATAATGGAGTGTGCTATGTCAGCTGTATTTTCTGTTGTAACAGCCAATTGTTTTTGTTATTTTTTTAATCCATTTTTCGTGCTCTTTTTATTTTTCTTCTACCTTCTTCTTAGTTGTATATAAGTAGCAGTAGCCTTCTTGTAAAGTTGGTACGAAAATTATATATTTCAAATAGAAAGGTTTTTTGGTCGACAGCTTACTCTGTTCAGTAGTGTTGAAAAAGTGAATAACCACTGACATAGCTGCTTGTCATCCAATTCCTTTGATTTTTATTGATATCTGATCCTGCATCCACGTTTCTTTAGTGCTAGCTAGATTTTGAATGGAGCCTTTGCCTGGATCCATGAGTTTTCTTTTGGTGTCAACATGTATTTTATCTTATTTGTTTCATTTTCTGATGCTGTATATATAAGATGTTCTATCTCAAGTATATTCTGTAACCTTTCCATGGAATGGCAGACAGTTTTTGTTTTCCTTATTGCTGTAATTTCTTATTTCACTGGCCTTCTTATATATAGGTATGATTGGCACCAAAGTAGTTCTGCAAACTTGAAATATTATGGAGTTCAGTGCAGACTCACCAAACGTAAAGAGTTTTCTTCTGCAAATCCTGCTTCCTTGTTAAGGGAACCTCACAAATATTTCGATCAAGTAGTAATTACAGTACATTCTGGAGATGGAGGTCATGGTGCAATTCTTACTATGGCTAACCAAAGAGCTGCAAAGACACAAGGACAACATGAAAAGGCAAAGACTAAGAGGAAAAGCTCGTACAAAAGAGATTTTGATGGGTCACTTATCCTCCCTATGGGTGGGCATGGAGGGGATGTAATAATTTATGCAGATGAATCAAAAGATACATTATTGGAGTTTCATAAGAAAAGCAGGTACAATGCAAAACGGGGTGGAAATGTTGATGCGATGGGTGTTTTAACCTCTCAATTGCATGATGGTCTTGCTGCTCCAACTTTGCGAATTCCTGTTCCTGTAGGTTCGTCTAAGGAGCATGTTTTGTGCAAAGAAGTAGAAGTTATGGAGGAAATTGATGATATTCAACATTTTAATTTTCTTTTGGCTCAGATTTCTTTTACAGTATTAAAATATTGACGAGAGTGGTCACTTACATCATCAAAAGAAGGAAGAGAGTAGTCAGTTACAAAATCATACCATTGTAGATACTCGCGTACATGCTTGAATGCATTTAGTTGGTATGGACTTATATATAATGCCCATTTATGCTTATATTTCAGGCACAGTTGTGAAACTTACACGAGGGAAGTTATTGGCTGATCTAGTGCATCCTGGTGATGAAATTCTTGTCGCAAGAGGTGGTCAAGGAGGGGTAAGATTCGTGTGTTTGCTTGAGTGAATACTTCTACATTTTTCCTGAGGATATATATGTAAATGTCTATATTGATATATTTCTGTGGATAAAAAGTTTAACTTTTCTATCTGCAATTTAATGAGATTTAAGTAAATAACATGTTCATGTTCTTTTTCTCCAAAGAATATGCTTATCCAGATATACTTCTGCAAAAATCAGTCACGCAAGTCCAATGTCCAGAATTTGAGGGTTCAAGTCATTCAGGGTTGAAAACTAAATGAATATATTCAGGGGAAATGTTGTATTTGAATAGATTATTTTTTTTGATACATCTGCAGTGTTCAGTGAGTCCCTTTCAATCATTGTTTGACCTTTATTACAACTGACTATATTTTCCATGACATTTGGCAGATAAGCTTGTTGGAAATGCCTGAGTACAGAAGGAAAAAGATGATGGCTTTGACAACTAATCTGATCAGAGATGATAGTGATAAGGTAAATGTTTGCATTTGAGCTCATTATTTACTGTTTTCTGTGCATATGAAGCTTGTTTACCAATCATTTAATGATACATTGCATAAGCTATCATCTTCATCAGCGTGCTGAATACAGGCAAGCTTTCTTGTAGACTAATTTTTCTCTGTCCCTGGACAAATTGAGCATATGTCCAATTAGGTTAGGGGAGAGTGGAGAAAAAATAAAGGAAAGCATGTCAGGATGTTTTTGTTTTGGATACTAGGATACAACAAGACTTAAAATTGAACATAACAGCAACATTTTTAACATTTTTAAACAAATGAGTTTAAAAAGTGTCTTCCAATAGATGGGGTGGAACTAGAAGTCCAATGCAAATATCTTGTATCTGCCACCTACTAGTGAGAATATCACCATATTTACATACTTTTATTTTAGGATTTTGGTCCAGAAGAAATATCCACTACCTTCTTTTCTTAAATACTATTCCATGCAAGATAATCACATTTGTTTAATCTCAGGTTTTAGCTCTTGGTCAGCCAGGGGAAGAGGTTAGTTTGGAGTTGATTCTCCGGGTTGTTGCTGATGTTGGTCTAGTTGTAAGTATCAGTTTTTTCTTCTCCTTTCCATTTTCTTTCTGTTGAAGAATGTATGTATTTCATCCCAAGTATTTTCAGTTCACAGCTCGCTTGAGTTTTTTCCCCTCTCTTTTGATGGTGATTCAAGGCCTCATAGGTCTAAAGGAGATAAACAAGATGGTATTATGGCTTACTTGAGTATTTTGTTTTTGTTTTACATGGTGATTCGAGACTTCGTAGGTCTAAAGGAGATGAGAATTGGATCAAAATATATGATTCCTTAAAAACTCTGGTGAGAGGCAATCTTTTGTTGTTGACGGGGAAGTGGGCATCCCAGGCTGCAAGTGTATTTTAAACAGGGACCTGTTTGCTATATAATAACACTCAGCTTCAGTTGACTCGGGTGGATGTGGCTCATGAGCTGTAACTTTTCGATAATTTAAATATAAAACCATTTCTAGAACTCACAATAACTTTGTGGGTTTGCTACAACAATATTTTAGCAATCATCATAGTAGAAACTTGTTTGAATAAGAACAATTATCTTGACTCTGCTTGGCTTGTGAAGCTGGCTCCACAGTTGGTAGAAAAATGGTAGTTGGAAGGTTGCAGTTGACATAGGACAACTAATTGAAGTCATGAGATTTTATGAGTAGTTGTCATCATATAACCTTGAATTGTATGAAGTTATAGATACTATTTTTTTATTTAAAAAAATACATGCTATTTTTTATTTTCTGATCATTAGGGACCCACTTGGACTTGTAGGGCCTTCCAAATGCTGGCAAATCAACTCTTTTGGCTGCCATTACACTTGCAAAACCTGATATTGCTGATTATCCTTTCACAACATTGATGCCAAATCTTGGGCGTCTTGATGGCGATCCATCATTAGGGGCAGGGAAATATTCATCTGAAGCGACGCTGGCAGATTTGCCAGGTCTTATTGAAGGTGCACATCTGGGGAAGGTATTATCCCTTTTTCATCTTGTCACACAGGTTGCACTGACTTCCTAATTGTCAAAGCTTAAATCTTTTGGTCTTTTAGGGTCTTGGTCGTAATTTTTTGAGACACCTGAGGAGGACTCGTCTCTTGGTTCATGTAGTTGATGCAGCTGCTGAGAACCCTGTGAACGATTACAGATCTGTGAGAGAAGTAAATATCTTCCTTTTTTTTTCTCTTTTTTGTTAGCTTCTCCAACAATTAATTCCTCATAAAAGACAGTCTCCATGAACTATTTCTTCATTGATCTGAATTAGATACTCACAGGATATGGTATGGTTTATCCAATCTTAAAATCTAGTTGTTATAGCCGAGTCTGTTAATTTGTTATTTGCACTATTTTTGTTGGCATGTTGGTGAATTTAATATCTGTTTTAAAAATCTCGAAGACATGGATATTTATGCCATCTAACTGAAATATCTTTTTTCATTTATATATTTTCTTTCCAATATTCACTGGATATCATCTGGCTTCCCGGCCAATTTGTTAATTGCAGCATTTTTGTTGGCATGTTAGTGAATTTAATATCTGTTGAAAAATTTTAGAATACATGCATAGTTATGGCATGTAGTTAATGAAATATCATTTACCTTTTTTTTCCCCTTTATTTCCTTACATGTTTGACTGTCTTTGGATCTGATTTCTTGGCAATTAACTGTCATTAGTTAACTCATAGTCTCCACTAAAGGATCCTATTTCAAAACTTTGTCCTAATGCACCACAGCACCGTATTGCAGACAGAATATGGATTGTTGCTATCACTGAATCCTTGGTGTTGAGTCTTCAATACCAGATGCAGAACAGAAAAATCCTAAAGTTGACATTTCTATAATAAGATATATCATGCAGAACAAGATCTTAATTTGCACAAATTTTTCTGTTCAAGAAATATTTTGTAATTATTAATACGATTTTGCATTTTTTAAGTTATTTAGATTATTTAAGTTTAGTTAGGCATTATGATATTTTAGTTAGATTTTAAGTATTATGAGAATTAGAATCTTTTAGATTTCCTCTTTTATAATTTCCTTTATGAGTTGAGATCATTGTAATATTTAGTTTCTTTTTAGGTAGATTTTAAATATTTCAGGAATTAGAATATTTTAAATTTCTTTTTCTATTATTTTCCTATTCATTGTAACTGATGTTTATATAGAGGATAGTAGCTACCAACAAAGAAGGGAAGACTATGATGAATTAAAAATTTCTTTGTTGGGATTTTATATCATATTATCTCTCTTTTGTTCTTCTTGTCTTTGTTCTATCTGATCCATCCCATTTGTTCTACTTTTCATTATATTTCTTCACCTTTGTCCCTAATTTCCTCTTGCATATCTTTGTTCTTCTGTTCTCTTCCCCATATTTCCTCTATTCTCTCTACTTTGTAGGATATTCTATCATTATTTGTTTAACATCAGTTGATATCAGAACCTAACTTCTATCCGTATCTTCCAATATTTTTCTGTATATTGCCAAAAAAAGGACGAACTCCCAAGTTTTGGTTCTTTACCTTACAGTCACTTCTAGAGTAGATCAGCTTCAACTCTACATGGAATCCGATAAACTTCTTGTTACAATTCATCATGTAATCGATCCGACATATGATGTGTTGTACCAAGTTTTTGGCCCCTATGCATGCATAGAGAGTATTGAGATATACTCACAATTAATTCAGACCAATAGTAATGTATTGAAGATGCTGTATATGTTAAAAACCCTCTCAATGGTTATTGCATATATGATAATTCTTGGTAGTTAAATGTTGAGTATTAAAGAGACTTATACTCAGAAGTTAGAAAACATAAGATCTTCTGCAAGACTTAAAAGGTTGAGCTCAAGAGTAAAACTAACACTTCTAATGAGTTAAGATAAAAAACTTGAAGTTCCTCTAGAACCACCAGCAGTAGCTCAAAAGATATTGGCTCCTTGAAGTTGTTTCTACTCATGGTGATGATGTTGAGGAACTTCCTCCTTTCAATAATCTTACTCTATCTTCTGTGATGGTGGTTCTCATTCATAATAATTATATTGAAGAGACCTCTTGGAATAATTTCCTTTTATCTCATGTTATTTCAAAAAAAAAAATCCTTTTATCTCATGATTCTAAGGAACCTATCATTTTAGTTAAGCTTATTTTTTTTGAAATAAAAAGTGTAAGGTATATATTAATAAGGTACCAAAAAATAGGGGTACCATCCATGTACAAAGATTTACAATGTAGTTAGAGTATCAATGACATTTCCAAAATGCTTATCACAATTTATATCATGGCCTAACAAACTAGCCTCAAAATAGTTTATCCACCTATCTCTTAGATTATACAAGCCCAATATCTTAGATTAACAAAAATTTAGTTAAGCTTAAATTTTTGTTTGAGCATTATCTAGATTCTTTTGTTTCTACCTAAATTTCTAAACTATATGCAGGACAAGGCAGTTTAACCACTATGTGTCCTACATCAGGAAGATAACCATGTCATTAACATTTGATCCATTTGGATTCAAATGTTATACTTGGGATTTAGTATGGTATGGTTGATATCAATGAGATTAGGTAGTGTTTTTGAAGGTCTAGACGTAGACTATCCACATTGTAGTGGAGATTTTATAATTGGAAATTGTTAACATTTGAGTCTTCGACAACAAATAGTTGGTTGCTGTGAGTTCTATAGGAGAAGAACGATAGAGAATGAGGAGCTGAGATTTTTATGTGACATAGGGTAAAGCTACAGCCAAAGGAAGTGAAGATAAAGAAGGATTGGAGTAAGCAATTTTTTTTTAAAAATCTCTGATGCCATATAAGTGCCATTGGTTTGGAAGAAAAAAATCATTATCTCGTGTATTCATTCAATATATGTAGACATATGTGAGGTGAATTAAGGAGATACAAGTAAACTATAACACTGAAAACAGAAAGATAAATTAATGTATTTTATTCTTCAATATATTTGATCTTTGGTCTGTAGGCCTTAGAAAGAGGCCTTTCCCTCTATTTACTGAGTTTTCAGGTTTGAGATTTATTCTTTGAGAAGAGTTTTTTGGAGAGGATTTCAGATTTGAGATGCATAAGTGACGGAGTTAGTTGGAGCAGTCCTCTCCTTGTTGATGATTGGATTTCCTTTTTTGGCTTAGATGCTAGTTTATCTCTATGTTGCCAAATTCTATTGATATTTTTGCTTGTAAGCTTTCTAAAGATGGATGGTTTTCTGTGCAGTCCAATTACAGTCATTTGCTTGGTTTTAACGAGATCCTGAAGTATTTTCCTAGGAAGCACATTAGGAAGGCAATAGTGGGCCAATAGTAGTTTTCTTAGTTGGAAGGTAGTGTGAGAAAGGATGTTAACGATTGGAAGTCTCACGGAGAAAGGCATAATGATGCTAAACAAGTGTTTCTTGTGCCACAAAAAGACCGGATCGCCAAGTCATCTTTTTCTCTGGTGCCTTGAAGCTAGAAGGCTTTGTGGAATTCTCTCTAGCACTTGAACCTCAGTTGGACTGTTAGTGGCTCGACTAAGGATAAGTTATGAGTACGAGTGCCAACAAGCTGAGCCGAGCCTGATACTTGAGTTGTTGAATTTGATTTTTGAAATCCTGTCAGGCTTGAGTTCGATTTGAAATTAGATTCAACCCCCTTTTTTTCAAGCTTGAGCTTGACTTGTTTGAGGAAATAGAGTTCAAGTTCAGTCTAATAAAAGTTTGGTGAGGAGCGGAGCCTGAACAAGCACGAACTCAAGCTCAAGTAAGTTTAACCTATACCAAATCGAGCTTGATAAGCTTTATTTAGGATACATATTAAATATTCTATAGTATTAATGTAAATGATTAATAAATTTTGAAAGTATGCTAATTTATATTTTAGTAAATAAGTATAAAATATACGTAATTTAATCAATATATTAACAAACATTCGCGAGTTTTCAAATCAAATATCTCTAGACTTCACCTTGACTTGTTTACCTAGAGGAACCTTTTCTCAGGACTGAGTTTGGCTCAAGCTCAGTTTTGATTGTACTGGAATTGAGCTTTTGGCGATGTCCAATTCAAGAAGTTTGCAAACGTGTCTAGTTTTCTTCCAGCCCTAATTATGGATATGGAATGTTACTTAAGTGGCTATGACGAGGAGGAAATTCTCCTGCCTCATTTGCCATGTCATTTTTTTTGTCATCTAGAAAGAAAGAAGCAAGAGAGCTTTTGGAGATGAGTCCTTGTCTCTTGCTCGCTTGACTATTGGCTTGGAATAAATATATATGTATATTTTTAATGGTTTGCAGTATTTTTTATGGGGTTGATTTTGATCTATTTGACCTATTTTCTTTGAGAGTTCTGGATATTTTTGTACTTCGGTCGCACTTCTTGGTGCCTTTCTATGTTATTTTCTTCTAGCTCTCTCTCTCTCCCCACCTTTCTCTGTCTCTCATATATTATTTTCTTGATCTACTTTTGCCTATTCTCTCTTAAAGTTGTTAGTTTCCTACATGGGTAGCATCCCTTTTATGCCTTTTTTATGTTTTCTTTACTCTATATGTGTAAACACACACAAAACGAACGCTGGAAGCCTAGGGCGCTATAGATTTAGGTAAGCTACTTTATTAACATGATTATCAAATAAGCAGCCTGCATGAAAGTGAGTTTGTCATCTGATGGACTGTGTTTATACCATTTTCCAATCACTAATTCAGCTCAGTATTGCCAAAGTGATAGATTTTACATTTTTTTAAGCTTTCCTTTCACTTTTGATAGTGTGAGAATAATTATCGGCAGCCATTTCCTTTTCTTTTTCTTTTAAAAAAGAAATCTCTCTCTGTTTTTTTTTTTAAAAAGAAACAGCTAAAGGATTTTGATTTTTCAGGAATTGCGAATGTATAATCCAGAGTACTTGGAACGACCATATATTGTGGTTCTTAATAAGATTGATCTACCTGGGGTACGTGGCTTCCATTTCTTTTTCATTTATCATTTTCGATTTTCCTGTAATTTACTATTTCTTTGTTTTATACCTGCTGCTTGGTCACTTCAATTTTGGTATGTTACCCATGTCAAACATAATACTAGAGCTGTTTGGGTGTAGCACCTGTGTCTGACTTTTGATGATCTAAAACTAGAGGTCCTCCTGTATCAAGCATATGACAGCTGTGTGCGTCTGGAATCTTGTCTGACAAACAATGATTTAGGACTGGCGGTTGTGGTATATGATACTCAAGGGCTAGATGTTGAAAACAAGATGGGACAATGTCTTTGAATATCTAAATTTAAATTGTTTTGGTATGAGTAAATAGTTAGTCCGTTATAATTAGCATTGGCTTCTCATTCTTTTTATTTCCTTTTTCTCTTTCATTATCTTTTTGTGAAAAGGCTGTGCTTAGTGACATTCTCTTAATTTATTTATAGGTTTATTTCACTATATCAAATAAATCAAAATAATCTTGCCTAATGTTAGACTCCTATTATAGGTTTATCTTTGATTTTGAAAGTTGTCAAGTCCAACACTGAAGTCCATACCTGTTCCAGACACACCCACATTTGAATCTGAGGAACATGTAGTAATGCTCTCTTTTTAGTATCAAAACATGTTTTATGTTAAGTCTTGAGGGTGGAGGCAGTTTCTAGGCTTGAGGATCAATCTCAATAAATCTGAATTGGGAAGAATTGGAGACAGAAGGGATGAGAATGAGCTTGTGGAGGTGTTGGGATGCAAGGTGGCTCAACTTCCGATAAAATATCTTGGTATGCCTCTGGGTTCCAGATACAAAGAGATGAAAATTTGGGATCTCGTAATTGAGATGTTTGAGAGAAGGTTTGAAGGGTGGAAGAGAAATTTTTTATCGAAAAGTGGTTGCTTAACATTAATTTGTTAGAATATTATAGAATATTCTATGTATATAATATATGATTATATTCCCAAATATATTAGTATGATTAGGAAGAAAGTTAATAGAGTAATTTATATTGGTTATCATATATGAATCTATCTACATGTATATATATCCTTATTCTCTATTCAATAAATAATAAGAGTATTATTTAATATTTTTTCCTTCCTTAACTCTTAATATAGGGTTAGGGTTAGGGTTAAAGTTAGGGTTAGGGTTAGGGTTTTAGGGATCAAAATACATTAGACTAAATAAGGGTTGAACAACCCATTCCCGACACCGGAGGAAGTCGACCACCTATCTCTGGCCTGTTAAAAGTGCGGCTAGCACAGTGGTGTATGCTGAAGGAGAGAAGGAGGCTGTTTGCGCGGCTGTTTCAAGTCAAAATTGGGTTTGTTGGCCGTTTGTGCGGCTGCCTAAAATCCTAGCGTCGTGCCTATCTTGTGCGAACTTAGAAGGTGAAGGGAAGCTCAATTGGCCGGTTCTGAGCACGAAATCAGAAGGCCGGGCGGAGAAAATTCATGGTTGAGCAGATTGCGTGACAACAAGCTTTTCCAGTTTTCCAGTGTGATTTACTGCGACGTTGGGAGCTACATTCCGGATTTGGGTGTGTATTTTGGTTCTATGGTGATTTTCGGCCAAAAGGAGATTGTTTGGCATTTTCCGGTGGCGGCAAGTGGTTTTCCAGCGGCGGTGTGTGCGGTGGCACAGAAACTCCAGTGATTGGCAGTGAGCTTTTGGTAAGGTTGTTGATAGCCGTGCGTGAAGAGTTACTCTGTCTTTTGAAGTTTTCTGGTATATTTACAGTGTTTTTGGTATATCTCTAGTTGCTATGTTTGAATATTTTGAGTAATATTTTTTAATTTCTGGATCAAAATAGGTGATAATATTGTCTGTTATTATTGCTGTGAGCGAGGACATATAAAGTAATATTGTAAGAAATTGAAGAATCGCAATCGGATTGCACAAACTGCTAATTTTGTTGTTGCTACTGCTAGCACATCTTCTGAAAGATTTGTTATGATTTCAGTTGACGAATATGTTAAATTCTCTCAGTATTATGAATTTTTAAATAAATTTTCTGTTCTTACTGAATCAGAGAAAAAATGTTTTATCTCCTGCTTGAACATATGAGCAATTAATTCTGGTGCTATAGATCACATGACAGGTAACTCTAATATTTTTTCTAGTGTTCGACCACATAAAACATATTTTCCTGTAACCACTGTTGATGGGTCGACTTATAACATTGTGGGTTCTGAGACCACAAAACCATCTTCATCTATTATTTTGTCATATGTATTAAGTCTACCCAAACTCGCATTCAATCTGATTTCTGTTAGCAAGTTAATTAAAGATTTGAATTGTTTTATTAAATTATTTCCTAATCATTGTGTTCTTTAAAATTTTATGACGAATCATATTATTGGTAAAGAAAATATGTCAGATGGTCTCTACATTCTTGATATTTGGGTGCTTCGATCGATTGTTTGCTCTAGTGTTATCTTTCCATTTGAAGCACATTGTCAATTACGACATCGGTCTCTACCTATGTTGAAAAAGTTATGTCATCAGTTTCATAATGTATTTTCACTAGATTGCGAGTCATATCAGTTTATAAAATATTACCGTAGTTCGTCAGGTCCAAGGGTCAATAGACAAATTGAGTATGCTTTTGAGTTAGTTCATTCTGATGTTTGAGGTCCCTGTCCTGTTCCGTCCAAAACAAGGTTTAAGTATTTTATTACCTTTGTGGATGATTTTTCTTACATGATTTGAATATATTTTATAAAAAATCGTTATGAAGTATTTTTTTATTTTTGTGCTGAAATCAAGACACAAATCAATGTTTCTGTGCATGTATTGACAAGTGATAATGTCAAAAAATATATGTAGGAATCATTTCAGAATTATATGACTCAACACGGAATACTTCATCAATCATCGTGTGTTAATACACCATCTCGAAATGGAGTCGCCGAGTGGAAGAATAGACATTTATTTGAGACAACTCAAACTCTCTTATTTCAAACGCAACTCTAGAAGCAATTATGGACCGATGTTGTTTTCACGGCTTGTTTCTTGATTAATCGTATGCCATCTACAATACTTGATGAAAATGTTCCTTACAGTCTTTTTCTTCCAAACAATTCTTTGTTTCCGGTGCAATGTAAGATATTTGGCAGCACTTGCTATGTTCGAGATGTGCGACCTATTGTGACAAAATTGGACCCAAAGGCCTTAAAATATATATTTTTGGGATATTCTCGACTTCAAAAAGGATACCAATGCTACTCTTCAGATCTCAATAAATATTTAGCGTCAACTAATGTGATATTTTCAGAGAATACACCGTTCTTCTCCTTATTGTCCAAGTTTACAAGTCAGGGGGTAGATGACGGGTGGCTCATCTATAGTTTTACACAGGTGCCTCTGCTAAGCAGACATATAATATTGTTTCTTCAGATAATGTGCCTCCGGCTCTACTTGAACAAGTTGATAATAATGTTAGTGTGCCTTTGACCCAAGTACCACCATCAGTTGTTCATGTTTATTCCAAAAGACCACAGATTAATGTTATATGTCTTGTACCAGGTCTGTTGTCATTTGATTTTGTCTCACAGGACCTTGATCTTCCCATTGGTGTACGTAAAGGTAAATGTCAGTGCAGCCAACAAATTCCATTGCTAATTTTATCTTATGTGACCATATGTCTCATTCGTCTAGTTCTTTAATTGCTTCTATAGATTCAACTTCTATACGCAAGACAGTTAAGGAGGCTTTGAATCACCCTTGTTGGCGTAATGCAATGCTTGAGAAAGTAAATGCTCTTGATGAAAATCATACCTGGGATTTGGTGGATTTACCTAAATGAAAAAATGTTGTATGGTGCAAATGGGTATTTGCAGTCAAAGTGAATTCAAATGGCTCAGTGATGAGACTTAAAGCTCGATTGGTAGTAAAAAACTATACTTAAACTTATGGGGTGGACTATTATGATATGTTCGCTCTAGTGGTTAAACTTACTTATGTTCATTTATTCATATCTATTGTAACCTCTCAATATTGGCTCTTATACCAATTGAACATTAAAAATGCATTTCTTCATGGTGATCTCTTAGAAGAAGTGTATATGGAGCAACCAGCTGAATTTGTGCTCATTGGGAGAACGAAAAAGTTTGTCATTTGAAAAAAATTTTGTATGGTTTAAAACAAAGTTCTCGTGCGTGGTTTAACAAGTTTAATGAGATAGTTTGTAAGTTCGGATTGAAGAAGAACAAGTGAGATCATTTAGTCTTCTATAGACAATCAACAACTGGTATTATATTTCTTGTTGTTTATGTTGATGATATTGTAATTATAGGAAATGATCATGCAAGAGTATTTTCTCTCAAATCATTATTGTATACGAAGTTTAATACCAAAGACTTGGAACAGTTAAAATATTTCTTTGGGGGTTGAAGTAACAATAAGTAAGAAAGGGATTCTGTTATCTTAGAGAAAATATGTACTTGATCTACTTATAGAAACAGGAAAGCTGGGAGCTAAGCCATGCAATATACCAATGATACCAAATGTACATTTTATAAAAGATGACGGTGATCCCCTTGATGATCTAGAAAAATACAGGCGATTAGTTGAGAAATTGAATTATCTCACTGTGACTCGTTCAGATATTAGATACTCTATTAGTATTGTTATGTCTGCACCTACAGTCCAACATTATGAGGTTTTGGAACAAATTTTGTGCTACTTAAAAGGTGTCCCGAGACTTGGTATTGCATTTAGAAATCATGGGCATACTCACATTGAATGTTTTACAAATGTTGATTGGGCTGGTTCTAAAATTGATAAAAGGTCTACTACGGGTTATTGTGTTTTTGTTGGTAGGAATCTTGTATCATGAAAAAGTAAGAAACAAATAGTTGTATCTTGATCAAGCGCAGAGTCTGAATATAGAGGTATGACTCAGTTCACATGCGAAATTTTATGGATACATCATCTTTTAGATGAATTGGATTTGAAGCCCACATCTCTTGCAAAACTCTGGTGCGATAATCAGACTGCCATTTATATTGCCTCAAATTCTGTGTATCATGAGAGAGTCAAACATATTGAAGTTGATTGTCACTTCATTCGAAAGAAAATTTAAGAAAACTTTATATTTATTACTTATGTGAAAACATGATAACAAATTGGTAATATATTTACAAAACCTTTAAATGGAACATAGATTGAGTATCTTCAGAATAAGCTGAGCATGATTAATATTTATGCTCTAGCCTGAGGGGGAGTGCTAGAATATTATAGAATATTCTATGTATATAATAATATGATTATATTTCCAAATATATTAGTATGATTAGGAAGAAAGTTAATAGGGTAATTTATATTGGTTACCATATATGAATCCATCTATATGTATATCCCTATTGTCTATTCAATAAATAATAAGAATATTATTCAGTTTTTTTCCTTCCCTAACTCTTAACAAAGAATACACAGTCCAATCTTCATATATTATTGGTTTTGATAGTTTCAGGCAAGATTGCTAGGAAGTTGGAAAATATTCAATACCATTTTCTCTGTGGAGATGAGGAAGGCAATAGAATATTTCATCTGATGAAGTGGGATAATGTGAAGAAGTCACAACACAATGGGGGGCTTGGGTTGAGATCGATTTTTGAGATGAATACTGCTTTCATGAAGTGGCTGTGGAGATATTCGAGAGAGGATGGGAGATTGTGGAAGAGGATTGTGGAGGCTTTTTGAGGTAAGGGGTGTTTGGTTGGGGAAGTAAGGGATGTGTATAGACCACATGACATGAGTTTATGGAAGAAAATTAGCATGGGGAGTAAAAACTTTCTTGAATGCACTAAATGGAAAGTGGGGAAGGGTGCGGATGAATGGGCTGGTGATGCTAGGTTAAAAGACCATTTCCTGAATATATTTGCTATTGCAATTTCAAGAAATATGATAGTGGAGGAGGCTTACTTAGTGATGAGTGGGATATAGGAGTGGTTCGTGATTATCACAGTAAATTTCAATGATTGGGAAGTTGAGGAATATGAAACATTACTCCTCATGCTATCACAGGTTCAGTTAGAGAGTCGTAATGACCAGCTGATGTGGAAATTGAGAAATCAAAGGGACTTCTCTGTTAAGACATTTTACAAGCATTTGACTAGGAGGGAAGGGAATGACTATGATCCCTTTATGGCAAAACGGATATGGAAAACAAAGGCTCACCCAAGAGTAGTTTTTTTTGCTTGGGAGACAAATAAGAATTTTATATTGATGGTCGATAAGTTGATGCGGAGAGGTAAAATTGTGGTTAATCGGTGTTACTTGTGTAAAAGGGATGCGTAATCCTTTGATCACATTCTACTGTAGTGCCTGGTGGTTTATAACATACGGATTATGGTATATAGTCTCCTGGGGATCAATTGGCTAATTGCGGGATCAGTGAGGGATGAGTTATGGGTTTAGACGAGTTTATGTAGAAACAAAACCTATTTGCTCTTAGTTCCTCTATCTATTTTTTGAGTTGTTTGGAAGGATAAGAATGCTAGAGTTTTTGTGGGTGTTGAAAGAGAGATGGCTAGTATAAGGGATAGATGGTTTCATGTTTTTGGTTCTATGGTATTGAGTCATGACATGAATAGGTTGGAAAATTGTGGACATGTCATTGATCATTTAATTGAATTGTAAATATTTTTGTATATGGGTAGTTACCCCTTCTGGTACTTTTTTGAATAATACTTCTTTATACTTTTATTTCAAAAGACAGTTTTATTCCAAGTCTTGTATCAGAGGTCTCCCACTGATAATTTTTAAGATGTTTTTTTTTGCTATTTTAGGTCAGTGACAGACTTCAAGGTTTGACAGAAGAAATATTGAAAATTGGAAATGACAATTTTCCTGCTGATCTGAAAAAGAATCCCGATGATTCTGTTGAACTATTGTCTCCTGAAGATGGTAACAGTAATATATCAGCTGATAAAGTGAGAAAGGAAAGGGAACTTGAGGACTATCCACATCCTCTTGCTGTTGTAGGCGTTAGTGTTCTGTAAGTTATCTCAAAAAGCTTTACATATTTAAACACTCAATTTTTCATCCTGGTTCAGTATGAATTTGGAGACCTTGTTGCCTTATTCCTGTTCTCTTTCCTAACTTTCAAACATGTATTTATGTAACTATTACCATTGACAGCTGTGATTTCTTTTTGCTGTAATATAACTTATGATGAAAATATCGAACTCTTTTCCAAGTTGAACAAGTAGCTACGGTTTTTGATTAAGTTAATGCTTAACATAAGCAGACAACAGAGAATCTCAACCAACTGTTTTTTTCCCCCAATGCCATCCGAATCCCGTTCTTTATCAACCAAAATCTTGTAGAGTAGGGAACATGAAATAAATCAAGGCTAGTAGTTGGCTGGTTCGATATGAGTGGCTGAATGATGGTTTAAATCTAAAAAGACCAGAAGCATGCAAACCCGAATTTCTAGAAAAGAAAGACTTAGAATCCATGAGCTCATAATTTCATAGGTAAATCTTGAATTCATCTTACAATGTTTTTCTTCCATGATCCACAAGTTATTTGACACATAGCCTAATCCTAATTGGATGATACCGACCAAGAAGATCTATTTTGGAATACTAGCTAGCTTGTAAATACCAAGCAAATCCTCTAACCTAGTGATTAAGGAACCCATACTCGACGAGTATCTTATTAATGACTCTGCTCTGTCCACACATTCTCCAAGAACTATCTTATTGATGACTGTGGATTAAAAGTTGAAAAGAATTTCAAAGAGGTAAGTCAACTTTCCCATAAATTTGAAATTCCTATTAGGCACTGTGTTAGAAGATAAACCATTTAGCTTAACAACCACCTAAGGAACATCTTAGCAACATGAGTTGCAAACTTATTCAGGACTACAAAGCAGAATGATGGCCAATTGTCCTAGGTAACTCTAGGATAAAGTCCATACTTAAATCTCGAGGGTAAACAACCCTTTTGGAAGAGCACTTGAGGTCGTAAGGAAAAACATTTCTTTAAATAGCATAAAGCTTATCTTACATAAGGGTAATAAAGAGTTGACATGATGATGCAAATGCTCAATCTAAGTTGTTATAGTTCAAGACATCATCGAAATAAACCCCAAGAAATTTTCCAATGAATGGCCCTAAGCGGTTGGGTGTCACCCTCATGGAAGTGTAAGAGCACTAGAAAGTCCAAAGGGCACGAACCATCACTTAATAAACCTTCTTGGGTCTTAAAGTCGATCTTCCATTTGATGCCTTGTGTATACCCTAATATGATGATACTGACTACAAATATCTATTTTGGCATACTAGGTAGCTTGTAAATGCAAAACAAGTCCTCTAGCCTAGTGACAAGGAACCCATACTTGACGACTATCTTATTAATGACTCTACTATCTCCACTCATTTTCCGAGAACCATCTTTTCTCCAGGTTAACAAAATATGAACTATGCTAGTGCTAAGACTATGACAAACAAACCCTTTTCCTACAAGCTTTTCCCCTTGCCTATTCAACTCTTCACTTTTTCATGATTCAATCTTTGATATGTGAGATTAGGCAATTGAAGCGCTAGAAAAGAAGGCTATCTCGGTGTTGTATGCCCCTTAAACCCAAAGCTTACACTCGGGTTTAAGAGTGATGCGGAATAGGAAGTTTCTAAAGTTGGAATATTTTAATAATAGGAGATGTGAGGCCAAACCAGTGAAGGAAAACCTTTTGGAAGTTAACTAAAAAGGATAGAAAGATTTAGTATCCTTTTCTATATTTTGGAAAATTTTACAATAAAGGGAAATAGGAGGATTTATTTTCTTATTTCTTAGATTTCCTATTTTCTTAATTTCTTCTATTTAATTATTTTCCTATTTCCTAGATTTCTATTTTCCTAGTTCTTTCTATTTAATTTCTTTTCCTATTTCCTAGATTTTCTATCCTAATTCTTTTTATTTATTTTATTTTCCTATTTACTAGGTTTTCTAGATTTTCTACTTTTAATGTACTCTAGTGCCTATAAATAAGGTCTCCTAGTTTAGTTATTAAGTAGACAATTGATGATTATTGTTCAAATATTGATATATTGCTTTGGTTATCGAGATCCAAGATCTCCAAGTTTGATTCTCAATAAATTTTGTCGAGTTTTTGTTTTAAACTTTCTTTATCTACATCAAAGAGAGTTTCAAGAAATTCTTTTGAGATTGATGCAACAAAACACTCTCCCTATATGTTTGGAGGCTGAGGGAATCCAATGGGGCCTTATTCCTTTTCGATTGGAGAATATATGGCTGAGGAATGAGGAGTTCCGATTACTGATTGAAGAATGTTGGAGGAATTGTGGGTTTTAGGGTTGTACCAGTTACAGATTTGCCTGCAAACTCAAAGCCCTGAAGAATGCCATTAAAAGCTGGACTAAAGAGGAGAGAATGAAAGAGAAATGCAAGTTTGAGACTGTTATGTTTGAGATTTGCTCTTTGGATTCTAAAGAGGATGAATTTGGTCTCGATGAGGATGAAAGAAACGAACAGGGCATCCTGAAACTACAGCTGACTTCTCTTTTAAAGGATGAAGAATTGTTGTGGAAACAGAAATCTAGAGAAAAATGGTTGGAAGGGAGGGGCAAAAACACAAAGTATTTTCATGCTTTAGCCTCCTACCATCGCATAATTAATTATATTGAGGAAATTCTGGTGGACAATATGAAAATTTCAGGGAATTCAGAATTGAGAGATGCTGTTAGGAGGCACTTTGAGAACCTGTACAAGGAAGATCATACCTTTAGACCCAAATTGGATGGTATTCCTTTTTGCAGAATATTTGATGTGTGCAGAAAATCACTGGAAGAAGAATTCACTGCTGAAGAGGTCTTAAATGGTTTAAAATCTTGTGATGGCAATAAAGTTCCGGGTCCTGATGGTTTTTGTTTGAATTTTTTACTGAGTTTCTGGTCCCTACTACAGGAGGATATCATGGCTGTTTTGAAGGAGTTGCACTCCAATGGTAAATTTGTTAAATCCTTAAACACCACTTTTGTTATTCTTATCCCCAAGAAGAGTGGTGCAAGTGAATTTAAGGATTTTAGACCTATTAGTTTGATTGGGTGTATGTATAAGCTTATTGTTAAGGTGCTGGCTAGAAGACTTGTTAAGGTGATGGGGGTGATTATTGGCAATTGTCAACATGTTTTTATGGGTGGTAGATTCTTGATGCTATAATGGCTACTACCAAAACAGTTGACGACCTTATGAATAATCAAAAAGATGAGTTGGTTTGTAAACTTGATATGAAAAAAGCCTGTGATCACGTTAACTAGAATTTTGTCGATTATATGCTTTTTAGGATGGGTTTTGGTTTGAAGTGGAGAACATGGATGAAGACTTGTATCTCTACCACTTCTTTTGCCGTTTTTGTGAATGGAGGCCCGTCAACATTTTTTAATGTGTCTAGAGGATTAGGACAAGGCGATCTTTTATCTCCTCTACTCTTCATTATAGTTATGGAGGCTCTAAATGGTCTTTTGGGCGGGGCAAGGGAGCTGCATTTGATCAAAGGTGTTTCGGTTGGAAAAAAAGAGAACATCATTGAAGTATCCCACTTATTCTTTGCTGATGACATCCTGATTTTCTGTCAACCCAAAATAAGGAATCTATTACATCTGAAATGCAATGTAATACTTTGTATTTCCATGCTGTTTCTGGGTTCAAAATAAACCTATTTAAATATGAAATGGATAGAATTGGTGTCAGCAGGGATGCTGGGCTGTTTGCTAGTGTTTTGGGGTGTAAGGAGGTAAAATTCCCTTTCAAAAATCTTGGACTTCTGTTGAGTGCTAAATACAAAGATCACATGTCTTGGGATCCGGTGATTGAATTGTTTGAAAGAAAACTTGCAGGGTGGAAGAGAAACTTCCTCTCTAAAGGCGGGAGATATACTTTAATCAAGAGCACTTTATCCAATCTCCCAATTTATTATCTATCAACAATTACTATCCCCTCCAAGGTGGCGAAAAGATTGGAAGCAATATAAAGTAGATTCCTTTGGGGTGATGGTGATGCCGAACGGAAATACCACCTTGTAAAATGGGATATTATCAAAGAGCCTCCCGAAATCGGGGGGTTGGAAATTCGATCCTTGAGTGTTATGTACAATGTTTTACATGGTAAGTGGTTGTGGAGATACTTGAAAGAAGAAAACAGTTTGTGGAAGAGAATCGTGCATTCGAGATGGGTAATTTCATGATGAGCAAGGCTGACTGTAGAATTACTATTCCTCATGGGAGAGGTCTGTGGAGGAAAATTATGATGCAATGGACTAACTTCCAGCAATGTTTTTCATGGAAACTGGGCCGAAGCAACAAGATATACTTCTGGGATGATGATTGGTGCGGAGTGGGTAGTCTTAGAAGTAGATTTCCCAGTATTTTCAGCATTGTTCAATCCAAAAATTTGCGTGTGGAGAATGCTGTCCAGATTTTGAATGAAAGAGCAGTGTGGGATATCAAAGTTTCTTGGAATTTGAATGATTGAGAGGTGAGTGAGTTTGAAGAATTAATGCAGATTCTTGAAAAACAGAAGGTATCTCTATGTTAGGACCAAATCTGGTGGAAATTTGGCAATAATGGATATTTTTCTGTCCAGTCATACTACAAATTTCTGTGCAGAAAGAATGGTGAGGGTAGGGTTAATTTCCCGGCAAAACAAATCTGGAAAACAAAAGCTCCCCCCTGTATTGCTTTCTTTGCTTGGGAAGCTTGCTGGGAATGAATTTTGACAATTGATAAACTGAAAATTAGAGGAAGGATTCTGGTTAATGGCTGCATCTGTTGTCTTCAAGCTGAGGGAACTTGCAATTATCTACTTTTGTGGTGTCCGACTATGCACAGGTTGTGGTGTATGATTTATGGAATATTGGGGATTGAGTGGGTAATTTTTGGATCTGTTAGAGAGAAAAATTGGGTTTGGGATGGGCTGTTTGTAGAAAATAAAATTGCAAACTTGATTCCATTGACTGTTTTTTGGGTCATATGGAAGAAGATGAATGGTAGAGTTTTTGACAATACTGAGAATAGTATTAACATACTAAAAGATAGGTGATTACACTATTTTGAGTCAATAATGTTAAGTCATAACATTATTAGTGATGTAGATTTTGGGAATATCATTGATACACTAACATGTTTGTAAATCCTCTTGTAAATGGGCAGTACCCCCTCACTTGGTACCTTGTTAATATATATACGTATACCTTACTTTTTTATTTCAAAAAAAATAAAAACACTCTCCCTTTTTTCCATCTCAACAAAATCTTGGTGTTAAGAAGTGAAGGTCTATACTAATGGAAGATTTTGAGTGGGCCATGTTTCCATTGGTTTTTCTTAGGCCTAAGGAGTATGATCGTAAGATGTGCTTGAACATGTACATCTTCTTCCTGCCGATGTGTCACGTGAAGATCAAATTGCTAGGAGCATCCTACAATACTGTGGGCGGTGTCTGTAGGTAGAACATCACAAAAAGTCTCATCCTTGTATTTTCTGATGTGGATAGGGACCTGTACCTATGGGTGACTAGTAACCTCGCCTTATCTACACAAGCAACACTGGAGGGATGGGGATGTTGTTCCATAGTAAGTGTCAATTTGAGAGTTGCTATCTCAGAGACCAGATTCCTTGCACTCCCATTATCTGTAACCAACTGGCACTCATGTTTTTGCATCTAAAAGATGTATGGCAAATGGCGATACATTTCCACTCATCATTTTCTATTGGGTTAGAGAAGAGGCATATCATAATATTATAGCAAGGGTGGTCCTCATCCTCTAATCCAGCATTAAGGTCAACTATGCTCTAATAGTATATGGATCCTCATGACATTTTGATAGCCTCATCTAGGGAATCAATAGATTCTCCCTCCAAAGACTCAAGTAGGACCAAGCAGCAATATAGCCCTTTTGCTTAAACCTGCAGGTGTGGGGATTGAGATGATTGAAGCACTAGACTCCTTGCTGTTGTTCATTAGGAATTGGGGCTAGAGGATTAAACCTTGATGGCCTAAGGAGAATGCTTGAACAACAATTCTATGTATTTTATGGGGATTAATGTGGATGGTAATGGTTGCGCATGACTAGACTCATCCCAAATTTTTATTTCGCATACCTGGATCCTACTTGAACCCTAACAGAGTAAAGAAATTTATACCTTCCCCAGCTTGTTTTGAGTATCTAAAATACCTGACCTGCCCGGAATAAAAAAATTATATAAAAGTTATGGATAAATAATAGCAAGAAATATGTGGTATATAAAAATAAATATAACAACTCATGTATGTGATATATTTTATCTTTTGTATATCTTGGCATAAATATATTTACAAGGACTTGTTCAGGTTTTGGTATTGGTTCGTCATACCCAAACCTGGCTCCCCCTGATTGTACCTTTTTTATAAACTCAAACAGACTTGACTCCACCCATTTAAAATAAAAAACCTTGTCTGGATGTGATAGCATAGTATTCTTGTAGGTGAGATTGTCACTCCTACCTACAGAATTTCTCTATCTCTAGAGCTTAATGGACTGCTCCCTCACTGTTAGATGGAGAGTAGAGTTTGGCTTCTTTCTTGATTCTAGGGTGCAATTCATGAATGAACCTATCCAATTTCACACTAAGTTCTTTATGTGTCTCACATCTATGCACCATCTCTTCAGTCTTAGCCATGTACACACTAAATCTAGAAGTGACTGCTTAAGATTGTAGAGCTGCAAAATAGGCCATGAATATAAAGGTGAGGAAATACTTGAATCGAAAATAGTCATGTCTCTCCAATGAGTGATTGGTGGATTGCATAATATTTCTAAAGAGTTTTGAATTGTTTGCCAAAATCTTCTAGAAGGCCCTAGTGACTTTGTCTTGGCTAAATATTTTTTCTACGTCATTCAAGTGATAACGCTGTTAGCAGTCTGCTTTGCCACAAAGCTAATCTGGAAAGAAAAAAAAAGAACTTAAGACTCTAAACTCCTATAAAAGTTTGTTGCATAACCTTGATCTTTTACTCATATTGAAGCACTCACCTTAAGCAAACCTAGGATTGTCATGACATTATGGATAAGCTACTTGACCTGTGATTGTAGGGGTCACGTTTTCCACCATGCCTTACATTGATTTTATAGTTTTTTATGGAGCTCATACTAATAGTTGAGATTAGGATTCCAAGCTCTTGCTTTTCATGGGGCTATGCGTAAACCCGGATCCTCAATTGCATTAGGCTGATAAATACTCGTATAATATTACACTTGCAAAAGTGAACCTAGGGTCATAGTACTAAAATTCCTAGATGTCTCAACTCCTTGTTGTCCAAGGTTAACAATTTTACCTTAAATAATTTCAATTAGAGCATTTATTTCTGCCTGAAGTTTGCTTATCTTAGCTTGGAATTCAACCCGGGACACTTGCCCAGGTTCGGAAGTGATAGAACTAGACATTTGGTAATGGTGAAAGAAATAAAAGAAAACAAGAGAAATATCGAGATTGTGCCCATAAAGACATCAGTCAATGATATTTGATATTGTCCAGGTTTCAGGAATGCATCAAGTGGAGGGTTGGCAATGGGAAAATAATCAGTTTCTGGATGAATCCATGGTGCAGAGATGGAGTGTTTTGAGATCAGTTCCACCAGATTTTTGATATTGCATGAAACAAATACATCACAGTCAGTGAGACATTCAGAATCATTGAGGGGGCTCAGGGATGTCATGTAGAGTTTATGAGAAACATAAATGACTGAAGAGTATGAGTCCTTTTCTCAGCTCTATATCCACAATCTATCTGAATTGAAGCAATGATCAACCAGTTAGGAGACTCAGTGCTGTGGATATATACACGATTAAGTCTTTCTATAATTACTTGGCTAAGAACGATTTCACTGAGATCAGCTTTCCATACAAGCAAATTTGGAAGGTGAGTGCTCCCCCAGAATTGCTTTTTTTTCTTGGGAGGCAAGGAGATGATTTCACAATTGACAAGCTAATGAAAAGAGGAAAGATCATGGTGAACGGATGTTTTCTATACAAGGGTGTGGAGGAATCATACAATCATATCTTTTTGTGGTGCTATGTATAAGTTATTGACCATGGTGTATGAATTATTGGGAATTAGTTGGGTTATGGCGGGTAATCTAAGGGATGAGATGTGGTTATAGAAAGGTATCAGTGGTGGGAGGAAGTGAGTGGGTCTTATTCTCCTAGTTATTTTTTGGGTTATGTGGAAAGAAAAAAATAGGAGAGCTTTTGAGGGAGCGAAAGCTGATTTTGATAAAAGATAGATGGTTCCAGATCTTGTGCTTATTGATAATTGGTTATTGCAAGTTACAAAGGGAACCTATAGGTATCCTGCTTGAATTGTAAATAAGTTTTGTACATAGGTTGGTACCCCATTGGTGCTTGTAATTAATGATACACACTGTATTTTAAAAAAAAAAAAAAGAGATTATGCCACCTACTAAACCACTAGGAATTGTAAAACTACTTTGATGAACTTTTCCAAACCGAGAATTCAATTCTAAATCCATGAGAGGACAATAATTCTAGGTAAGTAATGATAGGGCAGGCAATAAACTGGTAAGTAATAAATTGTACAGAAATTTGCACTCTTCTTCTTTTCCTGGTAGCTTTTCATTTGTTTATATATATATGTATATATATATGGATAATAATGAGAAAAAGCTAAAGGAAGGACCTAAAATCGAATTTATCTAGTTCCTAAACCACGATTATATGAGCTTTATAAATAGAAGATCTTTAGTTGTTTAGGGCCCTAAAGAAACCTCGAACTTTATTGTAAAAGTTCTTGGACAAATTAAAAAAAAAAGTTCTGGAGTATAAGTTGGTTAGGAACTGGCATGGGAAAACCATTCTAGGAGAACCGATCTGGTCAACTCTGGATGAACTAGTTAATACAGAGGCCTTCTGATGCAAAAAAGAAAAAGACTTCTGGTTTCTAGAGCATGGGAGTCATGTGCCATCTCTCATTATGGACGTCATGCTTCCAGTTTGCTTTATTTGAGGATCATGGTTCCGTATTTGGTATTGCTGACTGTCAAAGTGACGGAACAGGCTGTCTTCAGTAAGGTAGTGGTGGATCAGGGGTGCTCTTAAGAAATCTGGCTGATACTAGTGCAGGAGCTGCAACTTGGTTGAGGTGCAAAATCTGAGGCTGATGGGAAAGGTAGTGTTTGCAACTTTCCAACAATTACTGGAGGTATTGGCAAGACAGGCGGTTGTTGAGTTATTTATGCACTTTCTTGGCCTTTATGTTTAAATTTATTGGAATAGATTTTATATTATATTTTGTGATTTGGGGAATTTGATGAGAAAAGCATATTTTAGCTTTGAGCCTTTGATTCCAAAACAATGTAGTCCAGTGGAGTAGGATTTAGCACAATTGGAAAAAAACTAAAACCCTCCAATCTGCAAAATACATGATTAGCAATAAGCACAATATCGGCTTAGTAGGCACTTAATCCTTCAGTGGATATGGGTATAAGTTTTATTATATATTTGAGAGTTAGAATAACAAAACAGTAACATAATAGCTCTCCAGCTGATAAGGAAAAATATAATAGCCCTATACTAGTAGGCCTCTTTTATTAGTAATACTATAGAAAAAGATTCATAATCCTATGAGAATAGATCTTTCCAAATAACTGAGATGATTACAGGTCAAATAGATTAAATTTGCATCAAGAGATCACTAAAGAAGGCTAAAATGCATTCCTGAAGTTTTCTTTTCTTGTTTGGATGGGGAAAGGCGTCTTTAGGGGTTGTTTGGTTTGATATACGTTTTTTTAAACTTATAAGCATGCAAGATATATAAGTTTAGAAAGCTTATAAGCTCTTGAAAAATAAATGAAAGATATCTTTGTTGAATATTATTTTTATTTGGCTTACAAATTCTACATAAATAGCGAATATAAGTAAAATAGTGATTATAAGTTAAAAAGTTTGTAAAATGGTTGACATGACGCAGATAATAAGTTGATAATCTCTAACAGGGCATTTTGGTAAAAAATATAAGACAAAGTTGGTGTATTAACATGACTTATAAGTTGAAAAAATAAGTTAGTCTTTGGAAATTTTTTTGGACTTGTAACTCAACTATCGCAAAACAAATAATCTTATAACTTATTTCTGGGCACACTAGTTTATATAAGCAAAACCCCACATCCTCCTTGTACAAGTTTTCTAAATTGATACTTCTGCGGAATGGTACTCAGTTCTGCATCCTTTGATGTTTTGTGTCAAATGAACTTCTACTTCAACTCAGGCCAAGTTATAAATCCAAGAGTGCTTAGACTCATATGTGTGGTTATTAATTGAATTGCATTGTGTTTCCTCACTCTGATGCGAAAGCAGTTAGGTTTATAGAAAATTTTGTGGTGCAGGAGAGGCATGAGGATCAATGAGATGTTGACCCATATCAGGGCAGCCTTAAGAAAGTGCAGGGATTTCAATGAAGAATTTGAACCAAATTTGAGTCAGTGAGAACTGAAAACATCATGTATATTTCTAATAATGGCCTGGTCAAGCCTCGGTCATCTCGAACGAAGTTATTGTCGTTGAAGTGTATATATTCTGAGGTATTATCTTCATATGATCCCTTGTAAATCTCTTTTTCCATCCATTTGAGGTTGGTCTGGAGGCTTATTTGGTTTGTATTTTTTTATTTTATTTAATTAATAAAATATCTTTGATAAATAAAAGTAGATCATAAATTTATATTTGACTTACATTTATTTTTATTTTAATTTTCTCGTTTATAGATTTTCAACTACCTAGCTAAGTAGGAAACTAGAACTTTCTCCAAAAAAAAAAGGAAAATGTAAGGTTAATCAGTGGAATTGATTGAAACACGAAGTCTATATTTCAATCTCAAATGTTGAAATCTAACTTCAAGAAGGATATTTACATGGAGTACTTGAATTGTAAATAAATATAAAGGTCGACAAGTTTCTAAAATTACAACCAAGTTTCTTATTTCTAAATGTTTATCAATTTAGTAAAAGCTGAAGTTTGTGAATTCATTCCTTTTATCTTTTTTCATTATATCTTTACATTTCATAGAGAATCAATTGATTTGCCAAAAGTTAGTGGGCTTCAGTTAGTAAGGTTCCCCATAGGAGTATCCCTATGTTTTCCTTAGAAAGCATAGATAATTATTTCTATGGTGAAACCTTGGAGTCCAAGGGGATTCTTTGTCGAGCAATTTCCTTTTTTGTCTGCTTTAGGCAGCGTATGTTCATTTTGTGTTTGTTTTTTACTGTAACAGGGGAATGGATTCAGTTTTTAAGGAACTCTGAAATTATCACGTAATGGTAATGGGCATCCCTCAGAGAAAAGCTAGAGATGTTAGAGGATGAGGATTTGGATAATACATTGGTGACAGAAGACTGCAACATTGTTATATGCAGGAAAAGAGAGGATTTTTTGTCAGACTTTTCTCGAACTAATTTCGTAGTAGAAAAGGTTTTTAGACATTTCTTTAGAATGATATGAAGTTGGAAGGCATTTTTACAGTCAAAAAGTAAGTAAGTGGGCACATTTGGTTTAAATCTTGTAGAACAGGAGTGATGTAAACATAGTTTTATAACCACCCACTGTGGATCTATGATGTATTTATTTTGTCTCTGAAAAATCCGTCCCCCACAAAAAATTCTCCAGGAGGGGAGGACGCAACAGGTGATGGCGCGTAACCGTAATATGAACTTATTACTTAAAAGAAATTTTGTTGTTTTGGTTATTTTTCAGTTTGTCATATTTATTTTCCTAGTATTTATCCCTTAGCAATGATGATCTAGCTTAAGACGATTGTTGCGTGGAAGCTTTCCTTGTTTCTCAAGTCAGATGTATCCTTGCAAGAGGGGAAGAAGATTAGTGTCATGCTACTACATTCCAAACTCTCTAATCTCTCCAAGAATGTCCAAGAAAAAGCCCAGTAGGTTGATGATTGCTCTCCTATTCATTCCGAAACTTTGTGATAAATATTTTATTCTGTTCAATCAAATATGTATTATTTTTCTTTGCGATCAATTATAAGCATAACATGGTACGCTATCCATTAATTATATTTAATATTTATTGATAGTAAATAATTTAAAATACCTTATATTATTAATATATAATATGAAGTTTTTTTTTTAATATTTAACGTAACATTATCACGATATTTTTTATATTTATAAATATATAATATTACGAGTATTTATTTCTCAATTTAAACTGAAAAATTAAATTGGAACCCTCCAATTTATTCTGACTACGAAACTTTAAAAAAAAAAAAAGTTCATTTCATTCTGGACTGAAATATAAAACATAATTTTTAATTTTAATTTTATCTTTTTATTAATTTTCAACTTATAAATAAAGAACTAATACCAGAGCACCCTCGACAATACCATTTCCATTCCGTTTATGCTAAAAATTAAAACAGTTGGGTCTTAAGTTTGATTCAATCTAATTCGAATTGATTCAGATTTTAAATCATTATTTACCTTTTTATAATATATATATATATTTTAAAATATAGAAGGTAAATAAAATTTAAACCGTCAATTATACAGTATAAAAATATTACAGTATCACGTCAAATACTCACAGTTCATCAGCAGATAAAACTGAAAGTAACGTAAAAGAAAGAAAGAAAGAAAACTGCAGAAAAATTAATGCGGAGGGTTCCGTAGGTCAATGGAAGAGTGAGTCATAATCCGAGTTGGCATGAGCGTTTGGACTCGGCCGAGGTTCAGCGTAAGGAAGACGTTGGAGCTTGCATCAGCCAAGGGCCCCACTGAGATTCAATGAATCCGAAAAAACAACCTGAATTGCGTTCTCACTGATCCCCCTTGGAGCCCGTAAAAACCCAGAAAAATCTCTTCATATCCCGCGTGATCTTATCCCCCACCGCTCTCTCTCCTACTTAAAAACGCTTTAGGCTATTATCCAACGGTTAAGAACACAAATATATATTATTAAATAAAAGGTTTAGAAGAAGAAGAAGAAGAAAAACAAAGGCAAACCCAAGAATTTAACCATTTTTTCCTCGTTTTTGTCTTAGCTGTTTGCCACCTGATCTAATGTAGAGCCAAAAGGATTGGCCAAGTGTGACTGTGAGGAATAACAGTGAGCTCGACTTTGGACACGACATACGAGCAATCTAGTTCTTCATGCCAAGTATCAGCTAAATTTCATCTACAGACACGTTTCACCTTCTGCCCAATTACACCATTCATCATTTCTCTCCTATAAATATATATCAACTATATCCTTTTAGACCAATGTGCCTGCCTATATTCTCCAACAACACCCCAAAAAAAAAAAAAAAAAAAAGAACGAGAAACAATCACTCCTTCCCAGCTGCTGCAGACAGAGTTTTGTGTTTGTGTTGGCATTTATATACCTGTATATATATATTTATATATGTACATATCAATATGTCAAAATCAGTGATGGAGTCAAGTTCAAGAAAGGGCTGCATGAGAGGCAAAGGTGGTCCAGAGAATGCTCTGTGCACCTACAAGGGAGTTCGTCAGAGGACTTGGGGAAAATGGGTGGCTGAAATCCGCGAGCCCAACCGTGGTGCGCGTCTCTGGCTCGGCACTTTTGATACCTCACATGAAGCTGCTCTGGCTTACGATGCAGCTGCTCGTAAACTTTATGGTCCTGAAGCTAAGCTCAATCTGCCTCAACAACCATCTAATTCATCCAACAACACTCACCTAATTATTCCCCAAATGGGTAACCAATTTCCCAATCATCGAACCTCTGCTCCTTCTTGTTCATCAAATAACGATTCGACCGTGCCATGTCCTGATTCAAAGGTTGAGTCCAGAGGTAACCTGGTTGATAGTAATGTCAAATTTGGAAAGGATGAAGATGGGATGGAGGAGATTTGGGAGAACATGAGCCTGAATTTGCCTGTGTTTGATGATTCAATCTGGGCAGAAGCTGCTATGTCATTAGGGTTCCCAACAATGGAAGATCCAGGGATTTTAGGAGGTAATTTCGTCGATACAACCGGGTGGGATTCCTTGCACTCTCCTCCATGGTGCAGTTAAGAAAACCAACCTCCCACCTACATATGCATAGTTAATTAATCTTCAAATAGCAATATTACATGTAAATGCTGGCTTTCTCTCTGTGTATATATACATATTTATATGTCATGTATGTGTATATAAAGAAAAAAAACTGCAACCGACCTTAGTATTATATATGTAAACTGTGTAACGGTTATGAAAGACCGGCCGAATGGGTTTCTCGAGGTTTTGTCTGGGGCCTCTTTATGAATGTCGTATGCGTGATAAGTCACGTGCTATAATACCAGTATTTTGTCTTCTGTATTTTTCTTTTTACTGATGAAATTAACATATCTAGAGATAGCAATATGAATATAAAAATTTTATGTCGATCTTCGCGTCGAACATCTCCCATAATATTTGACATATGTTGGTCCAATTGTGTAGTGTTTTTTTTTTTTTTTTTTGGCACTCATATATGTATATATATCTATAATAAGATAAAGAATTGCAGCCAGTGGAATGCCAAAGATTTTTACACAAGAATATTTGAGTTATATGTGAAATATTTGTTTCCAACTCGGGTCGATATCTTAGGTTCACTAATTAAACAATGAATTTGAATAATATGTGTGAACTAGTTAGATTGTGGTCTTACATATGTTATAAATAAATTAATTATTTATATAAAATAGAATTTTAAAATATTATATATTTATATAATAATGTTAGAACGAGATATGATTAAACAGATTATATATAGTGTATGATAATAATAAATTGTTCATAATAATAATAATAGCAAAACAAAAGTCATAAAATTATATTTTTATTATTTATCAGCTTTACAATATTATTCTCATGGATAGATTAAAGAAATAGTCATTAATATTATCTTATAAAGTATTTTTTAAAAAAATGTATTTTTTATTATAAAATATGATATATCTAAATTACATATATGACAAATAATAAGATTGCATAGACAAATGGAAATTATATAGTACAATCAACATAAACATATAGTAAAAAAATACTTATAATTCCTCTACTATCAATTAGCTAGCCAGTAATAATGCTCTATCATGATCCCCCACAACAATATGCTACACCATCCTTCTTTATTACAAATTGTTAACTTTATTCATAGATCGAGGTGTAGAAATTACTTCCCATCACTAGTGAGGTAAGAAACCATGAACAATATTTCTCTTTATCAAAAAGTTTTCCTACTTCCTAGACAACCCTTTTACCAAGGTTTAAAATACATGAAGCAAACGAGATCATGATTGCATGTGATGATGAAAGTTAATGATATTTAACAAGTGACATCATAAGCATAGACCTTGTATTCCTAGAAAAATCCTAAGCGACACCATGTGCACAACTCTATTTAGACAAGATTAAAAAAAAAAAAATTGATATAATTATATTAGATATAAAAAAAAATTGTTTAAAAAAACAAAGATAATCATAAGATCAAAACTGATGATAAGAAAAAAATAAACATATTTTACACTATTAAAATCGTAACAAGCCTCTTAAATATATTAAACTAATTATTTTATTTAAATTTATAATAATTTATCTGTACTCGAATAATCACGTACATTTACTTATTCAAAGTCTAAAAAAAATCGATAAAGAATATAATAATTTAGCAAGTTTTAAAAAAATTGTAATGTGCTAGTAAGTAACATTTGGAACAAATTCAAATTTATGTTAAATTCATTTAAAAATTCACATTTATTTTTAATTTAAAAAATAATGAAAGTCCAACATAAAATGATAAAGATTAGATTTATCTAAAATTTCATATAGAATTAAAACAAGACATTGCAAATTCTAACAAATTTGATGAAATTTTGTAATGCATTGATCTAATTCTAACCTAAAATTTTAGGTAATCTCAATTTTTATCATCTCAGCTGACCTCAATTTTTATCATCTCCTATGGTATAGACTTCTCCTAATTAAAATGAATATTGATTTACAAATGAACTTTCATATAAGCTTTGGAGTTGTTCCAAATATGTATATAAATAGATTGTAATTTCATGTATTAGGAATAGTTCTAGAGATCCATAAGAAACTATACCATATGTATTAAGGAATGATAATTTTCATAATAAACTGTAAGCAAGCATATTTAATTTCATGTATGTACTAAGGAATGATAATTTACATAATAAAACTCATAAGCAAGCACATGACATCTTTCTTTGCTTCATGTACTGCAACTTTCATTCTTGGGCAAATCTTCCATCTTGCTTTACCGCGTAACAAAATCATTCTTTAAAAAATAAATCATAAATTTTGTGAAATCGATCAGATAAAGTAGTCATTGGGCCACTTCTACCCTTCCCATTTTTTGTAGAAAAAAAGAAAAAAAAAAATTTACAGCTACTGACAAAATGCGTCCAAAATTTCAATTACCAAAACGACACAAAACTACTGTTAATAGAACGATGAAGAAAGCATTCTCCCATAAAATTTATTTTGTGAGTTATGATACAAATCTTCCATAAACTACCTCCTATATCATCATACCTCCCTACGCCCAAGGCACTTTAGCCTCAGAGGTGTTTCTCCAGTACAGAGTTCTCTTAGAAATTATAAGAGGTCTATATGGCAATTTGCCTCCTTTAGTTTAAGATTGAAGATCTAAGAAAACATAAATAGATAAATTACTGTTGCACACTCCTTCAAATTTTACCGAATTGAGTCATTAGATTAAGGGGTTCAAAAGGTATCAGGTACCTTACAATGTCTGGAAAGGCACAAAACGTTTTCCCATATGAGAGAATGAATTGCTTTAAGTGACCGCAATTGGGTCCCCTATTCCATTTGCACCTGCTTTTGGTATCATGCTGAACAATCCGGAAAGTGGCTGTCTAAGCCAATCAAGAGCACAAATGTGACACAATTTCACCAGACTATAAGCATCCTAATGTATAGTGAAATTATAGTGGTGCATATGCGTATAGACAGTTGAGTTCCCTGCAGCTGTGCTTCATTACAGGGTAAGAGCTAAAAACAGCAGGGCAGAACCTCTCAGCTAAACAGAACCGAAATTCCTCAGTTGTAAGACGTCAGAACCTGATTTTACATCACAGATAATCCCAATTCCTAAGGCTTAATATAAGCAAGTATAAATATACAAGCCATAACATATCAACCAAGCCACCATGAACAAATCAATATGCACAGAGTTGAACCAAATTGCAAGTCATTTCTGACCAAATCCTGAAAGGAGGTAAAACCTCACCAAATCAAGAAACACCCACATGCATAGAGACAGCCTGCTTCATAGCTTTAAATTTATCCTGGCATTGATGTTAACGTCCATCTGAAGAGACCTTACAACAAGATCATACATGGCTAATAAGCAGAGGCCTGTGACTTATCAAGTACAGTCAAGGCGCTTCTTCAACTTAGCTCTTGAGAAAATCCTTCAAGCAAAAAGGAGGATGCACGTCCTACAAGACACAAAAGTTCAACAATGTGAGACATCCACATGGGCTGTGACTTTTAGATCATTTACTTTTCCTACAATAACTGCAACAATCTCAACTCCCTAACATCCACCATGTGGCAAACTTCTTCGTCTAGCAGGTTGGATAGACATGTGCTGAAGTGACTTAAAAAAGCCAATGAGAAGCATTCTATTTCTGTTTCAAACTTCCCATCACATTTTCAGGCTGCCATCTAGCCACTTCACTTTCGTAATGAAAGAGAAGGACATCAAGTTCATCTTGCAGAAAAACAACTACCAAAATTTAACTACCACAAAAAGTAGAATCTCTTATTCTTTAGCAAGGCCAATACAGCAATAATACAAGCACAAAACAACTTTTTTCAGTCATGTCCACAGAAAGACTGCTAAACTCTCAAGTTTGGTATCAAAATTCTGAGGCCCAAGACACCATTTGGTCCCAATACCATTGAGCATAATAGTTGTAGCAGCCAAAACACTCAATGATCCACCAACATCCACAAACGGACACAAAATTTTCCATAAAATATATTTTAAAAATATGATAAGCACATGTTACCTTGCCCAATTCTTGACCTAAATATTGTCGAACAACTGTTGTCTGTTGTATCAGTCTCTCCACTGCTGTGTAATTTGGAAGGTTTGCATGTGCTGGAATCATCCGTGAAACAGATTAAAGAGTGAGATATACATATATAACAAATAAGTGAATATTCATTCATAAAGCATCCATGCTTGTGAAATGAAAAGAAACTAACCAAGAATTGCTCGATTCAAATTATCTGCAACAAGTTGCCGGTAATCCAAGCTCAGCAGATGAAACATTGGGGATTGCTCTGGTTCCTCATAAGCTAGCAAAGCCATGAAATCCTGCAATAATGGCCAACTTTTTTCATTCTCTGATGAGGAACCAAAAAAATGCAGTAGGTATGAAGATAAATTTTCCCAAAGAAAGAACGTACTTCAAGCTTTTCAACATATCTTTGAACCTTGCCAAATGGAGTCAATTTTGACTGAGCAAATTCCAAAGCTTCCGTGCTGCCATTGAAAAAAATATTAGATGAAGAAAATATGAGTTTAATCATCTCTTAGATGTCATAATTATCCTCCTTACCACTTCCTAGCACGGACCAGCTTAACAAAATGAAGACTCAGAAGATCAAAATGCAAGTCCTCGTTCTTCTCTAGTAAGCCTTCCGCCAGCTGTTCTGTCAGTTCAATGGCCTTAAGCGCATTTCCTTCCAATGCATAATGAAAAATGCCTAAGGATATAAAACACAATTATGAGAATGTCAGGATCCTTAGATCCTGAATCTGGTTAGAGAAGAAATTTGGGGATTACATTTAGGGTAAAGAAAGAAGAAGAGAAGAGTAGAAAAAAAGAAGAAGAATATGAGAGAAGAGAGTGGAGAGAAGATAGAAAATCGTTGTTGATTCTGTTCTGAATTTTAGGTAAACATTTCTTCTTGTTTTTATTTTGTTCATCCTTCCTCTTTTATACTGATTCCCCACTTAAATTATTCCATTTTTGTCTAAAAAAAATACCGATTTCCTACTTAAGATAAAGACAAACAAGCAATAACAGAAAAGTATAGGTAAATCTGCGAACAGTAGAAATAGAAAAACAAATCTTCCAAAGGCAATACTGAGGACCACAATGTAACTAATCCTAAGATTTTGGGAATTAATTAACCACAATCAACTTAGTATTGAGGATTGATACTACTAGCTCCTTGGTCCTGACAATTCCCTTTCCCTTGAAAATCTTCCTTGTCCTCAAAGATGTGTATTAGCCTCAAGCTGTACAGCAATTGAAGATATGTGGAGCCATCCATAGAAGAGATGCAAAGCAAACCACCACCATTCTGATCTATCCACTTAATTATACTCTACTTAACAAGTTTCAACAATAATAATTGACATGTGTGACATATATCCAAAGATCCTTCAAAAGACTTCCATTGTTATTGACATTGGAACTTAATTGACTTTCGAAGGGCAACACCATCAACAAATAAAATCCAGCTTCTAATTGAATTTTCAAAATAGCTCGGTGTTGACGGCATCATAAGGTGGTGTAGTCATGCTATCTCTCGATCTTCTTGCTGCTGATGCATAGCTTTAGATGACACCATTAACTATTGTGGTTGAAGAATTTTAACAAGCACTTGATGTTCATTCTTCAGACGCCCTTCACTTCTAACCAATTTTACATGCCTGGACGCTTCTCTAATTTCCATTTCATCAAGATTCCCAATCATCAGATTCTACAATCTCCACTTTTATCTCACTATCTACAGTAAGAGAAAACATAGAATCCTTACCATTTCCAACAGGAGAAAAATTTTTAGTAGGAAGAACTGGTTCCAAAGCTAAAGATTATTGACGACTCTTCCATGTGGTAGAAGAGAAACTTTCACTGCAAACACTTTTCTATGCTTCATTGAGTGTCTGTTTACACCAACGGAAGCACATCCGTAGAGCAGCTTTTTGCTTTTGCCACCAAAGTTCATCACTCTCTATAGTCTTGCATAGATACGTCCTCGACTCTTGGAGTACCTGTTCTAATTTGAGCATTGATGAACTTTAGAGTACATTGCAGAGACAGGGAAGAAAGAAGACAGAGGCTTCACTGTGAATCTTAGAGGGAGACATGCAAAATGAGAGGACAAGAAGACAGTTGCAGTCGAGAGAAGGAAAATTGACTGTTGTTGACCGAAGAAGAATGATTTGGACAAGAAACAAATCAGGAAATGAGAAAAGAACGGGAACGAAGAACAACAGCCCAAGGATTGAGGGCTCTGATACCATTTGTTAGGATCCTTAGATCCTGAATAGAAATTTAGGGTTTACGTTTAGGGTAGAGACATAAAAAAAGAAAAGTAGAAGAAGAGAAGAAGAATAGGAGAGAAGTCAGTAGGAAAACATAGAGAATTGTTGCTGATTCCTTTCTGAAATTTAGGTAAATGCTTCTTGTTTTCATTTTGTGTTTCCTTCCTCTTTTATACCGATTCTCTACTCAGATAAAGACAAACAAGAAATAATAGAAAAGTAAAAGCTAAAGTAGAAAAAAGAAAACCAATCTGCCAGAGACAATACAGAGGACCACAATGTAACCTATCCGAGGATTTGAATTAATTGACCATAATTAACTAAGGTAATTGAGGACTGATCCTGCTAGGCTGCTGGTCCTGACAGAGTAATGTAAATTAAGTAATTCAATCAACCTACCAACGGGTGAGAACAAGTTATATTGCATTCCACATGGCAAAGAAGTATTCAATGGTACTAGATCAAAATCCGGATTGGATTCATGACTCTAATCAGATAATGGTGGCTCTTTCTCCTCTTGGTTCTTATTCCTTCTGGTGTAGACCCGAAATCCAAGTTTTTTCATATGGTGAGTAGGTTCAAATTCAACTATCCTATCTCGATCTATGTACTATAGAGACTGAAAAGTTTTAATTAGAGGATGATGGCCAAAACTGTTTGGAGAGAATGGATTTTGCAGCAAAAATGATATGTAGGACTAAGGCTTCACCTAGAGTATCCTTCTTTGCTTGGCAAGCATCTAAAGACCGCATATTGACCATTGATAATCTCATAAAAAGAGGCATTGTTTTAACCAAAAAATGTTTCCTTTGCAAGAATAATGCTGAGTCTAGCAATCATCTTTTGTTTTGGTGTCCCATCACTTATAATTTACGGACCATGGTCTACGGATTATTAGGTATATGCTGGGTCATGGTTGGTTCCGTCAAGGATGAACTGTTTGCCAGGGAAATTGTGTGCAAGAAGAATAAGAATTTCATACTTATACTGCTCACTATTTTCTGGGTTATTTGGAAAAAGAAACAATGGAGCTTTTGAAGGCAAAGAAAAGATTTTTGGCAACATCAATGATAGACGGTTTCATTTTTTTGGTTCCATTGTTCTGGAACATAGCCTTGTCCACCTTAATGATTTAGGGTCAATTGTAAATATATTTATTGACTTGTAAATCTTTTGTACATGCATGGTGCTCCCCTGGCGTCTACACATTAATATATTTCTATACTTTTATTTTTAAAAAAAAAAAATAGAGGATGGTGAAGATATTCAGTAGTAGAGTTCTAAAATTGGGATTGTGCATTCTTTTCCCCCGAAATATTAATTTTGTAGTATAGTTGGTTTTCATGAAATGTGACATTCATTGAGCTGTAGAACTATCAGGTGCCTGGTGAATAACATTTATATCTTTTTTTATTTGATGAATATCCAACAAATATATTTTATTGATTTGTGGTCTAATTTACTTCTGTTGGATGTGTATGTGAAAAAAGGCTAAATAACCAAAAAATTTAATAAGTAAAGTAGATAGAAGTCTAGAGGTGGAAAGTATTGGAGCACAATTTGGTAGGGTGCTTGAAACTTAAGTATCTAAGAAAGCATTCTATTGATTAGATAAGTTGCAGATTAAATAACTTTTCTCTTAAAAAATTTAGAAACTTTAGTTGTGACCATGAGGGACCGAGCAGCTTGCTAGAGATCTCTATTCTTCTTTCAGCTATCCCATTTTGTTGAAGGGTATCAACATGCACTTTGATGAATAATCCCCTCCTTTTCAAGATATATACCCAACATTTTTTCAAAATATTCTTTTGCATTGTCTGTATTGAATACTTCTTTTTTTTTTGGAATTGAGCTTGGACCATCTTGTTAGATTTTTCTAAATATATGACCAACTTTTTTTTTTCTTTCATGAGAAATAGATATGTAATTCTTGTATGATCAGCTACAAATGATATAAACCATCTAGTATCAGAATGATATTGATTCTAGATGATTATCAAACATCACTATGGACCATAGTAAATGGTTTAGAGGCTCTATACGGCATGTGGGATATATAGTACGAATATGTTTTGATAATTGACATACTTCACAATGAAAGTTATGAAAGTCGGACTATAATTCTACTTCATAGGGAAGTTTCCCTAAAGAAATACCAATTTGTATAAGAATTAGACTTCTACAGAAAGTCAAATTCCAATAGTTAATTTTTTAATAGAAGGATGTAGAAATTTGGGTTTTTTCTAAGAAGTTGTAAACTTAACAAAGAATTATATGGAAAAAAAAAAAGAAATTAGGCTTCAATGCCAACTAATGCAAAACCAAGACATCGTGAAATAAAACTGTCCTTAGGATAATTTAAAGTCAGAACAGAAGAGTAGAGGTAGACCAGAGAAAGTTGGACATCAAATAAAGAACCATATAGAGAAATAGACAGAACAGGATAAGTTAGATAAACCAATAACTTGAGAAAGAACAAAGAGAGAAATAGACATGATTGCATCACACAACCAAGACATATGAAAACTCTAAGAATAACTTATTGACTCATGGCCTATCTGTAAAATTACAAAGGTATTTGTACTGCTTCAATATAAAAGCTCAATCTAATTACACCTAAGGAATGCTAATAGAAAACTTTAAAAAAAGAATTTAAACTATAAATAAATCCTAAAGTCGCTGAAGACTTAATATCACCCATACTATTTCAAGAAATTGCAGATTAGTAAGCAACAAAATTTCTTATCAACTCAGAATATCTAGTTCATATCCATTCGGCATTAAGTAAAGACATTGATTAACATTCAAAACCCCAGTTTGTAATCCCCTTATGCAAAAGCAGGCATTATTGAGTATGCTTAATAACCAGCACAAAAAACCTGAATGGTTTTGGATTGAACATATCAAGCATCCAAAGTTATAGACATTAATAGTATTTATGGTGATAAATCTTGCCACCGAAGTGTACAATTAAAACCCTGATAAGAAATAAGCAGGATGCCACCAAGCTCTAATTCTCAACTGAAATCAGATGACAACCGAAGACTGAGTGAGGATAGAATAGGAAAAAAATATTTTGAGCGGGTCCACTTTTCTGCCAGTTCTTCTGTCAGCAGTAAAACTAAGGCTGAGAAATATGTAATTGTTTAAGATGAGTTGATATTTTTGTAACTTACGATTAAGTCAAATGAGTCTTCATGTAGTTTATCATGACATATAAGAGATATAAAGCCTATGATTGTAAAACTACATGGACAATGAAGAACACATTCAATGACAAAATATTTGAGCAAATAGATGTTATAAATCTTAGTTTAAAAGAGGAATATACCCACTTTTCCTTTTCTCCATGTCCTCAAGAAAATTTTCCGGTTGCTTCAACCCAGCAGAAGAAATGAATGAATCAACAGTTCCCTTAAAGCAATTATGCACAAGATATGATAAGACAATGTTGTGAATATCGTCATCACTAACAACCTGAAATGAAAAAAAGTGCAAGGTAACAAATTAAAAAGCCTAGAAATTTTAAATAAATAAATGAGGAAGATTAAACATTGACATAAAACAAAAACAAGTCAACAGATAGAATATGATTCTTCATTTCAAGATAGTCGTTTGGAAGCACCCAAAACTAAAACCACGTCAAAAAATTATTTCAAGCAACTAAGTCAAAAACCTCGACAAAAACACACCCCTCTTGACCATTGACCTTGGCCAGACCAATCTAGCCTGCACAACCATGCCCATTGCCTGTCCAATAAGTTTTTGGTGATAGAACGCAGGTCCATTAATATTGTTCTAGAAGGAGAGATTTAGATATCCGCTGCATTAATAAAATAGTTTTTGCAACAGGTTCAGCATATCCTTCTTTGATCTGGAAGAAGGTAACTGTTTAGAGCTTTCTATGAGTTCTTTAGACAAGAAGCCATAACACAATGAGCAAGCATTTTGAAGGAATTGACTACACCTTAATAGTATCTCTCGGCAAGAACTCGAGACGGAGGTTTCTTGAGTTGAGAGAACATAATATATGAGCGAGAAGAAGGATGTTGCTGCCTAAAGGGATAGAAGCGGACAGTTGGTGGAGACTCTTCTTGATGGAATGAGCAGTTTGTGATCTGAGTTTCAATGAAGGAAGAAAGGAGGTTGCGGGAGAGCCAATGTGATCGGACTACAAGCTTGCCGATCTGGTTTTGAGAGTGAGAACACTATGGATTGCATTATGGAGGAATCTGAAGTAGTCATAGACTGTACAACTTGCAGGAAAAGCTTGTCTTAGAAGTGATGAAATTCGTGACTACAAAATCCTTGGCCAGGCATGTAACAACCTGCAAAACTGTCTCTCCAGAGGAAGATGGAAGTTGAATATTCTAGAGTCAGATGTTGGTCAAAGTCTAGAGTCCACTGGACCTTTTAAGCGCAAGTGTAAACCAAAAATTTAACGGGTTGAAAAAGAGAAATGACAGCAGGCCATGAACCTCCAATTGCACAAGGCCAATTAAAGACACCATGATTGCATGAACCTAAGGGAATTTCTTTTTAAAGAATCTACCCAGGCCCAAGAAGTCAGCGTCAACATCCTCTTTTTCTTCTTCTATGTCTACGTATAAAAGAAGAGTTCAAAGCTGCTTTGAATTTGCCAAAAGCGGCTTCTTTGAGTGGAAAGTTTGAAAGTTGCTTTATCAGAAACACTCCCCTTGCAATCAGTTTCAAGCTATTGCGTTTACCCACTCCTCTTTCCCTAAAATATCTCCTTGCAGGCATAAATTGATGGAGATTGACTACTTGTTGGGAGATCCTGGAGAGTGTTTGGCCACTCAGTCTGTCGCATCCAAATCTTGTTGGGTGATGAAAGCATAAGAACTTGCAGTAATCTTTCAGGCTCTCTTTTCAAGGAATAGAGAACCAGGCTAATGATCTATTTGAAGACTAGGTGAAAGAAACTTAGCAACAAGCAGGTGTGGTATTAAACGACAAAAACCAAAAAAAGCAAAACAAAAATAGGAAGGAGAAATAGGTAACTGAGAAGATTGGAACGTTAGGTGAATGATGAGAAGGGACCAAAGGGAAGAAAGTCAGATAAGGAACTGGGAACCCTAGTCAATTATGTCCTCTCATGTTAAACAGATTAATCTCACAGAATGAGCAAAGCATCAATTATGCAGGCAAAAGAGCATAGATTAAAGGGGCTTTGGGAAATGGGGGGGGGGAGATTCTGTTTGCTTTTAGGAAACCAAGGTGGACATATGTCTAATGGACTTGATAAAAGTAATTGGGGGTATCAGGAACACTAATTGGTTGGATATTCTAGTTGAAGGTGCAAAAAGTAGCACCCTGATTATATGGGGGACAAAGGTGTTCATCGCTAGTGAATTCAAGACAAGAGAATCCAATTTCAAATGGTTGTTTACTAATGCTTATTGTCAAAGTGAAGATACTCTTAAAGAAATGGTAAAGTTAAGGTAAGGAGAGACAATTGAGTGGTAAGACCTCAATCTAATTAGACAACTGTGCAATAATTCCTGGATTTTGGAGGGTGACTTGCATGGTTCTCTTTACGCATGAGAGGTCTAGTGGTAATTTCTTGGCTAACTGCACTAAGGAATTTTGGGTGTCTTGGGAAATTTGAACATTATGGATCTTCCCTTGAATAGTGGGAGGTGGGCTTGATCGTGCTCTAGGGAGGATCCATTCTTTTGTCGAATTGACAGATTCTTGATTTCTAATATGTGGAGGAGAAATATCCTGGTGTGGTCCATTATAGGCTCTCCCAGCCAATGCCTGATCATTTTCCTGTTTGTCTGAACTTGGATGACATTAACTGGGTCTGGGTCCCTATCCCTTTAAGATTCAAAAATATGTGGTTGATGATGGAGGTTTTTCATTAGCATGTTAGAATTGGTGGAAGGATAAGACTCCTTTAAGTTTTGCGAGTTTTAGACTGTACAATAGGATTCTCATTGTCAAAGCTAAGGTTAAGCAATGGAGAAAAAATGTTTTGGCAACATAGAGTGAATATGTTCAAGGGAATGAGGCGTAGCGATTCTGATTACAAGATGGAAACG
This sequence comes from Carica papaya, assembly GCF_054855325.1. Lineage (NCBI taxonomy): Eukaryota > Viridiplantae > Streptophyta > Magnoliopsida > Brassicales > Caricaceae > Carica > Carica papaya. Next base: position 9,715,054 of record NC_142309.1, on the reverse strand, counting down.
ATTTGATGTTCATGGGAACTCTTTGTTTTTCTTAAGGCCATAGAGACAAGCCTTCGTTAATATAAGGTGTCTTCTCCTTAGCTTCCAGGATGAGTCAAGAATCGAGGTTAATTGCAGTAAATCAGAGATTATTTCTGTTGGGCATGAGACCAATGGCAATGCGTTGGCCTAGCTTTCCAGATGCAAAAAAGAGCTCTCTCCTAATCAAGTGTCTTGGAGTCCCCACTGGGGCTAAAATCAAAGAGGCAACAATTTGGGAACCTATTATATCCAAGATGGAGAAAAGGTTGGGGCATGGACGCAATTCTACCTGGGTGGAAGGCTTCTGCACATTAAAACTGCCCCGCAGATGTTTCCAATTATAACTCACCTATATTTTCTATTAATCAAAGTGCCAAAGAGAATTGAAGCTACCCAATGTCACTTCCTATGGGTTAACTTAAGGAGCCAAGAATTAATCACTTGGTGGCACATGGAAGTTGGCCAAGCAACCTTTTAGTAATGGCAGATTAGGGATTAAGTCCCTTGTTTGCGTTAATAAACCGGTCTTTGGCTTAGTAACAACAGAGATTTCTTTCTAAAAAGGGTTCCTTGTGATGGAAGTTCATTGAAAAATTAGGTTTGATCCTACAGGTTGGTGCTCCAAGGTAGGTAAGGATGCTCAACCATAGTCCTTAGGTGGATTGTGAGAAATGGGGTGATCTTCTGGGAACCTCTTGGTTTAAGGCAGGCTATGAAAATCACATCCATTTTTAGCTTGATCCTTGGTGTTTTGATTGGCCTCTAAAGGACTCTTTTCCCTCTACTTTAGATAGGTGCAGGAGGCCAAAGTTCAAGATTGTTTTGTGGTTTATAGTGGTGGAACCCAGTGGTGTATCTTTTCACTTCCTTTGCAACCTAATGATTGGAAATCTGATGAATGGATTTTCCTTCTTGCTTCTGTTGTGCCTACTGCAATTCTTCCTTTGATGGAAGATACACTGATTTAGAAGCATCCGAGGATTGAAAGTCTATACCATTTCTCATGGAAACTAATTTGGAAAAATGAAAGCTACCCCTAAGATAGCTTTTTCGCTTGGGAGGCTACTTAGGGCAAAATCTCAACTTCTAAAAACTTGACGAAAAGAGGCAAGGCATTGGAAAATAGATGTTCCTTATGCCATATGAGGGTGAATCCCCAAGCTACCATTTACTCTAGTGCTTGGGATCTAACAGGTTCTAGCGCTGTCCTCTCAATCTCCTAAATTTGTCTAAGGTGACAAGCAGAGACCGTCAAGGACAAGTTTTGGACATGGAGCAGAATCTGGACTACCAAGTAAAGAGAAAAAAGTTCCTTTCTTTCTTCCCCATCTCAATTTTTCAAGGTCAAAGGAAAGAAAGGAACTCTACACAGCTTTTGGTATTTTAATAATACCATCTCATCCCTTTAGTTCCATAAGAAGTCATAAGGTGAGGACTGTTTCTATTTTGTTTAAGGGCTTTACTATCCTTGATGGGGTAGATTTTCTTGATCTTCTTGATTTTTTATCACCTTAACGAAGTTCGCTTTTGTATATGGTGGCACCCCCTGGGTATCCTTTTAATGCTTATCATTTTTCTTTTAATCTCAAAAGAAAAAAATATGCAAGATTTAAAAAAATGTCACGCATCTAAAGAGCACCAATGATCCCAGTCTCTTCTACATAAGTTGCAAAGAAAATTATGAAATCTGATATAATCTCGGGAGTTATTGCGAACAAAAAAATTAACAAGATTTCATGACTATGGAGTGAATTCAAGATTGACATTTTGAAGATTCTGTTTAGACCTTGGCAAAAAAAGGAGGGAAAATTTTGAAGGTTTATTACTGGAAAAGAAAGAAATTACAAGCTGCACCAGCTGGCAGCCAGGTCAGGAGTATTTAGGATATGGAATACTTCAAAGGAATGAGTCAGCTGGTTAGGTACACAGCTGTAGGTAGTACTGTCAGAATTTTCTGTTTTCTGCTTTTCTCTTTTGCTATTTTAGATTTTCTGCTTGACTGGTTGAAATATGACGAAAGTGCCAATAGGTGGCATACCACAATTTGTCTGTTCTGAATCAATCAGCAGTCACTAGAATCCTCTCTAAATTCTATCTTCTTACCATCTCTTCCCTCTCTCTTCTCTCATTCTTAACCCTAAATGTCTCATTTCTTCTTCTCTTTACCTCTCAAAAAGTTCTTATTTCTCTCTCTCACTGATTCACATAAGTCACATAGGAGTTCATGTCTGAAGCTCCTAATAACCTGGTATTAGAGTCCTCTGATTCAGAGGACACCTTGACATCTAGAGCTGTGATGACATGCACAAGAGGAAAGGCTGCCATGCCAAATTACCAATGTATCAAATTATCTGAAGGCAGTTTGTGGACTTGATCAGAGGATGAAAGACTTCATGACAGAAGTCTATGACACTAGGCAATGTAATGCGGATGAGCTCAAGAAAAACACAATAGAACCAGAGGAGGCTGGAGGAATGTTTTGAAAGTCTGGCAGAAACAGTAAGCCACTTGTTACAATCCCTTGAGACTCCAGTCCAGGTACCTTCTTCCCCTTTACCCAGTGAGCCTCACAAGGGCATTTTAGCCACTCCGAGGACAAGGAGCAAGAAGGACCAAGTAACGGTCCAGATTCCAACCGAAATCACCCAAATTGTCCCTTCTCAAGAATAGAAATACTCATCTTCGAGGGTGTGAATACGCAGGCCTGGATCAGGAAGTGCCTGAAGTATTTTCTGGTATATAAGGCTGTTGACGAGCAGAGAGTCGAGTTAGCGACTCTAAATTTGACGAAACTGATTTATGGTATCAAGGATGGCAAGCTCAAATAAGCTTCAATGCTGGAATGAGTTTGTTGATGAACTCTGTAGGAGATTTCTGGAGGCAGCTCATGTAGATGTGGTAGAAGAGTTTAACAAACTCAATCAAGAAGGGACTGTCCCAGAACATCAGGAATGTTTTGAAGACCAATGCTCAATAATGCTGAAGGAGGCCCAACCCTTAAAGAGAAATATTTTGTTTCTAGTTTCAGAAGTGAGCTAAATAAAGAGCTTAGACCTATGCTAAAGCTGCTCAAACCGAGAAACTTAAACCAAGGTTTTGAACAAGCTTTAGTTAAAGAACATGCAGTAGAAGTCATGAATAGAAAAATAAAACTTACTCAAAGATATCTCCCAGTTACTCCTCAAAAGCAGCCTTAAATCCTTCACCACAACCCTCTAACCCAACCAAAATAAGCTCATACACTTGCAAATCATATTACCACCAAAACCCAAACCCACCAGAGAACTGGAGCCTCTAACCACCAAAAAGCCCACCAAAATGACCACAGAAAACCCTTTAACTCCTGCTTCAAGTGCGGGAAAAATATTATTTCCTGGCCACTGATGTAAACACGGGGCAGTCTTAGCAGTGGAAAGGTGTAAGGAGGAACCGGTGGAAGGGGGAGAAAATGAGGGAGTTGAGGACACACAAAAATTGTGGAGCAACTCTCAACCAAGGAACCAATGGCCAAAAGGTCATGAGTTAAGGAGAATGTAAGGGAGTCTGTTGGAGGATGCAAAACTATCTACTCAGTTACAACTTAAGGATCATTCCACTGGGATGTTATGATGTGATCCTCGGAGTGGACTAGATGAAACAATTCAATCTCATCCTCTTTGACTTTACTGGATTGTGTGTAACCTTCTCTATGGGAGGAAGAGGGATTAAATTATTAGGGATGATGGAGAACTGCAGATTGAAGAAAGTAACCTGCAGTCGACTGAGCAAAAACTAAAGGAGAAATGGCAGTCCAGCATAGGAATTATTTCTGTGTGGGAAGGCAACCAGCTATAGTGGAGGATGAGAAAGGGTCTGAAGATGTTGGAAAAACCGAGCAGCCACCTGGAGAGTTGATTGAGCTACTTGACAGATTTTTTGGAGTATTTCAGAAGCCTCAAGGGTTACCACCTGTGAGGGAATTTGAGCATGCAATTTCTTTAAAATATGGCAGTTCACCTGTGAACAACTGCTCTTACAGATATATTATCTCCAGATATCTAAGATAGAATGACAAGTCAAACAAATGCTGGATACTTCCATTATCAGCCCCAGTCATACCTCCTTTGCCTCTCCAGTTCTTTTAGTAAAGAAGGATGACGAGTGGCAGTTTTGCATTAATTACAGAGAACTTAATGCCATCTCGGCGAAGGAAAAATTCCTCATACTGGTCATTGACTATTTATTGGATGAATTAAATGGGGCTGCCATTATGTCAAACATTGACTTGAGGTTCAGGTACCACCAAATAAGGGTGAAAACAAAAGATGTTCAACAAACAGCCTTCCTAACACACCAAGGGCACGATGAACTCAAAATTATGCCTCTGAGCTAATTAACGCCCCAGTCACAGTTCAAGGTCTCATGAACCATGTGTTCAAAGATTACTTGAGACATTTTGTTGTACTCTTTTTTGATGAGATACTAATATATGGTAAATATTTGCAGGACCATTTACAGCATGAGCTACAATTGTTGAAGAGCAATCAGCTCTTTGCAAAACAATCAAAATGCATATTTGGAGTTAAGGAGGTTGAGTATTTGGGCCAATATATCTGGCCAAGGAGTAAGAATAGATCCAAAGAATGTGGAAGTAATGAAATCCTAGCAGCAGCCAACAACTCTGAAAGCCTTGACGGGAATTGTCGGCTTGACAGGCTATTATTGCAAATTCATTAAAGGGTATGGTCTTATTTGTAAATCGCTAACTAAAATGCTAAAGAATGATGGTTTATGGAGTGAAGAAGCAAAACCAGCCTTTGATCACCTCAAAAGTCTAATGGTTTCAGCCCCAGTTCTATGGCTGGCCGACTTCAACCAATCCTTTGCATTGGAGGCTGATGCCAATGAAAAGGGGATAGGGGCAGTGCTGATGCAAGAAGACAGACCCATTACCTTCCTTAGCAACCCCTTGAGTCAAAAAAAACCAATCCCTCTCCATTTGCAAAAAGGAGTTGATGGCAATCCTGTATGCTATTTCTAAATGGAGACACTGCCTTAAAGGGGGACCATTCATAACTAAAACAGATCAGAAAAGTTTGAAGAATTTGTTGAGCCAGCGGCTTAATTCATACAACAGAGGGGAATAATTAAACTGTTGGGACTGGATTATACCATCCAGTATAAGAAGAGGATAAAAAACGAAATTGTTGATGTCCTATCCAGGAGAGATCACGAGTCAGAAACAGGGGATGAAAATCTCAAGTCAGCCAAACTGGGAGCTGCAGCAACACAAGTGACCTCAGCCTGGGTAAAGGAAATTGAAAGCAGCTACCAAGGAGATGAACTTGCTAATCAACTGGAGAAGGAATTGATGATAGCTCCAGACTCAAATTCCCTTTACACCTTAAAGCAAGGAATCCTCAGGTATAGGAAAATTTTTCTTGGGGAAAAGTCCAACCTGCTCCAGAAAATACTGCAAGAATGCCACAGCTTAGCGGTAGGAGGACACTCCGGCATGAGAGGGACTTATGAACAATTAGAGCATCACTTTTACTGGCCTAAGGTGAAGCAGCAGAAAACAGAAATGATGAGGTGCTGTGAAATTTCCAGAAATGCAAATCAGAGAGGATAGCTACTCCGGGATTTCTCCAACCTCTCCCTCTACCTCACCAGGCTTGGTCCCATGTCTCTATGGATTTCATAAAGCAATTACCATGATCAGAGAATAAGGATGCTGTGCTGGATCTTGTGAACAGGTTTACCAAATATTGTGATCAGATGCTGTGAAATTTGCCAGAAATGCAAATCAGAGAGGGTAGCTACTCCAGGACTTCTCCAACCTCTCTCTGTACATCACCAGGCTTCGTCCTATATCTCTATGGATCTCATAAAGCAATTACCACGATCAGAGAATAAAGATACTGTGCTGGTTGTTGTGGACAAGTTTATCAAAAATGGGAACTTCATTACCCTCAAACTTCCCTTTTTAGCTCACAAGGTGGCAAAGTGTTTGTAGATAACATACAAAAACTGTATGGCACTCCTAAAGTGTTGGTCACTATTGGGATAAGATTTTTACAAACTTATTTTGGCAAGAGCTGATGAGATTAACAGGCATAATCTATGTTTAAGCTCCACTTACCACCCTCAAACAGAGGACCAAGAGGTTGAATCAATGCCTTGAAACTTACCAGCGGTGGATGACTTTCCAAAGACCGCAATGGTGGACCAAATGATTAAGCTTGGCAGAACGGTGGTGCACCATTCAAAAGAAATGATTCCCTTCTAAGCTTTATGCAGGTATCCACCTCCCTATTTCATGGATACATTAGAAGTAGACACTCCCTCATCCCAACTTGAAGAATTCACGGAAGAGCGTCAGCAAATGATCCGATTCTTAAGGCAGCAACTATTGGCAGCTTAGATCACATGAAGCAGCTGGTTGACAAGAGGAGAACCAAAAGGAAATTTGAATAACATGAATTGATGTTACTTAAATTGCAGCCTTACCGGCAGCTGTCTCTGACCGACAGGGGAAAGCTGAAACTCACTGCTAAATTCTATGGTCCATTTTCAGTTATCCAGAAGATATGACTGGCAGCTTAGAAGGCTAAAATCTCCAGATCATTTCCGTATTCATCCGGAATTCCATGTCGCCTCTTGAAGAAATACATTCCCATAAGCAACATCCACTTTGATGAACTGCCAGCTCTCGATTCCTGGGGGCAGATGAAAATATAACCAGTAAGAATTCTACAGAAACGAGAGGTGCACAGAGATGGGAAGGTTGAACTAGGATTGGTGCAATGGGCTAATTTGGGAGCTGAAGAGACTACATCAGAAGATATGAATTATTTGCAGGGACAGTTACCTGGATTTCCCTTGAGGACAAGGAAGTTTCTGAAGCAGGGGGAGTTGTTTAAACCTTGGCAGAAAAAGTATGGAAAGATTTTAAGGTTTATTACCGGAAAAGAAAGAAATCTGAAGCTGCATAGAGAGCTGGCAGCCAGATCAGAAGTATTTAGGACATGAAATAATTTTAGGAATGAGTCAGCTGGTTGGTTACACAGCAGTACGTAGTACTGTCAGAATTTTCTGTTTTCTGCTGTTCTGTTATGCTATTTTGGATTTTCTTCTTGTGCTGGTTGAAATAGGATGGATAAACAAATTGGTGGGATACTACAATTTGCCTACCATAATTTCTAAATCAATCAGCAGTGGCTAGAATCCTCTCTAAATTCTCTCTTCTTACCCTCTCATTTCTCATTCTCAACCCTAAACTTCTCTTCTCTTCTTCTCTACCGCTCAAAAATTTCTTATTTCTCTGAATGTACACTTACCATTCTTAAATTAACTGAGGTAGGATAAAATAGCTTGAGAAAAAATCAAAGAAAAAAATCGAGACTTCCCATTTCGATAATATTGTTGAATTCTCAAATAATTTTGAAAGAGAGAAGTCTGTAACAAACTATTCTAAGGGTACCCCTTGTATTGGAGCCAAACATATGCAGAATAGGAAAATATTTAAATCTACTTAGGAAATAAAAAAAAACTTATTATTATGGAGAAAAATCCATAATGGAAAATACTAAAGCTATTGAAGAAAAAGGAAATTAATCCGGAATGTAAGCCTTGCTAACTTTTTTAGAATAAAATTTCTCATATCTGAACTTTTCCTTTGTTGGTTCTCATCGACAATTTTCATGGCCTCCACTCCATGTACCAAGATTGTGCAGAATTAATAGCCAACTGCAGAAATTTACTTGAAGTTGAAGGATAGATGTATTGCATTTCCTCTATCACAACTACATTCATGATAATCCTCCATATTTATCCACTGAATTACCTAACAATGACAGTGCATATGCCTGATTGCTCCTTGGTGAATCCTATGGTACTCACAAACATCTTTTCACATGCCCCAGTCATTGAAGAGCTCTCAAAGCTTCTGAAACTTTCTAGCTTTAAATGCATAGATTATCACAAACGGAGATACTCTATCAATAACTAGTTTTAACATTTTACACAAAGTAGAGAAACACATACACCGCTCTGGACCTTCATAATTGCAATTATTCACGTATCAGGAAAAAAAAAAAAAAAAAAGAGCAATGGACCATAGTGACGATAAACAAATTCATAACTTAAACCAAGAAGTTGAAATATAGTCATATTGTACTTGAATATAGTGTATAAACCTAAAAAAAAAATTAAGTAGACAGAAAGAAGAGAATAAACTAGGGTTTGCATCATCAACCACAACGAGGTGAACAAGCTAAAGCAATGCGGTTGAGCATAAAACTATCAGTACAGAGTAACAGCTCGGTATACAAAAACTTATATGACGCTGTTTAGAAGGGAGGGAACCAGATAAGAATAACATAAAATAAAAAAAAGCAATAAGAATCGAGGTAAAGAGAAACATACAATATGCTCATACTGACGAGGATCAACGTCCATGATTAAACCGAAAAGAGGAGCTGATCAAGAAGAAATTCAGGGAATTCAAATTTAAGAAAAAGTGAAAAGATATGAAACGGTGGTTTCCGAGAATTGATATTCCTCTTATCCTCTTTCGCTAATTAACCTCAGGAAGTGCTTCTGAGCGAGTATTAATTGTTCTCCCAACTGCTGAGCCTGAGACAGTCACGGTGAGAAGGGAGGGGGGAAGCTACGACTATCTCGAGTCTTGACAACGCCTCCAGCCTCCTTCCTTTCTCAACACGTGCGTTGGCGGAGGATGACAGCCCTCAGGTCTTTTTATAATAAATACTAAATGTAAATATTGTAATAAAAATATAAAACAATGATGTAAGAAAAATAATTTTTATAACGTAAATTAATTAAATAATTTGTTATAAAATAAAATAAATCCAATCAAGTGAATAAACTGTAAATTTTATTAGTGTTAAAATATCAATATTATAATTTATATTCTTATAAATTAATATTATATTTTCAAAAAAAAAAAACAAGAAAAGAGAAAAAAATATTAAAACTTTACTATGTAATTCTAGTTAAATATAGAATCAAACGAGTACTATCACCATCAAATAGTACCAGCAACTCATCCCGATCAATGATAATCCGTGGATCATTGTCATTTGGTATAGGGCAAAAAAGAGTCGTCACAATTTAGGAACTTTATTCATAGTAAATTACTACTAGCATCAATGCAAAACCAGCATGGTAAGATCTCTCGAATCTCAACTTCTTAGAATGTTTTCACCATTATTGCTGCCACCAATGTGGCTTCCATAACTTGATAATGATTTCAATAGCATTAGAGGCAAAAGCTCTTTTTTAATATTTCAAAATTGTTTTTAATACTCGTAAAAAAAAATTTCTCTACTAAAAATAAATTTTTAGATTGTATATGCCTAATTACATAGTTATATATTAATTATGTTTATTTAATAACTGTTGATATAAAATTAATTATATTTATTTTCTTTTAGTAATAAGTAATTTATCTAATATTTACTATATTAACGTTCTTTTAGTTTTTTATTTTTTTGTTTTATTTACTTTCTCAGCACCTTTTCATTATTAGTTAATTAGGGATCGAAAATTATTATAATAAATCGCATATTGATTTTCACATCATCATGGATATTTTTTTCAACAAAACCAAGTTAAAAAAACTAGTATTAAGAGGCCTCAACAACTTGCCAACTATATCTCTTTCAAAAATTTTAAAGAATAAAATGGTATTTTTTTTTCAATCATCAGAAGGTGGACTTAAAAAAGCTAAATTTTTGAATTTTTTTAGTTTTTAGAATATTTCTTCTTAATCCTTTGTAATTTTTTGTTGGTCGAACTAGATCTGTATTGAATGCGTATTGTTTTAATAAATATAGCACCAACTTTTCCGATGAACTATTAAGATGGAATTGACTATGAAGAACTATCTTTTAATTATTGGTCTCTTATAGTGGTTTAATATTTTCTTTCATATATTACATACGTTCATCAGTTATGTCCTATCTACTTCAATATTGGCAATAAAATTATAATTAAACTCATGAATCTTAATATGACATGTTGATCTAATCAATTAACAGTTTCTCAAACATGATTAAAAGAAATATTTAGTTAGAAGACTCAACTGGGTTAGCTTTTTAATTCTCAATTCTTTTATTTTCAAAAATCAATCAAAATCCATTATTTTAAACTTCTTTTCTCTCCTTTTCTTTATCCATCTTTTCAAAAAAGAAAAAAAACTATAATATATCTTAGAATTGGTTATTTTCAATAACTTACTTATAATATCGATCTATAATTTTAATATATTAAATAAATATCTAAAATCTATAAAATATTAAAAAAACTCACTATGATTTCATTTTGACGAATATAAAATATTAGAGGTTTAAAATGACATATTTAGGCATTCTCTGCACCTTCACTTTACATCTTCAAATGTTAAATTTAAACAACTTATGAACCTACAAAAACGTTCCCAAATAAAGATTTTTATTTTCATTTTTTTTTTGGTTCTTTAATACACAATAACTCCTACTAAAAATTAACTTTCTTAGAACTAAAGTAGTATTCACAAGATAAATGAAAAAACATGCATAAAAAGATAATGATATGGCCAATTATTATAAAAAATCCTTAACAACGAATCAAAATCCTATTATTACCATGATTAAGGGATTTGAATAATGACTAGAATAATGCATGCAACATGTTGTTGGATTTTAAAATTCTCTAAATGATATTTTAGATATCTTAACATATATTAAAAATTTATGTGCATCATACTCATCCCCGAAATAGGAAATATATATAGAAATTGGCAAAAAGTTCTATGCTCAGGACCAGACAATATCTTAGTGTCTTATCAGGTAAAATTTAGTAACGTAGATTATGATTTATATGTAGCACCCGGAAAGGAGGGGAAAAAAAAAAAAGGGGGGGGGCCACGTCAGCAGCCACGTCAGCAGGCCCGGTCAGCAGTCCCGGCCAACCAGGGCCTGCCACGTGGCAAGATCGCGTCACTCCGAAAGGAGCCACGTTGGCGATCCACGTGGGTGCGATCCGACGGCCCAGATCAATCGCGCGATCGGACGGCCCAGATTCAATAAAAAACGAACGGCCCAGATTAAAACGAAATGAACGGCTGTGATCAAAAGGCAAGGGGCTATAAATAGAACCCCCACACCAGACCAAAAACCCTAGCCGCCAGCCGCTCGCCGGAGAAGACGAACCAGAGGCCGACCGCCGCCACCCGCCGCCACTCGCCGCCGCACCGGGGAAATTTCCGACCGCCGATCGAGGTAAATTTCATACCCCCGACTCGATTTTCCCCGCTGATTCCTCCTATGGCCAAATCGAGGCCGAAATCCCGGCCAAACGGCCGGAATACGCGGCCGAAGTCCAGCGGCGCCGCCGCGCCCCCTCTCGGTTTTTGCCTCCGGCAAGGCCCTTCCCGGCCTCCGTTCGATGCAATTTTTATATCACCGTGATCACCATTCTTTTCTCTACAGGTTGACCGGAGCTGAATCACCAAAACACGAACCTCGCCGGAGAGCCGCTGCACCCGAGAGCGCCGCCGCCGGTAAGCTCCGTTTTTCCGTGATTTTTTGGCCCCCCGAGGGCCCTAGGGTTGTTTTCTGACAAGGACCAATGCGAGCGTGGCCGAATTCGGCCGAAAACGGCCGGAAACAGCCAACCCGAGGCGACTCGCCGCCGCCAGAGGCGGCGCCGTCGCCGGAGCACGGCAGAGCCGCCGTGCCGGAGTTGCGATTTGGTCCGAAAGGGGCCCTGGGCCTAATTTGGATTTTTTTGGAACACGTGCAGGTACTGTTAGTGTGTTTCAGTTCCCCGGGAAAAAATTCAGTGAAAATTAGGGACGGCCTGCAGGCGCACTGTGAATCGTATTCGGATCCCGAAAACAAGTAAGGACCCCTCACCCTATTTCCTATCACGGTATTAAAGTTCAAAATGATAAAACGGTATTTCTTGAATTAACGAATGTGTGAAATTGCTTAAGGTTGCTAATGGAGCCCGAGTCCAGTGTGATTGATGATTTACTGTTATTTGGCCTGTTTTACAGCTTTAAATGCATTATGAGGTTTGATGTGTTCATTTTATAGTTTCGAGTGCATATATTACTGTTTTATTAATTATGGGTTGAATGACTGAAGAACTGATACTGTATGTTGTCTGTTCGGCATGAATTACGATTTGCTTGTTTAAATGTGAATTGATGATGCTTATTGAGGAAAAAGGGAAATGAAACATTGTATAGACTGATAATTGTATGATGGGGTCAGCCTGACTAGATATCCTGGGAGATGGTGGACGGACCGGGTCCGTAGGGAAACCTACCGGGATTGTGGTCTCACATGCCGGACGGGGTATGGAGATCTTATGGTTTTGGCGCCCATACCGGACGGGGTATGGGGACGGCCCGTTTCACCCTCATACCGGACGGGGTATTGAGGTTTATGGTTTTGGCGCCCATACCGGACGGGGTATGGGGACGGCCCGTTTCACCCTCATACCGGACGGGGTATTGAGGTTTATGGTTTTGGCGCCCATACCGGACGGGGTATGGGGACGGCCCTGAAAACTGATTATGAATGTTAAAGGTTAACGGGTAGCGGGACCCCTAGGGACCCCCATGGATACTAGTAGGCTGGTAAATGAGAAAAGAATATGTTGTATAATGATTGAATTACAAAAGGCGTGATAAGTGCTATGTTTTACAGCTTATATTATTCCATGATTGTGATAATGTTATTATTTTTCTTATATTGTTTTCATAAATTCCACCGAGGTAAGTGGATGGTAAAGGTTTTCATGTTAATAAACGAGTTTATTGTAAATTATGCTCCATTGGTCTTTTTGTGTTTTTCTACCCACCTTTACCTTCGTGACGGTGAGATATTGTGATGTTCTTACTGGGCTAGTGTAGCTCACTCCTTATTTAACCATTTCAGATCAGGAAGACATGGTTCCCGAGCCCGTTCCGCAGGAGGACGACGAAGGGGATACCTAGAGACTCTGTAGTCATACTCATAGTTTTATTTTCGAGTTTCTCTCTTAGTTAGTTTAATCTTTTATATTTTAAGTACGTTTCTGGTTTTTCGTGTAAGGGATGTTAACTGAAATTTTGATCTCGCTTCCGCATTTGATATATTCAAATACTCATTTCATTTTAATATTTCCGGGGCCGTTACATTATAAATGATGTAAATGTGATAAAATATGTATAAAACATAGTTAACAAAGTAAGAATATAAAGGAAACGCAAAGTAGAAACATAATATATGAAATTGAAACAAAAATAAATAGTCAAAATCAAAGTTTAGATGTTCTATTTAATTTTTGTTCTTGATAAGAGTTACTAAGTTATCACATCTCTAATAAAAAAATAATTTTAAATTATTTAAGAATTTAAAAATGAAAAAAATTGTCATTGATCATGTTAAAAGTAGGTTACATGTTAAGATTATACATTAGTCAAATAAAAAAAAAATACGATCAAAATTAAATAATATGATAATGAATGAAATACATATCTTGTGCTACAGACTTCTCAAAGTCGTTAGAGATTTTTAGTTTATATCTTAATTAAAAAATCTAATTAAATGATATAAAGAAATCACAAAACCGAATAAAAGTAATAATTATAATTTTAAACAAAAGAACTATAAATAATATCCAAAGAGAATCTCATTCTTACTGTTATTCATTATTAAATTAAAACTTCATTCTTCACACAAAGGAAACAAACCAAGAAAACATAAACTCATGACAAGAGTTCATACTCTGCTAGCTTATTAATTCAATTTTAATTTAGATCGTTCTACTTCTTATTGACATTTTATTTTATTTTAAGGACATCGCAAAAAAAAATCTATTTACCTGTCAAATCTGAATCAACCCATTCAAAATCATCTCGTTTTTCAATTGAAACTAAATTGCGTTAGGGTTTTTTTTACTTATAGTGTTAAGCAGGGCAAGTAGGCTTGAATTTGACTTGGTTTTATAGATATAATGTATTATATTTATAAGTTTTAATTAAAATATAGACTATAAGTACTTAAAATTTGAACTCTATCCATAATTTTCATTCTTCTCCTCTTCAGTTGCTATAACTGAGAGACCATCAACATCTTCATCACCTTTTTATTCTTCAGCAGCCACCACCAAGAGATAATCTCCATCATCACATCTGTTACTAAGACTACGTTGTATGGTTGAGCTGAGAGAGAAAAGATAGATAATAACCATTTGTCAGTGAAGGACTAAATCTTGTACTACATCAATATACATGGTAAATGTTATGTTTTGCTTTTACTTTTCTTTGTGATATATAGTAGAAGAAAACAACCATTACTTTTGAAAGTAGGAGAATTGATGTTTGTTTTGAAAACATGTTTGGAGTAAGGTGAAGACTATCAGTGCATATTGTTGTGTTGTTTCTTTGATAAATGAGTGTTATAAGGGAGTGTTGAAAATTTACAGCTTGCTTTTGTTCTAGATGTCATCTGAATGTATTTTGTTTAGAAATCTACAATTGGTACTTAATATGTTATGTATAATATTAAAAAATAAATGAGATATAGTAACAGCCACTCTAGTAACATTGATTTCCTTTACGACAGTCAAACCTATACAAATGGAAATTGATTGATATATGAATTATTTTGTTAGTATAAGCACTTCCTAAATTTCATCACTAAATGTTAAACTTACACAAACAGGATGTGTTTGTATATGTTCCCTTTTAACTACGTAAAACTGCTTGTTAGTAAAGGCTATAGTATGTAATAGTTTCCATTTTTGTAAATAATTGTCAAGATCTATCATTAGTACAGGACCATTATGCACATTAGGTTATATACCCAACCCAAATACCATTACAGTAAACCTAAGTAAGTTATAGGAAGTCCCCTAAGTTTACTTTGTAACCTAAAACCCACAACTGAACCAACACCAAGTTTAAGTTTGAACTTATTACAAAAATTACAAAGAAAAAAATTAACACCAGAAAGTTGAAGAAATTTCCTATCTTTTCCTTTTCATATTCAGTCAAAAATACGCTGAAAATATCTGTTCTCCTTGTTGGCTAGCTCCTCCGTTCTCTTTTCCATCATCTTCAGTCCAAGTCCTCTTCCCTTAACAGCTCCTTCTTCTCTAACTTGCTTACTGTTAAGTGAGTTGAGAAACAACTTCTTCATTCAAAATCAGCCTAGAGAACAACAGCTTAGGCTTCCTCCAACCTTCATTCAAAATCAACGTCTCAACTGAGTTGAAGAGTAAGCTTAAGTTTTAATATTGTTATCTTTTTATTCGTCCAACATACATGAGAACCTTTTGATTTGTAAGACATGCTTAGGTATTTAAAGGAAACTCCATTTTTGCTCTATCCACTTGTTAAAAGAAACTCCAAACTCTTTCCCTCTTCCACTACAACTTCTATTATGAAAGCTGCTGACAGGTAGAACTACATTATAAAGGTATTACTCATCCCTTTTTTAAATTTTTTACAAAATTATAATTTATGCATAACAGAAAAGACAATTCAATATAATTTATTTATACTTAAAATTTATATTATAAATTAAATATTAAGTTTAAAATATATTTAACAGTAAATTTTTAAATTAAAATTATTTAAAAATATAAACACTTTATACGTATACACAGTAAAATTAATATTTATTATTAAACTCTTTAATTAATAAAATGTAACAACAAATTAAATAATATATGCGGTTAAAATTTTCTCATTAAAAAAATTCTCTAATTTTGGCATGCGGCTAATTCTTTTTGAGCTCTCTGCTCAATCTTTTCAATCCCCACTCATATATATATATATATATATATATATATATAGGTGGCATTAGTGGTGATATTTTTTTTGGACTCTTTCTCTAGACGTCCAAATCAAATTGGACTCATCTACCTTTTTTTTTCCTTTTAACACCCAATTATATATATATATATATATATATATATATATATATATATATATCTCACATATATATGTTTCTCTTTTTTAATTATTATTGTTTAATAAAACAATTTTATAAATCAATTTAATTTCAAATTAAATTTTATAATAATCTTAATTATTATAATAGTTACACATAAAATATTATTATATTAATAATATAATAACAAAAAAATAAGTATTAATTTATTATTTTTAAAATAGAAAATTTTAATTTGTTTCCAATACTAATTATATCCTTATTACTAGTAAAAAATGTAATAATATTCTATTTAAACTAAAAATTTTATTTATTCGATTAAATTAAATTTTTTAATTTAATTTTTAAATAATTAAAATAATTAATCTATTTAATAAAAATTAGAATACTCGTTAGTGTGCAACCTCATAGGTTTAATACTAAACTGGTGGCAAATTAGTCAAACTAATTTATTAATTAAGGTTAGCGTGTAGCAATACTTCTCAAACAATCAGATGACATGAAATGTACAATTACTTTTAAGAACGTACTAAAAAAAGATGTAATATTTTTTTTTGTCATTATTGCTCCGGGTTAATAATAGGATATGGTTTAACTGTCAAAGTCAATAGGTAACTAATTATATTTTATGCTAATTATAATTGATTAATGAATGATATAAAAAACTCTTTTTTTCTTTCATTCAACAGTCATGACTAAAATCTTAATTTAATCGTTATAATAAATGAAAACATAGAACTTAAACTTATTACTAAAGTTGACAGAATTCGTCTTGATCAATTATTAATTCTATAAGTATTTAATTACACTCAATATCATTTCAACTATAATTCTATAATTATAGGTGTTCAAAATTAAAGTATAATAAATGACTTATCAATTACTATGATGATCTCGGATCTAATGAAATTCTTACATCTCATCAAAATAAGAATATAGTCTATTGACAGTTTAAGAAAATATTAACTATTAAAATTCTCAATTGGGTCGGTTCAATGATCATATCTCTATATGTGATTTAGTTAATGAGATCAATTAATCTTTATCTTATAAAGATTATCACATATATATTAGTCTTATCAAATTATTAATGTCCTATTTTAATGATCTAACAACTAAGAAAATTTTAAATTAAATTATAAAAGGTTTTACTTTCGTTATTAAGATCTCTATCTTGATGTAAAACCTATAAATTTAATCAATAACTTTATCACATAAATTAAATGATAAGATAATAAATATAATAATAAAAATATTATTATTATATATTAAAATAAATTGTCAAATAATAATGTATTTAATATATTACACGAATAATTGGATTGTGAACATAACACTTATATCTCTAACAATTTTTCACTTACATTAGATTCAATTTGTCATGTACTTCAGTTCCAACTTCCACTTATGCTTATCAAACTCTTTTGCACCAAAAGTCTTAGTGAACAGGTCAGCTACATTATCTTTTTCATCAACCTTTTGAATTTTAACGTTCCCACGTTTAATGATTTCTCTAATCAAATGGTACCTTCGCAGGATGTGTTTGGACTTTTAATGCGATCTCAGCTCCTTTACTTGAATGATCGCTCCAGTATTGTCACACAATAATGGAATTGGACATTCTATTGAAGTAACCTTACTAAGTTTAGTTAAAAACTTCTTCATCTAAATAACTTCCTCAGCAACTTTACTTGATATTCTGCTTCGATCACTGAATTAACTACCGTAGCTTGTTTGAAACTTTTCCAACTCATTGCACCACCATTTAAGGTGAACGCATAACCAAATATAGAATTGTTATCATCCTTATCTAAAACAAAACTTGCATCGATATAACCTTCTAGTTTTAACTCAGATTCTCCATAAATGAGGAATTGATATTTAATTCTTCTCAAGTACTTAAGAATGGTCTTTACAACTTTCCAATGTTCCTCACCAGGATTTGTCTGATATTGGTTAGTTGCTCCTAATGCATAAGTCACAGCATGACGTGTACATGTCATGGTATACATGATAGCTCCAACTGCGTTAGCATAATCGATTCCTGATTATCCCTTAGTAACAAGACGAGTTTTATAAGTCTCCACCTTTCCATCTGCTCCAATCTTTTTCTTAAAAGCCAATATACAACTAATAAGCTTTATATCATTTGAAATTTTAACCAAATTTCAAACTTTGTTGACCTTCATGGATTCC
This sequence comes from Carica papaya, assembly GCF_054855325.1. Classification (NCBI taxonomy): domain Eukaryota; kingdom Viridiplantae; phylum Streptophyta; class Magnoliopsida; order Brassicales; family Caricaceae; genus Carica; species Carica papaya. The sequence continues at coordinate 9,696,902 of NC_142309.1, read as the reverse complement.
ATTTCAGATTCCATGGCCTTTATTTATTTCTCAGAATCAGAACCTTGCATAGCCTCGTCATAGGTCTTGGGGTCATCATCATCATGATTAACCTCATTTGTTGCATCATCTTGCATTAAAAGATTTAACTTGTCTAGTGCACGATGTTGTCTACCAGACCTTCTAAAAGTTTCGTGTACAACTTGATCATTTTGTACTAGATTAAGTTATTGATCAATATGATTTTGAACAAGTTTATTAACTAATCTTTGAACAACACTTGTTTCTTAAACCTCAACAATTGGAGTTGGCAACCTCCTTGTCATCTTTAAAATATCTAGTAAAGGTTGCTCAACTTGCTTCTCATGATCCTCTTATTGTATTAGTTCATTAGTTTCTTGAACTTTGTCAAGTTCAATTCTTTCACAATAATTTCTTTCAAAAATAAATTCCATTTTCCAAAAAGGTTGCTCTTTTGGCCACAAATACTTTATAGTCAAATAGGTGATAGAAATAATATCACATTTTTTCTTTGGGATACCCAATGAATCTACACGTATCAAATCTTGAGTCAATCTTATCAGTTTGTAATCTCTTAACATAGGCTGAACAATCCTAAACTTTAATGTGTTTAAGGCTCGGTTTACATCTTTTCTATATCTCACATGGTGTTGTAGAGATTGACTTAGTGGGTATTTTATTTAATAAATATTCTGCAGTTTCTAAAGCATATTTCCATAAATTAATTGAAAGATTTGTAAACCCCATCATTGTTCTCACCATATCTAATAGATTCGATTTCTCCTTTCGGACACACCATTATATTGTGGTATTCCATGAAGGGTCTACTGTGAGAGAATCTCATTCTCTTTGAGATATCAAGAAAAATCATCATTAAGATATTCTCATCCTCTATCAGACCTTAGCATTTTAATGTTTTTGCCAGTCTGTTTCTCAATTTCACTATTGGATATTTTGAACATTTCAAAAGACTTAGATTTATGTTTCATAAGATATACAAATTCATATCTTGACATATCATCAGTGAAGGAATAAAGTAAGAATATCTTCATCTAGCTTGAGTTTTCATGGGGCCACAAACATCAGTATGAATTAGTCCCAATAATTCAGAAGCTTTTTTTTCACTTTCAACAAATAGAAATTTGGTCAATTTTCCTTTAAGATAAGATTCACAAGTTTGATATGATTCATAATCATATTTGTGAAGGTAATCTTTCTTGTACAACTTACTTATTCTTTTATCTCCAATATAATAAAGTCCACAATGCCAAAGATATGTATAATTTACTTAATCATTTTTTTTCTCTTAAGACTAGAAATATGCAAAACTAAATTTTCATTCATATCAGGTAAAACATAAATACTATGTTGGAAATAACTATTTGCATATAAATCATCACCCTGATAAATAGAGCAAATTTCATTATTCAAAATAATATGAAAACCATGTTGGTCCAAAAAAGATATTAAAATTATATTCGAAACAAATTTAAAAGCGTAATAACAATCCTCTAACAAAAGTATTTTTTTCGTATGCATCCTAATTGATCCTACAGCTAGGGCCGCAACTTTTACATCATTCACAACTTGAAAATTAACTTCTTATTTCTTCAATCTTCTGCTAATATGTAATATCTGCAACGTATTACAAATGTTAAAATGATTACCACTATCTAATACCCATATAAGCAGATTAATAAAAGTTAAAGAAATAATGAAAACACTTTTCGTTAAGGTTTTACCTTGTTTTTTATCTTTCAGAGATGTAAGATATCTCTTACTATTTCTCTTCAATGCCATTTCTTCTTGTAGAATAAATATTTAGCATCAGATTTGTCAGTTTTTCCTTTACCTTTGGGTTTGGTCACACTATCCTTAGGCGCAACGGACTTCTTCTTGGGTTTCTTCTCACCCTTACTCTTACCATTCTTCTTAGAAGAGTTGCTAACCAATATGGCAGTTACTTCTTTCTTCTCAGATGCAATTTAATTCCCATAATCAATCAACATATTGAATATTTCATGAATATCAAAATCCATTTTATTCATGTTGAAATTAATAATAAATTGTGAAAAGAACTCACATAATGACTGCAAGATCAAATCTTGAGAAAGTTCTTTACCCAGTGTGCACCCTAATTTTTGAAATTCTTTAATAAGACCAATTATGGGTAAAATGTGGGGTGAGTTAACAGTCAACTTGAATCCAAACAAAGACTTAGATAACTGGTATTTAGTTGTCCTACTTTGTGCATCATACATCTTCCTAAGATGATTGATGATTACATGGGGATCTATATCTTCATGTTTCCTCTGGAGTTCAGAACTTATAGAAGCAAGAATAATGCATCTAGCAATAAGATAATCTATCAACTATTTCTGAAAATTCTTGACTGCCTCAGCATCATCCTTAGGTAGGGTCTCTCTGGCAGGCTTATTAATCATATCAATTAATTTTCCATGCATGAGAATAATTATCAAATTTCAATACTAGTTATCAAAATTTATTCCAACCAATTTGTTGGCATCAAGTATGTCACACAGTAATATAATAGATATATTGAGAAATATGAAATTAAGAAAAGAAAATGCAACAATATAATAACACATTTACATATATCATAAAGAAACGAACTTTTATCTAAAGGATATTTTGTAACGACCCTGGAAATTCTAAATGAAATAAATCATAAATTAAGTGCGGAAACGAAATAATTAGTTAGAGTTTACATTCTTTACACAATAATTTAAAGTACTAAATAGTGCTACGGGAATTATCCTTTCGAAGGACATACAAAAAAATTAAGAAAATAAATAAAACTGGCATCCTACTCGCAACCTTCTTGTGGATCGGACTTTGGATCCTGGTCCTATTGATATGAAATGGTTAAGAAAATAATGAGCTACACTAGCCTAGTAAGAATATCACACTACTCACCGACACAGAAATAAAAGTTAGTTAAAAATCAAAACAACTAATGAAGCTCTTACTTAAGTAAATTTATTTATCATAACAAAATCGTTTATCGTCTACTTACCATAACGAGACTCACAAAAATAACCTATAGGGTCAATAACATAACACATATCATGATTTCATATGCAATTGGTTGGAATAACAATTTCTCTTTTATCAGCCTATTGGTATCCATGAGGGTTTATAGGAATGTCCCTACAATGCGTAAACTCTTTCCTTTAACAGTTTTAATTAATGGGTCGTCCCCATACCTCATCCGATATGAGGGTGAAACGAGTCGTCCCCATACCCCGTCTAGTATGAACACCAAATTACAAAACCTCGATACCCCGTCTGGTATGAGACAATATTCATGGTAGGATTCCCTATGTACCCAGTCTATCCACCATCTCCCACGATATCTAGTAAGGCTGTTGTTTTGCCTATTTACTTAATCACACAATTTTTCATTTACTTTTAATCTCCAATTTTCCAATTCAACCGTAATCACATAAAACAAATAAAACATGCATCAGGGAATGCAATCACATCTCAGTTTTTCAATTTAACAGTAGTCACATAAGGCAGCAATACATGCATTCAAAACTATAAAATCGATTAATTAGATATTATCATGTATCAAACTATAAAATAAATCAACAGAAATCAACAGAGAATAATTTTCAGTTCCAGCTCCATTAAAAACCAGTAATTAATTATAAATACTTTTTAAATTGCACAAAATACCATATTATTATTAATTAGACTTTAATCCCATAACAGAGAATAAGGTGAGGGATTTTTACTCAAATTGATGCCCGAAAAGCTAAACTTGTTGACTGAGCCTACTGACGATCCAAGAGTTCCCTAAATTTTTCTTATGGGATTAAAACATGCTATAAGTACCTAAAAATATCCTAAAAAACCCAAAATCAGTGTCGGGACAACATTTTGGCCAATTACAGAATTCCAGCACGACGACTATGCCATGCTCCAGCAACGGTATCGCTATTCGTGGTGGCGATTTATCTCGGGTCGATTATTTTCAGCCAATTTTACATCAATTCATGCGAGAAAACATGTTAACGGGCCTCGGTTGGCCCAAAAAAAATAAAAAACGAAACTCACCGACGACGAAGTTCTCCGATGAGGCAGCTCCACTGACTCACCTTTACAATTGGGTGTTTTGCTTCGGTCAACTTGTAGAGAAGGAAACAGTCGTTACAATGGTGAAAAAATTACATGAAATGAGAATCGGGAATGGCCTCATCGGAGGCCTTTTTTGCAATTTCCCACAGTGGCGGTGCCACCAAGCTTTGCCCACGTTTTCTGGCCAATCCGCCGATCTTTTTGCTCTGATTTGGCCATAGAAATGTTAAAATTGAATTTCGAGCAAATGGGAAAATTTTTATCTCTTTTGGCAGTCGAAAGTGGCTCCGACACAATAGCGGGTGGCAGCGGCTCTCTTTCCCGGTGGCTAAGTCTTCTTCTCCGACGAGGGTGTCTGGCAGCTAGGGTTAGGATTTAGTGTGAAGAGAGTTATTTATATCTATCATCTTTTAATCTGGGTCATCCATCGCATTTGATCTGTACTGTTCGATCGCGATTAAATAGGGAGTGAATCTGGACCGTTCATCGCGATCTGATCTAGACCATTCGATCGCGTTTAAATAGGAAGTGGATCTGGACCGCTGATCGCATTTAAATCTAACCGTCCAATCACGTTTGGGGGAGGAAATGCATTCGAGTCGTCCATGCGCACAGGAGCGAATATGGGCCATTCGATCGTGGGCACGAAGATTGCCTGCGTGGCCTCCCACACGGCACTGTATCAGCGTCCGTTGCTACGCGATGCATTCTGGCTCGCCGGGGCTGCTGACTGGGCATCCTACGTGGCACAACTTTTTTAAATTGTATTTTGACCCCCAGTTTCTAATTTTTCTTTAAATAATACCTCCATAACCCAAATTTTCACCTTTTTTTTCGCAAAATTATTTTCAATTTCATTCTTCACCTATTTTTCTTCATTTTTACATTAATTTAAAATTCAAAAATATAAAAAATTATATTTATAAATTAATTTTAAATACATTAAAATTAATTTGGTATTATAACTCCCCCCTTTAAAAGAAATTTGGTCTCTCAAATTTGTCTGTCTCTCGCTTAATCAAACAGTTGGGGGTATTGGGTTCTGAAGTCTGATTCTAACTCCCATGTCGCTTCTCTCGGTGTGTGATTTTACCATAAAACCTTAACAAATAAAATTTTTTGGTTGCGGATTACTCTGCTCTTTCTGTCCATGATGTCGACCGATACTTCCTCGTAGGACAAATCCTCTTGGAGGGGAAGAGTCTCGTGGGCCAAGACGTGTGAGGGGTCCAGCTTGTACTTGCGTAGCATGGACACATGAAACACATTATGGACCCTGAAAAGTTCTGGGGGTAGTGTCAGTCTGTAGGCGGCGGTGCCAATTCTGTCTAAGATTTCAAATGATCTAATAAACTGGAGATTTAGCTTCCCCCTCTTGTCAAACCTACGAATTCTCCTGAAAGGTGTGACCTTAAGGAACACCCGATCGCATTTATCAAATTCCAAATCTCTCATTCAGGTGTCCGCATAACTCTTCTACCTGCTCTGAGCCGGCTGAATGTTCTTCCTAATTTTAACTATTTTGGTTATAGTCTCCTCTACGAGATCTGGGTCGAACAGTTTTCTATCACTCACTTCTTCCCAACATATCGGCGATCTACATGGGCGACCATATAACGCCTCATACGAAGCCATGCCAATACTTGCTTGATAGCTGCTGTTGTAGGCGAACTCTATCAGGGTACATGGTCATCCTAATAGCCCCCGAAGTTAAGAACACAAGGCCGAAGTATATTCTCAAGTGTACGGATCGTCCTTTCTGACAGTCTATTAATCTGAGGGTGGAATGTAGTACTAAGGGACAGTTTCATTCTCATGGCTTGCTGAAAACTAAATCAGAACCAATAAATGAACTTGGGGTCCCTCTCGGACACTACTATCACTGGTACTCCATGTAATCTGACTATTTTTCGGATATACATTCTTGCTAACTTGTCTAAGGGGTCAGTCATCCTGATGGCCAAGAAGTGGAAAGACTTGATAAGTCGGTCAACAATTACCCAGATGGAATCATGTCTTGAGCGTGCCCTAGGCAATCCTGTCATGAAATCTATTGTGATATATTCCCACTTCTACTCTAGAATTGGTAATGCCTGAAGTAGCCCACCTGGATTTTGATGCTCTGCCTTGACCTACTGACATACCAAACACTTAGAAACAAAGTCAGCCACATCTCATTTCATCCTGTTCCACCAAAATCGGGGTCACATACTTTAATACATCTTAGTGCTTCCGAGATGCATGACAAATTTTGAGCTATAAGTCTCTATCATGATGTCTCTTTTTAACTCACTGTCACCTAGAATGCACACTCTATTCTGAAATCTGAGCAACCCATCAGTAGAGACTCGAAATTCTGAATTAACTCTATGTTCTGCATCTTTCTTGAGGGCTGCTAAGGTGGAATCGGCATATTGAGCTTCCTTTATACTCTGGAGTAACTCAGGTTGAATGGTCAGGTGGGCTAAACATGTGACTCTCTTCAGGTCTTGAAGTCGTACATGTTTTGTGGCCCCTATTACTCTGCATTCTGAAATCATCAAATGAGCTAATATACCTGCACTTTTCCCGCTGAATGCATAGGCTACCATGTTGCCCTTACTCGGGTGATATAAGATGTCGCAATCATAGTCTTTAAGAAGTTCTATCCACATTCTCTAACGCATGTTGAGATCCTTTTGAGTGAATATGTGTTTCAAACTCTTATGATCGGTATAGATCTGAAAGGTTTCCCCATACAAGTAATGGCCGCAAATCTTCAAGGCGTGGATAATTACGGTAAGTTATGAGTAGGGTAGTTTTTCTCATGACTCTTTAAATATCTGGACCTATAGGCTATGATATTCCCATGCTGCATCAAAACACAATCCAACCCTAGTTAGGAGACATCAATATAAACTGTATATCCACCCGATTCGCTCGACAAGGCCAACACATGTGCGGTAGTCAACCATTTCTTTAGTTTTGAAAAACTTCTTTCATAGTTTTCGTTCCACTGAAACTTTACGTTCTTCTTTGTGAGCCGAGTCAGATGAGCATATAGGGTAGAAAACCCTTCCACAAACCTGCGGTAATAACCTGTCATCCCTAGAAAGTTGTGGATCTCCTTAACCGAGGTTAATTTTTGCCAATCCAGTACTAATTCAACTTTTTCGGAGTTCACTGATACTCCATCTTTTGATATGACGTGCCTTAGAAAGGTAATTTGCTCAAGACAGAACCTACACTTACTCAACTTTGCATATAACTTCTTCTCTCTGAGAACCTGCAAAACTTGAGTAAGATGGTGAATGTGTTCCTCTATACTTTTTGAATAAATTAAGATATCAGCGATGAACACAATCAAGAACTGATCCAAGAATTGTTTGAAAACTCTATTCATCAAGTCCATGAAGATAGTTGAAGCGTTGATTAGTCCAAATGACATGACCAGGAACTCATAGTGTCCGTACCTGGTTCGAAAGGCTTTTTTGGGAATGTCTTCTGCCATGATCTTTACCTAATGGTAATCTAAACATATGTATATCTTGGAGAAGACCTGGGCACCCTACAACTGATCAAAGAGGTCATTGATCTTGGAGAGGAGGTACTTATTCTTGATTGTGATCATGTTCAGACCTCTGTAGTTAATATATAACCTCAACGTCCCATCTTCTTTTCTTGTGACTCCAGCACCCCAAGGGGACATACTATGTCGGATGAATCCACTGTCCTGAAATTCAATGATTTGTTTCCTCAGTTCCTCTATCTCAACCTGACTCATATGGTAAGGAGCAACCGAAATAAGCTTGGTGTCTGGCTGAAGATCTATGGTGAATTCGAATTCTATGTCCACTGATAGTCCAGGTAGTTCATCTGAAAATACATCTGGAATGTCTCGGACTACCAGAATCTCCTAAATACAAAGTTCTTTCTTGGGGTTTGCCTAGTTAGAGAAAACAGTTGGGTTAAGTACTTGATAATAAGAAAATTGATATAAGGGGAACACATGTTAAAGAATTTTATTAATTTATAAATAATTTCTCATTAGAAGGATTGAATACAACCTTCTTGTGAAAACAATTTACGGTGGCGTAATACACCACTAGCCAGTTCATTTCTAAAATTATATAAAAGTCCCTCGTGTCAATTTATATCAAGTCCACGCTCGATTTTTTATCCGCTATATCTATGACACAAGCTCTGTATACAACCTATTCCAGTTGTGTCCTACTCTAAGAAGTAGACACAAACAACATAGAATCAAGTTTTTTAGGTAATACATTTAATTTTGATACAAAAATATGTGAAACAAATGAATACGATGCACTAGTATCAATCGAAACATGAGTAAGATTGTTACAGATAGTGTACGTACCTTGTACCATATCTGGGTTAGCTTCTGCATCCTATTGAGTGAGGTTGTAAGCCCTGCTCTGTATAGGAGGTCTAGCCTGGTTTTAGTTTCTCGAGCACTCCTTTCCATAATGTTAGACACTACCACATATGCGGTAAGTGTTGTTGAGGTGATAGTAGGGTCTGTCCCCATGATCCTTATCACAGGGCTGACAAGTCTTACTGTGCCTGCTGCTAGAACTTGAGGAGGAGCTTGAGTCATCAGCCTGGGTCTCTTGTTCTATTGAACAGGTGCAATAGGTGCTGGTCTGCAGTATGGAGCCGAGAGGCTGAGGTTCCTTACTGTTGGAGGGAAGGTGCGAAGGTTCTTCTCCACTAACTGTGCCTTGGCCAGAACAACCAAATAGGGTATGAGCTCGAACACATACAACTGCTGTCTGATCTCAGGACGGAGGTCCCACTCGAACTTTTTAGCCTTCCTACCTTCATCAGTCATGCTCTTAGGGGAATACCAGCCCAACTCTAGGAACTTACGAGCATATTCTGATACAATCATATCCCCCTGGACCAAGTGTGCAAACTCCATCTCCTTCAGATGTAGGAGATGCTCTAGAAGGTACTCTGCATGAAAGGTCGCCAGGAATTGTTCCAAAGTGACTGAAACGAGCAAGGTGGCCTACTTGAGTTGCCACCAGCAGTTTGCTTCTCCCACCAGCATGTAGGTAGAAAGGATGACGTTCTGTTCGAGAATCAACCCAAGCATCGTGAAGGCTTTCTCTACCTCAGCTAAATAGTACTCGGCCTCTTCAAAGGAGGATTCCCATACAAAAGTAGATGGATTTAGTATTTTATACCTCTCGATATAGCCTGTGTCCATCATAGGAGGAGTTAGGTCCCATGGAAGAGGAACTGGACTCTGCTGAGCATGTACTGGATGATCCTGTGGTGGTACTAGATGATACGGTGGGGGCACCGAATTGTACTGTGGTGGTGTCGAGTGATGCGATTGGGGCTCCGGACCATACTGTGGTGCCAAGTGGTACTGTAATTGGGGCACCGGATCACACTTTGGTGGTGCCAGGTGGTACTGTAGAGGAGTAGGGTCATACCAGGGTGGCTCGGGATCCTCTCACTACAAAGGTGGCTCAACCTGTGGCAGCGGGGGAGGGTCAGGTAGCTCCCTCCTTTCCTCTTAGGTCTGCTGGGCAACGATGAGTCTCTCTAGCATCTCAAATAACCGGTCAACATCCTCTCGTAGCGAACTCTCATGGGCTACTCAGTTTAGTGGGGGACTTCATTTCCTCATCTATCTATACCTCCATTTCACAAGGAACAGTTGAGTGATAATTTATTATTTTTTGTGTTTCTTAAAGATTTTGTGTAAGGAATGGGTCCAAGGAACGCGGATCTGATACCAACTGTAACGACCCTAGAAATTCTAAATGAAATAAATCACAAATTAAGTGCGAAAGCGAAATAATTAGTTAGGGTTTACACTCTTTACACAATAACTTAAAATACCAAATAGTGCTATGGGAATTACCATTTTGAAGGAAATACAAAAAAATTTAAAAAATAAATAAAACTGGTATCCTACTCGCAACCCTCTTGTGAATCGGGCTCTGGATCCTGCTCCTCTTGATATGAAATGGTTAATAAAGAAATGAGATATACTAGCCCAGTAAGAATATCATGCTACTCACCGACACAGAAATGAAGGTTGTTAGAAAATCAAAACAACTAATTGAGCTCTTACTTAAGCAAATTCATTTATCATAACAAAATCGTTTACCGTCTACTTATCATAGCGAGACTCACAAAAACAACCTGTTGGGTCAACAACATAACACATATCATGATTTCATATGCAATCAGTTGGAAAAATAACAAAATCGTTTACCGTCTACTTATCATAGCGAGACTCACAAAAACAACCTGTTGGGTCAACAACATAACACATATCATGATTTCATATGCAATCAGTTGGAAAAATAATTTTTCTTTTATCAGCCTACTGGTATCCATGGGGGTTCATTGGGATATCCTCACAACGTGTGAAATCTTTCCTTTAATAGTTTCAATTAGTGGACTGTCCCCATATCCCGCTCGATATGAGGGTGAAACGGTCATCCACATATCCCGGTATGAGTGCCAAATTACCAAACCTTGATATCCCGTCTGATATGAGCCAATATTCACAGTAGGATTCTCTATGTACCCAGTCCGTCCACCATCTTCTAGGATATCCAGTAAGGCTGCTATTTTGTCCATTCACTTAATCACACAATTTTCTATTTTTATTTAATCTCCAATTTTTCAATTCAACCGTAATCACATAAAACAAACAAAACATGCATCAGGGAATGCAATCACATCTCAGTTTTCCAATTTAACAGTAGTCACATAAGGCAGCAATACATGCATTCAAAACCATAAAATCGATCAATAAGATATTATCATACATTCAAATTGTAAAATAAATCAATAGAAATTATCAGAGAATAATTTATAGTTCTAGCTCCATTAGTAACCCGTAATTAATTATAGATATTTTTTAAATTGCATAAAATACCGTATTATTGTTAATTAGACTTCAATCCCATAATAGAGAATAAGATGAAAAATTCTTACTCAGATTGATGCCCGAAAAGCTAAACTTGTTGACTGCACCATCTGGCGATCTCTGGGTTCCCTGAATTTTTATTCGGTGATTAAAATGTGCTACAAGTACCTAGAAATATCCCAAAAAAATTCAAAATCAGTGTCGAGACCACATTTTGGCCAATTATAGAATTCCAGCATGACGGCTTTGCCGTGCTTTAGTGACGGCACCACCGCCCGCAGCAGTGATTTACCTCGGGTTGGCTGTTTTTGGCAAGTTTTACATCAATTCCTGTGAGAAAACATTTTAAGGGGACTCAATTTTTCCAAAAAAACAAAAAATTGAAACTCACCGACAGCGGGGTTCTCCAGTGCGGCGGCTCCGCCGGCTTACCTTTTCGGTTGGGTGTTTTACTTCGGTCAACCATATAGAGAAGGAAACGGTGGTTATAATGGTGGAAAATTACACGAAATATAAATCAGAAAGGGCCTCATCGGAGGCCTTCTTTTTGTAATTTCCCACGGCGGTGGTGCCGAATTTTGTCTGTGATCGGCCAATCCGCCAGTTCTTTTACTTTGATTTATCCATATGGGTGTTTAAAATTGAATTCCGAGCAAAAGGGAAAATTTTTACGTCTTTTGGCGGTCAGAAGTGGCTCCGACATGGCGGCGGGTGGCGGTGGCTCTTCTTCTCGACTGCTGGGTCTTCTTCTCCGGCGAAAGTGTCTGGCGGCTAGGGTTAGAATTTAGTGTGAAGAGAGTTATTTATATCTGTCCCCTTTTAATTTGGGTCATTTATCGCGTTTGATCTGGACCGTCAGATCGCGATTAAATAGGAAGTGAATCTAGACTGTTTATCAATATCTTATCTGGGCTGTCCGATCGCGTTTAAATAGGTAGTGGACATGGACTACTGATGGGGTTTAAATCTAATCGTCCGATCGCGTTTGGGGGAGGGAATGCATCTAGGCCGTCCGTGCGCATGGAAACGAATCTGGGCCGTTTGATCAAGGGCACGTAGATCACCCACGTGGCCTCCCGCGTGGCACCGCATCAGTGTCTGTTGCCGTGCGGCGCGTTCTACTTCGTCGGGGCTGCTGACTGGGCATCCTACATGGAACAACTTTTCTAAATTGTCTTTTGACCCTTAGTTTCTGATTTTTCTTTAAATAATACCTCTATAACCAAATTTTCACTTATTTTTTTCAAAATTATTTTCAATTTCATCTTTCACCTATTTTTCTTCATTTTTACATTAATTTAAAATTCAAAAATATAAAAAGTTATATTTATAAATTAATTTTAAATACATTAAAATTAATTGGGCATTACATATCTCCACTAAATAAATTAAACAATTTTAAGAAATATATATTTTAATTTAGTAGAATAAAAGAATTTTGAAACAAAATGAATAAACTTCTTGGTAGTCAACTCGATTCTCACACATATTTTAAAAGTAGGTACTTTTACTAATTGTATCCCTATACAACTTTTATAAATTATTTTATACCAAACAGTCTCCTGGTTGTTAGGTCGTTCTTAGTAGTATAGTTGAGTTCAACCATCATAATGACAAAAAATTAATAAAATTTTATATTTCTCAGGTAGTATAGACAATTGATATAAAATTGATATAATTATTTTCATATATGCATCTTATATAACAAATAACTTCATTTTATTCTCGAACTACAAATCTCATGATTGTCATACTGTTCTTTGTAAGCAAGAAATAAATAAATTTATTTATTTTGATAGTAAGTTATATAATAAAATATTTTTTATTTTATTATCATGAACATAATTTTAAATTGGAGAACATAATTATCAAAATAATTGTAAAAAACATAATAATCAAATCACTAATATAAAGTTAATTTTGTTTAAATTATCTACATGCAATTAATCCAAATAAATTTACATCATATATAACACTTAATTCAAAATTACACAAATGATAAATATACATGCAATAATCAACTAAAAATTAATATGATATATATTTACAATTAAAAAAATTTCAAAAATTATTGTAAATATATAAATAAAATATTCAAAAAAAATATTTTTTTCAACCACATATTATGTATATTTATATATACATCTCATATGAAACAGCTCCGAAAATTTAAAAAGAAATATATAATAATTTAAGTGCAGAAACGAAATAAAAGGTTGAGGTTTACGTCCATTACAGAATAACTTAAAAGTACTAAACAAACATTATGGAATGAATTCTCTGAATGAAATACGAGAAATGAGAAAAGTAATGGAAAATATAAAGTATCTAGCATTTACTCGCAATCTTCTTACGGATCAGGCTCTGAAATCAGGTCCTCTTAATCTGAAATGGTTAAATAAAGGATGAGCTACACTAGCCCATTAAGGATATAACAATATATCACTGGCACAGAAGTAAAGGTTGGTAGAAAACCAAAACAACTAATGGAGCACTAAATTTAGCAAATTCGTTTATTAATCATAAAATTATTTACCGTTCACTTACCATTGTGGAATTCATGACAACAACATATAGAGACAATAATACCATACAGATCATAACTTCATGCACAATTAGCAATATAGTACATATCATAAATTTATATTCATTAACAATAAACTAGATCATAACCATTTCTCGTTTCACCAGCTTACTAGTATTCATGGGGGTTCATAGGGGTGTTCCCGCTACACGTGAACCATTTCTTTTAACAATCTCAATTATAGGACCGTCCCCATACTCCGTCCGGTATGAGCGCAAAAAATATTAAACCTCAATACCTCGTCCAGTATGAGGGTGAAGCGGGCTGTCCCCATACCATATCCGGTATGAGCACCAAATTACCAAGTCTCCATACCTCGTCCAGTATGAGACAACGTTCACGGTAGGGTTTCCTATGCACCCGATCCGTTCACCATCTCCCAGGATATCTAATAAGGCTGTCATCCTATCTGTTTATTTGATCACACCCATTTCTTGTTTTTCCTTAGTCTCCATTAACAAATCAAACATAATTACATAAACAAATAAACATGCATCCGGTAATGCAATCATGTGTCAAATCCCAAAATTAAACAGTGGTCAGGTAAGGCCATGCATTTAAACCATAAAATAAATAAAACAGATACGATCATGCTTTTAGACTGTAAAATAAATCAACAAAGAATAATGTCCAGTTCGGGCTCCATAGCAATCCGTAATTAATCAGGCACATCTATTTATTTTGTACCAAATACCGTATTATTATTTATTCAAACTTCAATTCTATGATAGGAAATAGGGTGAGGGGTCCTTACTTGATTTGACGCCGAAAAGCAAAATAGTTTACTGCGCCTATGGACAATCCCAAGGTTTTCTGAAATTTTTTTCGGAAACTAAAATGCTTATAATATCTACAAATGTCCCAAATAAACCCAAAATGAGTCCCAGGGCCTACTCGACCAATTTTGAAAATTTGGCACGGCGGCTCCGTCGTGCTCCGGCGATGGTGCCGACGCCCGCGGTGGCAGTCCACCTTGGATCGACCGTTTTTGGCTGAATTCGGTCAATTTTACATCAATTCCTACGAGTACATATGTTAAAGGGTCTCAATAGGCCAAAACAAATACAAAAAACTGAAACTCACCGGCAGCGGAGCTATTTAGTGCGGGGGCTCCTCCGGTTCATGTTGCGGTTAGGTGTTTCACTTTGATCAACCTGTAGAGAAAAAAACGTTGATCATAACGGTGAAAAAATTACATGAAATGGAAATTGAAAAAGGCCTCATCAGAAGGGGTTTATGAAATTCTCCGCGGCGGCGGCGCCAGTTCGACGGTGTTTTTCGGCCAATTGACCAGTTCTTTCACTCTGATTTGGCCATGGGTGGGTTTAAAATTGAATTTCGTGCAATAAAATTTTTTTATACCTTTTTTAACAGTTGGAAAGGGTTTCGATGCGGCGGCGGGTGGCGGCGGTCGGATCCCAGGCGACTGGGTTGTCTTCTCCAACGAGGGGGTCTGGCGGCTAAGGTTAGGGTTTGGGTGGGGATGGGGTTATTTATATTTATCCGCTTTTGATATGGGTCGTCCATCACTTTTGATATGGACTGTCCGATCGCAATTAAATAGGGAGTGAATCTGGACCATTCATCGCGATTCAATCTGGGCCGTCTGTGCGCGATTCACTCTTGACCATTCGTGCGCGCGAGAATGGACCTCAGTCGTTCGATCGCGCGCACGCGGATCGCCCACGTGGCCTCCTGCATCAGCGCCTCTACCACTTGGCGCGTCCTGATTGGTCGGAGCTGCTGACTGGGCGTCTGACATAGCGTAATTTTTTTAAATTATATTTTAACCCCCGATTTTTTATTTTTCTTTCAAAAATACCCCCAGAACCCAAATTTTCACCTCTTTTTTCCATAATTGTTTTCAAATTAAATTTTTTTTTATCAATTTACTCAATTTTTATTAAAATAAAATAAAATAAATTAAATTAAATTAAATAAATAATAAAATTATATTTATTAAAAAATAAAAATAAAAAAGAAAAAAACATAAAATTTTAGGTGGGTGTTACAACTCTCCCCCCGTTAAAATAAATTTGGTCCCTCAAATTTGTCTCTCACTCTCAATCGAAAAGCTGGGGATACTGAGCTCTAAAGTCTGATTCTACCACCCATGTAGCCTCCCTTGGTGCGTGGTTCTGCCATATGACATTTACAAATGAAATTTTTTTGTTGCACAGTAATTTGCTCTTTCGATCCATAATACCGACCGGTACTTTCTCGTATAATACATCCTCTTAGAGTGGAAGAGGTTAGAGTGGAAGAGGCTCGTTGGCCAAGACATAAGAGAGGTCCGGGTTGTACTTGCGTAACATGGACACATGAAACACATTGTGGACATTAAAAAGTTCTGGAGGCAGTGCTAGTCTGTAGACGGTGGTACCAATTCTGTCTAAGACTTCAAATAGTCCAATAAATTAGGGGTTCAGTTTCTCCCTCCTGCCAAACCTACTGATTCTCTTGAAATAAGTGACCTTAAGAAACACCCGGTCGCCTTCCTTAAATTTTAAATCTCTCCTCTGGTTGTTCGTATAACTCTTCTACCTACTCTGAGCTGTCTGAATGTTCTTCCTGATCTGAATTATTTTAGATGTAGTCTCCTCTACCAAATCTGGGTTGAACAGTTTTCTATCGCTCACTTCTTCTCAACAAATCGGCGATCTGCATGGGCGCCCATATAATGCCTTATACGGAGTTATGCTAATACTCGCTTGGTAGCTGTTGTTGTAGGCGAACTCTATCAGGAATAGATGGTCATCCCAATGGCCCCCGGAGTCAAGGACACAAGCTCAGAGCATATCTTCAAGTGTACGGATTGTCCTTTCTGACTATCCATCGGTCTGGGGGTGAAATGTAGTACTGAGGAACAGGTTCGTCCCCATGGCTTACTGAAAGCGACTCCAAAACCGAGAAGTGAACCTAGGGTCCCTGTCGAACACCATTGTCACTAGCACTCCATGCAATCTGATTATTTTCTGGATATACATTCTTGCTAACTTGTGTAAGGGATCGGTCATCCTGATTGCCAAGAAGTGGGAAGACTTGGTAAGCCGGTCAACAACTACCCAAATGACATCATGTCCTAAGCGTGCCTCAAGTAATCCTGTCACGAAGTCCATGGTGATATGTTCACACTTCCATTCTGGGATCGGTAATGGCTGAAGTAGCCCGCCTGGGTGCTGATGCTCTGACTTGACCTGCTAACATACCAAACACTTAGAAACAAAGTCAACTATATCTCTTTTCATCCCGTTCTACCAAAATTGAGATCGTATACTTTGGTACATTTTAGTACCTCTGGGATGCATGACAAAATTTGAATTATGGGCCTCTATTATGATGTTTCTTTTTAACTCATTGTCACCTGAAACACACTACCTATCCTGGAATCTGAGCAACCCATTCCGAAGACTCAGAATTCTGAGCTAACTCTTTATTCTGCATCTTTCTTGAGGGCTACTAGGGCGAAATCAGCAGACTGAGCTTCCCTTATTCTCTAAATTAACTCAGGCTGAACGGTCAGATGACCCAAACATGTGACTCTCCTTAAGTCCTGAAGCCGAACCTGTTGTGTGGCCCCAATCTACTTGTATTCTGAAACCATCAAATGGGCTAATGTACTTGCACTTTTTCTGTTGAGTGCATCGGCTACCGCGTTGCCCTTACCCGGATGATACAAGATGTCACAATCGTAGTCCTTAAGAAGTTCTATCCACCTTCTCTGACGCATGTTGAGATCATTTTGAGTGAATATGTGTTTCAAACTCTTGTGATCGGTATAGATCTGAAAAGTCTCTCCATATAAATAATGGCGCCAAGTCTTCAATGTGTGTATGATTGCGGCAAGCTCTAAGTCATTAGTGGGATAGTTTTTCTCATGACTCTTCAACTATCTGGACCCATAGGCTATGACATTCCCATGCTATATTAAAACACAACCCAGGCCTAGATAGGAGGCATCACTGTAAACTGTATATCCCCCCGATCCACTCAATAAGGCCAACACAGGTGCAGTAGTCAGTGGCTTCTTTAGTTCTGAAAAGCTTCTTTCACAGTCCTCATTCCACTCAAACTTGACATTCCTCTTTGTGAGTCAGGTCAGGGGAGCAGCTAGACTAGAAAACCCTTCCACAAACCTACGGTAATTGCCCACCATTCCCAGAAAGCTACGGATCTCCTTAACTAATGTCAATTTCTCCCAGCCGAGCACCGTTTCAACCTTTTTAGGGTTTACTGATACTCCATCCTTTGATATGGTGTGTCCCAAGAAGGTAGTATGCTCAAGCCAAAATCTATATTTACTCAACTTTGCATACAACTTCGTTTCTCTAAGAATCTGCAAAACCTGAACTAGATGGTAAGTATGTTCCTCTTTGCTTTTTGAATAAATCAGGATGTCATCGATGAGCACAATAACAAATTGATCCAATAATTATTTAAAGACCTTGTTCATCAGATCCATACAGATGGCTGGGACGTTGGTTAGCCCAAATGGTATGACCAGGAACTCATAGTGCCTGTACTTGGTTCGAAAGGCTGTATTAGGATGTCTTCTGTCCTGATTTTCACCTGATAGTAACCTAAACGCATGTCTATTTTGGAGAAGACCTATGCACCCTGCAACTGATCGAAGTGGTCATCAATCCTGGGAAGGGGATACTTGTTATTGATTGTGACTCTGTTCAACCCTTTGTAATCAATGCATAACCTCAACATTCTATCTCTCTTTCTGGCAAAAGTGACTCCGGCACTCCAAGATGACACACTATGTATGATAAAGCCACTGTCCTGCAATTCAATGATCTGTTTCCTCAGTTCTTCTATCTCAACGCGGCTCATGCGGTAAGGAGCAACCAAAATAGGCTGGGTGTTTGGCTATAGGTCTATGGTGAATTCGACTTCCCTGTCCACTGGCACTCCAGGTAGTTCATCTGAAAATACATCTGAAAAGTCTCGGACTACCGGAATCTCTTGAATACAATTCTCTTTCTTGGGGTTGCCTAGTTAGAGAAAAAAATATGGTTAAAGTACTCGACGAATAAAAAAATTTGCCATCAAGGAATAAGTACTAAATGATTTTATTAATTTGTAAATGGCTCCTCATTAGAAGGATTAAATACAACATTCTTGCTAAAACAATCTACGGTAGCGTGATATGCCGCTAGCCAATTCATTCATAAAATTACATCAAAATCTCCCGTATGTAATTCTATTAGGTCCACACTCAATTTTCTATTTGTTATCTTTACGACACAAGCCTTGTAGACAACTTCTCCTAATAGTGTCATACTCCCACCAGTAGATACAAACAACATAGAATCTAGTTTATCAGGTGATACATTAAATTTTGATGCAAAAATAGGTGAATCAAATGAATGTGATGCACCAGTGTCAATCAAAACATGAGCAAGATAGTTACAGATAGTGTACATACCCTGTACTACGTCTGGGTTGACTTCAGTATCCTGCTGGGTGAGATTGTAAGCCCTGTCCTTGATAAGAGGTCTGCCCTGATTCTGGTTCCTTAGGCACTCTCTCGCATAATGTTGGGCACTACCACATATGCGACAGGTGTTGTTGAGGCGGTAGCAGGGTCGGTCCCCATGATCCCTGCCACAATGCTGACAGATCTTATCATGTCCTCCCACTAGAGACTGAGTGTGAGTCTAGATCACTGGCCTGAGCCTCTTGTTCTGTTGAACAGGCGCACTAGGTGCTGGTCTGTAAGGTGGATCTGAGGGTCTGAGGTTCCCTGCTGCTTGAGAGAGGGTGCGGAAGCTCCTCTCCACTAGCTGTGCCTTGGCCAGAACGGCTGAATAAGTCCTGAGCTCCAGCACAAATAAATGTTGTCTGATCTCTGAGTGGAGGTCCCACTCGAACCTCCTAGCATTCCTGCCTTCATCGAACAACGTCTCAGGGGAGTATCAGCCCAACTCTAAGAACTTACGAGCATATTCTGACACAGTCATGTTCCCCTTGATCAATTGGACAAACTCCATCTCCTCCAAATGTCGAAAATGCTCTGGGAGGTACTCTGTATGAAAGGCTGCTATGAATTATTCCCAAGTAACTGGAACAGGCAGGGTGGTCTGTTTAAGTTCCCACCAGTAGTTTGCTTCTCCCACTAGCATGTAGGTAGCAAGGGTGACCTTGCGCTCATGAGTCACCCCTAGGATCTTGAAGGCCTCTTCTGTCTCTACCAACCAGTACTCGGCATCTTTAAAAGAGGATCCCCCTGTAAAAGTAGATGAGTTTAGTCTCTTGTACCGAGCTATGTAGCCTGGGTCAATTATGAGAGGAACTGGGTCCTGTGGAAGAGGGACTGGGCCAAGCTGAGGATAGACTAGGGGCCTTGTGGTGGTACTTGTTGATACGGTGGGGGCACCGGATTGTACTGTGGTGGTGCCGAGTGGTACTATGGCTGAGGCACTGGATCATACTGTAGTGATGCCGGGTGGTACTGTGGAGGAGCAGGGTCATACCGGGATGGCTCGGGATCCTCTTGCTACAATAGTGGTTCAACCTGTGGCAACGGAGGAGGGTCAGGTAGCTCCCTCCTCTCCTCTCAACCCTGTTGGGCAGCAATGAGTCTCTCTAGCATCTCAAATATCTGGTCAACATTTTCCCTAAGTGAACCATCTCGGGCTGTTCGGTTTAGTGGGGGTCTTCCTCTCCTCATCTCTCCGTACCTGTATTTCACAAGTAATTATTAAGTGATAATTTATTGGTTTGGTGTTTCTCTAAGTATCATTGTGTAAGGAACGGGTCCGAGAAACGCAGCTCAGATACCAACTGTAACAGCTCTGAAAATCCAAAATGAAATATATAATAATTTAAGTGCGGAAACGAAATAAAAGGTTAAGGTTTACATCCCTTACACAATAACTTAAAATTACTAAACAAACATTACATAATGAATTCTCTGAAAGAAATACGAGAAATGAGAAAAGTAATGGATCAACAGGACAAACTCCATCTCCTTCAGATGTCGGAGATGCTCTAGGAGGTATTTTACATGAAAGGCTGCTAGAAATTGTTCCCAAGTAACTGGAACAAGCAGGCTGGTCTGTTTGAGTTCCCACCAGCGGTTTGCTTCTCCCACTAGCATGTAGGTAACAAGGGTGACATTCCGCTCATGAGTCACCCCTAGGGTCTTGAAGGCCTCTTCTGTCTCTGTCAACCAGTACTCAGCATCTTCAAAAGAAGATTCTCCCTGTAAAAGTAGATGGGTTTAGTCTCTTGTACCTCTCTTTATAGTCTGGGTCAATCGTGGGAGGAACTGAGTCCCGTGGAAGAGGGACTGGGCCAGACTGAGGATAGACTGGGGGGCCCTGTGGTGGTACTTGCTGATACGGTGGGGGCACCGGATTGTACTGTGGCAGTGCTAGGTGGTACTGTGACTGGGGCACTTGATCATACTGCAGTAGTGTCGGGTGGTACTGTGGAGGAGTAGGGTTGTACCGGGGTGGCTCGGGATTCTCTCGTTGCAGTGGTGGCTCAACCTGTGGCAGCAGAGGAGGGTCAGGTAGCTCCCTCCTCTCCTCTCGACCCTGTTGGGCAGCAATGAGTCTCTCCAGCATCTCAAATATCTGGTCAACATCTTCCCTAAGCGAACCACCTCAGGCTGTTCGATTTAGTGGGGGTCTTCCTTTCCTCATCTCTCCGTACCTGCATTTCACAAGGAATGGTTGAGTGATAATTCATTGGTTTGGTGTTTCTCTAAGTATCACTGTGTAAGGAACGGGTCCGAGGAACGCGGCTCTGATACCAACTGTGATAGCCCTGGAAATCTAAAATGAAATATGTAATAGTTTAAGTGCGAAAGCGAAATAAAAGGTTAAGGTTTACATCACTTACACAATAACTTAAAATTACTAAACAAACATTACAGAATGAATTCTCTGAAAGAAACATGATAAATGAGAAAGTTAATGGAAAATATATAGTATATAGCATCTACTCGCAATCTTCTTGCGAATCGGGCTCTGGAACCAAGTCCTCTTGATCTGAAATGGTTAAATAAAAGATGAGCTACATTAGCCCAGTAAGGATATCACACTATATTACTGACACAGAAGTAAAAGTTGATAAAAAATCAAAATAACTAATGGAGCACTAAATTTAGCAAATTCGTTTATTAATCATAAAATCATTTATCGTTCACTTACCATTGTAGAATTCATGAAAATAACCTATAGAGACAATAATACTATACAGATCATAACTTCATGCACAATTAGCAACATAGTACATATCATAAATTTATATTCATTAACAATAAATCAGATCATAACTGTTTCTCGTTTAACAAGTCTACTAGTATCCATGGGGTTCATAGGGGTGTCCCCGCTACACACGAACCCTTTCCCTTAACAATCTCAATTATAGGGTCGTCCTCATACCCCGTCCGGTATGAGCGCCAAAGATATGAAATCTCAATACCCCGTCCAGTATGAGGGTGAAGCAGCTTTTCCCCATACCCTGTCTGGTATGAGCGTCAAATTACCAAGTCTCCATACCCCGTCCGGTATGAGACAACGTTCACGGTAGGGTTTCCTATGTACCCGACCCATCTACCATCTCCTAAGATATCTAGTAAGGTTGTCATCCTATCTGTTTATTTGATCACACTCATTTTCTGTTTTCTCTTAGTCTCTATTACCAAATCAAACATAATCACATAAACAAATAAACATGCATCCGGTAATGCAATCGTGTCTCAAATCTCAAAATCAAACAGTGGTCAGGTAAAGCAGTAATACATGCATTTAAATCATAAAATAGATAAAATATATACGATCATACTTTTATACTGTAAAATAAATCAACAGAGAACAATGTCTAGTTTGGGCTCCATTAGCAATCTGTAATTAGTTAGACACATCTATTTAATTTGTACAAAATACCGTATTATTATTTATACAAACTTCAATTCTATGATATGAAATAGGGTGATAGGTCTTTACTTGATTTGACACCGAAAAGTTAAATAGTTTACTGTGCCTACCGACGGTCCCTGGGTTCCGTGAATTTTTCTTCGGGAACTCAGACGTACTTATAATACCTACAAATGTCCCAAATAAACCCAAAATCAGTCCCAAGGCCTACTCGGCCAATTTCAAAAATTTGGTACGGCAGCTTCGCCGCCTGCGGTGGTGGTCCACCTCGGGTTGGCCATTTCAGCCGAATTCAATTGATTTTACATCGATTCCTATGAGCACACACGTTAAAGGGCCCTGGTGGGCCAAAAAAACATGAAAAATTGAAACTCATCGGCGGCGGGGCTCTCCGGTACGACGGCTCCTCTTGCTCACATTGCGGTTGGGTGTTTCGCTTCGATCAACCTGTAGAAAAGGAAACAGTGATCACAACAGTAGAAAAATTATATAAAACGGGAATCAAGAAGGGCCTCATCGGAGGCGGTTTGTGAAATTCTCCGCAGCGGCGCTGCCGGGCTTTGGCGGTGTTTTTCGGCCAATTGGCCGATTTTTTCACTCCGATTTAGTCATGGGTGGATTTAAAATTGAATTTCATGCAAAAGAAATTTTTTTCTTTACATTTTTTTAGCGGTCGAAAAGGATTCCAGTGCGGCGGCGGGTGGTGGCGATCATCTCTCCGGCGGCTGGGTTATCTTCTCTGGCGAGGGGGTATGGCGGCTAGAGTTAGGATTTGGGTGCGGATGGGGTTATTTATACCCATCCATTTTTGATCTGGGTCGTCCATCACTTTTGATATGGATCGTCCGATTGCGATTAAATAGGGAGTGAATTTAGACCGTTCATCGCAATTCAATCTGGGACGTCCGTGTGCGATTCACTCTGGGTTATCCGTGCGTGCGGGAACGGATCTCAACCGTTTGATTGCGCGTACATGGATCGCCCACATAGCTCTCCCCGCGTGGCCTCCCGCTTCAGCGCCTCTGCCACTTAGTGCATCCTGGTTGGTCGGGGCTGCTGATCGGGCGTCTGACGTGGTGCAATTTTTTTAAATTGTAATTTAACATTCGATTTCCGATTTTTCTTTCAAAAATATCTCATAGAACATAAATTTTTATTTATTTTTCTCAAAATTATTTTTAAATTAAATCTTTTTATCAATTTACTTAATTTTTTTTATTAAATTAAAATAAAAAATATATAATAAAATAAATTAAATAAATAATAAAATTATATTTATTAAAAAAAATAAAAATAAAAAAGAAAAAAAAAATTAGGTGGGTGTTACATCATATATATATATATATACATGTTATAAGACGCAGCAGTTGCTATAACTCCAAAATAATAATTTTAATTGTTATTAATTTTTTTAACACATTATATATATTTATATTGGTGCAGAGGGTACAACCCCTGCCTAATTTTTCCTTCTCTTTTTTTCTTTGTTTTTTTCACCGTGCACATTATATATATACATCTCCTATATATGTATATATATATATATACATATTAATGCGGCATGGCAGCAGGGGATACAACCCAATTTTTTATTTCTTTCGTCCAGATTATATAAATATATATATTTACTGGGTCTAATTTCTGAAGCAACTCTAATTTTTGAAGCAACTCTAAAAATTATGTATACATATATCTCACACATGTATATGTACATATATCTCATATATATATTGCAACTATCTTAATTTTTTAGCAACTCAAATTTGAACCTTTTTTTTTTAAATTCGTAATATAAATAAAAAAAATTCAAATAAAATAAAAATAATCAAATAATAATTTATATATTTAAACTCTTCAAATATTTAAAATTTAACATCAAAAATTAAAATTTAATAATATAATTTAAATACAAAAATTTA